>NC_086050.1:6250000-7500000 GCF_947568885.1 Cydia strobilella | reverse complement strand
GTTTCGACCTGACGATGTTACCACCTGTCGAACAAATTAGGTACTACTTAGTAAGGTCACCTGTGTTAAAGTGACATCTTTGTTAGTTATTATTAAACAACACAAACAGGCGTTGAGTAATATTTTCTCAATTTTTTATTGAATTTTTCAATAATATTATTGAATGGCTCCATAAACCCGCTCAGACAAACGAATCTATACTACATAAACCTCAAAGTTTATGGTGCAAGAAATCTACTTATTTTAAAAGAAAAACTGTAAATAAAATTGTATGAAATTCGGAAAAAGGAGAGAACCACTTAAAAATGCCTCTGCCGTTCAAAACACTTTAGAAAATTAAAATAACAAAAATAAAACATATTGTTTAGGGCTAGTTAAATAAAAGCTTGTAAATATGAAACGAATACGCTAAGCCCGCGCTTGATCAATTAATTTCAAAATAGAAAAATAAAAAACAAATAAAAAAACTTTAAGCTCTTGCTCTGCCAGAAGGCAAAACAGGTAGAGGAAGGCCCCCTCTGACGTGGTGGACGAGTATGGCCAAACTATTGGAAAAAGCCCAACTACCCAACCCGACAACTCAAGACAGATCGTCTTGGCGCCGAAGGATAAGGAGAGCCGACCCCACCTAATGTGGGATAAGGCAAAGGAAAAGAAGAAGAAAAGAAGAAGAAATAAAAAAACTTTAAGTGTAAAAAACAAAATACAAAAAGTTATGTAGCAGCATACAATTACTGGGGATCGAACCAGGGACCACCCGGTGCAAACGAATAAAGCGAATGTTTGCAAAACACGCCATGATAGTGCTTACCTAAGCTGACGAAATTCAGCTACTCATTCTCGAGTAAAACTAAATATCTAAATACCGCCAAAGCCAGCAATACAAACTTTCTGCATTTTTCGACATTTAATCTGTAAACATATCTTAAAAAGAAAATACTGTTATGATATCGATACGACTATTTGTTTAGGCGCGAGCTATCACGTCTCCGCCATTTTGAAAAAATTCCAAAAACCGGATCGACAAAAAAATTCTATTTAGTCATAGAATTTGGTCACAAAATTTTACGAGAATCAGTTGAGAATTGCGTCCTGTAGAGGAGAACATCCGGACATACAAAAGCAAAATGCGCGAGTCAAACCGTAGACCTTCGCTACGCTTCGGTCAATAATATTGAATTCATGCAAAAGAAATTTACTTATTCACTCACTTAACTTATCGAGAATATCGACATTCCTTTATGTGGTTTTACTAACTGCACTAATGGTCTCCGCTCGCTCCGTGCAATACAATGGGAAACTGATAACGCGAGCTCCAGGGTTTTTTTGCCCTAGTCATCATTTTGGTTGAGGGCGAGTATAGTCAACTCTATGACTGCTGCTCGACGCGACGTTGGCGCAAATGGCGCAACTGCGCAGCGAGCCAGTGACGCCATTTTCCATAGCGTTGACTAAACGCCGACGCTCAAAAGACGCTAGTGTAGGCTGGCCCTTAACCTTATTAGTGATTGTATTCCGTTGTCCAAACTAAAAACTAGTGGCTCTGTGAGCTGTAGACCTTGCGAGTTGCGAGCATAACTTAAAACTGAATAAATGTATGGCTTTGCCAATAACAAAAAAAAAAAAAAAACTGAATCGACAAATCAAAAATTAATCATCTAATTAACCTGCTCCCAAATTTTCAGGAGAATCGGTTGATAATTGCGACTTGTAGAGGAGAACATCCGGACATAGAAAGCATTATTGCCCGAGCTGAAGTGGAGACATCCGCGCGCGCAACAGACGCAATTCTTCTACAAGATGGGGAGACTGTCTATGACATAAACGAGACTCGACTGTCTATGACAACAACGAGACTCGCCCTCGGCAGGACATTCCACTATATTCATTCATTTACCTTGCAACGCACGCCACTCTTCGATGGTATCTCTTAACTGCCCATTTCGACATGCCTAGACTTTATCTGATATGCTAACTTGTTCTATGTGTTAACAAAGGCAGCAATAAGCATACACAATGGTATGTTCAGATGTTATCCAGATTCTGTTGAACAACTTAATCAACGTAGGTAAGTGTATGTCAAACGTAAAAAATTGCATAACTAAACACTGATTAAATGTTTACGATATGCATGTGTAAAAACACATTACTAAATTTAACACGGGACTTGTCGCGTATACCTAATTAAGTTTTGAAATATACGACGTTTCGAGAACGGCGTTGTCCCCGTGGTCTCGGAGAAGACTGGCTAAAGTTGACATCAACATCTTCTAGCCGCGCGAGTTTATCGAACTATTCGTGCTTGATTATCAACTTGGAACGTTATGCGCACTAGAGATGTTACTCGGTCGACCCACAAAACTAACTAGTTTAATAACAATAATAACAAAACTGAACCAATCAATCATAACTTCTTGGATTATCTTCTAAGGTCCCTAAACAGAGTAAAACATGCGTCATGCCTGGGGCAAACCTGAAAAACTGCAATTACCGGCTTCCCTCACCTTGAAAATATCAGATCATGCTGGCTTTGTTTATTTATGATTATGAGTAATGAGTTATGAGGCTTTTAATGTGTTTAGGGCAAAATTTTGACGTGCGTTAAATTTATCTCTAAATTAAATTCGGTTTACAGTCCCGTACCTTTTACCTGAAACGTAAAAAACATAAGTGTAGGAACATATAGATGGTCATTAGTTTTAAATTAGAAATTATAGTTTTAAATAACAATGTGGAAATAAATGCTTAAAAAATATATTATATAATACTGCATTCAGAACCAGATATAGTAATATTAACCTGCGGTCGTGTTTTAATTTATCGCCACTTGTTTCGAATTTCCTCTTTTCCGCACTTGTATCGTAAATAACTACTTTAATAGAGTTGGTTAAAAAGTGCTACTTTACGTAGCTGTTTAGCGTGCGATTGCAACTAGTGCTTTTCGCTTTTCCAATTTTTTTAAGTTTATACTTTAAACGTCGTAATCGACATAAAAACCAGTGTTAATGTAAGAATACGAAAATATACATATTTCATATTTTATTACTTACCTCTTCATCATAATAACACGTCGATATTTTAATATTGAATATTGAAAAACCCTTCTTAATAAGTTGTCTGAATGGAACGGAATAGCTATGGAAGGTAGATGTAGGAATAGCTGCCGAAACGCCTGTCAAAGAAGGCGCGTTTTTTCTTACTGCAAGCATGTTTTAAGTTTCCAAAGTTTTTATTCCTTGTTGTTTTTATTATTTTTTCGCAACTGTATTAAAAAATGTCGTTCGATACACGTGCGGAAATGTCATTCTTCACTTCGCAGTAATGAAGTACTTTCCGCACTAGCATCGAAATGTACTATTAAGGTTTCTAAGAAAGTATTTTTGATTCAGTGAATAAATCGCTTCTAAAGCAAAAAAAGTGCTCTAACTTTTGAACCCGGCATACATTTTTTTTTAAATGAAATATATACAGCATAATAAATACTTTTCACGAAAATTGTTTTGAACATGATCGAGGAAGTTAAAAGGACGTAAATACCGTGAAGGTACGCCCTTTAGCTTGTATGGCTTTTTCATATCGTATGAAAGTACAAAACCCTCCATTATGCGTGGCCCGACACGCATTTGTCCGGATTTTTAAACAATATAGTTAGTACATTTCCACTCACCACAACTATTGACATTTAGGTAATAGGTAGATAAATACCTATACCGTCAACCGGGGTGAATAGGGACAAAACTTTAAATGTGATTTTCCTGACAATTTCTCAAAAAATACCCACACAAATTGTTGCATTCGATTGAAAATAATAGTAGATATATTATGATAAAATTTGTGTGGGTTTTTTTAAGAAATCGTCAGGAAAATCACATTTAATGTTTTGTCCCTATTCACCCCAGCCATCCCTATTCACCCCGGTTTACGGTATATCCGGTAGGTACATAAAAATATCCTCAAATCCAGCTGAACCGCAGGTAGGTAATTTGCAATAATTTGCATACCTACAGGAAAATTTTCCTTATAAATTCTTCCACAGGTGAATTACCGGGGCCCGCATGGCATAAGTAGAAGGAATACCAACACACCCAATCAAATTAAAAATGGTTATCTAAAGCTTGCCCAGTAAGCACCACGAAAAGATTTTAGTTAACAATAATAGGTAGTTGTTGCACGTTGCACCAAACCAAACCACCTGTCACTGCTAAATCGTTCGCAAATATAGATTGTTAACCAAGGGATGAAAGGCACACATTTCTGTCGAGATAGTTCTGTGTAGCAATAGTCCGAAACGGAAATGGTTAAACCCGAGTTAAACACTCTACTTTTCATATTGAATGCGAGGAAGAACAAGACAAGGAAAATTTGCAAAATGAGTAATTAAAGTAATAGTCAATAGAACTACGGCCATGATTTTATCCTTAGGTCTTACTTGTAGTCGAAGGCTTTGCATGTCTGAAGATAAATATCCCCTAACAAAAAACATTTAGATTGCAATATTTATGATAATGGTTTGTTCATTAAAGTATGAAAATCAGCGGAATTGTTTCTTACTTTTTTTTTGTGTTCTAAAACTGCCAATGGTTAACGGCCAACACAATGAAACTATTTTAGCGATTTTTAACATTAAATAACACAGGAAGTTTCACAGTTCACTGCTGATTGCCGTTGATCAGTCATCAAATTGTGGTTGGTGCAACTGGTCCTAAAAAGGTACCTACCTACACCGATACCCACCTTGAATCTAAATTTAGGGATGAGTAGGTACATTCTTAAGTACAATCGACACCGTCCTAGGGGTTAGCAAAATTATAGTTTTTATATTGAATTTTTAGACGGTTTTATCAAGGACAAATGCCATGAATAATTTCACACGGAAACTGGACTATATTTACAAGGGCAGACTCCAGCCAAAACCTTTGTTTTTATAAAATTTATGTTTTTATATATATGTCTATCTATTATATATATCGTATAGTACCCACAACACCAGCCTTATTGAACTTCCTGTGGGACTAGGTCGATTTGTGCTACATTTTCCCATAATATTTATTAAATGAATCGGGGGATACCTGGATCGCCTGATACCTACTCGTATGAATCATAGGCTATGATATGGCAGCAGTATTGACAATAACATTACAACCCAGCAATTTCTCAAGTATCGGCCGAGTAATTCCATGATAGTAGCACTACTGCCTATATTATGTACCTACCTATAGTGTGGTCATTGTGAACAAGTATTTGCTTGAGATCTGGTTAATAACTTTAATAACACAGTGCAAGTCGTAATTAATCGATCTAGCAACAGGTATGCAGTGTTTATACTTACAAATAGTAGCTACATCTACCATCACGATACATGTGTGTACCTACTTCATTCAGCGTGCGAGATAAATTATATTTTCAATGTTATTTACTACCACACAGAGTCAGATAGATATTTATCAAGTGCCACTCCCAACAAATCATAAGAATTTTATATGACCATCGATTAATAAAGCTCTCCACAGACGGAGCGATAATATATCGGCCGATATATTATCGGCAGATACCGACAGATCTGCGAGTATCGCGAAGCACCACACACGCGACGATACCAAAATATATATCGCTCTCTGTCTAGCACCTACGTTGTGAGAGAGACGAAATATACCGACCGATACATAGCAAGGCATCTGCAGATGCGATAAGATATCGGCAGATACCAAAATATATCTTACTGCTTCGTGTGGGCTCTGTCAAATATGTAGTTAGTAGTAGCTGGCCACGACATTGGTCTAAGGTCTAAGGCGACCGGCGGGGCGGATGGCGGCGCGGCAAACGCGAGCGACCGCCAGGCATGCCACGTAACAATCGGGGACATTCGAGGTGAACCACCTTAATTTGTATATCGTTTCGTGTGTGGCTAGCATAAGCGTCTAGCATAAATTTAAACGTCTTGCTTTGTATTCCCTAAGGGGGGTGAAAAGAGGGGGTGGAATTTTGTATGGGGAATTAATAACCGCTGAAAATGTAAGATAGTTTTGGTCATGGGGAAGGATATAGAATAGTTTTCAACCCCAAAATCACCCCATCAATCATGTAAGGGGTGGAAAAGAGCGTTAGAGGGAAAAAGGGGGTTGATGTTTGTATAGGGGATCAGTAAAAACAGATTGTGTAAAGGATGCCTCCAGATACGTATTTCAGGATTTTTAATAGTAAATTAAAACCCTTTAAATTAGGGGATGGGAGATTGTCATAAGCAACTTACAAAAAGAAGTGAAATCCCACCAAAGACATTTTCATGTAAAATGTTGCCAAGACGAAACAATAAGGCATTATCAGATCTCTTGTAGAGCCAAGCTTCTAACTCTACAAGCCCTAACTTCACAAACTCTACACCTTAGTCAAATTATGTGGCTTGGCCGTTTCGTTACTACAAGAACTATTGTATATTTAATATAAAATAATGAATAGTGAATCAATTTTTCACCTTACGTCCATGTGACGGTTGTAGAGTTAGAAGCTTGGCTCTACAAAAGATCTGATAACTTTTTGACAGTGCGAGCCATTGGTGTCGTCTTGGCAACATTTTACATCAAAATGTTTTTGGGGGGATGTACTTTACAATATTAATTTTCGGGTGCGCGGGCGGCTTATATAGGTATTATTTGGAGTATTTGCGCGGACGCGCCTTAATTAAGCAAGGCTGTTACCGATTCGAGTTGTAGTTACACTGGCTTACCCAAGAATTGGACTTGGCCATCAATATAAATATATCTTCTGATCCTACGGTTCGGTCAGTAACCCTATCCCAGAGCTTCGCCTTTGCAAGGGTAGGGTAGGTATACCGACCCACACGAGGTAAGCGCCGTGTTATTAATAGCAATACCTATATATCATATTGACATATATGCATTGCACTTACTTATCCACGGGAAACCCCTCGTAGGTACAAGTCACAAAAATAAGAATTTGAGGAATCTTTTCTTGTTGAAATTATGTTGATAAAATAACAGCCACTCTTGGGGAGACGTCATGTTGACGTCTAAGAATTAGCGACGTGCACTGCATGCTAAGTACTAATATTATTTCATCTCTTAGAGATGGGCGCCGCCGGCGAGTAAATACCGGGAACTACACCTACCCGGGAACTAAATACCTGAAACTACTCGATCTACCCGTATCTACCCAAATTGGTGGGTATAAAAAAATAATTCGTCTAATTGAGGTACTTATATATAAATATATAAGTTTTATTATCGTATAAATATGAAGGTAAGTTTGAATAAAAGCAGAAATACCAATTAATCACACATTTTTAGACACAATGAATATATATATATAGGTAGGGAGTTAGAGTCAGACCAAGACAAGTCTGCAACGAGTTTGATAGCACACACAGTGCATTTACTACAGTCGTAAGACTCGTATAAGTCAATAAACGGGCTTCGAATAGTTTGCCGGTGATAGTGCCGCCCATGACAAACTGTGACTGTTTGTAACCTATTTTTAGAAATGATTATTCAAGTTATTCAGAACAAATAATAAACTGCTTTTTTATTGCGCACTACTGTGCCTTGCTATATATCGTTAACCGGGGTGAATAGGGACAAAACTTAAAACGTGATTTATCTGACATTATGTTAATAACTATCCACACAAATGTCATCATACAATCTACCTACTACTATTTTCAATCGAATGATACAATTTGTGTGGGTATTTTTTAAGAAATTGTACTTAAATCACATTTTAAGTTTTGTCCCTATTCACTCCAGCCATCCCTATTCACCCCGGGTGACGGTACTTCACATGGAGCTGGAATTGCGCTGTACCTACTTGTAAGCATTTTTGATAGAGCAAGGCAAGCTTAATTGAAACAATTAAACTTTTAATTGCTTTGTGTTCAAAGAAGACCAAGAAAAGTGTCATAAAGGCGACAATTGGTAACATGAATCAGTGGTTTTTCACGTATTTATTTATTATATTGATTTGGGTCAATTTCACCAAAGCATTTTCATCTAATTTCCATGGAATTTTGAAATGTTTTTAAAAATAAAAAAAAGCCAATATTACTTTCAGGGTACACATATTCATGAAATTTTAAAAGATATTTCAGTTTGAAAATTCGATCCGGGCACGGGAATTTTTCTGTCCATGGGAATTGGATTTTGCTGGCACGGGAATTGGTTTTTTAAGAATTATTATATATTCCTATTTAAACTATGTTTTATTATTAATCAATAGTAAAATAATAAATTCTAAAACCTATTTCACATTTAAGATCCCCATTGCATGTAACACAAAACATCATACAAATAAAATTGATGATTCAAAAACTTTCTGAATTAAATAAGAATAAATGTGTTTATTTTTTAGTTTGATTATATTATTAATGATTAATAGCCATCATCTACCGGAAGACGAACTGCAAGTAGGCCTCCAACGAGATGGAGCGACGACCTAGTGAAGGTCGCGGGAATTCGGTGGATGCGAGCGGCACAGGATCGGTCGGAGTGGCGAGCCTTGGGGGAGGCCTATGACCAGCAGTGGACGTCTATCGGCTGACATGATGATGATGATGATGAATAGCCATCATCAGACTTTAAGAAACAACGTCGTACTTAGTTGATTTCATTTTTTTTTTAATGGAATATCGTATGAACATTTGGACAGCCTTTATGTAGGTTTCTTTAAGAGTGGTCTATTACTAATATTTATGAACAACATATATTTCCAAGAATACATTCCAAATATGAAATATACCTAGTTTTTGGTTAATTTTATTGAATAATTTTGCTTTTTAGGTAGGTGCAACAGATATGTGGAATACCGAATATTCGGCAAATACCGAATAGTTGCCGAATATTCGTGGCATCTCTAGTATAAATACAGGATGTTTTTTTTATAGTCACCTGAAATAAATGACGGGGAGAAATGAAAATGTAGGTCACACTGAACAACTTTTACTACCAATACCGCGTAGTTACCGGTGGTAAAATATGGAAAAAAATCCGAGTAGTTACCACTGGTAACAATTTGGTGGTAACTAGTGGAAATAACCTTTCGCCGAGTGTTTCGATTCGAATCAGTATTGCAAGACAATTGCCTTTTTTTTTAACCATAAATAAATAAAGCGAAGAACGTAGCGAACATTTTGGAATATTTTGCTTGAATGCTCGGGTTTCAATATTAGAAGTCGAACAACAAGTATTCTCCATTATTTTTAACGAACGGGAGGAGATGACGACGTTGGTGGTTCCTGGTCAAATCCACTGGTTTGCTTAAGAAGAGAAATGTAACATGTGTGCTATGATTTCTAATCAGTCTTGTCCAGTAAAGACTGTGAGTTGATTATTGCATTTCATTTTGAAAGCCCTCGTCACCCACGATTGAAGGTTCTGTTTTACTGCCGATAATATGATACTCCCACGATTCCGACAAACAAATACCTAACTATTTCTACTCTAGAGTCATTTTTACATATCTACCACAACGTCAACAACAGTTACTAAATTAAGCAGGTACCTATCCACCTACGAAGTAAACCTGTTTATTGACCACTCGATTCATCAGTTCTGCTCAAACTAAATGATGAATGAATCATTAAACATATTAGACATCTTAATACGTTTATGCAAATAATATCACATATATTTACATGGTTTTATGTAAATCGTTATCGTATTTGTATTGGAATCACTCATGGGTTCCAGTAGGCTGTTGTCAACGGGGTTTCCCGAAATACCCGCTGAGTTTTTCTGCGAAATATTCTAACGCCAAATGTGATCAAGCCTTGATTAGTAACAACGCTACTACGTCAATGCTATTTTTGTAACCGAATGGAAACGATATTTTTTGGAAACCAAATCGTTTGTTGGCCTTGAAGTAAATCTAAAGCTTTTAAATTATCGCAATATACCTATACCTAACGCAGGGTTTTCAACGTTTCGAACGCAGGGTTTTCACTTGTCATAGGTCATAGCTATAGGTAACTAATAATATTTGTAAAATAAAAAATGTGAATTACATCTAATTAATCTAATAGATAATCAATGTGCGTGCTGGGAGAAATATAGATCAGTGGACACGGCATAGGAAAAATCATATATACACGGTGTTACTTGAGCCACTGAAAACCTGAGACACCCCAACAGATTTTTTTATGATGTTATCGCGTGATGTACCTAGCTTGAGGTATTTGAATTTAAATAAAATAAATGTACAATAAAAAATGTTATGACAAAATGTACGAAATCATTCATTAAATTTATTCGAAAATTGTTTGTGCTAGGTCCATGAGTTTCATGACCAATATTTAACGGATCCGTGAGATTCGAATTATCCGGATCCTATGAGACGTTCGATCCGGATTCTAGATTCGACGGATATCCGGATTGCAAACCCTAGTCGCCATTAGGCGGCACTGCATAGTTGACAGGAGTGAAATACGAATATTGGGTCCACTAGTGTTTAAATTTTTGTCATGATACACCGTCTGCGTCTATTGACATATATATTACTTCGTAAAGACGGGCCTTACGAGCACCAAGAATGGGGCCAGCACACTACACTGGTGAGCACACGAATGCGAGCCAATCGTGCAGTCCAACGAAACCAGTTGCGACCAATCGCGCGCGTGATGCGAAGTCATCAACCAATCGCGTTGTGCCATTCCTGGATTGTTGCGCACCAAACGAGAATGTTCGGTCGAAATTATATGAATCTTTACTTGACACCGTCGCCTATAATTTTCCCCACCATCATAAGTATACTTTGCAAATATCCAAAACGATATTGAAGATGATGAAATAAAACAATGTAAAAAACAGTCAACTAGTTTATTAATCATACTTCCATAGGCTGGGCTTGGTGTGCCATTTTCTTGGCTTGCTTTTTCTTCATAAGCATTTGCTTCCGTTCCTCTGGAGTCTTCTTCAAGCCCTTCATCTTGCGAGTCTGCAGGCGGTTGATGTCTTGCTTGCCCATGTGGATACGGCCCAATTTGGAACCAAATGCATCTCTTGAAATATTTTTCTTTGTAAGAGTCTTGGCTTCTCTGGGAACTCGGCATGATTCCTTGTATAAATCATCGGCCGCTAGCTTAGTTCGCCTTAGCTTGAAGTCTATTGAAGGCCCTGAAATGCAACAACATCGATTTTGTTTTATAGGGTTGATCTATTTTCGCATGCTAAGATAGTTAATAATGTGATACTTATACCTTACTAACAATAGTATAAGAACCTTGGAGGATATAATCAAACGGAGTAGCCATTAACAGGCGTTCCCCTCTGTCGAAATTAGTCGGCCAATGGTCATACATACACAATGTATGGACTGACGTTTATCTGATATGGCTATTTTGACGTTTATCTGATATGGCTATTTTGACGTTACGTATACATTTGACGTTCCCCTCCCCCGCAAAAACTGGTAGACTTTTTTTGTACAGCAAATTACAGACAAGGCGTCTGCGTTGGTTATATCCTCCAAGATAAGAACCATAAGCAATAGTTGCTAAGCGGGCGAGGTGTTCAAAATGATCTTGACGCGACTTTATCGTTAAGAGAATAAGAGCTCGTCAAAGTAATTTGGAACACCTCGCCCGCTTAGCAACTTCTGCTGCTGACTGTACCATGTTTAACGCAAATAATAAAAGTATAAATCTTAACAGACAATATATATGTCGCAGGCATTTTGTAAGAATCCGCTGTTTACAAACGGCGCCGTCATTATAGGCAATTTGTAAAAAGTCGGCATTATGTAAAATAAAAATACCTTATGGCATTAACGGCGCCGTTAGCATTTTGCCTCGGCATTTTGGTCGAATTAGTTCTTTAATTTAACACGCGGGGCGCTGCACATCAAAACTATGAAAAACGCTGGGGTGTCCATCAAATCTATTTCTGGGCGGTTTGCCCTTCGGGCATTTGCAGCTACCTAACGAACGTAACCTACCTACCTATTGATTTAGTGTGACGTCCGTGAAAACATCTAACCTAATACTTACTTACCTACGCTTTTTTCCCCAGTGTAATGTTTTCACGTACGTCACACTAAATCAATAGGTATAGGTAGACTTGTTAGGTAGATTCAGATGCCCGAAGGGCAAACCGCCCAGAAATAGGTGGGGCTCCGTCTAGTTAAGTTCTGAAGTTGAAGTTTTTTTAAGCCATGGTCACTCTAACGAAAACCACAACGTTTCACGTTGACGCAATTAAGCGCACTAACAAATTGCCTTCGGCAATTTGCAAACCGCTTCGCGTTTGTCGCCGTTTGTAAACGGCGGATTCTTACAAAATGCCTGCGACATATAATATAAGGTGAAGAGTTATGGATTCATAGCATTGGCATCATAGCATATACATAATTGGTCATCTCTAACAAAAAATATACTTGCATTTGGCAGATAACAAACGCACAACCTAAGCCAATAAATGTTATATGTTAGAGTCTAACATAGGAGTATAGGACACCCTTGGTAATCAGAAAAATGTTAATATTAACCGAAATGCTTGTTATATAAACTGAGTATCTCAGTACCTAAGGAGTGCTACAGTACAATCTTGCTATTCCGGCACTAACACATTCAGATTACTGGAAACTGGAAGTTAGAGCAAATCTGCATATTTTTTAATGGTTTTAATTTAAGTTTGACGTATAAGCTGTATAACTATAAATACACTATAAGTGAAACTTGGGGCATGCCCACATGGAATGGTAAGGAGCATCTTAGAAGAAGCGGGTCAGTGGATCGTGGCCGAGTGGATCTGACGTCCGACTTTCAATCCGGAGCAAATTCTGGCTCGTACCAATGAGTTTTTCGGAACTTATTTGCGGAATATCATTTGATATTTACCACTAGCTTTTCGGTGAAGGAAAACATCGTGAGGAAACCTTCATACATCTGCGAAGAAATCCAAAATGTGGAGTCCCCAACCCGCATTGGGCCAGCGTGGGGACTAGCCCAAAACCCTCTCGCGCACGAGGAGGCCTGTGCCCAGCAGTGGGACGTATATAGGCTGAATTATTTATTTATTTTATTTATTTACACAGAATAGACCAACTAACGTATGCGGAGTTTGCCGAGTGAAATCTGGACAAAATTCAATGTCGTATTAAATAAAAACAACATGGTTATTTTTTATCAATGTTCATGTTATTTAATAATGTATTTAGCAACGTTACCTGCAAGATAAAGTTTTCTCAAATGCGAGATTTTTAACGGCATTTACCTTTAGCTCTAACCCACTTGCACAAAATGTTCCACTATCTTCACTTTCGGCCATAGGGAAATAGTACTGGAGAAACTACATACAGTATACCGACGGTGTTCTTCTACTGTTGACCATCATTTCAAGAGAAAGAACCCAACGCACATGAAACTTACCGGATTAATTGATGGATATATAGACTTTAAATTGGCAGTTAGATATAATTTCAGTTTAATTTTTTGTTTACTTTTTACATGTTCAAATCTTTGTCCAGTTTTTACTCCGCATGCGTTAAAATAGAAATGGACAGGACACATGATGCACTCTAAAAAGGAAAGGAGCATAGAAATTACAGAGGATATCCTACTACATATTTATCTACTATATTGTAGAAAGGCCCACAGTTCTGCAGGGGGGAAGACAAGATAAAGAAGGCTTTTACACAAAGAGGCAAACTGAGCTGCGTTATGTTGTTTAAAAACCCAAGTTAATTAGTGATTAGCATTTATTATTCAAAAAATATTTATTTCATTGTTAAGTATGTTTGTTACACACTTATACTCAGTAATAAAGGCTTTTTTTATTTTAATTACACTTAAAATAACAAATTCAAAGAAGATTGAACTGTCATTTAGTTTTTAGACATTTATAAAGAGAAGGTAGTGTGATATTTTAAGCATAGAATTTTTAATCAAATTTACTAATTTGGTCATAGAATGATCACTTGCGTGCCTAAATATCACCCCACCCGGACTAACAAAGTGCTAGATTATTGAGATTTCACTGTACTACTATTACCACCACTACTCTACTCTCCACAAGAAAAATAAAGGATAAAGACATACCTATTTCTTCCAGCTCAATCCTAGGTGTGCGCTGGCCACTCTTCTTGAGCAGTATCCTGTAGGAGCGCATGTAAATGTTGCCTCCATCCGTGGCCGTGAAACTGATGGTATGTTCCAATCCCTGGAGCCTTATGGATTCAACCTGTAAGTTACATATACATGTTTAGCATTAAATAATAAGGCCTAAGTCAATGATATAAGTGTTTTGAATGTTTAATTCCTTCACTCATTTTTGACTAAGTGTCCATACCAGGGGTTCTCAAAGTTTACTGGGCCGCGACCCACCTGAACAATTACACCATTTGATAATATTTGCTCGCGACCCACCACTTGGTTGCGACCCATAGTTTGGGAAATGATGGTCTATACATATTGAAGATTTATATCTAGGCATTTGGTAGTTGTTGGGGACCTCTACCAGACAACCTAAAATATCATTGAAATGTCAAAATACTGTCAAAAATATGTCCATCTTGCAAAGAAATTAGGAAAACAAAAAATGCTTTGATATTGACCCACCTAAAGGTAAACTTCTACAACTCTAACAAACATAACTTATCTAACAATTTGATAGTTATTAAATGTGGGTTTGTTTCTAGTTCATAATCATTAACAAAAATCACATATCATAGTTGCACTTATGATCTGTCAAAATTTAGGAAAAAGAAACCTTATGTTTACAAAAATTGAGCACATCAAAATTACAAGCGCAGAGTAACTAACATGTTAATCTTTGAAATTCCCACCTTCTCCCTATGAAAGAAGTCTGTCAACAAAGACTTCAATCTTTTAAGCTCATTATTGAGTTCCCACGCTGGCCCATTGAACAGCAGGCATGGCTTAAGCCCCGCCAGTACTTTCATGTTTTGGAATTCTGACATGGCTTTGAAGTTCTCGGCACCAAGTTCTATCATGTCCAATATTCCATAGTCAAATGTTCTACCCAAGATGATGTTGTGAGGACGCTTTTTGTTGTGTGATCCCACACCAAACAGTGATGCCTCCTTCTTATAGCACATTCTGAAAGGAGCATATAGAATTTGCTTAATAAATATATAAAGCTGCACATCGTATTTTGTCTATAGATATAACGAGAATATGTGACACATTCTAGCATTTTGACCATATTATATAACTATAAAATATGTGAAATTCACTTTTCTCAACTTACTTTTCAATGAGAGTAGCGTCTTCAAAAGGAACGAAATCATTCTTGCGTCGAAGATAAGCGCCGTCGGGTTTTTTCAAATCGTATATATCTTTTAATAGCTGTTTAGTACGCTCCGAGGGATTCCTCCCCTGAAGGAATATACATTGTTTGGGCCCTTCTGTGGGTTTGGGTTCCTTTGATTGTAAAACCTTCTTACCTTTCCTAGTAGTCGGTTTTCTGAAAAATTACAATAAAACAACTGAATAAAAGGTCACTGATTTCATTAAAAAGGAATAGGTATGTTAAAAATAAGGTGTCTTACTTAATTCTTTGCATAACAGCCATTGTAATACAAAATATTAATTTGATTTCGTCCACCACTAATAAACACGTGGGGAAAGGGAAACTGAGTGACACTGACATTGACAATTGAATTGACAAACAAGACAAGTGATACGTTCAGGAAAGGAATCAGTAAAATACATAGACCTAGCATTACATAGATGAGCTATACGCGTGTGCCCGTGAGGGACAGACATACGCAATGCGACAATATGATTGGTCGAGTCGATTGGTCGATTTGTAGCCCACCATAAACCATACTAAATTTACAGTGGGAAAACTGGGAAACAATAAAAAAAGTGAGACTGTGACAAGGACAAACAATAAAAGCGCTTTCTCTGCTACTACTGAATAGACCTGTACCAATAACTTCTGAGGTTATAAGAATATTAATGTTGCTTATTTTTTATATATAGTTTCCAGACCATATACTAAACCTAAAAATAATATTTTGTGTCATCCTAGGTATTTGCTTAGGTAGAAATTTAGGTATTTCTTATTTCAATCAGCATTCTGTAAAAAAAATATTAGAGACGAAATTCTTTGTTTCCCTGTAAAGGCAAAGTGGCTTCCGACGTACACACGCATTTTGTGTCATTTTCATCCACGGGTATAATGGCATTTAATAAATACCTAATATTGATCCTAAAACGCCTAAAAAAATTTAGAGTCGGTAAGTGAAGTGTTGTACTTTACAGAACATTGTTATATGTTATTCAAACAAATCTGTGTCAAATTCATCCACCGCTTTTATTTAAAAAAAATTTTTTTCTAATTAACACCCTGTATCTGCCACAAAAAAAATTCATATTATTAAGTTTACGTCTACAATATTATAATACCACATTGAGACATCATTCATAATTTGGGTCATTTTGATCCACGGTTTTTTTACTATCTGGCAAAATAAAACTCAATTGAGCAAGAAGGGCGTGCGCGGGGAAGGGTACCTACGCGGGTGGGGTGCTTATTATACTTGCCGCAATATCAGCTGGCGACTGAGATCTTAATACTATCTCCTTTACCCTTGTTAAGACCAACCAAGAGATGGCATTATGAGCTGTCTCGCCACTTAGTTTTGCGATAAAGTGTATTTATTTCATTCGGAGGCATAATTACATTGTCTTATCAATCTTACCGTAGTAGGTATATAAATATAATTAAAAATAAACTGTAGGCTGCACTCCTCATACTGACCAACATTTGTGACGTTCCTAATCAAAAGGTACCACTTTCTCTGACAGGTTATTTGTATAAAGATATAATCAAATTTCGTCTTTATGGTAAACGACAAAGTGGTACCTACCTTTTGATTGAGAATGTCACATCAGCGACTTAAAAATTACTTTTGTTTCGATTTTTGGTAGACTTTTTAAGTTTATTTTAAGACGCAATTTATTGTGATTTTTGTTATGTTTAAGCGTGGCAAGCAACATTAATTACATTGATGATGATGTTCATTAAATACAATATTTTTTCATACTATACTGAACTGTCACCCTATACATGAGAATGAACAGCGCCCTCTTGACAATGATCATATATTACTGGTCAGGCTTTAATATGTGTCATAATTTAGTAAAGTCCCCTTTGTGGATTCTAAGTTTCCGAGTTACAGCAGTTTAGTGAAAGCGTTTTTTTTTTTAATATAAATTAAGGGTTAAATAAGGAGGAAAGAAAATTTGATTATTTTTGCGCTACGACGCACGGTTTAGGAGATACAGCCCTATAAAGTTTTTTTTATTGTTTTTTTTCTTTTTTTCTTTTTTACATTGTGTTTTTTGTATATTACTTTGGGCTTTCATAAAGGGGAACGAAAATTTAATTATTTTTGCGCTACGACGCATGGTTTAGGAGATCAAGCCCTATAAAAAAAAATATCTTTTTTTGCGTTTTTTTTGTATAAATTAATGGTTACATAAAGGGGACCGAAAAGTTGATTATTTTTGCGCTACGACGCACGGTTTAGGAGATACAGCCCTATATAGATTTTTTTCTTTTTCTTTTTTACGTTTTTAAATCTTAATTAAGGGCTTCTTAAGGGGAACGAAAATTTGATTATTTTTCGCTACCATGCACGGTTTAGGAGATACATCCCTAAAGTTTTTTTTTGTTGTTTTTTTTTTCTTTTTTTTGTCATTGCGTTTTTTGTTATTACTTTGGGGTTTCGTAAAAGGGAACGAAAATTTTATTATTTTTGCGCTACGACGCACGGTTTAGGAGATACAGCCCTAAAATGATTTTTTTCTCTTTTTCTTTTTTGCGTTTTTAAATCTTAATTAGGGGCTTCTTAAAGGGGAACGGATATTGATTATTTTTGCGCTACGATGCACGGTTTAGGAGATACAGCCCTATAAAGTTTTTTTGTTATTATTTTTTTCTTTTTTTTTCTTGTGTTTTTGTATATTATTTTGGGGCTTCATAAAGGGGAACGAAAATTTTATTATTTTTGCGCTACGACGCATGGTTTAGGAGATACAGCCCTATAAAGATTTTTTTTTTTAAATTTTGCGTTTTTTTTTAAATATAAATTATGGGTTGCATAAAAGGGAACGAAAATTTTATTGTTTTTGCGGTACCACGCACGGTTTAGGAGATACAGCTCTATAAAGTTTTTTTCCTGCTTTTTTTTTGTTTTTTTTTTTAAGTATTAATTACGGGTTTCTTAAAGGGGTTTTTTTAATTATTTTTGCGCTACGACGCATGGTTTAAGAGATACAGCCCTATAATGATTTTTTTTTAAATTTTGCGTTTTTTTTAAATATAAATTAAGGTGAGTTCGGCAAAGTTACGGACATCGGGTAACATCGTATGATTCAAATTTCCGCCTATTGTGGGGTATTTTTTTAATGCTGGCAAGGTGATGCGATGCGCCATTTTGTTCCGCACCCCTCTTCAGTCCGCACTTGTTGCTCTGACAGACTAGACACGTGTTTTGTGCCGTTAAGTAGAAAAGTTCAAAAAATTTGTTTTTATTTTCCATCCGGATATACCCTCCGCTAGTTTTTTTGGAATAACTGGCAAGTTTAAGCGTTATTTGTTTCTTTTACAGATTGCATGTTATTTTTATTAAATTTGTGACAAATCTGTATATTTGGAATTTTGATACGATGCCTGTAGGCCAAGATCCGGTCTTACCCGAAGTGGTAAAAGATCGGATGCAAATCATCCGATCTTAAATTCTCAGGAATGCTCAAACTTTATACGTGTCACCACGATGCTTGATTAAATTTCTCTAACAGACGTATATAGTGGTGTTTTTTTTTACATAACCGCAAATTACAATCTAAGCGTCTAATATTGCACACTTAAGTAGGTAACTGATCTCTTTATGAATAAATAATTATAAATATTTTTATTTACCTATCTGCTGTAATTATGAAGAGGTACGTTTATTTTTTTGTTGATGATTATTATTATTTTAATAATGTTAAAGAAATATAATGGTTTCTTGAAATATTATTGTTGTGTTGATTAATCAATTCTTACTTGGTTTAAAATGTGTGCTTATCAAAGCGAATTGGCCTGTTTGTAAGTTCGAGAGATGTTTTCTCACACGAAATCATACTCGTAGTTATGTGAGATGGCGTTGGAAAGTTTATTAAGTACCTATAGACTGATATTACTGCAATTGATTAAGTTTTGGTCGTATTAATTCCTCCACTTTCATATTATTTTATCCTTATGTCCTATTTTATCACCCTCTTTCAACCTACCGCGCTTAAGGTGTCAATGAACCTACGTGGTTCATTGACCCACATGGGTTCATTGACCCCACACCTAAAAGTTTGACAACCATAATTTCTTGAAAATTGAGCGCATGGTGTAAGATCGGACGGAAAAAATGCAAAAAAAAAATGGGTCGGATATGATAGCCCGAATTACTGCTAGGCCAATTCTTCTATATATGAATCGGTGAGTAAAACCGGTTATTTTGCAATGGTAAACTTTATGGTACCGGCAATAGGGCCGAACTTATAGGCCCGTCCGTTCTTACACTACCAGGTAAAAAAAGAATGCTGTCAATTTATTTTGTTTCCTATATTTAAATACTCATTACACGCTCACTATGACGTTTAGAAAGATAATAAAATTTAATTATATAGAGCATTTCATTATTATCAATTCTGTACTTAAATCATGTCCGTACCCTATCCAAAAGCTGAGAAAGAAAAAAAAAACCAACATCATCTCAACCCACCTAAAATCGTCCGAAACTTAGCCGAACTCACCTTATGGGTTGCATAAAGGGGAACGAAAATTTGATTATTTTTGCGCTACGATGCATGGTTTAGGAGATACAGCCCTATAAAGATTTTTTTTTTTTAATTTTGCGTTTTTTTTTAAATATAAATTATGGGTTGCATAAAGGGGAACGAAAATTTTATTGTTTTTGCGGTACCACGCACGTTTAGGAGATACAGCTCTATAAAGTTTTTTTTCCTGGTTTTTTTTGTTTTTTTTTTTAAGTATTAATTACGGGTTTCTTAAAGGGGTTTTTTTAAATTATTTTTGCGCTACGACGCATGGTTTAAGAGATACAGCCCTATAATGTTTTTTTTTTTTAATTTTGCGTTTTTTTTTTAATATAAATTATGGGTTGCATAAAGGGGAACGAAATTTTTATTATTTTTGCGCCACCACGCACGGTTTAGGAGATATTATATCTATATATATAGCTATAATAGCTCTATAAAGTTTTTTTTCCTGGTTTTTTTTTAAGTTTTAATTAAGGGTTTCTTAAAGGGGAACGAAAATTTGATTATTTTTGTGCTACGATGCACGGTTTAGGAGATGCAGCCCTATAAAGATTTTTTTGTTGTTTTTTTTTCATTGTGTTTTTTGTATATTATTTTGGTGTTCCGTAAAGGGGAACGAAAATTTTGTTATTTTTGCGCTACCACGCACGGTTTAGGACATAGCTCTATAAAGATTTTTTCCTGTTTTTTTTTGTTTTTTTTTTTTGAAGTATTAATTAAGGGTTTCTTAAAGGGGAACGAAAAATTGATTATTTTTGCGCTACTATGCACGATTTAGGAGATGCAGCCCTATAAAGATTTTTTTTTTGTTTTTTTTTCATTGTGTTTTTTGTATATTAGTTTGGGGTTCCACAAAGGGGAACGAAAATTTGATTATTTTTGCGCTACGACGGTTTAGGAGATACAGCCCTATAAAGTTTGTTTTTGTTTTTTTTTTTTTATTGTGTTTTTTGTATATTACTTTGGGGTTCCGTAAAGGGGAACGAAAATTTTATTATTTTTGCGCTACGACGCACGGTTTAGGAGATACAGCCCTAAAATGATTTTTTTTCCTCTTTTTCTTTTTTGCGTTTTTTAATCTTAATTAGGGGTTTCTTAAAGGGGTTTTTTTAATTATTTTTGCGCTACGATGCACGGTGTAGGAGATACAGCCCTATAAAGTTTTTTGTTATTTTTTTTCTTTTTTTTTTCATTATGTTTTTAGTATATTACTTTGGGGCTTCATAAAGGGGAACGAAATTTTTATTATTTTTGCGCTATGACGCATGGTTTAAGAGATACAGCCCTATAATGTTTTTTTTTTAATATTTTTTGCGTTTTTTTTTAAATATAAATTATGGGTTGCATAAAGGGGAACGAAACTTTTATTATTTTTGCGCCACCACGCACGGTTTAGGAGATATTATATCTATACAGTGTGTAAATTTAATACGGGCGAACATTTAAACGGTGGTTAGCATAGGACCTAAGAAATATATTGAGAGATTTTGCTTAGAAATACAATAAAAAATTTAACCATACAAAATAATTCGGCCCGCAATGTAATACACCACACAAGTTACGGGATACGAGCTTTTTAAAGTAACTGTCTACGCTTATTGGCAGTTACTATAAAAAGCTCGTATCTCGTAATGTCATGTCATCTTATGTTTCTTAATGTTTGCAGTACATTGCTGCTCGGTAAATTAGAAAAAAATAAAAATTACGGGGTCATAATTAAGTGTAACTTAAAAAAACTTCTTAATTAATGATTAGACGGATAAATTCTATATCTGGTTTAATTTAATGCCCGTATTAGATTTACACACTGTATATATAGCTATAATAGCTCTATAAAGTTTTTTTCCTGGTTTTTTTTAGTTTTAATTAAGGGTTTCTTAAAGGGGAACGAAAATTTGATTATTTTTGTGCTACGATGCACGGTTAGGAGATGCAGCCCTATAGATTTTTTTTGTTGTTTTTTTTCATTGTGTTTTTTGTATATTACTTTGGGGTTCCGTATATGGTAGGAGAGAAGAGGAGTTTGTTGAGAACCATAGAAAATAGAAGAGGAAAGATGCTTGGACACCTGCTACGACACGACGAATTTATCAAGAACATAATTGAAGGGAGAGTTGAGGCAAGGAGGCGGAGGGGCAGACCAAGGAGAACATACATAGATCAAGTAAAGGAAAAACTCAACGTCGTGTCGTATCAGGCTGTCAAGGAGAAGGCAGAGGACCGACACTTATGGAAATCGCTCCACCGACAAGAGTATAACTCTTAAATATATGATGATGATGATGATAGGGGAACGAAAATTTTGTTATTTTTGCGCTACCACGCACGGTTTAGGAGATACAGCCCTATAAAGATTTTTTCCTCTTTTTTTTCTTTTTTGCGTTTTTAAATCTTAATTAGGGGCTTCTTAAAGGGGAGCGAAAATTTGATTATTTTTGCGCTACGATGCACGATTTAGGAGATACAGCTAATACAGCCCTATAAAGATTTTGTTTCTTTTTTTTTCATTGTATTTTTCATGTATTACTTTTGGGTTACATAAAGGGGAACGAAAATTTTATTATTTTTGCGCTACGACGCATGGTTTAGGAGATACAGTCCACTCGTGTCGATTTAAAACACTCCTTTTAATAATTAAACTTATTTGCCATGATATGTTTTTTTATTTACTCGCACAATGCATAGTAAAACATTGTATGATACACGTGCGTAAAGATGATTTCCGCACTTGTTGCATAAATAGCAATTTTTTTTATCAAAGAATGAAAGAAAGTCACGGTATTAATAACCAAATTTTACTTTAGTGGTACCTTTTCCCTATCACTGTCACAAATATATGTGGCGTTCACGTAAACGCGATATTTTTAAGATTTCCCTGCGCAATGTTGCCAGCTCGCTCGCAAATCAAACATGTACTTACAGTTCTTTTGCATAATGGTGACATTGTACAATATCTATAAGATTTAAATAGGTAAAAGATAAATCGACGCATTCTTTGCTTGCTTGTTGCTTGTTGTTGTGTTGTTTGCGTAACTTCTTTGAATAAGTTGCGTTAATTTGGCGCACAGGCGAAGTAAACATGCGTTGCGTACGGCAAGGTCACGCCGCGGCCCCACCCTGCACGGCCTCCGTTGCCCATTCAGACCGCCCGCTAGCTTCGTATGAACGCAAATAATATTTTTGTAATATTTGTTTATGCAGTGGATGCAAGTGACACAAATTCATACATCTTATTTATCCCGCATTTCAAATTAATAAGATGTAAACTCTAATATCTTTAATATTCTTTTGTAACGGTGACAGCCTGTTACAACAAAATCATCAAATATCTTATGAAGCTATGCCTTAATAAGACACAAAATTATTTAATGGACCTATTTAAACGATTAAATTCGACCTAAGTAATTTTTTTTTACTATTTTTTTTTTGTGTCATTTAGAATATTATGACATAGTATCAGATTGCAGTGGACGTAATTGACACAAACTATGTTTTCACACTAAAAACACTATCCTAAATGCAACACAGTTACATGTTTTCTCTCGAATATTTTTTTCTCCAAAATAATTCAAAATAAAAAATTATTACCACAAAATAACAAATTACTACAAAAGCAAATTATATATATGACACAAAACAAAATGTAAGATTTACATCTTAACAAAGTATTCATAAGCGAAAACAGAATTGACTTTAATATTTTTATAACCTAGGGGTCAAAATATAGCCAGCGGTACAGGTCTATGAAAGATACATAAGACCATTAAGACCACAGAACTAGGATGACAAAGAACAACTGTCAGGCTTTAAAAGTGCGACCAAAAATGAAATGCAAGTGTGTGCGTAAATTGTCTATGTGAGATCAAAACTAGTGATGTCAAGTTACAACATAATTATAATCTATCGGTGTTTGACTGCTTTATCGACTACTCTTTCAATGTTTCTTATTAAAATAAAATGAATGAATTGAATCCTAAACGAAGCGAAGAATTCTATAATAGAATCCCGAGAGTAACGAGGGATTCTAAAGTAGAATCCAGAGCGTAGTGAGGGATTCAAGTGTGTTACGCCTAAGATGGAAATAATTTTGCTACCATGTGACACATACTACTTTTCACATCACCTATGAGGTAATTATGACGTTTAAAAATATTATTTAAGCTAAAATAATAATGTGCAATTTTTTTTTAAAATAGTGTCCTAGAACAGAAAAGTGTTACTTTGATGAAAACACCTTTTTCACATCACCAATTCGAAAAAGGTGTTTTTCTTCCCTGCTAGGAGGGATCAAAGTGGCACTTTTCTTCCCTGCTTCCTAGCAGGGATCAAAGTAACACTTTTCTGTTCTAGGACACTATTTTTACATTTTTTTGTACATTATTTTTTTAGCTTAAATAATATTTTTAAAAATCATAATTACCTCATAGGTGGTAACACACTTGAATCCCTCACTATGCTCAGGATTCTACTTTAGAATCCCTCGTTACTCTTGGGGATTCAATTATAGAATCCTTTGCTTCGTTCAGGATTTAGTTTACGCCCTCGCCGTAAATTTCATTTTGCTCCCTTGTGACACAATCTACTATTTCGAATTGGTGATGTGAAAAGATATATTATGTAACTCCGTATAAGATAAGTAAAGTCTAATGAAAAAAAAAAGAAAGCAAGCGTTGATAATAGCCATAACATACTACCGCACCGCACCGTTACAGCTTTAAAGCAGGTTTCTCGTCGTATGCGTGTGTGTGGTGCAATGTCGTTAACACAAACACATGCTAACAGTAGGCGCAAAGAGTTGACTTACCACAGAAAATATTAATTTCGTCACAGAATAAATAATAGTGCTACCGTACAGAAAGGAAACCTCCTACAAAACCGAAGTTTGGCAGGGGTTCAGGGTCGAATCACGATGTCCCTTTCTAATATATGGCACTATCCCTTTCGGCTATTTAGAGTTGTCAAAATTCAGATCATTATCTTATCTGTGACCACTGTGTGCACGACCGTGCACGCAAAGGGACGTCAAGTTGTGCCAACCCTAATAATTGCTCGGAGCAATGCTGACCCGAACAGAGCCGAGTTTTCCCGAAGCTAGGAGTTTCGCACCCCTGATTTCGCGCCTTTTTCTACTGACAATTGGATTGGGTGTGTATACGCTGTGTGCAAGTATACGCTGTCTTGTGTTTCCTTGTGTTGGCGGCAAAGTCGTGGAAAAGTGGCTAAAATGTAAGTAAGTACCTACTGTGTCGGAAAGTGAAGTTTAAATTTACCGCTAAACATGTGCACCTTTAAAAAAGGTGTTATAACAATCGTTATTATTTTAACTCGGTTATAAAGGCTAATATCTTAATGATGTGAAAAGATAGTTAGATATATATTGTACCTATTATACCGACAAGTTATCGATACAGTCATATGAACATTTTGTCAAGCCCTAGCGTATAGTAACAGTTTAAGTTTTTGCACAAAATATTCCAAATTATTGACTAATATGATAAAATATTAGCACACAACTGAAGAAAAACTTATAATTAATTGTATAAACCGGCTGTTTACACTTTTTATGCTGTTAATTTGACAAAATATCGTTAAGAAAACTTCGCTCGGAATATCATAATTACCTGTGAAATGAATATTTGCCTGGGTTATTTCGCCCTGTGATACTACAATCCGGCACACTACACGACACCATCTTCACTACATTACTTTATTGTACGTTTTCTTCCTGATTTCTTTTTATTTACAAGATTAAAAAATACGGCAATGCGCTCCCGGTCGAGTTGGGCCGCCTGTCACTCAAAAATGGTTACGTTTTCTCATTTGTAGTCTGACTCTTTCGCACTCATGGCATGTTCATATACGTGATGGCTTCCCTTTCCCACACTTCAGCTGTCTTTATGCGTAAGCATAAATTTTAGGTCTGTGCATAAGACTATCACGTTCGGTCATTTCCCCCACCCCTCATAACCGATCCAGTCAAACCAAATTGTCAGTAAATAAGAACAAAAAACTACTCATCCTTTTCTTTTGGGTGCTAGCACTAGTGTAAGACAAGGTTAGTATGATTCTTTCTGTCTGTTTGAAATGAGACAGTCCTTTGACAAACTATATTTGGTCAAGCAAATCTTGTGAGTAAATAAGAACAAAAAAACTATACTTATCCTTTTTTTTTGTGCTAGTACTAGTGTAAGACAAAGATGGTATGATTCTCTGTCTATGTTTGGAATGAGACAGCCCTTTGACAAACAATAGATGACTCGCAAGTTTTCAAACATAGACAGAGAGAATCATACTATCTTTGTCTTTCACTAGTACTAGCACCCAAAAGAAAAGGATGAGTATAGTTTTTTTTTTTCTTATTTAGTGACAATTTGGTTTGACCAACTATATGACGTATAAATAGCACTGGCACTGCGTGTGCTGTCAAAATCTCTGCAGACTTTTCTTGGTATAACTAAATTTTTATCACTAGGCATTATTTTTGATCGTACCATTATTTAGCTTAAAGCCGCTCCAGACTACGCGTGTGGAGTCGATTTCGCTGATTAGCAAACTAGACTCCACACACGCGTTCCCGGCTTCGCGCCGCGATTTGCGCATGAGTGTGGAGGGCCCTTAACGAATAAATATATCGAAGTGGACGCCCGTACCGTACCGATTATTTATGGTATTTAGTACGAAAAAAAATCACGAAGGATACAATCTTGATATTTTGTGTCAAAAATAAAAAAGGCGCAGTTAAAGGGTTAATCAGGTATTTCCCGTTGGATATGTGGATATTATGTATCATTTTATGATTAATATGTACCGTATCTGATCTGCAGTACAGTTCCATAAGTCTCGTAAAATAGGTATTGAAGTAGAACTGTCAGTTTGTAAAATGAAAAATTAAAAAAAAATTGTTAATGATATTATTTTCAAAATTGCTTTCTTGGGGTTGGATATGAGGATATCACGTATCATTTGTGGTATATTGTACAAAAAAAATCAGCCATATCGTACCTGGATTAGCCCAAACCTGGTATGTTTCGAAAATTATTTTTGTTTTAATTAAAAAAAAAAGGCCAAAATGTAATGATGTGATATTTTTTAGAATCGCCTCAAAAAGAGGGTTCGTATGATACCACACACGATAGGTTTTGGATTTTTTTTTTCCATACAAAAAAAAATAATCTTTTACCACTAAGCATTACTACGCATACTAGAGGTCAAAACAAAATTTTTGACCTCTAGTATGCGTGTGCCAAACCTGTACATCGATTTGCGGTTTTTCTTTGTAATTGGGGTCGAGCGGCTTCCGCTAGAGTGTATAATTTCAGAGTAATTGAGGAAAAATGTTAAAGCCCGCGCGATGGCCATATCTTTTCTCCCCTTCGTTCCTCCGGCCCTAACTTTTGGTCGTCGACGGTACCGAACGACACGATTTTATCGTAACGACAACAGCACCGACCAATAATGGTCAAGAAAACCCTCAAGAGATTCATTGAGGAAAATGGTTAAAATAATGTGTAATGGATTCAAACGCTCAATTCACAAGATGATTAATTGGTACCTAGGTCTACACGATATACTTACAGAACCGGTGCAAAGCGGGACACGGACGATTGCAGAAACCCTACTCGTATGGGGAAAATCCCTACGCAACGCATTTAATATCGTTACTTAGTATAAATAGTATAATGTATACCAAGCAACATACATTAGTTATGGGATAGGAGAAGTTTTTAGTGTTTATATCATTTATATGCGATTAAATTTAAGTACCTACCTACCCTACCCTACCCTAGTATACTCGAAAATACCGCTATAGACTATACTACATATTACTTACAGTCAATCCAAGAAAAGTCTGCAGAGATTTTGACAGCACATGCAGTGGTGGTGTTATTTTAAACTTCTATGAAATTATGACGTATAAATAACACTGGCACTGCGTGTGCTGTCGAAATCTCTGCACTTTTCTTGGTCTAACTACTAATATTTCAAATACGAAAGTAGCTAAATATGTTAATTATTTATTGTCTGCCTGCTAAAGTGCAGTGTAGTTGGTTGATGAGGCTCTGGACTCTGGAGGGAGAAAAAAGGAGAGGTTAAAAAAGGGAAATCCCAAAGAAGCCTACTTATGTACAGCAAAGACCTGTAGGCCGAGCACATGATTGACGCGGCAGTATCTCGCCGCGAGATAGACTACCCGTCTTTTACTAATTGTATGAATTAAAGGGGGACAGGTAGTCTATGTCGCGGCGAGATACTCGCGCCAATCATGTGCTAGCCCGGCAGCATAGTCGATCACTGCCAAATTGACTCCCAACTAATAAGGAGTCAGGTCAAAGATTTAGTGTTTTATAATTAAAGTTAAAATTGTCCACGTTATCTATTTTCCTGCATTCCAGCGTGAATAAGACGCTTCCATCAGAGTGGATTTAGAACAAATAACACAACAGATAAATTCTAAATCCCCGAACGTCACGACAAATTACGTCTTCGTTGCTTTATAAGTAGACTGCTTTTACAAGGTGGCTAAAAATAAGTGCATTCCCGTTGCCAGGGAGGTTTTGGGATTATACTGACTGAACAACTTTTACTATGGGACCAACCACGAAATCGCGAAAAAAGATGTACCCTCCCATAGTAAAAGTTGCTCAGTATAGTCAGTATAATCCCAAAACCTCCCTGGCAACGGGAATGCACTTATTTATTAGCCACCGTGTATAAGGCCGGTTTCTTGGTGAATTCGCTAGAGGAATATATACGACGGCGCAGCCGCCGACTCTCCAATGCGTATAGACACGCCGAGCGGACGGCTTGCGCGGCCACTTGCTGTCCAGCTGACGTGTATTTTCGTATTTGTGAAGTTATATTTTTAGCTGAAAGTGAAGTGAAAATTAGTAAAAAGTAAGTGCTTTCAGTTTTAGTTTTATAGGTGTTACCTAATTAAAAATTCCTAATAGTCATACTTGTTATGAACAAAATGCTGCACTTCATGATAAAAGCAAGCCGCTTTGCACAGTGATAGAAGGGACCAAATTGAGCGATTTGACCCGCAGCAGCGGCAGTTTCACCCCTTAGGAACAGAAACGGCGCCACTTCTTTAAAAAAATATTTCAAAAAATTCTATAAACTAAACCAATGAACCGATTTAAATATTTAATATCTCAAATGAAAGCTCATTATATACATTACATTTAAAAAAATACATAAAAAATATATACTGAATACTTTTGACAAAAACGGCATCTTAAGTTTTTTTTTTCTCGATTGATAGTTTTTACTTGATTTCTCAAAAAAAATGTATGGAACATGAATAGTTTAATGCATGCATATATTACTGAATAAATAACAAGTATTATAAAAAAAACCAACACCGATACCTCTCATACTTCACGAAATATGAAAGTTTGAATGTGAGTGTAAATTTCTTCAAAATATATTTCAAAAAATTCTACAAGCTAAACTATTTGACCGATTTCAATGTTTAATATCTAAAATAAAAGCTCATTATATACATTACTTATAAAAAAAATACTCAAAAAACATATACTGAATACTTTTGGCAAAAAACGGCATCTTAAGTTTTTTTTTCTTACTCGATTGATAGTTTTTTTTTTACTTGATTTCTTAAAAAAAAATTATGGAACATGAATAGTTTAATTCATGTATATATTACTGAATAAATAACAAGTATTATTAAAAAAACCCAACACCGATACCTTTTATTCTTCACGAAATATTTAAGTTCAATTATGCACGCTCTTACAAATAAATTTATTTAAAAGAAATCTTCAACCGCAGTAAGTGCACTGATTTTAATATGAAATGTGTCATATGAATTGGTGCTGAATTACAAAAAAATATAACAAAATAGATTTTCTTTTTTTAAAGTGACTTCATTCGTAAACAAAAAACATGTCCTCTTCGGGTTCACCGGTAGATGTAGAACTGAAAAAGAAAAGTCGTTTTGAAGGACTCGTACCTTTCCAATACTACAAAATCACCGATCATACATGAACTGGTTGCTGTAGATTACTGTTGAATTATTTTTGTGCCTGTAGATTACTGTTGAATTATTTTTGTGCCTAGCTGATTACCATTAAACCTATAATTTTGTGCCAAAACTATAATTAGTGGTTACCAAGCGGGCTATATATGGGGAAACGCTCTGAAACCAGAAGTTTCCATACCACGTCCATCTTCTTGGGATGGACTAAGGAAAAAGAGAGTTGGACTCCAGAATGGTCGGCAGTTACAGCGATTTGGTCGCAATGAAGCCTCTTGGACCATTGTGGCTGCAAATCTGTCTGCGAAACTATGCGTTGTGGGTGTCGTCGCGTCAGCTTACCATGCACAGCCCAGTGTAAATGATGCAAAGGTGGCTGTACAAATCAAAAGTAAGTTAATGTAGTTCTCAATCCAGGGTTATTTTGCATGCTGACCACTGATTATAGGTCTGGCACAAAATTATAGGTTTAATGGTAATCAGCTAGGCACAAATATAATTCAACAGTAATCTACAGCAACCAGTTCATGTATGATCGGTGATTTTGTAGTATTGAAATGGTACGAGTGCTTCAAAACGACTTTTCTTTTTCAGTTCTACATCTACCGAAGAGGACATTTAAGTTTTTTGTTTACAAATGTAGTCACTTTAAATAAAAATAATTTCTATTTTGTTATATTTTTTTGTAATTCAGCACCAGGAAAAAACTTTATTCAGTTTTTATTTATATATTTTTTATTTATTAAAATAAATTGGGTGATTTCTTTTCATATGACACATTTCATATTAAAATCAGTGCACTTACTGCGGTTGAAGATTTCTTTTAAATAAATTTATTTGTAAGAGCGTGCATAATTGAACTTAAATATTTCGTGAAGAATAAAAGGTATCGGTGTCGGGTTTTTTTTATAATACTTGTTATTTATTCAGTAATATATACATGTATTAAACTATTCATGTTCCATAAATTTTTTTTAAGAAATCAAGTAAAAACTATCAATCGAGTAAGAAAAAAAACTTAAGATGCCGTTTTTTGCCAAAAGTATTCAGTATAAGTTTTTTGAGTATTTTTTATAAGTAAAGTATATAATGAGCTTTTATTTTAGATATTAAACATTGAAATTGGTCAAATAGTTTAGCTTGTAGAATTTTTTGAAATATATTTTGAAGAAATTTACACTCACATTCAAACTTTCATATTTCGTAAAGTATGAGAGGTATCGGTGTCGAGTTTTTTGTGTAATACTTGTTGTTTATTCAGTAATATGCACATGTATTAAACTATTCATGTTCCATACATTTTTTTTGAGAAATCAAGTAAAAACTATGAATCGAGTAAAAAAAAAAACTTAGGATGCCGTTTTTTGTCAAAAGTATTCAGTATATTTTTTTTGAGTATTTTTTTAAAAGTAACGTATATAATGAGCTTTCATTTGAGATATTAAATATTTAAATCGGTTCATTGGTTTAGCTTATAGAATTTTTGAAATATTTTTTAAAGAAGTGGCGCCATCTCTGTTCCTAAGGGGTGAAACTTGCGCTGCTGCGGGTCAAATCACTCAGTTTGGTCCCTTCTATCACTGTGCAAAGCGGCTTGCTTTTATCATGAAGTGCAGCATCCGGGCAAAAAATGGCCATAACAAGTATGACTATTAGACCGGGCCGTGTCCGGACCGGAGCTTCCGGCGCTTACTTTTCTATGACATGACAGGTGATCACGTGATGCCCTCCATAGAAAACGAAGCGCCGGAAGCTCCGGCCCGGACACGTCCCGGTCTAACGTGAGTCATCCTTAAAGCTCTTTTTACCCTCTGCTGACAGCCCTTATTAGTTACCTATATGAGATAGTCCTTGTGGATGTTTCGCAACCTCTAAATATTTGAAATTATTATTTCAATTATTTAGAGGTAAGTATATTAAATTATTTATTTCAGGCACAAATCCCATATTGTACTAGTAAAAAATATTATTTAAGGAGTTACCTATATAAGGTAACTTTTTAAATATATATATATACTACTAGTAGTTAGTTTACAATATGTAAAACAATAAATACCTGAAACTACTTAATACTATTTATTTGGATGATGCGTTGGGTTCGTGTAATTGATTCCAACGCCTCATCAGTGGGCAGTCTACTCTGTCAACAAATGCGTAATGATGATGTGTAATGACCGATTTTTTTTTGGCATATAACATTTTTTCATGAGTGAGAACAAGAATTCGAGCGAAGAAAATATGAAACACCCTACTACATACTTAAGTACATGTGTAAGCTAACTCACCCATAAAATTAAATAGTACTTACCTATTTCAAACTGAATAAGCTTCATGACCAATTATGACCAGTCATTATCGTTAGGTATTTATCTATTTATTTGTTTTGAAATGGTTAATGATAATAATGATGTTTCTAAATTATAGTCAGCAAACCTTATCAGATGTTACGTCCGAGGCTGTCGCCTTGCACTCTTGGCCGCGGGCTTCCGCACTCAACCGGCTATCAGTACCAACATAATGTCACCCTCTCTCAGTGCCTTTTTGAAACGCCGCTCCTTAAAACATGCTGTTATTAATTGTGTTTAGACGGTGATTGATATTTATGTGTTTGTGTTTAGTTTAACTGACTTTGTTCATAAAACATAAGATCAGCGTCTAAACAGCTCATTGATTCTGTCAATGTCTAGGTAGGTGTTTATATGTGGGAGAGAATAATAAATAATGGATAATGGAATAATGGATGGATGGATATGGGAGTAATGGATGGCTTTGTATTTATAAGCGCTGGATGAAAAGCCCTATTACAGTCGCTTGAGTCGCTTCCCTAAAAAAATTATGTGTGTGCCAATTTTTTAGATTAGGATGCCAAAAGTGGATTGATTCTCTAACTAATCAACTACCAGTCCCAGTGCATGCTTTATTATCCCATAAACTTTGTACCGGATTATTACCATTACAAATATAAATTTAAATTAAATATCATTGTTATTTGTGTTTCAAATTTCATCATGTTGACCTTTCTTTATCTCATCGCAATAATCTACACTACACTCCACTTTAGTTTGTACGGGTAATAAATTCAGACAATCAAAACTATTGTAATATGGATATACATAGGTTGTTTTTTTTTAGGTATTTTACACTATATATCCTGCAAAAGTTATTCAAGCCCCTCAGAGTATAGGTTTCTATAGACTGTTGGTGTTATTCATTTGACTTGTGTATTTGTAAGAGGGATAAAACATAATTTAACTAAATCAGGCTCGGACTACATCAGGCTAAATCAGGGCTGAATCAGGGGGACTTAAGGGAGATTTTTTATATTTAGTTTTAAATTTGTATTGTTTTAGTTTTAGCTTGTCTAGGTTTAATTAGTAATAATTAGTTTTAAGTTTTGATTTTTTTTATTATGTATTGTACTTATAAATGTGTGTTGACTTTGATGCCAATGGACTGATATGACTCGAGGTGAGGATTTACGATATACAGTTCAAAATACCTAATATATTATAATTAACAAAAAATCAGGCTCGTAAAATTTTATGAATAAGGGGGTGTATCGTCACTACATAGAATAAAACTAAGTCGCTTCCTGCTGTCTGTCTGTCCCTATGTATGCTTAGATCTTTAAAACTACGCAACGGATTTTGATGCGGTTTTTTTTTTTCAAAAGTCAAAAGTCAAAATTTTTTAATAGTTTTAAATAGATAGAGTGATTCAAGAGGAAGGTTTATATGTATAATACATCAGCATTGCACCCGTGCGAAGCCGGGGCAGGTCGCTAGTTTATTATAAATACAACTTGTCGTTTTTTTTGGTATCACATTTTTATAAAAAAATTACATGTGTTTAATAAGTGCTTTAATAAGGTACACATTTCGTCCTGGGAGCTGGACGTAAAGCATATGGTTTAGACAAAATTTACCTACCCAATCCTCCCGAGTAACAATAACGATTTCGGACAAACACTACAAAAAAAATTACGGTTTGCGAACAAGACATAAAATCGTACTATTCGAACCGCAATTACACATGACTCGTAAAGCGAATCATCTGGGCATAGTTAAGTGGGTAGTGGGTTTCTTTTAGTTAAAGATTTTTTTTGGATCTGTGCATGGTGGCCTTTTAGAGAATATGGCAGCTTACTTACGACAACTCCAAATTTGACATCCAATATAAGTATCATGGAGCGTTTCTATCGACCCGCTCTAGCGATGGTTCAACGCCATGAATGTGCGTTAGGCGTTGGTTTTTAGCTGATTCTTTTAGCTGTCTCCCTCATGTCGCTTGCATCAGAAATTGAAGGGAATCCAAAATGTTGCGTGAAAAATCGTTTTTATGTAAAAAAAATAATTCACCATATTTATTCTGCAGATGCTCAATTGAGCAATCATGATGATAACATTGATGACACTTAAATAACATCTTTTGACAGCATATTAACCTTTTGCAGTGAAATACCAGTGAAATATGTAGTCTCAAATAAAGCTCGATACGCTTGTCCGAAATATATTTCCTAGCATCATAACATAGTCCCTAAAATGAAAAAAATGTAAAACCTTGTTATATATATATGGCTTGAAAATACCCTAAAAACATAATACAAAATAATATACTTGTCAACAGTTAGACTAGGTTTTATCTGTATAAACGATACAGTCCATAGGTAGACTTTGTCTCTTTAATAAGTAGAGAGACTACCCACTTATTACAGCAGTATATCAATATAGATTAGCGTCACAGAATAAATAATAACCACTGAGATTATAATTGTTTAAATATTAGTGTGTTATTACTTTGACTTATTTTAATTCTTATTTGAGACGCCATTTTGAACTTTGTTCTGTACCGGCTGTACCGTTAATAGGTTAATAACGACTCTATCTCTACAGTACACTATTTGCGGCTAGGTACCCGATGATGTGCATCTACTTAAGAGATAGTACCTTAGCCCTAATACGATATTGAGAAACTAATATAACAGCGTTGATTAATGACATGCGAAGCCGCACGAGTACGCCCGTTCTCTTCTTGTTATGATGATATGATCCTTAATTACACACAATGTCAATTAGTACTTACTTACTGAGGGCAGGGTCTCATACGTCTCATTTACATGATATCCACAACGTTATCATTTTCGTACTGAAATTTATATTCTTGTCAATATTTAATCCGCTTGACTTTAACATTAAATAAAATAATAAATTAGACATTCTTACACAAATTGACTAAGCCCCACAGTAAGGTCAAGGAGAAGAACTTTAATTTATAGGTTCGCCTCGTTTGCCAGTAAAAGGTTTCGTCTTAGAATAGAATAAAAAGACCCATACAACCTAGGATCAAAAACGTTCGGGAATACCAGCGTCTTTACTGTGGACAATATAAAAGTAAACGATATGGTCACATAATATATGTATTATACCACATTATACTTAGGTTTTAAAAAGAAGTAGAGACTAATATTCAGGTTCGGCAAGAAAATTCAGCTTCGAAGTCCATTTATTTCATAATGTCCACAACCTTACCTCACACTAAAAAGTTTTTGTCCCAATACGATTTACATGAAATTTTTACATATATCTCAAGATTCTTAAATAAATAAATAAATATTATAGGGACATTCTTACACAAATTGACTAAGTCCCACGGTAAGTAGGCTTGTGTTATTGGTACTCAGACAACGATATATTTAATATAATAAAATAAATAAAATAAAATAAGCATTTATTGCTGCTCTACATTAATAACAATATATATTAGGTATTACTTTTCCGACGATTAGGTTTTGTAACAACAGCTTGTCTTTCGACAAAGGCCTCCTCTAAAGATTGCCATTTCTCCCTATCTCTTGCAAGTCTAATCCATCCTGGGCCGGCCACTTTTTTGAGGTCATCTTCCCAGCGTTTCCATTGGCCACCCTGCACCCAATACTTAAATACATAAAAAGCACCCATGACTCAGGAACTAATATCTGTCTGTGCTCGTCACACAAATAAATGCCTTTTCGTATAATGGGATTCGAACCCAGGAGCATCGGCTTCACAGGCAGGGTCACTAGTCACTAGACACTACGCCAGACCGGTCGTCAAAAGGGTCAAAATTCTTAACGGTGAAAGAACTCTTAATGTACCTACTTTTCCATGACTCTTACTTGCCGAGTAGGGCGAGTAGTGACTGACGTCACCGTGAAGATAGGCAATTACTTGTGCTTCCGATAAATAAAGCATTCAAGAAGCTGTTAAGCTATTTCGGCGCGATTCGGGAAATGAATTAGAGATTCACTATATATGATATAATAGTAGAGATATATGAAATTCCACGGCAAAAGGTACCTTATGGCGGCTGGCGCTTACGTCGCACAGCGTCACAAATTGCGGAGCTATGCGACGTAAGCACTATCCAATATTAATTGGCGCGGCGTTAATAATAGCGTAAGCGCCAACCGCAATAAGGTACCTAGCTTTACTCGTGGGACGTAACATATCTTTAATATTTCAAATCTAGTGAATCTCTAATTCATTTCCCGAATCGCGCCGAAAGGAACGTTAAACTAATAACAGTTTAACAATATTTGGCTAATACTCGCGAGTTTTTGTTTATTTAACTTTGTTGTTGACGGACACCTGCGATTGAGGAAACTACGTCCAAAAAACATATTCGCGCTTTTCATATAAGTAAGTACCTACTACCAAATGGCGAGCTTTTTGTTTTTGTTTATTATTTTAACTTTGTTGTTGACAAAAACCTGCGATTGAAGAAACTACGTCCAAAAACATGTTCGCACTTCATATATTTAGGTACCTTCTACTCACCTTTACGTTATCATAATGTCATACTCTAGTTTGTGCATTGTCACTAATTTTAATTTAGCTTAATAGTTCAGTTCAGTTCACTTGTAGATCATAATTGTGACTCGTCCTATACCTATATCCTAGCTTAACCTAACTTGTATGAAAGACCTGTACTGTACAAAAAATGCAAAACTATGTAACCCTCCGTCAGTAGTCGATGATCCGACTGAAACTTACCATTTGTAGGAAAAGACGCATGCATTTAAATAGATTTGTAGGTATTTAATTAGTCTTTACCACATACAATTAAATAGTAAAAAAAACCCATAAGCCCTTTTTAGGGTTCCGTAGCCAAATGGCAAAAACGGAACCCTTATAGATTCGTCATGTCTGTCTGTCTGTCTGTCTGTCTGTCCGTCCGTCCGTATGTCACAGCCACTTTTTTCTGAAACTATAAGAACTATACTGTTGAAACTTGGTAAGTAGATGTATTCTGTGAACCGCATTAAGATTTTAACACAAAAATAAAAAATAAACAATACATTTTGGGGGTTCCCCATACTTATACTGAAACTCATAATTTTTTTTTCCATCAAACCCATACGTGTGGGGTATGGATAGGTCTTTAAAAATGATATTGAGGTTTCTAATATCATTTTTTTCTAAACTGAATAGTTTGCGCGAGAGACGCTTCCAAAGTGGTAAAATGTGTCCCCCCCCCCTGTAACTTCTAAAATAAGTGAATGATAAAACTGAAAAAAATATACGATGTTACATACATACATTACCATGGTACATTACCATGCAAACTTCCACCGAAAATTGGTTTGAACGAGATCTATTAAGTAGTTTTTTTTTTATTACGTCATAAATCGTAAACCGCAATTTACCTTTCACTCACGTTTCACATAAAAAATACATTGTTAAAATTATGTAATTTACGGAACCCTCGGTGCGCGAGTCCGACTCGCACTTGGCCGTTTTTTTTACCAGTGTTTACATAATTATCCAAAGAACTTAAACAGGTATCCACACTGACATTACACCTAACAGCCTATATTGTCACCTAATTAAATATTTTTTGTTCTTCCCATTAAATTGCGGGGACACAGCGACATCTTGATACTGTTTTGGTCATAAAACCATTCCCACGACATCATCATTCATCGTCATCACTTAATAAAACAACCGGCATAAATAGTTATTTGTTTTACAAGGGGGCAAAGTTGTTGTTTAACCTCTCGTGCTAATATTGATACCCAAACAAGCGAAAGATTCCAAAGTTGAGCCACGAGCGTAGCGAGCGCTTCGAAAAATATAATCTTGAGCTTTGCGAGGGTTTCAAGGCACGAGGGCTACACAAGTTTTGCCACCGAGTGAAACATAAAAAAATTCACCACATGCACCAACACAAGGAAAATACTAACTGTAAAATATCAATCAAAATCAAAGCAAATCGATTCAAAATGAATGTTATTAAATATTTATCATTCAAAATCATCATTTAAAAGTCAATTCTTCCAGCGAACATAAGAAAACAATTTATAATTTGCATTTGATTACTTTGCCTCACATGTGGATAAAATGCAACTTTCTTATCAGTTTTTGAACAATCAAAAAGCCTGTACCAGCTGGTGTGGTGAAAATATAATTTTATATCAATCGATAAGGTGAAATAACCTTCTTTAGTAAGGTGCGCTATATGTATACCTTGGGTGGTTCCCGTACCTAATAATGGATTAGTTGAACCTACCTATCAAAGTTAATATGAAAGCCGGCCTAGGTTCATTGTTGTTAAGATATAGTACTATTGCTCTATCTAGCAAACTATACAAGACGATATGCTCCGGTGTAATGTAGACCAGGTACCTAATATAGATACATACATATTTAGCTTACTACATTTAATAATCGGTAATTTAATGATTTAAGAAATGGGTCTCTATTGTTTGACATAATTATTTAAAGTCGTAATGTAATGATTGTCATATTATCATTAGTCATAATTTGGTTTTTCTCAGAAACGCGTAACTTTTCAGGATTGCCATAAAACAAACCTAACCTAACCTAACCTATCTATAGGATAACCCGAGGAAAATCCTGAAAAGTTAACGTTTTCGGAATTATGACTAATGATAATATGACAATCATTACATTATGACTTTCAATAATTATGTCAAACAAAGGGGGACCCCTTTAAGGAATACATATAATTAAGATTGAAAGTTTGTATGGTTTAGTTTTAAAATAAAATGGAAGCCTATAATCACTCATTAGGCCATGCTATGATCACTTATGAACATCAAAGTTATATTTTATTTGTTTATAATGTTTTAATTGGTATAATTGGGTTGTCTTGCGGATGCTTAATCACTAAAGGTTATCTAATGTGTTCTTTCTAGACGGCATTATTACTGATTACTATAGGAATCATTCCATACACACCACACTTTGTATTATCGCATGCAGAATCCAAATAACATTATCATAAAAATGGCCACTATTATTACAACCTAGTAGGTTGAACCTACCTCAAATCTGGGGGCACGGTAGTGCCCCCGCCAAGACGAGCAAAGCGAAGCGCAAGGGCACTACCTACCTTTTCTCGAAGCGCTTCGTCGTTTTTTTGAACCCTCATAACTTGGGTTTGGATTACACCAGATAAACAAAATTTTCGGGATATAATGCCAATAGTGGACTTATTAAGCGTAATTTTTTTTAATTGCATAGCTCTTATACTTTAGATTTTATTCATATCTAAAAAAACCCCGATTTCGTCACTCACTCACTCACTCACTCATCAAAACCTTTAGGGTACTTCCTGAAGTCCTAGGAAGCTGAAATTTGTTATGTAAGATAGTCTTAGTACACAAACAACAAAAAAATTCAAAAAAATTTAAATTTTTGGCCCCTAAGGGGGTGGAAAGGGGGATGGAATTTTGTATGGAAAATCAATAACCGCTGTACCAATTTAGTTAAAATTTGGCATGTAGATAGTTTTTATTATGGGGAATGATATAGAATAGTTTTAACCCCAAAATCACCCTTACAAGGGGGTTGGAAAAACGGGGTTGAAAAGGGCGTAATCAGTAAAAAGCAGATTGTATTAAAGATGCCCCCAGATAGGAAATTTCGGGATTTTTAATAGTAAATTACCCCCAACCCTTTAAATTAGGGGATGGAAGATTGTCATAAGCAACTTACAAAAAGAAGTGAAATCCCACCAAAAACATTTCATGTAAAATGTTGCCAAGACGAAACCAAAAGACTCGCACTGTCAAAAAGTTATCAGATCTTTTGTAGAGCCAAGCTTCTAACTCTACAGGCCCTAACTTCACAAACTCTACACCTTAGTTAAAATATGTGGCTTGGCCGTTTTGTTACATACAAAATAATTTATAGTGAATACATTTTTCACCTTACGCCCATGTGACAGTAGCGAAACGGCCTACATAAGATCTGATAACTTTTTGACAGTGCGAGTCTTATGGTTTCGTCTTGGCAACATTTTACATGAAATGTTTTTTATTGGGATTTACATATAGTCGAATTTGTCGAATAAAAACTAGTTATAATTCATAAGGTTTCGTGGCTGAAGAGTTCTAGTGTCAATTATACAGGGTGTGTCCCTGTCCCAAACTCTGAAATCCTGAAATCCCACGTAGGGTTACTTCTCAGGAATACTCTAACGTTAATATTTCTTTAATTAGAACAAAAGATAAAACAACACATTTTCAAACAAAAGTTATTTCCAATAATCGACAACAAAAAGAAACATACTGTATCAATTATTGGCGAATCTTATTAGTGTCATAAATAAAAAAGATATTCAAAAAGGTCGAAGAAAGTTTCATACTATTTATTACCTCAGGAGCTACTAACACATACAGGCTGCTCCAAAGTAAAAAATCGTAATTTGTTAATTTCTTCGTAACCGCTACATCGGTTGTTATGATAATTTGTATACTGGTTCTAAATACCCTAATAATGCATATGTACATTTCGACTGTGTCCAATGGCTAGGGACCTCCTGTATATTTATCTTTATTTCAAACTGACTGCTATAATGTACTCGTATCGGATGGTAAGTGGCCTCGATTATATAAATATATAATAGGTATAATTATAATACGTAGGCACCGTTTAGACCTACATTCAACTACACCCCCTCTGAAGACATTAAAAAATGCAAAGCAAAGCCATCGCTATATGGTTGGAAAGCTAAGAAAGCTTGGAAAGGCCCTAGATATATACCAACCTAGAAAAAAACTAGCTAAATTTGGGATTCCATCTCGAGCGAGGTGAAGAGATAACATAGGCACATGCTAGTCACATCGACTCGTGTAACGGTTCATGAAACCCTGGCGTGATCTCTACTCGCCCGCCATTGATAAGCACTACGTTAGGTACATTTCATGGAGCAAAATGAACTTCTCATAAACATAAGTAACACTAGATCATTCTAATGCGCGTAATACGGCGGTGCGTCACATATATTATTTAACTATAATATTTTATTATCTGCGTCATATTTATAGTGATAATCAGAAAGCATTTTAGGCAGCAATGCAATAAGAATAGGTTTAAAAAATTCTAAATTTTCCAAGGAAAGGAGTAGCCATTACTTATGCCCTGTACCTTGAATTATTAATGCTTAAGTATGTTATCATAGAATATTTGTCTTGGAGGCTCGGCCCGCTATCTTTAAAGCCGCGACGTGCTGGCTCGATGTCGGACGACCTTATCTAAAGTTCATGACCCTTTCTTTAATGCTTGCTACACATCAATTATTTTAAGAGCAAAGTTCGTTCGATAATGCGCCCAATCGCATGGCCAACGCCTAATTTTGATAACCTTAATTATAATGACCGTTGGTCAATTTTTGTGTTCAATAAATGTCATTCAATTTTATTTGATTTAGGTTCCTGGTGATAAAAAATATTTCTGGCAGATAAAAAATATTCATTAATAATGTCTCACGGCTCGAAACACTATTAGGTCTCTTGTCGAAAAATCATCGATAAACATTGATAAACCATGCTCTATAACGAAACGTGGCGAAGACCGAGTACCTACATGGCTTACAATGGTATCACAAGAGGATGCGAAAGACCGTGCGAAGTGAAAGAGAAAAGTCGGAAAGCAGAGTTGTCTCTGTATACCTATAAGTAGCAGAGGTCGCAACTAGGATAATCGTAGAGCAGAGATAAACTATCACTTCAATTTCACGCTCCTTAAAGTAAGTTTTAATGTAAGAACAATGGTCAATTACATAAATGCACTCTGCGTCATTTTATTGACGTGTGTACAACAAATGGCATTGCACTGCCACCGAGTTTGTAAATATTCCGTGGAACATCTCCGGTCGACCGAGTAAACGTGCAACTTTGACATATAACTTCAGCTGAACGATAGCAAACTAATTACTCTAATTGCGAGAAGTTTCTTACAATTATTGTAAAACATGACGGCGGAATGTATTGGAAACTTTGTATTTACCCTTTTTGTACCTTTTTTTGACCTGTATTCTAGTAAATAAATGTATTTCTGTTTCTATTTCTACAAGGATTTTCCGCTACGGAATTCTAAAAGGCCGCCTGATAAGCTCAGTTTGTTGTATTGTATTTCAAAAAACTATCGCTCTTATCAGCTTTTGTAATTTTGTTATGTTCAATAATAGCAGTTTTTGTAGTATTAAATTTAACTTATGAGCTCAATAATGACCTCTTGGTGCTAAGAGGTCATTATTCAATTTTTAGTCATACATACATTACCCAATATAGTGTGTTAGGGGTCACTCTTGCTAAGAAAACACCTCCGTTCCATTCAGTTATTCCAAGACTCAACTCCGTCCCGAACAGTCGGGTTCGGGGACTTATAAAGTAGATCAAGATATCGGTTCAACATGTCATCTAAGACTGAGCCCGAGAAGATAAATGACACGAGTAAGTAAACTTAAAATTTGAATTGTGAAAAAAAACGTAGGTACTTACCTAATTCTAATTTATATTTTTATACCTCAGATGAAATACCTCAAAATTTTACGCCACTCTTTTGTAATAAATTCTATTATTAGCTATAATATTAGAGTAGGTACCTAATTAAATGCGTGCGGTGCGTGCCAACTGGATGCGTATACCCAAGAGTATAAGTATTACGTAGGTACGTAATATTATGTTGATTATTTTTAGTGAAAATGAAAACATTTTTTTTTAAGGTGGCGCCTACTAGTTGCACGTATTTTTTTCTTACAATTTACCATCAAATATCTTGTAATTCAAGGGTAGAGTGGACAATCATTAATGTATTTTTCTACTCGTCTACTTTTTCAATTTATTATTTCAGGTAGGTATGTACGTGAACGTCGTGAACACAACCTAATCTGACTACAGAGCTAGCAGCTTTCTGTCGCAGTGCATAAGTATTGCCATTCAGCGAGGGAATGCTGCCAGCATCTTTGGCACAATGCCGCGGGGCGGGGGCCTTATTTACATGTATTTTTATTATAAGTAGTTTTATATATATATATATATATATATATATATATATTTGTTTGTAACTTAAATATGTTTTTGATCAAATAAAGTACATAATAATTAGAACAAAAGATTTAAACAACATTTATCTGTATTAGGTGTTTACCCGTACACATCTAGCTCTACTTTCTTTTTCTTTTTCTACTTGTCCAGCACTGACTGGGTAATGTTAGGTGTTGCATCATCACTTCTGACATTACCCTCCCAGTGCTTCAGTATTTTAACAACGTGGAAATACTTACTAGAGTTAGGTATGAATAGATATATTTATATATCTATTGAACATGCAACAACGTAGAAATACTCAAGCACTGGGAGGGTAATGTCAGTGCCAAAAATCACGGGAGTTTACTAGGTAAAGTGTTACCAGCCTTAACTACGGAATGTAGAATGATTTCCAATTTCAAAGATTTTGCTACGCCCATGCATTTTCGACCTACTCTTCTTCTTCCTTCCCTTATCCCACCTACGTGGGGTCGGGTCTCCTACGTGGGGTCGGGTCTAATTTTCGACCTACTCACAAATCTTAAAAGTAATACTTAAATTGGGCCATATTTTAATTGCAGTGGTGCAGAATGAAACAAAAGACGCCGAAAATCAGAAGACGGGCCAAGACCCGCTGGAACGAGCTATCGGCGCCATTGGCAAGTGGCAGATATGGGTCTGCTTCGTCGTGTTCCTCGTAAAGTTCCCTGTGGCCTGGCACCAGATGAGCATCATCTTCCTCGCACCCCCGATGAACTTCACCTGCGCAGAAGAATCCACCACTTTTGACAGCGTCTGCCACGCCAACTGCACCAACTACAAATACGACCACTCTGTCTTCAGAGAGACCATCGTCTCACAGTGGGATCTAGTCTGCGGACGACAGTGGCTAAAAGATCTTACGCAAACCTTCTTCATGCTCGGCATCCTTGTTGGCAACATGGTCTTCGGCCATCTATCCGATCGGTAAGTTTCACGTGGGTGTTATAAGTGATATATTGACAAGAAATTATGTTCGTCGTTCGCATAAATTGGCACGTCCTGCTTCGGGTTGGGCTCCGGAAACCATTACTTGACGGTCTACTGATTACCAGTCATTGACCTACTTGTAAATTTATAGGTGCGAAATACGACGATTGTCTTACGACCTGGGGGCCGATTTTTGTATTTCGAGCGCTCGATTTCGTCACTCGAAAATCTGTGGAAAACGGCGAAATGCTATTTTTGAAATACGAGCGGAATAAATAGAGAATCTAGTGGTATTGACCTCTGGTTTTCAATTCTATTAGTAGAATTGAAATGCCTAGAGTCTGTTCGGAAATAGAAGAGTCGTGGAATGTATTGGGCCCCAAATGGCCCCATACATTCCACGATTCTACTATTTTTATAATTTTTAGTAAAATAAAATCAGTTATTGACTTTAGAAATAACTATACATATAATACAACTATAAAATAAAAAAAATTAGCCTAAGTCGAGTTCGCTCGGTAGGGTGCCCAGAAGGCTGGCCGCATTGCCCCGCTGGATAGCAATGCTAATGCTAATCCGCTGGGCAAAATATTGGCCAGCCCTCTGGTCACCAGAAGCCTCTGAGGCGCTTTGCCAGCTCCTCATAGAGGCGACGCGCGCTAGGTCCCCACGGCCCCAGGGTTTCCACCCCAAACGCTGCAAATATGTAGTTACTACCTAGTGTGGCATATTTGCGACGTTTGAGGCTTTCGTCCGAGGATGCGGCCGCACCAGCGCCAACTTTGGTGCCTGGAATATGGGACGGCGCCAGGGTATCTACGCAGGTGGCGTCCCAGACAAGTGGCAGATCTATACTCCAAGGTACCAGCGTCATTCCGTCAGGCCTCTTGCCATCGACCCTGGCCATGATGCCCCTATTCTGAGACATGTGGCCAATCAGAATGTTGTATTATCGTTAGATTGTTAAATGTGCCCACCGTTGTGGATGGTAGTGTCTGCAACCACCCGACCCGACTCCCATTTCGCAGTGGCAAGAAGACGGGCCCGATCTGTCGGACTAAGTGCCGTATCTAGGAGACGGTTCCCAGTTAGACGACAGAGGGGTTCGTCCCACTGCCTCTGCGAACATGGGTTGATAGGCGGGTCTGTGTTAGGACATGTTAAAGACCATAAGTTCTTGGCCTCGGTACAGTGCGAAGCCTCCAGGACCCCCAGGGAAGGGGCTAAAATTTTCCCGATAAGGTTTTGAGCACTGTGTACCGAAGCTAAGAAAGCAGGTAGCGCCACGCTGGAAATTTTGCGGATGCCCAGGCCATGTCATGCCCAACCTAATTGCGGGTGACATGATGCATGTAACTGCGTCAAAATATCGGGAGCTCATAAATAATACAAGAGGTAATCACGGTCTATGTCCCGGTCAATATAATTAAGTCTATTTAAATATTTATGGCACTGATGTAAGGTTTTTAAAAAATAAGACTTGCATCCCCTCACAACATGACAAATCGCTGTTGATAAAATAGGTTCAATTAGGATACCTAGTTATTAATCGTGAGCCGAACTTTTGTAGCTTTTCCATTAATACTATGATTTAATTTGTTTTCCAGGTTCGGTCGACGAATGCCCTTCCTAGCAGCAGTGTTCCTGCAGTTGATATCAGGCGTGGCGACCGCGTATTCGATGAACTGGTATATGTTCACTGCACTTCGATTCATGCTCGCCGTGGCCACTGGCGGCACCATGGTCACCAGTTTCGTCCTGACCATGGAACTCATCGGTGCCACATACAGAGACACCGTGGGAATCATTTACCAGATACCCTTCAACCTCGGGCACCTGTCGCTGGCGGCGTTCGGCTACTACCTTAGAGATTGGAATAAATTTCAACTGGCTATCTCGTTGCCTTCGATCATATTCCTGAGCTATTATTATTTGTTACCTGAGTCGCCGAGATGGCTTATCACTGCTGGAAGGACCGATGAAGCCGTCAAGATTATGACAGTCGCTGCTAAGAGGTAAAAACACATGGTTGTGTTTGATTTTAATTGAATTTTGATCATTTTTCTATTAAATAGTACTTCAATACCCTCTGAAAATACAATGGCATGATAATTATACATGAAAAGTGAAATAACGTAAAAGCATATCTCAAATTCGACAAATTTTGTCATGATTCGCCGCCCGTTTCGCCATATATATTACCCCGGCCACATACTCGACGAGTGGCATGGGAAGCAGCAAGGGAAGTTGGCAGAGACGTAGTGTGGCCGCGTACTGCTTCCCATACCACTCGTCGAGTATTTGGCCGAGGAATATCAACAAAGAATAACAATTTATGGCCCACTGCAAATTAAACAAAACGCGTTCTTCACAACAGCAGTAGCTAGGGTTATTCAATTAATAATAATATAGTAGATTGTTAACCAAGGGACGAAAGGCACTCATTTCTGCCGAGGTATTTTGGCGCTCGAATGCAGTGAGAGCGCCAATAGTCCGAGGCAGAAATGATGCCTTTCACCCGAGTTAAACACTCTACTTTTCATTTCGAATACGAGGAAAGTAAAATGCATGTATTTTTTTTAAAACATGACTAAGTATACATTTTTATAGTATTTCTTGAGGGTACTTTCAATTAACAATTCAGACAAAAGTATCGTTATTTATGGAATGGAGAGTCAAATATCAAAATGAAAAATTTATTACAAATCCATTTAAACTCAAATTTCAATTGCGTATCGTAAAAAAATTAAAAAAGTCGTACTTCGAACGTAAAATGCTCTAGTGCAGACACGTATCATTTTCTGCGCACCTTTTAGAACAACAATGACCCTCTTTCAGAGCATGAGAAATGAAAAATAATAATAAAACGTTTATTTATTTAGATAACAAGATCCATTTTTGTTAGTAATCTACAAACTAAACCTAAAAACTATGTTAGTATTCGTACCTCACTAATGACATATAATTAAATAGATATTATGTTTACTACTAAGCTATAGACACCGGTTTTCTCCTCGATTTCTTTCTAATGTGACATTTTAATTTTATGTATTAAATCTCAATTTTTAATTCTCCATTTTCAGAAACGGTCGCCCAACAGAGAACATCTTTTCAACCACCCAGAAGCTGAGCGTGGACGTGACCAAGCCCGAGCACGTGTCGTTCCTGGCGTTGTTCGCACAACCGCGCTTGCGCGTGCGCACGCTGGCCATCTGCTTCAACTGGTTCGTGTGCGGGCTGTGCTTCTTCGGCGTGTCGCAGTACATCGGACATGTTGGCGGGAACATCTTCACTAATGTCGCTATTTCTGCTGCTATACAGGTGAGCGCTGAATTACTTTTGCATTACACTGATAACCAGGATTAGGGAGAGAAGATAAACTGACTGAAGCTTAAGAATGTTATGGTTTTTTTTTTCAAACATATTTATGTAAAAGTGTGATTGAGAAAACATGAAACCACTTTCAATACAAGTAAAACATTTTAACGATACGGCGGGAATATATTTAGGCTCGACACTGTCAGTTAACTCTTTCTAATCTAAGTAAATACGTGTGTAATAAACCATAGTATACTCGTACTTAATATAGAATATATTTTTCTCAAACATGCAATGAAATGTCGTCCTTACGTGCGTACAAGCTTCAAAGTATCACGTTTCGGGCGGAGCAACTCGAGAACTGTAATTTCATACAAAATTGCAGGCCTAGGGCGGGAAGTAATTTTTTTTAAATTTTAATGTAAACATGGCGTCTGTGTTCATGAACAGGCTAAACCTAGGGGGATATAACCAAACGGAGTAGCCATTAACAGGCATTCCCCTCTGTCGAAAATAGTCGGCCAATGGTCATACACAATGTATATCTGACATGGTTATTTTGACGTTACGTATACATTTGACGTTCTGCTCCCCCGCAAAAATTGGCAAACTTTTTTGTACAGCAAATTACAGACGTGGCGGCTCCGTTTGGTTATATGTTATATCCTCCTAGAACTAAACAGCTGATTTTTTTTCATCTTTATAGGGCCGTATCTCCTAAACTGTGCGTCGTAGCGCAAAAATAATAAAATTTTCGTTCCCCTTTAAGAAACCCCTAAGTAATATGTGCGAGTGTGGAAACTTGCAACAAACTATACACCCATAGTATTCGAGTGCCCCTTCACCAAATACAACGGGCCTGCTGAAGACTTCAAAAATCTGGCGAAGAATGCGAGTTTATATCTGCTTACTTGTAAATTTTGAATCTTTATTGTATTTTTTGTTACCAGAATGTAACCGCCATACGATAAATAAATAAATACTAGCGACCCGCCCCGGCTTCGCACGGGTAGTTCAACTAATTTACACAAAACTTTTACAAATTATATACATAGAAGCCTTCCTCTTGAATCACTCTATTTATTAAAAAAACCGCATCATAATCCGTTGCGTAGTTTTAAAGATCTAAGCATACATAGGGACAGACGGACAGACAGCGGAAAATGACTTTGTATTATACTATGTAGTGATTTTATTGCATGTTTGAGAAAAGCACTATACATACCTCAGCGTGAAAAGGGGTTGCCTGCCTCATAACTATTCGGTCTCACTACGTTCGGCTGTCTATTCTATTCGGCCGGCAACCCCTTACTTCACGGCCTCTGTAGTAAAGTAATGTACTAATATGCACGTACATAATTTGATTAAGTAGAAGGTCGTAAAGGTTGACCGCTCACTGACTACTCAAAATCATGTTTTCCACCATCTCTTAACCAAAGTATACATATTTATGAGGGATGGGAAGGGACTTGTCAACGTTTCTAAAGGCAATTCCAATACGTTTTATTCTATTCTAAGACAATTATGTTCCCGCTGTTCCCGCCGGCCGTTGATGAGATCTTAACACAATGCATGCTACGTAACATCAGGCGTTTGCATATTTATTACGATCGTTGTAACATCACCACGAAACAGTATATTGATAGTTATTATATAACTAGCTGTTGCCCACGACTTCGTTCGCGTGGATTTTTATATTGGTTGTTGTAATTCTACATGAACTTTCTGCAGTTAATAAAAAAAAACCGATACAAACTGTCAATCTCCTCTCAATCCCCTTACAGGAAAAAAAATCCAGAACTCACACAACAGTAGATTGTGTTACAAGGGAGCAAAATAACATATTTACGGCGAGGGCGTACATTGAATTCTGAGCGAAGCGAGGGATTCTAAAATAGAATCCTGAGCGTAGTGAGGGATTTAGTGTGTTACGTCCAAATAAAAAATAATTTTGCTACCGTGTGACACATATTGCTTTTCACATCACCTGTGAGGTAATTATAATCTTTAACAGTATTATTTAAGCTAAAAAATTAATGCGCAATTTTTTTTTTAAATAGTGTCATAGTACAGAAAAGTGTTACTTTGATCCCTCCTAGCAGGGAAGAAAAACCCCTTTTTCAAATTGGTGATGTGAAAAAACATTTTCTTTCTCGATACAAGTTTTTAACCCCCTATAGAGAATGAATTTTCAAAAACATTTAAATTACTTTTCTTGTTTTCTATGTAAAGGGGTGACTTTCTTTGAAGTTTCAAGTCCCTCAAAAAATGTTTGTTCCCGATGCATACTTTCAACTCTTTCTAACCCTATTAGGGGATGAATTTTCAAAAGCACTGAAATTACTTTTTCCCCTCACTAGCTCGGAAAGCCGTCTATTATCCTTTAAAACAAGCGGGGAAAAACGCATTTTATCCACTAGTGGGGAAAGTAATTTGACCTTGGATGGAGCGTGTTTAAGTAACTTTTGACAGATAACAAAACGTAAAACGTCATAATAATGGTTCGTTCGATATTAATTATAATTAAATAAATGGTTCGAGAATTTAATAAAAAATACCAAATTTAGTTTTATTTAATGATTTTAAGTCATAAACCTTAAATTCCATAAGAAACATTTGTTTTTTTAAATGATGTTGAATGTAATTCTGAACGCACAAGTTGAGTCGATGCAATTTCAAAACGCATCGTCAGAAATGTCAACATTGTCAACAAAAAAATTTTCACCGACTCCGACACGTAAAAATACACAACTTCCCGAGTTTTCTGTTATAATATCGTATTATCGTAAAAAAATTAGTGATTCCAGTGATGAAGATGATCTAACGCCTGTGGATGTTGCACTTTCCTCGCTATAGTGAGGGGAAAAGTTTTGTGTTACACACGGGTGCAAATGTATTTTACTTCTCGTGTGTTAAAACACTCGCTACGCTCAGGATTCTATTTTAGAACCACTCGCTTCGCTCGTGGTTCAACTATAAAATCCTTTCGCTTACTCTTGTTTCAATTCCACACTCGCGGGTAAAATACAACTTTGCACCCTTGTATAACAAATAACTATATGTTTCATTGTGCACAATAAAGAATATTATTATTATTATTATTATAACTATTCTTGCTTTCTAATATTGTGTCTACCTACGAATTTCAAGTTCCTTACCTGCCTACTCAAATTGTTCCCGTTACAATTTTTCAACCCCCTTAGGGGGTAACGCAGATCGCATAATCATTATAATTGGAGTTCTGAGATGCATCCACTTCATTACTACAATATTAGTTTATGTAAATAGTCCCGCAAACCAAGTACTGGATTAGTATTGCTAGCAATCACAACCACTACACATCTGCTATCGTCGTCATATACAACTATTACACGTGTTTGTGTTTGGTACATTAATTTAGCTCAGTAGTTCACAAGCGCCTCGGTATTGTTGCAATTTGATCCCATTAAGTAATTCCTTGTTTAGACGTCGTATCTCAAACACCGTTGAACTGAAGATTTTTTGTAACAAGAAGCCTATATAACATGGTCACGTGACAAAAGCAATGACAAAAGCAGTGACAAAGTCAAAAGCATAAAATATTTGATATTTAATATCAAGTGCAGTCACAGAGTCAAATGTTTTACTCAAGATACATCGCTATTGTCATTAAATTGCAGCAAAAATAAGCTAAGTCTTTAGTAATAATTTTATGTTGTTTATTTATTTCCAGGTCCCAGGCACTTTGATCTCTATCTACGCGAACAGAGTTCTCGGGCGGAAGATAACGCTTATCAGTTCCAACTGTGTCACAGGGCTAAGCTGCCTACTCATCACCGTAGTCCCACACTCAGGGGCGCCCCGCTTGGCGCTCGGCTGCATCGGTCTCTGGGGCATGAGCATATCATTCTCCACTGTGTACTTGTACGCTGGAGAAATATTCCCCACAGTCGTCAGAAACTCCGGGGTAGGGTTGTCTTCGACTGTAGCCAGAGTAGGTTCCATGATCGCTCCATTTGTAGCGACCCTGTCTTCAACCAGCCCGTGGTTGCCGCCTCTAGTTTTCGGTATCACGCCGCTAATTGGCGCTGGACTTTGCATACTTTTACCTGATACGAGGGGACGAAAATTGCCTGACACGATAGAAGAAGGTGAAGCGTGAGAACTATAATAATTTAGTGTCGGTGAGTATTCTATTCATTCGTGCCTTTTATTTATTATGATAATATAATTTTTGCAAATCGTATAGTGACACTCTCATAAATAAGAGGCTTACTTATATTGATTTTTATACGAAAAAATAATACAAGGTTGTATTAATTAAGAAGTTGTGAAATGGCGCGCTGATAAGTTGATAGCAGCTGACTTGCACATGCAAATGGAAGCATTTTTGACATTTATATGTTTAAGTCCCGTAAAATGGGGTGAGTAGGGTTCGCGGAGAGAGTTGGATTATGAATGGGGAGAGAAGGTTTGAAAGGGGGATGAGATGAGTTTTTAGGGCTACTGCTACAAAAAAAAATGTATTCCAATTTAAAATGGAGCTATAGTAATACTCATAATAAAAAAAATCGATCCAACAATGTTCCAAAATCACCTTTGTATGAAAACCCATCTCACCCCAATTACGAGGGACTACGGGGTGAGGTGGTTTTTCCTATTCATCGTCAAAGTTATGAAATGGAACTACCCAAAACAAAATAAAAACTAAAACACAAACGTCCGGAACACTTATTATATACACCATTCAGTTTGCATATGTAAAAATATAATGTTATCGAGGTTTGAATGTCAGTTTTGCTCCTACTCACCCCATTTTACGGTACTGACAGTAGTCTATTACAAGATGATTACAAGACTAAAGGTCTATTCTTTCATAGGCTGTGATAATTTGTGAAAATATGTGTACTACGTAAATGATTAATAGGAAATAAAAAAGAAAATGTTCATTTTATTATTCATGTTTTTATTTTACCCAGCCGTATAGCATTTTCCCTTCTACAATAGGTAGGTACTGTAAGCATCACAATAGTTAATATCCTATATGTGGCCTAATACTACTGATAATTACATGTAGTATGTACCTGGCTCTATACTTTTGATTGTTGTATCTATGGTCATTTTAGTTTGAGAGAGAGAGCTGTCAGATTTGGCGGCAGGCCTGTGCGCGAGGTTATGTTACTTATGTTCGATTTGATCTTTATGTAATCTTATAATTAATCCTGTATATCAATGTAATAAAAGAAATGTCAAAGCAAGCAGTGGTTTGTGTGCTAAACCCCTTTTACTGAGCATTAAATCTATGGATGATTTCAACTCAGAAAGCGGGATTGTGAATTCAAATGCCCACATAGAAATTGGATGATTATTTTCACCTATATAGAGATGAAGCACACATCTCGAAGAATGTGAAAAAAAAAACGCTTAGTTAAGGCGTATATCTGGAGCATTGCTTTAAATGTTTGTGAGACGTGGACAGTGACACAACGGGACAGAGAGCGATTGGAGGCCTTTGAAATCCGGTGTTGGCGGAGGATGCTAAGGATTAGCTGGACAGAAAGGAAGACGAACGTTGAGGAACTGAGCATGGCAGGAGAGAAGAGATGCCTGTTAGGCACAACAGCTAACAGAAGGTGCAAGATGATTAGTCATCTAATACGGCACGACCCGCACGACAGATTCTTTTTAAACATCCTGAAGGGCAAGATTGAGCGAGAAAGACGCAGAGTAACACATATCTCAGCCAAATGAAAGATAGAGTTTCTGTCATGTTGTACGAGGGAGTCAAAAGGCTGGCCCAGCAAAGAATGGTAATTACTCCATCAACAAGAGCATAGCTCTTAAAATTGATGATGATGATGAAAGAGGTACATAGTAATGTAAGTTGCTTGGTCTTTTGAATGTTAATTTCATAATCAAGACAATAGTGTATATATATATAAATATATATGATACATGATTTCATTAGTTTGTTTTGTACGGTAAACAAAATGATTGACAATTGGTTTCATTTGTTTAAAATAAAAGTTGTTTTAAATTTGCAATGCACTGGACATTTGCTATGTATTGATCTAGTTGTTAACCTGTGTTTTTTGTCATTGTTTGTTTTTGGACTGACACGTTGAGACACGTTGGAATACAATGAGAATAGATCTCGACGAAAATGCAAGCAAACGACCATCACGGTGAGATTGGTGAGACGCAGAGAACTATCATTAAGAGCCAACATGGTTATAAGAAGTCAAAATGGTAAGGATGGTATTGTGCACTGTTCAGGTACAATTCAGGTGCTCAGTGAAGTTAATTATTAACAATGAGTTGTAAAATGACAATAATTGAATATTTACTAGGTATTATTACTATTATTTTTTGGATAGTCTAATGACACTAAAAGGTTATTTTTTTGTTCTAATGATGCATGAGTATATAATGCCTATATATGGTAAGAGATAACAAAAAAAGGTGATTGATTAGTATTGCAGAAGTTATTGCCATGATGAAATGATGAGATAGCAAAGATGAGAGGTAGCGACTGACAGCGGGCTAGAATTGTAGGAGATTGGCCCATGACGGTTGTCAATGGGAAGATTTAGAAAAGGCCTTTACCAAGCATCACACTTATTGAGATAAATACCCCGGTCTCTAATTTAGAATAAAAGAATCTTAATAGATAAATGTGCATATCGGTTATTTAGGTGAAAAGACAAAGAAACTAGTTTTTGTTATGATGCAAACAAATTATTTATAAACATTTGTATATAGGCAAATGTAAAAAAAAAAATGTTAATTAAAGATGGTATATTCTACATAGTAGTACTGTAGGTACATGCATTTAGTTGCCAATCATTGTTGTACTGAAAATTATTAGTCTGGATACTCCGAGAGATGCATATAGAAACAATAATGAATTAATGGAATTACACACAGTATGAATTCTAAATTTGAAATGAATGACATTGATAGTTTTACATCTATTTCATACTACTGTTTTAAATGTCATGCAATTGAAAATCAAAGTAACAATTTTAAAACATCATTATTATCATTCAGGGAGCATGATTTACATGATGACTGGTTGCGTTGTGGATATTGACATAGCATAAGAAAATGAAAAAAATGAAATATAAATGTTTATTTTCTGATAACAATAAGTACAGTTCACTTTCAGTGGTTAAGATCTCCTAGTAGGTATTTAAAAGAAGTTATATTTCACTCTATTTAGAAATCTTGAATACCTACTTCATACCTTTGAATTGGTGACAAGCGGTATTTATATTTAAACCTTATTGCACAAAATATACACCAATGTACACATTTGTTTCTCTAAATTTATAAGTTTAGTGCAAGTTCTGTCTAGTAAAAGCAGATTGGCTAAACAAGAACAGATTACTTTTTCCATGCTGTTGACACAATATTCAATATTTGTATTAAGTTCATTGCATAGTATTCAGTTATATTTTGCAGTTGTACAATACAATAACAAACCACAAATGAAACTATGAATTGTTGCTATGAAATACAATTAATTTGTGACTTTATGGTTTCATTTGCATAAAGGGTGAATCTGAAATAATTATTGTATGACAGATTCAGGTTAAGAAATTTTACAGTTAGTGATGCCTAACTAAGTTAATCAAACTCTTAGGTCACAAATTATAAAATTCAGGTTACTAATAGGTAAGGACCATAAAGTGTCAAGAAAAGGCAAAAGCAGCATACTTGTGTATACATTATCAAGTTAAGAAAGTCTATTTGTAAAATTAAAAAGTTTACAAAAACAGTCCCTGTTTGAAAAAAAAAAACAAGACAAAGAATTCTCATTGAAAATTGACTTGAAATGCAAAATCGATGAATAGTACAACCACTGTCACAAGTGTTAGTACAAAATTTTAGTATGGTCCTGAGCAGAAGTCTGTGACTGACCTTAACAAAAGAATCAACACCAGAGTAGGTAAGTTAAATAAACGAAGCTAAAAGTAGATAACATTCAAACTTAAAGAAGCCTTATAAAGTAGGCTCAAGAAGCCTTATAAGGAGCTTGGAACTAATTTTTATTTTTCATTTCAATTCATGAAACTTTGTATTCTTAAAATTTGCTTGATCAGTAGGTTTAACAGAAGGTACCATGGAAGGTAACATGTATGATTTTATGACAGAGACACAGTGATGACAAGAAATAAGTTGGTAATATTAATTAAAGTATAGTAAGGCAAAAGAACCATGATTCATAAAGACAAAATGTATGGTTGCATTTTTGTCATTAAGTGCGTTGTTGCCACGATTAGCATAGCCAGGAAATATTGGCTGTATCAATTAACAAAAAGTGTATAAATGTATATTGGAATAACTTTTAATCACTTCCAATACTTCCAATAATATAGTAGGTGGGGTAATGACACTAATGACGCTAGTATATGTTACGGTGTACTCGGTGTAGTACCTATACGCTATTATTTAGAGCTACTTTTTTTGGGTGCATGTCATCCCGAGATATAGTTGCTGCGTTCTTGCCGATTCCTGGGGCTGAATATTACCATTGTGAAATACTGAACGAAGTTTAGGACGAAACATCAGGATCATAAGGTCATTGAATAAATAATTATCTGTTTATATAAATAAATTAATAAAAACCTGTTTTAAATGTAATCTTCTTAAAGTTGATGAATCGATGGAATATTTGTCATTTTATTTAATTAATGTTGAGGATTTTTCGATGAAGATAATGACTGATATCCATGACGTCATTGACGTCTGATTACGATTTCAGTAACGATGAGTAGGTATCTAAGGAAGATCTTAGGTAACAGAGGTCCGAGAACGATGATTATGTATATGACCGAACATATCGATTACAGTGTCGATGTCAACGAATGTTTGCCTCGATGTCCACGACAGGGTCAATAACTGACCATATCGATGATGAAAACGGAGCTGAACGACTTCGATAACAATGTCGGCGATAATGCTTGACTGACCATATTGATGATGATATCGATGATGATTACCGAACAGATCGATTTTGATGACGATATAGATGATGATAGATGATGATTAGGTATATAGTAAGATTAATTGATGATGATAATGATTGACTGAGTCGATGTTTATATTTCAATTATTAAATTGTTGAGGATGACTGTGACTAAAATTATCTTTGCTACTGCTAATGATTATAACTATTTTTATTTTTGTATGTTTCAACGCTGGTAACCTGGCTGAACGGATGAAGTTGATGATAAGCGAGGGCATCGCAGCAAGAGCTGACTAAAGCAAAGGAGGTGAAACTGTTAAGACAGAGCTGCCAGCAGTGGGCAGGGCCCAAGCTGCCGATGGTCAGGGCCGCAGAGTGAGCAACCGACGTATTATGCGCCGTGTCCACGATTACCGTCTTATGCATCTGATCAAGCGACTCGGCGAGAGATATTATGAATCTAGAATATAACCGTTGAGTTTTGGCAGACTGTCTAGTGCAGGCCGTAATGGCAGACTGTTTATTATGTTAGTTTATATTTTGGCAAAGATAGGTACTTGTAATATGGACCTTGTAGTTAGATTCAAAAATAAATAAATAATTAGTTATACTTTGGCAAACTGTCCAGCGCAGGCCTTGAGGGCAGACTGTCTGGGGCAGGCTGTGATGGCAGACAGGCCATAACAAATTAAATTATTAGGTTGGCTATAGGTATGAATGTTGGCAGACTGTCTAGAACAGGCTTTGATAGCAGCCTGTCTTCTAGAGCAGGCCGTGATGGCAGACTGTCTAGACTGGTCTAGTCTAGAGCAGGCCATAACAACAGTCTAAATAAATAATTAGATTGACTAGGTTGAATGTTGGCAGACTGTCTAGAACAGGCTTTGATAGCAGCCTGTCTTCTAGAGCAGGCCGTGATGGCAGACTGTCTAGACTGGTCCAGTCTAGAGCAGGCCATAACAACAGTCTAATTAAATAATTAGATTGACTAGGTTGAATGTTGGCAGACTGTCTAGAACAGGCTTTAATAGCAGCCTGTCTTCTAGAGCAGGCCGTGATGGCAGACTGTCTAGACTAGTCTAGTCTAGAGCAGGCCATAACAATTTTTATACTTTGGAATGATGTCTAGAGCAGGCCTTAAGGGCAGACTGTGATTGTTTATGATAAATTATACTTTGCCAAACTATTTAGAGCAGGCCTTAAGGGCAGACTGTGATTGTTTATGATGTGTTATACTTTATACTTTGCCAAATTGTTTAGAGCAAGCCTTAAGGGCAGACTGTGATTGTTTATGATCTGTTATACTTTGCCAAATTGTTTAGAGCAGGCCTTAAGGGCAGACTGTGATTGTTTATCATGAATTATACTTTGCCAAACTATTTAGAGCAGGCCTTAAGGGCAGACTGTGATTGTTTATGATGTGTTATACTTTATACTTTGCCAAATTGTTTAGAGCAAGCCTTAAGGGCAGACTGTGATTGTTTATGATGTGTTATACTTTGCCAAGCTATTTAGAGCAGGCCTTAAGGGCAGACTGATTGTTTATGATGTGTCATACTATGTCAAACAGCTTAGAGCAGGCCTTAAGGGCAGATTGTGATTGTATATGATGTATTATGCTTTGCCATAGAGCAGGCCTTAAGGGCAGACTATGATTGTTTATAACGTGTTATACTTTACCAAACTGTTTAGAGCAGGCCTTGAGGGCAGACTGTAAATGTTGATGTTGGTTTATACTTTAACAGACTGTCTAGAGCAGACCATGACTGTAAGTTAGTTCATATAGTGAAAGACTAGAAGAAGGCTGTAAATGCTACTATAGGTGCTGGTTGTATGAAATGACTGTTTACATGATCTCAGGTTAAAGCATCAGGTTAATATACATATTGTCACTGGCTGCGATTGATTAATGAGGAACTGAATAACCAGAAGGTTAAAATAATGTTGTTATGTATGTTTATCTTTCGTTAGTGTTAAGGTGGATGACATGTAATGATATATGGTTGTTGATATAAATGTTTAATTACTTTAGTGAGAGGACTCACTAAAATAAAAAGGATGGCCGAGCTGTAAGCATCACAATAGTTAATATCCTATATGTGGCCTAATACTACTGATAATTACATGTAGTATGTACCTGGCTCTATACTTTTGATTGTTGTATCTATGGTCATTTTAGTTTGAGAGAGAGAGCTGTCAGATTTGGCGGCAGGCCTGTGCGCGAGGTTATGTTACTTATGTTCGATTTGATCTTTATGTAATCTTATAATTAATCCTGTATATCAATGTAATAAAAGAAATGTCAAAGCAAGCAGTGGTTTGTGTGCTAAACCCCTTTTACTGAGCATTAAATCTATGGATGATTTCAGTACTTTATGTTAACAATACTTAACCAGTTTAAAAAATAATAACCACTGATTGTGGATAGGTGTATCGTGTATCTTACATGTCTGGACGAAAAAGAAAGCCAAATAAGCTCCAGCTTATCCAACGGATATGTTCGACGCGCCACGTTACGAGTGGTAATTAAATCACATTTCCTGACAGCACATAATATGCCAGAAAAAAATAGTGTTTATACCTAGCGATTGATTATACCCAGTGTTACAAAACTCGTAGTTACGTTGATGTACGTCATTAAAGTGTCATTACACTCGTTACGCAAATCGTAGATAAAACGGGAAACCCTAAAACGGCAGTGACATTTTTAAATGCAATTTATCGTCATTCTTATCAAGGATTATATACAAATATATACTATAATTTAGAATACTTTCCTAATATACTTACGAGTAGATACAAATGTAACACTCCTATCTAATATTGGTCTGAGTGATAAGAACAGTCAAGTGCTCTCAGTATTCTAAATGGGTCATATATTTTACAGAATTTTAAAACCAAAGATGTCACCCATGTGGATATTAAATTTAATAGTTAACAGTTTGTGTGCATGTGTGTTAATTTAATCAGATTGAGCGAAAAATTATCCCGTCTTGAATCATCATTTAAAAGTCAATTCTACTAGCCAACATAATGGTTGGAGAGCCGGCAGTAAAGTTTCGAACCAACGTGATACCGCGATGAGATGCACAATGGTTTCCCATAAAACTGATGCTAAGTCCGAATTTGATAGTCTGCCACGGCGGAACTAGCCGAAAGTACAAAAAAAATAGCCACTTCCGGTGCGAAAAAGGGGGGGTCATTTAACCCATCTGATACTGCAATAAAAGCTATGGCATCAGTTAGAAATTTACTGGTAGATACAGAAAAGCGAAATCTGCCAGTATGATTCCTGCCGGAAGTGCTTGGCATACGCTCTCAAAGGTGACCATCAGGACCCCTAAATTAACCCATCTGATACCAGCATGAAACCAATTCCAGTCGGTAGATATGAACCTTCTCTTCAGGAATATATAAGTCTGCCAGGGCGCTTTCAGCCGAAACACCTTGACATACGAGATTATGTGGCGCAACATCCGTGGTACCCGTATAACCCGTATTTTGGAATTGTACATATTACGGACATTTCAAATACTGCAGGCTTATTAATTTATTACTCTATGCTTATATTTGTATATTATTACGTTATTAATAACACATATTATAATAAATTAAGTTAAAATAAATTAAATAATGTGATTAATAAGATTAATAGTCATTGAATTAGCTATATGAATCGTTTGTCTTTGTCTGTCATTTTGACTTATGTATTTGTAAGAAAAGGATAAAACATAATTTAACTAATTCAGGCTCGTAAAGTTTTACGAATAAGGGGGTATTAGTATTCATAGCTAAATCAGGCTTGTAATGCGACATAAAATTATTTTTGGTGGTTTCTTTTACGCTTGAGGCGTTTTTTCACCTATTTGGTGTATCTAATCACTATCTTATGTAGGGGAGAGAGGGGCAAGACGAGTAAGACGGGGTAGCGGCTTTATATGGCGACACGACTGACCAACCATCAGAATCCCGTTAACGCATGACGATGCGTCGCCATCATAGCAATCAGTTCGCACAGTGACCGGTAAGACAAATGGTGTCGTTAATTATTTATTTACAAAAAAACTGTTTTTGCCATATTCCTTGTTATTTTTAGGGTTCCGTACCCAAAGGGTAAAAACGGGACCCTATAACTAAGAGTCCGCTTTCTGTCTGTCTGTCTGTCTGTCCGTCTGTCACCAGGCTGTATCTCATCAACCGTGATAGCTAGACAGACGAAATTTTCACAGATGATGTATTTCTGTTGCCGTTATAACAAACTAAAACTAATTGTTTATAACACCTGTATTCATTACCTGTAATGCACAATTGATTAATAAATGATTCTAAAAACATAATAAAATAAATATTTAAGTGGGGTTCCCATACAACAAACGTGACTTTTTTGCCATTTTTTGCGTAATGGTATTATGGTACGGAACCTTACGTGCGCGAGTCCGACTCGCACTTGGCCGGTTTTTGTGTTTTATTTGGTTTGCGTTTGTTTCCTTATTATCACCAGCACATATATACTGTTAATTTATTCCTATAGCCCAGCAATCACGCCAACAGCTAAGGACTTGTTTGGTTTCAAGTACGGTTTATTTTACAAAAAACTTTCGAATTTCATTAGGCACATGGGGCAAGATGGGGTACATCTTGACGGCCGTAGTTTTAAAGTGATAAACTGATGAAGAATTGCGGATTTGAATTTATTTATTCTTCAACATCAACATCAACATCAAACATTTATTCAGCAAATAGGCCACAGGGGCACTTTTACATGTCAATTTTTACAAACAATAAAATTAACCCAACAAACAATAAAATTAACAAGGGAAGATGGGGTACATGTTAGCTGTAAACACATTTTCTGTCTCTCAGACGACTTAAGAAATAAAAGTAAAACAGTTCGTGAGAAGTAATCAGACGATGGACCCAAAAGCCAAAAATTTTAGTTTTGTTTAGGCCCTAAATATAATATTTATATGAATCATTCTTATCTTGTCCCGTAGGGGTTCCCCATCTTACCATACTTGGGGGGCAAGATGGAGAGAAGGCACTTTTGGCCATTTTAATTTATTTTTAATTTAATTATCTAACTAGAGAGTTCCTAGTAATTGTTGATTATGAAAGACTGATTACCAAAGATAAAAATAAAAATAACAAAAACTTAAAAAAAATAGCATTTTCAGTTTTATTGGACTTGAAACATTAAGTATCCCGTCATGCCCACCTCTCCCCTACATTTCTTGACGTTGACGCAAAACTGACGTAGTTTAACATTCAGGGTGTTGTTTTATAACACTACAAATTGAGATAACTAAGGTCTGTTTTTTTATTCCGTAGACTAAAATGACGTTTCATATGTAAGACATGACATTTCTTAGTACCACATGAAATGTCATTTTAGTCTACGGATTACGGAATAAAAAACAGAATATAATCTATTGGAGTCTTAGTAATAGGGTCCCGTTTTTACCCTTTGGGTACGGAACCCTAAAAATGATTTAAAATGTTCATATTTGGATTATTGGTAAAAATCGTCCTTGACGTTGAAAATCCTGTCTTTTTACACCCGTTTACAATAAGTATGTAATAATAATAATTTTGTTCATTTTGGTAAATAAAGGATATTGTAATTTGAAATTATTGTATTATTTATATATAAGGTGCTAACAAATTAGCTACAGAAATTTTACGAGATGGTTGGTACTTTACACTAGAACAATTAGCTTTTAATAGAAATTAAGAAAGTTTCTCATAATTTTTATTTTATTTACCGAACAAAATAAATAAACTATAATTCTATCTAAAAAATAATCATCATGTATTTAACGGCTTGTTTGTCTTAAATGTCATTGTCAACGTGTCATTTAATTTATCAGCGTGAAGTGGCCAGTTAAGTTTTATATTTAAAAGAGGTTTTAGAATCTGTTCAATGAGGTCTCATTTAATTATCTCATTAACAGAGTTTTTTTTACAAAGCAAATTTGTTTTCCAATTTTCTCAAAATAACATCATAAAACCTATAATGTTTCATACTTACATATACTTCAGGAGCCGAGTACTATCAACTGTAAAGATATCGGTAGCTAATTTGTTAGCACCTTTATAAGGCAAACAAAGAAGTACAAAGCCGTAAGCAGGTATTAAATTAATGCCCAAATTATATTGTGTATATTAATAAATTTGAAATATATGTTATTAATGGCATAAAAATATACAAATATAAGCATTAGGTAATAAATCATAAGCCTGCAATAATTAAAATGTCTGTAATCTGTACAATTCCAAAATACGGGTTCCACGGATGTTGCTCACATAATCTCGTATGTCAAGGTGTTTCGGCTGAAAGCGCCCTGGCAGACTTATATATTCCTGAAGAGAAGGTTCATATCTACCGACTGGAATTGGTTTCGTGCTGGTATCAGATGGGTTAATTTAGGGGTCCCGATGGTCACCTTTGAGAGCGTATGCCAAGCACTTCCGGCAGGAATCATACTGGCAGATTTCGCTTTTCTGTATCTACCAGTAAATTACTAACTGATGCCATAGCTTTTATTGCAGTATCAGATGGGTTAAATGACCCCCCCTTTTTCGCACCGGAAGTGGCTATTTTTTTTGTACTTTCGGCTAGTTCCGCCGTGGCAGACTATCAAATTCGGACTTAGCATCAGTTTTATGGGAAACCATTGTGCATCTCATCGCGGTATCACGTTGGTTCGAAACTTTACTGCCGGCTCTTCTACCATAAGGAAAATTCATAAATTACATCAAATCACTTTGCCACTTGTGAATAAAATGCAATTTTTTCATTAGTTTTTGAACACTCAAGAGAACATTTACGAGCTGGTGTGGTAAAAATTAAAATGCCTATTTTCTGATACCTAACTTTAAATCAATTTATTAATTTAATAAAAACTCAACTCAATTATTTCGTTACGTTCAGATCAATTTGTCATGATTGGCTGTGACAGACAGACTGACACACGAGTGTTACGGGTTCCGTTTTTTTTTCCTTAGAAGGTACGAACCCCAAAAAGTAATTAAAAACAAAGCTTTCAAAGAACTGAGCACCTCTTACTGCGAAATCTTGAAATCTTAAAAATATAAGACGTCCACATCGCTCGATTAATGATTATCACTAACGAAGAAAATACGTGAGCTATTAATTACGCCATTCAATCCACTAACCACAAAATCATACGTCGTTTCATAATGAAACTACTACTCTGAACAAATAGGTAAATGTATACCTACTTTACAATAACACGACATTTTATATGGTTAGATTAGATTTAAGTATGTAAGTATTTACTGTACCAGTACCAGTGCAAAAGATTTGTTAATGTGTCCACTGTTAAGTCCCCAGCAAGCTCAGCCGAATTTTACCTTCCCATACAAACGGAGTTTCGTTCTCATTTTAAAACTACGTGTTGGATTGTAATGAAAATCTTTACATATACAATGACATGAGGTATATCTAGTCCTGTAATTAGTTTATATAACTCCAGTTTATAAAACAAACGAAATAGAGCTTAAACAAGTTTTGTATGAAAAACTTAAATTCGCTATATTTTTTTAACTATGGTATCTGAAGCTACATTAACTAAATAAAGGACCAGATATACCTTATCCTATTGTGAGTACAAAGTTTCAGAGCAATCTAGCCAGCCGTATTAAAACGAGAGCGTAACTATACTAACTATATAGGTTTGTATGGAGAACCGAGCTTGCTGGGGACTGTTACTATTTTACTATTTATTTTAACACACTGTTACGATTTCTTAATAAACATGCACTTACCAAGATATACCCTGCTCCCACTCGTCCTAATTTTTTTTTCTTTCATTTCTTAACGTAGTTTCATTTTTAAACAGTAGTACTAACTAAATACTTTTTGGCGCGCCAGGGCGGTCAGCAAAGGGTGCGTGATGCATCGTAATTCTCCTTGGTTACTGGAGGGGGACTATCCCACAACATTTCATGGTAAGCATACGTATACCTGAGCCGTAGTATAATGAATGATACATTCTGTCCATTCCGTCTCGATGCTCGATAACAGTGGGTCGGGCGAAGACGTTTGTTCGCTTAGCTATTTATGTATTACGATCGCGAACCCAGAATAAAAGTCGTCGGTACTTTTCTACACAGTTTGTTGCACACGTGTTTTATATCATCAAGGCATATGGAAAAACTATGTACAAAAATATTCATGATTCGACTTTAGTACAAACATTAAAAATAAATCATACTTAGCCAATTTCAGTAAGTAATTCACCATGTGTTTATTTAACGTGTATCACAGTGGTTATTGTGTAGGCAAAGTGTTTTTGTGTGAACGATATTTTAATGGGACCATATGAATACCATATTTATAAAACGTAAGTGTAACGTATATTCCGCTATTTCAGTTCATATCCACACCTCGTTCAATGACGAACTCTGTCGAATATACATTATATCTAAAGACCGTGTAAAATTACCTAGGTAAGTACCAAAAATACCCGTGTTGTTGCCTTTAAATTGCTGTATTTATTTTAATGATTATTTAAATTTCAGCTGAAATATGACGTTCACCGAAGACCGCATTGAGCAAATTATTGGCAGATTCGGGAGATATCAAGCGTGGATATTATTTCTGGTGACTCTAGGACGGTATCCCGCTGAATTCCAGCTGGTGAATGTGGTGTTTCTAGTTCCTAGCGTCGAGTTCGTGTGTAAAGATGCAGACGCGTTCAATGTGACCAACCACTGCCCTTGCCAACAACTGGAGTATGACCAGAGCACCATAATCAGCTCGGTGACGACCGAATGGAACCTTATATGCAACAGGAGTCACCTAGCGAGTTTAGCTCAGTCTATACTCCAGATCGGTATTCTAGCCGGAAGTTTAGCATTTGGACACATTTCAGACAGGTTAGTTAAAAAATATGTTATATGTTCGTGAATTTTTATAGTCAACTTAATGGTATTTACAAAAAAACTCATCGATTGTTCTATACGGCCTTGTATGGACACACACACAGTGTCATGGTCATGGTCTAACCCTGCATTTTCTGTCAATCAATAATCACTTATGCTATTAGATGCGGGCAGTTAAGTAGGTACTAAATACCTTATAATATTTTATCTACCTAGGTAAATACTTGTAGGTATTATAAACCCACTGTATGTATATTCGCACAGTCGCGTCAAAATAAAGGTTGTCTTCGTTAGTTATCTCACTGCAATTATTCAATACATACTTAGTAGAAAAAAATATTGCTTTGCTTTCATTGATCTTAATACCCTAGCGTAAACAGTATACCCGTGAATTTATTGCAAAATATAAAAATGGCGGACTTAATACATAATAAGCATTGCGCGTTAGTACTTAGATAGAACCTGGTCATTTTAATATCCGCATCCGGCCTTCCTTCTTCTGACACGTTCATAGAACGAAGAATTCTAATTCCATTTCTCATCTATGTACTTATTACGAATATTAAAGTTTAAAATTGCACCTACCTTTGCTTGAACCTAAAGTTTATTATGACAAAGTACCACTTGAATTATTCAACATCTCCGTATTGAATTATGCAACTATGTAATGTAGATATGTTTATAATCCGGATCGTACCTACCTGGTCCAACAGATCTCGTTGGCCGTTCAGCGCGAAAACTGCCAGCGTAATGGGGACATTTGAGGCATGTTTATAATTAATGTAGAGAAAGTCATTTATTATATAATGGTTATTGATATCGCCATGATGGCCATAATATGTTAATAAATGTTTTTTAGATACGGACGTAAAATCGCTGTTGTGCTAGCGCTGTTTCTTGAAGCAGTATTTGTCACACTTTCAGCGTTTGTGACTGATTACTGGATGTTCATGGTCAGTCGGTTCTTGATCGGCACAGCGCTCGGCGGAACCATGCTTTGCTGTTTTGTCCTCTTGGTCGAGCTGAGTGGGCGCACGATGAGACCCTACATTATGGGGCTGTGCGAAGTCCCCTACGTGTCGGGCTACGTAGCGCTGCCGATAATAGCGTACTTCGTCAGGGAGTGGAGGCCCTTGCAGCTGGTGACGGGCGCGCCTTGGCTACTCACGCTCGCGTTCTACTGGACGCTGCCTGAGTCTCCCCGGTGGCTCATTACCGTGGGAAGGAAAAAGCAAGCCATCGAACTTCTTACTTACATAGCCAAAAAGTAAGCAACGAAAAATAACTACTAGGTAATCGTATTATTAAATTTTATTATAATTAGAATTAATGAGTCTTTCTATTTCAGAAACAATCGCCCGACTGACAATATCGAAACCATTGTAAACGAAGTTGAGAAGGAATCGATGTCGATACACGAGAAAAAACATGGCAGTTACATCGATCTGTTCAAAACGCCAAAGATCAGAAAATACACTATTATTTCTGCGTTAGTCTGGATGTGCTGTTCCCACACCTTTTTCGGGATAAACCAGTACGTGGGCCATCTTCAGGGTAACCTGTATGTAAACGTGATAGTGACGGCCGCCAGTAACGCCCCTGGAGTGATCATAGTGGTGATTGCCACATTGCACTTCAAAAGGAGAGCGACTCTCATTGCAAGCTTCGCTATCGCCGGGGCGTCGTTTGTAGTTTTCGTCTTAGTTCCTAGCCACTTGCAGTGGGTCACCCTTATGTTTGCCATCATTGGCCAAATGGGTGTTTACACTGCGTTCATGCAAATATACATGTATTCATCGGAAATGTTTCCTACAGTAGTGAGAAACTCTGCATTGGGTTTCTCATCAGTATTCGCTAGACTTGGTGGATTCATAGCGCCATATGTGGTCAATATCGGCATAGAATGGGCATCAATATTAATATTCAGTGCTGCGGCGTTTGGAGCGGCGATCTTGTGTTGTTTCTTCCCAGAAACTAAAGGAGTTGTTTTGTCGAACGCAATAGATCAGGTAGAAGACAAAGATAAAAGGTCATCAGAAAAAATGTACCTTTCATCACCATCACCAGTTTCATAATAATTGATTACTCATATATAGTTAGCATAATAAATCATCAAGTTATAACTTGACTTAATATCATATCATTCTCTTGTCTGTGTCACCAAAATATAACCTTGGTACTTGGACACCCGCATATTCCTTTCCAGCCATTGAAATCAATTGTAAAGAACGAGGCGATTGTTATCATGACAGTGATCTTACCGAGAATTGGAATGATGTTTCAACTGGTTCTCTGAATGCCGTTGCCGACATTGCCGACGCGACGTTTTGCTTTTATCACCTAAAGTGCAATCTCAGAATTCCAGGATACAATTGATACAAACAGAATAAGGATTTCTTTGACGTTATACAGAGGACACAAAGGAAGCACACAAACACGCGAATGTGATATCTAATTTATTGAGCATTTATAATCTTAAAATATGTACGTATGTGATAATGGAATGGTTAATGTATATTCCTAAATAAGTAGGTACAATCTTTGGCATATAATGAGAATTCACAGAATATAATTTAAGTACCTACACAACTTTTCTTAATTTACACATCTCATTTTTACCTAATGAAATAATAGACTTGCTACACCTTTAGACTTTCGGATAGTTTATATTGAATGTTTTGAAACCCGCCGAAGTACCATGTAACGAATATAAATAAGAGTGTGTGATAGAGGACCCAGAAGCGGAACAGGACGTTTGTGAGCAGCGCGTAGGCGAACAGAGCGTCGACTAGCAGCCAGAAGATGAACCCGAGCAGCGCCACGTGGAGGGAGCGCGGCGGCCGCTCCGCGGTAGGCTCCTTAGTTGTGCTGTCTACGAACTGGCCTGAAAACAAGTCGAATTCCCAGAAACTATACCAGCATTATATACCGGTTTTGCGGCTATTTAAATGTAGAGAACAAAACAAAAAAAATATTTTTTCCTTTACGGTCAGATCGGTGTCGATATCTGCTGAATTTAGTTAAGGCTGCCCGCCGACCAGCGGCAAGAAAGCAAGTAGCGATCGACTATTTCCTTGCCCGAGTCACAAGTACATACGTGTATAAATGTAGATCCAGTATGAATCAAAGAGATGCATTTTTTTTTATTTATATTTCAATAGTATAGCTTACAGTCAACAGAAGTAATTAGGCAAGTACTTTTATCTTTGATCGCGATGACAGTTTACTCAAGGCGAGGGTTTTTTTATAGGTTAAACTCCCCCGCTAAGCAAATATGTATTCGCTTATCGCTAGTTGCTTCTCTATTTACCCTAGCTTCTATACTACTACTATTATTACTAAGGGTAAATTTACGTCAGAATACCACTTTGTCTATTTCAAATTATGCAATGCCTTACATAATATATACATAATAATATTGACAAACGATAAAATTACCTTTGCCTTAAGGGGCTACCCGAGGTTTTCATCGATTTTTGACAAGTTTTGAATCGTATCTCCTACTTTTGTACTACATATAGAATTATAAGACAAACGGCTATCGTTTCTACAATCTTTTATCTCAATTTTTGTCTACCGGATTTTGAAAGAAATGAATACTTATTTATTTATGATTCTTTTAAACATTGTCTAAAAAACACTTGTTTCGTATCTCGATTGCTGTGAAGGATCTTACAGATACGAAATCTACATATTTGGGTTCGTCTATGACGTCTCTAAAAATGTGTCTAAGGTTTTAATTTTAAACTAATTAACCCAAAAGTTATGGCCAGAAAACCAGTTTTTTGGCCTAAAATTGTTCAACTTTGATGCCAAATATCTTGAAAACAATGAACTTTGAAGTAAATACGGGATACTATATTGCTTAAAGCGATTGCTGTTATTATGATAAGCTACAAAAAACATTAGAAACTAAGGGCTTCGGATCGAAGGTCATTGGGGCATGGGATCCCCTTAAATGGAAATACATATTATTGTTACAAAATTACTGTCTGTAATACATATTATTGTTACAAAATTACTGTAAACCATTACTGTAATAAGTAAGTATACCTAATAACACATGCGGAATAATAGATAATCGGTGTTCGCCTACCTACTGTAGATAATGATGACAGAAATAAGCAAAAGTTAGTATCAAAAAGGTTCATCCAGCAGTTTTTGAAAAATCGTAGCGCATTTTGAGATCACAATTAATACGGTTGCCTTAAATTTAATTAGCAATCTTGAGGCCTTTTTCTAGTAACTTCATCAATTCTAAACCTGTTTTTTTTAAAGTAGTCAATTCATGAATGAAAAACGTGATAGAATATTGCCGAGCCATTAAAACCATACTGATAACTTATGTTTATTTTGCGATAGCAAAGACCTATGTAACTGAATACAGTCTAAAGAAAAAACGTGCCTCGATAATCAAGAAAAATTTATTCTCGGACAGATGGCGCCTACACCTTTGGCGTATTCTGGGCTAGATGGCGTTGACGGTTTTGTTTAACATATCATTGAAAGCACATATAAAAATAATAAATACAAATAAAGAAATCATTTATCCATATATACAGTGTCCCTAGCCATTGGACACAGCCGATATGTACATATGCATTAGGGTATTTAGAACCAGCATACAAAGTATCATAACAACCGGTGTAGCGGTTACGAAGAAATTTACAAATTTATTACGATTTTTTACTTTGGAGCAGCCTGTGTTAGTATAGCTCCTGAGGTAATAAATAGTATTTTAAACCTTCTTCGACCTTTTTGATTATCTTTTTTAGGGTTCCGTACCTAAAGGGTAAAAACGGGACCGTCGGGACCCTATTACTAAGACTCCGCTGTATGTCTGCCCGTCTGTCCGTCTGTCTGTCACCAGGCTGTATCTCATGAACCGTGACAGCTAGACAGTTGAAATTTTCACTGTTGATGTATTTCTGTTGCCGCTATAACAACAAATACTCAAAAGTACGGAACCCTCGGTGCGCGAGTCCGACTCGCACTTGTCCGGTTTTATTTATAACTAACTAATAAGATTCTGACTTTTGACAAATGTCATCATTGCCGCACATTTTCGAACAAATAGATTAGTTATTCTGTGCAAATAGGGAATATTACGCGAAACTCTGCGTAGGGGGCACCAGGGCGCCACTACCACAATCTGAAACTATCGTGAAACAAGAAAATTTCTTTATCTAACATCTCTGTCACTCTTGCATATTCGAGCGATAAAGGTTCGGATTCGCGTTTCCCGGTAGGTCCTCTCCCTCTGTAAACAAACCGCCTTGGTGCATCAATGTCATATTTTATTATCTCTGAAAACTTGTCAAAAACCTGTTTCATTTCATTTCATTTCATTTATTTATTTGCGTCAAACACATAAAAATGCATGCAAATACAATTAAAAAAAACAAAGATCACAGAAATACATATTAGAAATAATAATACACACACACACATCTTAAAATTATGTAACGTAGTTATAATCAACCAATGTGATGTATTATATGATACTAGTCCAAGTGAAATATATTAATCGTAATTGTAATTGTTATTGCATGCATTAAAATTAAATTCAATAATAGAATTATTTTCAGTCTAACATATGTGCTAGACTGATAATTAATTGTTATGTAGGTACTATAAAATTTGCGCATCGTTTAATCACGATAGAATACTGTTCAATATACTACAATAACATCCTGTAACTAAAATTAAGTATTCTTGCAAATAAATGATATTGATTGATTGATTAAAATTAGACAGGTAAGTTTAAAAATAATACATTAATACAAGGATCACAAATAATAAAAACTATTGTAAAAAAACAATAATAATGTCAAATCAAATATTAGATTATTATAGAAGAACAAAATGCGTTTAATAATAAAAGAGATGTCAGGTACATTGGTCAAAAAACTTATAATAGTATTCATTTATGGAATAAAAAGGACGGCTCAAGAAATATTCTTTAACTGCTTTGTCAAAAGTTTTAAAATCTACTATACTTTTAATTTCGTCAGTCAATGGATTGTATACTCTTATTACAGTATTATTTAAGCTTTTATCAAAATTTACATAATGTGCTTCATATTTCTAATTCGCAGTGTGTAATGGTTAAGGGGCCCACTGACTATCAGTTCGCCGGACGATATCGGCCTGTCAGTTAGAACAAAAATTTGACAGTTCCGAACAACTGACAGGCCGATATCGTCCGGCGGACTGATAGTCTGTGGGCCCCTTTAATGGTCGTACCCTGTTCCGCGTACAAGTCTTTGTTGGTGAACACATAAACACATATCCTGTATAGGTACATAGAAATTACAGTCAAAATTTTGTTCTTCATAAATATATTACGGTGCGATTCAGGTATAGTACGGCATCCTTCGACTATTCTTAGGGCTTTTTTTTGCTTGAGCAGAAGTGAATTTATATTGGTTCCGTTGTTCCGTTTCCCCAGACCTCAATGCAATATCTAATTATGCTTTCGAAGTATGAAAAGTACAAAGTTAGTAAGACTTCCTTGCTTGCAATGTTCATTAGGGATTTCATAGCATAACAAATGTTAAAGGTACAGTACTTATGTATAAGTTACTCTATGGTTTACTAAAAAGGCTAGTCCCGCACTCTGGTGGCAGAACATTGCAGTAATATCCCCTTTTTTTAACCGACTTCAAGATTTCAAACTCCGTCATTTCTGGACCGATTTTGAAAATTCTTTTTTTGATTGTAAGTATATACATACAGATTGGTCCCGTTTTTGTCAAAAAGCAGTTCTGATGATGGGATCCATGAGGAATCGAGGGAACTCCTCAAATGTTAAAGGCATACATATAGTGATTTAGTATTTTCATCAACAAATCAAGCACTTACATTTAAAAAAGTGACATTTGATGAAGTGGAACTGCTGATGATGATCAGAACGGAACTCTTCAATGACGCATAGTTCACGTTTGGCGATTTGTCCTCTTCGTTATGTTTGTTAAGCAAGTTAGGTTTTCAAGAAACATTTTTGTCAAGCTCGAGTTCTGATGATGGGATCCATGAGGAATCGAGGGAACTCCTCAAATGTGAAAGGCATACATATAGTGATTTTTGTATTTTTATAAACAAATCCAGCACTTCCATTTTAAAAAGTGACATTTGATGAAGTGGAACTGCTGATGATGATCAGAATGGAACTCTTTAATGACGCATAGCTTACGTTTGGCGATTTGTCCTCTTACTCCTCTTCTTTATGTTTGTTAAGCAACTTAAGTTTTTAAGACATATTTTTGTCAAGCTCGAGTTCTGATGATGAGACCCACGAGGAACCGAGGGAACTCCTCAAATGTGAGAGGCATACATATAGTGATTTTTGTTTATTTATTTATTTAATCTTTATTGCACAAAAGAAAATACAATCGTACAAAAGGCGGACTTAATGCTATGAGGCATTCTCTACCAGTCAACCTTCGGGCAAAGCAGAGAATTTGTAGGCGGTGCAACATAGTGATTACATATATACAAGTTTTATCAACATATCCAGCATTTACATTTAAAAAAAGTGACATTTGATGAAATGGAAACTGCTGATAATGATCAGAATGGAACTCTTCAATGACACAATGACACATAGTTCACGTTTGGCGATTTGTTCTCTTCCTTATGGACCCAGACCTAAACTTGGATCCGGACTCGGACCCGGACCCGGGTCTGAACATGGACCCAAAATTGGACCCGGACAGCCGGACACGGACCCGGACTCTGATCCGGACCCGGAAATGCTACTAGAAAAGTGGGTTAGGTGGGTGGTTGGGTTTTGAACTGCGATTCTCACAGAACAGAACTGCTATCAGAAAAGTAGGTTAGGTTAGAGCTGTGACCCTTACAGATACGAAATGCTATCAGAAAAGTAGGTTAGGTTAGAACTGCGACCCTTACAGAAACGAAATGCTACTAGAAAAGTGGGTGGTTTTACCTCCTTTTCTACATTATTAGGCAAAAGATGCTGTCTTTTTCATTTCATTGTCTGGAATCTAAGAGTGCACCATCAACAATAAGTGAACTTTTAGCGGCATCCCCCATTGAAGTCGGTTTTTTTTCTTAAAAATTATGTTGTAGATTATTGGAAATAACTTTTGTTTGAAAATTTTTTTTTTTTACTTTTGTTATAATTAAAAAAATATTCACGTTAGAAAATTCCTGAAAAGTAACCCTACGTGGGATTCCAGGGTTTGTCCAATGGCTAAGGACATCCTGTATATATATTTTTTGGTATTACTATACATTTTAATTTTTAGTTTTAATCGTGTGTCGATAGATGGCAGTTACTGTGACTACAAAATGTACTATGACAGTAACCCTCTATCCTATTTATTCTCTTTGGCGATAGTAATGAACCAGTCTCCTTCTTCAGGCCAATAAAGATTACTGTCATATCTTTACAAAAGACACTTAGCCACTTGATCCTTAAAATTGTAAATCAAAGATTTAAACTGGTTCCTACCGTTTTTATGGAATTTCCGTAAACTGGTTTCTTTTTCGCGCCAACGGTCATTCAGCCATGACTTGAGCATATCGTCTTCGAGTGGAAGATCGTCAATGGCGTAGCTGGAAACAAATATTTAGAAGTATTTATCAGGGATTGTACGGACAATTATTTTCAATTCCTAGTTGACGGTTCAATAGAAGTAAGCGTATTTTCTAGTTTCGTACTAACTAGTTACTACTACTAGGATTACCTATACCTTACATTACATTATACCTTACTTTACCAGGATTGCTGTCCAATAGCAATTAATTTCCCGTTTTTTTGAAATATCAAAACATCATTTAGTATTACGAAAGAAAAACAGTGAAAAAAAATTACTTACCGAATAAACATGTCTAATTAGGTACTAGGTACTTACATAATTATACCTAGTATATTGTAGTAGTATTACTGCGGGACTTAGTCAATCTGTGTCAAGAATGTCCTATAATACTTATTTATTTTATTTCATTTATTTAGTACATGTATGATCTGTGTAGGTATAGTTAGTAGAGCTAATATTCTTATGTAGGTAAAGTTGAAAAAAGTTCAACTGATATTAGTTCAAAGATGTAGCTACCAATGTGATCTCGACGCCATAAGCACGAGGGTAGAACAAGTAGGTATCCTGACTCAGTCAGAGACACAAGTGACGTCTTAATGACGTATAAATGCTACCTGGGGACATACCGCTTAAAGTGGAAGTAGATGTGTTTCGGCATATGCCCTCGCAGCAGGTCGGCCTCGGTCTGCGCGGGGACATCGTACGCTACGGTGACGTCATATACAGACGCGAGCCCGGCACCGCGGAGCCGTGAGCACAGCGCTGCGAACCCTGTGGTGCGGGGGTGAAGCACGTACTCGTACAACTGCAAATTAATTAAAACAATAACTATTGTCCCATTGAAAATGTGCTGCAGATAACAGAGATGCACAATACAATTTTTTAAATGTATTGATCTATTGCGCAGTGTGCAGTAAAACACCGAGACTCGAGATATCAATAGCCACAGTAATAAAAATGAGTAGGTAAAGATCGTAAGAGAGAAAGTGATACAAAAGGGAGGTCACGACCCTCAATACTGAGGAATACGACGCAAGGAAGTAACTAGCACTTTTGTATTGCTGTACGTAATGGTTAGTAGGTATACCTATTCAGATGTGTCTCTCCGACACATTGTGTTTTGTATACCTACTAGTAAGATACCACAGTTATTTTATTAAGATCACATTTAAGCATACCGATACCGATCTGTCGGTGTCAAGTGACATTTTTTTAAAACCAAAAACGTTACTTGACACTGACTGACAGATCGATATCGTGTCGCTGACACATCTTAGGGTGGTATCCCACCTGTCCAATTTCTTTGTCCAATGTGTATTTGTATCTCACATTTTGCTTAGTGAGAGAGTGAGACACACTGCACATTCGACCAAGATATTGGACAGGTGGAACTCGGGTTACCAGACGTCAGAAATTTTCCTGACATGTCAGGAATTTTTTGCCGTTTGTCAGGATTGCGGCCGGAATACGAAAATGTCAGGAATTATTAATGAATTAACAGACTTTTGATAATGCACCTAAAAATATACATTATTTAAAAAAACGTAAATCCAAAACAAATTTAAACAATGTACGTATACCCCCGTCATCACCTCACCGATATAAGCGTCAGGAAAAATATTCGCAAATCAGGAATTTTGTCCGGAAATTCAAAATTTGAACAACCCTGCAACCCTGGGTGGAACACCAAACTTATAAGCATTGTTTGAATTAGGCCGCAGTAATTAAACAGTACTCACTAGCAAGTTATGTGTTGTTGCGAATCTCTCGCTGCGTCGTTTATTCTCCTCGCTCAAGTCCGTTCCTTCCGGGAACAGCACTATTCGACAGGGGCAGCTCAGTCTCTTGTAGTAGGCTACGAACTGCGCCAGGCTCAGCTGATCCTCGCGCCAATTCCTCTTGACGTATAGGAAAAAGTTCAGCTGCATTATCCAGCCTGCAACAAAAACACTCTTACTCGTAACCCATTTCAGCTAGGTATAAGAACTGACTAGTTCTGTGGAACTGACATAAAATAGAATAGAATAAAATCGTAACGTTTAAACAACAACAACTAAAACACTTTATAACATCACTGAAAAGGTTTCTACTCAGGTAGGTTTGGATTCCTTGACAATGGTTTTCCGTGGCAACCCTTCCAAAAAACGCGATAAAGCTATACAAATAATATAATATAAAATAAGTTCTTATACCGGGTGTTTCCTGTAACACGAGCAAATAATTAAACATAGATTGTACTCTTAAAACTGATCAACTGTTCAGGGACTTAAAAAAACTTGTGTTTTGATTTTTAGTACCTACACGTTAAAGTTTATTCTAAGACATGTATTGCGAATTTTGTTTTGTTTAAGGCCTGAAAAGCAACGTCAATTACACTGATGATGGCGTCCATTGAAAATAATATTAAATTTGTATGAAAAAATGCAAATCTATACACCGTGTTTTTATTTAATTCCGTTATACCCCGGGGTATGGCTAAGTACATTTAGGAAAAGTAAATGGCAGTTAATTTTCAAAAAAAGAATTTTTTTTCGGGTTAAAGATTTATTATTCTCAAAAGAAACAAACACAATATTTCAGAGAAACATTTCACTTCATGAGACTTAAAAACTATTTTCATAAATGCCATGCAACTGTGCCCGTTAGCATTGAATTTATACTTACATTAAATATTTACATTATTTACAAATATCACAATAATAAAATTCACAAAGATAAAAGTGGGTAATTATTGCACTACTAACCAATAGAGGGACGGGTAGAATATAATATTTTTATTAAAAAAAAGTAATTAAATGTTGGATATAGCGTTATTGTAACACGGGCATTACATTTAACCAACGATATATATATAACTCCGTATCAAATGGATACAGTCTAAGGAAAAAACGTGCCTAGAAAATCACGAAAATTTGATTCTCGATCAGATGGCGCCACTACCTTTGACCTACTCTCGTATAGAGGGCGTTGATGGTTTAGTTTGTTATTTAACAATTTTAACGCATATCAGTGAAAGGACATGGGTCAAATCATATAAAAATAATTAATGCAAATAAAAAAAATCATTTATCCATTTTTAAATACATTTTATCGTATTTTTATAAATCTTCATTTTTAGTTGTCGATAGATAGCAGTGAATTTACTATGGTTACAAAATTTACTATGTCAGTACCGCTCTATCCTATTATATCCTCTTTGATTTAACTCAACCAAAAAATTTAAAACTGTGACATATCAATGATATTTCGAACATCGATCGTAGGTAGTTTTGACCCAGCGTTTTATCGTTTGAGGAGTACAATCTGTTTTAATTATTTGCTGGTGTCACAGGAAACACCCGGTATGTTAATAAATTAATATAAACATATGACATCTCTAGTAATATTTAATGTCTAAAATCAGCCACAAAAGAAAACATAAATAAGTATGTCATGAGCCCATGAAGAGTCAGCTTGGTCCGAGTGTCTTTTCAAAAGGGTTTATTTCTCTTTGAAAACCATACAAAAATAAGCCTTGTGTGTCTTTTCACGAGGCTTATTTTTGTATGGTTTTTATAGAGAAATAAACGTCATTACAACGCCGTTCGACTAAAAAAAGTTAAATGAAATATGAACGATGGAAATATGGCAATAACTAATATATACTAATTCAAATTAAAAGTGAAACAAACTCTACCGAAAGCTTATAATTATGGTTAGGTATAATATATCGACTAGATAGAAAACAATCTTAAAATGAACGCCTCTAACATTAACACATGGGGTAAGCTAAACACATTAGAGGATGATCAATTTACTCGTAAGGTTGGTATAAATTAACCATAGATATTACAGTTTCTTAAAATTTCAGCGCCTTGACAGAAACATAAGGCAATGAGCTACAATGTGTGGTAGCTCAAGATAAGCCTACAGTTTTCAGGACTTTTATTATTATCAATGATATTTTCTTTCTTTGTACAACGAGAGGGCAAAAATGTTTTTTGCTACGACTGCTACGAGAATCATTTTTGATTCGTGAACATGCCAAATTCCAATATAATTAAATCATGAGCGTCATGAGGTGTTCTGATTTTGAACAATAAGCGTAGCTGTAGAAAGAAACACGAGTTACAAATAACTTTACACTAAACTTTACAATGAAATGAAAGTCACTTTTACATTTTTAAAACCTACCCATTCCGGGAACGGCCTTTAGCTCGTCCTTTAATACGAACTTGATCTTAGATCGTCCACCGACATCCAGTATATGGCACTCTGTAGTTTCTGCATTAGGTTTCTTTTTACATGCACACTCGATACCGCTTTGAGTAGCGTGGTACAATGCTATCCAAACATAATTCCAGTCCACTCGTGTGCGATGGTTCATAACAATGATGGTCCTTTCATCCGGATTTACGTAATCACCATAGTGATGCATTTCCGCGTTAGAGCACCATTGGAAAAGCGCCTGAAAAGTGAAATTATCAGTCAATAAGTTGTCTAACAACAAAAAAGAATCTCACATATCCAAAATAACCACTACCTTACCACTGGATACAATTCCCATAACGCAAAAAGGACATCAACAATCTTCCTATATAGTTTGTGATTGAAGAACATTAGATACATGACCGGACAGTACAAGATATAGAATCCTGAAACAAAAGGTCACCAGAGACGTGTAAAAAAGTTTTTCCGGCAAATCAAACAATATGTTGTCATTTGTCACATCTTAACAGGCGGCTTAGCCAAGGTGACAATCGCTTGCGCTTCGCTATCGAATCGCTTTGTGTCTCTATCACTCTTCCATATTAGTGTGACAGTGACAGTTGCGTTTCGTTCGCTACAGAGCGTTAGCGATTGGCATGTTGTCTACGCGGTCAGGCTTCTTATCAATTGCGCGTTCACAATTTTAGTTGATTACCTGTATAATTTTAACTAATTTTTAATTTACTATGTCTATGACTGCCCCAAAGCCAGATGTGCCAGTAAATCGTGGAGTCCCAGTAGTGCAGTACCAGGTTCCGCTGTTCCTGATATTTTTTATTTGACGTGACTTGATGAACTTTTTTATACATATATATAGGTATAATATTAATCGGCCTCCTAGACTAGTCGGTAGACTCGGTAGTGAGCCTGCTTACGAAGCCGGAGGTCCAAGGTTGAAATCCTGGTAACGGGATTTATTTGTGTATTTATCACAGATATTTGTTCCTCAGTGTTCAAATGTTTTCTATGAACTCATACAAAAAGATTCATCTTATTCTTAAATAAGTATTTATTTATATCTATCGATCTATTACATTTATCGTCGTCTAGACGTTTAGTGCGTCGTTTATGGGTCTAGGTCGCTTTGTGGAAGATTGTCCTATCATATTAAATCAGATAGTAACTTATGACTTACCAGCTAGTATGGTGTAATACCATGCAGCACAGAGGAGCAGCCCGGGCGCCATGGCGCCGCTCACTGGCAGCGCCGAACAGCCTATCCATTCACATCTCAGCTTGTCCCACCTGTGACTTGCTTTCCAGTATAACAAGATTTCGAAATTCGTAATCACTAGACGTATTCAGGGATCAAATTATTTCCTGCAAGCTTGTGAATATGTCGCGTGTAAGCGTTGTCAATAACAGGCCAGAAGCCCTGCCGATGCATGTATTAGAACCCCTACGTGACTCCACTAAACCGTATTAGACAACACCTTCTGAAACTTTATTCACTTACACCACGAACGTATCATCCTGAAATTTGATTTTAGCTGAGGCACTATATTCTAGGTATACTATAACATCGGTACGTTCATTGCTGGCCCCTGTTAATTAAGGAAAGTCACCTCTGTTGCCTTTAAAAACCGGCCAAGCGCGAGTCGGACTCGCACACGAAGGGTTTCGTACTATTACGCAAAAAACGGACAAAAAAATCACGTTTGTTGTATAGGAGCCCAACTTAAATGTTTATTTTATTCTGTTAGACGGACAGCGGACCCTTAGTAATAGGGTCCCGTTATTACCCTTTGGGTACGGAACCCTACAAAGCTTGAAGCGGGCCATTCGTATTTATATTAACCTTCTATGTCTAAAAACTTATCTTCTCGTGAGTACAGTTCATGGTAATACTAATCGAACTAGCTACATAATAAAGGATGTAGGTACGATCGGTGCCTCAACTTAAGTACCCACGTTGCCATGCTAATTGTATAGAAAAGTGGATACTTATGTTAGGGAGCCGACTACCTATATCGTGCTTACTCGTAATTGCTTTCGGTTCACGATATACGAGTAAGTAAGTAGGTACCTACATATAATTGATTGAAGATTCCACAAAAGCAAATGTGGAATTATGTTTAAATCATTTTTTAATTTAACATTTCAAAAATTATATGTTAATAAATAAATAATCAGTGTTTAATGATCATCTAAGACAAATTCATATAATATACTATTTATATAATATATAACATTATATAATCGTTATTATATGCCATCTGCGGCATCTGCAGGCCTAGGCGGCTGTGACGTGCCCAGTGCTTCACCTTCTTCTATCGTTGTGAGTAACTCGCAGTTTTTAGTTTCTGGCAGCAAAAGGCAGAGCACCGCAGCTATCAGTGGCAGCACCCCAAATGCTACGGGGGCAGCCCACTTGTCGAACATTCTAAGGTTACACACAAACGGCGCAATCATTGCTCCGAGCCGAGCCATCATCGACGAAATACCGAGCGCAGCGTTACGCACAACAGTCGGAAACATTTCAGTGCAGTACAAATAGACCACGATAAATACAACGAAGCTAAAGAGAACTCCGATACATGCAAGCACCACGCTAATTATGCCCTGGGGTATACCGGCCAGCAGTAGTAAACTAATACCGCTTATGGCATTACTTATCACTACAATTGTCCTCCGCTTCATATATCGCATCATTGGAATCGCAATAAAACAGCTGATGAGACAGAAAAATCCACTGAGGGCCACGTTCACAAAAATGTCTTCAGTAAGCTGGCTGATGTACTGTGCGATGCCGTAAAAGCAATAACTGCAGGTGAACCAGGCGAACGACATCACCAGTATATTCTTTCGCAGATTTGGCGTACGAAACAGGTCTATTGTAGACCCTCTTCTCGGCAAGTTAGTTCTGTGTTCCAATTCGTACATTTCCACCTTATCTTTAATGTCTTCTGTTGGCATATTATTACTGAAAACAAATTTTGGAAACTAATTAAAGGAACCTCGCTACTAACAAAGTAGAAATTGCATATCACCTTTCTTTGAGTTCTTAAAGTTATCATCAGCTTTGGATTTAGTGCCTTCTCCCTAAATACAATAATGTTCATGTTCATGATTATGATAGGCTAATTTAATAGGTTGATTTGTAGCACAGTTAAAATATCTCCTACGATTGTCGCATTCTTGGGGGCCTATTCGACTCGAGAAAGTGACAACAGGTAACGCGGCTATCATATAGCTACATATAGGTTTGCCAGATGGCCGGAATTCATCTGAATTCTCCCGATTTTTCGATTGATTCCCAATCAGTTATAAATCTCACGGAAAGATACGTCTTCCCGTCTTTTACATTTTAAATATTTAGATACCCATCCCGATACCTACTTTTGTTTTACGATCCGACAACCCTAAGCTATCTACGAGAACCTAAGTGGCAACGTCATGGCCAGACCCTTAAATTGCAATATCAGTAGGTAGTAAACAGTTATAGTTGGACTTACATCTTGGCAACGCACGTCAGTAATATAACGGCTTCGTCCGTCTTATTCTTGGCCATTAACCATCTAGGTGTTTCAGGTAGAAGGCATATATAAAGTAATAGATATACATTTGCTATTGATATTGCCAGCTGAAAATGCGTGTAGTCACGCAAGTAATAACCAAAAGCTGCTAAAAGAATATGGCCAAGTGTAAATGGAACTTGGTAAAGCGCTGATACAACAGCTCGTTTCTCATTTCCGACGAATTCCATGATTATGACGAATCCGACTACCATCACTCCTCCTATGGAAAAGCCAAGGATCATCCTAATTATGGTGAAACTCCAGTAGTCAGGGACAAATGATGCTATCACCCCCATAAACACTTCCAGGACTACAGAGGAAATCATGGCTTTTTTTCGTCCATACCTGTGGCAAAACCAAAAAATCTTATTGATTCTCAAAGTTGATTGTATCATAAACTAGATCTCCGCCGGCATTAGGTATTTGTATTTATGAATTTAAATAACTCACTAACCTATCAGACGCCATACCGAACAGTAAACTTCCCACTAGAACACCAAATTGAAATAGAGTTTGAGTGAAGTCCTTCAACCAAGAGTTCTCACAGATAAGATTCCATTCCATTACAATTGTGTTCTTAAAGGTCGAGGTGTCGTAGATAGGGTCTTTACAACAGGTGGTATTTTCCGGACACCGATATGCCACTGGAGGAGCCAGAAATATGATTGCCATCTGATGCCATGCAATGCCAAACTTGTTAACATATATTATAAAACATATCCACCACTGGTACTTTCTGAACGTCCCAATAATATCGTTAACTAGCACCATTATATCTGATTCCTACAGAAATATTTAATAGTGGGAGCTAAATAAATCATTTGTAAAAGTAGACATTTATAAATATTTTTAAGATTTAATATAACGCCAAATTAAAAATCAGGTGGGCTTTGATTTTATTAAACGAAGTCGTCAGTACTTACCAGCGTAAAATATTATGATGATTCAGGAAAACTAACACCTAAAATTTCTATAACGGTCTACGTATTCTACGATTTCTACGTAACGAAACAACATTTCTAGATCGAAAAGAGCTAAGTGTGCGAAGTTTTTTCTTAATTGTTTTGCAAGACCGGCTGTTTTTTTTTAAATCATCTGCAATAATTTACGGTGTGAATATGGCATGGGTGTTTCATACATTCTGATGTTGACATTTTGTATGGAAGAGTAATTTTTTTTCGCGCTTTCGGGGTAAAGTTGTTCATAGTAAAAGTTGCTCAGTAGTGGGTAACTAATAATATTCTCACCGTAAATTATTGCAGGTGGTTTAAAAAACAACCTGTATACGAGTATAGGTACCTTAGTCATTCAATTCAAATGGACCGAATACTCCAACAAAAGTAACGAAAAGTATCAAAAGCATTTTCATGTAAAATGTTGCCCTCAGAATAATGACTAAATGTTGCCAAGACAATGTGGCCAGGCTCGCAGTCGCACTGTCAAAAAGTTATCAGATCTCACGTAGAGATAACTCTACAAGCCCTAACTTCACAAACTACACCTTAGTCAAAATATGTGGCTTGGCCGTTTCGTTACATGAACTATTGTAGGAACCTATAACGAAAAAAATTATGAATAGTGATTAAAGAGATCGTCGTGTTTGGGCCCAGAACAAAGTAGAGTGTTTTGGATTGAAACTCATTAGCTCACGTCTTATTAATCGTCATAATCTCTAGACTAGTGGCTCTGTGAGCTGTAGACCTCGCGAGCATAGCTTAAGATAAGATGGATGTGTAGAGCTGTCCTGCCGACTAACCACCAAAAGATCAGTAGATAGCGGATGGAATGTTTATTGTTAAAAAAGATTAGAAATTAAATTAAAATTCTTGTTTGAGACTTTGACAAGGCACTGATATTTTCAGACATTAATTGTCATGTGCTCGTAGCATCCGTAATCTCTTGTTTGAAAAAAAATCAGATAATAGCTGAGATACCCAAACCCATGGTTCAAACCCATGGTGCAATTTTTTTTTTAATAATTTTAATATTATTGTTTAAGTGTATGTTATTCTTATTATCAATTGAGTGTCGCGAATTCTTCTACCGATAACTACAAAAACGCTTCTATTGATAGCTTAAGGGGCCCACTGACTATCAGTCCGCCGGACGATATCGGCCTGTCAGTTAGAACAAAAATTTGACAGTTCCGAACAACTGACAGGCCGATATCGTCCGGCGGACTGATAGTCAGTGGGCCCCTTTAGTGCTGTTGGCGTGTGAGTCACATTTTTGAGTAGGTAACAAAAATTTTCATTTACTATGGAGAAAACGTGAAATTTTATTCACATTTTTCTATCTCGTCAATCAGTCCTGTTACGTTTAAGAGGGTAGAATAGCTACAGACAGTAGGTACTTCTTTCATACAATTTCTATTTCGGCAGAAAACGGTTTCCACTAACTAAATCTTAACAAATCACTTTGATTTTGATGTTGATCGCTTCAGCATAATACCTATATATTGTAGGTTATTAAATTTCGCTTTAAAAATAATTTTCATAAAAAATAGCATGTGAAAAATAAAAGTTTTCATTTTCATACAAACTGTATGGGAAAAGTTTTCCTCGATGGGCTGTATCAGGGATACAGCCGCAGTGGTTGATGTGAAACGGGACGTGGAAGTTATTGCGAAGACTGTATAGATTAATTACCCAAAATTTTTGTTCTCCAATAGCTTTTGTTCCATTCGCGTTTTTCCCCATTCTGCTTTTTAACCAGGCGTTTATTTTTTCAGTAGTTAATTTAATCACACGCGTATGTCCCAGTCGCTTTTTTCCCCAAAGAGTAATATTTCCGAGAACAAGCCCTTCGTACCCTGAGCCGACGGAGCCCCGCTACGCGGGGCTCCTATTTCTGGGCGGTTTGCCCTTCGGGCATCTGAAGCTACCTAACGAACCTAACCTACCTACCTATCTATCGACTTAATGTGACTATCATGAAAACATTACTCTTTAGAAAAAAAACGACTGGGACATACGCGTGTGATTAAATTAACTACAAAAAAAATTAACGCCTGGTTAAAAAGCAGAATGGAGAAAAACGCGAATGGAACAAAAGCTATTGGGGAACAAAAATTTTAGGTAGCTAATCTAAACAGTCATTGCGAAGACCGCATAGGGCCGCTTAGGGACCTCATAGCGTAAAGCAGGCGCCCTGTATGTAAGACTTAAATGTAGGGCTTTACCCTAACCTACAGTGAAAAAGTTGTAGGTAAGGGAAAAAGGCGCCGCAGGCGCCCTGTACGTAATCTTTACAGTGTAAAAGGCGCCGCAGGCGCCCTTTACGTAAGGCGCGCTTTTGATTGTCGGGCTTCGCTCGACCCTACAGTGCAAAGCCTGTGTGTAAAAGCGCGCTTCGCGCGCTTGAATGTCGGGCTTCGTCCGGCCCTACAGTGTGAAGCCTGTGTGAAAGAGCGCACTTCGCACGCTTGAATGTCGGGTTTCGCCCGACCTTACAGTGTAACCTGCATGTAATCTTTACAATATAAAAGGCGCCCCGGGAGCCATGTATAAAAAGCGCGCTTCGCGCGCTTGAATATCAGGCTTTACCCGGCCCTATATTATAAAGCCTGTAGGTAAGAGCGCATTTGAGCTTTTTATGCCTTAATTTTCGCAAACGGTGACCTCAAACAAACGCAGTCGTGATATTCCTGTAAAAATGCCACATTTTAGCTCTTTTCCAGCTTTTTATAATACCGCGTATTTTATTTTTATAATATTTCAAAAAGATCTATCAAATGAACTCAATTGTATCGAAATCGGTTAATGGACTGATGAGTAATTATTAAATAAACACTGCAAATAGGGGTAATTTTAGCTCCGAATGCGTCGTTTCTAGGGCAGAATCAGCGCCATATATGTCAGCAGCACATGCAGTTCCGAGTAATGGCTACTTTCGTTTACGCTGATATCAAAACCATTCATGATATACCGCCACCGCGCCATAACACTTTTTCGTTAATATCGGTTTTCGATCCGAGCCCCTCTACGGGTTTTTAAAGACACCTTACGTTTCACGTCAAAAAAGTTTGTCAAAAATGACCTTTTTCTCGCATCCTGTAGGTACCTATGTTTTTCCAAAATCTGTAAACCCCAAAATTCATTAATTTGAAATTGAGGGAAGGTTTTCTAAGACCATTTTCGCGTAGCAGCAAGGGATCTAGTAGCTGCCCTCACTGACCCAAACTTGCCCAAACCAACCTGTATACCTGGCTGATTTTTGAATTTCTAAAATTATTGAAATGCTTAGTAGTGGAGATATGTCGAAGGGAGCCACACGAAATCAAGCGCACGCAACTCAAAACCGCACAAGTGCGGGTCGGACTCGCCCACTGAGGGTTCCGTACGTTTTAGTATTTGTTGTTATAGCGGCATCGGCAACAGAAATACATCATTTGTGAAAATTTGGGTTCATTAGATACAGCCTGGTGACAGACAGACGGACAGAGGAGTCTTAGTAATTGGGGTGTCGTTTTTACCCTTGGGTACGGAACCCTAAAAATCGGCCCGTTTCGAACTGACGATGTCACCACCTGTCGTACAAATTAGGTACTATTTAGTTAGGTCACCTGTGTTAAAGTGACATCTTTGTTAGTTATTATTAAACAACTTGTTTGACATGTATAGTGTAAAGGTCACTCACACAAACGGCCGCTCAGACAAACGAATCTATACTACATAAACCTCAAAGTTTATGGTGAAATAAATCTATAAGTATTTTAAAAGAAAAACTGTAAATAAAATTCTATGAAATTCGGAAAAAGGAGAGAACCACTAAAAGCTAACTAAATGTATGCCTCCGCCGTTCAAAACACTTTAGTAAATTAAAATAACAGAAATAAAACATATTTTTAGGGCTAGTTAAATAAAAGCTTGTAAAAATGAAACGAATACGCTAAGCCCGCGCTTGATCAATTAACTTCAAAATAGAAAAATAAAAAACAAATAAAAAAAAAACAATTTGAAATTTAACTTTAAATGTAAAAAACAAAATACAAAAAGTTATATAGCAGCATACAATTACTGGGGATCGAACCAAGGACCACCCGGTGCAAACGAAAAAAGCGAATGTTTGCAAAACACACCATGATACTGCTTACCTAAGCTGACGAAATTCAGCTACTCATTCTCGAGTAAAAACTAAATATCTAAATACCGCCAAAGCCAGCAATACAAACTTTCTGAATTTTTCGAAATTTAATCTGTAAACATATCTGAAAAACAAATTACTATTATGGTATCGATACGACTATTTGTTTAGGCGCGGGCTATCACAACTCCGCCATTTGAAAAATTTTAAAAAACCGGATCGACAAAAAAATTCTATTTAGTCATAGAATTTGGTCACAAAATTTCACGAGAATCGGTTGAGAATTGCGACCTGTAGAGGAGAACATCCGGACATACAAAAGCAAAATGCGCGAGTCAAACCGTAGACCTTCGCTACGCTTCGGTCAATTACGATCGTTATGAGCGTTATGCCAATGCTAATAAAGATTAGCAATTTAATAACAAAACTTCCGTCATCATATTAAATATATTAATAACGGGTCATTCACGTATTGTAACGTACTCCTCGGTACGGAGTGAAACATGTCGAGCGTTTGGGGTCCCTTTGTTTGACATAATTATTGAAAGTCATAATGTTATTTTTTTAATTTAAATAATTCTGAAACCGTTAAGGATTTTCTTCGGGTTATCCTATAGATAGGTTAGGTTAGGTTTGTTTTATGGCAATCCTGAAAAGTTACGCGTTTCTGAGAAAAACCAAATTATGACTAATGATAATATGACAATCATTACATTATGACTTTCAATAATTATGTCAAACAATAGAGACCCCGAGCGTTTCCTACAACCAACAACAGGAACTGGCATTAATGTCAAGTCAATTAGAACATTTACAAAGTGAATAGGAACAATACGGTTGCGTGTAGGAATGGGAAGTCTCAAGTCATTCACTATCTATATTATTACGAAAACTGTACTTATCTACGTAGCTTGGTCACAATATGTGTATTGATACTTAGATAGGTACTTTTAGTGATTTCAAAGACATTCTTTCTTTAGTTCATAACAGTTCCTGATTATAAACAACCACCAGGGGCCCTATTCGAGATGCACAACTGTCAGTTTCGGCTTCAACATCAGTTCAACAGTGGAATGAATGATTTGTTCATCAACTGTGGAAAGTATCATTTGGTACAACCAAAACTCATTCATTGAAAAAATTATGCAACAAAAATCAACTTTGTTTTCTTACTACTATACGGTTTAAAATGGCTCTGAACTCGGCGTGGTTCGGTTTGGTTTCCTTGTCACCTAACTGTGTATTGCTAATGTCAAATTTACCTATTCGACAACACACGATTTCTTCCATTCAACTGAAGTTCAACACGAAACGTCACTTAACGCATGTCAAATACCGCTCCTGGTCTATCATAGGTACCTATTGTAACTACTTGTTTATAATAACTTACTTATAAACAACATCTATTTCCATTGCTGGAAAACATCTATGTAGTTATAGTCATTCGATTCCTAGCTGGCCTTATATCTGGGGGCAAGAACTATTGTATAATAAAAAATAATGAATTAGTGAATCAATTTTTCACCTTACGTCTTACGTCCATGTGATGGTACTGTGGTAGCGAAACGGCCAAGCCACATATTTTGACTAAGGTGTAGAGTTTGTAAAGTTAGGGCTTGTAGAGTTAGAAGCTTGGCTCTACAATAGATCTGATAACTTTTTGACAGTGTGAGCCTTATGGTTTCGGCTTGGCAACATTTTACATGAAAATGTTTTTGGTGGGATATAATATACAGTGAGTAAAATAAATTAAAGATATCTCTTCCCATGAGTTAGTTAAATGAATCCTCTTATTAACATCTGGCGACGAGAATATTAATCTGCTTCAGCTAAAGTAAATATCCTTAGAGAATTCTCAGCTTATTTTTGACAGGTGTAAAATTTATGAAAAGCGATTCGGAACCTGCTTCAATAAACATGAATCGCCATATTGTTGAAACTACGTTGTAGATATTGCAACAAAGGAACCGTAGTTAATCATAATGTCCTTTCAAACGCAAGGTTAGCCTAAGTATGTTAAGAGTTCGCAGCAAGCGCGGCCGAATTTAACCTTCCCATACAAACGGAACTCCGTTTGTATGAGAACGAACGTGTCGGATTGTAATAAAACTTTGCACATACAATGACATGAGGTATACCTATCTAAGTCTGTAATTAGTTTATATAACTCCAGTTTATAAAACAAACGAAACAGAGCGAAAACAAGTTTTTTATGAAAAACTTAAATTCGCTTTTTTTTTACTACTTATCTATGGTATCTTAAGCTACATAAACTAATTACAGACATAAATAGATATACCTAATCCAATTGTAAGTACAAAGTTTCAAACTAGCTACTCGTTTTGAAATGAGAGCGTAACTACGTTTGTATGCAGAACCGAGCTTGCCGGGGACCCTTAAGAGTTCGCAGCGAGCTCGGCCGAATTTCACCTTCCCATAGAAACGGAGTTTCGTTCCCATTTTAAAACTGCGTGTTGGATTGTAATGAAACTTTGCACACAATGACATGAGGTATATTTATGCATGTAATTAGGTTATATAGCTCCAGCTTATAAAACAAACGGGATAGAGCATAAACAAGTTTTGTATGAAAAACTTAAATTCGCTGCATTTTTTTAACTATGGTATCTGAAGATTCTGAAGCTACATAAACGAATTACTTACAGGCATAGATACTCGTATACTTTATCTTATCCTATTAGTACAAACAAAGAGGATATAATAAGATAGAGCGGTACTGTCATAGTAAATTTTGTAACCACTGTAAATTCACTGCCATCTATCGACATACTTTAAAACTAAAACTGAAGATTTATAAAAATACGTTAAAATGTATTTAATATGGATAAATGATTTTTTTATTTGCATTAATTATTTTTATATGATTTAGAACCATGTTCTTTAACGGATATGCGTTAAAATTATAAATAACAAACGAAACAGTCAACGCCCTCTATACGAGAGTATGCCAAAGCTAGTAGCGCCCTCTGATCGAGAATCAAATTTTCGTAATTTTCGAGGCACGTTTTTTCCTTAGACTTTATCCATCTATTACGGAGTTATCTTTATATCTTTGGTACAAAGTTTCAGAGCACTCTAGCTAGTCGTTTTAAAATGAGAGCGTAACTACGGTTCGATTCTTGCCATTCCATTCCATTATTGTCAAAATGTCATACAAAGTCTGCGAAAAATGGTTATGAATTCTTGGGACACTTTTTTAGGGTGCCGTAGTCAACTATAAGGGTTCCCCTTATAGACGTTATAGTTTCGCCTTGTCCGTCTGTCTGTCTATCCGCGGCTTTGCTCCGTGATCGTTAGTATGAACTTACTAGTTAGAAAGCTGCAATTTGGCATGGATACTTAAAACAATTTAATCATGGCGACAAAGTGGTAAAATAAAAACTATATAAAAAAAACAAATTTAAGGGCACCTCCCCTAAGTAGGTAGGTACCTACATGTAACCCCCCCCCCCCTCAATATGTATAGCAAACATGATCGGTAGACGCACTAAGCGCTGCGACAAGGTACGTTCCGTTTTTGCTTGTACAGTCAACTACTATAGACCCTTGTCGCTTTATCTATGGCATGTCACTCAATAAGCAGTGTAGTAAGAGATAAACAAATTGATTAAGTAACATGGTTGACATGGTGGATGATTGACATGGTTCTATAGTGGCTTAGGAATCAAATTGGTTGACTGTACATGATACTTACAAATAGCCCCTGTTCACGGCAATCTATTGTGACAGAAGGGTAACTAAGTACGGAACCCTACACTGAGCGAGCATGGCCCGACATGCTCTTGGCCGGTTTTTTTCCTATAAGGACAGAGCTCGTGATTCTGCGTAGACAGAAGTGTTGTTTACAACTTTAAATTATATAGCACAGCTGTATGACACATCAATTTAACATATGTAGTTGTTATTGAAATTGAAGAAAACAGAATTTCGAGAACGTTGCGCGTAGACAAGGGCGCAGAACGGCCATGGAAATAACAGTTAGGTAGGTACTTATGTTGCATTTGTGACGCCCCGTAATGGCTCCTCTACACGATATGGGCCATCAGAGTGGCCCACTAAGATGGGCGAGCGTGTAGAGCGCGGCGGGATGGCGATGGAGTGACCACGGTGTCGGTTTTTCGTCCGCACAATAAAGGTGCCAGCGATGGTGCGTACGCATCTACATGTGGTCCATTTCATAGTGCGTGCTCTCAACCATCGCATGGCCATCTCGCTGGTCCAGCGCTAGGCCATCGTGTAGAGTGTCTAATATCTCGCTTCAAGTAAATAGTCACACTTGAAGTGTATTAACCTAATAAAATAACTACCTAGTCTAACACTACTACACTACACATTATATATACATAATGAACTTGTACTTGCTAACTGCTAGGTGATAGTACGATACGATCAGTACCTATGGGTAAGTGCATACTTACCTAGTCAGGGCAATGGCAACCATGGGGCGGATCTACAAAAAAATATAAATAGATAGAAATAAAAATTATGTATGGTGGGTTAGGACATACTCGTATTTAATGTGTGGAAGTACATACACCATGGGAAGATACTCATCCCTCGTGTATACCTATAGAATTTCCCGCCATTGGTACTTATCTATTTCTAACATACTCATATTTAGATTGCAACACCTTCGACTTATATCATAAGTACGTAACTTACGTAAGTAGTTGTAAAATCCAAATAAGTATTACTTATAATTATTTATAAATATTATATGCCGTATTTTAAGTATATTAAAGCGCCACTTGCACCATCCCACTAACCCGAGGTTAAACCGTTAACCCAGTGTCAGATTGTACTGGTAACCATGGTAACTCCAGGTTTAACCGGTTAACCCCGGGTTAGTGAATGATGCAAGTGGGGCCCCTGTTATAGTTAAGGTATTATGTAAGTATTATTTTCATGGACATCTTATATAGGGTTTTCTTTTAGTATAATTAGTTTGGTTAAATTACATAGATTAGTTACAGGAAACGTTGATTTTGAACAAATAATACAGACAAAAATGGGCTTGTTTTATAGATTTAGAGATTTAGGTAAATATTTTTCATCACACTTGCTCAAAAAAGATCTTATTTCATGCAGGTGTACTGGAGGGTAAAGGCCTATATTGTTCCCACGGGAGTTATGGATTGTGAAAAAAAGTTATAACTCCCTAAGGAATTATAGCTTTCTTTTTAATCATGTCAGTAATTCATACGAACCAAGTAGGTTGTAAGTAAAATACTTTGTTTAAAGTCGTGGGAGTTTTACTTTTAAAATACTGACGTTTATAATTTATTATTTTTGTTTATGTTTTAAAATATTTAATTTGATTAATTTAATAGCCGTTTAAAATATTTTTACACAATATTCAATCGTGACTGAATGCCGAAGGTCTGTGCCTTCGATGCCTAACCTGTCAAGAAATGACAATATGGCGGGCGAATGTTTGAAATGTCACCGTAATTATTTTGCATAAAATTTAGTTTTTTCTTCGCAAGTGTGATGGACTAATTACCTACCTAACCCTTATAACTAAGAACAGCTGTAAAAAGTATTGAAATAAATTCATTTGTATTTGTAAAAATATTGTGTGTAACTCCGGGGGTAAGAATACCCCCCTCCGTGCTTACCCCCCTCGTTGCACAATCTTTCTTAATAAGTTATCCTTTAAAATATATTATCTGTTATCCACTTGCTTATTTCTCAGTTATCAGGGTCGGTATATAGTTTTATTATAATTTATCAGCGTATTCAAGTTTGTACGGAGATATCTAAGATAAATACAAGATCTCTTCTTCCGCAAAAATCATTTTACTGTAGTTATATAATATTAACAACTAACATAATATATGATTTATATATGATGAACTTAGAACTTATCTAATGAGAAAAAATTCTACTTTTTACAATCCGTTTTCTTTCCAAATTGTTCGCCTTCTTCTATAGTCACCATTAATTCACAGCCTTTGGTTTCAGGAAGTAAGAAAGCGACAAAGCCCGCTACGAGGGGCAAGACGGCAAATAACACGGGCGGCACCCACGCGCCCATGCTGCTCGACGCGATCACGAATGGAGCGATCATAGATCCCACGCGCGCCATCATGGAAGAAAAACCCAGCGCAGCATTCCGCACGACCGTCGGAAACAGTTCCGTGCAGTACAAATACACAACAACGAAAACTATAAAGCTAGAAACTACTCCTACACTTGCGCAGACTACCGTACCCGGCCCTTCTGGTAGCACGGCCAGAACGAGCAGGCAAAACGCGCAAATAAAATTAAAGATAATCACTATGGTTTTTCTTCCCATAACTTTCATAAGGGGTATAGAACAGAGTGAACCGAGGAGAGTTACACTGGCACTGGCTGCGACGTTGATGAAAGCATTTCCACTGAGCTGCCCCACGTACTGGGACACACCGTAGAAGCAATAGCTGCACGTCAGCCAATTAAACGCCATGGCTAAGATGTTTTTTCGGATGTTCGGAGTTCGAAAGAGGTCTACAATATTCCCCTTTTTGAGTTGCGTGTTTTGGAGTGCAGCTTGGTAATTTTCAATGTCAGTTCGTATGGCTTCCGTTGGGCGCTTATTTCTGAAAGGGAAATCATGTGTTAAATCATCATGATGTTGATGACACTGACAGATATCTTAAAATAGTATGTTGTAACAAATGTGACCGTTTACGTAATCCAGTCTTCATAAATATTTATATTATTTATTACTTACACTTTTGCTACAGATTCCAAAATCCTGACGGCTTCGTCCGTTCTTTTAACCGCTATCAACCAGCGTGGAGTTTCAGGTAATAGGAAAAAGTATGACAATAGTACTACTGCTGGTATCGAGATGGCCAGTTGAAAGTTCGAGTAATCCCTGCAGAAATACCCGAATACCGGTAACAGCATGTGACCCATATTGAAGGGTACTTGATACAAAGCCGATATAACGTCACGGTACTGGGTGCCCACGAATTCCATGACTATGACGAATCCAGTGACCATTGTGCCTCCGACAGACATGCCCACTAAGAATCGAAGGAATGTGAATTCCCAGTAGCCGGGGACAAAAGCTGCTGTTATTCCCATGGTCACTTGTATCACGACTGCTACCAGCAAAGGATACTTTCTCCCGAACCTGAAAACATAAATAAAGTAAGTAAGTGCAGGTATTAAAGCTAAAAGTCAAGTGTTGTCCGTGACCGCAACGTAAGTGTCTCAATGGGGCAAAATCTAATTTGATAAATATTTAGAAATCATTTTTAATGATGAATTGATGATTGCATTGGCACAGTTATTTATATTGTTATATAAATACCTATACATATTTATAAAACAAACTTATTAAGAATATAGAGGTCAGCAATGTTTTCATTCGCGTCATGTTAGCATTTCTATAATATTAACTTTTGCCCGCGACTTCGTCTGCCTGCAATTAGTAATTTGGGTAACTGAATTTTTAAACAAGCCTGCTTTTTATTCCACCCTTATTTTCACTCCCAAAAAGGGCGACTAATTGGTCATAAACATTTTTGACGTGATATGGTCTTATAAATCAATAAACACCGGCAGCATGCACGGAAAACTGGGGATAAAAACTGTTCTATATCCTTCCCCACAACTCAAACATCTTCATACCAAACTTCAAATTTCCACCCCCCCCCCTTTCACCCCCTATGCTATTATAAAAAGTATCCTATGTCCTATGCCGGGACTGAAACTATCTGTATGGGCATTTTCACTTAAAAGTGTACCATTCGTTCATTCGTTTTAAAAAGAAAAAATATGTCTCCAAAAAATGACAGTTTTGTAACGCATTTTCACCTACATTTTGTATGGACCGTTACAAAACTGACACCCAAAATTTGTATCAAAAACTGGGGACAATTTTTTCTGTGTCTCATTCAATAGTACTCGTGATTTCTGAGTATAAATAAATAACCCAAAAGTTAATGGTTTTTCGATGAAAAGACACTTTTTCTGAAAACCCCCGTATACCAAATTTAAACTAAATCGGTCCAGCGGTTTAAGCGTGAGGAGATAACAGACAGACACACTTTCGCATTTATAATATTAAGTATGTGTATGGATAAGTAGGTACTACTTGTAGAAACATTGAATGTAAATATAATACAATTAACAATTTAACAAGTTCAATGTCACCTGTCGGATGCCATTCCGAACAATACACTGCCCAACAGCGTGCCCAATTGAAACAGCGTCTGTGTAAAACTAGTCAACCATTTCCTTTCACATATCAAATCCCACTCCATTATTATGCTCCGGCTGAAAATTGATGTGTCATATTCTGGATTGGGGCAAGGACACGTTTCCTCTCCGGTGTTAGGGCATGTATAGCTGAGTTTCGGAGCAAGAAACAAAATCGCCATTTGGTGGAAGGCGACAGGGAACTTTGTCAAGAATATGAGGAGACATAGCAACAGTTGATATCTTCCGAATGAGCCTGTTATTCGTTGAATTAAATCGGTCTGAGGAGGAGGTTTTTGTTGCAGCTTGGCCCCTGAACAAAGAAAAATAGAGTAATAGGCTGATGAAGTGATGACAAAAACAAATTTACATGATAAAGTTCGTTTGTTTAGATGATTTAATGTTTAAATATATCGGTTTAATTGATTTAATTTTTGATTTATGTTTGTGATAAATACCTAAATAGTGTCATTAAAAAAAAATTCCCTGTGCGACACCTGTTTTTTCCGTAGGTATGTTTAAGAACATACATACAAAAGCTCGAAAATGGCTTAACCGATCAGGTCCGCTATAGTTTTCCTTGAAAGTCTTTAATAAGCTTTACTTTCACGATTTTTCATATTTTTTGGACCCATGGCATGGTTCTAAAGTTAGACCTTGGTCAAAAGTGGGGATGAATTTATTTTTTCGCTTCAACCCTTTAGTGTGGGGTGTCGTTGAATAGGTCTTTTAAAACGAATATGGGTCTTCAAGAACCATATTTTAATAAACATAATATTTTCGGAAATATTCGCTCTGAAAGAAAAAAAAAATGTGAGTGTCTCCCTCTAACTTTTGGTCCAAAAAACCGGCCAAGTGCGAGTCGGACTCGCGTTTCAAGGGTTCCGTACATTACATAATTAAAACAATGTATTTTTTATGTGAACCGCGAGTGAAATGTCTTTAAATAACTCGTAGGGGTCGGATCAAAAACTAAGTAACTAAGTCCGACTCACGCTTGACTGCACATTTCTAATTAAATATGTTTTCCTGTAATCTATAGGTAAAGAACTATTTTGTGTATTTTTTCAAAATTTTGCACCCCAGTAGTTTCGGAGATAAAGGGGGGGTCATTTGTCAAATTTTTTGCCTATTTTCTTGAATAACTTCTTAACTGTTTATCCTAAAATTACAAAAAATATATATTTGAGATTCTCACAATGAGCTATTTTATTTGATATATAACACGATATAGTTTGAAAAACTTAATTTTTTAATTTTCTTGTTTATCCCCCAAAAGTGGCCCCATGTTTAAAATTAATTTGTTTACGTTACATGTCCGTCTTTAGGTAACACTTACATATGTATACCAAATTTCAACTTAATTGGTCCAGTAGTTTCGGAGAAAATAGGCTGTGACAGACGGACAGACAGACAGATAGAGGCACGAGTGATAATATAAGGGTTCCGTTTTTTTTTTCCTTTTGAGGTACGGAACCCTAAAAATTTTGAAAAACTCAAGGAAACTATAGCGGACCTGATCGGTTTAGCCGTTTGTCTATTTTGACGGACGGGTAACTACGGAACCCTACACTCAGCATGGCTCGATATGCTCTTGGCTGTTTTTTTTATCAGTTATGATGAACAACCACGAAAAAACGACGTTTTCTTAAATCGTCTATTTTTTATATCTTTGTTAACTTAAACATCCTGTAGCTCCTAAAGTATTGATCGTAGAGTAAAAATAAATATGACCTAATTTGTAGAAAATTTTATGTAGAAACTTTTGTTCGAAGCAATTATAATGCTATTCGAGATATGAGCAAAAATCTGAAAAAGGTACCTACACCCCCCCGCCCCCGAGGACTTTTAGTATGTTCATCTGGACACCACGTACGATTATATTGTACCAATTTAAAAAACTACACGAATTATTTCCGCTCATTGCCCATAATCGGCTTAATTTGACGTGGCTAAATACATCTAGCACGACTTCAAGAATGGACTCGCGCGCGAGAACGCAACTTATGCTAAACGGTCAGATAGTGACCCTCTACACCTCATTAAATTGTCGAAAGGGCATCTACGTTTTGGTTTCTCCTCCGCGCACGCCTGTACAGAGGGCCTACCGCCAACATTGTAAAATCAAAAATCGTTATTTGCCTTTCTATCGCATTTGCATATTCGAGCGACAACTTCGGCCCGATTCGAACTTTAAGATACGTCAAATATTAAGCCTACAGATACGTTATGGATGGATTAGATATGTCAGTGTCAAAAGTGACGTTTTTGTTTGATGAAACGCCACTTTTGACACTGACATATCTAATCCATATCGTATCTAGACAGTATATTTGACGCATCTTAAAGTTCGAATGGGACCGTCGAGGCAGATGACGTTTTTCGATTTTTCGATGTTGGCGGTAGACGCTCGCAAGACACTCGTAACATCATTTTTATATGTCATGTAATTTAGGTACTCCGTTCTTGATTTACTTGCATCTTTTGGCAATCTTTCAATCTTTTAAGAAGGCAAAAGGTAAGGTTTTTTTTGTTAACCCTGATGCAGAAAACATTTAAGCCAATTCGGCTTTTTAAAATTTGTGACACCGATGAACTGAAATACTTATATAAATGTAAAACTGTAAATATCACTAAAATAAGAGCCATGCGAACGTTTTCGCGATCATGAAATTAGTTGTGTATAATAGTCTAAATAGGCCTGTTCCTGCTTAGCTGAAGCAGCGACATACCCACCCCTGTCGCTTTGTAAATATATAACAACCAGTGATAAGCCACTTTAGTTTGCTATTTACTGGTCACGCGACCAATTTTGCTATTTAAGTACTGACGTCGAAAGGCAAATAAGGCAATCCAGGTGGATTTCAAATTTACGCAGTAGTTAAGTGATCAGATCAGTTATTTTTCATAAAGTACCTAAATCTCAGTTAATATAATAAGGTCCAACAATAAAAAGTATATAATATAAATAAGTATATAAATGTAAATAGATTGTTTGAAACAACCTTGAATAGATAAGTTTTGTAACAAGCATGAGCTGATTAAAACTAATTCTTTACATGGGTACTTTCGAACATAACGTGATAATTACGTATTTAGATTTACATATTAACCCAGTTTCTTGTGCCCATTTTAATGAGAAATGCGTCTATTAAACCAACTTCATTGATTGGTTGTGAACAATTAGTGCGACACAAGTGTTATACCTACAAATAAATTTAACTACAAATCAAAACAAATAAATACACCCCTAGTGTAGGTATACGTACAAGTGTCAACGCCTCCATGGTTATTTTAAATCGAGAATTTACATTTTTCTCATATAATCTTTTTTTTTCAGAGAAAATCTGTTAGTCACTTTAGTGAGATCTAAAATACAAAATCATACGGCCAAAATTACAAATTACAAAAAAATTAAAATTAATTTGAAAACGGTTCAAATAAAATAAGTAAGTAGGTACTTAACTACTTATATCGTCAAATCCAAAGCAACATCAGTTAAGACGTCTTCTTATAAACTACGACCATCATCATATTTAAAAAACCCGGACAAGTGCGAGTCGGACTCGCCCACCGAGGGTTCCGTACTTTTTAGTATTTATTGTTATAGCGGCAACAGAAATACATCATCTGTGAAAATGTCAACTGTCTAGCTAGTACGGTTGATGAGATACAGCCTGGTGACAGACAGACGTATACACAGACAGACGGACAGAGGAGTCTTAGTAATAGGGTCCCGTTTTTACCTTTTGGGTACGGAACCCTAAAAATCTGAATACGCGCCTGAAATATAGATAGCGGGAGTGATAAAGCTGATGAAGGTGAGTGTCCCACTGTCCCCTCTACCTTGACACCGTCATATAACATTTTATCAGTAGGTATGTATAAGTTCTAGCTAATTGAAGGAAGAATCATTGACATCAAATTGATAAAATGGACCCGATAATTTTGTAGAGCAAGTCCGAGTGCGGCCATTTCATATATCAATAGACAAAAAAACCTACCTAGGTAGGAAACTAGATTACCAGCTCCAGTGAATAGATAAATCGAATTAAGCTTCGCCAAGTGTATCAAAAAAAGTCACTAGCCATGATCTGTATGTTATTATAAAAGTAAGTAGGTACTTTACTACTACATATTTAGTTTAGATGCTTTTAATTCGTCTTCGCGCTGAATTAATCCTATGAATTTATAGAAATAAATTATATCGCGTATAATAAATTCGAACCTTTTAGCTTTACACAGTAGTTGGTCAACGGGAGACTGAGGAAAAAATATGGGGCATTTTCTATGAACAGGGACCTTATTGTCGATGGCGCTTACGCCGCACAGCGTCGCGCGGCATTGTATTTATATCGGAAGATTGTTAATAATGGCGTAAGCGGCATCGACAATAAGGTCCCTTTTTATAGAAAATACCACATATATTCACCTCTGTTAAAATTAAATTGTGCCAAACTACCCAAATACAAGTGTTGAAATAGTTAAAAAATTAAAATCAAATCCAAATGAACGCTATTAAATATTTATTATTCATTCAAAATCACCACTTTTAAAGTCAATTCCACCAGCCAAAATGAGGTAGTTAACAACTCAAAATGTGCATCTAAGTAATTACTTTGCCACTCTTGTAGATAAAATGCAACGTTCTCATCTGTTTTGCTTTGTAGTCTCAAAAGAGAGCCTTTACCAACTGGTGTGGTGCAAATTGTTTTCATCAATTGAAGGCATTTCAGGCAAATGCATGAAAATTATAGCTTTAAACACTTTGCTCCTATTCAATTCAAACAATAACAATTCTAATTTGGTTGTCAATACTAACGGTATGAAATGTCCAATGTAAAGTAAACCCTAAATGGCTCAAAAATTTAAGTCCGTGACTAATATTACTCACTCATTTAAAAAACAACAGGTAACACACACACATACGCCTACAATACCTATACAAACGTAATAGACATACCTACAAATACCTATATTAAAACAAAACCAAGTATACATAATAAACAACGATACGAAGCATTCTGCAACCTTTCGCGGAGGGTAAAAGAGTTGTCATAAAATTAGTTTTTATTAACTTGGTTTAAATTTAAATCAAGGCTAACGTTGTTGTCAAAGTCCCATTTTTATTTCTTTCATATTGTATGATATGCACCAAGCATCAAGTCGAAAAAAGATAAGTAAATTATTATATACCAAGCTATGTTTGCTAACCGTCAGATTTGACACTAAGAAAATTAACGCTAACTCAATATAGTGCTGTTAATGCACCCAAAATGGAAATCGACTAATAAAGTGTACCTATTCAAAAGTCTCTACCAATAGCAAGCCACTCGTTAAACTCGGTTCCTCCGGATTTCACGCACAGATTTCTGTGAAAAATCAAGCCATGAAATAAGCTTGGCTTGTTGATCGAATAGTTATAATTTTGATGCTATGCTATATTAGACTATTACCAACCACTGTTCCATCTTATCTTTTTTTGGGGTTTTCTTACATTACGTCGTATCATTAGCTCTTAATTTTTATCTACGTAGACTAAAAAAAACTTTTCGGTTGGATAGTTACGTTTTCTACTTTTATGAGTCTATTAATATGCGCTTGACGCACTGAAACCTCCATATACATATGTGGGACAGTTTTTGATTGTTATAATTCCGACACAAAAGACACAATAAGAAGTAAATAAACATAAAGAAGTATATAGGAGGCCTTTATCCGTGACGACCGTGACTCGTCACGAGGTTTAGGGGCATTAACTGCGACTGCGGCTACTAATTCCAATGTGCACCGTGGTTGGATGTTGCAAAAACCGCAAGCAAACGTTCATCAGTTAATTACTTTCATCAGGTTTTATAAAATTAATTTTACCTATAATGTTAATTAACAATATATAAGGGGAAAGGAAAAGTCTAAAATATTATTTGTTATAGTACTTACAAATAGGTGTAAAATATTTTTGTAGGTAGATTTCAATGAGAAATAAAGTTTAGACACTTAAATATTCTACAGTGTGTAAATCCAATACGGGCAATAAATTACACCAGATATAGAATTTATCCGTATAATCATTAATTGGTTTTTTTTTAAGTTACACTTAATTATGATCAAAAAGCTCGTATCTCGTAACTTGTGTGTTGCATTTTGCACACGGAGTAGGATGGAGATGGCAAGTGGGCGTTCCCGTCTATCCGACAGTTAGTAGCGACCGACTCACTTTATGCACAGACTATGCTCAGTTGTTGTGTAAACTTCATGCTCGAATGACATTCACGTCGTACGTACGCTCGTCTAACAAAAATTGATAATTAAATTTAAAATGCCGTATTGTGCAGTATTAAGCTGCAGAAATCACAGCGGTTTAAAAAATCTTTCACGTGGAGGTATTTCCTATCACCGGTGGTTATTTATTTAAATATAATCCGATAAATACGAAAAATCTGTTTCTATTGCATTATTTACGAATGTTCGTTAAGTAAATCTATATTTTATCAGTTAGAACTTAGAGTTCACAATCCTTTGTCACTATTCTTTACGTTTATCTGGAATATTCGCTATCCTAAATGTCAAATAACTTCGCTACTCAGATGCTGCGCAATGTCGATATTTATATCGATAAAGTTAAAGTTACGATATTTCAAGTTTGATGTTTGGTAGTTCGGTAATAAATTATTATTTTAGACACGTTTCTAATTATTATTTGGGATAATCAATGTCTTAGTAAATATGGCAGCTCTGGTCATCAAGCACTAAGTTAAGTCGGGGTCATTTCATGGCAACCTTTCAAACCTTCGTATTCCTTTACATACGTTTTTGTTTTTTACACCCATCATATTTTCATCGTTAATATAATTAGACTAGGTACTTAATGCACTTATGCGTACAATGCATGCAATGTGCCATGAATAAACGTTTTATATTTTCTATTTCTTTATTATTAATTATTGTAGGTTACCACAAGATGCCGATATTAAAAATAAATGGGTCAATGCTACTGGGCAAGAAAATTAGTTTCCGCAAAAATATAGCACCATTTGCTAGGAGCATTTCTTAGAGAAAGATTTCTGGGGATAAAATTGCCATACATCTCATCTAGCGTCCACACGCCTAAAACTTAGTTACTAATTTAGTAATTATTAGTGACATTCGGGCTCACTTAATTAATAAAAAGTGTTCCGTACCACGCAAACTAGCGTGAAATATTGGAATTTTGCCGCCCCCCTTCCTGATTTGATAGGTCACAATCTTACAATCAAATCAAGTGGGATCGATGAGCCAGTTTCATGTATGCTTTCACACCATACAATTAATTTGACAATTTAATCAGGTTGTCCCGTCTAGATTGGCCTTAAATGCTGCTACAAGTAAATATTGTTAAAGACGAATACTTACCTATGTAAGTAATTGCAGATTTGTGATCACAAAATAACAGCAATACCGAGTTAATAGACCTTTAAAGAACTATGATTTTATCTGTTTGACTTTAAGATATATTTAATGTTCACATTAACAACCTAGTTGGTCAATTAATAAGAAACAAATTTCTAGTTAGATATTTGTTGTACTGTACTACATATTATTTTTCATACAATCACGATTATCACTACCTATATTATAATCATAAATAAAGTATCATCTAAATGTGTTAAAACATACGGTAATGAAATATCAATACCTAACTGAACACACAAATATCGATAAAACACTCCGATTACACTGTCCCCTCCCTATATCGTCGAATGGAAAGAAGTTCCAACGGTTAGCTACTCGCAGGCGTGTAGAGGTCTCGAAAACACCAGTGTAACGTGACCGTGAGATCCGTAACAAACCATGCGTAATTAGACCTTACTTATACTGGTTTTTTAGCCCTTTTCTCGCCTGTTAAGTAAGTGATTTTAAAATTATATAAAATAACGCCATCTGGTGTTGAGTAGTTGTATTAGGTGAACGTTGAGCGAGCTTTTGTGAGATGAATGAGATAATGAAAGAGTCGTATGTCATATAGCTTTGACATTAAAATTTAAACCGTCACTCATGTAGCCTACAGTTGATATTCGTTCGAAAAATGTCCACCGGTAATAACTTTTTGGTATGGAAAGTTGCTACGAATCAGAGCAATTTTGTAAGTGTGTGACGTATTTTAACGAGGCTATGAATGTGTGAGTTTAGCGACACTGGTTTTCATACTAAATAGGAGTCATTTCACATCCACTAGTTTATTAATTCGTGATTTTGCATTACATTGCTGGCTGAATTATTTTGTAAGGCTAAAATTTTCATTGTATTTATAAGCAAAATTTATCTCAATATACTTCTTAGGTACTATAATGCTATTTAAAACCACCATTTAAAAATTCGCCCGTATTGAATTTACATACTGTATATGCCAAAATGTGTGTCTAAACTCTGAAACAAAAACAATTCACTGAAATTATTTAAGTATTTAAAAAATACCACCACCTAAGTACCTATTCAATTGTCTATTATTAAGGTTTGTTGATGTTAAATTAATTGAATCATTTACAATACAGTTATAAAAATGCATTAACGAACGTGATTATTAACTATAATATAATGAATAAATACCACGCCTAATAAATAAAAGAAGCACGTAGCACGTACTTAAATTTTATCAAAAGACAAAAGCCTATAGCTGGGACCTTCACTAATGCGAACTTCCCAAGGTTTATCTATAAGATTGCAATTTGCAATATCGGGGTCATTACCTCGCGAGCAACTTTCTCCCTCACCTTACGTACCGTTTTCTGTGATGGGCTCCTGTTTATCCATTGTGAATCGGTTATTTAAGTCAACATGCACAATATAAACACTGGATTGTACGGTTAAAGTGTCATACAGGCGAACCGCCGGAGGTTGCAGTAGAACTGGCTTTGAGCGGCGCCCGCGCCGAACCGACAACGTATTCGCATAGCACACGGCGCACAACTGTACGCTCGCAACTCTTGCAAGAGATGCTGGTTATCAACGACCTGTCACTACCACTGTCACGATATCAACTGTGGCACTACACAAGAACACGAGTGCCACTCGTACACTTTCTGTGCTATGCTTTGGAAAAGTACTATATTTTTTGCACAAATTAAGTATGCAGCGTAACTAGCGACAAATACGGTCAAATTGATTTATGGGTCATATCGTACCTTGATACTTACCTACTATGGTAATAATTTCATTGTGCACGATGCACGTGCAATGTTACTGTAACAGTTGACCTGGCTATAAATTTCGGTAAATGGGAGAGTTCAAAGAAATAAAAAGAAAGCCTTTGTCCCGACGTATCTCTTTGGTCGTCTCCACATGAGCATGACCAAGTTCATCACTAGTCTAGGTACTTTAAGAGAGTATGGTTTGTCTTCATCGGCTTTTGTCCATCGTACCTTATTCCGACTGCAATTCTGCTCACTGTTTTTTCGCAGCAAAGTACGCTTGTTCGCACTGCTCAAATAAAATAAAATCAACATATTTTTTTAACCGCGTGACGAAGCAATACTTGCAAGAGTTAGACCAAGAAAAGTCTAAACGATTTTGATAGCACACGTGTTATTTATATTATACGATGTTATGACGTTTTAATAACACGTTACTTGCACTGCGAGTGCTATCAAAACGATCAACCTTACTTTACTTCTTCAATTGCTTTAGTCAGCATATATGTTACATTCAAAGCAAAACGGTTATTTCCTAGTCCTTCGAGCCGGATGTTTCCTGGTTTGACCATTGAGAAAACGCCTACGTAATTTAAAGCTCATTAACATAACAAAGAAGTCCATATTAATAAAACGTTTACATATTAAGTATAGGTATTTAAACGATCTGTAGTTATCAAAACCGATTTAAGTATAATAAATAATAATCGACAGTATAAGTAAGAATCGACATGGCTTATCAGAGAAAACATGCGATGTATGTAAATAATGTAAATAACCTTTTCAACACACTTGCTCAAAAGGACGTTTTTACTCCACCGATTTTTGGCTCATATGCCTAGATATTAAACACGCGTGCTCTTTCAGTGTATTATTCCACTCGTGCTTTTTCATTATATTATCCGACTGAGTTAAGAAGGTAACTGATTGCTAATAATATGCATGGAAAGGGAGCCTTCTTTAATTGGCCAGACTGGCGGGCACGGCCGCGCCCGACCGCCTGCGCGGCGCGCGGCCGGGGCGAGGGGCGGTCGGCAGTATGACAGATGCAACACACAATACTAACTGTTTTAACTATTAAAATTTGATTAATATGAGTTTCTTTTTTTCTCGCAAGTGTGTTGAAAAACGTCGTATGAAACGCGTGTGCATTGGTCATTACACACATCGGCTTTCTTATTGCGCGCTCGCTTACAGCTCGCGCGCTTGTTATCGCCTCGTGTGTAATGACCAACTTAGCACACTTGTATCATAATGTACTATTTATACGCTTTACGTCAATGAGCAAGTGCAAGGCAAACTGTTGTTGTCAGGCCGGAGAGATTAACCTAATATTATAGCTATATACTAGCTACGTAGGTTGCTCTGACATGATTACACGCCACAGTAACAAATAAAGTGTATTATGTTAGTACTTTCATACATACATATTTTAACAATAGGTATACCTAAGGTACCTATACGCATTCAAGAATTCAGGGTTCAGGGTGCATCGAATACGCACGTTTCAGAAGTGTCCATAAGCATTGAGATTATTATGTACTATAGAGAAGCTATACCAAATGCCACGTGAACAAAATGTTATAAGCGCCGTAAAATACATGGCGCTTACGCGTTTAAGTCGCGAGACTCACGCTCCGCTTCTACGGTTTGTTGTCAAAACAAAACTCATGGTCCAAAGCGCAAAATACTACATGTGTGCAGGTTCTATACGTTAGTAATAAATTAATAATAGTTCAATGTCTATAATCAATAGAGGAAACAAGAAAGAAATGAAAGAAATCTATAGATCACATTCACACTGGTTTGTATGAGACGCTCAACAAGCTATGGAAACATCTACTATCAAAAAGGTTGTTGTACTCAAACATATCTAATATGATTATATGCAATATGTAGCTACGACCATAATTATAAGCATTGCAAGATAATGTAAACGTAGACTAAAGGGGCCCACTGACTATCAGTCCGCCGGACGATATCGGCCTGTCAGTTGTTCGGAACTGTCAAATTTTTGTTCTAACTGACAGGCCGATATCGTCCGGCGGACTGATAGTCAGTGGGTCCCTTTATAATGTTTTACATGATATGCCGGGAGATAACTTCCCGTGACACAATGCTAATTAAAAACAATAACAGACTAAATTCTTCGAAAATAACTAGCTAGGTACTTCGCCTGAGCAAAGTTCAGGCTGCTTTCTACGATACCATACATATTTATCAACAATAATTATCAACTAGGTATAGTCTGTTTTTTTGTTAACTATAAAGAGTATAAAGTACTTACTACCTATATAACGCCATAATATGTCCATTATTTCCGTCTTTCAATGTAATCTGTTTGCAATCGAGTGTATGTATATTGTGTTGTGCAACATGCGACAATTGTTTCGAAAACGATTACTATACAGTAAATACAGTAATTATAATCACGGATTGGTCTAGTCTAGTTTTACTTGTAAATGCGTGGAGGGTGTGATGCAATGTGGTCTAATGGTGGAGATGGAAAGGTGGATAAACCCCATGTTATTAAAACAGCGCAAAACCAATGGAACTTTTGACTTTAGAAGACTAAAAAACGTACATTCAATTCAACCAGAATTCAGGCATTTGTTTTTTGCTGCCAGTTTAATTGGACCAAATTAAAACTGATGAAGTGATGCCCATCCCATCAGTTACGGCATCGACTTGTCACTAATTTCCGTATCAAATTTCAAACGTATCTATTTATTATACCTACCTATAATTTTTCGTAAAACTATTTTGCGGCTGTGATATTGGGGTGACTTTGGATAAAATGTGACTTTTTTAACACTTAATGTAAATAGGAAGAAAACAGCAAAAGTAATAATTTTAATGTCACCTGTGTATTTGCGGTTTGTTTTAATCGAAGTGATATTAACGGTTTATATAACGGTCGCTTTTTAGCGATAAGACCGCCTGTTGCTGCTTAGTTTTTAACCGACTTCAAGATTTCAAAAGGAGGTTATCAATTTTTTTTTAATGTTTGTTACTCCACAACTACGTCATTTCTGGACCGATTTTGAAAATTTTTTTTTTATTGTAAGTATATACATACAGATTGGTCCCGTTTTGGTCAAAACGCAGTTCTGATGATGGGATCCATGAGGAATCGAGGGAACTCCTCTTATGTTAAAGGCATACATATAGTGATTTTAGTATTTTCATCAACAAATCAAGCAATTACATTTAAAAAAGTGACACTTGATGAAGTGGAACTGCTGATGATGATCAGAACGGAACTCTTCAAAGACGCATAGTTCACGTTTGGCGATTTGTCCTCTTCGTTATGATTGGTAAGCAAGTTAGGTTTTCAAGACACATTTTTGTCAAGCTCGAATTCTGATGATGGGATCCATGAGGAATCGAGGGAACTCCTCAAATGTGAAAGGCATACATATAGTGATTTTTGTATTTTCATCAACAAATCCAGCATTTCCATTTAAAAAAGTGACATTTGATGAAGTGCAGCTGCTTATGATGATCAGAAATATCAGAATGGAACTCTTTAACGACGCATAGTTCATGTTTGGCGATTTTGTCCTCTTCGTTATGATTGGTAAGCAAGTTAGGTTTTCAAGACATATTTTTGTCAAGCTCGAGTTCTGATGATGGGATCCATGAGGAATCAAGGGAACTCCTCAAATGAGAACGGCATACATATAGTGATTTTTGTATTTTCATCAACAAATCCAGCTTTTACATAAAAAAGTGACATTTGATGAAGTGGATCTGCTGATGATGATCAGAATGGAACTCTTCAACGACACATAGTTCACGTTTGGCGATTTATTCTCTTCGTTATGGACCCAGACCCAAACTTGGACCTGGACTTTTTTTTTGAACTGCGATCCTCACATAACCGAACTGCTATCAGAAAAGTGGGTTAGGTTAGGTTAGAACTGTGACCCTAACAGAAACGAAATGCTATCAGAACATTGGGTTAGGTTAGGTTAGAACTATGACCCTTACAGAAACGAAATGCTACTAGAAACGTAGGTGGTTTTACCTCATTTTAGTTAGGCAAAAGATGCTGTCTTTTTCATTTCATTGTCTGGAGTGCACCATCAACAATAAGTAACCTTTCAACGGCATCCCCCATTGAAGTCGTTTTTTTTTCTTAAAAATTATTTATGTTAATTTGCTGTATTTAATCATGTTTCATTGTGCACAATAATAGTTATTTGTTATACAAGGGTGCAAAATTGTATTTTACCCGCGAGTGTGGAATTGAAACACGAACAAGCGAAAGGATACTATAGTTGAACCACGAGCGAAGCGAGTGGTTCTATAATAGAATCCTGAGCGTAGCGAGTGTTTAAACACACGAGAAGTAAAATACATTTGCACCCGTGTGTAACACAAAACTTTTCACCTCACTATAGCGAGGAAAGTGCAACATCCACAGGCGTTAGATCATCGTCATCACTGGAATCACTCATTTTTTTACGATATTACAACAAAAAAACTGGAAATTCTGTATTTTTAAGTGAGAAGTTTTTAAGTAAAAATGGTGTTGACAATGTTGACATTTCTGACGTATGAAATGTCAATGCTGCGTTTTGAAATTACATCGACTCAACTTGTGCGTTCAGAATTATATTTAACATCATTATTAAAAAACAATCGTTTCTTATGGAATTTTAAGGTTTATGACATAAAATCATTAAATAAAGCTAAATTTAGTATTTTTTATTAGATTCTCAAACCATTTATTTAATGACAATTAATATCGAACGCACCATTATCATGAGCGTTTTACGTTTTGTTATCTGCTTATCTGTCAAGCTACTTAAACACGATCCATCCAAGGTCAAATTACTTTCCCCACTAGTGGATAAAACGCGTTTTCCCCGCTTGTATTGAAAGATAAACGACAACTTTCCGAGCTAGTAAGGGGAAAAGAATATTATTATTATATACTTTATATATCACAATTTATTAATATGTATTTATTTTAAACGTTATTGCACAAAAACAAGTAAAAAGTACAAAGGGCGGACTTATTGCCTCGAGGAATTCTCTACCAGTCAACCACTGGGCCGAACAGAAATTTGTTAAGGTGTGTGCAGTGAACAAAAAAATGTTCCAAATTCTGCACTAAGTCTTACCGCAGCGTCTTACGTTACGTAAGCGAACAACACGCGAACGCGAAGCGAAGCGGATGGGCCGTCCAACGGCGTTCGCGTTCACAACGAGACCGCCCACGCCCACGTAGGACACTTCTATAGGTATCAAAGGATTGATTCACCCCGCGCCGCAACGTTTCGCTTCGCGTTCGCGTGTTGTTCGCCTACGTAATACGCTGCGTAGTTCGTAACGTAACACTAATATACAAGCGATTAATATATATTAAACATGAACTACACAAACATACTTTATATTTTTATTCATATAATAATAATATAGTCTGTATAAATAAATAAATATAACATATACCTACTACTGCATAGGTGCGGGGAATGGGGCGCGATGGGGAGGGGGGTCTACTAATCAGTATCTATAGCTATTCATAGTGTTCTAATAAAATTAATATTTGTTTCATGCAGGTTAATGTGATGGATAAAGTAAGTAAAATAGAAAAAATATTCGCACTTTAGATTTATTTATTTATACAATGTTGTTTTTAATTTGCTTATGTACATAAAATAATTTTACTTTCTACTGTAATAAAATATTTAAAAGAATTTGCCTCGAGATTTCATCAATTTCTATGGGTTTACATGGTGTCCTAATATATACACACAATCATAGGCAAACACCCAATACCTTGAGTTTAATGGATCATTTTATTGCTTTTCTAGTTACCTACAATATATTATGATGAGCTTTATTTATAAACCAAAATTTATATTTATAACCACCAGATTTATAAACCAAATAGGAAGTTTACTCAGTCGACACATCACGCGGATATCACAAACATATACCCATTAAAAGTATAATAAAGCAAATACCTAGAGGTATCTTAAAATAAATCGGACTTCTCCTACACTTTCGATACGCTGGGAAAATAACATTAAATTACCAAATATATATATACAACAACAGTACAGACTCCATTATATAAATTTTCGCGCTTAGTAGTTATCATGTCATGACAAAACTTAAAATATACATCACGTAATGAATAAATCAACATATTCTAATATTATTAATCATTTATCACGATAACAGATAACATGGAAATATCACATGGTGAAATATTTAAATATTAATGTTAATTACAACTTCAAAATGGCAAATTATAATTAAATATCATAGATATACAAAGCATAGCTTTAGGTATTTACTTTTACTATTTAACTACTACAGTCTCTAGCTTCGAACTCTTAGAGCGACCCTATCGTGACCGCGACGCGCAACTTGTAGTACTTAAATAGCAACAGTTTAAATTTAAAATACTATTACGACATTTATATTCTAGTAATGATATCGGGAAGGAACATAAAGTAATACAGTACAACTGGGCACTAGGTCAACATTGGAAGCGATATTATTTACCCACAATAAGAATATTGAAAAATTCTGCATTTGTATTAGTATTATTAAATCACAGCTACATTTATTGGTGTCCTTGAGCGCTTAAATGTCTTTAATTCCCGTCGTTAACATTGTGGATATCTTTAAACACACCTAAATGGTGAAAGGCACTAAGACCCTAATCTACAATAACATTTCTGTACACTGTATTTACTGAAATTGAAAATCTGCATGAAATATGATTCTGGAAAATAGCACACGCTCGACTAGCCAATAATATAACAGTTAGTATATACAATTTCAAGTACCTAAATAGTCAGAAATATTAAACATTGCAATACATCTTTTGATTATGCAAGATGAGAACTAACTACATTAAATGCATTTAATTTAACTCATTTATATACATGACTAAATAGATAAATTCACAAAATAAATGTAAATTATCCAATAAAAGAAATTACATTTTTAAAGTAATTCATTACAAATGTTTTCATCCATAAAATAACTGTCTATGGGTAAAGACCTGTACACACTTTTTGTCTGGAGATTCTACAGCAAAGAAGCTAAGAATAACCTATCAATTTATTTGTGCGATAAGGCCTTTACAGTTCATCAAGTCTTGCTTTATGTGTAACATAATTTTTGGCTGGATATATGAAACAGTAGCTCAATTAAACAAGTGTAATACCAGTGATCAATGAAAAACCCTTTAACTCTATAAATATTTCCGTCACTGTAATCTCGTAGCAGCAATATCTTTTACATCTAGACAAGATAATTTAAAATGCTGAGATTCAGGTGAAACTGAAACTTTAGGCGAAGCATTTACAGTTGAAATGCATGTAAGTACTTAATACTAATAAAAATTAGGAAACTCATAGTTTCAAACTCTAAGAGTGGCTTATTGTAATTCTAGGTGCTATAATGCCGGCGATTTTTTATTTTTGATACTAAATTACAGATTTTTAGAGCTGGGCCAAGCTTTAAACCCATATACTTCATCATCATGTCTGAATTGAGAAGTAGTAGCGCCTTTCCATCGATTTCCTGAAACCAAGGAGAATAGATAGTATAGAGGGTTATTGTCATAGTAAACTTTGTAGTCACAGTAAATTTACTGCCATCTATCGACACACAATTAAAACTAAAAAAACCAGCCAAGTGCGAGTCAACTCGCGCACGAAGGGTCCCGTACCATTACGCAAAAAAACCTGTCACCAGGCTGTATCTCATGAACCGTGATAGCTAGACAGTTGAAATTTTCACAGATGATGTATTTCTGTTGCCGCTGTAACAACAAATACTAAAAACAGAATAAAATAAATGTTTATGTGGGGCTCCCATACAACAAACGTGATTTTTTTGCCGTTTTTTGCGTAATGGTACGGAACCCTTTGTGCGCGAGTCCGACTCGCACTTGGCCGGTTTTTTCTTAGACTTCGCTTATCTTATACGTTGTTACATATACCTTTGCTGAAACAATTGAAATTATTAAGACTTAATAACTTTACACACTCGAAATCAACTACTCTACATCAAAAACCTAAGTCTGTCTGCTAGTAGTATCATATACTTACAGATACTAATAAATTAAAAATCTTTTAGTTGTCTGGCAACCTAGTGGTAAATGCCTAAACGGAGAATCCAACTCTTTCAACAGTCTCCCCTAACTTGCTCTATTTATTAGGGTTCTGTACCCGAAAGGTAAAAACGGGACCCTATTACTAAGACTCCACTGTCCGTCTGTCTGTCTGTCACCAGGCTGTATCTCATAAACCGTGATAGCTCGACGGTTGAAATTTTCACAGATGATGTATTTTTGTTGCCGCTATAACAACAAATACTAAAAAGTACGGAACCCTCGGTGGGCGAGTCCGACTAGCACTTGTCCGGTTTTTTATAATTCTGAAAACAACTAGTTGCTAGGAAGTCTAGGAAGTAAAAAATATTACGATTATTTCTATAGGTACTTTTGACCCCATATTCTATTTTAACAAAACTTACCGTGCCGCAATATTTGAAATAAATCCTTCTTAATATTTGAAGATAGGAAACTGCACTATAAAAAATCGTTTTTTTTTCACGTCACACGCATAATTTATTGTTTTAGGCATGTGGTTCGGGCGCCTGACGTAGCAAACTAAACCAACAAACGTAGTGCTGTTTTTCCTTACGTTTCGCGTTTACAATTCCGTTAGTTGCGGATAAATAACAAGATCCTATTATGGGGCAATGCCGAGGCTTTTGCATTGTAAAGCGCAGACTCGCGGTCACCACACATGACCCAATTTCACTTGTAATTAATAAGCCGCGAACCACACCGCGTAGATTCACCCAAGGCGCTTTCTGTCCAACTTATTCCTGAAATCAATTTCTATCGGAAGTATGAACTTACTTCACCGGTTCAGTGCCCAAAAAAACACGGCCACAGACACAAGAGAACGCCACTCTGGAATATTCTGCGTTACTTCACGCCAGTCGGGTACTCCGAGAGCGGACAGGTGTTGTAGGGCCCTGAAACCACCGGGACAGTGTAACGGCACATGGCACATGGCACTCACATGTTTCCGGAAGAGGTCGGCGTGCGCGGCGAGCGCGGGGTCGGCGGCGGCGATGAAGCCGATGACGTCCTCCACGGACCAGTCGGGCGGCGCCGCGCCCGCGCCCGGCGGCGGCGGCGCGCCCGCGGCCGAGGTGGTGGACGACGCCACGCCCACGCCCGACTCGCGCTCCGCCGGCACGCGCGCCAGCTTGCCGCCGCTGCTGCCCGCCGCCAAACCCCCGTCCTGCAACCCGACGCATATCAGAGGGGGGGAAGGAAGTGGCTGCCTTATTGCCAAAACAAAAATCTTAATATAGCCTGTCAAACAACTTTGTTAGTAGAAAAAGGCGAGAAAGAATACTATACTTTTTAAATTTGCCACTTTTTCTAACTGAAAAAAATGGCTAACAGACTATACAGGGTGGCTAAAAAATAAGTGCATTCCCATTGCCAGGGAGGTTTTGGGATTATACTGAGCTACTTTTACTATGGGACCAACCCTGAAATCGCCAAAAAAAAATTTGCTGCTGATTTTTTTTTTGCCTGTATAATCAACGATGAATGGTGTAGGAAAAAAGTGTAAGTTTAGTTTGGTAATAAATAATACTAATAATGTTTAGAATACACTTTACGTTTTCAGCTTCGGCAACGTCTGAGGTAATAACTGTTTAAATTTAAAACTTATTCCCACTAGTTACCACCAAGTTGTTACCAGTGGTAACTATTGGGAAAAGAAATTCCCAGTAGTTACCACCAAACGGAGTTGGTGGTAACTACAGGGATTTTTTTTCCCAGTAGTTACCATTGGTAAAATGTGGGAATTTTTTCTAGTAGTTACCACCAAAATTTTGTTAAAGTTCAAAACTAATAAAAACCGTGTAAATAGTATAGTATAAATATAGAATACTTTAATAAATAATGATATGTCGATTAATGTTCCAGTAAACTGCCTTAAAGTGATACACAGTCGGTTTTTGACTGATTTGTTTGTTCGTTCGTATAATTAATTCAAATTATAATAGGGGATATTACTGCAATGTTCTGCCACCAGAGTGCAACAGTAGCCCATTTAGTAAACCATAGAGTAACTTTAATACATACTGTGCCTTTAACAGTTTTTGACAGATTTTCAGAGATAATAAAATATGACATTGATGCACCAAGACGGTTTGTTTGCAGAGCACCTACCGGAAAACGCAAATCCGAAATTTCGCTATCTGCCTCGTGACAGAGATGTTAGATAACGAAATTTCGATTTTCTTGTTTTGTGATAGACTCTCAGATTGTGGTAGTGGCGCCCCCTGCGCAGAGTTTCGCGTAATATTCCCTATTAATAAAATAAATTTCATTTGAATGTTAATTTCTCCTTGACTACTTTAGTTTTTCCACTTGTACTGGTAAAACTGTTTTTATTATTATTTTTAATCACTTTTAATGCAGTTTACTGAAACACCAATCGACTTATAATTATTTATTAAAGTACAACAACATTACAACAATGCAATACTATTATTACATTTATTACTGTTATTTATACAATACTATTTATACTGTTTTTATGAACTCTAACAAAATGTTAGTGGTAACTACTGGGGAAAAAAACCCAGTAGTTACCACTGGTAATAACTTGGTGGTAACTAGTGGGAATAACCCAAATTTAAGTTTTAAGCCACGTTTGGTATAATTTTCAACTAAATCAAAGATGTAGACCATAGCAAATTTCATCTAATTTTTTGGGATAAAAATTATCCTAAGTCATTTCCCGGGACTCAAACTATCTCTATACCAAATTTCAACTAAATCGGTTCAGTGGTTTATTATTATTTTTTATTATTATTTAATAAGCAGGCAGGCAGTTATAGCAACTGATATGGCCTGTATCTAGTATTCATAAAGATATATAGCTATCATGAACGAGTATTAGATGTAGTGTTATGCTTGTCTAATTTATTTTTAAACTGGTTCACATTTTGTGCTGATACTACGTCTTCCGGGAGTTTGTTCCAAGCCCTTACTACTCGGTTGCTCAGAAAGTGTTTGTAAAGGTTACTGTGAGACCTATGCCTTTCTAGCTTTAAGTGATGACCTCTCAGACGATCGCTGTTGTTGCGCTTGAACATCTCTTAAAAATCCTTGAGGTCATAGTGCCCAGATAGTATTTTGTAACTCTCTATTAGGTCTCCGCGTTCTCTGCGGTGCTTTAGGGTAGTGAGTTTCAGTTCCTTTAGTCTCTCCTCATATGGCTTGTTTTTAAGTTGCCTTGGCAGTTTCGTGAAACTCCATTGGACCTTCTCCAGCATCTCAATGTCCTTGGCAAAGACACCAGACTCCAGACTTGAAACGCATACTCCAGTATGGGTCTGACATATATCTTGTATATTTTTAGCATCATATCCGGTGTTAAGGTCTTGAAAGCTTTCCTAATGAGGTAAATCATGCTTCTGGCTTTCTTAACCATTGTTGTAGTGTATTGAAATATGAGGGTACCCCTACAAAACCAGTCTGGATTTGTCAGGTACGTAAGCACATGTGCTCTCCCGAATTTCGGTGATAATATCGCGATATAATAGTGGCGACGAGGCAAATCGGTAGTAAAAGCGTGTATTAGACTGTGTTAGTGACTTTTTGTGAAGTTGTAAGTGCAAAGTGCAAAAAAATGGGTATTAAATTTGGTGAATTTGATATGGGTCATGGCTGCTGGGAAAACTACATTACAAGGTTTGAATTCTGTTTAAGTGCAAATGATATTGTGGATGACGTCAAGAAGAAGGCGAATTTGTTGGCGGTGTGTGGCTCTCAACTATTTGACTTAATAGTTTCTTTGTCATCTCCGATAAGTATAGGGGACATAACCTATAAACAAATTTTGATATTTTTGAAGGCTCATTTCCACCCCACACCTAATGAGATTGTAGAATCTTTTAAGTTTCACTCAAGAAATCAAGAAGAGGGGGAGAAGGTTAGAGATTATGTGGCAAATTTAAGGAAAATGAGTATTCATTGCAATTTTACAGACTTAGACCGAACTTTACGAGATCGGTTGGTATGTGGTATTAGGAGCAAAGAGGTTCAAAGGAAATTGTTACAATGTGAGAAGCTGACATTTACTCAAGCAACTGAGATAGCATTTTCACATGAGAGTGCCACATTTGATTCCAGTATTATTGTAGTGCCAGGACCATCTAAACCAAATGTGGAGGTAGATGAACCCATGGAAGTAAACAAAATCACTAACAAAAAGGTTGACAAACAGAATAAACCATGCTTCAGGTGTGGTAGGCAACACAGAGGAGAGTGCAGATTCCGTTGGAGTAGATGTAATGCGTGTGGCAGAACTGGACACATTGAGGCAGTCTGTCTTACAAAAAATAAACAGGATGATGGACATAAATCAAATTGTAATGGATTATATGCAAATGTAAACAATGTTAGAGAAAATAAAGTTGACCCCATTATGGTAAAGGTGTCAATTGAGGGGTCTATTATTGACATGGAAGTTGATACGGGATGTGCATTTACTCTAATTTCTGAAGTGACAGCCAGACTCATTTGGAAAGGGAAATTACCTGTATTAGAGGAAGATGATATTGCATTGACTACATGGACAGATAGCCAATTAAGAATATTGGGGAAAATTCAAGTGCAAGCTTCTTTTAAGGGTTTACAAAATAATCTTATAATGTATATAGCCAGAGGTAACGGACCCAGCCTCTTAGGGCGAAATTGGTTTCAGCCATTCGGAATACGGGTTCAAGGAGTCATGCATCTGAAAATAAACAGCGAGGAAATTAAAGGGCTCCTACAGACATATAGCGATGTTTTTCAGGAAGGTTTGGGAAAGTATAAAGGCCCATTAGTGAAGATTACACCGAGAGAAGGAGCGGTGCCCAAGTTTTTGAAAAGTAGACCCATTCCTTTTGCTTTGAGGGAAAGAGTAATTAAGGAAATAGACAGACTAGTAGAGGAAGGAGTTTTGGAGCCAATTGCACACTCCGAGTGGGCTACCCATATAGTACCAGTTCTGAAACCGAATGGTAATGTAAGGCTTTGTGGTGACTATAGGTCTACAGTAAATATGGTGACCGACACTGATACATATCCTCTGCCTACTCTAGATGAGGCTTTCACAGCCATACAGGGTGGCACGATTTTCAGCAAAATTGATTTGGAAAGGGCATACACTCAAGTTAGTGTGGACGAGGCAACAGCACAGCTATTAACAATAAATACACCGAAAGGCCTTTATAAAATGAAACGTCTAGCTTTTGGGGTTAAAGCGTGTCCAGGCATCTTTCAAAGACTAATGTCTTCCTTGCTTACAGGAATAAGGGGGATAGCTGTGTTACTAGATGATATTGTTATAAGTGGCACAGATGTTGCTGAGCATAACTCCAGGTTAGAAATGGTCTTAAAGAAATTACAAGAAGCTGGCCTAAGGGTAAACAAGGAAAAGTGTAATTTTGCAGTAAGAAGTGTGAAATTTTTAGGATTAGGTATACATCCTTGTGAAGATAAAATACATGCAATTGAGGGTACACCGGCCCCAAGTAGTGTAAAAGAGCTCCAAGCTTTCTTAGGATTGCTTAATTTTTATGATCGGTTTTTACCACACAAAGCTAATATTGCTGAACCGCTGTATAAGTTGTTAAATAAAGATGTGAAATGGCAGTGGACTATACAGCATCAGAAGGCATTTGAAAAGTTGCGCAAGATGTTGTCGAGTACTGACACTCTAGTCCATTACGATGTGAATAAAGAGATAAGGATGTCTTGTGATGCGTCACAATTTGGCTTGGGCGCTGTTTTGGAACACGTGATGAAAGATGGATCTGTCAGACCGGTTATGTTTGCTTCAAGGACCATGAATGTTCATGAGAGGAATTATGGTCAGATAGACAAAGAGGCAGCAGCTATAGTATTTGGTCTTAAGAAATTCCACCAGTTTATTAGTGGCCGGAAGATTACGATCAGAACCGATCATAAACCGTTATTGGGGTTGTTTGAACCTAAAAAACCCATTCCTAATGTCATATCTCCGAGAATGCTTCGCTGGGCCTTGCTGTTGAACTCCTATGATTACTCCATACAATATGTGGAAGGTAAAAAACTAGGAAACGCTGATGCTTTAAGCAGGTGGCCGTCCCGTGACCAGTCGTCGGAAGAAGAATACTTAGGAGTCCTGCTTATAGAAGAAACTCCGACAGACCTGGAACTGTCAGCAAATGAAGTGGCTAAACTAACAGTTAAAGATAATACACTGAGCAAAATATTATACTGGATTCGGAACGGGTGGCCTAGCAAAGTGGATGTAGAATATAAAGTGTACTGGCAGAAACGAAATGAGATGTTAGAGTATAAAAATTGTGTTTTGTGGGGTAATCGGGTAATTATACCAGTTAAAATGAGACCATATATCCTACAAGAATTACACTCCAATCATGACGGAATAGTAATAACAAAAGCCTTAGCCCGAAGTTATTTTTGGTGGCCGGCCATAGACAAAGAAATTGAGAATTTGGTTAAAAGATGCGAAACCTGTGCTGAAAACAGGAATATGCCTTCCCAAGTGAGCCATAAGTGGATAAGACCGGAGAAGGCTTGGTCACGGTTGCATGTTGATTATGCGGGCCCATTTCAAGGTAAAACATTTCTCATACTGATCGATGCTTATTCAAAATGGCCTGAAGTTAAGATTGTTCCGGATATGAGTTCATTGACATTAATAAATGTATTAAGGGATATATTTGCAGAACAAGGGTTACCAGACACCTTGGTCAGTGATAATGGCAGAAGTTTTATTTCAGATCACTTTAAAGAATTCCTATCAACAAATGGGATAAGACAAGTGTTGACACCACCTTACCATCCGGCGTCTAATGGACAGGCCGAGAGGACGGTTCAAACAGTTAAAAATAAATTGAGGAAACAGTCGACACTCCCATGGCACGTTAAATTACCTACAATACTTTATGGGTTACGTACTACACCAAATAGTACTAGCGACAAATCACCGGCGGAACTTTTGAATAATAGACGTTTCAGAACAAAGTTTGACCACTTAAATCCTCTCACTTTTAAGAATCAAGAGAAAGTGGAAGTATGCGAGGAGAATGAAAACACTGAAGTACGTTCATTTCAAACGGGACAGACAGTGTATTTCCGGAATTACAGTTCAGGACCACGCTGGTTGAAAGGAGTCATAGAGAAGAGACAAGGCATTTGTAGGTATATAATAAGATGGAATGGGAAGCTGATGAAAAGACATATTAATCAGATACAAGGTCATGGGGGAGAGGGGAGAGATATCCGCCAGAATACATCGGAAGATACTGGTCGTGAAGTTTTACAGGACACGGAGGTGAATAAAACATGTGAAGATAGTGATGAGGATGAGGATATTAATGTAAAAGTAAATGCTACTCCACCGGCCTCACAGTGGGCTGATATCATAGGGGTTTCTGGGCCTCAGGATTATACGTTTAACCAGAGCCAACAACGCATACCGCCAACCAACAAACGAACAAGATCACCTTCATCACCACAAAACATGGAAGCCAAGAGATTAGCCCTAGATGCCTATGAGAGTCTGTCAGAGTCTGATTATGAACAGACTGAAGATTCAAACCAAGACTTGTAGACGATGAACGATGATAGTTTTAGTATAAATATATATGATAGAGTGTAAGGACCTTGTAACAGACAATTGAATAGTATTAGTGAATTACCAATGAACAGTGAAACTTAGTGTTAGTGAACTATCAGTGATTAGTGAAAGTTAGTTTTAGTGAACTATCTCGAGGGGAAGGCATGTAGTGTATTGAAATATGAGGGTACCCCTACAAAACCAGTCTGGATTTGTCAGGTACGTAAGCACATGTGCTCTCCCGAATTTCGGTGATAATATCGCGATATAATAATTGTAGATATGTGCTCTTCCCACTTAAGATCTTCCGAGATCTTAACACCTAGGTCAGTTTGTTTTTACAGCCGTTAGTGGAGCGCCTTCCAAGTTGTAAGTCAGGCGGGGGTTCCGATTTCCTATATGAAGTATTGTACATTTGGCAGTATTCAGATTTATTAACCATTCTTTTGACCAGCTTGCTATTGCATCTAGATCATCTTGTAGTTGGCTGTAATCTACGAGTGGGTTAGCAAATAACTTGGTATCATCTGCAAAAGTACTAATACTGCATTTGAGGCGGCATGGAAGGTCAACCGTGTACAGTATGTAGAGCACCGGGCCTAAAACTGAACCCTGTGGTACTCCACTCTGTATCTCTCTTTGCTGTGACTTGGTCTCACCAACTCTAACTTTAAAGGTTCTATGTTGTAGGAAGGCCCATATCCATATTAATAGTTTCCCACGGATTCCCAAGTGTTCCAGTTTATGAAGTAGCCTCTCTGTGGGAACTTTGTCGAAGGCCTTTTCATAGTCAAGATAAATAACATCTGTAGGGTCCCTCTGTTTAAGCATGAAGATGAATAAAAAGCATGTATATGTTTTTACTTCAGATTGGTGTCAATGTGATAATAAATGAATTCGGCATCTATACGAAAACGATACCAAACTTGGCCTAGTAGCTTAACTGATGTAGATATCAAGATGAAGTAGAGATCCCCTTCCTTAAAAAATTACATCTAAGCTCCACTCCTTAAATCAAGCCTTGGGTCCTAAGGACCAATCCTACCAAAGGAAATCTTCGGTTCACGAAACGCCGTATTTCATTGGCTGCAAAAGCCACTAGGCATTTCAACAATAAAATATTAAACACAACTTTGTATTAGAACTTCAATTAGACTTACACTTGTAGTCCTCTTGACGGCCGTAGAAACACTCTCTGAAGGGGACTCCCCACACAACTGACAGGACCGGCCCGCAGCATCTCCAGAATCTATCTCTATCATCCCCAAGCAACAATTCAGTCCCTCGCACACAGCTTTGAGCCAATTCTTCAACTCATCAGTTGTTAGTTCCGATGGCACTTTTACTGTGTAATTCTTACTCCCTGTTGAAACCTGAAATTTAATTTTAAATGTTCCAATATCAATTAAATGGTATTAATTAACTAATGTGGTACCTTTCATTTAAAAATTTACCAATTGTACCAATTTTTATTTAAATTGACATTTAAAATGTGAATTATAGATTCTTAATATTATCTTTTTTTATTAATAAATAAAAAAAAAATATATATATATATAAATCATTAATGGTCCCATAAGTTTTAACAAAGATAGATATAACTCCGTAATAGATGGATACAGGTTTCTAAGGAAAAAACGTGCCTCGAAAATCAAGAAAATTTGATTCTCGTTCAGAGGGCGCTACTAGTTTTGGCCTACAGTCGTATAGATGGCGTTGACGGTTTCGTTTGTTATTTAACAATTTTAACGCATATCAGTGAAAGAACATGGGTCAAAATCATAAAAATAATTAATGCAAATAAAAAAAAAACATTTATCTATATTTAAATACATTCTATCGTATTTTTATAAATCTTCATTTTTAGTTTTAAAGTGTGTCGACAGATGGCAGTGAATTTACTGGGGTTACAAAATTTACTATGACAGTACCGCTCTAGTATAAGTTACTCTATGGTTTTAATAATCTGTTTTGTGTAAAGTAGCTCTCTCATGTCATGTATAATTAGTGTTACACAGAAAAATTATTACCTGTACATTATTTATATTTGAATAGCTACTAGATGCTGTAAGTATAGCCCGCGTCAACCTCTGAGGGTCAGGATGAACACTGAGCAAGTCTTTGGCTAAAGCCTCTGCAGCCCCCGAGGGCCCGGAGCCTGAGATCACACTTGGCAAGGAGCTACTGCCCCCAGAGCAGCCACTGCGGATATGCAACCTCACTGTTGCCGCAGGTGTTGATGTGATAGTAGTAGAATTACCAGCGCCAGTGGAGCCACCTTCTGGTAAGGCTGGATTTGGTATTCCACTGGTTCGGAACTTAAACCTGAAAAATGAATAAACAAGTTGGGTTATTAATGATCATCCACAGCTTATAACATTGTTTCTACTCCTGAACACAGACTTCCTACTCCTCATGATGGAATGGAGATTACATCAGAATCAAATGTTAGTAAGTGATTTTCAATAGGCTAAATATTACAAAGTTTCCAATAAGTCTTTATTTGAATATACTTTTTAGGTACTATTATCTTATCTGAATATGTGAAAGGGATTGGCTCAACACTATTCGTTGAGTTATGTTGTAATAATGTTTAAATACCTGGATGGTGTAGAAGCACTTTTCTGCCCTGGTGGCTGCAATGGATGGCCAGCCCTGGCACACCAGCCAACAGGGAATATATCTCTTGAATCATATTTACACCAGTAATCAAATGCTCCCCTCCAGCCATCAAAGTTAACATGGATTTGGTCATTTCTCACTGCCCCAATTGTTGCACAGCAAATGAGCTGCGGATTTTTTTTATCTACTGCTTCTAGCTTCTGTCCAACTACAAATAGATTAGACTTGGGAGTTGGAGGCTCAGGTTGAAACACCTTTGCTGGGGCCATCTCTGCCCCATTCAGTGTTTTGAGCAAAAACATTGGCCAGCTGCTTGCGTTCATTCGAAAACCTAGAGGAGGTTGTAGCATGCCTTCATTTTTCTCACAATGTCCAATTGGGTGTATGTCGCCCGCATCCACAAGCCGCCAGAAGTCGTTCTTGTTGTCGCTGCCGTCGAGCCGCAGCCGCAGCCGCGGCCCGAGCACGCCGACTACACTCGCGATACACGTCGATGTTAAGTTGCGCGGATCCAGAGCCTCCAGCTTCATATTGATTTTGAAATCATTATCAGGTGGCACTGGTGCTTGTTTGAAACATTCCTGCGGCGCAGCCGTACTATTGGTCTCTTTCATATATTCCGTCCAATCGAAAGTCTGGTAAATATCATAGAAAGTTCCAGTTGTATTGTTATTAGAATGATTTTCGGAGCCGTTGGCTCCGTTACCAGAGTGAGGAGAGGTCGTTCGTTTTTCATTTTTCTTTTGATATTTATTTAAACAGTACGTAGAACAAAAGTTCTTACTGTTTGAGGGAGCATTACCTCGAATAACCGTATCGCAATGAAGGCAGGCACCTTTGCTATACGCTTGCCTGAATTCTGATAGACACGTTTCCGAACAAAACTCTTTTTTACTGTTTTCTGTCGGCCAAACGTACTTGAGTGGCGTCTTACTTTCAGCGCACCAAGTGCAGGTGCGTTTCGGTGGTCTTCCAGGTCCACGTATTTTGCCGGGAGCTGGCCCCGATGAGCCAACTGTATTGTTTGACATCGTTACGCGATATGATTCTCAATACATTATCGCACATTCGCAGCTTTACAATATATCACTAATCACATGATATCAATGCTTGCCACTGAAAAACACTGTAATAAGGAGAAATCACTATTTCGCTCAAATAAACAGATACTATTTATGACGCCGTTCTACAAACGGCCATGATAGATCTTTTTTAAGCGTTGCCAGAAAAAAAATACAATCGCACATACAGAACTTTTTATCATTTTTCATGCCATGTTCATGTTATTTATATTCGTGCAATGATAACTTATGACTTCGTTCTCTTTATTTATTGCAATTATGTAACACTATTTTTATATCTATCAATTAATCATTGGCTCGTATATTTAGCGGAACTTGTGCGTTAATTAATCCTTAGCTCACATTACGGCAAGAAAAATTATTCTTCTACTATAAAAGTTCCCACCAGGAGATAAAAAATCATAATAATTATATTTTATACATTTCTGAGCTTTGCCAAACTGAATTTATATTTCGTTTTTATCAATCTGCGCTGGCACCTCTGTTGTGTAAATGTAGGGCGTTCGCAGCTTCGCGCGGCCGCGTAGTCTGGCTGGAGCGGGCTTAACTTAAAATCGTACTATTAGTGTTGCCAGCCACACAAAATCGGTAAACATCTACAATTTAAAAAATTAGACCGCAGAAAAAGCTTTACTATTTGAGACATCGCTAAACACGCTATCGCATACTAGCTATAAAATAAATGTCAAACTGCGAACTTAATGACGTGCTGAAGTTTTATTTTCTAGGTTAGGAAAATAAATCGGGAAACTCAATTTGCGAATTTATACATGATAAACTTATTTTTCAGGCGCAACATGTCGCAAAACATAGTCTCTAAAATATTAAACAATGCTGAAACAGCAGAAAAGCGCCTTGCCGAGCTAAAGTCAAAGGTATTGCAGACAAATTAAATCTATCAATACTGATTCTATTTCCAGCTCTATTCTTAACAGATTTAGAATTCAGTTAATTAATATCTAGTAACTATATCAAATATTGACCAAGTATGTATCGTTTTAGCTTGAAGAAATAAAGAAGATCAAAGTTGAAGAAAAAATTAGGGAACTTACTCAAGAAAATGGTATTCTATCCGCAAAGGTAGAAAGAACCAAACTTGAGCTTATTAGACTTGAAACATTGAATGGTAAAAAACAAATTCCATTACCAAATCGAGCAACTTCGACAGTAAAAGTTGATAACTTACCAGTGCAACCTGAAAGTGAGCCAGCACCAAAAAAAGAGAAAAAAGAAAAGGACACTTCTAAAAAAGCTAAACCAAGTGCGGCTCCAGCTGCTGATAGTCCAGTTACTGTTGGCAAGCTAGATTTTCGAATTGGCAAAATCGTTGAAATCAATAAGCACCCTGATGCAGATTCATTGTATGTTGAACAAATTGACTGTGGGGAAGCGAAGCCTCGAACTGTTGTGTCTGGACTTGTAAACCATGTTCCCATTAATGAAATGCAAGACAGGATTGTAATGGTATTATGCAATTTAAAACCAGTCAAGGTAAGAGAAGTTTTATAAAGCAAAAACATGACAGGGATGTTTGTAGTTTAATGAAATATATTTTTTTTTAGATGAGAGGTGTAACTTCGGAAGCAATGGTAATGTGCGCTTCATCACCTGAAAAGGTGGAAGTTCTGATCCCACCGAGTGGAGCTGTGCCCGGGGATCTGGTTTCATGTGAGGGCTATCCAAGAGAGCCTGAAGCTCAGTTGAACCCCAAGAAGAAAATCTTTGAAACATGTGCACCAGACCTTAAAACTAATGCAGATAAAGTTGCCTGTTATAAAGGAACACCCCTTCTAGTTCCTGGGAAAGGACCAGTTACTGCTGCCACTCTCAAAGATGTACATGTTAAATAGCTGTTTATTTATTGTGTCTGCTTATATTAAGTTTACTGTTCAAATAAAACATGAACAAGCATATATGGTTATCTAATTATTTGTAAAAGGAACTGCAGCCCACTGCACACCAGACACTAAAATTGGCTCTATCTAGCCCATTTCACCTTTCACCCTGTAACTTGTGGCTCACGCAAGATATAATCATTACACACCTATCCCTAATTAGTACTATTCAAGAACGAGCTGTCCCATGCCATCTCATGCTTATTGTCATTAAGTAAACTATTCAAACTTGAATCATACTGAACTATGAAGATCAAAAAGTTTTTTCTTTCACATTGAGATGAGAGACAGTCCACTATTTTGCATTATCAAAATAACTTGGAATGCTAGTTTTGTATTTGATGAACTGATATTGGTATAATAAATAAGAATAAAATAAATAAAACAAAATGTAAGCAATGTCAACAATAATATATTACATATCTAATTGAATATGAGTTGTCCTATAAGCTATAAGTAACAATTTACGGCATTTTAGATGTCAAAAAATAGACAATTGAGGTGTAACATTAACACGATCTCATAATGACTTCATCGTTTTTGCTTACAGAATTAATCCTTAACTGTAGTTATCTGGTAAAAAAAAACTAACCCATAGTTATTAGGTAAAAAACCAACCCATTTCTAGATTTTAATTGGCATGTTTTCAATTAGAATACATAAAGAAATAGCAGCATTAAATGCACCAGTAAAACTTAAAAGTTTAGCCCAATCAATGAAGATTTTTTATGCAGCGACGAGCAGAGTTTTCTCTAAGCTGAGGATCTTTTAAACATTTATTGAAGAATCAGGGAAACATACAACCAAATCATCCATTGACTGGACTGCATATTGCCATTCTAACACAAGCAACTTATCAAATAAGCTCCTTCTGAAATGTTTGTCTGTTACATTAACAGTCTGTCTAGTGTTTATGCACTAGTTAGGTACATTTCATAAAGCTTAGACTGACTTTCATTTTTATCTACTTATTATTAAGAAACATGTGCATAATAGCTTTCTACTGTAAATAGCGAACGTTTACGTGGTTGTATATGATTGAAATATTGTAAGTACCATAGAAATAGCTAATTTAGTATTTAGAACAAGTCCAGTATGAAAATATTTATTTAGAATTACTCAACAAGTGTGCATCCCAGTTTAGATAAATAACATATTTTGGAACACCATAGTGTTCATATTTTATAGTAAGTACATTGATCATTTGTATTTACTCTATTCAACAATTATTTACACAGGTTGTAATAAAAACATGTCGCACGGCGTACTACATGCTAGCACCACCGTTGATGTATATTTTTGGCAAACTGCAATTCCAAATTGTCTGTGGTTTTAAAATAGAGAAAAGAATGTAGGCATGCCATGGATTAATCAGCGCCACCAATCTAATATTAAAATGAAACCACTGAAAAGAGAATATTATTCGTAATTTGTGTTTTAAATGTTATCTAATCACAAGGAATAGAAAAATGTGCTTGAGATATGTTAGAAATGACTTATTATACTTTATTATTACTTATTATTTGTGACACTGATGTAGCATCTCTATAGTGCTTTTTTTTAAACTCTCTTAATATTAAAAATACCTACAATTTGCCTATTAATATTTTGAATCAATTCCTTGAGTTGATAAATGATGACTCGTTATTCATTTAGCATATCTAAATTCGTGTACAAACCGACACATGACATTTTATTTCTTTTAAGTATTAATGTCTTAAGCCCTTATTCATGAACGCGGTACAAGCCTCAATTACATAATAATTGTTTGTCTTAATCTGTCATTTGAACTTATACATATGTAAGGAAGGGATAAAACACAAATTAACTAATTGAGGCTATTAAAGTTCTATGAATAACGGAGTTAAGCTGCAGTACAAACAGCAAACCATTTTAAACATAAAATACTGTTTTACTTTAGTTAATTTTAAATTCCAATGAAATGTTTTATGACCACAGTAACATTCATTTAATTTCTTAATGTATATTGTGATAGTAACTATTACATAATACTAAATACATACATTCAAAGTTTATATTGGCCAAAACAATTTTATAGCATTGTTTTATACTTAGTCACTATATTTTTTTCAGTGGGCCCTTGTAACATTACAACTTACAACCCTTCGTAGCATTTCATACATACTTGGGAGGTCCGATAATTGTTAAACCCATTGACTATGACTATGACATATCTTTGGTAAAAGATCCAATACAATTAGAAAACCTAAAACATCGACAATAAACATAGATAGACAGTAGAACATTGAATTTATAAAATTAATTCCATTTCATGTTCATGATTGATATTTAGGTATACACATTGATTTTTCCTTAAAATGTAACCATCACCAGTAGTTATAAAATATAATCCATCAAGTATATAATTCTTAATCCTACAATTAAAAAAAACAAGCATATACCTACTAAAGATATTATGACTGTTTTTATTATATTCATAACAGTAACTGTTTTTGCTTTTACTAAGACAAAACATAGCCAAGCAAGTTATAAATGTCATCAACTTATTATGTCTTTATTCCAAATCGTCAATGTAGGGTGACTGCTGTAGTTATTAGCCACTACGTTAGTAATTGGCCACTCTTAACAATCTTTCTGATTTGTTAGGAGTGGCCAATAACTCTAGCAGACCCTATACCTACACCTCTAAATGGAATTGGTTACAAGAAAAATATATCTTAATACAAAAATATTTATGGTTGTCTAATGATCTAATCTAAATTATACTTATAATATGTATACATAAAATAAATATTTGAGAATTAAAGAATTTGGAAGATTTTTGCATTACGAGTAGTTATGCATTTGTGAGCAAGTTAGGCCTTGATATGAGTGAATTGATGATTACAAAGAGAAGATATGATGAGATGAATTAGATTGACGCATGTGATGTGTTATACACACGAACCCTATACTAAAGTTAAACTATGTTAATAAAAGCCCTTTTTAAGTATTTCGATATACTTAATACTAATTATCTAAGCCTTAAACCTACTGAATACTCAAAATCTTACAAAAATATAAACAACATCTCACTAGAGTAAAGGTAAAATAAAAGGAAGGGACGAAGTACCGCGAATGCGTCAAGAAGTTATATGTAATTTACAAAAATAAAGCTATTCCAGTAATAAACGTTGTACTTTAGGTACTTTGTTTGTGACATAAATAGAACATAAAAATATATGGTAGGTCTACTAAATTTGTATTTAATTTATCAATCGATCGTAGCATATAGATATAATGGCACAAAGTGACAAGTTATGTCGTTGGGTGGGCAAGTAAAATAACTAAAAAATAAAGTTAAAATTGTTACATACTAATTCCAAATATTTTGAAGGAAGACTACATTCACATTTACTTATAAATCTGCTAAGGACTAAAACGGAAACGGATGGAATGCTGCAATGTGTCTTACAAGAAAATGCAATCTACCTTTCAATTCACTAATAATTAAATCACAAAAGTTCTATTACCAAATAAAAATTACGACTCATATTATGCTAGAATCTTCAGCGATTATTTTTTTACATTAATATTCATAATACGATTCGTTCTATAACACTTTAAACTCTCGCGTTTTGAACACATATTTAATTATACGAACAATGAAATTAAATCGCGGTGGACCCGTTCGTATAATTAAATATACGATTCCTTCTCCCCGTTTAAATAAAGCTACTTACATATTTTCACAATCACATGACTCATATCCAGAAACATCGAAGATACAACATATAACATTCGAAACTAAGGAAGGACTTGTGCACAAATCACGCGAGGTTCGTTAGGGGGGTAAAAATCACGACAGATCACGTTGGGGGAGGAGGGGTATAAGGAAGACCTCACGTGTATTTTTCTGTGAACGAAACTAAGAAAAAAAAATCTACCACAAGAAGATATAGAAAAATAAACAAAATTTACTATATACAATTAGATTATAAAATATTTATCTTACAATTAGGTCGAACGAAAAAAAATATACGTGAGGTTTTGTGTTTTTGTGTAGGGGGGTTCAAAAAGTAGCCGAAAAAACCTTGCGTGATTTGTGCACAAGCCCTAACGGTGAAACAACTGCGCGTAGGACGCTTGTTCTCTCTTGATCCATCGATGATAGGGACGAAAATAGATCTAATACGTATTTCGGTATGTTATGCAGTTTAGGGAACTCCTCGAGATCTTTTTTGTGGTAAAGACTTGTTTAATATTAGTTCGTATACCGTATTTAAAGCTGAGTAGGCGGGAAGCGTCTCTGCGGCTTGCTGCGGCGCTGCGCGAGGGTGGACTGCGACACCGGGCCCAGCACCTGCGGCGTCATCGGCGACGATGTCATCGCCTAGAACATACAACATGATTACCAGCCAAGACCAGAGACTAATATTTATAGTACACTGATAATCTAAATACAACAAAACAGTTCGGACCCGGGTTTATGTCCTACGTCGAAAAGAGAGATATGGGCATAGGGTTGCGAATGTCATCTCGCTTTGTCTGGTAGGGCACAGCACAGTGGATGTCATTCCAGATCTAGTGCAGAACCTGCCTGGAGAAGTACTTCCACCATCCAGAAAACCGCAGCCCAATAACACTAGACCCTACTCATAGTGTTGTGTTCCTGCCGGTGAATAAGGTTGCCAGAGCTCAACGAGGGTGCGGAGTGTTAGAGCTTGTTCCCACTATGTCGGATGTCGGTCCGATTTTTAATCGGGTGTCGTAGCGGCAGAACATTTTATATGAAGCTGTTCACACACGAACGACAACGATTTTGTGTCGCGGATCCAACATAAATTATCGTGCGTTTGCCAGCCCTCCGTCCGGAAAAAATCGTGTCGGCGGCGCTGTTCACATGATGTCGGACCGACCCCGCCCGCGCCGCACCCCCTGTGCCCCCCGCGCGTCAAATGAGAACCTCAAATGGCACCAGCTGCGGTCGTGGCCGACAGCCGACTAGTGTGAACAGAGGCACCGACACCCGATTAAAAATCGTCCCGACAGCCGACTAGTGTGAACAGAGGCACCGACACCCGATTAAAAATCGTCCCGACAGCCGACTAGTGTGAACAGAGGTGCCGACACCCGATTAAAAGTCGGCGCCGACATCCGACATAGTGGAAACGAGCTCTTAGGGTCGGCAACGCGCTTGTAACGCCTCTGGAGTTGCAGGCGTCCATAGGCTACGGAGACTGCTTATTATCAGGCGGGCCGTATGCTTGTTGGCCATCGACGTAGTATAAAAAAAATACAACGCCGCGTGTCTTAGCATTGTTGTAGCCACAGCATAACACTCCATTTCCTCTGCCCAACTCCAAACTTATAGCTAGGTTCTATAGTGATTAACCTAGAACCTAGCTACTAACTAAGTCTTCCGCAATCCTGACCAAGAACCAATAATCCTGACATTTCATGGGAAATCTTGACCCTTCAGGAGGTACAGTCGACGTCAAAGATATGTTTACACTTTTGCACTTTACTCTTTTGTAATAAGGCGAAAAATAGAAACAAGATCTAGTCCCGGCTGCGACTGGGCCTCAGTAGGGGCACATGAGATACTAAGCCAGGACACTCGCCATTCATGTATGTCGATTGTAGTTACAGCAAGCCATCCGACAAAGTGCCAAAAATATTTTATTAATAAAAATGTTTACATGACGTTACAGTAATAACCAATGCGACATGAAACTTCGGCAACAGTCATAACAACAATAATATCAGACAAATTATATTGGAACAGTTGAGCATCTAGCATCCATCGCCTCACAGAATCTCAAGCATTCACTACACACTGCAGTCCATCGCCACGCAAATAGGTCGCACTCAGGGGCCCATTTCTCGAACGGTATTAGTCTAATATTATTAGTATGTTGCCATGGTAACCCATACGACTTGACAGTTCGTGGGCTACATAGATCTAGTATATTTCTATAGATGCGGCCTACCGCGTGCGCCCGTAAGGGATAGACATAGATGACGTCATAAACGTGGGGATACCATATTGGTAAAAATTACCCCAATATTTGATATCACGTTGGGGCGATTACCCTGGAGGCAAAGTTAGCTTGTTTGACGGTATTAAAAAATTGTTAAATAAAATGTCAATGGGCCGTTCTTTTTAGGCGTATGAACAATGAAATACCTCCTATAATTCGCGCAGGTGGTACAAAACTAAACATGTTTAGTAAATAAAACGTAAAATAAAATGTATTATGGGTTTTAATTTAAAGAAATCACAAATCGCAATCACACCAATTAATGTACACCACATTTAATCTTCACAACATTTGTTTATTTTTTTTTGGAATTAGAAGTACGAAAAAACTTGGTCAAAATTACCCATAAAATTATGATAATTTCATCTGGTATCCCTAACATGATTGTTATGCAGCTAAATTAAGAAGAAGTTTAAAAATGGCTGACCTCAGACTCCTACCTACCTACGTAATTTGGGCGGATAATTTTACAAATAATGTTTTGTTAATTTGCGTAAATAATTGTGATATTTTTATTGAAATCGTTTGATTCTACATTGCTTTGAGTGTAACGTAATTTTACGATGTTATTCTCACATATTGCGTTAAGAGGAAGGTGTAAAATACCCCCCGTACTTACGTGTGAAAGGTTATGATCTCATATTTTTGCTCAGAGCGGCTATTACAGCCGATTACAGAACAATTCACCATTATTTTATCAAAGTTCAAGCATTCAAAACGCTAACCATCACTATATTTCATAAGAGAAAGCACAATTTCATACAAAACAATAATAATTAAACAAGCAACGAACAAACATGACATGTCACGTACTTATTTGTTTGCCACAACCTCGGTTGTGGCAGCGGTGGAAAAGTGAAACTATGACAAGGACAAACAATAACAGCGCTTTCTCTGCTACTCCTACTGAAAGATACATAAGACTATCCCGTTCGGTCATTTTCCCCCACCCCTCATGACCGATCCAGTTATACTAGATTCATGGTGGGCTAATAATATTAGTCTAACACCGTTCGAGAAATGGGCCCCAGGAGCGCATTGAGCAGTGAAAGAGCGCGGTGCAGCGGCGAATTCCTTCGCGATACGCTATTGGCTGTGCCGCTATGTACACACTACCCTAATGTGTGGGAATAAGGTAACTAGTGTATACATATTTCTGTCGCTTTGTCCGCGTCCATATTTAATACCTCGACTGTATGTGGAAGGTGGCAGGCAGCATACCTGGAAGGTGAGGTCAACAGCCCGGCGCAGGTCCTCAGGCGGCACCGGGTCCTCCAGGTCCGGCTGTGGCTGTGGCTGCGCCTCAGTAGGTGCCCGGGAGCTGCTGAGCCAGGATTCCCGCAGCAGCTCGTGCGCGCGCGGCCGGTGCGCCGGCTCTAGTTGCAGCATGCGACGCACGCACGTCTTCGCTTCGCTCGACACGGAGCGCCATACGCCGGATGACAGCTCAACCTGAGATGAGACGGACTATTTGTTTGAACATCAAATAACAACTAAATACGGAGAATTTCGCACATTAACCATAAGGCTCAAAATTCTGTTATTCTTTAATCTCGAAATGAGCTACAATATGTTACCGATTCGCCTAAAAAGTGTAATGTTTTTGTTACATGGCAAACCTTCATGGTGCAGCCACCGCGTGCACTGGCCGGGGGTAAAAATAACTTAATGGCGTTATTCATAAACACGTTACTGCCCTGAATTACCTAATGAATCGTTTGTCTTTATCTGTCATTTTGACTTATGTATTTGTAAGAAAGGGATAAAACATAATTTGAGCCATTTTCAACCAAAAGCTATTGTCGCTTGTCAGTAATCGCGAAAGTCGCTTCAATTAGAAATCAACCTTATCAACAAGCGAGTATGTGGTACCTTTTCTTGAAAACGTCACATTTAACTAAATCAAGTCCGTAAAGTTTTATGAATAAGGGGCTAGTCTTTTGTTTGCTCTGGTGATTATTCTCTTGGATGAAGATCAAAATACAGACTTAAAGGCCAGTGACGATCTCTTACTTGTTTACTGCTCACGTGCTGACATAGTTAATTAAATTTGTATATATATATTTGTTATTAAATTGTCTAAGTGTCTTTGTAGTTTTACATGTATGTAAAATGTATAATTTTTGGTGCAATAAAGAATATTGACTTACTTACTTAAATTGTATCTTCTTTAAGAACCAAAGTTTTATTTACCCGCTAGTTAGTCGGCTATATTTCCTAGCAAATACCGATATCCATCATTTTCGGTTATATAAGGGCGATTTCTGGCGACAGTGGCGACTTACTTGCTCCGCCGACATTAAATTACCTATTGTTTAATAATATTAAATCTTTATATAATCAATCAGTAGAGATTCGTTAACTTCATATGCTAAAACTACACTGTATTTCAGTTAAACATTTTCAATAGTAACTTAAGTAACTTTTTTTTAATGATGGTAAGCCGTCTCGTAGCCTATGTTCATAGGCGGAACTCCAGGGGTTTTACATGCGCCTTCCAAACCGTTTAAAAACCTGTACACTCCTTTTCTAAGAACCCCATACTGTATTCTCTCGCCCCTCGAGAAAAACTCATTTCACAGTTAGAACATCCTTGAGAGCATTCCTCTTAAACCGCACAGTGCGCGACCATTTAGGTTCTAGGGTGTAACTATCAATAAATCACTTTGACCTTGAGTAATTTCATTAAAGAAAGCTATTATTTTTTACTTTAAATAATAAAACTACATTCACTTACCTTTCCTGACTCAATTCTTGTGAGAATGGCTTCAGGGCTGTCATCTCCAGTCGAAGCAAACGGTGTTCTGCCAGATAACATGATGTATGCCAGCACACCTGTTATAAACGTACCATTATTTGTTTCTTGTGGCAAGGCTAACATAGATAAATAGGAGTAGAGCTACTCCACAACTATAGTCCAATTTTTTTTTATCATGTCCGCATAATCCGCCTTTAATCTGTTTGGGCGGAAGAGTTAGAGCTGGTTGTATCGATTACATTTGACCAACCAATTTAGCTATAAATTTAATTAAAATGTAAACTCGCGGCGCGACGCAACAATATGAATAAATATGAACAACAATACTAATAAATGTGAATAAAATAAGGTGTGATTCTTATTAAAAACCCATTATCAGCCCGCAGCTGTTTCGCTAGGTACTCCGAAATCTAGTGCGAATGTAACCATCCCATCTTATTACGATTATATCTACATTTCTTATTGGTGTTTTAAATGTAAGCAAAAGCACATTACCTAAACTCCAGATATCGCAGGCAGCATCGTAACCAGCTCGTTTTAAGACCTCAGGGGCCACGAAATTGGCCGTATAACAGGGGGTCATGAGCAACCCGTTCTCTGCGCGCAACTGCTTCGCTAGCCCGAAATCGACCAGGCGGATGTCCTCGGGCCTTTTTTCAGCCGTCGCGAATAGGATGTTCGATGGTTTTATGTCTCTGTAAAAAAGTCAAATAAAAATTGGTAATAATACCAACAACATATACATACAAATGTCCATAGCTTTAGTTTCGTAACTTAAATCAACTGAAATCAAAAATAAGTTTTTGGCAAAAAAATATTTCTGGTACGAGCTTTTATCGCTGACTGTACTTTCCTTTCCACAGGCATCTAATACTCATCGAGACAAATCTAACAACCCCAAACACCATTAGTTTCTGCCCAGGTCCCTCCATCCGGCCCTCGACCCAAGTACCCATGAATTTGACTTGGTATTCGTTGAACAATGAGTTGTTTTCTCACAGAGTTCCCATGGCCACCTCCTGTCTCCATCAACAGATCAACTCCATGTTATCATAATATTGCATTGTCATCCGATTTACATATGCATGCAAATTTTCAGCTCAATCGGAAATCGGGAAGTGGGTCAAATTTACGAGTAGCTTTCAAGATTTGAACTACACTAACAAAATAACATATACTAACAGAGCAAGCTAAACAAAAGCTTGTAATAATATTTTTGACCTGGTCACGATACTGAAGACTTCGTTGGCGTCAAAATTTCATTTACATTTTCACTTGCTGGGTACTTGCTACTTTCCTAGGAAGCAGATAATTACCTATTTTCTTCATGTCAATTTCGCCTTGGATGCCTGTGACATTAGATTAACATCGTTATAGACCTTATAGCGACCCTGACAACCAGATAGCACCGGTCAGCAATGAGTGATGTGTTCGAGTTCCCCGGCATAAAGGCATGAAACACAGCGTCCGATTCGAGCGGGATGTTTCTATAATACGCGCATAGCGTTGTCTCGCTCAAACTTCGGAGCGACGTGCGAATCGGACGCAGTGTGCCATGCCCCATAGACCCCATAATTCGGTGTTGTAGTACCATGACCAACCAGTGCACCACGGTGTGCCTGTGCAGGTAGTGCACCGCGTGGTGTGCAGCACGTTGCGTAAGATGGGCGCGCACTCGTGCTCCGGCAGGTAGCGCCGCTGAGTGATGTGTTCGAGCAGTTCTCCGCCCCGGCATAGTTCGGTGTTGTAGTACCGTGACCAACCTGTGCACCACGGTGTGCCTGTGCAGGTAGTGCACCGCGTGGTGTGCAGCACGTTGCGCAGGATGGGCGCGCACTCGTGCTCGGGCAGGTAGCGCCGCTGTGTGATGTGTTCGAACAATTCTCCGCCCCGGCATAGTTCGGTGTTGTAGTACCGTGACCAACCTGTGCACCACGGTGTGCCTGTGCAGGTAGTGCACCGCGTGGTGTGCAGCACGTTGCGCAGGATGGGCGCGCACTCGTGCTCGGGCAGGTAGCGCCGCTGTGTGATGTGTTCGAACAATTCTCCGCCCCGGCATAGTTCGGTGTTGTAGTACCGTGACCAACCTGTGCACCACGGTGTGCCTGTGCAGGTAGTGCACCGCGTGCAGCACGTTGCGCAGGATGGGCGCGCACTCGTGCTCGGGCAGGTAGCGCTGCTGTGTGATGTGTTCGAGCAGTTTTCTGCCCCGGCATAGTTCGCTGTTGTAGTACCGTGACCAACCTGTGAACCACGGTGTGCCTGTGCAGGTAGTGCACCGCGTGCAGCACGTTGCGCAGGATGGGCGCGCACTCGTGCTCGGGCAGGTAGCGCTGCTGTGTGATGTGTTCGAGCAGTTTTCTGCCCCGGCATAGTTCGCTGTTGTAGTACCGTGACCAACCTGTGAACCACGGTGTGCCTGTGCAGGTAGTGCACCGCGTGCAGCACGTTGCGCAGGATGGGCGCGCACTCGTGCTCGGGCAGGTAGCGCCGCTGTGTGATGTGTTCGAGCAATTCTCCGCCCCGGCATAGTTCGGTGACGGCTAGGATTCGGGCGCCTTCTTCGTAGACGCCGCGGAGGGTTATGATGTGCGGATGTTGGCTGTATCTGTTGATAACAAAGAAAACCTATTTTACATGTCTTCTATATTTCAGTCAAAAAACGACTTTGACATTCTAGATTTAGAATTGCATTTTGATGATGTCGCTTTAATGGGTTTAAAACAACGATACACAATTACACACGATAAAGAAATGGGTTGTTATGTTTATCAAGGGTCTTATAACTAACACTAACTTTATCTTCTAATAGACTCCTAATACCCGGTCCCGGTTCACATTGAGCCTACGTAAGCCAATCTGAGGGACGCAGCAATACCAAAGCAAATCTTAGATTCTGCCTATATATCAACACAAGTACCAGACATTGAGCTTAGGATGATGTTATAGCAGGTTACCATAAGTTCAGGGGCGTAGCTAGAGGATATGGAAAGTTACGTTTCTTTATTGTTTTTTTTCTCTCAGTGCACCCACCTTGACGCTTTTCTGTTTAGCCCTATGGTTGACTGGTAGAGAATGCCTATAATGGCATTAAGTCCGCCTGTTGTACACTTTTTATGTGCAATAAAGTTTAAATAAATAAAATAAATAAATATGGCGCCAGGGGCAGTCACCAATTTGCGCCCCCTGACGACTGACAAAAGTTTACCTGCTTCTGCCTTTTGCCCATTTTGGCGCCCCCCCCCCCCCCCCATTGGACGGCGCCCGGGGCACTTGCCTGCCCCCTCTGCCCCCCCCCTAGTTACGCCACTGCATAAGTTTGCCAGACACAAACCTTAATAAAATCTCAATTTCTTCGCGCGGGTCATACTGCATCTTGTCCATAATTTTAACGGCATATTGCACTCTTGACGCCTTGTGTTCACAAAGACGAACCACTGAAAACGATCCAGTGCCTAATTCACCCATTAACCTGAAAATATAAATTAGACGGGATTATGGAATAAAAATTACTTTGTTAGTAACAACACACTTTCCGCAAAACACTTTCCGCAAAAGAAAAAAAGAAAAAAGGAAAGTTAAGTTTACTTTAAATTGAAAAGTGAGACAACTTTAAAAATAAAGACTTAATTCAGGGTTTCTTAAAGTGGGGTCCACGGAAGTGGGGGTATGTTTATCAGGGGTCCGTAGTAGGTCCGTTACTGTAAACATACTTATTAGAAAATCTTATAGTACCTAAACTTGACGAGACCTAAGTTGTAATTATTTTCCTAAAATATTTTTTGACAGGGGTCCGTGGTACTGCAAAAAGGTTAAGAAACCCTGACTTAATTATTACTTACCCTTATTTTATATGTGCTTCACAAGGAAGACGTTTTGCGAAAGAAAAACTTTGCAAACATTCTTTTTATAAATTGTTTATGAAAATGAATTTAGCGACGTATATTTTTATGAACCAAAGTACGCCTTAGACGCTTACCGGTATTCATCAAAGAAATTATTCCTATTAACGAAGCCCGCCAAAAACTCCTCAGTGGAAGTCTTATTGTTTTGCCCGACATTGTTCTGCGTTGTATTTGTAACGGTTTTATTATTGTCATCGTCCAATAGGCACGGCGCCACGAAGCTGAAACCTCTGAAAGGAAAAAACGCTATTTATTACAATGTACGCACATCCGGATAAAGAAGCACTCAGATGTGCGTTTCAAAACACGAATTCCATGATTGTTCGACCCCCCCCCCCCCCTCGTCACACCACATTGGGCACCCCCACCCCCTTTTAATGTGACATCACATATTTGTCAATTTTGTTTTCAACGAAATCAGCAATCCGAATTAAATATTGTTACAAATTTGAATAAAAAATGTTATTTACGTCACAAAGTTTGTGACTCCCCCCCTCCCCCTTGTCACAACATGTCGCATTTTCTTGACCCACCCCCTAAACCTGTGACGTAATTAATGGATGACCCCAAAGTTCTCTCAAAAGTCACAGATCTTTTGAAACTTCCTTAAATTTTTATGAAATTACCTAGGTTCATCATTTTTTTCCAACTGTTTGTAAACGTTTCGCAATGTGCACATCTGTAGTCTTACGGCATCTACAGGGTGGGCCAGTGATAAATGCATTTAAAAATGTTTTATGAAATAATCAATTTTTATGTTTTTAAATAAAAATTATAATTGGAATTTGGGATAAAGAAATAAATTTTACGTTTTAAAAATTAAATCATCAAGATGTCGTCCGTAGCGGTTGCGGCACTCTTCCAGTCTTGCTTGTAAATTTTGAAAGACTTTCGTGTTGAGATTTCCTGGCTCCGAAACTTCACGAATCGTATGGTTACAACAACAACACATGGTTTCAGCAAGACAGGGCCACCTGCCATACAAGTAACGTGACCCTGGAAGTTTTGCGTGAAATGTTTCCTCAAAAATTGATATCGAGGCGAGCTGACATTGCTTGGCCTCCCAGGAGCCCTGACTTAACTTCGGTAGACTTCTTTTTGTGGGGTTACTTGAAGAGTAAAGTGTACTTCAATAATCCGACAACCACAGCAGAATTTAAGCAGAATATTCGTCAAGAAATCCAATCAATATCTCCGCAACCTAACGAAAGTATTTCAAAAGTTACAAGCAAGACTGGAAGAGTTCCGCAACCGCTACGAACGACTTCTTGATGATTTAATTTTTAAAACGTAAAATTTATTTCTTTATCCCAAATTCTAAATATTTTTTTTATTGAAAAACAAAAAAATATTATTTAATAAAAAAAAATTAAATGAATTTATCACTGGCCCATCCTGTACATAGATTCGGATTCGTTTATTTCATGATAATCAATTACAATATAATTTATGCTGCGCTAAACTGTATTAATTAATCTTATGCTTTAGCAAATATACATTTATAACCACATTCGAGTCTACTGCGCAGATGGATTTGGATTTTGTTCACTAATTTTCCTGGTAGATGTCATTGCTCCCTGCGGAGCCTGTACACACGCCAACATTTGTTAGGTATGTTTATTTTGTTTGTAGTTTTGGAGGATTTGTCGTTTTATTTAAAAGAAATACGGTTGGCGGGTATTGTAAGTGGTCCTTTGAAGCGAATTGCCTCCCAAGAACAGGGGCTGCCCCCATCTCTGCCGAAGGACAAGCTTATTTAGCAAAAAAATTTTTTTGATGAACCTAAATTATAAATGAAATGTTTATCCACCCCGAACACCGGATGAACTTCGTAAAATATAAACAGTCGCAGCAACCTAATATTACGTTACGATACAGTTATCGTTGAACCAATAGGCTCTGTGATAACTGATAAGATTGCACTGATAACATTTTCTTAACGGAATGACGGAAATAACATGTTTGAAAGACGAGAAAGGACATTCCAGATGAAAATATGATAAGAAACCCATTCACCATCGACGCCTTATTTGGACCAGCTATCAAATTGCCCTTTAAATAACAGTCATTGGCCCCTATTTTGTAAGCAAGTTACCACTGTAATCTTAAAGTAAGGTTGGTATTCCACCTGTAAAATTTCTTTGTCCAATGTGCATTGAGTCGCACTTTCTCACTAAGCAAAACGTCAGACGCAAATACACATTGGACAAAGATATTGGACAGATGGAATGCCAGCGTAAGGTAAGGTAGAAGTGTATCCGATTGGCAATTATTTGGGGATGATAATAGTACAAGTCATTTTTAAACAGATGGTAACGCCAAAACTGGCTTAATATATCGCAACACCTTTGTTACCATAGAAATAAGGATGTGTTCCGATAAAATTGTCAAACGTCAACAAAGTCAAATAATGTGCGGTGCAGGAACATCTACTTCAGCTGTCTAATTTACCGACCCTTACTACCTCTTCTTCTATTTAATAACTCTGATTTAAACTTGCACGATTTCTACACATTATTAAATTGTAAAACGGGACTTAATCGCGTATTTACCTCGCGTATTATTTCGCGTCCTCGAAACGTCGGAGGTAAATCTTAAAACTTAAATACGCGATTAAGTCCCGTTTTACAATTTAATAATATTTAATTCTACTATTTAATAACTCTTTGGTAGCTAACGTAACGTGTGCGAAATGCACGTTGCTAATAAGTCATACATTATACAGGCTGTCCCTAGCCATTGGATACAGCCGAAATGTATTAGGGTATATGCATTAGGGTATTTAGAACCAGTATACAAAGTATGGGATTTCAGGGTTTGTCCAATCGCTAAGGTCACCCTGTATATACTTAATAGGTCAGATTGAAATAATTATTTATTTGTGATTTCTGTTCTGATCTCAATTTAGTTTAACCAATGCTAGTTAAGTTTACATGCTGACGCGATCGCTTGGACAGGTCCCCACGGAAGACCAGCGTCAAGATACCTGAAAGGTTCTTACCACTAGGCCACCAGCGCTTCAAATAGATTGTTTACCTGAAAAGTTCGTGAGCGTTGGCGGAGGCAGGCACCCCGGGGGAATCTCTCGGTGTGCGACAAGTAAACTCCGAATCAAAGTAGAAGGCGTCGTCTGCTCGCGACACGGCTGGTCTGAAGGGTGGGATTACCTGTAAAATAATGTTAACTTTCAAACCGTTCATTAGCTGTGCCTTTTGACTGAGGTGTGCCAATAAAGAGTATTCTATCTATTCTATCATCATCCATCTTCCCTTCGATGCCCAGCCATAGACAAAGTTAAAAACCTCTATATTTCAGGGATTTTGAACGTTAATGCATACGTGAGACTTGACACATAGGTAACCTTTCTGAAGACGGAAAATCGAGTCGAGTCGAGGTCCGTCTACATTTAGGCCAACATGCTGTTTTCAAAACGCTTGCATCAAGATGTGGATGTGCAAAGCGAGTACAGAGTACAGAGTTCGTACGATTAGCCAATGGCGTACTAGCGGTGCATTCACCAGGTCTGGAAGCACCTTAAAAATTGTCTATCACTTTTACTTCTCTTCTAAAATCATTAATTATAATACAGGTGCAACCTAGTGCGGGGGCCCCTGGTAACTATGTTTTGTAAAACTGTTTGAGTAATAAACTATTCTATTCTATAATAATTATTTATTGACCGAACGTTAGCAAAGGTCTCCGTTTCAGCCTGAGTAAAAACGCTTTCGTATGTCCGGATGTTCTCCTCTACAGGTCGCAGTTCTAAACCGATTCTCGTGAAATTTTGTAAGCAGGTTCGATGTTTTTTTTTCTTAGCCTACTTGAGTGTCCCACTGCTGGGCAAAGGCGATTTAGCGCTTTTTCCAGCCAGGAAGGCGTCAAAGTCGTCCCGCCATCTCCGCCTGAGCCTGCCCCGCCCACGCTTCTTCGTCGGTATCCACTTGGTGGCTACATTAGCCCACCTATCCGGATGCATACGATAGACGTGGCTGGCCCAGTCCCATCCGTCAAGTCAGTCAGTCATCAGTAGGTTCGATGATTAAACAGTTTTTTTTGTCGATTTATTTTTTGTAAATTATTCAAAACGGAGGAGCTATGGGGATTCGCGAGGTCTACAGCTCACAGAGCCACTAGTAATAAGTGTTAAATGTGTTCCTTCAAGTGCCAATACTATATAATATACCTATTTTAGACTAACCTCTTTCTTCAACAGAGCATCCCAGTCTATATTTGCAAAGAACTCATGGTTCTTCACATCCTCTATACCATTTGGGCCCGCTCCTAGCCTGTTGACAGATTAATAGTTATTTAAAAATAATTTTAGATAAATATACTGTGTGGAAAAAAAGTATGGGCCCTGGAGGGAGTGCCTTCAAAATGTATGTTAGCTCATTTTACTTAAAGGAAACGTTCTTTCATTTTTAAAAAGAAACAAAGCTGCATTTAAAGATTTCCTTTAATTCGCTTGTCTCGCCCGGGAAACGAAGCGACAATAAATAATAAATAAACACTCGCTAATTTATTCTACTATTCCATACAGTTAATGTTAATGATAACATTTCTCCAAGAAACATTATAGCTACGTCAAATTAAGCCGAAAATGGGCGATCTGTGGAAATAATTCGTGTAGTTTTGAAAATTGGTATAGTTATACCTTGTAGTGTACAGATGAACATACTAAAAGTCCTCGGGGGTGGGGGGTGAGCTGAGGGTGTAGGGGGGAGTTGAAGGTACCTGTTTTCAGATTTTTGCTCATATCTCGAATATCTGTAAGAATAGCATTATAATTACTTCTGACAAAAGATTCTACATAAAAATTTCTACAAATTAGGTCATATTCATTTTTACTCTACGATCAATATTTTACGAGCTACAGGATGTTTAAATTAACAAAGAGATAAAAAACAGGCGATTTAAGAAAACGTCGTTTTTTCGTAGTTTTTCATCATAACTCAAATTTTTAGTTTAGAATAAGCAAGTTTAGTCATCTGCTGATCAAATTAAAAAAAAACCGGCCAAGATCATGTCAGACCATGCTCAGTGTAGAGTTCCGTACCTAGTTACCCATCCGTCAAAATATTCTTTATGCAAAAACTGAAAAACTGCTGAACCGATCAGGTTCGCTATAGTTAATAGCCATAAAAGTCTTTACTAAGCTCTACTTTCATGATTTTTTTCATATTTTTTGGACTCATGGTTCAAAAGTTAGAGGGTGACTCACAAACATATTTTTTTCTTTCAGATCGAATATTTCCGGAAATATTTCGTTTATCAAAAAAATGTTCCAAAAGACTCATATTCATTTTAAATTACCTATCCAATGACACCCCACACTATAGGGTTTAAGCAAAAAAAAAATTCATCCCCATTTCTCGACCATGGTCTAACTTTTGAACCATGTGTCCAAAAAATATGAAAAAAATCGTGAAAGTAAAGCTTAATAAAAGACTTTCAAGGAAAACTATAGCAAACCTGATCGGTTAAGCCATTTTTGAGTTTTTGCAAAAAGTATATTTTGCCGGGCGGGTAACTGCGGAAGTACGAAACCATACACAGCATCTTTAAAGGGCCGTCACAATAGATCACTTGACACTCACAGGCCCACTACACCCCAACAATAATGATAATAAAATACACTGAGCATAGCCCGACATGCTCTTGGCCGGTTTATTTTTATTTTTGGTCAGCAGGTGACTCAACTTGCTTATTCTATAATATACTATGATGAACAACTACGAAAAAACGACGTTTTCTTATATCGTCTATTTTTTATCTCTTTGTTAACTTAATCAGCCTGTAGCTCCTAAAATATTGATCGTAGAGTAAAAATAAATATAACCTCATTTGTAGAAAATTTTATGTAGAAACTTTTGTTAGAAGTAATTATAATGCTATTCGTACAAATATTCGAGATATGAGCAAAAATATGAAAATAGGTACCTTCAACCCCCTCCTACACCCTCAGCTCAACCCCCACCCCCGAGGACTTTTAGTATGTTCATCTGGACACCACAAGGTATAACTATACCAATTTTCAAAACTACACGAATTATTTCCGCAAATTTGTTTAGTTTTCTTGGGTTATTAGGTCTAAAGGCGGGATCCCACCAGTGTGTGCGATTTCGTGTGCTGGTTGGTCCCATAGTAAAAGTTGCTCAGTATAATCCCAAAACCTCCCTGGCACTCCCTGGCAACGGGAATGGACTTATTTTTTAGCCATCCTGTAGAATTATATTTTTAAAAAATATTACAAGATAACTGGTGTGGCTGGACATCTAGGCGATTATCAGACATTATAATAATAGTACAGCGCATACAATAGGTACGTACATCCAAAGACAGATATAACTCCGTAATAGATGGATACAGTCTAAGTAAAAAACGTGCCTAGAAAAATCACGAAAATTTGATTCTCGATCAGATGGCGCCACTACCTTTAACCTACTTTGTTTCGTTTCGTTGGTTTCGTTTGTTATTTAACAATTTTAACGCATATCAGTGAAAGAACATGGGTCAAAATCATATAAAAATAATTATTGCAAATAAAAAAAAACATTTATCCATATTTAAATACATTTTATCGTATTTTTATAAATCTTCATTTTTAGTTTTAAAGTGTGTCGTTGGTTGGCAGTGAATTTACTGTGGTTACAAAATTTACTATGACAGTAGATTTCGAAAATAGTAAGTGAAGAATCTTTACTTGTTGCTTACCACGGACTGGTCGCATCGACATTAAGATACGGTATTATCTTTTGGGGCAATTCGGTTGATAAAGATACAGCGTTTATAGTACAAAAGAGGTGTGTACGAGCTATGTGTGGCCTTAAAATGACAGATAGCTGCATTCCATATTTTAGATCGTTAAGTATACTGACCTTACCCAGTCTATATATTTTGGAAACACCTATTTTCGTTAAATGTAATCCTAAGTTGTATGACAAAATTGCTGACGTACGAAGGCTCCCCGTAAGACCTCAGTATGAAAACGCATTGCACAATAAAAATTGTAAAATCGCCTTAGTACGAAAAAGTATTTTGGGAATGGCACCACAAATATTTAACAAAATTCCAAACAATCTTAATGATTTAAAACTTGGAAAATTCAAGAAAGAAGTGAAATTGCTATTAGTAAAAAAATGTTATTATAGTGTACAACAATTTCTAAATGATATTGACTTATAATTTATTGCGCTGACAAATATATTTAATTTTATTGAAATTTTATATTGATCTCTCCTTGACAATGTTTTCTTATTACTTAATATTATATCAATTTATATACGCATGAATTGTAATTTATAAAATAATAATGCATGATAAGCATTGTAAACCAATCGTACGCCTACAGGCAAAACATAGTGTTGCAACATGTTTATTTATAAGACCTAATTTTTGTACCTATGTTTTTACGAATAAATTATTTATGATTATGATTATGAGTACCGCTCTACCCTATTATATCCTCTTTAGTACATCTAACTACAACCTACAAGTCATTGCGGTCCAATAGGACTACAATTTAATATAAGCAAGTACCATAATTTTGTATCGTGCCAAGACAATAGTAATTGATTACTGTACTTGGCCATGAAAGTGGTAAATAACAACAACCTTGGTCATATCTTAGTCCACAATTCTGCCTGTGGAATTTAGTGAAGGTTTCATCGCCGGAACTGTTAATTATAGTTAATATGATGGATTAATAAATGAATCACCCACATGTAACCACTATTACATAAATTAAATAAATATTAATAGAGGAGAATTTTAATAAAAAACAGGCCAAGTGCGAGTCGGACTCGCGCACCGAGGGTTCCGTACTTTTTAGTATTTGTTGCTATAGCGGCAACAAAAATACATCATCTGTGAAAATTTCAGCTGTCTAGCTATCACGGATCATGAGACACAGCCTGGTGATAGACAGACAGACGGACAGCGGAGACTTAGTAATAGGGTCCCGTTTTTACCCTTTGGGTACGGAACCCTAAAAATTGTGACGAGTGAAGTAAAAATTACCTACAAGAAAAACATACAGAAAGATGATGTTATAGGCTGGTCTTTTTTGAAACCTTTGCCCTATAAAGGGTTAGAGGACCAAATAGCGGGAAAGAGGGGAGGTCTTTTGTCTTTTCCCGGCATCGGGGGAATCTTTTTCAGGATAGTAAAAAAATGATGAAAATTATTTCTGATGAACATAGTTTTCAATAACTGATGTGACAGGTAAGCTAGAGTATTGTATTCCAATTAGAATCTTCTTGCTTAGACAATAAGGTCCATATTTGAAATATATAGTCATAAAAAGTCCTTTAAGACAACCTTAATCAATTTGACGGAGTGCGCATTTGTGAAACAACTTATATCTACACATTGTGACTCATCTATCAACACTCACAACTGATGATCATGTGTAAACCTTAAGTATCTTTACATAAGATTCACAAATCGTCAATTAACTATACGGACGATGGCAAATCCTTGATTGATTGGTTGTATGCCAATCTATTACCATTTACAAGAATATACTGCAACTCACCTATTTTGTGGTGTCCGTTTGAACAACGCTCGAAGTAAAGATTGTGCTTCCTCACTCAAGTTGGATGGCATACCAAGCTTTGCTTTTAATATTTGCGTCATTGTTTCGTGTCTCGTAGAACCGTGGAATGGCAAATTTCCAGTTAACATTTCAAACTGTGGGTAATTTAAATACATCGGGAAATTATATTCATACAATATGCAAATTACACAATAAGGAAAAATGCATTTAAAGGGAATTATTATCTGCGTACTTTACTTTTTTAGATTTAAAAACATTGAGGAAGGGAAAACATTATGTAAAATGATTTTTATAATTTACTCTGTATTGAATAATATTGTCTTCGGTTACCGCGATAGTTACTCATGAAATAAAACTATGAAAACGGATTATATCGCGTATAAACGCGAATAATATACGCGATATAATCCGTTTTCATAGTTTTATTTCTGTATTGAATATTAAAAACTTGTTTACTTCGCAATTAATTTAAGACTACTGAATTTTCCATCCTAACATTAAGGCTTTTTTTTTTCAATACGACCAACCAATTCATAAACCGTTAATTAAATTATGTACTTATTTATACTGTAAATTATAATATAGTAAACTTAAATAATTTAATTTTTTTAATAGTTTTATCCTTTTATCTGTGGCTTGTCAAAGATGTGCTATTTAAATAGTGTCAAGGTCACTACAGTTCAAATTTGGAATTTAAAATTGCCGCAAAAACTGATGCCTGATTCGGGTCTCCCACAGTTAGGGTTGCCATACGTCCGGATTTGTCCGGACATGTCAGGATTTTTGAACCTCTGTCTGGATTGCGGCCGGACTTGGCAAGTCAAGTGTCCGGATTTTTAGGAAAGACCTCACGATACAGTACACCGCAGAGCGCAGCGCGTCGCCGGGGCGTCCTTCAAGCTACGCCAAATCTCTGTTACAAGAAATGTTCGGATTTTTAAGGTGATGTCAGGATTTTTATCAGGACATTTTAATTCTTCCTTATGGCAACCCTACTCACAGTCCCCGTCCCCACAGATGAAAGATTAAATAAAAGTAATTAAAAATATTTCGATACAAATATTTGGATAATAGTGAGTGAAACCGTACTGATCTAAATATATTTTGATACATCAGATGGGTCAAAATTTTATTTGTTGTCTTAGTTTTTGTCCCCAAAAGACGTGACGGTGTATGTTTTTTTTTTTTTAATTTTTTTTATGTAAATTATAATCTACAGCTCTAGCACTAGACTTTTTTATTTTTTTGATAGAATACACAATAAGCGTGACAGAGTGGTCAGAAACAGGACAAAGGACAACGAAAAGAATTTTGACCCAGATAACTAGCTAAGATCTTTAAATACCATGTGTGTTAATAAAAACTCTATTCCACCCCACACAAAGTAATAAAATAACTCAATTACTTTAATATGACTTCAAACTTCCAACATTTATTCAGCAAATAGGCCACAAGGGCACTTTTAACTCGTCAACATTGAATTGTACATACAAGCAAAAAAAAAAACATTAACAATTATAATTATAATATACAACTAACTGCAACTACTAATTCAAACTAATCTATACTACTTACCATAAGTACTCCAAAAGACCACCAATCCGCAGCAAATGTATGACCTCTTCTATTGACAACTTCTGGTGCCATGTACTCAACTGTACCACAGAAGCTGTAAGCTTTATCACTACTTGGTGGAAGTTTAGATAAGCCAAAGTCAGTAAGTGCAATGTGACCGTCTGCATCTAACAAAATATTCTCTGGCTTTAGATCCCTGTATATAATGCCCAATTTGTGCACATGTTCTAACGCTAAAGCTAACTCCGCTAAATAAAATTTAACATCCTCCTCTGTGAACATTACCTGAAATTGCAGTTTATTAGCACGAAGCAAAGTGAATACAAAATACGTACAGAAAACCCGCTTAGCATGATTTTGAATGGACCAGGCAATCGACTTATAAAAAAAAAAACTGACAATAAACATACCATATGTATGTAACAGATGTCACTCAGGAAAGTAAATAATGAACGCATCAAGGACCACTTTACGCAAAACGATTGCAGGAAATGTAAGGTATCATATTAAACGGGTTTAACTAAAGGTGCATGTCATTTAGCATAGTATTAGTTATTTCATACTTCATACAGCAATCAATACTTATATGTACTTGTTTTTTTTTACAATTACCTAAGCACATAAATGATACATAATATTCATATAAGTAATAAGTACCTACAATACCTACATGTTAAAAATAATTAATAATTTATTACATCTTACCTCTTTACTAAGTCTTGAGAACAAGTCGCCGCCACGTAAAAAATCTAATATTAAATAAAGTTTTCCAGCAGTTTGAAATGCATAGTGTAATTTTACAATAAATGGATGGCCCATGTCTACTAATATATTTCTCTCCATTTTTGTACGTTCTCTATCTCTCACTTTTAGGGTAGCTTTTTTAAGTACCTATAAAAATTATAAAAGCAGGTTTTTATTAAATAAACACATGAGTTCACAACATAACAATTAATTATTATTTTCTATATAATTTTGAGAATCAGCATTACAAAGTTGTGTACAGCCAATTTCGGACTTTTAGGGCTCTGCCCAACCTCACAGGCTACATTGTGTTTCTTATTTTCTTACTAGGAATTCTTGTCTTAACCTTATTGGTTTGATTCAGCAATAATTATACATGTAATTTATAAAGAAACATTCAATTTGACCTGTATTTATTTAATATGCACCGTAGCAGGTCATCAAACCTTGATTAACCAGTGTCCAGCCCAAAACTATTTAGGAATACTTTCTTATTGAGGCTTTGAGGATCCACCAATTGTTTCTAAATAGGAACAATAGAAAAGTCAGCGGGCATTGTGTTCTATAGAAACATTGACTAACCGCCACTAAACATTTTATTTAAGAAGTAAGGGGACAACCGGTTCTCCATACAAACTTAGTCCGCATTTTCCGATCTGGATATTGACATTATGGAAAATATTTTTATAATACCGATTAGATGTTAACAGTTTTGAATGATTCAAGGTTAGTTTCAATAGACTTATATTGACCGGGATATGAACCGTGACTACCTTTACCTTTTTTTAAATACAAAAGGTATTCACTGTTCATATCCTGGCCACTATAAGTCTAATATTAGATGAACAACTTTGGGAACAAATCAAATTATTTTTAATAATGTAATTTAGAATAGCATTGTAAATTACTATGACGTGTAAAATTTTAATTTTATTAATAAATGATTGTATTGTATTGTATTGTATTAAATATTCATACTTCGAATATCATTCTGGGTCATATTGTGCTTCATATTGCGTTTTTCTTTAATATATGACATGTATTACAGTTTCTAATATTAGATGTTTATTAAATATTCTGATTATTATAGAGATAGGAGCGTAAAACAAATCCCATACAATTTTTAAAAGCTCCTGTTTGTTATAGTAATAAAAAAAAAAAACAAATAAAAGGGGTGGAAAAATGTCAATACCCTGGGGACGTACATGGGGGCTATATCTGTATCGAGAAGTGGTTGTCTTATAACATGCCAAATAGTTAAATGTTGATTTAATGTTGTCACAGGAAACACTTCTATTAACAGCTTTTACCTTCATTGCATAGAGTGTGCCTGAATCAGCACCAGTTACTTTTCGGACTAGGAAAACTTTTCCAAAGGAACCTTCTCCAAGAACTTTGAGCAATTCAAATTGAGACGGGTCTGCTTTCTCGTGGCCCTCTTTGACAACATCCTGTAGTTCAACCTCTCTCTCACAGCTGATCTCGGCGGCGGAATCCAGGCTATCTGCTGTGGACGCCTGACGCGACTCGGCCGAGTTCTCCACGACCATTGGAAGACTGTTGGCTGTCTGACCCCTCTACAAATTTCAAACTCAACTATTTCACCAAGTCCAAGTGATAAATATTTCAGATGAATTTTTAATGTAATAATTACTAACGAATGGGTGGGCGTATATGCATTGTGAACCCCCCATGCAAAGTAATACGTGATAACCATTTGGCGCCAGACGTCATTGCATTATATATGTATGTCTGCGGTTTTAAAACGGTGAGTAATCACGATTATTAAACCAAGTATTTATTGAACTCTAATACCAGGCAAACAATTCGATCACTTACGTTGTCTCCAACATTCTGCATTCGCCATGGATCTGAGGAGTTTGCTAGTGGCATAATTACTATCGATCACAAATAAACCTTCAAAGGAAAATCTAATAATGTTTTAGCAAATTTGATTAAAAACTAGACCACCATGTTTTTTCATTCATAAACAGACTGACAGGCGAATGAAAGCATTGCGGTTGTGCCAGACAGAAACGTTTCGTTCATCTACCATTATTCTGAGATCTACAAATTCTACGACACCCAGCAGCTTTGATTTGACAAGCGTAGATTCAAGTGCGCGATTGGATACTTTTCAAGGCCAAGATGTATGCCAAGATGTGTATTGGTGAAAATAATACATGGCCAGCCAATAAGGTGTGATTTTGTCTGAATGATTTTTTTTTATTTTTCGAATGTTTTTCGATGATTTTTCGTGAGTTTTCGTAATGCTGGGGACACACTAACGGGAAACGCCGTTGATTATCGCGATAATCCCAGTGTGGCCGCATAGTTGGTCAAACCAAATTGTCAGTAAATAAGAAGAAAAAAAAATTATGCTCATTTCTTTTAGGTGCTAGTATTAGTGTAAGACAAAGATATAGCTGGTCAAGCAAACCTTGTCAGTAGAAAAAGGCGGCAAATTTAAAAAATGTAGGCGCGAAAGGACATCGTCCCATAGAAAAATTGAATTTCGCGCCTTTTTCTACTGACAAGATTTGCTTGACCAACTATAGTATGATTCTCTCAGCCTATGTTTGAAATGACACAGTCTTTTGACAAACTATATAGACCTGGACCAATAACTTTTGACGTCATAAGAATATTAATGTTGCTTATTTTTTATATATAGTTTCCAGACCTTATACTAAACCTAAAAATAATATTTTGGGTCATCCTAGGTATTTGCTTAGGTAGAAATTTAGGTATTTCGTTTTTAAATCAGCATTCTGTAAAAAAAAATAGAGACGCGATTATTAACGCGTTTCTCGGCGTTTCCCGTTAGTGTGGCCCCGGCATAATGATTTCGTACATGTTTCGTAAAGGATCCTCCACACTCATGCGCGAATCGCGGCGCGAAGCCGCGTAGTCTGGAGCGCACTGTACGATTAAAAAGTGTGGGTTCTCCGCTTTGAGGTTCTCCGAGTCGAGGTCTCCTGCAGAGTAAGAAACTTAAATTTATCAGTAGGTGTGTAGACCCTTTTATACTCTAGCAAGCCAGCTTTGCCATAAAAAAGGGCGGAAAATTTAAAAAAAATACTTTTCAAATTTGCCGTGAAGGTTTGGGTGAAAAAGTTTTTTTTCTACTCGTCGAGTATAATCTGTGAATTAGAATTTCATATGCATCACTAGAACCTTACTCTTTTCAACGTTGGATAGTCTATGGCACTTCCGACTCAAGTATAAGAATTTTATCGATACGGTTTAGTCAATTATAAAAATTTTGAAATTAGAACTTCATACATTTCGATTAAATATTTCTTGTTTAAGGAGACTCGATTCAATGCAAATTAGCCTACTTAAACACGTTGCTGCGTCGCATCTGCTTTGTGATTGGTCGACTAACAAAAACATTTTATTTTATGTTGTAGTAGAAACAATTGCTTCATAAGTCAGAAACGCGCATGTGACACCCTTCATATAGCAACATCCATACCCTTGTTAGTCTCCATAGGCTACGGTGGCCAAATTAGAGAAAAAAACTGTCTTAAAATTGAATTTAGCGCGGAGCAGGTACCAGGGCCTCGTGAGTTACGAGGAGGTGTCGTTGACCAACCCGCCGGGGGCGCCGGGCCCGGCGGCCGGGGCATCGGTATGAACTGTATGAAGGTATCGCGGGCCGCGGCAGCTCGCGTATCTTAGCTGTATACTTTTGGTTTGTTTACCTATATGATTCTACTAGTTGAAAGTATTATTTTTTTGTCTCGTAGAAAAAGTATTGTATACAATAGTGATATAATCAAGCTTTTCAATCTCGTACCTTAACTTAAGCAACTCAGCAAGCTTCGTTGCTTAAACACGGTACTCGACTGAAAAGCTCTCTATTATATCTCGATTGTATAAAATACTATTTTGGTTTTACTAAATTAAAAATTTAGGCTAAATGTAAATGGCTGTACCATGGCTGTACTGTACCAAATTGAATTGTCTGACATTGATAGTGTAATGTCAAATCAAATCAGTTCCTAAAACCTAAAAGTTAGGAGCCATCGATATCGAATATCTCATCTCAGTATGTTTTTTTCTTTGGATTTATGTTAGTTAGTGTATAACTTTATTAAAAAGATATTTCAGTGCATGAGCTGAAATAAAATAATTATAAAAATGAAAGAAAGGGAGAAATCCCAAAACCAGTATTGTGATAACAATGAAGTGTCATCTCGATCTGTCACACCAAGTATAAGTTTTGATTATGATTATGAATATTATGAACAAGAGCTGCTGAAAATCTATGCTGGAGAAGAAACCAAAAACGGTAATTCACACCAATTTAAAGGGCCCTCCACACTCATGCGCGAATCATGGCGCGAAGACGCGAACGCGAGTGTGGAGTCTAGTTCGCGTAGTCTGGAGCCGCTTACCAATATTGTCGTTCACTATGTCCAGCGATGTATAGGTATATATTTATATGTATTAAAGCTATAACAGACTACCGCACCGCGACCTTGGCCCGAATCTAGGAATAGCGCCTACTGTGGGCCTACCGTGAACCACGTTCGACATGTTGCCTCTCTGTCGCACTTGTAAATTCGTACGTACGTGTGACAGTGAGACAACACGTCGAACGTGGTTCGCGGTAGCCCCTCTGGTGTGGACTTCCACACTATCGCACCGAACCATCAAAACGGTGCGATCCTTACACTAACTACAGTGCAGAGGGCCTACCGCGAACCAGGTTCGACGTGTTGCCTCTCTATCGCACTTGTAAATTCGTACGTAAGTGTGACAAAGAGGCAACACGTCAAACGTGGTTCGCGGTAGGCCCTCGGAAGGGACTGCCGTACACCTGCGCCAGTGTTTCCAAGTGTCCCATATTTCCGTGTTTTTCAAGCAATTTTTGCCAATGAATCCTTTAAGATTTAATTTAAATTAATGTGGCTCCCATTTTTTAGAGGTAGATGAAGGGAGGGACTTAGGTAATATAATCCACTTTTTGCCTTAAAATCTGCGTCTTTAAAACAATGCTCCCGAATTTTTGTTATTTCATCTACTGGCTACATTGCCATTGCCTCAGAATAATGACTAAAGCATAGAAGTCGGGCAAAAATGCTTCGCAAATATGTATACCCGTACTTTACTTCCTTACGAATTAGATAATGTGCCGAAAAGAGATGCATATATGCTTGTTATTTCTCATTTACGTACGGTGTCATAAGTTTGATAATTTGCTAGGGATGTAACTGTGTCGACTTTTTATATCGATAAATTATGCATAAGTTTATGTGCCGTGTAAAAGAATAATCACGAAATTGGCAAATTGATAATAGTCTGGCTAATGAAAGTTGAACCTGAAAAAACGCGACAATTTCAAGAAATCTGTAGCAGGCGGCTCGTTGAATACAAGGATTGCATAACTTTTATACTTTTTATAATTTTCATATTCTAAAAATCATTAAAAAGTATAAAAATTATGCAATCCTTGGAATCAAAGAGCCGCCTGATATGAGGATTAATGCATGTACCTAATATAGGTTTTATCTCATTTGCAGTCTATCACTCAAAACCGTCTAACTATACCTCTCGTTTTTTTATCATTAGAAAGAAGGCGAGCGATCTTAACGTGTCGTTTTATCGAAAAACACTTTGAAAATAAGTCACAACAAATATAATATACGATCATTTACATACTTTTGCTTTCATAAGTAAAATATTGCTATATTTATAAAAAAACTTGTCAATAAAAAGACACGTGGAAATGGTTTACCGTTTTTTCTAATGCTAAAAGACTTAAGTATAGTTTCTAGTCATGTACCAAATAGGAAATGAAAAAAAAAACGTTCGTGTAATATATAACTTTTTTATTTAATAATAGGGAATATTACGGAAACTCGGCGTAGGTGGCGCCACTATCACAATCTGAGGGTCTATCGCGAAACAAGAAAATCGGATTCGAGTTTTCCGATAGGTCCCCTGAAAACTTATCAAAAACCTGTTAAAGGTACAGAATGAATAAGTTACTCTACGGTGCACTAAAAAAGCTAGTGCTGCACTTTGGTGGCAGAACATTGCAGTAATATCCCCTATTCCTCGTCCTTTGGAAATCTGAAATAAAAAGTTGAGTTTTGTGAGATAGGTAAAAAAACAATATTAATAAAAGGAACATTCATCAATGATCATTAATGTCTTTTTTATTAGGGTTCCGTACTCAAAGGGTAAAAACGGGACCCTATTACTAATACTTCGCTGTCCGTCTGTCTGTCACCAGGCTGTATCTCATGAACCGTGATAGCTAGACAGTTGAAACTTTCACAGATGATGTATTTCTGTTGCCGCTATAACAACAAATACTAAAAAGTACGGAACCCTTGGTGCGCGCGTCCGACCCGCACTTGACCGGTTTTTAGTATTATACTATAGTCTGGCAAACAATCTGTCAGTAAGTAAGAACAAAGAAAACTATAGGTACAGTCGAAGGCAAAAATATCGATCCAGACAAATGGCTCAAAAATATGTGAACACGATTTTATTGTCTGAGCGTACACATATTTTTGAGACTTTGGGAATGTATATATATTTATGCCCTTGACTGTACTCATCAATTAAAATGAGACAGTCCTGGGCCAAACTATAAGAAAGCTATTGTCTTCGGTTACCGCGATAGTTACTCATGAAATAAAACTATGAAAACGGATTATATCGCGTATATTGAATTTATAATACATCCCCGGTGTCACCCGTTGACCACGAACGCTGTAAAGGGTTCGAAACGTCGGGATGTATTATAAATTCAATATACGCGATATAATCCGTTTTCATAGTTTTATTTTATAAGAAAGCTGTAAATGTCGATAGGTTATTGATCTGAGGTCGATACATCACTATGCCAAAAATATAACCTTTCATACTTAGCAGAAAAGATCGAAAATATATGCAAAAATCTATATAGACTTGAATGCAAGTAATAAATACATAAACAACATATCGATTTCAATGTTTAGGGTCAGGTCCTATAAATTAATTTCTTCAAAATTGAACAAAACTCACCGATTAAAGGTTATCGGTTCGTGCGTATTTTCTTTTCTTCCTGTATGCGATTTACAGCCCTCGATCACACAAGACATTATCACAAAGGGAACTTCAAACCATTACAAATAAAAACTCAGCACGTTTTCCAACAATCTTTCAGGAATAGCAACAATATAATTAAAATAAACCAAGATGACCGCTGAAATTCCCGAAATATTTCAACTAAAATAATACGACTATGTCAAGTTGTTACAGTTGACACCTACCTGTGAAATAACGAACATATATTTTATTTGGCTGGATTATATTATAGAACCACATAGAACCATTTGACATTTTCCTCAGTTCATCTTATGACAATACTGAAAAAAAAAACGAAAGAACTTGCGGATTGAGGTCTCACTCACTCATAGACAAAAAGTAATAGCGTGTTGTGAATACGATACCTTTTAACAAGCTTTTATTTTTGCCCGACTTCTAGACCTGTACCGCTGGCTATATTTTGACCCCTAGGTTATAAAAATATTAAAGTCAATTCTATTTTCGCTTATGAATACTTTGTTAAGATGTAAATCTTACATTTTGTTTTGTGTCATATATATAATTTGCTTTTCTAGTAATTTGTTATTTTGTGGTAATTATTTTTTATTTTGAATTATTTTGGAGAAAAAAATATTCGAGAGAAAAAATGTAACTGTGTTGCATTTAGGATAGTGTTTTTAGTGTGAAAACATAGTTTGTGTCAATTACGTCCACTGCAATCTGATACTATGTCATAATATTCTAAATGACACAAAAAAAAATTAGAGTTAAAAAAAATTACTTAGGTCGAATTTAATCGTTTAAATAGGTCCATTAAATGATTTTGTGTCTTATTAAGGCATAGCTTCATAAGATATTTGATGATTTTGTTGTAACAGGCTGTCACCGTTACAAAAGAATATTAAAGATATTAGAGTTTACATATTATTAATTTGAAATGCGGGATAAATAAGATGTATGAATTTGTGTCACTTGCATCCACTGCATAAACAAATATTACAAAAATATTATTTGCGTTCAAACGAAGCTAGCGGGCGGTCTGAATGGGCAACGGAGGCCGTGCAGGGTGGGGCCGCGGCGTGACCTTGCCGTACGCAACGCATGTTTACTTCGCCTGTGCGCCAAATTAACGCAACTTATTCAAAGAAGTTACGCAAACAACACAACAACAAGCAACAAGCAAGCAAAGAATGCGTCGAATTATCTTTTACCTATTTAAAACTTATAGATATTGTACAATGTCACCATTATGCAAAAGAACTGTAAGTACATGTTTGATTTGCGAGCGAGCTGGCAACATTGCGCAGGGAAATCTTAAAAATATCGCGTTTACGTGAACGTCACATACATTTGTGACAGTGATAGGGAAAAGGTACCACTAAAGTAAAATTTGGTTATTAATACCGTGACTTTCTTTCATTCTTTGATAAAAAAAATTGCTATTTATGCAACAAGTGCGGAAATCATCTTTACGCACGTGTATCATACAATGTTTTACTATGCATTGTGCGAGTAAATAAAAAAACATATCATGGCAAATAAGTTTAGTTATTAAAAGGAGTGTTTTAAATCGACACGAGTTGCGAATTACCTATTCGCACGTGTATCGTACGTTTTACAGTACATATGGCCCTTTAAACTTTCGACATATGCACGGTAAGTGCTCTTTTCCGCACTAGTGCACCATAGCACCATATGTACTGTAAAAAAAATTTGAAAACAAAAAGCACTAGTGCGGAAAAGCAGTACTTTCCGCACGATATGGCTCCGTAGGAAACGCACTTTTCGAGCACATGCATTGTAAAAAAAAATATAGGACTGTATCTCCTAAACCATGCGTCGTAGCGCAAAAATAATAAAATTTTCGTTCCCCTTTATGTAACCCAAAAGTAATACATGAAAAATACAATGAAAAAAAGAAACAAAATCTTTATAGGGCTGTATTAGCTGTATCTCCTAAATCGTGCATCGTAGCGCAAAAATAATCAAATTTTCGCTCCCCTTTAAGAAGAGAAATTAAGATTAATTAAGATTAATTAATTATTCCCCTTAATTAAGATTTAAAAACGCAAAAAAGAAAAAAGAGGAAAAAATCTTTATAGGGCTGTATCTCCTAAACCGTGCGTCGTAGCGCAAAAATAAACGTTTCGGTCCCGTTTATGTAACCATTAATTTATATTTAAAAAAAAAACGCAATAAAAAAAAACAAAAAAAAAACTTTTTAGGGCTGTATCTCCTAAACCGTCGTAGCGCAAAAATAATCAAATTTTCGTTCCCCTTTATGGAACCCCTAACTAATATACAAAAAACACAATGAAAAAAAAACAATAAAAAATCTTTATAGGGCTGCATCTCCTAAATCGTGCATCGTAGCGCAAAAATAATCAATTTTTCGTTCCCCTTTAAGAAACCCTTAATTAATACTTAAAATAAAAAAAACAAAAAAAAAGGAAAAAATCTTTATAGAGCTATATCTCCTAAACCGTGCGTGGTAGCGCAAAAATAACAAAATTTTCGTTCCCCTATACGGAACCCCAAAGTAATATACAAAAAAACACAATGAAAAAAAAAACAACAAAAAATCTTTATAGGGCTGCATCTCCTAAACCGTGCATCGTAGCACAAAAATAATCAAATTTTCGTTCCCCTTAAGAAACCCTTAATTAAAACTTAAAAAAAAAACCAGGAAAAAAACTTTATAGAGCTATTATAGCTATATATATAGATATAATATCTCCTAAACCGTGCGTGGTGGCGCAAAAATAATAAAAGTTTCGTTCCCCTTTATGCAACCCATAATTTATATTTAAAAAACACGCAAAAAAAAATTAAAAAAATCATTATAGGGCTGTATCTCTTAAACCATGCGTCGTAGCGCAAAAATAATAAAAATTTCGTTCCCCTTTATGAAGCCTCAAAGTAATATACTAAAAACACAATGAAAAAAAAAGAAAAAAAATAACAAAAAAACTTTATAGGGCTGTATCTCCAACACCGTGCATCGTAGCGCAAAAATAATTTAAAAAAACCCCTTTAAGAAACCCCTAATTAAGATTGAAAAACGCAAAAAAGAAAAAGAGGAAAAAAATCATTTTAGGGCTGTATCTCCTAAACCGTGCGTCGTAGCGCAAAAATAATAAAATTTTCGTTCCCCTTTACGGAACCCCAAAGTAATATACAAAAAACACAATGAAAAAAAACAAACAAAAAAACTTTATAGGGCTGTATCTCCTAAACCGTCGAGCGCAAAAATAATCAAATTTTCGTTCCCCTTTGTGGAACCCCAAACTAATATACAAAAACACAATGAAAAAAAAAACAAAAAAAAATCTTTATAGGGCTGCATCTCCTAAATCGTGCATCGTAGCGCAAAAATAATCAATTTTTCGTTCCCCTTTAAGAAACCCTTAATTAATACTTAAAAAAAAAAAACAAAAAAAAACAGGAAAAATCTTTATAGAGCTATATCTCCTAAACCGTGCATCGTAGCACAAAAATAATCAAATTTTCGTTCCCCTTAAGAAACCCTTAATTAAAACTTAAAAAAAAACAGGAAAAAAACTTTATAGAGCTATTATAGCTATATATATAGATATAATATCTCCTAAACCGTGCGTGGTGGCGCAAAAATAATAAAATTTTCGTTCCCCTTTATGCAACTCATAATTTATATTTAAAAAAAACCGCAAAATAAAAAAAAACATTATAGGGCTGTATCTCTTAAACCATGCGTCGTAGCGCAAAAATAATTAAAAAAACCCCTTTAAGAAACCCGTAATTAATACTTAAAAAAAAAAAAACAAAATAAAAACCAGGAAAAAAAACTTTATAGAGCTGTATCTCCTAAATCGTGCGTGGTACCGCAAAAACAATAAAATTTTCGTTCCCCTTTATGCAACCCATAATTTATATTTAAAAAAACGCAAAATTTAAAAAAAAAATCTTTATAGGGCTGTATCTCCTAAACCATGCGTCATAGCGCAAAAATAATAAAATTTTCGTTCCCCTTTATGAAGCCCCAAAATAATATACAAAAACACAAGAAAAAAAAAGAAAAAAATAATAACAAAAAACTTTATAGGGCTGTCTCCTAAACCGTGCATGGTAGCGAAAAATAATCAAATTTTCGTTCCCCTTAAGAAGCCCTTAATTAAGATTTAAAAACGTAAAAAAGAAAAAGAAAAAAATCTATATAGGGCTGTATCTCCTAAACCGTGCGTCGTAGCGCAAAAATAATCAACTTTTCGGTCCCCTTTATGTAACCATTAATTTATACAAAAAAAACGCAAAAAAAGAGATTTTTTTTTATAGGGCTTGATTTCCTAAACCATGCGTCGTAGCGCAAAAATAATTAAATTTTCGTTCCCCTTTATGAAACCCCAAAGTAATATACAAAAAACACAATGTAAGAAAGAAAAAAAAAAAAAAAAAACAATAAAAAAAACTTTAAAGGGCTGTATCTCCAAAAACCGTGCGTCGTAGCGCAAAAATAATCAAATTTTCTTTCCTCTTTATTCAACCCTTAATTTATGTTTAAAAAAAACGCTTTCACTAAACTGCTGTAATTCGAAAACTTAGAATCCACAAAGGGGACTTTACTAAATTATGACACATATTAAAGCCTGACCAGTTTTATATGATCATTGTCAAGAGGGCGCTGTTCATTCTCATGTATAGGGTGACATTTCAGTATAGTATGAAATAATATTGTATTTAATGAACATCATCATCATTGTAATTAATGTTGCTTGCCACGCTTAAACATAACAAAAATCACAATAAATTGCGTCTTAAAATAAACTTAAAAAGTCTACTAAAAATCGAAACAAAAGTAATTTTTTTTCCTGTACTCGTTCTCCATTTATTTTTGCTACCCTTATACATATTTCTTCCTTGCGCTAATTTCTACTACCTGAAGGTTGTCTGGAAGAGATCGCTTTTAAGCGATAAGACCGCCTGTTGCTGCTTAGTTTTTTATGTTAATTTGCTGTATTTAATCATGTTTCATTGTGCACAATAAAGAATATTATTATTATTATGTGTATCTCTGTTTTAAAACTCTCGGGTCTTTCGATCCCGGTCATTTATAAGGCGTGCGTGGGGATATAGATCCAACACGTAGAGGCCGTTTGGAGAGATTTGATGTCATGTAGAACGCCTGCTGGAACCCATTCATGGGTACATCAATAGATACCCGTGAACCGGTTTCAGCAGGCATTGGAAGCTATTGTAGAGAATATGGACAGAGTACTGGTCTATGATTTAAGTTTGGGTGGAAAAAAGTCTGGGCTATTGCAAAGAAGTCCGGACACCTGCCATAACATTGCTTGCACAAGTTATCGAGGCAGGCGGTGACTCGCCACTCGTTAGATGGGCACCTGATGCGCCATCGTAAAGACGGCCAGGCGCAACACCGGCGTGAGCGGCTCAGGGGTGTCGAGAGGTGTGCTGCGCTTTCTCCGAAGTTACTCGCGGCGTTATGCCCTTTAACACTTCCACCCCTGGAGCATATAGCTCTTACGACTCCCCTCTGGACATCCAATGAAGGCAAGCCAGAGCTGAGAGTCCTGCGGGTCCCCTTGGGGTCCACTCCGACCGACGAAGACACGCCGGAGACGGAGACCCTGACCGACTCTCTGGAGCACTCGGGTCCGTGGGGTCGTCACTCCCCAACAGCTCGCCACAAGCTGCCCTGCGGGCCGCCACAAGCTGCCCTGCGGGCCGCCACAAGCTGCCCTGCGGGCCGCCACTATTATTATTATTATTTTTAAGTCGCTGATGTGACATTCTCAATCTCAATCAAAAGGTACGTACCACTTTGTCGTTTACCATAAAGACGAAATTTGATTATATCTTTATACAAATAACCTGTCAGAGAAAGTGGTACCTTTTGATTAGGAACGTCACAAATGTTGGTCAGTATGAGGAGTGCAGCCTACAGTTTATTTTTAATTATATTTATATACCTACTACGGTAAGATTGATAAGACAATGTAATTATGCCTCCGAATGAAATAAATACACTGTATCGCAAAACTAAGTGGCGAGACAGCTCATAATGCCATCTCTTTCACTCTTGGTTGATCTTAACAAGGGTAAAGGAGATAGTATTAAGATCTCAGTCGCAAGCTGATATTGCGGCAAGTATAATAAGCACCCCACCCGCGTAGGTACCCTTCCCCGCGCACGCCCTTCTTGCTCAATTGAGTTTTATTTTGCCAGATAGTAACAAAACCGTGGATCAAAATGACCCAAATTATGAATGATGTCTCAATGTGGTATTATAATATTGTAGACGTAAACTTAATAATATGAATTTTTTTTGTGGCAGATACAGGGTGTTAATTAGAATTTTTTTTTTTTAAATAAAAGCGGTGGATGAATTTGACACAGATTTGTTTGAATAACATATAACAATGTTCTGTAAAGTACAACACTTCACTTACCGACTCTAATATTTTTTTAGGCGTTTTAGGATCAATATTAGGTATTTATTAAATGCCATTATACCCGTGGATGAAAATGACACAAAATGCGTGTGTACGTCGGAAGCCACTTTGCCTTTACAGGGAAACAAAGAATTTCGTCTCTAATATTTTTTTTACAGAATGCTGATTGAAAAAAGAAATACCTAAATTTCTACCTAAGCAAATACCTAGGATGACACAAAATATTATTTTTAGGTTTAGTATATGGTCTGGAAACTATATATAAAAAATAAGCAACATTACTCTCACTTTGGTGTAACTACACCAAACGCTCATATAACGCGCTTCGGGTTCAGTATAACGATGCGTTCAGAATACTCATGAAACAACCTCGTTACTGCAGTGCTAAGACCATGTTTGCCAATGCGGGAGTACCTGATTTTTATGCAATCATGAGGTCCCGCATAGCTTCGGTCTGGGCAAACGTATGGCAAAACTCGCAGCAAAATGATATTCTGGCGCTGTTTACTGTAAACCCGAGCAATAACATCCTAAAACACTGGACGGCCGTGCACCTGAACCAAAATGGTAAATAATAATTATGTACTTATTTAAGGTATAATTTAACAAAGGATCTATTTATAGCTTCCGCATCATTGTATTGTATTGTATTTTTAAGTTTTATGTTACCTTATTTTATTTTACTGTATGAGTTTAAAACTTGAAATAAACAATATTATTATTATATTATTATTATTAATATTCTTATAACCTCAGAAGTTATTGGTACAGGTCTATTCTATGCTTTAGATTCCGTCCAGTTTGACATCGACATGTCATAATTTGAAAATGACAGCTGTCAAATGGTGCGGCGCAGCTTACAGACTAGCGAAAATGGTGCCGCCCCACCGGACATGATAAACGCGTAACAGACTACCGCACCGCGACCTTGGTCACGGAATAAATAATAGTACTGCCGTACCTTGGTGCGGTGCGGAACACGTATCGATAGTAAGGTGGTCGCCGTACGAGCGTTAAGGATGCAGCTATAAGTTAAGCGAAAAAGAGATATTTTAACCGCACCAAGGTCGCGATGTGTGCGGTCTAGACAACATCCATAATGTTTATTTAGGGTCGCCGTCATCGAAAACGATGAGGACTAAAATAATTAAAATATGATTAATATGAAAGTTTCGTTTTTTCCTCGCAAGTGTGTTGAAAAACGTCGTATGAAACGCGTGTGCATTGGTCATTTCACACATCGGCTATCTTATTGCGCGCTCGCTTACAGCTCGCGCGCACAATATCGCCTTGTGTGTAATGGCCATCTTAGCACACTTGTATCACAATGTACTACAAGTAGTTTAACGAGCTCTAATACAAACCGGTCCGATAGGTATCAAATACAATTTTTGATACATTACGGCATTATCGATCGATCGAATTTGTTGCACCTCAGTCGGCAAAGTGTCGCAATTTTCATACCATTATCGATACAGAACGGGCCCACACATGTAGTAGACGTTATCCGCACTATCTGCAGCCAAATCAAGAGTAGCAGCCTAGCAGCTGTTTCAACACATATACCTATAATAGTCTTGCTAAAAAGGCAATAAAGATTTTTTATTGATTATTGGATTTCATTAGCAGAAGAAAATGGAAACCCGCCTCCGCCTAAAAATGAAGATGCAGTGGTAACAACTATAGGTGATTTCGGTAAATGGCAGAAGAGATTAGCTATGATGATGGCATTACTTAGGTTCCCAATTAGTTGGTATCAACTGGATATAATATTCCTTGCCCCTACAACAGAATTTTGGTGCAAAAAGCCAGAAGCGTTTTCTGAGTATTCGGACGATAAGTGGCGACAGATGTCTGCTCCGGTAAGTGATAATTTTGCTTTGCTTGTGATTAAAAATATTAAATTTGATTTATTTAATAGCAGTTTAAAATATAAATACACAATTTTCAAGCGCGGCTGAATGCCGGATGGGCCTGCGGCTGTCGTGAATTAACATACCCGTTTTAAATATTTCACTTACCCCCCTCATTGCATAATGTATATTATAATATTTTTTTGTAAGATCCTGGATCCTATCACTAACAAAGAGCCGTTTTAGTAACACACACGCAAACACGTAGATATGTCTCTCTAATAATCTCTAAGCGCCACTAGCACCATCCCAATAACCCGGGGTTAACCGTTTAAACCGTTAACCCAGTGTCAAATTGTACTGTAACCATGGTAACTCCAGGTGTAACCGGTTAATGGAGAGACTTCAGCTCATCAACAATGCTGAAATAGGAGAAGATCTGTCGCTGCACAACGTGGTATCCGCTATGTTGCGCAATGAGAGACAATGGGATGCGGTTGCCTCCTTTTGCGAAACAGTAATGAAGCAAAAGGAGGAAGCGGAGCGAGTGCGTGAAGACGACATTAACGCACACCCGCTACGGCGCAGGCGAAGAAGGCGGTTACAATACATTAACCGCCTTCTTCCCCAGTAAAGCCACGGATTGGGGACCCGCAGATGAGGCTCTACACGTCTGGGGAGTGGTTGTAGCGTTACGCAATCCCTCCTCCTTCGGCGCGAGGGTTGGGCAGCCGCGGGAGCATCGTGATAGAATACTCGTGACCTCACAATGCTCCCCAATAACGGCAGAGAGGGAACGCCGCAGGGGAAGTTAGTGGGTATTCTCCTCCCCCTCCCTCTGAGTAACAGAGGGAGTACCGGAGGAGCGAGTCCCACATACCATCACCCCATCCCCAACGGGCCTTCGCAGCTCGGGGGTGAGATACGTAAATGTATTTACCCCTGCGAAAAAAAAAAGTTTAACCGGTTAAAGCTGGAGTTAGTGAATGGTGCAAGTGGCCCTAAGTGCACCATTGATAGAACTTTCAGTGTTAAGAGGCCCACTGACTATCAGTCCGCCGGACGATATCGGCCTGTCAGTTAGAACAAAAATTTGACAGTTCCGAATAATGGACAGGCCGATATCGTCCGGCGGACTGATAGTCAGTGTGCCCCTTTATTACTATCTCCGTATAGTTTAAAAATAACTACCATTGTAATTATTATTGCGAGCCTATGGTGTCCCACTTCTGGCCTCTCCACTCTACTTCCAAACGTTCCGGTTTTAAGTTAGATCTGACCAGTCCTCAAAAAGGAGTTCAAGTTATATCCCGCCACCAACGCCTAAGAGGCAATTTGGGTTTGGGTTTGACTCGCAGTTTAAATAAAAAGCTATGAAAAAAATCTTCTTTAAAGATTGGAACGATACCAACGACTTTTTTTTTAATTATTTATTATTTCTCCGATTCCAGCTCGTAGAGGAGAACCCCTGTATGATTTTCGACCCAGAGATCTTACAAATCTATCCAACCCTAAGCAGAAGTCTGGTACCATTAGTAAAGTGCGAAAGCTTTGAATACAACTTATCTGTGTTCACTAAAACTATTATCACAGAGTGGGATTTGGTTTGTGATCGTCAGTGGATGGTCAACGTAAGTCTATCAAACTTTACATTAACCTGTTATCCATGTCAACGAATAGCGTCTCATTTAAGCTGGAGCTGAGCATGCTTTCAATGTGCTTTCACATGTTCGGATGTTTTCCCCTACAGGGTCGCATTTCTAGATGAGGGCTACCGCGTCATCTTATCTTATCTAGAAGTTTGGGAGTTTCAAGTTTTTTTATCGGGAATTTTCACTCCTTATTCATAATTGTGGTAAATCTTTGTCCATCTTTGATTAATCATGGTTAACAATAGATATAGCTCAATAAATGTTAGTGGTTTAAAAAAAGTGCCAACTAAAATATATGCAAAATTAAACAGGTTGAAAAAATGACACATTTAGACGTTAAAATACCTTTGTGTATATTAGAACGTATTGATTTTATAAAAATAAGCATTTTGAGATCTGTTTTTTTTTTGTATATATCTATATATATATATATATCTTTGGTAGTTAGCTAGTTAGCAATCTATCTTTGCTAGTTAAGCCACAGTAGGTAGGCAGTGAGCACTAAAAACGCACTTACGGCTCGTGTGCGCTGAAAGTGGTAATGATAATAATTATAGTTTCTCTCTTGTTTCAGTTTACACAGGTTGTTCTAATGTGTGGATTTCTTTTTGGTAGTATTATATTCGGAAATGTAGCCGATAAACATGGTAGAAAAACTCCACTCATGATTTCCATAGTAATACAAACATTGATGAGCTACGCGGCGAGTTTTGTGCCTTCTTACTGGATGTTCCTCGTTTGCAGATTTATTTTGGCCCTAGCTTCTGGGGGAGTAGGGATTATATCGTTTGTAATAGTAATCGAAGTAAGTTATGCAAAATGTTTGATAAATACGTGTCGCTTTCAGTACGGATCACACGATAGAAAGACTAATGAGAACATATCGACGATTTCACCATCATGTACGTTCAGCGAGAATGATCTAGGTACTTAATCAAATTAGACTGATGATTGTCATTTGTGAATGTAAGTACAGTGACGCTCCGTGATTGTTGAGCCATAGGGTCGCAACCTAACACTCCTAACTAAATTGGTTGTGCAATACTTACGCTACGAAAAGTCCAATTTAGCTAGAGCCCTAAATTGATCAATAATCACGGAGCGGTACTGATGTGCGGATAGGTATCCGCAGATCCAAATGTCGATGCTTTCTCCGAAACCATTTATTGTTAGTAGGTGTTATTTACTCAATATGGATCAATGCGTTACGCAGCGTAACGTCTTACGTAAGCGAACAACTCGCGAACGCGAAGCAAAGCGGCACGGCGGCGGGCCCACGGCGTTCGCGTTCGCAACGATCTCGCCCAAGTAGGACAATTCTATAGGTATCAAAGGATTGATTCAGCCCGCGCTGCATCGCTTCGCTTCGCGTTCGCGGGTTGTTCGCCTACGTAGTACGCTGCGTTAGCCAATAGCTTATATAAGGTCCTCTATCATTCATTGGCCTTCGTTTGATTCGGACTGAACGCGACAACCTGTATAATACAATACATAATGTAGCTTAGATAAGTAGTCAATAACTCCCATTAATCATAAAACTTTGCAAACCTCAATTACTTACCTAATTTATGTTTTATCCCATTCCTGTTAATACACAAATCAAAATAACGGTTTAAGACAAACAGTTATATAATAGCTAATGAGATTTATATCGACTTTATGAATAACGCCATGTCAAAAAACCACCAATGGGGACACAATTCAAGGTGGGGGGGGGGGGGGGGTAGCGTCAGGTGGAGGGGAGGGAGAGTGGTGAATTTTAAAGAGTACACCTAGATGTATCATGCCACACAGGTTTGAAAACTTTATTAATTTGTTTGTCTGAAAACATATAATAACTCAATTACAAGCCACATTATTCCATTTGAGTGGTGTCAGAGACATTTTGTCACCAGATTGTAGGTGGTAAATGGCGCACGATAATTCCCATCCTCTATCAGTTGCCGTTCGGACTGGGTAATCCCATAATGGCAGGACTGGCATATTGGCTCAGAGACTGGAGAAAACTACAGTTTGCATTGTCGACATTATCAGCATTATTCATATTGTATTGGTTCTGTATATCTGAATCGCCGAGGTGGTTGCTGGCGACAGGAAATACAGAGGAAGCTTACGGTAGTTATAATATCACAAACTTATTATGTAATTTATCAATTTGACAGTTCATTAGACTCCATTGGCCTGGAAGCATCTTCCAAAGTCAGTTCATATCACTACAGCATATGCCTCAACGTCCTAACTCGTCATAGCGGCGAGCCCTCAAATGGTTTGAAATTGATATATATTGATAGCATATTAGTGTAGTAGGTATTCCAGGGTGATAATATAAGAGTGGGAAACTACTAAGGCAGAGTTTAAAATCAGACAAGAAGAGCTGGCGGCTTCCTCGCACAACGTAATCAGCCGTGCGATACAACGAGGAAATGCCGCCAGCATCCTTGGTATAATGCCTCAACTCAAGGGCCTATTTTTTATTAGATTTAAGCTAGTTATTAATTTAGTTTAGTTTATCTGTGTGTATATGTATGTATCTGTTATGTTAATAAAGAGTTCTGAAATCAAACATATTAACTGATATTCCAGACGTACTGAAAAAAGCAGCCCGTATAAATAAAAGAGAATTCAACAAGAGCAAAGTCAAGGCAATGATAAAAAATGTTAAGGGACGTCCAGAACGCGTTCTAAGTTTCATAGATTTCCTTAAACTGAAGAACATGCGAATGAGAACTGTGATGCTGGCAATTACTTGGTATTGAATTGAGTTTTGTTACTTACTTGTTTTTGACTGAAGCGTTAGCGAAGGTCTTCTTTTTAACTCGGGCATATTGCTTTCGTATGTTCCAAAGATAGATATCCTCTTTGGTATGTTCGGATGTTCTCGCAATTCTCAACCGATTCTCGTGAAATTTTGTTAGCAGGTAATTTTTCTGTCGTTTCGTTTTTGGAAAATGTTCAAAATGGTGGAAATTGGCATAAAGGTTTAAATACCATTAGGGTCTATGGCACTTAACGCTTTCAGTGCCAAGTGCCCCATTTCCTATACAAAATGAACCCACCTAGCAGGTTCTTGGCAGTGAATGTGTTAAGACCTGAATTGTGAGTACGCTGTGATAATGAATCAACAAAGTAAGTATTTTATGTTTTTACATATTTTAAGCTTATGAATCTTATCGCGAGGTCTACAGCTCACAGAGCCACTAGTTCTAGGCTCTAGCTGGTGTTTAATGAGAGTACTACCGAAAATTCCCATCACCATCATAATTTTAGCCTACTGTCGCTCACTGCTGAGCATAAGGCTCTCTTCATGTACGCCACTTATTACTTATCCTGGTCCTGGGCTAGTCTCGAGTAGGTACCTATCAATTGTTTATCTTTTTCATTATAAACTACAAGTAGATATGTAAATCTTAAACATGAGCAATTAAGGTATACAAATTCTTGAGGTGACCCCTCTTTTACTTTTTTCAGGTTCTGCACTGGCTTAAGTTTTTATGTATTAGCCCAATACCTTGGCTGGATTGGAAATAACATTTCCTTATCTGTAATGCTAAGCGGGTTAATTTCTTCCATCGGCCCGATTATCTGTGTTTTGGTAATTATGAAGATGGGCCGAAAGACAACTTTGGCGATTTTTGAAGGGTTTACGGCTCTCTGCTTCGTATTCATAATTGTGATACCACGAGATGTGTTTACGAGTGACTGGCCAAGACTTGTTTTTGCTGGAATTGGATTTGGAGGCATGGCAGTATGTTACTATATTCCATATTGTATAATCCTCTAGGTCGAACAAAGCAAATGGAAACCAATAGTCAGACCAAGCTAACTCGGCGGCGACTTTGAAAATGATAGCACAAACTGTGCAAGTGTTATTTTAAACGTCAAACTTCTATTAAATTATGACCATTAAAAATAAGCACGAATTTGTCTAAGACTTTACACATCTAAGTGCAGTCAATGAATCTTTGGTTATCTCTACTTATCCCAGGATTTTTAGGCTATGCAGTCTAAAAGAATTTTACTTTCAGGGAACGGTTCCGGTACTGTACCTCTATTCTGGTGAACTGTATCCAACATTAGGGCGAAACGTAGGAGTAAGCGGCGTTTCAACCTTCGCCCGGATAGGCTCTATGGTGGCACCAGTGGTGACCAGCCTTAACGAATTGCATCCAGATTTACCCTTGTATGTAATGGCTGTAGCATTATTTGCCCAAATACTAGTGCTTATACCGTTGCCTGAAACCAAGAATCGTCCGTTGCCTGACACCCTGGAACAGGCCGAACAACTTGGTCAGACGCAAAAAGTTGACAATGTTGACATTTGGACAAATACGACTCCCATTTTGCCAAAACAAAAGTGACAGTTGCGGTTGCGAGAAATAATTATTTTTAAGGACTTACTAGTATATAAATAGTAAGTATATATTATCCGCCTTTCTTTTTCTAATTTTTTGTCTTAGTAATTTCAATCACGATTTGGCCCTACTAATATAAATATACTCCTAATTTCCGAAACGTATTTTTTCTTTCAAATTAATTTGTCTCCTATATGTATATGTTTGTTATAATATAATAAGAACTAAATGAAACTCACTAATTAAAAAAAAACCTTTTCATTTCTCATGCTCTGAAAGAGGGTCATTGTTGTTCTAAAAGGTGCGCAGAAAATGATACGTGTCTGCACTAGAGCATTTTACGTTCGAAGTACGACTTTTTTAATTTTTTTACGATACGCAATTGAAATTTGAGTTTAAATGGATTTGTAATAAATTTTTCATTTTGATATTTGACTCTCCATTTCATAAATAACGATACTTTTGTCTGAATTGTTAATTGAAAGTACCCTCAAGAAATACTATAAAAATGTATACTTAGTCATGTTTTAAAAAAAATACATGCATTTTACTTTCCTCGTATTCGAAATGAAAAGTAGAGTGTTTAACTCGGGTGAAAGGCATCATTTCTGCCTCGGACTATTGGCGCTCTCACTGCATTCGAGCGCCAAAATACCTCGGCAGAAATGAGTGCCTTTCGTCCCTTGGTTAACAATCTACTATATCTTTCTACTAGTACCTACAGCTACTAGTCTAAGATACGTGATGACGTCATATATGGTCGACCTTCACCGATACGTCTGACGGATGAAACTTATATTTTATGAAAGAAAAGATGTTCATGTAGGCCGAGCACATGATTGACGTGACAGTATCTCGCCGCGAGATAGACTACCCGTCTTTTACTAACTGTATGAATTAAAGGGGGACGGGTAGTCTATGTCGCGGCGAGATACTCTCGCGCCAATCATGTGCTAGCCCGGCTGAAATAGGGTTGCCTAAAGAAATATGGCCAAGGCTATTTTTAATAAATTTTTTAAAATATTTTTTTTTCTTCAAATTTCACCGATTTGTCTGACGAACAAAATAAGTTCCAATGGAAAGTATACAACTTGTACAACATAAATAAATTAGGTTGCCTATGTTTTTCCGGTCACTATTATGAGGTTGCCGTGTTTAAACATGTGAGTTTAAATCGATAATTGCATCCATCTGTCTGACGCTTGAATTATATATCAAAATAATGGTAATTTTATTGCGAATACAATGGTATAGGGTTGCCTGCAAAAATCCGGTCACAAATAAGGGTTGCCAGGCTTTCAAAGAAAATAAGAAGGAAAGACTTCTAGCGATAACTCAAAAACGGCTTAACTGATTACGATTGTTTTAACTATTTTCGAATGTGCTTATTAATCACTATTTTTGGAATTTTTTTCATAATTTTTGGATGGATGGTTCGAAATTTAAAAGGAAAACCCCTCTTTTTCCTTTCTAAATAATTATTTCCGTAATGATTCACTTTATCAAAAAAACTTGTTTAAAGACCCCTATTTATTCTGAAAAATTTATCCAACGACACCCCACACTATAGGGTTAAAACGACAAAAAAATTGTCACACACATTTTGTTTCTTTCAAAGGGATTATTTCCGAAAATATTCACTTTATCAAAAAATGTTTTTCTAAAACCCCTATTTATTTTAAAAGACCTATCCAACGACCAACGACATTCCACATCATTGGGTTGAGACGAAACAAAAAATCCTTACATACATTTTGTTTCTTTTTTTTAGGCGATTATTTCCGAAAATATTCACTTTATTAACAATTAATTTTTGGAAACTTATTCATTTTAAAAGACCTATCCAACAATATCCGGCACTATAGGTTTGAAATTAAAAAAAAATCCTCACATACATTTTCTTTCTTTCGAAGGGATTATTTCCGAAAATATTCACTTTATCTAAAATTGATTATTGAAGACCCCTATTAATTTTAAAAGACCTATCCAACAATATCCAGCACTATAGGGTTGAAACAATAAAAAAAATTGTTACACACATTTTGTTTCTTTCAAAGCGATTAATTTCCTAAAATATTCACTTTATCCCTATGGTATGGGATGTCGTTTTACATAATAGTGACCGGAAAAACATAAGCAACCTAATTTTTTCATGTTCTACAAGTTGTATACTTTCCATTGGAACTTATTTCGTTCGTCAGACAAATCGGTGAATTTTATTAAAAATAGCCTTGACCATATTTCTTTAGGCAACCCTATTTATTTATATTCAGGAACATATTTTCTTTCATAAAATATAAGTTTCATCTGTCAGACGTATCGGTGAAGGTCGACCATATATAACGTATCTCCTACTATACAGTTTACTATAGCTTCGTACGAATGGTAGTACAAACAGCAACACTCTTAACTGTCCATCGGTGGACCTTCATCATCATCATCATCTTCCTTACCTTACCCCTTTGCCTATGCCTTTTGTAATAAGGTCCACCGATGAACAGTTAAGATATGTCTCATGACTATGATGAGGCATATACTTAGGTTTATGTCGTTCGTTATGAGCATGAAATGGGTTGAAACATTTTATTATTCGCCTGTGATGTCTTTAAGTTGGCACTATAAGGTTGATTGATTGTGAAAGAGCTATAGTCTGAGAAAAAATCGTGGCCTAGAATTTTACAGTACAACTAGATGGCGCTATATGTTTTGTGGTACAATACGAATACACTTTATTGCACACCTTATTACAGAAAACAATTTAAATAATACAGAAAAGAAGAGGTGGAAACTGAAATGCCAATCGTCAGATTCGTCAGCTATTGACAACCAAAAAACTACTGCATAATGTAGGTACGTTTGTAAGTTCTACATCAGCTGAATAAGCTCTAAAATTCGCATCACGAACTTTTCCTGGAATTTACTTCTATTTCTAAAATTAGTGAATGAAGTGAATCTTTGTGTAAATCAGTAAAAATTAGAGAATAGAAATATTCGCATTGGTGCATGAGACTGTGAGTGCAAGAGGAGGGTTATAATATATATGACTGATATGAGTGTAATATTCGGAAAAGTAAATTTAATTTCCTTTGGATTGAAACATTTATTTAAAATATATGTACATTTACGCCAATGACGTCCAGCGTAGACCCAGCTTTATTGTGCACGAGCACGACACGACAAAGGGCGCCCGCCTGGCGGCTACGGAGTTTGTATCTTAACTTTCACTACTAAACAAAATGTGATAAAAATTTAAAATGACACGGACATACAGTCTGGCAAAAAAGAATATAAATTAAAAAGTAGCAACACTGTAGTGTCGTCCCTTTCAAATCAATCTAAGAAAAAAGTTTGAGCTCACTAAATTTCATAGGTATATACTTGCTGGCTTCGGATTCAATTAAACGTATATACAGGGTGGGCACAGGGATTCCGACAGACTTTAACCGTGGATTCCTGGCAGTGTTACGAAAGAAAAATGTTATATCAACATGGGTCCAAAATTGCCTAATTAATTTACTTAATTTCTGGAACAAAATAAATCAATTAACGATAGTACTAACTTGTGAACGTATCTTTAGTTTGAAAGAGTGAAAAAGACAACATGCGACACCAATATGACACTTTATCTAGTCTAGTTTATAGCAGGTGACAGGTAAGTTTACTATTTTTAACACTTCTGCTTTGCATGTGTGATTGTTTGTCTTGGTATGTATGATTACGTCACATAAGGGCGTGTTAGCCTTGAGTTTTTTTAACTTCGAAATTACTTAAATAATTGAATATCTCGTAAATTAGGCTTTCTATGGCATTGTTATATTACTTTTTTTTATCCAAATAGGCACTAGAATTCATGGTTAAAGTGTGTCGGAATCCCTGTGCCCACCCTGTATGTGCCACAGCGTACGCTTCGGGCACTTCGCACGGCCAAAAGTAAAAACAGATAAATACTAGTGTCCGACCGAAACCGGATTTTTTGTCGAAACCGAGTTCAGTTTTGACTCAGTTTCGCCCGAAACCGAAACTTTTGTAGACTTGTTAAAATTGTTGAAATAATATCAGTGATGGCCTTTTTTTTACAGATAGGTAAAAAAGTGTAAAAAAAGTGGTAAAAATACCGGTCAAGTGCGTGTCGGAACATGCCTATTCTACTTAGAAAACTAATTCAAATTCACTCATCACTGTCATCATTGTACAGGTGGCCCAAAATATGGTGAAAAATTTTAAATTTAAGGAATATTTTTTTCTTCTTTCTTTCTGTAATGACTAATGACGTCTTTAAAAAAATTTCAAAGAATTATACAATCCTTTGACTTTGATACACAAACGTAAAACTGTTACAGTTATCAACAATATGCACATTAAAAAAAATACAACGTATTTTTAACCCATCCGGTATGAAACACTAACCAAACATGATCCGAAATTAAAACGTTCGGCAGTTTTTTGGCCGATACCGAACCTTCGGCCGAAACATATTTTTTATGCCGAAACCGAAACTTCGGTCAGACACTAATAAATACAAATAGTAGTTCTTCTCTTCCTGACAAACTCTAGTGATTATTTTTAAACCATAGAGTGATATTACTTATTCCTATTACAATTGCCATCTTTCTATAGCCTCAAGTAGCCACTTGACCTAACTGCAGGTTTCACCTACATTGAAAATTTACAGTATGGTTAATGTTTGTGTATGCAGTAAATAGTACCTACTGCTTTTATAGGATACAAAGTTTTTTCATTACAACATTGAAACCTTATTCTATATTAAGTGTGAATCTGAGGCTATTTTACAAACATTTGTAACCTATAACACAAGCAGAAATATCTTTCTAGCAAATAGAGTTGAAAACAGTTACAGACATTTATAAAACAGCCTCCTGGGGTTTGGCAACAAGACGACTCATTGAATTTTCGTGCCCGTAACATTTTTTACAGTTAAAGTACATAATTAAGGTGAAAGCTAGTCCATTCTAGAAGCTTACACAAAAAATTTGTTTATTATTTTCCATAAAAAGAAACTTGATACAAAAAGATACTTAATAAAGTAAGTGTCAACCACCCCAAGGTTAGTTTTATGTATATGGAATTATGGAATAACATATACTTATTGTAAATATGGCATTTCACTTGGCCCACATACAATAGCCCTGTTTATTGTTTTAATATACTTACTATGATTTAAAAAAATAAATGCAATATGTGTTTGGCCAAATATGGCCAATGCCACCCCCAGAAAAGACTGGTTTTACCATTATTAAGTAACAGGTAGGTATACAAAAATGTACTTATTGAAAAATTATTGTTGTAAATGCATATTGGAATAACTTAGTTCCGTTTCTTATCCTCAACTAATTGGTTATTAATATTTTCTATTCTTTGTAACAAAGTAGGATGAGAATGGTACCATGCCGAGTATAGATTATCATAGATTGGGTAGTCCAGATTGTCTTTACCAAGCTTTATGAGTGCGGACCTGAGTTCTCTGGGGTAATTCAAAGACACAGCAAAGTCATCAGCCTCAAATTCGTGTTTTCTAGATAATGCTGTTAAGAAGAAGGATAAAATTGAATTGTATGGTGCAAGTATCATTTGTAAAACCACAATTAAACCAATAATGATAGGCTTTTGCCCTGCTGGAAATCCAAGAGCAGTATACAACATGGAATACTGAAAAAGTGATCCAAAAGCAGTGAATAACAACAACAAATTAAGTTCAGTCAAAGCTATGTTCTTTGTCAAATGGTTGCAACTCCAGTGTCCCAATTCATGAGCTAGAATTCCTAAAATTTCATTGTCATTACATCCAGTCAAAGTTTTTTTCTCATCATCATACTTTTCTAGCAATGTATCAAAGAGTACAATTCTTTTTGAACCGAAAAGTCCACCAAAATATGCATTGCTGTGTGCAGACCTTTTAGATCCCTCTACTATGTACACTTGTGAGAGCGGGAACTTAAGCTTTGATGCCAGTTCCTCAATGCCTTTCCTAAGAGAACCCTCGGGCAGAGGCACAAACTTGTCAAACAAAGGAGCAATAACAGTAGGGTACAGCATCAATAGTACTAAAGAAACCACAGTAGTAAACAACCAAAGATAAGCAACAAACATATCTCCTCCTACCATGATAATATAAATTGAAATAGATACTAAAGGAATGGTAATGATGAGACTCAGAACCAAAGATTTAAACTGGTCCTTAATAAAGAATCCTACTGTCTGCTTATTAAAACCATGCTTTTGCTCAAGTACAAATGTGCCATAAATCTTAAAGGGCAATGTTAAAACATAGTTAAACAGTGTCACAGTAGTCATAAAGACACAAGTCACAAATATTTCTCTGTCCGATGATACATAGAGGGATTTTGAAATGTTCTCAGATTCAAACCATGCCACAGCAATCCACCGTCGATAAAGAATTACGGATGATAATACTATACTATAAAATTCCCTTACGATCTTGAACTGCGACTTGTCAATACCATATAGACGAGCTTTCTTAAACGATTCCTCATTTAACATTTCCTTCAAGTCCTCAGGAATAGTGTTGTTTGTTTTGTAGATTTTTAACTGCAAAATAGACTTAATAATGATTATAATGTTACTGCAAAAAGTACAAATCAGACTATTATTATACCTAAAACATACCTGCCGCAGTGACAAATATAACTCCCACAAATATTCTGCCCATGAAAATAGCAGTATTAAGTAAACAATATATTCCTCGTTGAGTCCCATGGTTGTGGATTAACTATTTCAGTATCAGCGTAATTTTAAGTCAATTTTGTTATTAATTATTTTGGATTTCCATGCGCTGGTTAACAGTCTTTGACATCAATGACATCGCCTCAATGACAAATGTCAATCAACGTAGTGATTTTGTCGTTATTAGTAGTGATGCACTGTGGCAGTGCCATTAAAAACCGATAACGACTCAGAAAATATTGGGTTCCGTAGTTAAAATCAGATTGTAAAGCCTGATAAGATCAGTCATTAAAGAATATAATACTCACTAGGGGAAGAATTATAATAATACGAAAATATTTTACTTTAAAAAAGTTCGTTTATACTTTATACTACTAGCCACCTTGTAGTAAAGCAACGGAACTAACTTTGAATTTTGTATGGTCTTTGACATGGCCGTCTAGCATGAGTTGCAATCTTGTGGTCGCGCCAGATGTATGGAGTCACGCGCGAGAACGCAACTCGTGCTAGCAGATATGACATGGCTTCAATGACAAATATGTCAATCAACGTAGTGGTCATGTAGTGGTTTTGTCATTTTTGGTAGGTCCTAGTGCTGCTTTTAAAAACCGAACCGTCGTAAAGCCTAACGAGGAATATATGATCACGCGCCGTGTTCCGTAATTTCACTGGAACTAATATTTTCATACTATACTGAACTGTCACCCTATACATGAAAATAACAGCGCCCTCTTGACAATGATCATATATTCCTGGTCAAGCTTTAATTAGAATAAGAATATGAATAAGAATAAGAAATATTCATTAGCACAAAAAAAAAACACAAAATATTGATTCATTTAGAGCAGGGGTCGGCAACCTTTTAACATCCAAGGGCCACATAGCCGAGCGGTTAGCAAAATTGCAGCGGGCCGCACACTGTTAATAATTCGTGAATTTATTAGACAAAAGGCTACATTGTCGTTTGTCAAAAAGGACACCTTTTAATATACATTTTTATGCAAAAGAGTGCCGAAATTCAGATCGCGCTTCGCGAGTTCTTACATACAGGGCGCCCCTCATCGTCTTACATGCAGGGCTCCTGCGGCGTCCCTCACAGTTATTCAGCGCGCTTCGCGCGCTTTTACATTCAGGGCGCCTGCGGCGTCCCTCACAGTTATTCAGCGCCATTCGCGCGCTCTTACATACACACTTAAAGGTCGGGCGGAGCCGGACATTCATCGCGCTTGGCGCGCTCTTACATTCAGGGCGCCTGCGGCGTCCCTCACAGTTATTCAGCGCCATTCGCGCGCTCTTACATACACACTTAAAGGTCGGGCGGAGCCGGACATTCATCGCGCTTGGCGCGCTCTTACATGCAGGGCGCCTGCGGCGTTCCTCAGAGTTATTCAGCGCCCTTCCCGCGCTCTTACATACAGGGCGCCTGCGGTGGCCCTCACACTTAAAGGCCGCGCTAGTCGCGCTTTGCGCGTTTTTCACATGCAGGGCGCCTTTAAAGGTCGGGCGAAGCCCGACATCCAGCAAACCCTCCACACTTAAAGGTCGGGAAAAACCCGACATTCAGCGTGCTTCGCGCGCTCTTACATTGCGATAAGGGCCCTCCACACTCGTACGCGAATCGCAGCGCGAAGCCGCGAACGCGAGTCTGGATTCTAGTTCGCTAATCAGCGAAATCGACTCCACACTTGCGTTCGCGGCTTCGCGCCGCGTAGTCTGGAGCGCCCTATAGGCAGACACTCATATTGGCACGTCTGTGCATAGTGCATATTGAGTGATCAGCACATTTAATGTAGATCTTGTGATAACCCAACCCAATTCCAAATAATTAAATTGAAATTAAAGACTTTTCTTTTTCACTCGATCACTTTAGTGTCGTAGGACTGATGTAACCCGGAGGCTCGCGGGCCGCAAGCGAGCGGTTCGCGGGCCGCATGCGGCCCGCGGGCCGCCGGTTGCCGACCCCTGATTTAGAGTATATGTAGACGAACAGAATTGTGCTAAAAGGTCCTCACTCAGCTTAATGTCCCGAAGTGAATCCTAGGACAAACTACGTGATGCTGATTTTCAGTGAGGCCGAGGCCTGATAAAACTAAAACTAGAACTAAAACTAACTAGGTAGCAGAAATAAGTTCAAAATTAAGTAAGTAACAAAAACATAAGGATCAATCCATATCCATACTAATATTATAAATGCAAAAGTGTGTTTGTCTGCCTGTTACCTCTTCACGCCTAAACCGCTGAACCAATTTAGTTTAAATTTGGCATAGAGATAGTAAGTCCCGGGGAAGGACAGAGGATAGTTTGTATGTCGGAAATGAAATGAGGGATGGAAATGAGAAAATTAATTAATTGCCTGTTAATTGGTGTTAGCAATCAAGCATATTCTCAAAATGATTGCCATTACATTTTATCCAGCCGTTATACTAAACTTGCTGTAACTGCTGGCACTTATTCTACGCAGACGAAGTCGCGGGCAAAAGCTAGTCAATAATTAAAAGTGAGAAAAAAGAAATCTAAAGAACACGTTGAACACGAACGGGTGTGTATGTGTTTGTGTGTGTGTGTGTGTGACTGAGTGTGTGAATTAAAAATTAGATTATACAGATAAATGTATGGAGTATGCTGTATGAAATTACATTCCGTACATAAGTACAAACAAGTCAAGTCAAGTCATGCAAACCAATTTAACTGTAGAAAAAGGTGCGAATTTCAAAGTTTCCATGGGAGATTGACACTTCGCGCCTTCCTTTTTTTAAACTTGCCTCCTCTATCTATAGGTACAGAAGAAATATCTGAGGTACCTAATATCAAAGATAGATATAACTCCGTAATAGATGGATACAGTCTAAGGAAAAAACGTGCCTCGAAAATCAAGAAAATTTGATTCTCGTTCAGAGGGCGCTACTAGTTTTGGCCTACAGTCGTATAGATGGCGTTGACGGTTTCGTTTGTTATTTAACAATTTTAACGCATATCAGTAAAAGAACATGGGTCAAAATTATAAAAATAATTAATGCAAATAAAAAAAATCATTTATCTATATTTAAATACATTCTATCGTATTTTTATAAATCTTCATTTTTAGTTTTAAAGTGTGTCGACAGATGGCAGTGAATTTACTGGGGTTAAAAAAAATTTACTATGACAGTACCGCTCTAGTATAAGTTACTCTATGCTAATATGTACTAGTACTAGGTACTATGTCAAAATATGAGGGATTATTTTTTATCGCGGATTGGCAAACCAATATTTTTTAAAATTAATATTTAAATTATGTTTCAAAGATTGAATGTATTTACCAAATATTTTACAAATTGACATCACAGATTGAACTTAACAAAAAATTACAAACGGAATACAATAAAATTACAATAAAAAAATACCATCCATAAAAATACCTATTACTTAAAAATAATTACAATATACTTAACTAACACTAAACTTAAACTAATCCATTAAAATTTAAAACTAGTCCAACAACCCACCCCGCATCGCTCCCGACGCAAGGTGCCCATCACGCTTGCTGCGTTTCCGCGTTGGACCGCGATGGACAACCTCTGCGCCAGGAACGACCCAAATAATAATTATATAAAAGCCAAAAAGATGAAAAATATAGTTGTAGCCACAAATGGTCGATACCCCATGCGAAATTTTACGCACATTTTTTTAACACATTTACTGCCAGGGGGCGTGGCCTAGGAACAAACTTGTATGACGGTGAACGCACATGTGCGTTGGGGGCAGTGAATGTGTTAATGATATAGGACGAGCGATAGCGATAGAAACGAGCAGACAAATAGCTGGTAAGCGATTATACCCTCGCCCTTCAACTCCTGCAATACCAGAGGGGTTGTAAGAGCGTTGTCAGCCTTTAAGATTGGTTTATAGTCCGTCTAAGCCAATTTTGCAACGATTTGAATAGAAAAAAGGAAGTGGTGTAGTTACACTCTGCCATTGCAAATGCCACTCAGACTTAGCTTAGTCGGACTCTATTAAACTATTATTTTCTGGGTAGCCATAGTCTTACTTGAAAAAAACCGGCCAAGTGCCAGTCGGACTCGCGTTCCAAGGGTTCCGTACATTATACATTTTTTTTAAATGTACAGTCAGCTGCAGAGAAAAGGCACATCCCCCTGCATAGAAGTTTGTATGCAAGGGTCCTAAGCGAATAGTAATTAGTATTGCTGACTGTACCTATTTTTTATGTGAAACGTGAGATGTCTTTAAAAAATCCGTAGGGGTCGGATTAAAAACGATGTAATTAAGTCCGACTCACGCTTGATTGCACATTTGTAATAGGTTTTCCTGTGATCTATATGTAAAGAGCTATTTTATATAATTTTTTCAAAATTTTTGACTTAGTAGTAGTAGTAGTTTTAGTAGTTGTAAAGGGGGTAATGGTCATTTTTTCGCTATTTTCTTGAATAACTTCTAAACGATTTAGTTTTAAATTACAAGAAAAATGTATTTTAGATTCTCATAATGAGCTCTTTCATGTGATATGTATAACACGATATAGTTTTAAAAACTGTATTTATTACCTTTCTCATTTACCCCCCAAAAGTGGCCCCCATGTTTAAAATTCATTTATTAACGTTACATGTCTTTGGGTCACAAACTTACGTATGTGTACCAAATTTCAACTTAATTGGTTGAGTAGTTTTGGAGAAAATAGGCTGTGACAGACGGACAGACAGACAGACGCACGAGTGATCCTATAAGGGTTTCGTTTTGTCCTTTTGAAGTACGGAACCCTCTCATATTCCCTCACAGTCTTTATCAGACCACTCACAGGTAAGTATGCATAAAAGGACCTCAAAGAGAGAAATAATATAGAAATATACTCATAATAATTCATATTTATTTTAAAACCTTGACCAAATCTAGAATATAACATTATGTAGAATTTATTTTATCGTGCCGTATCCATCGTCAATATTATTTTGCAGGTAAAAAAATCTATCCCATACATTTTAATCACAATTAACTCATCGGCTATAGTCTCCACATTTAAAACATTGGCATTCGTCTGGCTCTTGAAGCCTTATTTCCATGACAGCGTATTTAGGATCATCCAGCCTTACCCCATCGGCATTGTAACAATGTGAAAGTGTAACGATACGTTCTCTGAGGTAATTTTCTCTACAGCAGTGACATTCCTGAAATTAAAAATAATAAATATTTATCATAAAATTTAAAACATACTCGCATAGATTTTGTATTTTTGTATTGTATTGGTTATGTGCGAAGTTGGTGATGGGAAAAATTTCATGGGACTACATCCCCGTACTAATCGAATAAATAAAGAATAAATAATAAATTTAAACTGTCTTAAGACATACTTAATGTTATTAAGCTAATTTTACGGTTTAACTCACGCATTTTTAGTCACTTGCGCGGCATGTTTCGGAGAGCCTAGGTCTCCATTTTCAAGCGCTAACAGTGCGTGAGTAGCGTTTACGATGGATTTAAACCGAAAAATTAGCTTAATCTTCATACTAATTGGCAGGCTGCCAACTGCCGGAGCGAATACCTTTAAAAACCCTGTAACAGTTGCAATAGAAGGGTGCACTTGGCTACTGCACATTCCTTCACATTTGTTCACAGTGACCTCTCCATTACATGATCTGACCAGTCTTCCCATTTCGTCATACTGTTCTGTAAGTGAAAAAAAAAACCTATATTACACAGTTAAAATTTATAGTAAGAATTTTATATAAAAGTATCTATTAATATTTTTATACACTTGTAGGTTTTCACAACTGAGTAAGTGTCTACTTATAATTTATGAATATTTCCTCATAAAACGCTAATACAGTAGAAGTTAGGCCAAGATAAGTCTGCAGCGATTTTGATAGCCCAGACTGTGCAAGTGTTATTTTAAACGTCTAACTTCTATGAAATTATGACGTATAAATAACACTTGCACAGTCTATGCCTTCAAAATCGTTACAGTTATCTTGGTCTAACTCTATGTTTATACTATTAGGATCTTGCTTATAGTTTGACTTTGGGTTTTATTTTAGTGTAGGTAATCAAAATTAAATATTTAAATCGAGTATACAATTTTGTCACAATTTCATAAATTTGTAAAACAATAATCATAGATTTATAAAATAATTACATTCCGTGAAAGTGAATTTTATATATAGCAATATTTTAATACATAACACACATACATACCCTTTGTGACCAATATCTCACTCAGAGATGTTTCACAATTTTCATCAGCTGAACAAGTAACTAAAGTAACGAATGAAAATTCTAAAACAAGTAGAACTAAACGTTTAGAATTATATAAAGCCATTTTAAGAAAACTCTTATGACACAGATTTGTCTATCTAATCTTTATTTTACTATCATGCCCTATGGGTGCCTACAAATCAACTACTGTTGTAATGCTAAGATTTTAGCCTTATATAGCAGCTCATTTTGTTAAAGGACGTTACAAGGGATCGCGTCTTGACAATCAGCAGGGGTTTGAGCACATAAGTTAAATGTCTTGTAAGTTAAGTGATCAAGCTATGAGTATTTTTATTATTTCTAGGTTAGCGTAACTATTGTGTAGATATCTATTTTCTTGCTATTTGACGATATATTTATAAAGTAGTTTATCTTTTTTTTGTAATAACATTTAATAAGCATTATCTTAAGTGGCTGTATGCGCAGCATATTTCGGGTGACGACAACATGAAAAAAAATTATGAGCTTTTTATTAAACAAAAAATTATACAAATAATTTATTGAAAAAAGTATTGTACAGAGGTTCATCTTAAAGACTAAGAGTTGTTAGTAGAGGAAAGTGGGTTACAAATGCCTGAACTAGGAGTTCCTGTGTTTCAGGCAGCGAAGGAAAAAAATTATCACGTTTTAATTATTCACTTAATTATAAATTATAAGTAGTGCTTAAACAATAAAAGTCTTTTCACCTTAACAAAATAGGACTGTAATGTTCTGCCACTAGAGTGCAGCACTAGCCATTTAGTAAACCATAGAGTAACTTATACATACTGTACCTTTAACAGGTTTTTGACAAGTTTTCAGAGATAATAAAATATGACATTGATGCATCAAGGCGGTTTGTTTACAGAGGACCTACCGCCTACCGGGAAACGCGAATCTGAAATTTCGCTATCTGCCTCTTTATCGCTCGAATATGCAAGAGTGACAGTGATGTTAGATAACGAAATTTTGATTTTCTTGTTTCGCGATAGACCCTCAGATTGTGGTAGTGGCGCCACCTACGCAGAGTCTCGCGTAATATTCCCTATTAAGTATTTTTTTGTGAATAAATTAATTAATTATATGCTGAAATACTAAGTTTCATCATTTTATCTGCACGTGCACTTATAATAAGGAAAACTATGCCGGGAAGTCGTGTAAGTGGGTATTTATTTGCGAATAATCAATGCTATCTATGGTATGGAATGATAATATCGCTATTTTTCGAATGTCGTCGTCGGCAATAAATAATCATTCTTGAAATTTGAATCAAACATTGTACGTTATTCCTTTCTTTTAAGATATGATGTTGCTTAGGAAGACTTATTATTTTTTGTCCGTTCATTCGATTGGCATCATAAAGATAGGGGTGTTTTTTTTTACATTTAAGTCGGTTCGATTCCCAGACGAAGCAAGTAATTTTTAGAAAATCTTTGAATGCAGTATTACTAATTTTAAAAATAACAAAGTCTTATTTCAGCAAAATGCCCTATCTACGACATTTAGGCTACTTTCCCTTCATGTCCTATACATATATTCTTTGGACGCCCTGTATATATAATAATATATAATAGTTAATATATATAAAAAAGTATGAACTTAATGGATAAAATACTTGTTAGGAAATAGGCTAACTGCGTATGCCCAACAGGAAACCCGTGTGATCGCTGCTGGGGACATGTTCTCTTAAATGATTTTTGTAATTTACTAGCTACATAAATAATTTATATAGATCAAGAACCCTTTATATACGACTTTTCCGTCTTAGTGATTCACAATGTCTTCATTAAACAACGAAAGTGTACAACTTTACTTGCGTATTGAAAATAATTTAAATAAATAATCATGATACACAGTCACGTTATTTTGTTCAGTGTATTATTTTTGTCAACATGTCAGATAAAACAAAGCAAGTCCAGTCTTATTACCCAAGAAGTTGAGCTACCACCAGGTAAGCAAAATGTGTAGATAATGCAAATCATTTATGAAGTTATTTTATATACTGTACCCATTTTATAAGACGCAAAAGTATGAAAAGTAGGATATCAAGCTAATTTGCTTTCTTTCGTTTGAATATCTCGTAAGAATTTTTATTTCGAGTTTTTGTCAATAACGCATAACGACACTCAAAGCTTTTATTAAAAAATAAAGAATAGGTTTAGCTTGAATGATCAATTGATCATCATCGTATGTAGTATCCCGCAGGAAGAACTCTCTCAAGTATTTCCTCAACAGCTTCCATGGGCCGAGAGCTTTTTAGGGTAAGTAGGTATTTGATGCAAGTCATGCGAGCTGAAAATTTGTGTCATACTTCTCTAATCATACCCTAACTAAGAACTGCCTTATTTTTTTATAACTCAGTATACATTTTATTTTAAATTGTAAATGTATAAAAATACGTTAAAATGTATTTAAATAGGATAAATGATTTTCTTATTTGCGTTAATTATTTTTGTATGATTTTGACCCATGTTCTTTAACGGTTATGCGTTAAAATTATAAATAACAAGCGAAACCGTCAACGCCCTCTATACGAGAGTAGGCCAACACTAGTGGCGCCATCTGATCGAGAATCAAATTTTCGTGATTTTCGAGGCACGTTTTTTCCTTAGACTGTATCCATCTATTACGGAGTATCTTTGGTATTACCAAATTATCCTTTAGTATATTTATTTAATATAAATGTGTATGCAGGACAGGAATGTGTCATGACTCCAGTGGTGCATGTATTGAAACATCCAGGGTGCCAGCCACAGCTGATTCCATCGTATGCTTGCGTTGGAAAATGCACCAGCTATTTACAGGTAAATATGATTCTACTATTACAGTTTTGGAGTATGTAGGATGTAGAGAGGGCAAATAGAGACCACATAGAGACTACTTTTTCCAGGTCTACGCGGCAGTTATGCCTGGGACCCAAGGCCAATGACAGTTTGTTAGGAATTGTATACGAGTATAGCAACTGACATTTGGAACTCCATACGCGCGATGTAGGAAATGTATATGAACTATAGGCAGTGGCTATACTTACTACTGCTACGATTGCTTCTACCAAAGAGGATATAATAAGATAGAGCGGTACTGTCATAGTAAATTTTGTAACCCCAGTAAATTCACTGCCATCTATCGACACACCTTAAAACTAAAAATGAAGATTTATAAAAATACGATAAAATGTATTTAAATATGGATAAATGATTTTTTTATTTGCATTAATTATTTTTACGATTTTGGCCCATGTTCTTTCACTGATATGCGTGATTTTTTTTAAATAACAAACGAAACCGTCAATGCCATCTATACGACAGTAGGCCAAAGCTAGTAGAGCCCTCTTATCGAGAATCAAATTTTCGTGATTTTCGAGGCACGTTTTTTCCTTAGACTGTATCCATCTATTACGGAGTTATATCTATCTTTGCTTCTACTAAACTTAAAATATATACATCATTCTTTTGTTCAGGTGTCAGGAAGCAAAATTTGGCAAATGGAACGTTCATGTAATTGTTGCCAGGAGTCTGGTGAACGGGAAGCTACGGTTGATTTGTATTGTCCAGAAGCAAAAAAGGAAGAGAATAGATACAGGAAGGTGTGTAGGTTTGTTGTATTTAAGTATTTTGTAATATATAAAGTTGTGACATAACTAACCGTGTAATCTAAATTAGACAACTAGAGTCGGACAAAGATAAGTCTGCAACAATTTTGATAGCACACGCAGTGCATGTGTTATTAAAATTTTCTAAAGTAAGGTGGGGTAAGGGTAAGGTAAGATTATCACCGGGGTAAGACTTATATCGACCGGGATATGGACCGTGATTACGTTTTATATTGTTTTCGAGTTCCCGATATTTCGACGTTTAAGTCTATTGAAACCATAGAGTAACTTATACTAGAGCGGTACTGTCATAGTAAATTTTGTAACCACTGTAAATTCACTGCCATCTATCGACATACTTTAAAACTAAAAATGAAGATTTATAAAAATACGTTAAAATATATTTAAAAATGGATAAATGATTTTTTTATTTGCATTAATTATTACGGAGTTATATCTATCTTTGATTGAAACTAACCGTGAATAATTCAAAACTGTAAGACTATTATTTGTATGGAATCCTCATGCTGTTAGTCTTGCCCCGAGCAGAATAAACTAAGTTAGTCTTAACCCACCTTACCTTAATTGTATTTTTATTTTATTTCAGGTGGTTACAAAAGCACCACTTGAATGCATGTGTCGTCCTTGTGGTACTATTGATTCAAATGCTATTATTCCACAAGAAACAGTTGGATACGCTGAAGAAGGACCGCTCCATAATCATTTCAGGAAAAGCTTCTAGACGAAAATTGTTTTAATCAAACTTTGTATAGATTCGTGCAGTTCTTATAATTGTTATATGTTATTCAGAGACTATTAAAAGCCTTGACCAATTTTTGTTATTTATTTCACATCGACTTGTCCAATGAATCCTGAGAACGAAATGTTTACCTGAAACGAGTAACCCCTTACGGGTCAGTTTCATATAAGTGCTTCTACTGATAAATTCTACACTAAATTTACAATTTACAATCGTTACACAATTTGTCCTTAAGAGGGCATCGTCTGTCCATTGGCGTCCTCATTAGGGGGATTGTGTTTTCTAATAAACTAATCCGTTTCTGTATAATCCAGTACATACATAATATTAATGTTGTAGTATACTTTTGTTCCAAGCATAATATACGGGTTTGCCAGTACGCAGCGTACAACGTAGGCGAACAACACGCGAACGCGAAGCGAAGCGATGCAGCGCGGGTTGAATCAATCCTTTGATACCTATAGAAGTGTCCTACGTGGTCGATCTCGTTGCGAACGTAAACGCCGTGAGCCCGCTGCCAGGCGGCTTATTTCGGCTACACCCGTAACTATATATCGTAGCGATTTCAGACTGTGCATATAAATCGAAGGTCAGATAAGTCCAAATTAACTGCATCGACTTTGCAGGCAACAGTGTGGAAGCGCCACTACTGAAAAAAATGCCATTTTCTTAAAAGTTTTTTTCCCTGTTGAGAACTGCCATCTGTAACGACTATAATTAATTTTGATGGGTGTGTACCTAATGCTTAATATATAAAAAAACTATCATACCTTTGTTATAATGCCATTTGATATATAAATATATGTTATAATGTTTATATTGTGATTTCGTCTAAACTGTCATTGATATAATGCCTATTATAATATAATTTTTAAGTAGTATACTTCAGTAGTATAGTTTATATCTTTTATAATGGATTTTGATATATTATATTTTTGTATAAGGGGTCATCCATTAATTACGTAACATAAATTTCTAGGTTTGGCATTGGCACTTGGTCACATTTTTGGCAATTTTGTTTTCAACGACATTGGCAATTAGAATAAGGTATTAGTCATTTTTAGTCATTATGTCACTTGTTAGAACAAATAATATACTTTACAGATACAGATACAGATACAGATCTTTTATTGGTAAAAATAATAATAATTTATTGGTTTAGAGTATGTAACATAACATAAAGTCAATGTATACAGATGGAACCCTGTGATACATTGTTATTAACCGGTACCAAACATGACTGGCCCATCACTAACTCATTTGACACTGACGTTTGGTAAAATATTCAATTCAATTTCAATTTCTGAACGTTAGTTTGTTTTGTTTCCCGATTCGTGATTTTTGCGGTCTGCTTCTAGTTGCTTTTAACGTCTATTTCTTCATCACTAATTCCCAAAATGAGTCGCCGCAAACGCGTGAAGGTTTGTTATTGTAAACTGTATTTAATTCTGTGTATTTAAAGCTAAGATGTTAGTAATCAGTGAGGTTATGTTTATTGATCTTAGGTCGACAACCGGGATTTGGATGAGAAATTAAAACAAGATGATTCTGAGTCTGATCAATCTGAAAAGAGTAAAATCACGTCCATTAGTCCAACTACTGTTAGCAGTAGAAGAGAGTCTACCTCAAGCCGCAATACAGACGGGAAAGAATCCAAGAAAGATGAAAAATCGACGATTATATTGGACGAAACCAAAAGTGAAGATATTGAGGAGGTTAATTACAAGGAAATGCTTAATAGGTATGTACGAATAAAAAAGTTATCTTCCTTAAATATGATAATTCAGATGGACTAAGACACAAAAATTATCTGCAGGACATCACTTTACAGCGTTTAATAAAAATACTTTGTCTTGTTTCAGTAGGTACTTTAATCAGGCCTTGGATGTCTACAGGTTACTTTACAAAAATTGGTAAAGTTGGAGTTCTTAAAGTGGCCAAATGTTACTAAAGAACTACCTACAATTTGTCATTGTTAAAAAGTCTTGTAAACCAAGACACATTATAAATAGACAAGATGAAAATAAACCATTAGTTCCCATTATGCTACAACCGCATTGTATATATTGCAGTTTGGAAGGAGCAGCTTTCCAATCAAGGCTGCCGTTTGACAAAATGTCTTCATTGGAAGCCGAGTGCTTCTCAGATCTGCAGGGTGCCTGTAGCCATGCATTTGTTCAAATCCGGAACAGAATCCTGAAGATGTGGTTTGAAGACCCCAAGAAACAACTTATTCAGGAACATGCAGTTTCCAAAATGGAGGTATGTTTTGATTATTTCAGTCTCATTTCTGTATAAACAAAAGATTAATTTGAAACAGATTTAAATTATGCTAGTCAGGGGTGTCCAACCTTTTTGATACAAGGGGCCACGGCCAGGCCTTCTCCTAGGAGCTTCCAGGGCTAAATTAAGGTTGATTCTGTTGGCGGGTCATAGTTTAGCCCAGGCTATATTTATTTATTATTTGTATTTGGCTACGCTGGTCTGATGACATAATAAAAGGAGTAGGGGCCAACTGGATCTGGGAGGCCCAAGACCACAAAAAACGGAACAATCTGGACAAAGCCTATACCTCTTAAGAGGGTTCTGGTGTAATTATCTTTGAACTGTAAATTAGGATAATCCTAGTATAGGTTACATTACTAATATTTTATATTTGTTATTCGGTTACCCAGAAATAAAAAGACTTTTATTTTTATTTTCTTTTATTTATTATTTGTAAAGCGGTCAAAGAGTTGTAACATATGATTTTGGAATTTAAATTCATTAATTTGTAAGAATGCTTTTCTTATTTTAGCCCCCATATAATGGAGACCCAGCTTTAATTATCAGGACGCATGCATTTCTGGAGAGACATGGTTTCATAAACTATGGAATCTATGAGCGGCTTACAGCAATACCATCGCCTCCCAAAGGAAAGCAGAGGCCTAAAGTCATCATTATTGGAGCAGGTAATCTCAACATTTTTTTTTAGTTTATTTAGAACACAAACAGTCACATATACAAATGGATTTGAAATACAAATGTACTTAACATGCTTAACCCTTAAATGCATGATTTTTTGTATAACTTTTTAATAAATTGAAATAGATGTGTCATGCTGTATAAAAGTAATAAATGTGATTTTGGATAGCTGCATATTGAGCCACGGACCATCAAATATACGATGCATATATACATCATTAATATCATTATGCATTTAAGGGTTAAGAAACGGACCTGGAGGTTCATTATTAAGTACATAATGTTAACATACATACTAACAGCATAAATAAAAAGAAGATCAAAGAAATCATGAGCCATACCTACCTAGGTAGGTAGGACAACCGGAAAGTTACATTTATACATTTAGTTATTTATATTTATTTTCAATACTTGAACTATTGCCACAATTTAGGTTTAAGTTTCATTCTAAGACTAGACAGGGAAGTGTAAAAAGGATCAATATCATGTAGGTTTTTGTATTTTGATTTAATTATTAGTTTATATCCTTTTATTCACAGAGTTGTTCCCCAATGTTTCCCTGTTCAAAATTATAAATAAGTTTTTAATATAATTGCATATAAAAATATTCTTCAGGTGTGTCCGGTTTGGCGGCTGCTCGTCAACTTCAGTCGTTTGGCTGTGAGGTAGTCATATTGGAGGGCAGAGACCGGGTCGGCGGCCGCGTGGTCACGTACAGGAAGGGACCTTATGTTGCCGACTTGGGTAAGTGTTAGACATTAGGCCAGGATTACACTCGTAAGTTTTACTTACGTAAGTAGGGACAAAGCTATTTGCTAGAATGAGATAACGATATCCATATCTCATTCTGTAGTATAGCTGTGTCCCTACTTACGTAAGTAAAACTTACGAGTGTAATGTTTTAATGTTTATTTGGGCACAAACGGTACATGTTTCTTATAACTAGTGTCTTATACATAATTCATAAACCAGGACAGTTGCCACCACTTAATAGCTCATTAAAGAAAAACAAAATACATGATAACTAAACTTAAAGATTAACAACGAGGGTCGAATTAGGACAGGGGCTAAATTAATGAAGATAAAACTATTTCTAATCCTGGCCTTAAAGCAATTGCTAGGTTGGCTCTCTGTAATTTTGAATTTAAAACAGTTAAGAATGTAAAGTTGTCGTCTCCCGTTAAACGATTACAAAATATATGTATAATTAATCAATTTTCTCACAGTAGTCTAGAAAAGCACTTTGTAATGACTCGGCCGAAAGTGCAATCGATGAACTCGTATCTTCGAGGGCCTGGTTGGCCCTCTAACTAACCTGTCAATCTATTGATCACTTTCTAGCCTCTTCAACAATGTAATAACTTTTATTTTGCAGGTGCTATGGTTGTAACTGGATTGGGCGGTAACCCGGTGACAACGCTGTCAGTTCAGATGAACATGGAACTACATAAGATCAAGCAAAAGTGTCCACTCTACGAAGCTACTGGCAATCAAGTTCCTAAACATAAAGATGAAATGGTAATATGTAATATATTATTATTTTTTATAGTATCGTAACTATCACCGCGGGCGTATGGGGGGGTCTCGAATGTAAATTCCAAATAATGATGACACACTTCGACTTCAAACTCTGGTAAATCCATTCGACTCTCTTAGGAAATATCTACCCTTTTCTTAATACCAAAATCGCAAAATCTGACAGTTGGATTTACCCGAAGTTAAGCGACTCATATATTGTTTGAATCAGAATTTGCTACTATTAAGTTTTGATATTATTTAAGTAGGTACTCCGCGGTTTTGACATAGCTACTAATCTTTTATTTTATGAAATTCAGCCTCAAATGCTAAATGCAGTGCGCAAACAATTTTTTGCTTACGTGCTAGTGCTCAAGTGCTAGGTGTCAATGCTTTTGTTTAAACGTCGACACTTTTCGGTTAACACTATTCAATCTTCTGTTGCAATGTAAAAAGGGATGCATTTCACAGTAACAACGTATCAGTTTATCTACTTAAATACCTAAAGTAAAAGAACGGGTTGTGCTAATTATGTATTTGTAATTTGCAGGTGGAGCGCGAGTTCAACAGACTTCTTGATGCTACGTCCTACCTCTCCCATCAAGTAGACTTTAACTACTACAATGACACGCCGGTCTCACTTGGACAAGCTCTTGAGTGGGTCATCAAATTGCAACAAAAGAACGTGAAACATAAGCAGGTAATTAATACACTAATAAGTTTTTGGCAAAACTTTAATTTTTTGTAGAAGCTGGGCTTTTATCGCTGACTGTACTTTTCTTTCCATAGGCAACTAAAACTAATCGAAATAGTTCTAAAAACCCCAAACATTATATCTTAATATTCCCATGGCAACCTCCTGTCTTCATCATAAGGTCAGCTTGATGGTACCATAATATTGTATTGTCATCCGATTTATAATGTATGCAAAATTTCAGCTCAAACAGAAATCGGGAAGTGGGTCAAATTTAGCTTCCAAGATTCCACACTAACATACTAACCAGGCAAGTTAAATAAAAGCTTGTAAAGGTCATTTCATTACAAGGCGTTAAAAAAAAAACCGGACAAGTGCGAGTCGGATTTGTTGTTATAGCGGTAACAGAAATACATCATCTGTGAAAATTTCAACTGTCTAGCTATCACGGTTCATGAGATACAGCCTGGTGACAGATAGACAGACGGACAGACGGAGAGTGGAGTCTTAGATTTAAAAATACGAAAATGAATATAGTTACGTACTTAATAATATATTGGACATGCCATCGCGCAAACAAAGGAACATTAAATTTACAGTAAACTTAGAAAGGGTAACAAAAATTCTTCGTTTTATGGTAAAACATTATGACATTCTTAGTCTTTAATGTTACATTGTCTAGTCTCTATAAATCTTATACTTTTAAACGAGCAATTCTTGTATATGACGGCGCGCTGTCGAATATTGCGCCCCATTTGTGCCTATCTTTAGATTACTTACGAATATTTGTTATTTAGTAGTTTGTTTTGATTAATTGAACGTAAATAGTTATTTGTGCAACAAGAGAGGAAAGTTGTTTTTTTCTTGCGAGTGTTTATTTTGAGTCCTGAGAAAGCGAAAGATTCTAAGTTAGAATCTTGACCTTAGCGAGGGACTCAAAAACACGAGATGTAAAATAACTTTGCTCTCGTGTTGCACACATAATTTTTCACCTCAGTAGTGAGAACATATTAAAGGTTAAAATGTATTTCGAATTACACAGAATAATATAGAGAAAAAAATTGTAATAAAAGTATGAAGTGGCAGTTCATGGCCTTCACTGAATTAAAAAGCTACTTTGTTTCACTCCCTGGAGTGAGGAAAGTAGGCTTGTTCGAGCTGCTGAGGTGAAAATTATGGTAAAAGATGGTAGTTATCAAACTATGTTTATTATGATTGGTTAAACGACAAAATATTATGGTTGTCATTAAAATGTAGGGTATCTTTGATATCATATTGACAGTTGACAGGTGTTTGTTTTGATTGCTTAAACGTCAAAATATTATGAGTGTTGATTGTTTTTTTTTTTTTATCCTATCTGGCTTTTACTCCCCGCAATTTTGCACGGGGTGAATTTGCCAATGTCGGTTTGTTGATTGTTTTAAAATTCGTGGTATCTTTGAAATTATGTTGACATTGACAGTCATGGAAATGTTGAAGGTAGTATTGAAATAGGAGCGGGTTCCCCCGAATAGGGTAGCAAGATGGCGGTCATTCTGTTGACCGCACGGTGGTGCACGTGTTCTAACCTATTGGCTCCTAATCCAATTCTATTGTGTCAATCATATGTTATTTTGATCTAAAGTGTATTTAAATAAAATCAGTGAGTTGTAAACGTGTAGAACGTGCTTTTATTTCCGCGTTTTCCCCACCCTTATACCGCGATGGGTGATAAAAATAAATGTGACGATGCCAACACTCGTGATGTGTTACTCAGTGATGACAAGCGTTCCGCCGAGCCTCCTGGTGCTTCGCCATATATATGTATACCTAGTCGGCTCATAAGTTCTGTCACTGGCCTTTAAAATTTAAATTTGGAACTCCTAAAACAAAAACCGTTCTGCATTTGAATTTCGAATCTTTATTAAATATTTGAGTAGTATAATTTTGCAATTTTCTGTTTTCTTCAACATGGAGTGGACGCTTAAAGATAGCCGTACCGCAATAATTGCACTATATCGTTGTGGTCACTCGCCGACTAAAATTATTAAGCTACTTGAAAATTTGAAATTCTCTAAGATTTGTGTATCGTACCATAGAAAGATACAGTGAGGTCTCTAGTTTAAATGACAAGAAAAGAAGCGGTCGTCCGCGTACAGCTAGGACTCCAGCGGTTGTACAAGCAATTAGGGCACGCATTGCCAGAAATCCCGCTAGGAAACAAAGAGTTATGGCCCTCCAGATGGGTTTGAGCAAAAACACGGTGAAAAGAGTGCTTAATCAAGACCTGAGACTTCGTGCTTATAAACGAAAAACTGGCCATCTTCTCAATGGTCGGCTTAAAGCTTTAAGGCTTAAAAGATTAAGCTTTATTGAAGAAGTACGCTAAAAATAAGCACCGTTGTATACTGTTTTCGGACGAGAAAATTTTTGACATAGAAGAAAACTGTAATAAACAAAATGATAGTGTACGCTCGCAATAGTAAAGAAGCGTCTAATAGCATTCCCCGTATTCAAAGAGGTCATCACCCTTCATCTGTGATGGTTTGGATGGGAGTTTCTTATGCGGGCGTCACAAGTATGCATTTTTGTGAGAAAGGAGTAAAAACTAGTGCCAAAGTGTACCAAGACACGGTGTTGACTAATATTGTGAAACCACTATCCCATACGATGTTTCTAAACCAGCATTGGGTTTTCCAGCAGGACTGCTCCAGCCCATAAGGCAAAGTCTACACAAGCCTGGCTCGCCTCCAATAAAATCGACTTTATACGGCATGAAGATTGGCCCTCCTCTAGCCCAGATCTTAATCCTTTAGACTATAAAATATGGCAGTATTTAGAGGAAAAGGTGTGCTCAAAACCTCATGCAAATCTAGACTCGCTGAAAAAATCTCTTGCTACGGCAGTGGCCAATATCGACATGAAAGTGGTGCGTGAATCCATTGACGACTGGCCACGAAGACTTCAAGCCTGTGTAGATAATTATGGCGGTCATTTTGAATAAATGTTATACATTTAGATTCTCTAGTTTATAAGCTTTCAAACGCTGTACAAATTATACGGAATAAACTTAAACTTTTGATTTTATTTGATACTATGTATATGACAGAACTTATGAGCCGACTAGGTATATATATATATATTTCGGGGATCTCGGAAACGGCTCTAAAGATTTCCATGAAATTTCCTATATGGGGGTTTTCGGGGGCGAAAAATCGATCTAACTAGGTCTTACCTCTGGGAAAACGCGCATTTTTGAGTCTTTATATGTTTTCCGAGCAAAGCTCGGTCTCCCAGATATTTGAATTAAAGCCAGCATCAGAAGATTCTTAGCAGGTGAGGACTGAGGTGTTCAAAATACCTACACAAGCTTTTATGCACTTAACAATAGGTTATTCTTAAGTTCATACTTAGTTTATTTTGAACATGTTATCGCTTAGCAACTTCCACTACCTACTGTTTGTACTTACTATAGTCGACATCGACAGTGACCTTTTGCAAACCTTATCACAGTCGCCATCAGATATATCGGAGCGGCAAAGGCGTTTACAAAATATATGAACAAGTTTCTATTGTAAAGGTTAGAGTGCGTGTTCAGATATTTTTGAGCACCTCGGCCGCTCCGATACATCTAATGGCGACTGTACAACTACATAAGTCCTTCCGATGGTCATTTGAAGTGTTGAACAAGTTGCTGTTGTTTCGTGAACAATTTAACAATCATATAATTGTTTGTTTTAACAGATTCAACAACTGAAAGCGGTCATCACTCTACAAGAGAAGCTTAAGGGTAACATAAATAAGTAAGCATTGATTGTATTACGCTGTCCTAACGAAGGAATGCTTTTAAGGCCACAATATATAATTACAGTGTGCGTGTCTTTCATTCATGGCTTTAAACTGAACGTATTTTTGCAAACAGGAATCAGCCCACACCAAATACTCATTCAAATGTTTACTACATTGTTTCAACATTAAGATTTTATTTTCAATGAGCGGTGTGGGTTGGTTCCCGTTTGCATAAATACGTCCAACTTATTTCTTTATTTCTAGGTAAATAACATGTATCAAATTTTCTTTGTACAGAATGTCTGACATTCAAGAGTTACTCAAGTCAATGAAGATCGAAAAGGAAGCTCTGCTTGTAGAAAAAACAAAACTGGCTGCTGGGGATGCTAGCATCTTGCAAGAGTTCAACCTTCGCCGCCTCAACAGAGAGATGAAGCAATTGTGTAATGAATATGATTCACTGGTCAATCAAAATCAGAGTATTGAAGATAAGTTGACACAGCTCGAGACCAATCCACCAAGGTAATTATAGTTCCATCTTGCATGCTCGGCTGCACTTTACACACCTTACACCTTGGGTCCGAGGGGTGCTGCTATGTAAATTCTAACACTGATTTAGCTGTAAAAATCGATGTTTTAATTTTTTTTTAAATTTTTCCCAGAATCAGTAAACAATTATGTAACACATATATTAATTTAAAACAACAAGAAAAAAAACCGGCCAAGTGCGAGTCGGACTCGCGCACGAAGGGTTCCGTACCATTACGCAAAAAACGGCATAAAAATCACGTTTGTTGTATGGGAGCCTTGCTGAGCTATGTATGGAGCTGTGAAAATTTCAACTCTCTAGCATGAGATACAGCCTGGTGACAGACGGACAGACAGACAGCGGAGTCTTAGTAATAGGGTCCCGTTTTTACCCTTTTGGGTACGGAACCCTAAAAATCATGCATTTAAGGGTTAAGTGATTCCTCCGTTCCAACTAGGGCTCCCGGTATCCGTGCTACACGCCAACCCGTGCGTCCGTGTTCTTAGCCCCGGCGGTGCTAAGCGTTCGAACTACACGAACCCTTCGAAGGACACGGACACGGCCGTGTAGTGCGTTCGGGAACAGACCTGCGTTCGGCTCCGGAGCTACGGTCCTCGCTGTTCTGTTTTTTTTTGTTTTGCTTGTTATTGTTCAATATTAATCTTGTGATTCTTCGCTCTTATAAAGAACGCGTCCGATCGTCACTATACATTGAGAACGGACCGGACCCGTGTGTAATTAATATCCGTGCATCGGGACACACGGGTAACACGGGTACATGGACCCTAATTACCCGTTCCGAACCGGCCGCAAATCCGGTTTCGTGTAACACGAGAACGGGGTCCCGGCGACGGGTACACGAAACCCGGACGCGACCGCGAGCCCTAGCTCCAACCTACAGTTCCAATTTGTTCCAGCTCCGTGTACCTGTCGGTGCGAGACCGCCAGATCCTGGACTGGCATTTCGCGAACCTGGAGTTCGCGAACGCCACGCCGCTGGGCAACCTGTCGCTGAAGCACTGGGATCAGGACGACGACTTCGAGTTCACCGGGAACCATCTAACAGGTATGTTGGAATTTATAAAACTCCCGTGAGACTCGAACATACCTTCTTCTTCCTCGCGTTATCCTAGCATTTTTGCCACGGCTCATGGGAGCTTGGGGTCCGCTTTGACAACTAATCACAAGATTTGATGTAAGCACTAGTTTTTACGAAAGCGACTGCCATCTGACCTTCCAACCCAGATGGGAAACTAGACCTTATTGGGATTAGTCCGGTTTCCTCACGATGTGTTCCTTCACCGACCTAAGTTCCGAAAAACTCATTGTTACGAGCCGGGGTTTGAACCCGCGACCTCCGGATTGAATGTCGCACGCTCTTACCGCTAGACCACCAGCGTAGACTCGAACATACCACAGTATTTTATAAAAACGTTGCCGAGTGGCCTAAGTAGGTACGAAATTGAAAAGCTTGATTATATCACTATTACTACAATACTTTTTCTACTATATAACCTAAATAATTAAACGATAAACGCGAGATACTTAACTAAAAAATTAGTTAAGTATCTCGCTAGATAAAAATATAGTAAAAATGACATCAACGCAACTGCTTATTAATTAAATAGTCGCGCGTTGATGTCTTTTCCTCTTGACCGCGGCGACACGTGATTGGTCGAATTAATTACAGTTGACTCTAAAGCATTTTGTAAGAAGTCATTATAGTGGTTGGGAGCCCATACTCATACTCATAGTGAAAAGTATGCGACATTATTTAGTCAAAAATTTGCTCGACTTATTTCGATCTGTTTTGAGGATTCGCGCCGCGGCGATTTACTATGACACTTTCCATACAATATAATTTTGCGAACTCTTTAACGATGACAAACAGTTTGGTGCAACCGACCCTTAATATGTAATTTGTAAGGTTTCGTCCGCGATTGACGATGGACGGAAGGCAACACAGACTCCGGCCTAAAGCGAGGTTTAGCCTAGCAAGAACTTGCATGCAATTTAATTTATGTTACATTGCCGAATAATAAGGTAAACTACATTCAAAAGTTTGATTAGATACCGCAATGTAGTGAAAATTACATGCAAGTTCTTGCTAGTTTAAACCTCGCTTAAGGGTGTCACCACATATGTCGAAAAGCCAGTTATAAAAAGCTCTATGTCCAACATGCGGTCCTGCACAGACTGTATCCATAGGCTCTCGGCGCCTTTTATCATTTCGTCAGTTCAGTACACTTTGTTGAGGGTCAAACTGCGCTTTCACGTCCATTTTAGCCACTCCAGGTCTTTAATGCTTCAACGGCCTTGCTATCTTCCTTTCTTCAAGCTTTAAAAGAGTATAATTATAATTCTTCAAATAAATTAGTTTGTGTCAAATATTGTCAGGCTTTCTATGACCAGTTTATGTATCAAATTTTAGTGCAGACATTAGGAACTGCTTCAAAGCTTCGAAGATTTCACCTGAACCAACTATCACATTTAAAACTTTATAAAAATCAATATTATTATTATTTATATTCATCAATTCAAGGTCCAAAATAATATACATACGTGTTCTTCTTAGAAAGAGTACATAATATATTAATATTCATATTCTTTATTTGTATTGATCATACATTGTCATAGATGCGTAATTTACATTATTAACCTCGTAAGACACCCACCATAGAAAGTTTTTCAATTTTTAATTTGAACGTTGTTCTATAAGTAAATTGGAACGAATTTCGTTTGTTTTACAACACAGTGAAACAAAAGAAATGCTAGTTTATTTGTTTCATGAAAGGTTCAAATTAGATTGCAATGAATATGTACATTTAGACTCACGAGGATATTATTATTATATACTTACTTATAATTATAAACGAAGTTGAAGTTTATAATTTACATTGTCACTGCTATTTACTTTCTTTCTACATAAAGTAACACTAACACAAATCAAAATATTCCCTGTTTACATACTTAAAACTGCTTCAGCTTATTTACATCTAATTCGGTAGTTAGCTATCCAACCTCTGTGACGTTTCAGATAATTCAGATTGTTATGCATAAATTATGCATATCTAGGGGTTTAGTAGTGTAGCCCAGACCCCCTTGTGTATCGACGATTTTTTCTAAAGACTACACGTCATATATTACAATCAATCACTGTTCTTATTCTCATAGGTATATATAGGTAATACAATATTAATATCATCTTCGCCCTTTACGTTTGCATCACTTAGGCGGCCAAGGTTTGTCACAGCCAGGGGGGTGAAACTTTAAAGGGGGGTACCTTATACATGGAAGCTAGCGCCGTCGGCATCATATAACTCGCATCCAGGCCATAATTGTAAAAAAGAAAAAATGAGCTTGACCGTGTACAGTGCACTACCATGAGGTGTATTCATTTTTCACGTGATTGCTTTGCAATAAAGTTGATGCCGACGGCGCTAGCTAACTTTTAAGTTTTGCCCCCCTGGCTGTGACAAACCTTGGCCGTGTAAGTGATGCAAACGTAAAGGGCGAAGATGATATTAATATTGTATTAAATACCTATGAGAATAAGAACAGTGATTGATTGTAATATATGACGTGGTCTTTAGAAAAAATCGTGTCGTTCGGAGAAATCGTTTGATAGCCGAACTAGATCGCTATATACAGCGCATATAGTTCATATTGGTGCGCGTGACTCCATTATGTCGAGCGCGACTTCATGCATGGGGTCGCCAGCTACAACAAAAGTTATGGTAAGCGGTCAGAACTAACTACCATACCAATGTACGATAAAACCATGCCTGAGCGGTAGTCGGAATATTTTCATACTAGACTACTCCAAAATCAGCCTGTTTAAGTAAATCAAATCCCATCAAAAACATTACATGTAAAAAGATGCAAGTCTCGCCACGCAGTTCTTCTACTACAAAAAAGTTTTGAGATGTAATGTAAAACCAAGTCGGTTATTTTAGTCAGTACCAGGGGGTGTTAAAACTGTAAGACTATTAGATACCTCTATTCTTTTAATACTTATAATGACTTAGCAATCGCACGGCTACATAGTGACATAAGGATAACTCGTCAACTATTTAAAATAATCCTAATTGAACATAGCGCTAGCCTTAACATGCAGTTTGAGCAATACACATACGAGTACAAGTAAAGCATTGTGTGCGATTGCCAAGTCATTATATGTATTAAAAAAATAAAGGTTGATTTAATCATAATTTTGTTAGTTTACGTTATTATGTTTATATATATATACATAATATTTGATTTTTTTTTGGTTCTATTTCTCGTTATAATTTATGAATCTATCCTGCACCAACATTTATGTCTCTGTTTGACCTAATGGTTGACTGGTAGAGAATGCCTTTTGGCATTAAGTCCGCCATTTGTACATTTTTCTTTGCTTGTGCAATAAAGTTTAAATAAATAAATAAATAAATAAAGGTATCTAATAGTCTTACGGTTTTTACACCCCCTGGTACTGACTAAATTAACCGACTTGGGTTTACATTACATCTCAAAACTTTATTGTAGTAGAAGAACTGCGTTTTACATGTAATGTTTTTGATGGGATCTCATCTCTTTTTGTAGGCAGACCTTCTTTTCGTGTACTAATATCTATCTGATACACATATCATAATTATCAGTGTTGGCCGTAATTGTTAATTTTAATTAACCATTGATCAATTTTATTAACCATTAGTTCCGCCATTAACCAATTGCATTAAAGTTAATTCGGATTAAAGTTAATTCGGATTAAATTTTTGAGACGTTAATGGCCATTGAAGTTAATTCGGATTAACTTTAATTCGGATTAACTTCAATGGCCATTAAAGTTTCAAAAAATTAATTAGAATTACTCTCAATTTGCATTAACGTCTAATAAAATTACATTCGTGATATTTTAAAATGAGACAGCAAAATGACCCTGACTGAACCCTGGCAGTAGTAGCAGTACCTACCTACTACCTAGTAGAATTCTGGTTTGGTGCAACACAGACATACGCGGTTTTGGTCATTTAAATCGTCTTGATGAGCACTTCGGAGAGCCGTACCCATGATAGAGCTGATGCTGAACCCTGGCAGTACCTAATGGATCTAAGGTTTGGTGCAACATAGGCACACGCTGTTTTAGTCATCCGACTCGTCTTGATGAGCACTTCGGAGAGCCATACCCATGATAGAGCTGATGCTGAACCCTGGCAGTACCTAATGGATCTAAGGTTTGGTGCAACATAGGCACACGCTGTTTTAGTCATCCGACTCGTCTTGATGAGCACTTAGGAGAGCAGTACCCATGATAGAGCTGATGCTGAACCCTGGCAGTACCTAGTGGATCTAAGGTTTGGTGCAACATAGGCACACGCTGTTTTAGTCACCCGACTCGTCTTGATGAGCACTTAGGAGAGCAGTACCCATAATGGAGCTGATGCTGAACCCTGGCAGTACCTAGCGGAACTAAGGTTTGGTGCAACATAGGCACACGCTGTTTTAGTCATCCGACTCGTCTTGATGAGCACTTAGGAGAGCAGTACCCATGATAGAGCTGATGCTGAACCCTGGCACTACCTAGTGGATCTAAGGTTTGGTGCAACATAGGCATACGCTGTTTTAGTCACCCGACTCGTCTTGATGAGCACTTAGGAGAGCGGTACCCATGATAGAGCTGATGCTGAACCCTGGCAGTACCTAGTGGATCTAAGGTTTGGTGCAACATAGGCACACGCTGTTTTAGTCACCCGACTCGTCTTGATGAGCACTTAGGAGAGCAGTACCCATGATAGAGCTGATGCTGAACCCTGGCAGTACCTAGTGGATCTAAGGTTTGGTGCAACATAGGCACACGCTGTTTTAGTCACCCGACTCGTCTTGATGAGCACTTAGGAGAGCGGTACCCATGATAGAGCTGATGCTGAACCCTGGCAGTACCTAGTGGATCTAAGGTTTGGTGCAACATAGGCACACGCTGTTTTAGTCACCCGACTCGTCTTGATGAGCACTTAGGAGAGCAGTACCCATGATAGAGCTGATGCTGAACCCTGGCACTACCTAGTGGATCTAAGGTTTGGTGCAACATAGGCACACGCTGTTTTAGTCACCCGACTCGTCTTGATGAGCACTTAGGAGAGCGGTACCCATGATAGAGCTGATGCTGAACCCTGGCAGTACCTAGTGGATCTAAGGTTTGGTGCAACATAGGCACACGCTGTTTTAGTCACCCGACTCGTCTTGATGAGCACTTAGGAGAGCGGTACCCATGATAGAGCTGATGCTGAACCCTGGCAGTACCTAGTGGATCTAAGGTTTGGTGCAACATAGGCACGCGCTGTTTAGGTCGTCCGACTCGTCTTGATGAGCACTTAGGAGAGCAGTACCCATGATAGAGCTGATGCTGAACCCTGGCAGTACCTAGTGGATCTAAGGTTTGGTGCAACATAGGCACACGCTGTTTTAGTCACCCGACTCGTCTTGATGAGCACTTAGGAGAGCGGTACCCATGATAGAGCTGATGCTGAACCCTGGCAGTACCTAGTGGATCTAAGGTTTGGTGCAACATAGGCACACGCTGTTTTAGTCACCCGACTCGTCTTGATGAGCACTTAGGAGAGCAGTACCCATGATAGAGTTGATGCTGAACCCTGGCACTACCTAGTGGATCTAAGGTTTGGTGCAACATAGGCACACGCTGTTTTAGTCACCCGACTCGTCTTGATGAGCACTTAGGAGAGCGGTACCCATGATAGAGCTTGAACCCTGGCAGTACCTAGTGGATCTAAGGTTTGGTGCAACATAGGCACACGCTGTTTTAGTCACCCGACTCGTCTTGATGAGCACTTAGGAGAGCAGTACCCATGATAGAGCTGATGCTGAACCCTGGCACTACCTAGTGGATCTAAGGTTTGGTGCAACATAGGCACACGCTGTTTTAGTCACCCGACTCGTCTTGATTAGCACATAGGAGAGCGGTACCCATGATAGAGCTGATGCTGAACCCTGGCAGTACCTAGTGGATCTAAGATTTGGTGCAACATAGGCACACGCTGTTTTAGTCACCCGACTCGTCTTGATGAGCACTTAGGAGAGCAGTACCCATGATAGAGCTAATGCTGAACCCTGGCAGTACCTAGTGGATCTAAGGTTTGGTGCAACATAGGCACACGCTGTTTTAGTCACCCGACTCGTCTTGATGAGCACTTAGGAGAGCAGTACCCATAATGGAGCTGATTCTGAACCCTGGCAGTACCTAGCGGAACTAAGGTTTGGTGCAACATAGGCACACGCTGTTTTAGTCATCCGACTCGTCTTGATGAGCAATTAGGAGAGCAGTACCCATGATAGAGCTGATGCTGAACCCTGGCACTACCTAGTGGATCTAAGGTTTGGTGCAACATAGGCACACGCTGTTTTAGTCACCCGACTCGTCTTGATAAGCACTTAGGAGAGCAGTACCCATAATGGAGCTGATGCTGAACCCTGGCAGTACCTAGCGGAACTAAGGTTTGGTGCAACATCAGCATCATGGTTCAGCATCAGCTCTATCATGGGTACTGCTCTCCTAAGTGCTCATCAAGACGTGTCGGACGACCTAAACAGTGCGTGCCAATGTTGCACCAAACCTTAGATCCACTAGGTACTGCCAGGGTTCAGCATCAGCTCTACCATGGGTACTGCTCTCCTAAGTGCTCATCAAGACGAGTCGGATGCCCAAAACAGCGCGTGCCTATATTGCACCAAACCTTAGATCCACTGGGTATTGCAAGGGTTCAGCATCAGCTCTATCATGGGTACCGCTCTCCTAAGTGCTCATCAAGACGAGTCGGATGACTAAAACAGCGTGTGCCTATGTTGCACCAAACCTTAGTTCCGCTAGGTACTGCCAGGGTTCAGCATCAGCTCCATTATGGGTACTGCTCTCCTAAGTGCTCATCAAGACGAGTCGGGTGACTAAAACAGCGTGTGCCTATGTTGCACCAAACCTTAGATCCACTAGGTAGTGCCAGGGTTCAGCATCAGCTCTATCATGGGTACTGCTCTCCTAAGTGCTCATCAAGACGAGTCGGATGACTAAAATAGCGTGTGCCTATGTTGCACCAATCCTTAGTTCCGCTAGGTACTGCCAGGGTTCAGCATCAGCTCCATTATGGGTACTGCTCTCCTAAGTGCTCATCAAGACGAGTCGGGTGACTAAAACAGCGTGTGCCTATGTTGCACCAAACCTTAGATCAACTAGGTACTGCCAGGGTTCAGCATCAGCTCTATCATGGGTACTGCTCTCCTAAGTGCTCATCAAGACGAGTCGGGTGACTAAAACAGCGTGTGCCTATGTCGCACCAAACCTTAGATCCACTAGGTAGTGCCAGGGTTCAGCATCAGCTCTATCATGGGTACTGCTCTCCTAAGTACTCATCAAGACGAGTCGGATGACTAAAACAGCGTGTGTCTATGTTGCACCAAACCTTAGTTCCGCTAGGTACTGCCAGGGTTCAGCATCAGCTCCATTATGGGTACTGCTCTCCTAAGTGCTTATCAAGACGAGTCGGGTGACTAAAACAGCGTGTGCCTATGTTGCACCAAACCTTAGATCCACTAGGTAGTGCCAGGGTTCAGCATCAGCTCTATCATGGGTACTGCTCTCCTAAGTACTCATCAAGACGAGTCGGATGACTAAAACAGCGTGTGTCTATGTTGCACCAAACCTTAGTTCCACTAGGTACTGCCAGGGTTCAGCATCAGCTCTATCGTGGGTACCGTTCTCCTAAGTGCTCATCAAGACGAGTCAGATGACCAAAACAGCGCGTGCCTATGTTGCACCAAACCTTAGACCCACTAGGTACTGCCAGGGTTCAGCATCAGCTCTATCATGGGTACTGCTCTCCTAAGTGCTCATCAAGACGAGTCGGACGACCTAAACAGCGCGTGCCTATGTTGCACCAAACCTTAGATCCACTAGGTACTGCCAGGGTTCAGCATCAGCTCTATCATGGGTACTGCTCTCCTAAGTGCTCATCTAGACGAGTCGGACGACCTAAACAGCGCGTGCCTATGTTGCACCAAACCTTAGATCCACTAGGTACTGCCAGGGTTCAGCATCAGCTCTATCATGGGTACCGCTCTCCTAAGTGCTCATCAAGACGAGTCGGGTGACTAAAACAGCGTGTGCCTATGTTGCACCAAACCTTAGATCCACTAGGTACTGCCAGGGTTCAGCATCAGCTCTATCATGGGTACTGCTCTCCTAAGTGCTCATCAAGACGAGTCGGATGACTAAAACAGCGTGTGCCTATGTTGCACCAAACCTTAGATCCACTAGGTAGTGCCAGGGTTCAGCATCAGCTCTATCATGGGTACTGCTCTCCTAAGTGCTCATCAAGACGAGTCGGGTGACTAAAACAGCGTGTGCCTATGTTGCACCAAACCTTAGATCCACTAGGTACTGCCAGGGTTCAGCATCAGCTCTATATGGGTACCGCTCTCCTAAGTGCTCATCAAGACGAGTCGGGTGACTAAAACAGCGTGTGCCTATGTTGCACCAAACCTTAGATCCACTAGGTACTGCCAGGGTTCAGCATCAGCTCTATCATGGGTACTGCTCTCCTAAGTGCTCATCAAGACGAGTCGGGTGACTAAAACAGCGTGTGCCTATGTTGCACCAAACCTTAGATCCACTAGGTACTGCCAGGGTTCAGCATCAGCTCCATTATGGGTACTGCTCTCCTAAGTGCTCATCAAGACGAGTCGGGTGACTAAAACAGCGTGTGCCTATGTTGCACCAAACCTTAGATCCACTAGGTACTGCCAGGGTTCAGCATCAGCTCTATCATGGGTACCGCTCTCTTAAGTGCTCATCAAGACGAGTCGGGTGACTAAAACAGCGTGTGCCTATGTTGCACCAAACCTTAGATCCACTAGGTAGTGCCAGGGTTCAGCATCAGCTCTATCATGGGTACTGCTCTCCTAAGTGCTCATCAAGACGAGTCGGATGACTAAAACAGCGTGTGCCTATGTTGCACCAAACCTTAGTTCCGCTAGGTACTGCCAGGGTTCAGCATCAGCTCTATCATGGGTACTGCTCTCCTAAGTGCTCATCAAGACGAGTCGGATGACTAAAACAGCGTGTGCCTATGTTGCACCAAACCTTAGATCCATTAGGTACTGCCAGGGTTCAGCATCAGCTCTATCATGGGTATGGCTCTCCGAAGTGCTCATCAAGACGAGTCGGATGACTAAAACAGCGTGTGCCTATGTTGCACCAAACCTTAGATCCATTAGGTACTGCCAGGGTTCAGCATCAGCTCTATCATGGGTACGGCTCTCCGAAGTGCTCATCAAGACGATTTAAATGACCAAAACCGCGTATGTCTGTGTTGCACCAAACCAGAATTCTACTAGGTAGTAGGTAGGTACTGCTACTACTGCCAGGGTTCAGTCAGGGTCATTTTGCTGTCTCATTTTAAAATATCACGAATGTAATTTTATTAGACGTTAATGCAAATTGAGAGTAATTCTAATTAATTTTTTGAAACTTTAATGGCCATTGAAGTTAATCCGAATTAAAGTTAATCCGAATTAACTTCAATGGCCATTAACGTCTCAAAAATTTAATCCGAATTAACTTTAATCCGAATTAAATGGCTAATGGTTAATGGCCATTAACCTTTTTAATTGTTAATTTTTAATGGTTAATGGCATTAGCGTTCGGCCAACACTGATAATTATACACATCTTCATTCATACTCACATCGTACAACGTAGCGGACCTATACTTAACCTACTAATTATAGGAACTGCAAACGTAACTTTTTTATCGCATATATTTATATAGGATTACAAACTTACTTGTGCAGTTATTAAATCTTTAAAACGTGCCTGATATTGCAGTATTTTTAAGTTTTTATTGGCTTAATACGCTAAAAACTAATAACGTTTTAAATTTGGAGCTTGTAGGTCTGTCAGAAGTAGCTTAGAATTGATGATCGTGAGTGTGTCAGTGACAAAACTAAGGAACTTTGACATGCAATAATTCTTAAAGTACTTGTTAAAATTACATGTTATTGAGAATATATCTAAAACATGTTATGCTCTATAAGTTACTGAAAATTCAGGGTTCTAGCTTTAGCTATCACAAAATTACAGTATGTTGAAAATGGCCTGAGTGGCTTCGAGAAAAGGATGGTACGGCCGTGCCTCTTTGTTTTGCTCGACTTGGCGGGGGCACTGCCGTGCCCCCAGATTGTACCTTAAGACGTTAAGACATTTAATACCCTGTATCTGTATAGCCATTCCAAGTAATTATGGAGAAATGCATTTTGTTTCAAGATTAGTGTTTGATTAACCTTTGGTTAACATTACTGACCCCCACTGATAGTCTATGGGAAATCTACATAAACCAACATAATTTGCAAATTATAATCCTAATGAGGCTTTTTGTATCTGAGCTCATTTATATGTAATCGAATCTGTCATCAATCACTTTGAAATAGGACATACTTACGGCATGGAATTTTCATCGGTGGGTCGGTGTTACTGTTACAAAAACATAGCTTATATAATCTGGGATGCATATTGCTAGTTTCCACTAATAATAAAAGGTCACCGACTTGTAGATTCACCTTTAGACGGCAATAACTTCAATTAGCTGAGGTCTGAGCACTCGTTAGTGTTTGCTGAGCATTTCCGTGCATTCTGGCGCGATCGATGCGCCATTGTATCACACACAAAAGATGCCACCGAATAGAAATACTTGGCCCTAAAAGGATTGCTTTGCGAGCACTGTTATTTGTTCCCACTCTAACCGGCGTTTAAGAAAACCTCCGCACCTTATAGCTATGCTCGGTACGCCCGTATACGTTTATACCCCCTGAGGGTTTGAATTTACAGCTACCGATATTATGAATGGGTGGGATTTTTCATACGTTTAAAAGCAACAATTTGTATGAGATTTAGATTATTTATGTGTAAGTTTATCGAATCGTGCGTATAAAAATTCGCAAATAACATCAATTGGCGATGTGCGATCGCGAGCCCCTGTCCGTGCCCAAGGGCCCGCGCCGTTATGAATGTGGAATTTTCGAGTTAGTGGCCGGTTGTGATCTTTCTCAGTGGACTTTAGCCCGGGGCGCTGGTTCGTGTCAATAATTACTATCATTTCGAGCCGCGTTTCCATCTTCCACAGCCGATAAATTACCCACTGACTCCTGTAAATTGTCATAATGAGCGTTGCAGAAAACCCAAACCTTACACTTAGCTACTTGGCACTCGTATACTAACTGCTAACGAAAAGCCAAGAATTTGCAGCTTAGCATTAAGTACCATGTTTTATTAATAGAGAAATCTGATTTTTAACCATTTTTTTTATTTTTAGGATTTCAAAGATACCAGTTATTTTCATCGGTATACCTAATACAACATATGTAACAAATTACCTACGTAGAAAAAAAACAATTAGGTATTATACCTATGTACATGTAAAACGTCTTGCCCTATTTTGCTTTCGTGTTGTAATTACAGAATGTATTTTTAAGTCCTACTAGCTTTATATATTTTTAACGTTTATACTTTTAGTAATGATTTATTTGTATAATCGAAATATAACGCCTAAAAGCCGAAGTTGCCAAGGCTGTAAAATTGTAAATCATTCTTTTGTGAAGACTAATCATAATTTTCTCATTCGTTTATCGGTATGGTCAGAATTATTATAGAGTGCTTTATTGTCGTGTGCGATAATTAATAAGTCACTTGCCTGTTACTGTCAGTAATAAGTCGCTTGTGCATTAATCCTGATTTTACGTCCGTCGATTACGCATAAAGTATAAAAAGGTACGAGGTGAATCTGTCGCGTCCGTTGTTCGGCGGAGATATGTATCACTACAACCAGCGTCTTTTGTACGGTGCGTGCGTTGTCGGCCATATTTCTCGCTGTTCGCTCGGTGTTCGCGGCGTGGGTAGTTGAAAAATGACATCTTGATTGTTGTGCGTTATTCTACTCATGAGAATGTCGAGTCTCGGTCGCGTGTACGGCCATTGTTGAGCCTCGCCGCTGGCCCTACAAATTGAACGATTGTTAACCGTTCCATGGAACCGCTGCTATCGTGACTTGTCACGAAATTATTATATTTACCGAGATAACGTACTTTGTTAGATAACGGCATTTTATGCAACCGCTGGTGTGGCAGATATTATTACGGCGCTTTCTTGTTCGGAATGCTTTACTGCCCGCATTTACATCTTTGAGCTTCTAAATGTCTGAATGAGGTTAAATTTATGGTTTTTTGTTGTGGTTATTCTGCCTGTATTGCCCTTTTCATCAATAAAAATTTAAAAATCCGTCGCACTGTTTGACACTTAATCATGATAGTTCATACCACGTCATACTTTTGCTGCTATGCTTTAAGTGGCCATAACTATTGGGCTCATCGTTAGAACACTCGATAAAGTAAGCGTTTGAGTACTTTAATCAAAATCGGTTCATGAATTTCCCATTAATCTGTTCTTCTTTTTCGATTTATGTATAAGTAGGTATTGCTCTTTTCCAGTATAATAGATGAATAACTATATAACCGTTGATAATCTTTATACCAATATCACTCCAATCTCTTGCTTACCCATTAACTTCGGAACATAAGCAGTTAAACAACCTCTGACTTCACATTCCGGCGATTCCGGTAATAATTACCAACAGCCCGTATAATTTATCGACATCGGACCTACGACGAAGGTATTCGTTTATCATAAATACAAGTAACAAAGCCACGGTAAAGATTTATATGCTGCTTTGCTGTTTACTGACGACAAATGGCACCTGAAACGAGTCATAGAGGTTCCGAGGCCAAGCGATCGTCTGCTCAGGCGGCAACGAGTTTTTGATAAGAGCATGCGTGAGGCAATAATGAATGTGATACAGCTCCGGCGTTCTTCATTTATCACTCTCTCTATGAATAAAATATCTCGACGCGCCTTTAGGATAGTGTCTAGTCGTGCTGGGGCGCTTAGAGCTCACAGCAGCGATCACAATCTGGCTGTGTGTTACTATTGGTTGTGTGAGCGCGGACGAAACATGTACCCGGGTAAACCAGTGTAACGTCACATAGAAATCCGAAGCAAGTATGCCCAATCGGGGAGCGAGCTCATACTGGCGTTACTGGTCCTTCGTGACGCTAGTGGTTATTGAGCGGATAAGAATGAGGCATCAGGACTCAGTAATAGTACGCGCTCTCTGGAGAAATTCACACTCGGCCGTTGTTGTTTTACCTTGTACGCAGCTAAACTTGCCACTAGAGGGTATAGTACTTGTAAAAGGAAACCTACCGCTTTGTATCCACGTTTTAACAAAGTCGTGCTGTTAGCAAGTGTATAACACTTGGAAGGGTCTTTTCATTGTTTCTGCTTTGTGAAAATATTGCGTCTAAATATTTAAGCAAGTGAGGTCGATTGATCTCTGCAATGTTAAATTTTTGTCCCAAACATTTTTGTTGTTTTTTTGCCGGCTTGGTTCTGTAAATGTTTAACACTCACTGTAAACGGTGTGAGGTGTGCAATAAAGAGTATTATATTGTATCTACAGAAACTAAGACAACTCAGTAACTTTAACTTTTAGAAAGAGAAGATACAACTTTATCTAGGGCGACAGGCCGATATAAATGCTATTTGTGGCTACGTATATACTACGTAGCTATCATCATCATCATCATGTCAGCCGATAGACGTCCACTGCTGGACATAGGCCTCCCCCAAGGCTCGCCACTCCGACCGATCCTGTGCCGCTCGCAACCACCGAATTCCCGCGACTTTCACCAGGTCGTCGCTCCATCTCGTTGGAGGCCTACCGGCAGTTCGTCTTCCGGTACGCGGACGCCACTCCAGAACCTTCCGGCCCCACCGGCCATCAGTTCTGCGAGCAATGTGCCCCGCCCACTGCCACTTAAGGTTTGCAATTCTGCGAGCTATATCGGTGACCCTAGTTCTACTGCGGATAACATCATTTCTGACTCTATCACGCAGAGAAACCCCGAGCATAGCTCTCTCCATTGCCCTTTGCGTGACCTTGAGCCTTCTTATGAGGCCCATCGTTAGCGCCCACGTCTCAGATCCGTATGTCATCACTGGCAACACACACTGGTCAAAGACTTTTGACTTAAGACACTGCGGCAATTTGGACGAAAAGATACTGTGGAGCTTCCCGAACGCTGCCCAACCGAGTCGGATTCGACGAGTGACCTCTTTCTCGAAGTTGGACCTACCTAACTGGACTGTTTGTCCTAGGTATACATAATCGTCAACAACTTCGAGCGCAGAGCCTCCGATTAATACGGGAGTTGGCACAACATGGACGTTAGACATGATCTTCGTCTTGTCCATGTTCATTTTCAGACCAACTCGTTCAGATACTCTGCTGAGATCAGCGAGCATCGCACTGAGGTCCTCCATGGTCTCAGCCATGACTACGATATCATCGGCAAACCGAAGGTGAGTGATGTACTCGCCATTTACATTGATGCCTCGTCCTTTCCAGTCCAGAACCTTAAAGGCATCCTCCAATGCAGCGGTGAACAGCTTTGGGGAGATTACATCTCCTTGTCTGACTCCCCGCTGCAATGGAATAGGCTTCGAGCTCTGGCCCTGTAGTCGGACGGACATGGTGGCGTTTTCGTACAGACACTTCAGCACTTCGATATACCGGTAGTCGATTTGGCACCTTTGGAGAGACTGCAGCACAGCCCAAGTCTCGATCGAATCGAAGGCTTTCTCGTAGTCCACAAATGCAAGGCAAAGGGGGAGGTTATATTCCTCAGTCTTCTGTATAACCTGCCGCAACGCATGTATGTGGTCTACGGTACTATAGCCTTTACGGAAACCTGCTTGTTCGGGAGGCTGGAAGTCGTCAAACCTGCGTGCGAGACGGTTCGTGATGACTCTCGAAAACAGCTTGTAGACATGGCTCAGAAGTGAGATGGGTCTATAATTCTTCAGCAAGGTGTTATCACCTTTTTTGAAGAAGAGCACCACCACACTTCTGTTCCACGCTTGCGGCGTTTTTCCTTCGCGCATGACGGAACTAAACAGCGTCTGAAGGGCCTTAAGGACTGGTTTACCACCCGCCTTCAGGAGTTCGGCCGTAATTCCGTCATCACCTGGGGCTTTGCCATTCTTAAGTTGTTTGAGAGCCATACTAATCTCGTACAGGCTGACGTCCGGGATATCTTCGGTATAGTGTCGAGTTAGTCTAGCTCTAGGGTCTCTAGCTAGATCCACGACGGGTGCTCGGGTTGTTGTGTATAACTGTCCATAGAACTTCTCGACTTCTCCCAAGAGCTCAGGTTTGGATGAGATGATCCTGCCGTCGTCGGTCTTCAGTTTTGTCAGTTGGCTTTGGCCAATAGACAGATCTCTGGCAAACACCTTCGAGCCTCTGTTGCGCTTGATAGCCTCTTCAATACTGTTAGTATTGAATCGGCGTATATCTCGCTTCAGAGACTTCGAGATCCGTCTGTTGAGCTGCCTATAACGACAAACGTCACCTGACGACTGCAGAATCATCTCACGCCTCACCTCCATGAGCTTGAGAGTGGAGTCCGAGAGTTTCTTGGTTCTTGTACGACGAGTCTTGAAGAACTTGGACCCGACCGTATGAACAGCTTCCACAAACCCGTCGTTGTAATCGTCCAGGTCGCTAGCTAGGCATTCGAACCGGTTTTGAAGTTCGAGCTGAAAGCTCTCGGGGTTTTGGAGCTGGGCCGGTGCCGGGCGGAGCGTAGACTTTATCAGTCGAGATCTCTCAAGCCTAAATTGAATATTCAGTGTGCCTCTTACCATACGGTGATCGCTCCCGGTTTTGACCGAATTGATCACAGAAACATCACTGAATATTTGCTTCTTCGTCGACATGATAAAGTCGATCTCATTCCTTGTTGCACCGTCAGGGCTCACCCAGGTCCACTTCCTGTGCTCACGTTTCCTGAAGAAGGAGTTCATCATATAGAGTCCTTCCTTCTCCATGAAACCAGCCAGTAGGTGGCCCCGGTGATTCCTACGCCCCACTCCAAATTGCCCCACTCTCAGCTCTTCACCGTCTCGTTTGCCCAGCTTAGCGTTGAAGTCCCCCATAACAACTGTGAAGTGAGTTTTGGAGCTATGCATGGCTCTGGAGATATCCTCATACATAGCCTCCACCTCATCGTCGGAGTGTGTCGAGGTCGGTGCGTAGACTTGTATGACCTTCAACGAATAACGTTGGGTCATTCTGAGTACAAGGCACGCTACCCTGTTCGACACACTCTCGATCTTCACCACGTTGTTTACGAGGGACTTGTGGACGATAAACCCGACACCTCCCTGGGACCGTTGTTCGCCCTCCCGGAAATAGAGCAAGTTGCCGGAATTCAGAGTTATCATGTCCTCCCCCTCTCTACGGACTTCCGATAACCCTATGATTCCCCAACGTAACCTGCTTAATTCTTCCTCCAGTTCTAATAACTTTTCGTCGGTCCGCAGCGTACGGCAGTTGTATGTTGCCAGGGCCAAGGGTCGTCGGTTATGGTAGCCGGGCCTCTGCCGGTGATTCACTGTAGCACCCCCTGCCCCGCCATTACCCTGGCCGCTACCGGAGCCAGGAATAGCGGGGCTGCCGGGGACTAGGGGTCTGGGTTTTATTTGTGTCTGCATTATTTTGTTTTTTGTTTTTATCCCTTGGGGGGGGATTGCCGTAGTCGCCACGCTTGGCAGGCGGGTTGGCGACCGCAGTTTGATAGAGGTAGTTCTCGGAGGACGCTGCTGCCCATCCACCGGATTTCCTTCAGTCGCCTCTTACGACACCCACGGAAAGAGAGGGGGGGTGGTGCTATTCTTACCCGGCACCACACGGGTAGCTATACGTCCATCGAATTTTATTAGTTATTACTTTATTAGTGCTTTTTTCAAACAATCTGACCAGCCGAACCGGTTTTTAGCAAATACTTGGAAATAACCATATATTTCGAATTATTTTATACTCCATATCTAGGACTCAGTTGTGTTTTTAGGTAACGACTTCGTATTAATAGGTTGCCCAATTAGAAATGAAATAATTAACAAAGTACGAAAAAATACCGGTTTTGTTCCCATATAAAAATACCGTTATCCGATCCCTGCTGACCAGACATCAATTCTGGTCACACCTGATAAGAAGTGTCGCGAAGGCAAACGTAGTTCACTGTTACAGGAATATACATTCACTGCTTGCTTGAAGACACCTAGAATGCGTGTGTGGTGCTCTATTAATAATCGCATGCCCTTAGCATATGCAGCATGTGACAAGCTGGATGTGTGTTAGCTCACGAGGACATCAATTGCGACTTGGCGTCGCCCGCGGAGGCGTCTGGGGCGTGGATGAATAAGCGATGAGCCGACGAATGGCTCTATTAAACCTCCATTGTTCTGTTGGTAAGGGTTACTACATGTGTAAATTAAGTCCTAAGATACTTAATCGAATCTCAGGGTTGATAAGCGTTGTCGACGAGTGATTTCTTCGATATGAGCTCGCGAACTTATTGATACGGATTCTGCAACGAAGGTGTCACGAAGCGCTGTTACGTTGTTTTCGACTGCAACTTTAACACTATGGCTGCTATTTAAAATTGTAGGGTCGATCTTAGTCCAACTGGAGAAGTTTTTTCAGCTAACGAAATACCCTAGCCAAATTAACACTAGGTACTGTCTAGGTTCTTAATGGTTTTACTAGTGGTTAGTATGGTTGTAACTATTTTCATCTTTTAAAGGTTGTGGATGTGCACTGTGTTGATAGCGTTTATTTATTATGCTGTCAACGCAGCGACTCTTTATATGTATACATGTAATTCGCACTTGGATATATTGCAACCTGCTAAGTCCTCGTGCCAAGTGCTACGTCTTGACGTGTCCCATGATGGGATACGCAGTCAGCCTCTAGAGTCACTTAGGCTACAGTATTCGAAAATAACCAGGGCGTAAACTATCACCGTTAAATACATCTGACCTTTTATATAGCGACGATTCCTCTCAGTATCAACACCATCGGTGCCATTGTTTCTTACTGTCAGCTGTACCTTGAACATTATAAAGCTAATAGACGATTTAAGGTCAGCTTCGACGTTATCGATTAATCTGGTAACCCTGTCCCTAATGCCGTTGCGCAACCACGTATTGTTCACATCGTGGTGGCTTTCACTAGAACAATATGACGTCACCACGCTAGAACACTAAGTGCTTTTCTTGTAACAGAATTTGCATTTACCGAGTCTTGAATACCGTGTAATTTACGCAACCCATCGGTATTTTGTTAAACGTATTACGGGATAAAGCAACATAGGACATTAACGGCTTTGAATTTACTTTGCAGATTTACGAGTCCATTGTATGTATTAATTTGCACGTTACGATGTTTATTTTATTGGGTTTACCAATTGCAGTGACACGCAAAATGCATTAGTGTAAACAATTTATTTCTGTCCTTACAACATGTTAAACACATGAAATTTTAGCGAGCACTCCCAAAAACACTTATTTTTGGCGCATTTATATAACCAAAAGACACGAGACGACAATGACAAAGAGCATGTAATATTGCGTGTAAAATGTGAATGCAAAATTGCTCGCACGTAACACGTTGCAACCGCTGTTTTCTATTACATTTCGCTTGTGGTTTCAAACTAAAGACAATTTCGAAAATGGAATAAAGAACAATAGCGGAAGAAAATTGTTCAAGTGGTTCATCGTGATAGTCGTTTCGGTGCGACTATTTCGCCGGCGAACGTCAGCTCGAGGATTTATATGGTGCAATGTGGTGCGGCGGCACTTTGTCCGTCTAATTGACAAGTCTCCGGAAGCTCGTCACACCTGGGCACCCGCCTAACGAGTGCGCGGTGCACAACTGCACACGAATACCACTCCAGTTTACTCAGGTTTAAGGACGAAGCGAAACTAAGTTTTAAAAATACACGTCGCGATGGAACGATGATTAGAATGTATCCATTTTCCAATCGCTTTCTATGTTGTATGCATGTAGATAAAACCGCACAATTAGATGGCAATGGTGATGCGTCATCCGGAAAACGTTCCTCTGGCTTGTCTAATTTCAGCTGTTGTGCTTTGTAATAAAGTTTGATACTACATACTAGTAGTGACACTAGGAAAAGTAGAGCCATTATCGCATTACTCACGGATGGCTCATCCTGGTTTGATTGTTATATGCTAACATCTAAAGGAGTAAATAAAATATAAATAATATTAAATACTGAAAGTGTTTATTTCATGTTAGGCATACCTATGTACCTATATATCCAGTAAATTCTCACAGTGTCCGACTGATATTTATACCTATTGCATAAGGAACGTTGCACTTTACAATGTAGACGCTATGTTGATTGCTTGCATTTTATTATTTATTATTATTTTACAAGTTAATTTGTTTAATATATTATGTAACTAGCGACCCGCCCCGGCTTCGCACGGGTGCAATGCTGATGTATTATACATATAAACCTTCCTCTTGGATCACTATCTATTTAAAAAAACCGCCTCAAAACCCGTTGCGGAGTTTTAAAGATCTAATCATACATAGGGACACTAGGGACAGACAGACAGTAGGGAGCGACTTTGTTTTATACAATGTAGTGATTCGTAGTAGTAAATATTGCAATGTACCTAATTATTACCCAAATTTATAATATGGATATTGCGTGACCGGAAATGAGAAGTATTTGCTAATATGAAAGTTTGATCATATCTGAAGAGATCTGTACGTAAAGCACGCTATTTTTTTGTCCAGAACTAACGTAATTTGACGGCAAATTCGATTTTTAAATTGCATGCCGGAACTAGATAGATTTTCCAGATAGAAACATCCATTACGCAAGATAAGAACTTGTTTTGCATGTAGGTAACAGATCGTGTAGTTTATGTGACAGCGTTTATAATAAACCACCTCACTTAATGACTAATGGCTACTGCAGCCACTAGATAAATATTTCTCACGCCTATATACATTTTTCAAATTTGCTACTTTTTTCTACTGACAAAACTGGCTTGCGAGAATAAGCACCGTATCTACGTATCTTACTGGCGCCGAACTAAGATAGCTGCTGTTGATAATTTTGTTAATCCGCCTCAGTCCAACAGCATTGAGCCCGCTGGGCACCGAGTCCAATAATATAATTTGCATCGTGTACAGCGGTAGTTTTATTGCCAACAATTGTCCATTACTAGGGCGCATTTGCACGCTTAGCCGTCAGATTGTTTAATATATTGCTTCTCGGAGTTTACCCGATGACTAATTTTCGCAATGCGCTTATCACGTTTGCTGGCTGCGCAAACACTGATCTGCCGGAACGTTTGGCTACGGTGATTTACACCTTTCATACTCGTAGGTCGCCTCGGGCCCGATTTGTACGCCTTCGATTTTTTCGAAATAATCCGGGAGAGTATTGTAATTTACGGCTTGGCCGAGCTTTACAGGCTAGCGCGAAAAAATGCTAGTTAGCGTTCTATAAACTACAAAAGTCTAAAGGGGCCCACTGACTATCAGTCCGCCGGACGATATCGGCATGTCTGTTGTTCGGACCTGTCAAATTTTTGTTCTAACTTACAGGCCGATATCGTCCGGCGGACTGATATTCAGTGGGCCCCTTTACTCCTACTTGATGGCTTGAGCCTTTAAACTATGCGGCACTAATGGTAGTCGGTTGTGGATGACGTTTTATTATAATTAGTTGAAATGTATTTTCAAATAAACAAGTTTTCTATTAAGAGAATATCCCCTGAAAGGTATAAGCGCTAAATTATTTTCTATAACAATATGTATTTATCCGCAAAGATATCTACGACTTTTTTGTGTAGAATTTAATAAGCTTTAATGTTGCCTTACACCATATTTTCACAGAAATCGTAGATTTAGAGTAAAACGCAAATTTCTCCAGGATGATACACATTTTCCAAGATGGCTGCGATTCCTCGAGGTTCCCAAATGTGAAATAGTGTGGACATGAAAAAGAGACCTTTAATTAACATACATACCAAAGTTCCTAACTTTGGAAGGATTTCGAGGTTAGACCTAATCCGATTGTACTATAGACGGCATGTGCCAAACTACTTAAACTCCTGTAATTACACGCTTTACTCATCGCTGCTAGCAGTTTTCAGAATTAGTTTCAAATTCAAAATAAGTCTGTATTTACGAAAGTTCGTATTTACTATAATACGTTCTGTGTAAACACACTCAAAACGCCGCTGAGGCACACTGACCCCCGAAAGGATCGCTGGTTAAATATGAATTAATCTCATCTCAATAATCGCACCCGTTTAAAGTTTGATTATTCCATGTTAGGTGGATTCGGGCCTCCGCCTTTACTTTCTGTTCATTGTAAAAGTTGTAATCCTCTTTGTGAACCCTAATTGAATTCACTGTTATGCTAATACTCCGATTTCCCATCTTATTTCGTTAATAGAGGTCTGGGTAAACCAATTAAAGGGAACGTTTGTGGATTACTCAACTTTCGGTACACGGATAGTTTGTGGGCTTTGCCTACACGGGAAATTAAACGTTTGTCTAATCCTTTATGGAAATATTCCGCTTCTGGCTGACTCCGTTTATATTAAAGTGGAATTATTTTGGGACATATTGTGCGAAGTACAGTCAGCGTCAGAAGTTGCTTACGCACTCAAGATAATTTGTTCTTGAAGGCTGTTATCGTTTTTAAAATAAAGAAATGTGCAAATGGTTTTGACACCCTACTTACTTACTACTCGTGTCTAGGTATCTTCTGCTCACTTAACTTATAAGTTCGAACTTATATATCGATTTCATACGCCGTTTTATTTAATTACCGTTTTTGTGTCGATACTTTTATATTGTATCTGTTTTTTACGGATCTACGCATACCTACGTACATACGAATACCGAATACGGTTCCGGGGATGTTATCGACGTCCTATTGAGTCTAGATTGAATCCTACTACGCGCAGCCTTTTTTGCAATGTTCGATCCAAAACTCTAAGGTACATTTATTTGTGATTACGAGGTTGGTTTCCTACTTAATTTTTTTTTTTTTCAGTTCCATGTAACTGGCTACTCGACTTTCTTGTTTGTTAAAGTTAAACTTGGCGGAGTGATATATATTTTTTTAATAGCCTATTATGGTGTCCCACTCCTGGGCAAAGGCCTCTCCCCTTGTCTTCCACGACTCCCGATATAGTGCCTCCTCCGGCCAGTTGTTGAGAAAAGTGTCTAGGTCGTCCCGCCATCTCCGTCTGGGCCTGCCGGGTCCGCGCCCCTCTTCTGGCCGAAGTTAACGGAATTAAATTAAAACCCAGTGTATATGAGATATGGTTTGCAATATTATGAAAGATTCCTAGTGTCGTTACAGTTGCTACAAATGTTTGCTTGTGGTGCGTACGTCGCTTGATTGCGCATTTCAGAAGGCTTAGCATTCCGACCGTGGACTCAGTCCTCTAATGGTAGCATTGCGGTTTTATTAACGTTTGTTGCGACCTGTATTACATTCCGCAACGTCTTGGGTTGCATTTCTTCAGTATTAAGTCAAAACTCGACTCGTGCTCTAATGTTTGTCTCTGAAATCTAGGCTTTATATGTAGTTGATACACTAACATGTAAAACAAATCTTCTTGGCTCATTCTATTTTTAAGGTTTCATGCGTTTCTAGTAATATACCTATTAACAAATGAAATGAATGCTGGTACTGTAACAAAGCTCAAATTATTCGTAGCAGAAATAGAAAATGCACGTGTACCTAATTGCAATTTTTTTGTATGTAGAACTAGAAGCTGAAGGCTAAATACAAACGGAAGCCGTTTTTCTAAACAAAAACCATTATTGAACCAGACTGAATCCTTTTTTCTGCATTTTTAGTTTATGCCTCAGAAACACCTACTTTTGTAGGTGTTTGTGAGTGTAGATTTCTACAGAGATTATATAGAAATTATACATATCTAGCGCCGGGTTGGAGACACGGTATATGATAATAATTTGATATTAGTCAACACATCTCGCTCTCACGTGTATATTCAGGAGAGGGATGCATTGAGATTAGCAAACACATTACAATCTGATTACGTTTCCGGGCAACCCGCTGCAGCGTGAATGGCGGACGTTCGCTCTACTCCCGCCACCACACGTTAGGATTAATTAATTTGCCTTTTTGCAAAAATGTAATGCAGTTTTAGTAAATGCAGATACTAACTGCGACGTATTTAGGATTTTAGTGTCCGGTCGTAATGAATTTAATTTAATTTAATTTAATTTAATTTAATGGATAATTGGTATATTACCCAGTCTATCTTTGGTGTGAAACATTTTGCGCAGTCTTAGTACATGGTAAAGCACACATTATGATAGAGTTATATTTATATCCATATGATTCTTCATAAATAAAATCCCTCGATTTAAGAGTTTGCTCTTTTCTTATCACAGGTTTTATGTTGGTGTTACGGAAAAAAATATTTCTCTACCTACCAAAAATCCCTGTTTATAAAAGATGCCTATTCCAACGCGTACCGAAGAAAAAAAACCCAATTTCTCGACAATCTTTCGGCCGCTAAGGGTGCTTTATTAAAAACTGCTTCCACTTCGGTCTGTCTTTATTAACTTGTCTTTGTTTTTCTCTTTTCCGTAAGACATCGCTTTGATAGTTTCAGTTTCATTATACTGAACAGAATAAGTGTGCATTTTTTCAGTAAATGCTCTCTTTGAGTCATAGCAATGACTTGTAGATTCTTGCTTTTGTATATGAGCGGAAACGGGCAACATAAATTGTGTATTAGGTTTTAATAAAGTTAATATTGTTTGATGTGAAAAAAGCCGTGCCCAAAACAAAAGGCAGGTTATACATTTTATTGTTGATTTTAGCATCGTCAAAAACCAACGGGTTGGGTCCCATATGCGAGGTTCACAGTTCGCTCGTGCTGAAAACGGCCCAGATGTCGGCGTTAAACGCGAAATGAAACACGTTAGCGCTTCGGCTGACGTCAGTTCCCTTTTTTGTCAAGCCGCCTGTGGAAGGCCATTTATCAACTTTTTATGGAAACGCTTGTTTTAATTTATGCTTACACTAACTTCCCAGCTCGTTGCTATCTCCGACCTCATTTGCAACCACAGCTTTGTTACTGTTTACGCGAAGTATACAGGGAGAGCAAGCTTTCAGTGCATTTTAAAACAAACTTTTCTCCATTGCGGCACTTTAAATGACTGTGCACGTTATTGTGGTGCTTCATTTATGGTTTCGTAGTGCTGGGGCCTTTTCCATTACTAATCGGTTCTTCGCGGATGCAATTAATGCGCTTTGTCGATAAAGTATTTCAAGTTTAATTATTTACTTCCTTTATGTTCAGATATAATATGTTTTCTTTTTTAATTTTAAATGCACAAGTGCGCGTCCGTTAAGGGGATCCCATGCCCCAATGACCTTCGATTTGAATCCCTTAGTTTTCTAATGTTTTTTGTAGCTTATCATATTAACAGCAACGGATTTTAGCAATATAGTATCCCATATTTACTTCAAAGTTCAGTGTTTTCGAAATATTTGGCATCAAAGTTGAACAATTTTAGGCCAAAATACTGGTTTTCTGGCCATAACTTTTGTGTTAATTAGTTTAAAATTAAAACTTTAGACAAATTTTTAGAGACGTCTAAGACGAACCCAAATATGTAGATTTCGTATAAGTAAGATCTTTCACAGCAATCGAGATACGAAAAAAATGTTTTTTTAGACAATGTTTAAAACAATCATAAATAAATAAGTATTCATTTTTTTCACAATCCGGTAGACAAAAATGGAGATAAAAGATTGAAGAACCGATAGCCGCTTGTCTTATAATTCTATGTGTAGTGCAAAAGTAGGAGATACGATTCAAAACTTGTCAAAAATCGATGAAAACCTCAGGTAGCCCCTTAAGCGGCACATAAAAGCTCAGCTTAGGTTCATGCAATTACATCGGATGCTTGTCTTACCGAGTGAGCGCGCATCTGATAAGAAAAAAAAAGACGAAAAAATATACTGGGAAGATATTCAAATGAAACTTACTATCACAACATCGAGATAAAACGCGCCGCAAAAGGGCAAATAAATCTTTTACTCAAACTCTAATTAGAAGTAATTTAAATATGTCGAAAAAGCTGGTCATAGATAACGGCCAGTGTAATGAATGTGTTTTGAGTTTTATCTACGTTGACCGCAATTTTAGGGCAAGTAGCTGAAGTGGGAATTAATGTAGAAAGGAGCACAGGTGGCCGCGTGAAAGACCGAGTTAGTTCGCGTTCCGGGGATGGTTCCATCCAACTTACGGTGGACAGACGTCCCGCAAACCGCCCGCCGCAGGACAAATTTCGCTCATATTAACTTTTGCTCCGAGTAAATTTCACTTCAGCTGTGCGGCCACTGCACTTTCAAGTGGGAAAGTTTTAATTTCGTTCCAGTATAACGGGCAAACCTGTGTGTCTCTAGCTAAAAACGATGATGCTTCTAACTTTTCTGTCAGTAATTTTTCCTATGGTATCTGTTACCTAAAGTTTGCTATCTGTTATCTAAAAGTTTACCTTTTGCACATAATTGAATTTTAAATTTTAATATTTATTCTGCAAATTGGTCTCAGGGATTCTTTTATAGGTCTTGACTACAAGCGCGCGTCGCATAGTATGGTGAGAAGCGCTGTAAAAAAAGTACCACAGAACAAGTAGCTAATTTTACAATTGACTTTTCATTCTCTCATTTATTTTTGTTTTATAAAATAATAAAGTCTGCATGAGCAGGTGAACAAAGGATAGAAGCATAGAAGGCAGCAAAGTGTCTTCAACATTCCTTACCAAAAAGGAAACGACTGCATTTGTAGGCGCGTTTCTCCCGACCCACACATAAGCGGTAAATGTTGCCAATTTGGTATGTGGTTCTATAAAAGAAGGAGTCAAAACATCAGGCTCAACGTATGCATCGTCATTGCCGTGGACCCTTAAAGCGAGCACTTAGGCGAGGCGTAATTCCGGTAAAAGGTTCGGCCGTACCGTCCATTCTCTTCATCTCGTCTTAATGTTTATTTAAGCGAAAAACTTTGGCGCTCATTAACCGTATTGGCAGTTAATGAAACGCAAGCAACTTACTAAACCATATGTTACAGCTAATACGCATTCATTAGGCAGTTGGAGTAGTGGACCGAATAACAGACGCTTGACCTTTTTCAGAATATCAAATGAAGTGTACACGTCTTTAGTAAAGAGATGGATGTATGTATTCCTAAGTTCCTTATCGTTGAATGACCTTTATGTCTGACCTTTAATCATTTTACATGCTCTTTCACTAATAACTTGTTGACTAGAAGAAATGGTTATAATTGATGGCAATTGGCAATGCAGTAAATATAATATTAGTGACATATAAGTGCAAAAATAGCAGCACGTCTCAAAAATATGCTTGTTTTAATTCTGATAGTTTAATTTCAGTTTTAAGTAGCAAATCATATTCTGATTCTTCTTCTTTATATTTAAGAGCTGTGCTCTTGTTAGTGGTTAGTGGAGCAATCTCCAACTCGTCCGGTCCTCTGTCAACTCCTTAACCTTCTGGTATGACACGACCCCGACTTTTTCTTTTATATCTCTGATTACAAATGGTAAATTATATTGTAGAAATTACAGACCAAACACCTCGTAGTATCCCATATAAAGGAAAATTAGGTAAGACAAATAACTTATTACCAAGTGTTGTTAAGGCTAAATTACACCTACGGAGTAGACGAGTAGACAGTGCCTTGTACTTCAATTGCGCCTAAGAAATGAGCAAGAAAAAGTTTCAGTCATTTATACGTTACACCAATATCATTTTGTGGCTTTAAAATTCATGCATATCATAACAAGTGCATAAAGTGCCCTATTTGTCGTTTTCAATAAAGTTTTTATTCACATAATGCTAACTTGTCCCATTAAGTAAGTAAACCACAAACGTATGCATTTACCGTCCAAGTAGTTGGAAGTAAGGACCGTGTACGCGCTAGAACTCATAAACTTAGTTCTTCTATTACCGTACGCGGCCAGTTCAAGATAACATCAACATTATTTTCACATCTTATTGAACCGTGTCTTATTAACCAGTTTTTCAAGTCGAGGTGTTAATGTTAACGTCTCGATGCTCAAGTCAATAAACTCTAAGTTTTAATGGCTCGTGAAAATGAACGTTAAACTTTTGCCGATGATTCCTACGGTGTTACCGGTTCGATTATCGACTGTATGAGTAATGTTTACATGTTATATATCAATGGAGTTTATATCGGAGTTATTAATTTAATAAAAGTAGGTCAGGCGTAGATGTTAACGAGCCGTGTAGTGTAGCTAAAATTTACGGGTTTATTTTCGGTGAATTTTGATATAACAGTAATAAGCATGAAAGCCTATTACGTGTACTAAACATTATTAAACGTAGTAGAAATAGGTAATATGTGACAAAATAAAATTGCACCTCGCTTTCATCTATCGATCAGGAATAGGTATACATTTTTGTAATCCCAAGCTTACCTATAGAGATATACAGTGTGGAAAGAATGAATGGGCCCTGGAGGGAAAGTGCCTTAAAACCTTAAGTTAGCTCATTTTACTCAAAGGGAACATTCTTTTATTTAAAAAAAAGAAACAAACCTGCATTCAAAGACTTTTTGAAATTCGCTTGTTTCACCCGGGACGGGCCGGGAATCGAACCGACTGAAAATTAAAAAAAATAAACACGCTATTTTATTCTACTAATCGATACAGTTATTGCTAATGATAATATTTCTCCAAGAAACATTAGGCCTTACACTCGTCTGTCGTACAAATTATCCATAAAATCGAATATTGAATATTCATTCATATTTTTAGACAAGCAAAATAAAAAAATAAAACAAAATAAAAATCTTTGAATGCAGTTTTGTGTAATTTCAAAAATAAAAGAATGTTTCCTAACTTAAGGTTTTGAGGTACTTTCCCTCCAGGGCCCATTCATTCTTTCCACGCTGTATATTGTAAAATCGTCAACACGTTTCTAACTTACCCTCAATACGTTAATTAGGACGTTTCAGAATAGGATATCTACTTACATGCGGCGCAAATCACTGGATTGAGCTTCATAAACCAAAAGTTGTCTCCACTGAACGCCATTATTATCCTCGAGTTGTGCGAGAAGCGATTGAAATCAAGAAGCACCCCAGAAATTTTAATAGGGAAGATGGTTTTAACTTATCGGCAACTTGGGGACCAGTGATCCAGAAGTTAAAGCCGAGGGATCTATATTCGGATGTGTGCGCGGATGTTGTGAGTGTTGTGTGTCGGACTATTGACAATAATTAACTTTTATGTGTAGTGGGTGGTTTGAAAATGTGATGTCTACCTCGAACTTTAAATGCACTTTTCGTGGGGTAGTCACACAAATCTCTGTTTTGACATTTTGCTGGGACGTCAGTTAGCCGCGACCACGACCAGTGAAACCTGTGTCGAAACGTCGGTAAATAAAGGTAACAAAATAAATTCGCGATAGACCCGTTTCTAAATGTGATTTAATAGGATATCTAACTATACTAATCCCTTAAATGGCTGAAATCTGTTGCCAGATACATATATTATGTGTCTTTATATGTATTTTCAGCAAAGTACTAACAAAATCGTATTAAAAAGAACATTATAATTACTTTGTTAACAAATTAAAATTTCTAATTTTAAAGTGAGTACTTTTCCTACCTACCGTATCACACAATACGAGTTAGATATAAAATAAAATATCACACCAAACAAAACCACTTCAGACCACTCCGACCATGTGAAAATTGTGGAAAATAAAATATTGCAGTAAATCTAATGAGAGCTCTGATTAAGGGCGTTTTTCATTTTGCACCGCCGTTCGGTGCGGTTTTCCTGCTCTATTGAATAGTGCCCCCGACTTCCGCAGCGGACTTCTCCCACCCAGGGGCATTGGCGTTTTTACATTTAACACCTCACATAATGAGGCTCTGTTGTGAATATCAATAAGCGCGCAACTCTATTTAATGCAAGTATTTTTTTTCCTCTTTTAGAATCAAGATTTTTGGTAAACTTTAGCTTCGTCTAATCGTTAGATTAGAATCTAATGAGTAAATAAAAACAGGACGAGTGCGAATCGGACTCGCCCACCGAGGGTTCCGTATTTTTTAGTATTTGTTGTTATAGCGGCAACAGAAATATATCATCTGTGAAATTTTCAACTCTCTAGCTATCACGGTTCATGAGATACAGCCTGGTGACAGACAGACAGACGGACAGTGGAGTCTTAGTAATAAGGTCCCGTTTTACCCGTTTGGTACGGAACCCTAAAAATGTGAAATAAAAACTTTAAAGCGGTTGCTTTAGATAGTAGATAATATGAACTTGATTCGAAAAAAAAAACTGTTTATTCATTTCTGCATATTAAGCGTCAAAAATTAGCTAATAAACAACTACAGACATGTTAATAAAGTTTGACTTCTAATAGGACGTCATAAATTAATATGTTACATGTTTATGCTAGATAAACAAATTTATACTATACAATGTATCATTAAATAACCCAATCCAATAGGTAGTTTATTGATTCAAAGCGTAGGAAAAAAATCAAATGCTATATCCACGTATCGTAAATGTGCCATCAGATAGAGGCGTTTTCACGCGTCTCTCTAAAATATGTAGCAATAAAAGCACTACGGACAATATCCGGACATGTCGAGGTCCGTTTATAGGCCAGGGCTGTTATTTTCACCGTAAACCAATCTAACCAGTATACGTATGAACTCTTATTCTGTAACAAGTACATACACGTACAGATCAAACTTATTTAGTTCGCTCGAGGCAACGTGCTCGGTAGAATGGTAATAAAACGGAACCGGCATGTTGTGGCTGCTCTGTTATACGAAATCTCCGTCGCGGACCTTCATAAACATCCACGGAATTTGTTCTTCGCGGGCTTCAGGCAATTAAAAGTGTAATAAAATGTTATGCCCCTTGTACTTTTCTATGACTCTTTGGGAGTCTTTGGTACACTTGGGAACTCGACTTTACGTAGGTGATACATGACATTCAATCCTATTTAAAAAAATACTCAAATCCGACTTTGATATTATTTACTCGATCGTGATTCAATTTACAGTATTTTTAAACACTAAGATGTAAAGCCTGACTGATATATGATCATTGTCAAGAGGGCGCTGTTATTCTCATATATAGGGTGACGGTTCAGTATAGTATGAAAAAATTAGTTTCAGTGAAATTCCGCAACATGGCGCGTGATCAAATATTCCTGGTCAGGCTTTATCTCTAGGAAGAAGTACAAAACTTTATCTAAGTAGGGTTATAAAAACCGGCCAAGTGCAAGTCGGACTCGCGCACCGAGGGTTCCGTACTTTTTAGTATTTGTTGTTATAGCGGCAACAGAAATACATCATCTTTGAAAATTTCAACTGTCTAGCTATCACGGTTCATGAGATACAGCCTGGTAAGAGACAGACGGACAGACGGACAGCGGAGTCTTAGTAATAGGGTCCCGTTCTTACCCTTTGGGTACGGAACCCTAATTATCTCTACAACTCATTGGATTTTAGGCTACTTTAAACGAGTACAACTTCAAATTTCGCAATAAGATTAGGAATAGCTACATTGTATGAATTTACCTAGTACCTTTGTAGCACGGTGTATTAAGTCCGTTATCAATTCCAAACAACTTCGCAAACTCTCTAACCGTAACCGCAAACGTGTTTCGATTTCATTGGTAACATATTTAGTTAATGAAGATTGGGCGGGAATTCTTTGTCTGGCTGATAAAAGTTGTACGGACTTACTTAAGACATTAAAGGAGAAATAGGGGTTGGAAGCGTGTACCCATTTGTACTTGTTTATCAAGGAGATAAGAGTGTATGCGGCTCTGGCTTCTCTCATTAGTTGGTAAATAGATAGGTCCGTTCGGATTCTTTCTTTAATTGCCAACTATCCACACTATCTGTTCTCAAAGTGATTTATTGTCGCGCATTATTTTTAGAGAACCCTTTCCGCCTTATCATTAAAAGTAACATCTTATTTAAGAAGTTAGGCGCCGCTTATTATAACAATTCACACTTAATTTCCAAAGGCGCTTTGTTACTTTTAGAAAACAAGAAAACCTTATTTTATCTCTAGATTTTATTAAGAAGCGAAAAATGTTGCCGCCTTAACCTATTGTTATAAGTCTGTCAGCGGTAACACGGGTTTCGACTTAGGGTCCAACTCGCATTGTGCGAAGAATGGAATTATAAGGGTAACCAGAGAGTGCGGTAAGCGCATTATTGCAGAAAGCGGTGGCGGGACGCGTCGCGGCAAGGGAACGACGCCTCCCGAATGTACAATGTCGACTGTTTATTTCCGCAACCTACTATAGCTTCCAATCATACAAAAGCAAATGCGACCATGAGATATTTTACATAAAGTTTATATTTGAAAATATCGCCTAAGAGATACGAGTTTGCGATGTACACAATTCAATGTGCTCTAAGCTCGCAGGCGGACATATTCACGAATAAGTGCTTTACTATTCGAAATGAACACCGCTTTTTGGTCCTTATTTGGAAAAAGCGGCCCACTTTCCTGTATGGGAATTACCATTAGAGGGAGCTTGGCTTGCGTACTCTCGGCTCGGTTTACACGTTACGTTTATGTATGTTAGCACATATGTGATATACAAGATCATCTGGAGAAGTTTCTTATTATATCTACTCCTGCTTGACTGCTTGATTATGCGGATAGATAACAAAAGTATAAGAGCTGTCAATTGATGTTGCCAGCTTTTACTTAAACGTTGAGCACACAAGCGCGTATGGAGATTGTAGAGTTTGATTTTTTTAAATATGATATCTATATCATAATTGCTTCGTATTGAAGAGATACACGTGTTACTGACAAACCGAAACGATGTCTTCATAACCTTTGTAATGAATATATTAGGCAAATCCTTCGTGAATAATGAAAGTGGGTATTTCGCATACATTAGTTCCCTTTAGATTAGTTAATGTGAATGCCCTGGTTGACAGTTAGGAACGCCCAGCTATGCAAATCTCATTGTCTCTAATACGTGTCCCGACCGCGCCTCGAGCACAGTAGAGTCAACTCAATCAGTACTTTGACTTCATACAAGGAGGCCAATTCGAATGTACATTTTGATATCTAAATGATTGAATTAATGTCGCACTATTGAAATAATGTAAACTGTTTTTTTTTCATTTTGCTACATAATCATCGCATAGGTAAGAATTTGACAGTATGAGAATTTGATGAATTTGGAAAATACTTTTTCAGTCTAAGTTGTCGCAACATGCGTTTTGTACTGTCTGTAAAGGGTACGCGGGTCGGTGGTTCGTTCAGTTCACTTCACAGTTGACAGTGGTCAACTATATTAGCATTACTGATCATGTTATCTTCACTGTGCCATAGAGGCCGGGACTGCCTACGCGGTCTGTGCAGACGAACGACAATCTGAACCAATGAATATTTACACCACTATATTACGATGCCTACTGAGGCACTGCTATCTGATGCTTATCACTTTGAATTACCTTTTAGTAGGGTTGGTATCTCGTTATTGGTGAAACCGGGACTGTGTAAAATTATTTTCTCGATATTATGATACGGCTGTTTCAAGCATCTGTGTTTATTTTAATTAAACATGTTATCGGAGTATTCTTGGTTTATCTATTTTTTAGACGCTTATTAGGCAAGTAGCTTGCTAGGTTGGATGGAAAGTCTAATTTAAAGTACATTAGCTGAGCAAAAACTGCCTGAACTAAAGACGAGGTTGGACGTGAAGAGGATTTAGTTTTCGGCAGCAAAAACTTCGGTAAAATGTAGAAGCTAAGCGATGCATACATAGACTGTATTCAAATCGAAACAAAACGCTTCTTTATTTTTCAGTTTTAGATGAGGCGATAATGTAAAATTTAGAAATAAACAAGTCGTGAAAGTAGGGTCAATACGGGTAAGTGTTGCTGCGTTATAAGTGTGGCTAGCCTTCACATTGGGGCCTATATACACATTGATTAATGTTTATTTGTTACTGCAAAGCATCTGTATGAACTGGATGAAGTAGCAACTGCATGAACTCGCAATAAACAATAATCAATGTGTACAAACAAGTCCCAATGTAAAGGCCAGCCACCCTTACCTGTATGCCAACACTTGACACGTATTGACCTTAATTAAGTTGGTTGCCAGATTTGTTAAAACATACAATGTCGAAATATGGAATCGTTACCTAATACGTTATTAGACTGGAGATTCTGAATCACAGTAGGTAGGGTTTAACTTTGAAGTAGAATGCTCATCCATGCTGCTACTCGTACTACTTTGCTGGCAACGAACCAACCATTTGATCCAGATCGTGGGCTTGTAATTTAAGCGATCACCTAATTCCCCGGATCTATTGTCATAACCATAACGTCACAGCCGCGACATTTCGCGCGAGCACGCGCGACTTTCTCTTGAAACGTTGCGCGATGTTGCACAACCAATGATTGACGCGCTGCGCTCGCACAATAATGCAAAACTTTGAGCATCTTTGACGTGTCTACATTTAAAAAAACAACAATATTCTACCTTATTGTAATATGACAAAGTTTATAATTGAATGAGTTTTGAAACGCAGATACGGCGACTTGGTTACGTGGCACAATAATACTCTATCGGCTGATTCAATGGAGCTTTTCCGTATGAAAAGATCGCGAGATTGAGTCGTTCACAGCACGATTGATGCTTATGTCACATTTGAGTGTTGCAACATTGCATTGAATGTTTAATGCGCCTTAAATTTAAACCAACTTTGCTTTGTATTTTTTTAAATCGATGTTATTTTTTGTTCGGGAATTTTATTTTAAAAGAAGTTGTACATTTTAAAACTTATTTATTCAATCAATCAATCAATTGTTTATTGATAACAAGTGTGCTGTTTAGCACACTTTACATACAATTATAAATATGTCGTTATTCATGTAGAAATAGGATTACATTAGACTATCCAATTAAATTATTAGGCATCATTTAATTATAACATATAACAATATGTGACAGGCATTTAGAATATTATGTTAATCTATTCGATTAATAAATTCATCTACCGAGTAAAAAGCTTGAGCGTGGCATTAAGAGGAGAATAGGAAACTGCTAGTTAAACTTATAGATAAACAAAATGTCACCTATTACATTTTAAAAGCTTGGCGTCGTTTTATCGGTGCGAGAAATTACAGTCTGCTCGATAAAATCACAGTAAAAACTGACCTGCTTTAAATTAAGTTGTAAAATATCGTACCCTTGTCCTTAGGGGCTACGATCATAAATCGAGACACTACGACACTACTCCTGGGGTCGTAAGCGAGCCTCGAGTCGAGGGCCGGCCTAGGGCTGTGGACATTAAGTAGGTATAGCAGCATATCGTATCTTTAGCAAATTTTTGACGTATCTTAAAGTTCTAACCAGGCCGATTTTCTGTGACATCTGGAGGCTTATTCAGATAGTAATTTCTTGTTATCAATTAAGTAGTAATGATCTATTAGCTCTCAACTGTCGACAGCTGTCAGATAATATTATCTTAAACAAATTGATAACAAGAAATTGCTATTTGAATCTCCTGGTAGTATAGGGAGGTCAATTTATTGATGATAATTATGCAGGTTGTAACCATATGCAGTCTGTGATTGAGATGCTATTTTCTTTATAAAAATAGTTCATGCTTTTCTTTTTGCTTCACTGCTGCTGTTCCCTTCTTTATAATTACCTTATACAATATTAGTGTATCTTTTTCCATAGCATGTTTCCATATTATTCACGCTATATTGCGCTCATAAACACTCGAACCCGTACATGTTCGGACAAATTCTGCTAATGACAACCCTAAACTGGCCGGACGCTCGTCTGCCATGTGTATGGTTTTATTATTGGGCGTTCTTGTAAATTTCTGTCTAAAATGTATCAGAGATCTTTATCTCAGCCTCGTCAGACTACGCCTAGTCGACGCCTGTTACGCATTTTTCTCCACAATAGTCCATAATTGTCATGTAACTAATTTTTTACTTATGTTTTGCCATTTAGGAGTGATTTATAGTGATTTGTTTACATAAAACAAGGCTTGCCACTTTGATTGGATTGCTTTATTCGGGCGGACTTTGAATGTTAATAGATATTCACAGCATAAACGTGACGGTTACCAAGATCATAGATTAATAATAATACTGACACGGCGTTAGTACTACTTACGCCGTGTCAGTATTATTATTAGAGATGCCACGAATATTCGGTATTCGGCCACTTTGCTGAATATTCGGTATTCGGCCGAATGTTGCCTACTATTCGGCCGAATACCGAATATCTGTTGCACCTACCTAAAAAAAATAATTACACAATACAAAAATAACCAAAACCTTGGTATATTTAAGACTAAGATTTTTAGTAAAATAGAACTTTCAGTAGATTTTATTTAATTTTGCTGTCATTGAATGGGTATTCTGATCCGGTATTCAGTAGTTTTCAACTGCAAACGGACAGTTGTAGAGCTCATCTTTTAGAATTATCCGAACATAACATTACGTAAATGATTGTTTATTTTACTGGTTTTCGTGTAATTCATTCCAAAAAGTTGTTTACAATTATGTCTATTTATGGTTAGCAAATCGGCGGTTAGTGGCAATAACAGTAAATGTAATCTCATTATCCTAGGTTGGGAAATCTATCTTTACTACCCCCAAGCAGGTAGTAATGAGAATTTATCTGGCCTCTATTTCATAAAGCACGCTAAGCTGCTCAAGATCATGACTTGTATTTAGTTCAGTCGCGTTGTGGACTTGTAAAGGATTTGCGATTTTAGAACATAACAAAATGTTGTGAATTATCTAATTTAGTTTAGTTACCGTCAGTCAAGTAGGTAGTACCTAAACTTCTGGTCCAGTTGCTAAATGTGGCTAACGATCGTTTACTTGATGGAAATTATCGTATCACCTAGACCTAGGTAATGACATTGTATTGATTGTACAGTATATTGATTGGAATGAAAGGAAATAATATGAATATCTAAATGAATCTAATAATTGACAATATTATAAATATCTTTCTTACAGATTTTTTTTTTTTTTTTATTAAGCCTACTAAGTGTCCCACTGCTGGGCAAAGGCCTCTCCCCTTGATTTCGCTGTCCAGGTCATCCCGCCATCTCCGTTTGGGCCTGCCCCGTCCACGCCCCTCTACCGGTATCCACTTAGTTGCTAAGCTAGCCCACCTCTCCGGATGCATGCGGTGGACGTGACCGGCCCAGTCCCATTTGAGCCTAGCGGTTTTCTCGCCTACGTCAGCGATGCCGGTTTTTGCGTTCCGGCCGTGCCGGCTCCATAGCGCGTTGGCAAACCTTCAGTTTGGACTTCTGGATCTGTGTGAGTGACCAAGTTTGGGCGCCGTAGGTTAGAACAGGCAGAACACACATGACAACGAGTTTGCGCTTCAGTGACAATGGAAGGTTACCCTTCATTAGCTCTTTCATAGACCAGTAGCTCTTCCAGGCATTTTGAACACGGCGCTCAACTTCCTTGTCTTGCCTGTTACTGAAAGAAACTAGCTGGCCCAAGTAGATGTACTCGTCAACATAATGTATGATCTGCCCGTCTACCTCGACACTATCTCGTGTCTTGCTATTGGTCATCACCTTTGTCTTTGCGCGGTTCATTTGAAGTCCGACCTGAAGGCTTGCGTTGCTCAGATCTTGGAGCATTTTCTGTAGTTCTGCTGCAGAAGGGGCAAAGAGAACAATGTCGTCGGCGAATCGAAGATTAGATAGCCTCCTATCACCGACGACTATTCCCTCAGCCCCCCAGGAAACCGCCAGGCTCTTAAAAACTTCTTCGAGGGTGCTTGTGAATAGTTTAGGAGACAGCGGATCACCCTGTTTAACACCTCGTTGTATAGGGAACGACGGACCGGAGTACTGAAGTTTTATATCGGCGGTGCTATTACTGTATATATTTTTGATTAGGTTTATATAGGTAGGATTAATGTTTTGATTTATGAGTGCGGTTACTATAGCAGAATGGGTTAAGCTATCAAATGCTTTCCTGTAATCAACAAATGCTAAATACAGGGGGATCTTAAATTCATTATACTTTTCAATGATTTGGTTGAGTGTGTGGAGGTGGTCGGTGGTGGAAAATCCGGGACGAAAGCCTGCCTGTTCGGGGGGTTGATGTCGGTCGAGCTGCCCAGCAATACGACATTCGATAACTTTAATAAATATTTTGTAAATATGAGAAACCAGACTGATGGGGCGATAGTTGCCTATGTCGAACTTATCGCCTTTCTTATACAAGAGTATCATATGAGAATGAAGCAGCTTTTGGGGTAATTTTCCTGTTTTTATGATGTTGTTGAATAATTTGGTAAGGGGAAGTAAAAGGTTGGTCTTTCCGAAAACAAGTTCTTCTGTGCTAATTCCGTCAGCTCCAGGGCTTTTATCGAACTTCATCGTGGACATGGCTTTACCCACTTCCTCGGTTGTGATGGGAGAGATAGTTTCAGCACAGTAATACTCTGGTGTGCTATGTGAGTTGGATGGCTCCGAATATAGAGAAGTATAGAATTGTGTGCAGATGTCCATAATTTTGTTCCTGTCACTATGCTTTTGGCCATTTTCATCCTTTAAGCTGGTGATCCATGATTTCCCTTTCTTTATTCCATTTTTTGCGGTTCTAAGTGATCTATTATTAATTAGTGCTGTTGCGACTAGATTTGTGTTGTGGTTGCGGAGGTCGGTTCGGATGCTTCGTTTAGTCTTCCTGTCTATTGCACGGTACTCAGCAGAGCCTATTTCGAAACCAGTCCGCTCTTTTATTAAATTTCTGGTGGCATTTGATAATACAGTGAGTTTCTTTTGGATGGTCTTGATTTTACTATTCGCGGATTGAATCGCATTCAAAATGTTGTCATATTGAGTTTCTGTATCGTCGACGCCTATATTTAAGGTGGTTCGATTTTCATACAAAATTCAATCTGCTTTAATTAAGGCACTACACACTATTACTACACAAATATTTGCTCATTTATCTACTTTCGAATATTCGTTTGCGCTAAATTAATAGAAAAACTTTGTTTCATACAGAAATCATACATAAATCAACGTAATTTTTTCATCAATTTTACGTATGTGTGTGTCACAAATGTCGTGTACAAATACGTTGCGTGCGGCGTTGCCACTCTATGACGTTGGCGACGTTGCCTGGCCGACCTGGCAGGATTTGCAGTGCCGTCATGTTTAGTGCATTTTTATTTGACAGTGTTGACACTGACACATAGGGTCATGTTTATTGTGACATCAATTTGTTTGTATAAATTGAAAATGATAGCAACGCAAAGAGTATAATAATATATGTAGCAACGTCTAAATCAAGTTACAAAAATCATCGGTGTTCTGGTCCGCGAAAATCCAGAAAAATTCAGACTTTCGGAATTCATGATGGTGAAGTTTCGTAAGGTAGGTACAGTTTCATTCCTTCATTGTACATTGTAATTTTCTCGTGCCGATCTTTTTAGAAAATAATTCTCACTTCTTCCGTAGATATAAGCAGTGAACAATACCTATATAATGTAATTATTACTGTTTTGGTTGCCGAATAGTCAATGTGTCACTAACTCTAGGTTTTTTTAGGTATTGTGCAAAATGAAGAGGCATTCTTGGAAATAAAATGTTTTCCTTCATTAGCCAGAAAAAATCAGGACATCCTCACTGCAATAAAGTAAAATAAAACATTTCCTGGGGATGAAAATTATGGAATTTTGTCTATGAATGAAAAACACAATTATTACTAGGTAAGTAAATGATAACTTTATTAGAATCCATATTGTTGCTTCATCTTTCTTCCTATAACATTAGAGATTTTGTGCTATCATGATATTATTTTTCTTTCAGGTACAGGGACAACTACGGATAACAAATATGAAAAAATGTTATTTCATTTGTTGTGTGAATCCATCTACACCAACAAGACATCCACTGCTGGACATAGGCCTCCCCAGGGATCTCCACAACGACTGGTCTTGCAAGACCGGCCAAAATATCGAGAAATAAATAATATAAATAAACATGATACATATCCCGTTTTCTATAATAGTTATAATTAGAAGGCCATGCAATGTTGTTACTCACTGTACCTACTTGAATCCAAAAAAATATATAAAAAAAGTTTTAATTTTATTTTACAATTACTACTTTATTATTAGTACATTACGATACAAGTGCGAAAAGTAGGAAATTGGCAACGAGTGGCGATAAATTGAAACACGACCGAAGGAAGTGTTTTAATCGACACGAGTTGCGAATTACCTTTTCGCACGTGTATTGTACAACGTTTTATAGTACATAATTATGGCCCTTTACATTTTCGACATATGCACGTATTGTACTAATTACCGCACTAGGGCGGTAACGTATATGTAGCACCATATGTACTAAAAAGTATTTTACAGTACATATGGTGCAACTTTCTCGCCCTAGTGCGTAAAGAGCACTTTTCATGCATATGTCGAAAGTTTAAAGGGCCATATGTACTGTAAAACGTTGTACGATACACGTGCGAATAGGTAATTCGCAACTCGTGTCGATTTAAAACACTCTCTGCGGTCGTGTTTTAATCTGTCGCCACTCGTTTCGAATTTTCTCTTTTCCGCACTTGTATCGTAAATAACTATTTCAAACTGCAAGGGTACGATGATAGATCTCAATTCAATATAATTTTGCAACATTTGGCATTATTAGGTTATAAATTGTATGGAGATGAAATCTATCATCGTACCCTTCCAGTTTGAAAAATACTATAGAGGCTGGGCAGTAAGGGATTGCTTTACTTGTAGAACTATATTTAGCGCTTTAAAAAAAAACTGATACCTAACACTTACAAACCTGGACTTCCTTGGGCTAGTTCTACTAAGAATCGTCAGTATTCTCCATCCTTTCTGAGTTGGAAGAACCCAAAAAGGTGAGATTTGTGAAAGTCAGGTTTTCAATATATGTGGCGTTTTCAACCAAACGGGTACCTACTTATTGTTGTCATATTTCCATAAAGCTTCAAAATGAAATCAACCTAATCGACAACCGACAATGTGGTACCTTTTAGTTCAAAACGTCACATATTTTTATAAAACGTTATAAACTAATTTATTAATAATACTGAATATCTAGGAGAAAAAGAAAACATAAGTAAAAACTCAAAAATGCTCGTTTTTCCAGAGATAAGACCTAGCTAGATCGAACCCCTTACAGCAAATTTCATCGAAATCGTTAGAGCCGTTTCCGATATCACTGAAATATATTTCGGTTATATCGGAATCGGACAAGAATTCGAAGAATAAAAGGTATAAGAAACATAACATAACACAAAAAGGACAAAAAAAAGTACCCCTGACGTACCAGTCTCGAACCCGAATCATCTTACACGTATTTCCACGAACATACCGCAACGCCATTGCAGCATACTTACACTGCATGAAATTGTCTACTACAAGCAATCACGGAAACACTGTTTGCATGTGTGAGTAATAGTAGGAAATAGCATGACAGAAACACTCTGTCGACTTTAAAAGTGTTTTTTGCACTAATGAAGTATTCAATGTTTATTATAATAGTTCAATATTTATGTAAAGAGTGCGCTAAACATACTTTTAAGTATACAGATACCAACACTATTCCACAAAAAAATAAAACCTGAAAATTTGCGAAAGTGACGCCATCTAGCGGGGTTTAAGCTTTGGGTAACCTAGTCGAACCACCTTAATGTGCTAAATTTGTTTTGCAGTTCCAAATTATACTGATCGTAGTTAGCTGTTAGTGTGGCTCTGTCTATTTTTTTGTGTCGTCTTGAGAATATGTTTTTGCGGTGTATTTTAAAATTAAATTTTAAGGTGGTCCGAAGAGGTCGGTGGTCTGAGTTAAATTGCATTTTATTTAAAATTCCTGTATTACTTATTATGTCGTTGTTTGGGGTAAGTACGAAATCGATCTCGTTTTTGGTTTGCCCATTTGGCGACACCCAAGTCCAGCGGCGTTGTAGTTTTTTTGGAAAGAAGCTGTTGCTGACTTTTAGCCTTTGCCCAAATGCGAACTGGATCAGGCGAGAACCACGTATATTCCGGTCTCCCAACCCGTATGGTCCGAGAATTTCATCGCTGTCCAGTTCTTGTCTGGGCCCTATCTTAGCGTTGAAGTCACCGAGGATAATACTCCAGGATCCTCGATGCTCCTCGCAAGCCTTGTTTAGAAGGTCGTAAAAGTCCTCAACCTCGTCGTCGCAGTGCGCGGATGTAGGTGCGTAGACTTGGATCACCGTTAGGGTCTGGTTTGGTGCTAGCCGAAACTTGAGAACTGCAATTCTGTTGGAGTAGCTGCAAAATTCGATTATATTGTTCTTCCACTTTTTGGCCACCACGAAACCTACTCCACCCTGTCCGCTGGTGTCCCCAAAGTGGTAAAATATACATCCGTCCCTTTCTTCTATTTCTTCGCCCGGTCTTCTCACCTCCGATAAGCCTACTATGTCCCACTTGGCTTTATCCAGCGCATTCTCGAGTTCTATTAAACGCTCATCTTTTAGCAGAGTTCGGACGTTGTAGGTTAAGACGTTGAGCTTATCAGTGTCCGTTTTGCATGCCAAGGTCGGTTTATTTGTAGTGGGTGTTCCCGCTCGGAGATTCTTAGCACCCCTGGCTCTGGGGACGCTATCCCCAGCACCGCCGAGCACTCGGGGCCTATTCGGGGAGTTGTTCATTTCATGGGGAGGTTTGGACCATAATCCCACCACGCTGGTCCAGTGCGGGTTGGTGGGTCGCCAGTTATGCCTCGTTTGTTGATTAGCAGGGTGCACCACGAGCAGGTGAGGTTGGCTTGGGTTCCGTGAGATGTTATGTGGACCCCTTACACCCCTATTATTAAATTAATTAAATTAAAATTAAATTAAAATTCGTTTATTTCGAGTAAAAAATATATATATATAGGTATATATACATGGATAATTTTTTTTAAGAACGCCATAATGGCTGACCCCTGTTTTTTCACTGATATGTGTTAAAATTGTTAAATATCAAACGTTGTCGCTATCTACACGACTATAGGCCAACCAAAGGTGTGGCGCCATCTTTTCAAGTATAAATTATTCTTGATTTTCCGAGGTACGTTTTTTTCTGAGACTATTTATCTTATACACTTCATAAATCTTTGGTTCTTACAGTTAAATAACTAACAAGCATTCTGTCGTCTCAAGAACTCATAGGTATTGTTATCAATAAAAACAGTTTTAAAGACGCTATTAATCGTATTTATTATCAACTTAATACAAAGCGGTACCTTAGTTTCGCCTGAAAACATTCCGTACATTGAGCTTTTAGCTTTACGTATAAGCTCTTCGGAAACAAAAACATACATCATCACGGCGCACAATATCGTATTCGTCAGGAATCCATTAATAAGTGATCTGCGTATCCGGTGTGTATTTTGCATAATTATGGCAAGCACGCATGTGCCGTGCTCCCCGGGACCGCTCGCGGCGGCGTTTGGGAACCTGCAGTATATTCCTATTGATTATATGACAGACGATTCGAATGTTCAGGTCAGCCAGTGTAATTGCGATCACGAGTTTCGTAAGGTACCTTTTGATTACCGGTCGATGAACATTTGTATTTGATTGTATTTGATGTTTACTGGCCGAGCGTGGCGTAGGTACAGCGCCAGTGGGCAGCGCGGGTATTAGGTACCCAAAGACTTAGCGGCAAAAGTTGGTCGATGATCTAGTAATATAAGGGCAGCTGTCGAAGTTGTTGCAAAGGTTTTATGGGTCGAAAATTTCCAGGTCCGAGCCTTTCGACTGGGATGATGATAGTTTGTAATCTCTCAGATTACTTATACTGGTCACTTATACTGGTTTTTCTCAGTGTTCGGCTCGTATCCGATCAGTCTCTCATCGAAATTACACCCTTGATGGCGTTACAACTCCTACTAGATGCCTATCCACTCTCGTTGTTTCCACAAACCCGTATCAAATATTAACGTATACTTTGAAGTTCATCCTTTTGGTCTACAAAATAAAGTTGATATTACCTAGAGATAAACGCAAATGAGAAATATCAGATTTAGCGTGGAAACAGATGAGTATTCGTGAAACAACCACCTTGATTACGCTGCACGCTACTAATTATAGTTGGCAGTATCAATTATCTCTTTTTCGTTTTGTTATAGAAAATTATAAGAATTATAACGTTACAGAAGATCCTATTTTATTCGAATGAGAAAATTATCAAAAAAAACCTGACGTGGTTTTGTTGGTATCGTATTCTAATTATTTTGCCTTTAGCATGAATACATTCCAGATTTCCGTTCCCACGCATTATTTCTTTGCAAATAGCGTAACATAAATAACGTAGTGCTTGTTAAATATTCATAGTAGTGTTTTTATTTGCTATTGATGACTCAAGTTGACACTCAAATCAAATTAAAACCGCCGCTATCATTTTTCTCCTTACATTGAATAAATCAACACTTGACTTCCACAAGTCTTGTCCCGCCAAACATCAAAGTTTAGCCTGCGGGCTATGTATCAGTGCTCATGTGAGATACTAAGCAATGCATTACGTCACCTGACCCCAACCAGGCCAATATTCTCATCACCGAACGAGTGTCACCGAGTGCTCAGCTCACCTTAGCTAGTTTATCTATATGACAGTATAATATCAAGTTCCTCTTGTTTTTAATACATTATGTTATGAATTATTTTGACATAAGTTATAGTTTGAATTTTTCACGTGTCTTCATTTACTTTTGTCCTATTACATTAGACAAGATTCTTCGGGGGCATGTGGCACTTGGCACTGGTGGATTCAATTGGCTACACTTAGACAAAAAAATCGGCCAAGTGCGAGTCGAACTCGCGCCCCAAGGGTTCTGTACTTCGTCAGTTTATGTTTTTTTTTTCTTGAGAACAACTTGCGCTTGACTGCAGTCTCTATAGGTAAAGAACGATTTACAAACTAGTTATTTTAAAACTTTAAAAAACATATTTTGGAGATTCTTACAATTAACCTTTCATTTTACATATATCACGATATATTGCAAAACTTAATTTTTTTTTTCTCATTTTCAAACATAGGGGGGATGTTTAAAATTCATTTATTTACGTTCCATGTCCGTCTTTGGCTCACAGACTTACATATGTGTACGAAATTTCAACTTAATTGGTCCAGTAGTTTCGGAGCAAATAGGCTGTGACAGACGGACAGACAGAAGAAGACGTACGAGTGATCCTATAAGGGTTCCGTGTTTTTCTTTTTGAGGTACGAAACCCTAAAAAGGTTCACCATATCCTGCATTGTAATGTGAACCAAGACATCAGTCGTATATTACCTACATAAATTAAATTGTTCAACTACGATCTGTGGCTAAATAATAGGATCATAAGTACGTTGGTTCCCCTCAAACGATTGCTTGCCTGTGGTCGCTACACCATGGCAATAACAGTCCAGCTATCTCGCGTGTGCAACCACCGAATATTAATAGCGTTAATATTTCTCTCGGTGCAGCGGAGACAGACCGTGACGCTTTAACTATGAGTTTAGCGCTTACTAAATGTCAAATGTTTGTATAGAGTATACTTACTTATGTCCCATCCATGTAGTCTACCTTTACTTTAGAAACATTGATCATGTCTTTCTGATGCTCCTTTCACCACTTTATATTGACAATAGGGATGATGATACATTCTAAAGTAATTAAAAAAGTAGAAACAATTTATACTTATTATAAATAAAAACTACGGTACTGGTTAACGCAAAGTTATATGGTTTTAATCGCTCAATGGGACTGTTGGGACTGACTGATTTGTTGTTCCTGCTCCCCACCCCCAGAGGTGCAAAGGTCCTTCACAAGCTCGCGCCACGCCATCCTATCTTCAGCGACCCCTCTGGCCTCGCTCCAGCTCAACCCGACCGCTCGTAGCTCACTTATGACGGACCGTTGCCATGAGTGTGCAGAGCGTCCGGAGCCACGGTCTGATTTTTAGACTGGCATTAATAAATTATCCCCCAAAAAGTTTTATGTCCAAGTGCCACTTACACCATCCCACTAACCCGGGTTCAACCGATTAAACCGTTAACCCAGTGTCAAATTGTACTGATAACCATGGTAACTCCAGGTTTAACCGGTTAACCCTGGGTTAGTGAATGGTGCAAGAGGACCAAAATGGTGAAAGGACTTCTATTCAGGTTTAGGTGTATGAAATGTATTACAAGTACAGTGTTCACCTGTTTTTAATTTGCTGGTTAATTAAAAACTAACCAGTGTATTTAGGTAAAATAATTAAGTTTAGGCTATATTTATTGATTTCGTTTAGTAGGTACTCTTATGTTGACAAACAAAATATGCATTATTTTTCACCCTATTCCATTTAAAACCGATTGCGGAGTTCTGCTTCAGACTTTGTTTCAGTTAATGCCTAATTTACGAGCTAGTTAATTTTATTGCATTTTGCTTTCTGTCACTCTACCTATTTGTTATGGCTCCTCTACACGATGGCCCAGCGCAGGGCCAGCGAGATGGCCATGCGATGGTTATGGCTCCTCTTCACGATGGCCGAGCGCTGTGGACCAGCGAAAATGGCCGTAAGATTGTTGAGACCACGCACTATGGATTGGGCCACGTCTAGATGCGTACGCGCCATTGCTGGCCCACTACCTTTGATGTGCGTATGAAAAACCGACACGGTGGCCATCTCACCGCCATCCCGCTGCGCCATAAACCATCCGACACCTGAATGAACTACCCTCTTACACGTTGTCCCATCTTAGGGGGCCAGTATGATGGCCCATCGTGTAGAGGATCCATTAAGAGAAACGTGTTCGAATACAAACACGTTGAGATATTGGATGCATTAGTGGATTTAGTGGTTGTTACCTGGTCGTTTCCTGTGGCTACCACCAGTTTGGCACTGACATAAACGCCATCGAGAACGTAACTTACTTTCTATGCATCTCGCTCGTACTCGCATCTTAGTGCGAGTGAGATGTATTGAAAGTAAATTACGTAGACGTTAGCGTATATGTTAGTTTTGACACTGTCATGGTACGGGTACTGCTGAGTTTTCAAGCCCTATCCCATTATGGTGCTGGCGCACGGATACGATGGCTGCGCTAAATAATTGTTAATAAATAATAAATAATAAAAGCCTTTATTTCCCAAGTATAAGTGTTACAAAAAATTTAGTTTACATACATATTATTTTTAAAAAGTTACAGAGAAAAGAAATTGAAACTAAGTTTTACTAACTAGTATTTTATGTGGGTTTGTCCATTTTTGGACGTAGGCCTCCTCCATGTTACAGCATAGTTTTCTGTCGGCGGCCAGACTGGCCCAGGCTATGCCTGCCTGCTCGGTTATGTCATCTCGCCAGCGGCGGAGCGGATGACCTTGCCCTCGCCCGCCATCTGGTGGGTACCACTGTAGAACTCTTTTGCTCCATCGGTCGTCTTTCGCTCTCGCTGTGTGTCCGGCCCATCGCCATTTGAGGCGGCATGCCATTTCCGCTGCGTCCATTATATTTGTCCTCTTACGAATATCAGTGTTTCTTACCCTGTCTTTTATTTTTATACCGAGTAGGCTTCGTTCTATGGCTCTTTGAAACTTCTGTATTTTGTCAATAATTTCTTTGTTTATCGCCCATGTTTGGCATCCGTAAAGTAGGGTCGGTGTCACTACAGTGTCGATAGCTGTTTTTTTCAGTGTAATATCTAATTTGGATTTAAAAATATGTTTGTGTGACCAATATGAGTTCCAAGCTTTCTGAATTCTACGTTCCACTTCGTTTACATAGCGACCACTAAAAGAGATAACTTGTCCCAAGTATTTATATTCAGTCACGTATTCGATAATGGTATTTTCTACATGTATACTCTCCTTCTTATTATTTGTCATGACGCATGTTTTTTCCAAGTTCATCTCCAGACCACATTCCTTACTGTAAAAATTCAACGTTTCGATCATGTACTGGAGATCTTTGTGGCTTTCAGATAGCAAAACAATATCGTCGGCAAAGCGTAAGTGATTTAGGTACTCGCCGTAAATATAAATTCCTATTTTTGACCACTCTACTTTCCTGAAAATGTGCTCTAGGAGTGAATTAAAAAGGTTTGGTGAAATGGGGTCGCCCTGCCTTACTCCTCGCTGTATTTCAAAATAATTGTTATTCCCAGACAAAGTTTATTTTCCTTTGCTTTTTATTATGATTAACTACTGAAAATTTCAAAAGATTGTTTTTATATTGTTACGTACCTATATTTTGTAGAGAGCTAACATTTATATCTATTGCTTTTTCTATATGAATAATGTCAGAGCTTTAAGTTTGCTATTGGCTACTGGAATTTGAATATATAATATTCCTCAAGTCGATGGTGGTCTTTCTTGCTTCCGCGTACTAGGTTACTACCACCTGCGGCGGCTAAGTCCCGGTGCCTCCCGATAATGAATACGAGTTAATTAAACGACATTAGTCCATACACCGCCGCCACACGACGAGAGATCTCCGATACCTGGGAACATACACTCTCATTTACTGTGATCGGGTAGGGTGTGCACCTATGGAAGTTTGCATAACGTGGATTTACTTTGTCATGTGTTTTGATGGCCTGGCTTTTACTAAGTTACATAATCGGTAGGTAGCGTATTGTGACAAAGGAAAAATTAGGGATATTTCGACGCTCAATGTTTCTACGCACGGATAGGCTTCTTGAAACAACAGGCGGCGGGGACATTTATTTACATGACAGTTAAAGTTTTATTGCAAAGTTTTAATCTAGAGCCCTTTACTTTAACTCCTATTCGAAAATATATATATAAAAGCTTGTATTTATAAATTACCTTTCATGAAACGGGTAGAAATGCTTCCATTAATAGTTAAAAAGATATATTATTATTTTTTGGAACCTGTCGTGTCCTACTGATGGGCAAAGGTCTCCCGCCAATTTCTCCACTGATCAGGAATAAACTTTTGTTTTCGTTTAAGATGGGTTAAGTGGTGGACATTGTGGTTCTTTTGTAAGCGGTAGTTATTGCCCAATTAATACATTCAACATATTATTTGTGTCAAGATATCCGTATTATCCGTGCTACGTCAAGTGTATAATATTAATGACAGATGAAATGCACATCCGTTTCTAATATTCCTTCTACTCAGCGGTCTAAATTGGCAAACTGTATTCCGCAATAGTAAATGCTTAAATACGGAAACGTTTGCGGATGCTTTTCAGGTTTATAGTGCTCGTTATTGACCTTATTGTTGTTGTTTATGGCCACTTAACTTAATATATCGAATATAGTTTTATAGTATAATGAGGTATGTAACGTTAAAGTGATGGTTTGCCAGCAGGTGGCAATCTGACAATATTGCAATAAAATGTCATTGTAATTTAGCTTTGTCATTTTAGTTAATAAGAGTACGTTGTGAGTACTACGTTGCGGATGTGAATTTGTCAACCCTGTATTACTTAATTCTAATGTTGTTTTGTGGAATTAATTTAATAAAATATTTTTTTATTTATGATAAGAGTACTGGTTAATTAGTAGTTAGATAAGTGGGGTTGAAAATGTTGAAAACGTACATGCAAAATAAATGAAGAGGTTCGTATTGTCGTAACTCACGACATAAGTAATTTTTTTACATGAATGCATACAGTTTGTTAGTAAATCAAATTGAAAACACGACCGAACATTTTTCCTGAATATTGTTGCCTAGGAATCCCGTTTTTCAATTCAATTAAGTAAGAACTAAGATTTGTTGACGAATTAACTACATTACATAAGCTCAAGTAGGTATTTGTAACGTGTAACATTTAAATTACATGAACAGAGCTGTTATTAATTTGGTATGGATATGATATTACTCTACATGCAAACTCTAGAACTTGCACCAATAAATAAATAAGCGCAAGTGAGGTACACTGGGATTTATATCATATCAAAAGCAGAAATTCTAATGCACCAAGCACCGATCTTGAGCTCTACGCCACTCAATAGCTTTTAGGATTCACGGGTCACATGAAAATTTACGACCACGCGTACTGTGATACTGTCAGGTCATGTAGATACATCATGTTCCGTTACTGCTAACTTGAAGCTATGCGAAGGATCATATTGCAGCGACGAATCAATTAAAAACACCGGTATTCTGAGGCTAGTTATGTAGCAAAATAAGATACATCACCACAATACTATTGTTAAACGACGTTTTCAGTAGAATGTATATGCGTTGAGTCGATAGTTGCCGTAAAAAAGTTTCATCGCAACCTGGTGGCCGGCTTCATACCTATATACGAAAACATAGGATAACATTACAATATACATTATATATTATAAATGTGCTGTGTTTTTTGACACAACTCTATAGAATTATAAATAACATACTATGAAATAAAACAAAGTGGAAAATAGATTCTGAGCCTTGATAAACGATTGGTTATAATTATTAATATGCCCGTAAATATATTTTTATCATAGGTCCTTGCACGATATCTCTGTTTGCGGCGTCTCATATCGCTTGTGCTGTAATTGTGGTCATTTTGAGTGGCTTCCAGGCATATTATTATATACTACCTACCTACGTAATGTTCCGTTTTATTTTTAGCTTAAACTAGTGGGAATGTTTTACGAATAAAAGGAGTTTATTGTAGGTTAAAATGTATGCATTTGCGCATTTACTTGGTTTCGTTTGCAAACTGTTACAACTGTACCTTAACGATAACATAAATATGACGACACCAATGTCTTATTCCATGCTTTGTCCAATTTGATTAGTGACCTACCTAAAGGTAACATAAATTTAACTCCTCTGAAGTACAGAAACAAGACGGCACCTTATTTAGCTAGAGGAAAGTAATGAAGTTCATTGCTGTTGGTAATCGCTAGATAAACTGAAACGCAATGTCGTTTGGTGTTGTTAGTTGTTTTAATGGGATCTGGATGTTTAAAACTGAGTAAAAGCTAATCAATATTTTTATGATACCAAATAGGCACTGTAAACAGTAGTGAATTATGCATTACATGTATCCTTTTTCGTGTACTCACGTATCGTCTTTCTGTTCTGTACGTGTTGGTGTTTTCTGAATTAATATTATTGATGTTTTATTTTACTTACTGTTAATTTGAGATTATTTTTTCTAGTGATTTTTCAATTTTTTCTGTTACTGTTACTTTCAATAGTATCAAAATGATCGGCAATTGTATAACGACTGTGCTTAGCTAACGGCAACAGAAATTAAAACAAAAAAGTTTATCTCTGATAGCCCAGATACTTTCTGGAATTTGAGTTACTAGTGAAATCTTTATTCATTTTATTTAGTGTCCAATGACGAGTACGAAAATAACACATGTGTGTAATGGATCGTGCATCACTTGACATTACCAGCTGTATATAGTAGGTGTCGAACTTTACAATGTGCGCGTTTGGTCTCAGTTAGTGATATTGTAATGATGTATTGTTTCAGGTAAGTAGGCGGGCCGCTTGAGCAACCGAGCGATGAGAAGTTCGATACACATATGAAAAGCGATGAAGCAATGCCCGTGAGTTATGCGATTATTAACATTCAACGATCAGTCATGGCTTCTCTCGTGACTATTTAAATTTACCCTTTGTAAAGTCTCCAATTATTTTCTGTATTCCCATCGCAGCAATGCGTCCTACTGATTTATAATTTCCAGTTATCTTATATTTTAACAGGCGAAAAGTTTACATCAGCTATAAAGGATCAATTGCGCGAAAATCGGCCGCAGTTGAATTATGTAAGCTCGTGCTCTGATATGATAAGGGTGGGGAGCGATCGGCAGTGCTTTTATTGTGTTGCTATAGTCTGGAATATCGCAAAGGACTTGAGTCGGAATGCGACTTTATTTTAATATTTAATAACTCCCGGTCGGGCGCAGATACCGTCTGCTCGGAGGCGATTCGCTGCTCGTTTTTCTTGGTTATCGTATAGCTCTTGTGTCACGCTTCCGTTCTTGTTCGTTTTTCTTAATCATGCCAATGATCAGTGCAGAGTGGCTTATTCTGCTTAAGATCAATTCCAACCTATTGGCATTGATTCCTCGTGGCTAACACATTATATAAAAAACTAAATTATAATAGTTTTTAATATGTAATGCGTTACATTTTTAAAACAAATTGAAAGAGAATTGATTAATTTTAATGCTCTACAGGAATGAGTACCGTATGAGTAATGTACGTATAAAGGTACTCGTTGCGTCGTCATAAAGCAGCAACGCGAATCTACTCCATTGTTCAGCTGCAAATAAATTGTAAACATAATTACGGGGCATCACGAGGCGCGCCGAAGCTTAGGAGAGCGCCATCAGTTTCTTTGAGCTGTTAAATTTGACGCCTCCCTACATAAATTGTTAGAAAGAGCGGCCCGCGCACGTGACGTGCAAATAAAAATACTAATTCAAGTGGGAATTTATCGTCTAATTGTTTCGAATTTATGAGTTCGCCGGCACATTGTTGTGAGACGATAGCCGCACCACTGCATAAAGCAGTGTAACGAGCGCTCGAGCTACTTCGGTAAACATCGTGACCGACCATATTTACTCTATATTTTTTTCTGCTTCTCGGGTTACGGTTTACAGCATCCCATAACCACTATTTAGTATGAAGGTATCAGTGCATCAGATTACATGCCTTTTAAAGTCCTGCATGAAGTTTACATTTTGATGCAGTAAAATTGAGGATCCTAACTTTGTATTAGGTTGATAAATCCTATGTCGGTGCCTATAAATTACATTGCAATTTACTCTGTATAGCATCCATGTTACGAATCAATCTATTTTCTATACATTTCAAGTTTTTATTAGATTTCGTAATTAAACGTTGTCAAAGATAACACCACAATACGCTTATCTTTAGAAGGACTATTTTTAAGACAGTTCTTTCCCCATTTCTCAATGAGTTAAAACGGCTTACTCGCGCTTCGTAATAATGCCAGGGCTAAATACGTATTAAGTGGGATAATAGTGATTCCACAAGTAGGTCAGGGACATGATCCGCGGCTTGGTCTGGTGTTTGCATTCGTTCCTGTTTCTTCACTGCTATTATTTATTCCGGACTATTTTTTGCCCTTATTTACGTGCGGGCGGCGAACGTGAAGGCTCCTGATAGACGTAACAGATAAAAGGCGTGTCCGCGAAGCTACCCTGGCAATTTTCGTGCTTTTTGAAACGACGCCAACAATTTATTTGCTGTCTGCTCTACTCTGGGCGCCGTCGATACGGAAGGAAACACTTCACTTTGATATTTTTTACTACCGTCCCGGAATTGATTAAACGTGAAGAATTTAATGTGGCGGAACGCGGATCCACGCTCCCGGAGTCGATTGCGAAACGGGCGTGGGAAAAGAGGCTTTATTGAGTATTTATGGAAGTGAAATATTTCGGGAATCCCGTTTATTGGCTCGCCGTCCGTTCGCTTGTCAATTTCATCGCCTTTTAATCTTTGTAATCAAAGTGAAACGAGTCACGAGATGTGATTATTTGGTGACAGCTAGTGCATGCGATCTTCCTTTCTTTAATGGCCGTTTTATCACGCTCTCAGATTTCCCGCCAGTTATTTCTATTTATATGTCATATGATATTTTCACTAACAATTTTTCTATTAAAAAGGTAACTACTAGATTTTAAACATCATGAGTCATGACAATAATTTCGCTACTTTGCGTTTTCCCACGCAATTGTATCGTAACCGGGTGAAGTACATACAGCGTGTGAGAAGTTAAAATGTCTGTGACAACGGCGCCAACCTGAAGTTAGCCGTAAGCATGGATACGATATTTTTATTTCCATTTTAAACCATGGTAAATTCTCACATTCAGTAAAAAGGGCACGCTTATTAACCACGTCAGTTGTGATAACTTCACCAGTGACATTTGAGTGACGAACAAATTGTCTGTCCCTCAGGCTGAATACCCCTGGGTCGTTGCATCCGGGCGCAAACCACTTCTGACCCTAACTCTTGAGGAAATTGCTTGTTTCATACTTATATTATATACATTGTCATATTTTAAATTTAGGCCCTCTAGGTGAATGGATATTGTGTGTTCTTTACGTATGTTCAATCAAAGTCATTAAATGCATAAGGTGAATATATGCATAAATATTTATGACTTAGACGGGTCGCCTACACCCAAAGAGTTCAATCACATGGCCATCGGGCTCTAGAAACAACACTTCTTATAAATAGCTTTTAAAAAATTGGAATTATGGGTCTGTAGGTGGGTAAGAGCCATGAATATATGAGTTAGTCTTGATCCGAGCACGTAGTTTTATTGACGCATCCCTATACTTTAACAGGTCTACATGATTCCTTTGATAATGTCGAATTCATCATCGGTGTCAAAACAGTTACTCCACTAGGTATCTAAACAAAGTTACTGCAAAAGAAACGGCTAACGCTTTTTAACGAAAAGTTAATTTCATTACTAAATGCGACATAAATACAGTTTAGATAACCTCGGGTACCTACAAGCGAGGTGCCAAAATGAGCGTTTGCACGGTCGGAAACCGGAAGAGGAAATGCAAGTAAATGATCATTCGCTCAAGGACAATACTATTAGAGGGAACGTTTTCCTTTTCAATTTCCTCACGCACCGGCCGTCAGCCGTCCGTGATCTTGGATTCGTTCGATCATGAAAATATATAGCTTCATTCGAGCGATCGCTATCGGAAAAGCTCCTTAATCGGTTTTCTTTTATATGAAAATGGACTTTTAGATTTATTGCACCATTTTGGTTGCGTTCCAATAGCCAAAAAACGTGATTTACATCTGGGCTGCCTCAAAATTGCACACTAAACAAAAATTTAACAACGTGCCGCTCCATATTTTAGGCGGCGCCTCCTACGAGGCGATGCTCTCAGGTATTTTCTATGAAAGAAAATTGCTGAGGGAAAGTGCGGTTCTGTAAATTTCTTATTCCGTATGCATTGTGCGTCGAAATAAATCACACGGCCCACGGTGCCAGTGTCTACGGGTGATGTAGGTAATGAGAGATTTTTTTTAAAGGGCCAGTAATGTCGTTAAGTCGATCGGTTTACATGCACCTTTGCAATCAATTTGGTCATGCCTATAAATGTAGGTCACAAAACATGTCTATAGTAATGTACAAAAGCTCTACTGTATAACATACATACTTGTAAATTATAGTTTTACTTCTTTGTAGGTATAACGCGTGTTTGACTAGCTTTGTTAGGGTTGTGAAGTTTGTGCGTAGTCTAGATCTGTCGTAGGCAACAGCGCAACTTTCGTATGCGCATGTCAAAAAATTGCCATATAAATAGCAATCGTGACAGTTTCATGTTTAAGTTGAATATATATGGAGCATATCTGCTCCTAAGCATACGAAAGGTTAATCATTAGCTGGTCGAAGCATCCGAAAACACGATGAATAACCATTGAACGTACAGAAAATAAGGATTTTAATTTCATTTCTATATGAAATTAAATTAAAATCTTTATTTTCAGGCAACTATTGGCCCATAAATACATTCCTTAAAACTAGCATACATATTATTATAAATAAAATGGGTCTCTATTGTTTGCCATATAGTTTTAAGTCATAATGTATTGTTTGTCCACATTTTCGTTAGTCATATTTTTTTTTCTTCAGAAACGCGTAACTTTTCAGGATTGCCATAAAACAAACCTAACCTAACCTATCTATAGGATAACCTGAGGAAAATCCTGAAAATTAACGGTTTCAGAATTATGACTAATGATAATATGACAATCATTACATTATGACTTTCAATAATTATGTCAAACAAAGGGACCCCAAATAACTAAAACTAAAAACACACAAATATGGCTACATATTTATTATGGTTATAGTTTACTAATGTAAAACTGGTCTTACTATAGCTAGTACTTGGAAATATGTCGCATATGCACTTGTGAGAGCGTAATTAACTAAGGCTTCAGCCGTTTATATGTCGCCGGTTGGCAACGCATGTAGCATGCCGTATGTCTTCATAAGGGTTAATTTGGCGAGCGGCGATAACGGCGCACGCACTCGCTCGCGTGTCGGGTGTGCGCGCACGCGCATCGTAAATCTTGCCGCTGTTGCATTGACAGGACTTCGTTTTTTAGGATTGTCCGAAAAAAAATCTTCGTCGACAGTATATGACCTTATGACTTGTTTAGATTGCTTTGTGATTATTTGGTTAATAAGTTGCGAATACGAAGACACGAATTAGAAGCGACATCAATAAATTCGACATCAAAACTACAAAGAGAGGATCCCTACACGCTAACCGCTATTACATACATTTGAGAAAGTAAAATAAAATGATTGCACTTTTGACTTTTTTTTATTAAAACTTAATGTAATGAAAATTGTAAGTTGAAACATCCCAAAATATTGTAAGATTAATAATTCTACTAAACATGTATTTGACTGCGTTATGTTCAACCTAACTGTACAGGTATAAAACCATAGCCTGTTCCCAACAGGTAGTGTGCAGGTGCATTGAATCCATTGGTATGAGCCCACCGAGACTTAATGAAGTCGCTAACCAATTAATGTCTAATCAACGGTTCACGTGATTGCGAACATCGCGATCTATAAAATGTTAACGCGATCGACGTTTCACTGTACAAACAGTTCTGGAGCGCAAGGTTATTCTCATTACTTTATCGAGCGCTGGCGAATCTAGTTTTTAACTCAACCAGCGTCCATGATGTCTAATTTCGTGTTAACTATATGAAATTCGAGCGCACTATTACTGGATTGCCCAAGTTTTGAACTAGCCTGTGCTCGTTAAGCTATCGAGAGAACGTCCCTGCTTCGATGCCGTTGACTTTACCAATCACGACGAGACGGCTCTTCAATCAGAGCTCATCTCGTTACTCCAGCGGCATAAATCAGATAATCATTGATTAACTTCTTTTTGGCATCAAACTTTATCAGGCTATAATTCATTTTTGCTACTGTAGACGGTACATATTTTTCTATATTGTCATAGAACGTATAAATTTATGACATCTGTGATTATAAAATACCTGAACTTCTTATGAGAATCGGAGGTTATTTTATTTATTTGTATAATCTTTCTAATAAAACAGAATAATCTATGTGTATAAGCTTTTTACTGTGAATCTGACATTTCTTAATCTAATCCTATCTTATCATATATATATTACTAGTGCATGCTGTACACTTGTACAGTACCTACTTTACACATGAAACAGTCCAGTCTCGTATGGATGTACATATACCGTATTCTTGTAATATATTTGTGTCATATGTGGCGCTCGGGCGAATAATACCGCAATTCGTAAGGAGTGCAGGCTGTTGCAGGGGTCCTTTGGCACCGTACTATAAGTTGCGGGTTTTATGCGACGAATATGATATGCCATATGTGTTCGATCATTTTCATAAAAAGGTAATTTGTTGCTCAGGCTCAAAAAGTTCAGGCTAAATTTTGTTGACTCATTATCTTGGCGCCCTATTTACAATTGAATGATTCAATTACAAATACTTATACCACATATAACACTTAAAACTTTCGCGTTTTGAACACATTTACAACCGGGTCTATCGCGAATTTTTTTGTAACTACCTTTATTTACCGACGTTTTGACACAGGTTTCACTGGTCGTGGTCGTGGCTAATTGATGTCCCAGCAAAATATCAAAACAGAGATTTGTGTAACCACTCGACGAAAAGCACAATTTGTTAATCATGATAATATATACAATCTAATGTCGCTATCAATTTAATATTATTGTAAGTTATTTATAGAATGACTAATTCAATTGTGTTACATTCACCACAGCGAGACGGGTATAAGGAAGGCGCATCAATATTCGTACTCGCCCACGATTCCGTGTCGCGTAGGCCGAAACTGCGTACGATTCTCAAAATTTCATTCGTCACCTTGCACCACATTGTAATAGATACTATTATTATAAATATATCTATGATTGCTCTAATTATAAAATGGAGGTACCTCTTTAACTTTGCTCACCCGTTACCATCAAGATGTCGTCTCTTTGACTTCCCCAATCCAAGTGAACAAGTCTAAGTTAGACTTGACTAGGGCTCTAAGTCTAAACAACCGTCTCTTTAACTCCTGCTTATCCCTATCACTTGCTAACTCAAGTGTTGCCAGATAAGTCATTAAACATTACCCATCACCTTGATATTAAATTCAGGTATTTTAAGAATATTGCCAAGTAAAGTTCGTATTTGCTTACACTTTTTGATATAGTTACTAAATAATCATGACACTATGCTTGAAGTTATGCACATAGCCAACCTTTTTTTTTTTTTTGACGCAGGGGTAAATGCATTTACGCATCTCACCCCCGGGCTGGGGAAGCCCATTGGGGGGTGGTATGTGGGACTCGCTCCTCCCATAACTTCCTCTGCTAGCCAGAGGAAGAGGAGGAGAATACCCACTAACATCCCCTGCGGCGTTTCCGTCTATGCCGTTGAGGGGGGTGCAATGGGGTCGCGAGCATGTCGACCACGGCACCCCCCCGGCAGTCCTGGCCCGGTTGAACCGGGACTTCACACCAGGTTCGGGGAGAGTCAGCAAACGCATAACTAACCCTCCCCCCTCTCGTGTAGAGCAATATTATGCGGGTCCCCTATCCGCTGCCCTACTGGGGTATGGCGCGGTTTACAGCGGCAAACCGCCTGCGCCTCCTTCCCATGCGCCTTCTTCGGATCGGAAGAGCGTTCGGGTCTTCCTCCCGTTCCATCTCCTCGGTCTCCTTTTGCAACATGACTGTGTCGCAAAAGGAGACCACCGCGTCCCAACATCTCTCGCCGCTCAACATGGCCGCCACTACGTTGTGCAGCGAGAGATCATTCGTCCCAATAACTATCTCCATCGCCCTACGCTCCACGGCCCAGCGATTGCACACCTCCAAAGTGTGCTGGGCCGTGTCGTCCGTCTCACCACACTGGTGGCAGGCTGTGGCAGGCTCACGACCTATCCTGTGCAGGTAGTGACCGAAGCACCCGTGTCCGGTCAACACCTGCACCAGTCTATACCCCAGCCTGCCGTGCGTTCGGTCAAGCCATCCGTCTAGGTACGGGAGAACCGCCCCTATGGTGCGGGTTCCATAGGGGGAGTTCTCCAGGTCCTCCTTCCATTTTTCACGAAGCCTTCTCACCGCAATTGTTCGGTCATTTCTGACTTCGTCAGGAGCAGGGAAATTACCCGTTTCCCTGCTCCTGATTCTCCGCCTATGCGCATCGGCGAGCACCCCAGCCTCCAACTCCCAAGGTGGGGTGCCCGCCAACACGCACGCTGCCGCCCATCCCGTGGTGATATAAGCCCTACATACGCGTATGGCTATCACACGTTGGGGCCTCCGCAGTAGGGCTTTGTTTTCCCCGTTCAATTTATCGGCCCAGATCGGGGCCCCGTAAAGGGCCATTGATCGTGCCACTCCCGCATAGAGCCGCCGGCAAGGGTGAGAGGGCCCTCCCACGTTTGGCAGCAGCCGACCCAACTCTGAGGCTGCCGTCACTATTCGGGGGGCGATTTGGCGGAAATGCTCCCCGAAATTTAACTTCGCGTCGATCGTGAGGCCCAGGTATTTTATATGGGGCCTCACCCTAACCTCATCCTCTCCTATTCTTAGGGAGGCACCCTCAGGCATCTTCCAACCTCTCCCCCGGAAGACTATCGCCTCAGTCTTCAGGAGGGAGACATTCAGCCCTAAGAGGCGAATTCTTAGTATGACGAGCTCTGCCGCCACTTCCGCCCTCCGCCATGCCTCCCTAAGCTCCTCGCCCCGAACGGCAACCATTGTGTCATCAGCACAACACATGAGGGCCATCCGGGGGAGAAGCTCTGCACGGATGGCCCAGTCGAATCCGATATTCCATAACAGGGGTCCGAGCACCGACCCCTGAGGAACGCCGCAGGCCATCCGTCTCTCCACCCATCCATTTGGAGTGTCGCAGACCACCACCCTGTCCGACAGATAGTGGTCAACGATCCGCCTCAGATATAGGGGCACTGCGTGGTACTTAAGGGCATCCCGTATCACCGAATACGGGAGGGTACCAAATGCATTGGCGATGTCCAAGGACACCGCAATGGCTCCCTCCCCCTTCTTTTTGGCATCCTCGCAAAAGGCCCGAAGTGCCCCCAATGCGTCCATTGTCGACCTGCCATTTCGGAATCCGAATTGGCGATCCGAAAGGTTTGGACCCAACTGGTTTAGGTGCCGGTTGATCCGGGAAGCAACTATGCGTTCGAGCATCTTCCCAGATTCATCCAGCAACACTAATGGTCTCCACCCAGATGGGGAGTCCGCCGGCCTAGCCTCCTTCCGGAGAAGGCACACAATTCCCTCCTTCCAGCACTTTGTGAACTGCCCAACCTTTAAGCACTGGTCAAAGATGGACTTGAGGCCGTCTCCGAGGTACTCCATTGCTATGGGTATTACTCTCCCGTGAACCCCGTCCGGACTAGGGGCTTTTCTGCAGGCCCTTATCCTATGCACATAGCCAACCTCCGTTAGCCCGTTAAACTGTTAACCCAGTGTCAAATTGTACTTGTAACCATGGTAACTTCAAGTTTAACCGGTTAACCCCGGGTTAGTGAATGGTGCAAGTGGCCCTAAGTGTAATTGTAGTAGTTTATGTTCTTGACATTAGCTTCATAAATATATATCCACCCAGAAACTAATAACACTGTATCATCATGGAAACGTATGAAAATATAAAGCCAGACATACAAAAAAAAAAACATAAATGGAAGCTTTTTAATTTACTACATAGATACAGCATAGCAGGGTCAGGATATTAGTCCGTCCCAATTTATTCCTGTTAATTATTGCCACGGGTTACCGCTATATTTATCCTTTAATTTCAAAATTAACGTCGCCATGTGTTTCGTATTTTAACGCTTTTGCTCGGGATCTCGATTAAGTAGGAAATGAAACGGAGTTGAAATTTTTTACCATATGTAAAACACCCCAAACAGTTAACTACAGTGTTCTCTGTATGTTTTTAAAACATTTGTGATTTACATGGAAATTAATATAGGTACAGTCAAGGGCATAAATATACAGGGTGGCTAAAAAATAAGTGCATTCCCGTTGCCAGGGAGGTTTTGGGATTATACTGAAAAACTTTTACTATGGGACCAACCATGAAATGGCAAAAAAAAAATACCCTCCCATAGAAAATGGACCAGCCAAAACATATGAAACAGCCAATTTTTTTTTCGCAATTTCGACGTTGGTCCCATAGTAAAAGTTGCTCAGTATAATCCCGAAACCTCACTGGCAACGGGAATGCACTTATTTTTCAGCCAATATACATTCCCAAAGTTTCAAAAATATGTGTACGCTCTTACACCTTAGACAATAAAGTCGTGTTCACATATTTTTGAGCCATTTGTCTGGATCGATATTTTTGCCTTCAACTGTACGAGTCCCATCATAATAGTACCTACGGGTGTTAGGACCGTGTTTATATTTTATAACGCTCGTCGGGCCCGCCGCCCGGCTGAGCCGTGTGTTCATAATGAAGCCGGACTCTTTCCGAGATTTGTCGGGTCAGTAATTAAACACATCTGTTTCATGTGAAATAATTTTACTTTTTTCAAAATATTTTTTTTTTTTAACATCACGTGAACGTTGCCTATTTTATTAAATTTGACTTTTAGGTTAGTTGTTTCATAATATAACGTAAATTATAGTTACGATTATTTTGAAGTTTGCTATGAAGTGACAGTGGTTGCTGCCGGCGTCATATTTAACACTAAACTGCCTCTTAGTTTCGATGCAACCGAACTTTATTCCAAAACGCGCAATGAAAGAAAATAATATTGAACAAGTTCATTCTCAGCAGACATGCAATCTCCTCATGAATGACATCTTGCATTCCCTTTGATATTTAAATTCTATAGTTGACATGGTTATTTACTGGGGTGTGACGTTAGAATGAAAATGTATCTAGGTTCTAGCAATAAAATAAATCCTTTTAAAGCGCTTGCTGCTTGTATGTGATGCATTTGATATGCACCTCTCATATTGGTGTTTTAAATGCAACGATTGATGCAGTAAAGCTACTTAAATAAGCATGCATACGAGTTAAGCGATTTTTTTTTGTCTGCATGACGTTTCTGTTGCTTTATTTCATAATGGTCGGGGAGCCCAAGAGGGGATTTTTGTAGTTACTCGAGCGCGTCAGATTAAGATATGAGTGATATCTTGCTACCCCGTGGAGTCTACCTTTACCACTTTTCGCCGTCTATGTTGAGCAGTTGGTTGGTGGGGGGTTCAACAAATCGTTAAGCTTCTGGCCGAAGGGTGTCGTGTTTCGGAGGTTCCGGGGCAAACTGCCGAATCCGACACAAGACCAGACGATTCAACGGACCCACGCCGTTCTATCGTCTAAATAGTGTTTAGTTTTCAAGTTTATGAAATTTATATGTATGTTAGTCTATAAGGTATATGTAATATGGGCCTTGTTGCCTAAATTAAAAATTAAAAATAATTTTATTTTAGTAATTTTAGTCCAAATAAATGCTATAATTGTGTTATTACTAAATCTGATGATTATTTGTACGCATTTCCTTAATCTGACGGTTACAATGTGAAAATCGCGCATCGAACTTGTGGTCGTCAGATTAAGGAAATGCGTACAAATATCTGTCATATTAAGTTATAGAAAAACTATAGCATTAACTTGGATCAAAACGACCAAATCCACAATCTACTTAACGATTTTTTAACTCTCCACCAACCCCCCGAAATTTAAAAAAAATTGTGCTCGTTCCTGCACACGGGAATTTAAACTTTTTATACATTGTATTTTTCTTCTTATCATCTAATCGTTCGAATAGGTTTCTATGACGCTCGAGTAACTACACATTTAGTATCGCCGGCTCCCCAGCTATAATCATAAGTTTATGAACAAAAACTTGATGAGTAGAACGTTATCGCAAGGCAGTTCTACCAAGTTTAGGCAATTATACTCTGCCTATTCCGATCACTGGTAATATATAGTTAAACGGTCTTTACAATACATGCATCATCAACGCGTAACATACGAATCCCGTACATCAGGGTTAACTTGGTTTAGAACCAGTTTCTTTTACAGTTCCCCTATACAAATTCTTGCTTCTCAAACTTAATCAACAAGCTGCAATTTATTAAAACCTATTCCATAAATAAAAATACGTCCACGGCTATTTGAGACGTAATTTTTCTTTACATGTTGGAGTGCGAGTCACGCAATCGTCTACCAACAAAGATGAGCCTGGATACGGGATCAGTATGTTCATAATTGTTAAATTTGCATCCATAATGGTGGCTAACAAGCGGAGATAGCAATCAGCTAGTTCGCGCGGCAACGACAAGTTGATTTCTACGCAATCGACCCAACCGCCACGCTTCTTAGTGATGCCATGAGGTGTCTAAATAGTGTATGTCGGCGTTTACAACTGTCGATTTTATGAATGGTTAAATTTGACAAAAAATGCACATTATTCATACTCTCAGATAGTTGCTACCTTCTTGCACTTAAACCACTGATCGCTTATTTCATTAGCGGGATTATAGAAGTAGTTTTGCTTCGGAAAAAGACATAGTGCCCGCTTTAGCCAGTTCCAATACAGACGAGGATGAGGGGAGAAGCTTAATATACCCATATTAATAAAACTATGAAACCGGATTATATCGCGTATATTGAATTTATAATACATCCCGACGTTTCGAACTCTTTACAGCGTTCGTGGTCAACGGGTGACTGAGGAAAAAAAACTACAAAGTGCAAAAATACCCACATACTAAAAATAATGAACCATCATAGACTATAAACTTTAAGGTTGGTTGTACATGCAAAATCGGTTCATAAGGCTAGTTATACAATACTACTATCTTCAAGTAAAGATATATATGTATACGCGATAAAAACTACGCCGGCTCCAACCCTACACCTCGGACCCGAGAAGATTTAATTCCCTCCTAAATTGTAGGAGGGTATCCCAATATGGGACCGGCAACAAACTCGGCGGGACACATCTTTTCAAAACATATCATACTCAGAATGTCCAACCCAAAATCATCTAACACTAAGGTCTCACAGTCAATGTCTCGCTTGCTTCTTTATCAGATGGACCACAGGATCCCAAGCTGGTGGTAGAGAAAATCTTCTTCTCTATTAAAGTTTGGATATTTCTTAATCCCAATGGCCTCGCGCAGCATTCTGTATGTATCGCTTCTCCTTGGCAAGAACCAGAGGCTTATCAAACTTGATTGAGTGCTTGGTTTCATAGTTTTATTTCATGAGCAACTATCGCGGTAACCGAAGACAATATTACCCATATGAATGTTAACTTATTAATGGGAAGCATGATGTTTTTTCGAATAGATTAAAGTAGTGCATAGCTTGCTTTATTTAGCTATCGTACAATCATGATATATAATATCATATACCAGTCGACAAATTATTAAGCTTTTTCATGTATGGAATTTCTTTAAATGATAGGCGGAAGATATCTATAAAGATAAGTCAAAAAATTCGCCAATATATTCTTATCCATTACAATCGCTTCAATAAAGCGTAGGTAATAAGATATTTTTTTTACAATCGATATAATTGTCAGTTAAGCACGCGCATCCCTAGTCGTAGAGATCGGAGGGATGGGTGCGTAGCTAATTACAGTGATTAAAGAAGTTGCTGTGCAGCCCACGAAACCTTGGTCACCGATCCGAGGACCACCACAAAACCTGTGCATACGTTATTTATTCGCAACACTTTATCTAACTCGCGCAGACAAGACCATATTCCTGATGTTTATTGAGTCGAACGCTCGAGCTATCCAGTGTGACTGTCGCTTCCAGATTTGTAACGTATAATACGTAATCAAACAGCACTCGTAACTGGTGCCTTCGAGTGTTCGTCTCGACTTCGCCTCCGTAAATGATTGTAATAAAACCCAAGTACCGTCTGAATGCACATGAATAACGACACTGGCAATTAAACGCAGAAATTATTTATAAGCCCTAACGTTTAATTCAAGTTCAGATTATATTCATAAACGTCTATCCGTCACAATTTTAGCACGGAAGTTTAAGAATTTATAGGGTTTGGTTTAAAATGTTTAAATGACGAGTAGATGAAAGCATTTTGCTATATAGTGAAATACATACATATTTTGCTGTAAGGTAAAGGCAGTGTCAATATTAGCGGATGAAACATCGCGCCACAGTATCTGCTAATTAAAAGTAATTGCTACAATTTAATGGTTCTACATACATACTTAGACATGTTTTTTAGGGTTCCGTACCCAAAGGGTAAAAACGGGACCCTATTACTAAGACTCCGCTGTCCGTCTGTCCGTCTGTCTGTCACCAGGCTGTATCTCATGAACCGTGATAACTAGACAGTTGAAATTTTCACAGATGATGTATTTCTGTTGCCGCTATAACAACAAATACTAAAATGTACGGAACCGTCCGTGGGCGGGTCCGACTCGCACTTGGCCGGTTTTTTACTTTTGATGCTGACTGTACTGTGTCTATGGCATTGTTATTTGATTAAATGCTTTTAACCTAGGGTCTGCAGCAAAGTTGTTGTTTAATCTCTCGTGCCAACATTGATACCCGAGTAAGCGAAAGATTCCAAAATTGAACCACGAGCGTAGCGAGTGGTTCGAAAAATCTAATCTTGAACGTAGCGAGGGTTTTAAGGCAGTGTTAAACAAATTTTACTACCGAGTGAAACGCAAAAATTTTCACCACACCACCACAAGGAAAATACTAACTGTAAAATATCAAACAGAATCAAAGGAAATCGATTCAAAATGAATGTTAGTAAATATTTATCATACAAAGTCATCATTTAAAAGTCAATTCTACCAGAAAACATAAGAAAACAATCGAATTTAAACTGTTGTGAGACATATTAACAATTCATAATTTTACGGTTTGGGCTCACTTGCTAGTCTTGTTGTTGATGTTGCTTTATAAATAAAGTATATAATAATAATAAACCGTAAAATTATTTAATATAAGAAAACAACTCAAAATTTGTATTTGATTACTTTGCCTCACATGTGGTGATGTGAATAAAATTCAACTTTCTTATCAGTTTTTGAACAATCAAGAGAGCCTTTACCAGCTGGTGTGATGAAAAAAGCTTTGTGTATTTCTAGATGTGCTTATTTTTAATGGCATTCTTATAAAAAACCTACCACGTACCTATTTGTAATAATGTACTGAATGTTGTCTGTTTACTGTACCTTAAAAAAAGATTGCCTTTTTATCTTGTCAGCCGGGCTAGCACATGATTGGCGCGAGAGTATCTCGCCGCGACATAGACTACCAGTCTCCCTTTAATTCATACAGTTAGTAGAAGACGGGTAGTCTATCTCGCCGCGAGATACTGTCGCGTCAATCATGTGCTCGGCCTACTGAAGAATCAGTATTATTAACTCTAAATACTCATGTTTTCCATGTGTGTAAAAAGAACTTTGTGGAATAATAATCTTAACCAGTTTAAAACTATGAAAACGGATTATATCGCGTATATTGAATTTACCTATAATACATCCCGACGTTTCGAACTCTTTACAGCGTTCGTGGTCAACGGGTGACTGAGGAAAAATTACAAAGTGCAAAAATACCCACATACTAAAATAATGAACAATCATAGACTACAAACTTTAAGGCTGGTTGTACATGCAAAATCGGTTCATAAGGCTAGTTATACACTATAATTATTTTTCAAGTAAAGATATATATATATACGCGATAAAAACTGCCGGCTCCAACCCTACACCACGGACCCGAGAAGATTTAATTCCCTCCTAAATTGTAGGAGGGTATCCCAATATGGGACCGGCAACAAACTCGGCGGGACACATCTTTTCAAAACATCAGAATGTCCAGCATCATCCAACACTAAGGTCTCACAGTCTATGTCTCGCTTGCTCCTTTATCAGATGGACTACAGGATCCCAAGCTGGTGGTAGAGAAAAGCCATCGTCCTTATTAAAGTTTGGATATTTCTTAATCTCAATGGCCTCGCGCAGCATTCTGGGTATGTAACGCTTCTCCTTGGCAAGAACCAGAGGCTTATCAAACTTGATTGAGTGATTGGCTTTATCCATGACATGCTCACAGACAGCAGACCTAGGTCGACGGTGCTTGACATCAGCTATGTGTTCCTTCACCCGAGTGGAAATGCTCCGTTTCGTCTGCCCGACATATGATAGGCCACACTCACAGTCCAGCCTGTACACTCCTGCAGTCTGTAGAGGGGTATTGCATTTTACAGGCCTCAGGAATTGTGACATCTTCTTCATTGGCTTGAAATATGTTTTTATAGAAGCACGCTTCAAGATGTGGCTGATCCTGTCCGTCAGGGGGGTGACAAAAGGCAGAATGGCAGGCCTGCGCTCGACTGTGGGGATCTTAATGTGGGACCTCTGGTTGACCCGCGGTATCCTGAGCTCGTTTGCCTGGAGCGCGCGCCTGGCATGCTGGAGCTCCGCGGCCAGATGCTGGTCATCACATATCCTCTGGGCTCTCTGAAACAAAGATTTGCCTACTGTAACAAGTTGACTGGGATGGTGATGCGATTTGCCATTTAAGTACCTATCAGTATGAGTAGGTTTCCTATACACAGTGCGACCTAGGGTGTTATCAGGATTTCTTTTTACCAATACATCTAAGAAGGGGAGAGAACAGTCTTTTTCCAACTCCATAGTAAATTTTATTTTGCTAAAAAGTAAAATTTACTATGGACAAGTCGAGAGTTGAAATTTAAAGTCGCACTTTAGTTACAGAAATAGTCACAGTTATTGTCACTAAGATATCTTTGTGCCGATAATTGCAGTTAGTTTTAGTATGATAAAGTTAGAAATGATCAGGATAAAGCTTCAAGGTTTTACAAAGCCAATTTCAACTATGTCTGCAAAAAATTTAACTTGTTAATGGTGCAGCGTAGTCTCACCGCGAGCGAGAATAAAGCCCTAATAAACGTGGTACAGGGAGTTAGCTAGGAATACCGCGGTCATGCATAGTTAACGTAGTTGGACAGTGGGATTTCAGCAGGAATGTCCAGCTTTTCCATCTAGATGTTTCATAAGGTTTTTTTTATTCATTTTGCTTAGCTCCTCGCCGAATGCATTTTGTAATGCAATAAGATTAGATTCTGTACACAAAATATTATCTTTTAGTAATAATAATAACTAGGAATTGAATAAGAAATAGTTTTTATTATGTTGATTTGAATTACATTGGATTAAAACCTTCAAATCCACGTTTACAGGAACTTCCCTCAAGTAATACTTATTTTAAAATAAATAACAAATATAGCAACACGTGTCTCAATACTATTGAAAAGCCTTATATTGCTTCAACTCGCACGTGGCTTACAAGTCGAATATATGGTTTAGTACTTCACTATTTTATAGGACCTCTTTATAATGCCCCTTTACGACCCAAAACTTCAACAAGATATTTTGTTGCATAGTTAGTTGCTATCCTGACTCAACCGGAGGGCGAGTGTTTCATGAAAACTAAACTTTTACGACCGCATTCTAGTCGTGAGGAATCGAGAATTTAATTTCGACACCACGGTATAAATTTAAGCACATGTTATACGGGTCGAGGAACATTAATAAATAATTCTTAAAAAAAGATCCTCGAGTCTATTGAAAACACGCCATATGCCTGGGTCATTACGGAATTTTGAATGGAACTTTCGTTTTTGTAAAGAAAATTCAATTATCTGGGTGTGTCTACAAAAGACGTTAACTTTATCCATTTTTTTACCACGCTGACTCAAGGCAACTTGATGGTTTGATAGTTTTTACATTTACTGTTTATTTAACGGCGCATTGGCAGACCCTCGATTTTTTCGTATTGAATAGAAAAAAAAACACTATCTACTGTTATCAAGTCCTTTAGTCACACTTTCAATCAAGCATTAGAAACGACACACATGTAACAGGTGTATGGAAAGGAAATGATAGGCAAACAAGAGAAAAAATATAACGGTTTTGAAGTAGTTATGAGCAATATGGGCATGGTCCGTAAGCCAAATATTGGGTTAAATATAACATGAAATGTATCTATCTATGAAACGTAGGCCTTACTGCTTGTTCCTAAGTTTTAGCAACGGGCACGCGGCGATAACTGTTCGTTTAGCTTGAGAACCAATCCCCGAGAGATGAACAAAATAAGAGTTTATATATCACAACTAACAAATCTACCTATACATCTAGATAGTACTGTGGATAAAAATCAAAACAAAATTTATTAAAAAGTGAAATCAAATAGCAATAAAATAATTCTGAAAGCGAATTTGCTGCGCATCACAGTGAATCTTATCTCAGTCACAAGCAGACCTCCGGCAAGGAATCCTAGTTAATTACAGCGACAGGCGAATGGTTGGATATTCTTTCTCATTACCGTATCGGCGACTCATTAGGTACGAATCTGTCAGCGGCGGCGTGCGTAGCGTCGGTTGCCGCTGGTTTGTCCTGTCGCCGCGTGCGCCGGCCATTTTTCACATTGACGTTATAAATACGAGAGAACGCACCTGTTTTGCACACTAGATGACAAATCGTTTGCGTTCTTGGTCCTTGATTGCGATTTGCTATTACTGGACTAGAGAGCTACCTGTAACGATGCAAAGTTAATCAAATTGTGTGTTATCGTAAACACAACCAAAGCATTACTTTTGCTTACAGTAGCAAACTTTGTCAATATCGTTACGTTTTCATTTTCCTCAAAACTTTTAATTAATTTAGCATTCAAGTGTATGCCATAATGATGATATTGTCCATTGTGACTCTTTCAAATTACCTAGTGTTTGCGTTTAAGGAAAACGAAAATTTAATATGACTGAATCATAATCATGACAGCTAAATTTTGACACCAATATTCCTCGATTGCCATAAAATAATTCGATAAACGGAAACGCAATCGAACAGGTGTGCATTTAATATCCTAAAGATAACCTTAGTGCAAGGTATTGAAGGTATAAGTTCAGTGTTTTATGTAGGTGATTTTAATATAGTAATAAAAAAGGTAAAAAGGTATTCATACAAGATATGTCATATATTTTTGGGCCAAATATCACAGCTGTTGTATGTTATTGTTACACACTCGACCCTAAATTCGTCGTTAACAGAACTTTTAACAAATACATACCTATTAAATTACTTATCTCAAGCCTTTTTTTATTACTAAACCCCTATAGTTAATATCTGATAACCGTATGTCTTAAACTGTAAGCGCTGAAAGCGTATCAAATATCAATTTGCATAATGGTGAAGGGATTCATAATGTACCGATACAAGCTGAAGCGCAGCTCCACATTAACGAGATTAAGTCAACATTACGTGACGTATCTGCTGAGCTGTGTTTACTACGCGTCACAACGCCCGCCGTGGATCATGCGAGCTTAGCCCTTACCATGTATTCCTATTTATTACGAGGCCGTGGCGGAGACCATTTCATGAGCGAACAAATGTAAATTAAGCTCGAAATTTGTAAGGATCTTCACATACGAGACCGATACGCTAGAGCTAGATTCTTTTCACATACGCTTAGCTACCTATAGGCACAACGGTCCAGTATGCCCCTCATTCAGCGGCAGATTGAAAGAGCTGATGAAAAATTGTTACAGAATCTGTTGCCTAAAAATGGTTTAACGACGTAGTACTGAGGAAAGCGATGCAAGGAGGACCGGGGCTTATAAGTCTCTATTACGCTACTTATACGTATTTTTGTCAAAACATAAAAGACGGTAACAACGATACGTAACCGGCCCGCGCATTCTAAATTGGTTCTTCTAAAACTTCGACTATGCCTCGCGAGCCAGGTCAAAGATTGGAATAACACTCTTTAACTGATATGAGGTAGGTAATTGTACTTAATCCTGATCAGCGATGCGCTTAAGCAATCACTCTACCTCGATACTCGACAGTGCCAGATATTGTAGGGGTCTATCTATATACACATTACGATGTCTGCGATGATTGATCTTCGTGAACTTAACCGCAAGAGTGAAAGAAAATGTGTCAGATTTTATTAACTTCTATCAGCGCAGTAAAAACATATTTGGCACGCTCTTACCTGTAATCGTCAACAGTAACCTAAATAATATCTAACCTTCAACCTAGTCGGCAATGAGGTTGACCCAATAGTGACCTTCTGCATAAAAAAATTCAAGACGGGATTATATCAGTTTGTCAACTGACTACAATCCATACAGGATTATTGTACAGTATGTCAAAGTCCCGTACGTGTAAATCCCGTCATATTATAACTTGAGCAGTCACACCCGCGCAACGTTCCCGGTTCCCGGGCGGTCGCAGCGGGCGTCCGGCAGTTTTGCTTTACAATGCCTATAATTCAGTGATTCGCGCGAATGTTAAGTGGTACCGCTTATCCGTTGCGACATCTGCTAATGCCTGGAGGAAGTATTAAAACAGTGCTTGTCTGCGTTATCTAGGAACATGCTTGCTGTTGGCGTGTTCATACGTCTGTATTGAATGTACGGTTATGCCCAATCATTACTTAAACATGGTAAATGAAATACGCCCTCCGACTCTGAGGCCGTGGTGTGAAATCAAAGGCTAAGAGAGTTTATTTTGCGAGAACAATCTTCTCTTCTCTGCTAGGTAATATGTATCAAATGTACAAAAAATCTGTTAACAAGCACATTAAGGGCCTTCGAGACCAGCTCGTGCACTTACCAGACGTCCAAGGTACCGAACCAGTACCCAATTTACCGTAGCTTCGGCGTCTGTGCTTTCTGACCTCAAGGCATTATCTAGATCGATATAAAGCAATTTTAGCACCAAATCAAAAACACACCACAAAACACAAAACAGCCAGCATATATGTAGTTACTTCGCTTACACTCATCATTTGACAAGAGACAAATTACTTTGTGTTGGCATACGCAAATATATTTTTTTATAAAACCTTAACAGCAGGTAATGCCAGCAAATTTCGTCTTCAATAATCCCACCGCCGCCGCTAAAACAGTCCGCGACACCATCTAACTCGAATTACCTATTCGCTACGACTATGAGTTAATGTAACAATAATGAGCATCCCGAGACATTGCGTGACGATGAATTAAATGACTTTGTGGTAGGTTTCAATTTGCGGTCACGTTCCTTGTTAGGAAGTTCCAAGAGAATTGTGAATAGGATAACGCCCACGAAATAATGTTAGAATGCAAATCCTTTATCATAACTTGCGCCTACATATTTTGCGAGCCAGTGTTAAATATAAATTGAAGATAAGATTTACGTGTTAAAATGAATGTTGGGTAATATAATGAGAAGGCAAGAATCTTCTGGAAAGATCTGCGGTCAAGCGAACTGAGCCTAATCCAAAGACGGAATAGCCGTGTTAACTTCAGAAGGATACCTATTATGAGAATTTAAAATATTCAACAATTTTAATGACAGAAATATTTAAATACACGAAATTCAATACCTAATAATCAGATATCAATTTTAGTGAAAAACAATGAAACGAAGAAACTCGATTGCAGCATGAAGATTCAACTAAAAAATTTAATAAAAGTCCAGCGAGTGACTAAACCAGAAGTTAATAATTTTAAAACATAGCAATGCTACAGTGCGTAAGGATCCCGTCATCCTAAAGCAAAAATAAAGAGTTCAGGGCATAGCTCTATATTAAAAAGTATACACTTTTTTTGGTCTCCGTATCTTGTTTAATCTGTATGTCATCAATGTCGCATCGAGAACTGGTTAATTAATTACAGGGACACTGCAGTGTCCATCCAGACAAATATACAGTGAAAAAGATTTAAAAGTAGAAAATATGTTAGGAGTAATAACTTAACTGGATTGACTTACAAAACCCATAATACATAATTTGTAGTATCAACAAAAAGTTTTGTTTTGTTACGGATAAAACTGGGTCCTCATATCCCATCTGAAGCATACATTGTTTTACTTGTGCATTGCATCAAAACGTCACTTTATTTCATCCCTCCATAGATAGTGTAAATTAATGCTACACACGGTGGCACCGACCACCTACGGCGTACGGTACGGTTGACACTAGCTGTTAGCGTTCGAGCTCACAACGTATGCAATGGAAGATAACATTGTTAAGCCTCGCTTGACAACGGTTTCTTTTGGACTAGATAAAGTCAATAACCACCAAATAGGTTTATGAACAAATTTAATGCCAAGTGATGAGAAAGTATTTTCTTTATTTGTATATTCAGCTAGCTAGGGTAACAAATTAGACAAACGTGCTAACAAATGGTAAGTATTTGGTAAAATAGTACTTATGATTCAAACTTCTTGAAACATGCGATTGTTAAACGAATGGAACACTTAATTTTACGCGGTGAGTTCACGTCGTTGTGAATAATAATTATTGGAGCACACTTAGGTGCTTGTTTACTGTTTGCCGATTTCAAAACTTAATATTCTTACAAAATATATAATATATATAATTTTAAATTAGACTAAATAAATGTAAACACATGACAATATACATGAATCTATTTAACGTTATATTTTTTGTGATGTGTACGAAGTCCTACCTAACGCATCTAATACAAATGCTTATATATTACCAAAGAGAATTAAGTAGACATATAGAGTGCTCACTCCATAAATCAGTTTTGTTACCAAAACGACTATTATTTTCGTAGTCGACATCTAGCATCAAGCGGAATTATCAGTACTGCTACTCGACACTAGATATCACTTGTGTCGCGAATGACGAAAAGTGTATTGCTTAACAATTTACAACTAATATATAAACAGAAGGAGTTGAAAGTAGAGTTCCGGTTAATCTGGTTATAATATTAGCTGAAAATCGTTGAGCATTAGACTTTCCGCTCGTCGCGACATCTATTGTCGAGTAGCAGTACTGATAATTCCGCTACTTGACGCTAGATGTCGACTACGAAAATAATAGTCGTTTTGGTAACAAAACTGATGTATGGAGTGAGCACTCTATGTCTACATAATGGGAATATATATTATACACGTGTAGGTTAAGCGCTAGTATTGATCGTTGTGGGTAGTTACTAGGCGAATATTGTAATTAATTCCAAAGCTCAGCAATTTACTTACTACAGACAGACAATAAAGGACTTAGGCTTAGTCGTCAATTAAGCGCATGCTGTTATTCACTTAATGAAGGATACAAGACAAACTAGCTCGGAGGAAGCCATCAGAGCGCCATCTCCGCACGAAACCACTTTAACAGAGGCTGCCTACTCGCTAAGTAGTTGAACTCATTCCAATGTTTAGTGCTTCGTAATACACTTAGGAGGCGCGTTTGTTTAAAGGCAGATGCAGTTGTTGAGGCTTTTAGCGAGCGAGTACGACGTGAGACTTAAGGAGTTTATAAACCTAAATCGCGTAGCATATGCGGGTGAAGCCGCGCGTAATTGTAAGAAAGTCAATTTAGCACGCTAACGAGATTGGCTGAAAGGCGGCAAGTTGATTAAGCTCTATAAGGAGAGAAGTTGGTGCCGCAACATTCCATAACCGAAGCGAAGCAGACCGCAACGTCACGCTAGTAAATCGGCGGCGACTAAATGAAGGAGCTGTTTGACATTACGCTCATAGTGAAAACATCATTTGAAGGGCTAAGATTGCCGGCACTTTATCATTTGTCACGTTCTAACAAATATGTAAGTGCGAAAGTGACGCATGACATGACAGGTGATAAAAACGCGACCATGATAGACCAAAAACATACATAACTCCGGATCATATATCTGTGATAAACACACATACATATACCCTTACCAGGATTGAAACCCGGGGATATTTTCCCTTTTCGGGTATTAACCCTGTTTCATTGGCAAAGTCACTACCGACTGGGCTAGGAGGCAGTTTAAAATTAAAATATTTTAAGAATTTAATAAACTGGTTAAGATTGTCTTCGGTTACCGCGATAGTTACTCATGAAATAAAACTATGAAAACGGATTATATCGCGTATATTGAATTTATAATACATCCCGACGTTTCGAACTCTTTACAGCGTTCGTGGTCAACGGGTGACTGAGGAAAAATTACAAAGTGCAAAAATACCCACATACTAAAATAATGAACAATCATAGACTACAAACTTTAAGGCTGGTTGTACATGCAAAATCGGTTCATAAGGCTAGTTATACACTATAATTATTTTTCAAGTAAAGATATATATATATATACGCGATAAAAACTATGCCGGCTCCAACCCTACACCACGGACCCGAGAAGATTTAATTCCCTCCTAAATTGTAGGAGGGTATCCCAATATGGGACCGGCAACAAACTCGGCGGGACACATCTTTTCAAAACATCAGAATGTCCAGCATCATCCAACACTAAGGTCTCACAGTCTATGTCTCGCTTGCTCCTTTATCAGATGGACTACAGGATCCCAAGCTGGTGGTAGAGAAAAGCCATCTTCCCTATTAAAGTTTGGATATTTCTTAATCTCAATGGCCTCGCGCAGCATTCTGGGTATGTAACGCTTCTCCTTGGCAAGAACCAGAGGCTTATCAAACTTGATTGAGTGATTGGCTTTATCCATGACATGCTCACAGACAGCAGACCTAGGTCGACGGTGCTTGACATCAGCTATGTGTTCCTTCACCCGAGTGGAAATGCTCCGTTTCGTCTGCCCGACATATGATAGGCCACACTCACAGTCCAGCCTGTACACTCCTGCAGTCTGTAGAGGGGTATTGCATTTTACAGGCCTAAGGAATTGTGACATCTTCTTCATTGGCTTGAAAGTCGCAGTCGTAATAACCAGAAAATAAGTTAAGTATTGTTGCTTATTTACGAATAACAATATATCCACGTAATGGATTATATTTTTATTGTAAAATTTCGTTAGGTATGTCTGTTGTCTTATAATTATTTTACATAAAAAAGCTTAAATAAATAAATATTAGGGGACATCTTACATAGATCAACTTAGCCCCAAACTAAGCAAAGCTTGTACTATGGGTGCTAGGCGACGATATACATACTTATATAGATAAATACATACTTATATACATAGAAAACACACCCATGACTCAGGAACAAATATCTGTGTTCATCACACACATAAATGCCCTTACCGGCCTTAAATATGGTTATGCAGTACCTAGTTCGAAGTAAGGTATATTTTCATGATATATATCGTCGTATAAGACTGTTGTGATTGTAAATCACCACGGTATAGCTCGTTAGCGTTTTTGATAGATGACACCCGGTCGTTTGTTGAATTTGTTGTAACACCCGATGCCCATGTAAAAATACTCGGTTCGACAACGTGATACAAATGGCCACTCCCCTCGGCGATCTAAGTTAACGAGCCAACACATAAATAAGCAGACTTTAATATTTTACAACTTTGGCGCACCTCATCAGCGCCCCGCGACCGGGTTCGTACCGTATAATATTTATGTATCTAATACCTTCTCAAAATATAAGAAGCTAAATATTAAATTGTGTGAATTGAATTAAAGATCATATACTTCTAATCAGTGTGTGCATTCAATTAAATTATTGCTTCTTAAAATTATATGTGTCGAAGTCTAGTCAAAGGTCCCACTTAAAAGATACAAGCAAATCTCGTCCTGACGGACGAGATTTGCTTGTATCTTTATACGAATAACCTGTCAAAGCGTCCTAATGGCAAGCGACAAAGTGGAACTTTTCGCTTGGAAACGACACATATTTAGTAGTAATAATTATAATATTCTATGTCGTATATAAACTACAACCACACTGCAGACTGCAATCATCTTTGCATCGGTTTATTTATCAGTCGGGGTTGTGTTTTTTTTTTCTTTGTAACATACCTGTTAAATAAATACCTCCATATACTCCCATTGGTATCAAGACTGTGTAAATTCTTTAAGTCTGTCGTATGTCTGGATATTTGCCTTCCAGTTTGCCAGTCATTTGTAGCCGAATAAACAATTTTATTATATAATAATCGATTGAATAAATCAACACATCAGTAAACATTGCCTGTAGCGCATCTCAGTTTTTGCCATGAGCATGTGGACAGTGATAATTTGTGAAGTCATTATTCAATAATCGTGACGTGAAGCTTATAAATTTCACTGCAGCGCCTTACACTTTAGCACCTCGATGTAAAACGCCGCCCAATAAGACAACAGCCGACTATTTTGACGAAGGTCGGTCACGTTTTGTCGATACTCGCCATGAGAATATTTGTTTTTTGTTGTGCGCCCGCCGTCGAGTAAAAATTGAAGTGTAATTTTACGTTTTAACTGGTGCCTGCCCCCTTTCGTTCCGCTCTCCGTGAGTGATGGTTATCATAATTGGAGTGAGGGTAGGTGAACAGTGCGAGCCGTCTGAAAGATGGCGGTGGGCGTGGACGCGCGACGAAAGCTGCTAACTTGTGAATGCTGCTGGGCCCGTCCTGCCCGCACTTTGCCCTTGCTGCTTCCCATTCAAATAACTGAATCATACGTATACAACGGATTTGTTTGACATATCCGATAGCAGGTGTCCGATAATTGTATATAATTGAAGTTATTGATTGCATTGAGAGAGGTATATCATTAGCCTTATCAGCGTGTGTACATGTTATGACATGTTTGTTTACAGTACATATCGTCGAGGGGACCGTTACTCGGGACAAGAGTGATCATGGATCATCTGAAGCCATAGTAAACTCTTAAGAACAGTAGACAACAAACTTAAGACATTGGCATAAATACGTTTCCAACGATTTGTTTTGTTTGTTGCCTTTGCAATGGGCCCATATTGTACACGACGCGCATAGTATTTTGTAACTTAGAGTCATTTTAACATGTAATAATTTTAAGTCGCGTCACGTATAGAAATAAATGGTATTTAGTATGTTTTTATAACAGGACAAAGTATGAGTAGCATACTTTGTACCTCTTAAAGGAATCCAATAAGAGAATTCCAATTAGGTAAAGTTAGGATTGCAATATAATTTAATTAAGATAGGCTTATAACAAATAAAGAATTTTCCTCATTGTGTTTCATTACGTAGATCTGTATAAGAAAATAGGGCAAAAGTATACGCAACCTTATTCTAATAAGAAATTGTGATAATAGAATAGAATCTAATAAGATAGGTAGGATAAATAAATAAAACATGTAATTTGTTAATATATAACTTTAATAAATAAAGAGAAACGTAGGAGAGTCGAGGAAAGAGAGGTCTGCGCATGCGCGAAGCGCAGACGCCCGCGCCGGCGCGGCGCGGGGGACGAGGTCTTTAAATATGGAGGGAATAAAAGGCGGTGCGCCGGCCATAGGAAGCCATTACGAATCGAGCAGCCGAGCAAGAAACACCTCTCCAAAAGAAGAAAAGAAGACCTCTCCGACCTCGACCCTCCTGCATCTGATTTAAGAAGAGCTCCAGTTGTTTTACTCCATCCTTGCCGCCTATGCCGCACCCTATACAGTCCACACCCCTACGATAGATCTCAAGACAACAAGATTAGGGCCTAACACTCACACATATATTGGCATGCTATATCCCTGATGTAAGTGTAAACTTTCTTTAAAAAAATGTTCTATATTCTAAGATTAATATTCTTAGTAAGTACCACGATATTTGACCGTTAATATTTAAAAAGTACATTATGTAACAAACCTGCTTACTAATTAAAATCATTTACCTACCAAATTATCACAAATTACGACTTAACTCTTATCAGTATGCTGACGAAAAGTACATCTTTCTCAAAGTGCCTTCCTCCTTTTTAGCTTTCTTTTTTGGTAACTTCTATTCCTTTATACCTTGTGCCCGAAGAACCATTTTAAGTTTTTAAATTCTTAGCAATAAAGTATCCATAGAGGTGACAATGTCAACCCCTGTAAGTCATTAGGACATTTCACCTCACTTTGTTTTAACGTAGCGTTTGCCTTCATCAACACTTTTCATGGCTACCCTACTGAAATCAATCGCGCCACAGAGCAACAGCGGAAGAGACGTACTAGATAATAAAGCATCAGCTCGCTGCATCGTAACTCCTGGAGCGACGACGCAGAAATTGTTGGTTGCTCCGCCCCGCACTAAACCCCGTACAATATGGATGGTAATTGTCCAGCCGCTCTAATCGGTACATTTAAATAATAACACGGCCCCACGTGCACAGGTTTATGATGACAGCGAGCCTTGTAAGAATTGGATTTATTGTGATTTGGATCTAATTTTGGCAGTTATTGTTAGAATTGATTAGTCAATTGTAACTTTAATTATGAATTGCATTTAATCTTGTTAGCTTGTATTTTAATAAGGACGCAAAGCGGCGTACTTTCCTCTTTTATCTTTTATATTTTGTTTTGGTTTGGGGCTAGGTTAATCTGTGTAAGAGGTCCCCTAAAATTTATTTGTTTATTTTTGTTAATAAATTCATGACCCACAATCTTTGTTCTTTCTGCCTTGTTTATTAGGTACTAGTTCAGTTTTCAAAATGATAGCATAAGTATTTCCCGAGATATTTATTAATGTGACAGACAGACAGACAGAGGGAATCGCACCATAGCGGTTCCTTTTCTTGATACGGGACCCTAATTTTCTGCTTATTTTTTGCCACCTAAGTACAAAGTTTGTATAAAGTTAATTAAAAGTGATACTAGTCTGGCACAGTTTTGTTATACTTAAACATAAGTAACTGTATGTGTATATCTTCTGACGTGGTTTAAACGACCGTTAAAGTGCTCTCGTTAAATTTGTAAATCACGTCAACTGAGTAAAGGATGTGAAGCCACACAATGCGGTAATTGATGGCTGGGCTGTCTACTAATTTGATAATCACGCCCAGACGGCAAGAAAAGTAATGGATGCACAGACGATCGAACAAACCACACGCCGAATAAACGGCATTGTAACAAATTTGTATGCAAGTTGCTCACATCCTGCTTAAGTTTTAAATTTGAGCGCGTGCATTTCATGATTTTTGAAGCGTTTTTTGAAATCGGTCCTTTATTGCATTGAAGCCGTGACCGCGCGGACGAACGTCTATTGCTAGTTAAATTGTCATGTCGTGAACTAATAAAAACTAATGAGGTTCGATGCTTCCTACTTATTGACATTTGTCACGACAACCACCTAATTATCATATAAATGTATACCTACACTTATGGTGTCAAGTTTTGATGTCACGGTTTAGTTTTGGCGTTAATTGAGTTACATTTTGGTTGGAAAATTGATTCAAAGTAAGTATTGCAATAAATATTATAAATGAATACTCAAGTATTCTTTATACGGTATTTCTCGTCATAACAAGCATTCTAGTTAATTGATTTAGTGTACAAAGGCCTCCATACAAAGGCCACACATTTTTCGCGTCAAAAAAATGTTTCTTCTACTTTTTCCTAATCAGAACACGATACCGAATATGCCCTTAACCCCACTATTTTTGTTTTAACTTGTATAAATGTGACGTTTTCAACCAAAAGGTACCACATTGTCGGTTGTCCATAAGGTTGATTTGTAATTGAAGCTATATGGAATTAGCGCCTTACTGACAAGCGACAATCAGTACCTTTTCGGTTGAAAATTTCACAAATATCCCAAAACTAGACCATACTAGACATTCATTTACAAAGATGGGTAGGATTGTAAGGAGGTTTTGTGTTGAGATAACAATGACAGTTAATACTAATGCATATCACAAATGTATAAGTAATATTAGATGATAGTCGAAAGACTAAAAAGCACTTCTGAATACGCTTGAAACCGGAGCGAGTGGCATACCTAACTCTAAGTGAAACACTCTACGTAGTGCGATAGTAAGCTGAAAATCTCGACGATGATAATAGTGATCAAATAGTATAACTACGAGTATTGCATAGAAAATAAAAATTAATTAAATGTTAATTCCACCAACCAAAAATAAAGTTTAATTAAAAATTGGTTAAGTAATATCAGATGATGTTTTTTTTGAAACTTTGTTTCTGGCCATAAGTCAGTAAGCCGGACTTCTCGCTCATGCTCGCTTTCTCTCGCTGAAGCGAGCGAGAGGTCCGACTTAGTGATTTATGACCCCATCGGCACATTTTGTTGGCTCTAGTATACTAAACTTGTATACGAACGATCTATATGGCACTAATTTCTGCAAAGGATGAGCAGTAACTTCCTCGTCCATTGTTTCATGAAAGGTGTTAGTGAGTCCGCCGATTGGCGTATAGACAATAGCAATTTGCCTTTAGATGCTAGATCGCACCTCTCCGTTAACTATGTACAGTGTGGGCAAACGCTATGGGTTAGCGAAGTGCCTGTCAACTAATTAGTCAAGTTGTATCGAACATGACATATAGGTACTGGCTTTTGCCCGCAACTTGTCTGTGCAGCTAATTTCATCCTTGAGGTATAATTTCAGTACAAGGTAACATTCTCAATATAATGTTTGTCGGTCTGAGCATAAAGAGCAACAGACGGACACTTAATTATCATCGTCATCATTTTCAGCTTACTATCGAACTACGTAGATAGTGTTGAGAGGTTTCACTTAGTTTCACGTGAGTTAGGTATGCCACTCGCTCCGGTTTCGAGCGTATTGAGAAGTGCTTTTTCAGTCCTTCGACTATCATCTAATATTACATACATTTGTGATATGCATTAGTATTAACTGTCATTGTTATCTCAACAACACAAAATCTCCTTACAATCCTACCCATCTTTGTAAATGAATGTCTAGTTTTGTAATATTTATACAAGTTATAACAAAAATAGTGGGAATCCGTTTAAGGGCATATTCGGTATCGTGTTCTGATTAGAAAAAAAAGTAGAATAAACATTTTATTGATGCGAAAAATGTTTGACCTTTGTATGGACCTCCATATTTGTACACTAAATCAATTAGTCGCGTCACCTTTCTAGGATTTAATGCTCACGACTGCTCATATCCTTTTGCGTAAGTCACGCTCGCATTTAATCTCGCGTAGGTGGAAAGGTAACCTCAATATCAATGGCATCAGGAAGATCAAAACAGTATAAATAATTATTGAATGCTGTTATTGTGGGTTAGGAATAACTGTTGAATGCATAGAGGAGGCGCGGCAATTAGCGGTGCAGGTGGTGAATGCGACCCTCTGGCCTTTTGCAGGAAGGAACAGGTATGTTTCGCGATACACTCGCAAATTATGGTCTTGGTGGAATAATGTTGTATGCGACTATGAGTGCCATAGTTAAGGCAGGAATACACATGACTAGCTGGCATACTTGCAAAACAGCTCCTGGCATATGCCATCTATTGTCATATGTATACGCTAACTTGCATGCCTGTATCTGGAATAGTAGATTGAAAGACATTTGATTTACTTGCATGCAGTATGAGGAGGGGACGAGGGCAGCTGCTAAACCGGCATGTGTGGACGTACACGGCGGTTACAGACTTGCTTTTCCTTTCTATTAATCCAGTCTTTCACTAAAATCCGTCTTCACCTTCGTTTCTTTTTTCTATCTATCATGTAACCACACAATCTGTTACTAGTAGGTAGCAATAATATACTACTAAATTCAGCGTAAAGCGTGAAACTGACATAAAGCTGCAAGTATACCAGCTACATTCTACGGGTTTTAAAATGGATTTACTGTATGCCAGTTACTTTCACATGTCGTTAACTATAGGTAGTATGCAAGTTACTCTTCCATTTTATAGACATGTGTATTCCCGGGTTACATGCAAGAGTGCTCCGCTACAGGTAAAAATTACATGCCTTGTGTAAAATGAACATGTTCTCTTTTTTGCTGTTGATAGCAACAATAAACATAGGTTCTTGATAACATGACGTATTAACTTTTTTATTTGCCACATGTTAACAATTTGACATCTTGGTAGTGTCAAACTTATCACATCTAACTGTCCAGATTTTATGAAAACAGTTTTTTTTAGTTATTTTGAACACGTGCGGGGTAGCAATGTGGCGAACGGTAAAGCATGACATACGCGATCTATAAAGTGGATTAATTGGTATCAGCTGCCGCCTTAGGTTTCACGAGTGGCGAGCATGTTAGCACCCTTAAAAGGATTGCATCTGTCGTGGCTGCCTGACCTGAATTAAGATATTATTTGTCAATTAGAAAGCGAGAATAAACATTTATTTCGAGTAAAAAGTGCTCCAGTAATCGGAATTACCGTTAAGCCGTTTAAATTCTCTTTCGCCGTTGAGGCAATCCGTCTCTGGAATTCCCTCCCTCTCTCGATTCGACAAGCCCCAAGCAAGCCTGTTTTTAAGCGTCTACTCCGCAAGCATCTTCTGTCAGAAGAATTTAAATAATGTTCTCCATCTTGTATGTACTAATATGTATTAGTTTATCTTTAGTATATCATATAAGTATTAGTATTTAATCATAATTTTGTTAGTTTACGTTATTATGTTTATATATATATATATACATAATATTTGATTTTTTTTGGTTCTATTTCTCGTTATAATTTATGAATCTATCCTGCACCAACATTTATGTCTCTGTTTGACCTAATGGTTGACTGGTAGAGAATGCCTTTTGGCATTAAGTCCGCCATTTGTACATTTTTCTTTGCTTGTGCAATAAAGTTTAAATAAATAAAATAAAATAAATTCTTCCAAATAAACGGGGAAATGTTTTTTGCATTCATGAAAGTATGTCATAAGAAAAAATAACACATATTTACGGATGGTCAAAGTTCTAAGCCATTGACACAATCGTGATTGATAGAAGGCTATTAGTGCTCCTGATTTATCATCTCCTGGGAAAGAATACTCATGAGAACCGACAGCTGTTTACACAATGACAACCCAGAATACGCTTTATTTATAAGTACACAGTAAGATTGAGTTACGTTTCATTTGGCAAAGTGCCTGATAGGGAATTGGTTTGTCAAACAATTATTTACGAAATTGTTCATACAAACTGAAAATGTCGACCGGATGACGCCATTGTATCACTGTCTATTAAAATTCTGATAAAGCTGAATAAACACAGTTTAAAACGATACTAAAAAGTTTTGCACTTCCCACTTCGGTGCTCATTTCTTATACAAATATATACAAACAATTCTCAGTCGCCTTCTGTTTGGCAAAGTTCTCACATAGCTTCCTAGGAATCCTGAAACTGCGAGTGAGTAGAATGGATGCTGTTGCTGCTTGAATATTTACATAGGTTACTGCACTCCGTTTGCTGCCTGCGATAATGTTCTCCGGATAGATGTCCATTTTGTGTACTTGTAGATCTACGAAGATAGTTCTAACTCTGTTGTCATTGTACTTTATTTTGTTGAATTATACGAATTGCAAGTGGATATTTAAACCTGTAGCAAACAGGTTTACCTTACTATCATGCCAATTCGAACAATGAGATACGACATCTAAAGCCTGACCAGGGATATATGATCATTGTCAAGAGGGCGCTGTTATTTACATGTATAGGGTGACAGTTCAGTATAGTATGAAAATATTAGTCCCAGTGAAATTCCGCAACATGGCGCGTGATCATATATTCCTGGTCAGGCTTTACTAGTTCTACAAACGATATGGATTAGATGTCAGTGTCAAAAATAACGTTTCTTCTAACAAAAATTGGCCTCTATATCTACGATCCACTTAAATACCGGCATTAATATGACATGTGTGGCAAATCATTTGATTTTAGTTTTAGTTAATATTTAGTACATTAAAATGTATATAGCGTATTGTGAATATGCAAATAAAAAAATAAAAATAATACTTAAAAAGTCTAACTAGGTAAATTAAAAATCCATATCTTCTAGATACGTAATCTTTATAAAGCAGATATTTTGGTTGTTCTTAGCTTGTGTGTATTCATTCTTATATCCGTCTTAATATCGCCTTTCATAATGAAATCAAACTGGAATGATAACGTAATCAGGGATTCCCTACATGTCATAAGTGTATGGTTTAATCTTGGGATAACCGTTTCCTGGTGGTCGAATTGACAAGCGTTCACGCACATTAGTTACCGCTAAGTGCGTCACTAAGATTCTGTAACACGGAGCGTGCGGCGGTGTTGTGGCGATATTTCAATAGTTTTATTGGAACGCTCCCCAGAGCCGACGTGGGCTATAACATTATTTCAGGACACGTATCGCGTACAGATAATCTAATGCAGAAGCGTTATGACGCATTTATTGTTTGGGATGTGTTTAATGTGTGGGGTCACGTTTGCAATACCAATAAACGAAATTATATTTTTATTAAGCCGTCTTCAAAAGATCGTTTGATTTCCGTCATGTTGTCTTTCATGAGCAGAAAAAAAAATAGTTTTCGTACTAACTTGATATTTTTCTCATAATGCGATTTGAACTTGCTTGTATATGTACAGTACAGGTTTTGTAGTACCTACTCTACCGTTATAGTATGAATCTTCTCAAATGATTTTTACGCCTAAGACCCTAATCTGTTAAACAAAAGCCATTGTTTATTTTATGTGAGCGTTCGGCCATTGTGTCTGAGCGCGTGCCAAAGCAACAATGTCGTTTAAAAAGCGGCTGTATCGTGGTGGTTTTAAGGTTCAAATCTAAGTACATTAACATGTTTTGGTAATGTAGGACCATCGACCACCTCAATGTAGGCGTGCGCTCATATTATTACATAGATTTGAATCACCACCACCACTACCAATTACCACCATCTGGATTCATATTGTAGTGCTCAACTTTATGAGAGATTTAAAAAAAAGTTTTAATGTTACTAAGTAGAATCTTCTTCATTGTAAAGGATATAGGTAATCGAAAAAGAAAGGTGTAAACTGAAAATATTTTTTCATTACCTATTAAAAACGGGTTTCGAATGCCCAGTAAGCCTAGGTAACTACGAATCACAGTCAGTTTAAATTACCACATTCGGGCTTCAGCTTCTTTGTACTATTATTCTCTTGGAGTTTACAGCCTACTTGCTTTCTTACTTGTTGCTTACAACCCTCATAAAACAGGTAACAAATTAGTTTCTTCTATCCAGGTAACGTAATCCTACTCGTAGCTGTATCTTATGATTCCGTTGTGTAGAGACTGTAAAATCCAACGGCTATTGGGGATATATTTTGAAACAATGGCTGACGTGGCTGTAGTTTGCTTTATGGAGTACTAGCTTTTGCCCGCGACTTCGTCTGCGTATGAGTAACAGCAGCTAAAGTAAGTATAGCGCCTGGATAAAGTATAATAGCAATCGTTCAATTTGAGCATAAGCTTAATTGCTTACATCAATTATCAGGCAATTCATTAACTCTCTCAATTCCACCCCTTTTCACTCTCTATAGGGATGATTTCCGCAATAAAAACTATCCTATGCCCTTCCCCGGGACTCAAACTATGTCTATGCCAAATTTCAACTAAATTGGTTCAGCGGTTGAATCGTGAAGAGGTAACAGACACAGACAGACACATATTTATAATATTAGTAAGGATTTATAATTAAGAAGTAAGTTCCCTTAAGACGAAAGGGGACGAAGTCACGTGACCGCTTCTCCATGCAATCGTACTCCCCATTTTCCTTTCTGGATATTAACATTATAGAAAATATTTTTACGCAATTTGACGAATACTAACCACAGCTATGCCGTTATGTTTGATTTTATTATTATACTAGCTTTTGCCCGCGGCTGAGTCTGCGTGGAGTTAGTAATTTGAGTATCTTATTTTTTATCCAATCTGCTTTTTATCGATTCACCATACAAACTTCCACCCCCCTTTTCACTCACATAAAGGATGATTTCTGGGATTAAAACTACCTTATGTCCTTCCCCGGGACTCAAACTATCTTTATACTAAATTTCAGCTAAATCGGTTCTACGATTTAAGCGTGAAGAGGTAACAGGCAGACAGACAGTAAGACACACTTTCGCATTTATAATATTAGTGTGGATACCTAAGCGCCACTTGCACCATCCTACTAACAAGGGGTTAAGCGTTTAAACCGTTAACGCAGTGTCAAATTGTAATGGTAATGATGGTAACTCCAGTATTAACCGGTTAACCCCGGGTTAGTTAGAGCTTTTAAAAAATTGTATGAAAAAATCCTATATTAAGAAAAAAAACAAACGAAGGGACGTAAAGCTATGGTTCATATTTATATAGTAAAATGTGTGAAAATATATACTCCATAATGTCAATATCCAGGGAGGAAAATGGGGACTACCTTTGTATAGAGAAGCTGTCTTCCACTATCCTCTTAAGTAATGTAAAATTGATAGGATCAGATAAAGAGATCAAATATTCTTTAATTCAATATTACTTTTAGTTTCCAAATTTAATTGACTCTTACCGATGAAGCCCCTAGTCGACTTACCGTTTTGGTTCGTTTTGTTTTTCTTGACCCAGATGTTAGTTAAATACCCCTTGGTACTGTCAATATAAACAGATCAATATAGTTGATGTGTAGTTAGTAAATTTCCTTGTGAATGGGCCAGTGGTTCGGCGCTATGGGAACAATGTCGGTACTCGTCGACGTCGGGTGCCGGTACACGGGACGGCCCTATTCAAATGTCAGCGCGAAATCGGCTGCAGCGTGTTGTGTTCCCATACTGGATCCTAAATTGCAGTTCACTTACTAGGTGTTTATATAAATACTTATGCAGTTTATTGTGTGAAATAGGTTAAATATTAAAATGTATTTTTATTGCATACTAGACTTACTTTGTATTTACATATTTTAGAAAAACTTTCCACAAGCAGTATCTTAAATCTTAAGCAGCTCGCTCGGAGTACATCAACTAAGAAACAAACTATTCAAACGGTCATAAATGAAATGATTGTAATTTGTGAACGAATGAAGTCTACTAACTCTTTATTAATTTCACTATATATATATATATACTATAAATACTACTGCCACGTTTTTTTACATGTCCAATAATAACCATTGAACTAGTAGAGGCTGGGACACTTAACTTTTAAAATACTACCTAAAGCTTAATATTTATTTTTCTTCAAATTTGAGAGTTTGCAGTGGATGAGACTCTTGCCCCGCCATACCGGCACTGAAATGTCACTAGCCACACGACGCAATCAATTTCTTATTTGTGTTGTGCTTCGATAGTGCAGTCAATAGATTGCGTCAAAGGGTTGGAATGAATCTTTCTCAATAACACAAGTTTTACATCAAACATGGAAAGTTACCGTTAGTTTCCAGATTTTTAAAAAAAGAAGCAAACCAAACTAAACTACTAACTAAAGCTTGTAGATAATAAGAAATATTCAAATTGTATTTCTGCGTATTACTTACAGCTAATCAAATCCTATCCTTAGTAAAAAACTATTTTATCAAAGCGTCACTTGTGTTTCTATTCTAGATTCAAGGAATGAAGGAAAGGAAAGAAGGAAGGAAGGAATGGGATATGTTATTAGGTATGTATTTTTACTAGGTATTGTACAAGTATCCAACGAGAATACAAAATTTCAAACGGATGATAATAAATTAATGACATTAATAAAAAAATAAATAAAAAAATAATAAAATAAAAATAAAAATGTTATTTATTTAGGTATCAACCCATTACATAAAGAATAATTATTGTATTAATCTAATTTATACATTCTAATCTATATTAAATTTTACTATTCTAAACTAAACTAATTATTACCTAATCTAACACTAATTAAATATTTGCAGCGGAGGCCATTAATATAGTGATCTGTTTATCACTTTGTATATAATTTGCAACACAGTAGCATACATTCCTAATCCTATTCAGTTAGAAAGCAATTAATCAACGCCTAACAACATTCTTAATCCCCCGCAAGATTACGAGAAATATAGCCTTTAAATGTCTGAAAGATAGCTCTACAGTTGCAAGCAACCAATTGTCCCTTTTAACCGGTCGGTCTCATTAGCATGGCCCTCGATCTCCCGTTGCTATCTACCTTGTAGGATTGATACATTGACGGTAAAGGTCTCTTTAGTAGTTTCAAGCGGGCTGTAATTAGGGCTGGCCGACTGACATGACCATTCAACTTTGATAGATTGAGCATTTTATATTCGGTTAGAAGAATTTTCGACTTGCGTAATCGTTTGTTTTGTAAGTTGGCTCGGCATTTATATTAGTTACTTTAAACTGTTGAAACATCTAGAGTTAGACCAAGCTAAGTCGACAGCGATTTTGATAGCGCAGAATTGGGAAGTACTGCAAGTGTTATTTACACGTCATAATTTCGTAGAAGCTTGACGTTTAAAATAACACTTGCACAGTCTGGGCTATCAAAATCGCTGCCAACTTAGCTTGGTGGCTTTATAGGCGTTTCGTAGTAGGCGTTTTTGTGAAAAATATTGAACCGTTAATTTGACAAGTTTTTCAAAACAAAGCGATGCACCGATTGCAAGTACCGATTTAAATTCGAATAAAGTTACAGTGGCGCACATATTGACGACCAAAGTTGTATGTCACCATATCACACGATTTTCAATATCGGACGCTAATAAAACCGCTGGATTTTTACCAGTCCTAACCGTTTACTTTATAAGTTTTTCGCTCAAAAGCTATAAATTTTGGATTATTATCTACACAACAAGATTCTTACAATCATGGTCTTGGTATCTAAACTTAACGAGGCACGATTGTTTTTCTCAGCTCTGAATAATATTGAGCATGAACGTAGTTAATCTGATGGCGATACTTTCGCCGGGCGGGCGGTACTGTTATACTGTTAGCTGGACTTACAAATGAACGGTGTGATTATGGGCGCGGATCTAAGTCCGCGATAATTTAAATGTTCTCGCACACCACGGCCGCGCTGCGATGGCTGCGATTGCACCCGCGACTTCCTCTTATGGCGACGTTATATCTAAGGATTTTGAATAGAATTATGGACGGTGTATACATGTGAAATATCACTGTTGTGGCTTGCTTCCCTAAATATGTATATCTTTGTTTGATATAGTTAGCCTGTTGTGTTATGATGTTATAATAAATTTTGCTATTTGTTTTGCTCAACGTTCGTTTGCGTGAGATATGTTAATCTTTCTATAGGAATTTTGCGTAAGCTGCTTAACTGATTGGTTTACCTTACCTTTGATAAGAATACCTTTATCATCATCATCATCATGTCAGCCGATAGACGTCCACTGCTGGACATAGGCCTCCCCCAAGGCTCGCCACTCCGACCGATCCTGTGCCGCTCGCATCCACCGAATTCCCGCGACCTTCACCAGGTCGTCGCTCCATCTCGTTGGAGGCCTACCGGCAGTTCGTCTTCCGGTACGCGGACGCCACTCCAGAACCTTCCGGCCATCAGTTCTGCGAGCAATGTGCCCCGCCCACTGCCACTTAAGGTTTGCAATTCTGCGAGATATGTCGGTGACCCTAGTTCTACTGCGGATATCATCATTTCTGACTCTATCACGCAGAGAAACCCCGAGCATAGCTCTCTCCATTGCCCTTTGCGTGACCTTGAGCCTTCTTATAAGGCCCATCGTTAGCGCCCACGTCTCAGATCCGTATGTCATCACCGGCAACACACACTGGTCAAAGACTTTTGACTTAAGACACTGCGGCAATTTGGACGAAAAGATACTGTGGAGCTTCCCGAAAGCTGCCCAACCGAGTCGGATTCGACGAGTGACCTCTTTCTCGAAGTTGGACCTACCTAACTGGACTGTTTGTCCAAGGTATACACAGAGATGGGCATTAATCGCTAATCTTTTAGTTCACTAATCAATCGATTAAAAATATCAATCATCATTTTTTTATCGCGATTAATTTAGTTGCGATTAAATTAGTTGTGAGAATGTTCGACTAACAACTAAATTAGTTTTAGTTTCAATCGACTAAATTTTACGATTAAATCTATATAAAAACTACGTAGTCGCCCGTTTTTGCATTTTTTATCTTGCAATATTTAACTATTAAATATATTAATAACGGGTCACTCACGTGTTTTAAGTCGAAAACGCTCGACATGTTTCACTTCGTACCGATTCAGCGAAAAGTACGGGAGGCTATCGAAATTGGTCGTCATCCGAATTTTAACCGTGATTGTGGTTGGTCAGTGCCTCCGAGCTGGAAAACTGTTTTGGGTACTACGTCGGTGGACAGTGTGGACGAACCATTAGCGAATGACGTAGTGAGTGTTGTGTGCAATCCATCATTTGACAATAATGCCGTAAACGAGGGTAGTTTCTCGCCCCCCCTGCCGCCACCGGCGCCCGCGCCGAGTCATCGGGCGCGGAGGGCTGCGGCCCGCAGTCTGCGCCGGTCCGTCACCGTCGACGCAAGCTCCTGATGACGCTCCTCGGTACGGAGTGAAACATGTCGAGCGTTTTCGACTTAAAACACGTGAGTGACCCGTTATTAATATATTTAATATGTCTATGTCTCACGGAAGTTTTGTTATTAAAATATGTAACTACAAGTACGTATGTATGTAACATACGGAGGTACTCGTATGTTGTAACTATGTTAGTTTGGGTAGAATTTTGCGACTTATTTTGAAGCAGATATCTTCATCCGATTGAGCTAAAATTATGTATACACATTTAATTTGAAATGCTTGAATGACAATGCAAATAATGCCATAATATTATTATAACGATATATTGGTAATAACGACAAATAGCGAAAAACTGCATTGTTTACAAATCGCAAACAATAAAGTAGGTTGGTGCATTATTAATACTTTGAATTATACGATACTGAGTAAATCTTAGACATAGAAAATATCAATATTTTGCTGTCTCTGACAATAGTAAAACTCTTTTTAGTGTCACGCGGTGACAAAACAACCTCATATAGTTTAACTAAATACATATCATGGTTGCTTTTATATTTAATATACAAAGTTTGATTTATATAATTGTGTTTTTTTAAGTGTTATTTTACTAATGCACAAAGTACCCAGTTCTTATTTACCCTTAGATAAGAGAAATTTAATCCAATTTCAGAGAGATGCACTACTTTAGTAGCAAAATAATAGTGAGAACAGATCTCACTCCTTAGAAACGGTCAAAATATCGTAAGTAATACATGACTATTTTATTTTTAAACATCCGTTAAGATGTCCTAATCAGTCTGTCAACATAGCCATACCGAGGTATTCTATTCAATTTGCTTCTAACATTAGTCGCGAGAAAATAGTCTAACTAATTAGTCGATTACAAAATTTAGTTGTCCGAAATCAATCGGCAACTAATTTAGTTGCAACTAAATTAGTTGCACTCTATACAACTAAGATTGATCAATCGTCGTTTTCAATCGTCAGTCGCAATTAATTCTTGTAATCTTAATCGTTAATCGTTAGTCGATTACATTTTGCCCATCTCTGGGTATACATAATTGTCAACAACTTCGAGCGCAGAGCCTCCGATTAATACGGGAGTTGGCACAACATGGACGTTAGACATGATCTTCGTCTTGTCCATGTTCATTTTCAGACCAACTCGTTCAGATACTCTGCTGAGATCAGCGAGCATCGCACTGAGGTCCTCCATGGTCTCAGCCATGACTACGATATCATCGGCAAACCGAAGGTGAGTGATGTACTCGCTATTTACATTGATGCCTCGTCCTTTCCAGTCCAGAACCTTGAAGGCATCCTCCAATGCAGCGGTGAACAGCTTTGGGGAGATTACATCTCCTTGTCTGACTCCCCGCTGCAAAGGAATAGGCTTCGAGCTCTGGCCCTGTAGTCGGACGGACATGGTGGCGTTTTCGTACAAACACTTCAGCACTTTTCGATATACCGGTAGTCAATTTGGCACCTTTGGAGAAACTGCAGCACAGCCCAAGTCTCGATCGAATCGAAGGAGAACTGAGATGGGTCTATAATTCTTCAGCAGGGTGTTATCACCTTTTTTGAAGAAGAGCACCACCACACTTCTGTTCCACGCTTGCGGCGTTTTTCCTTCGCGCATGAGAATACCTTCAAATATACCTATACCATGCTGTATAAAGATAAGGCTACATTTACTATTCATTAAATCGTACTGGCTTTATGCGATCTTGCCTGAAATTCGTAATCTTTATATTTTCCTTGACACATTTGCGTTTTCCCAGTTTATCCTATACCTACTTATCATAATTTCATCGAAACATGCAACTAAGCTCATAAGCAAGCACTTCATCGCAGTTTATGTATGTAGGTGTGTTTCAAACGGAATTCTTAGTCTAATCTGAATCATCGGGGCCTCGAGCTTCTAAGAGAATGCATAATGTGGCGTGATGAGAGCTATTGTCCTGTTAAATCTTGTCTGCTCTTAATCTAATTTGAAATTTGCTATCTTATCTATATATGTCGATGTCCTTATTGATTATCTTTCATAATTACCACATCAAATCTGCAAGAGCAAAAGCGCCAAAAATGTTTTGGTTACCTAAATGTTGTGGTTGTTTTTTTTTTGTTTATCAGAATAGCTCCAATTATAATCTTATAAGGAAGAACACATTTAAGCATAAACCAGAAAATAACAATGTTTAATTAAATCCAGCAACGGCAGCAACTTCTCTAACATAAATTATAAACAAGCTGAAATTACAGCGAACTAAAGTTAAATTCTATTAGTGGGTGCAAGGAAAGTGGCCCGCCCGCCGCGATTTCGATGCGCGGCCCGACTTCGACTGCACTCCGCGATATGGATCTCACGTTTAGCAACTAAATAGTGGATAAATTAGCTTACGGAGTTAAATTAGCGCGGCTTGTTATACCCGGTTGACTAGCCATTATTGTAATTTTATATTTCCTAAATCCTTAATACGATACTGAATAGGTTTAGGTTTAAGATTCTTTATTCTCACTAAGAATTTGACAATTCACTTACATGAGAACTTAAAACTACACAAATACATTTATTTTGCATGAATGTATATGTATACATTTACTTAATCAAATTACCTATACCTATACTTAGGTACAGTTAATGGACAACTAAATGTAATAGCTGAGCACTGGGTTTAATAAGTTTTTTAATTCTTTAATTATTTTAATTCTTGAAAAAACTCATGTGTTTATTTAAAATAAATTTTACAATGGAAGAAAGATCAAAAAGAAAAATAAAAGAAAAGTAAAAGCGTTATAACCCAGACTCAAAAGATTTGCTCACCTCAATGCTGCTTTGCAATGCCACGTTCCAACGCCCTTTGTGCACTTGTCGTGCGTTTGTCTGCTTCAGAATAGCTGCCTCTCTTCGCGGAAGCGAGATCCACTGAACCTGATTGCCGAAGACACGGCCAAGGTTCAATCTATTGCGAGATCACCTATTGTCACTATTACAGAAGCCAATTATTTAAGATTTTCCATTAAACTCTTCCATATAAACTCCTTGTCAAGTTTATCCTCAAGACTCTTTGCTATGTGGAGTACTATCGCTTTTAGGCAGGCTAAACGGGCAAGTAATCGATTTCTAATGAGATCAAAATATAAAATAATTTTACTAACAGCTTCTCTAATGTATGAGAAAGTTGAAAAACACATCTCAATCATCTTAAGTACGCACATAAGAGTCCCTTCGCGCCTACATATTGAATTATTATAACACGATTTTTTTATTGAAAACTCTTGATGGATCGTCGTAAAAATCTATGATTGATTTGTGCTGTATTACTCGAAGCTTTCATACATAACAGTCTTTTTCTCGCCGGTTTTTGGCGTTCGCGGCTTTCCGCGCCCCTTCAATCGCTATGATTGATTGCCTGTTGGCAAACTTCATATGTTTGGAAGATAATTTTGTATTTCAGCCGTAAACAGATTACGCTTGAAAAGAATCATCGCTTTCCTCGAGTTCCCCTGGTACACTTTAGCCCGGAACACTCACCGTGACAACGCATTTTCGTCGCTTGATTACACATGTGTGTACCCTAACGTTCCCGTTTGCACTCACATTTTTCAAACAAGAATGAAACGTAACACTGAATGCTTACCCGATACCGCTACGGCGTAAAATAGCTGCCATGATTTATAGTATCTATTCAATTAAATACAAATACCTATTAGCAAATCAAATTGAATAAACAATTCATAACGATTATTCCACAAAACCGGGCTGGACTATTCACGCGAGAAATGAAAGTGGTTAGTGTTTGCATGCAAATTGTATCAACGCTATTTTATTATATTCTAGTGTCTGTTTATGGCATTTTCCTGCATGTTAACTCTTAATGCGAGCTTTATAAAACGTGCTTGAGCTTGGTTAGTCGGTAGCTCGTTAGAGATTGACTATCACATGCTATCGAGATTGCGAGCAAATTGATTTGCGCACGCGCACCTCAACGTATCGCCCGACAACGCCGACTCTGATTGAATATAGGCTGAGCGGCTGATTGGTCGCGGAATGCTTTGAATTATTGAGAACTTTAGCTAGATTAATGTCGCCAAAGAGAGGAATATTACCGACCCCACATTAATCATACTTATTAAGTTGTGAATAAGTACTCATATCTTACAACAATAGCTTTCACAATCAAAAGCGAGTTGACTCAGTACCTTTGTATTACGCAGTGATAACCGACAGTTTCTCGGTTGCGTCACAAACTGTCGCATTGTTTAGGCACGAACTAAATTCAGAATATTCGATGTCATAGACCGCAATTACGGCCCGTAACGACTTCCCACGGCTAGGATGGCGTGTCCGCGAAACTAGAGCGCGTACGGTGACACACTGAGTGCTCTCGGAGAACGTAATACCGGCAATTTAACATCACACGCCACCAGTCTCGGTGGCTTCTCGAGGCTCCTGCCGAGAGAGCCAACTGCTTGAGGCCCGCCAAGACTCAAGTATCTATGAGGCCTGGTTGTTGATCTCATGTTTCTAAGGCTGTTGTGGTTTCATAACGCTGGCATTCATACGTTATAACCATCGTCATCGTGTACGATACGGTAAAGTACTAGAGCCTGTTTACGACAGAAACGTTCCGTAGGTATTGACTTTCAATGATGATATTAATCAATAATCGTAGTTTGGTGAACCAATTTTCTGCGATACAAGACCTACATGGACATTGCCATTTATGCAATCGCTGCAATTCTAACTCATTTTATAGTTTTCATTCGTACTTTGCGATTGAAATATGTGTTGGAATTTACAACGTTATACCTAATGTAATGACCGAAATAGATACACTTATTCAAGTAATTGTTGTGTAATATACTAAAATTAAGTATTTCACAAAACCTATTTTGCTTGATCACAGGCGTGGTAAATTGCATATTGTCCCACATACGAAACCGTAAGATTGTGTTATTTCTCATTCTTAAATCTCTTTATAATAGTACGGTTTTTCAAGAACTCTTGATTTGGCAGTGATTGCGACATAATAACACCGTCCATTTTGAGATGGATGTAGCCGTAGCATGGAGACTAGCGACTCTGTGCCAACGAGTCAATCACAACTACAAGTAGCTGAGCACTAATTTAGGTCAAACCGTGACTTGATTTGCATGTAGGGCGGCCCGTCTTTAGGTTCTGAAACGCCTTGTTTTATGTGTCTTTTCACTGATTTTACTTAAACCCTTCTATCGTATGAAGTATGAACCAGATTTTCCAGTCATTAAACAGCAAGAATGTAGCCTACTTAAAATTGTATGTTAATTATCCAAAGAACGATATTTACCGTATTTTTTATGACATTGTCGTCGAATATATAACTACGAAGAACTAGTTTACCTCATAAAACGTTGTAACAACAAGTAGTTAAAATGGGTTGGCAAATCTTGGATGCTCCTAATTATTAAAATTGCTTTTTTACTCTAAATAATCTCTACACACAAAGCGACACACTGTTGTTCAGATTTGTGTGGGATTGCTTACTATTGTAAAGCCTGACTAGTAATATATGATCACCCGCCATGTTGCGGAATTTCACTTTAACTAATTTTTTCATACTAAACTGAACTGTCAGCCTATACATTAGAATAACAGCGTAATTCTGTATGCAAAAAGGTTCTCTCTTTATGATTAACCTTTCGTATGCGCATGTCAAAAAATTGCCATATAAATAGCAATCGTGACACCTTCATGTTTAAGTTAAATATATATGGAGCAGATCTGCTACTAAGCATACGAAAGGTTAATATACAACACCAACAGCAAGTATCAGTGATAAACATCACATGCAAAGCTTTTAGAATTCCTCGCAATATATGATATTGCTCATAAGCAATTAAAATTGCAACAGCGATGGCAGAGTGACGCTTCTATTACTTGTGGTGACTAAGCGAACATTCTACGTGAGCCTGCGCGAGCACGCAGATAGTGATTCTGCACGTCAAAACATGGTATTGACAGCAATACATTAGGAACTATCGAACGATCGCGCCTCGACCTGGGCGTTGTAATTTTTCACTGTCAGAGCAGAGACCAAACGTCCACGTCATCGCGTCGACTGGTGACTGTCGAAAATTTTTAATCCCATTTTGCCTACACGAGGGTTACATGAAACGTTGTGGCAGGCATGTTTACACGTTTCAGGGACCTTATTATTCAATCTTGTTTTCTGTTGTTCAACGCTGTCTTACATATCAATCACAATTTCATTGCCGTTGTTTAATCTGTAACTTTAGTGTCTTGTTTTACAAGAGTTATGATTTTAGCTGTGTCCCTTACCGGTTTCACGTAACTTAGAATTAGAAAATCTTTCGTAACTGGTTGTAAAACCATGAATAGGCGTAGTGAGTCGTGCAGTTTGTTGATCTGGTTTGTTCTGGGTGTCTGTCATGCCATAGGAATCCGTTCCCTAGTATTGTTGGTGAAACAGCCGCGCAGCGATGTTGCGATAAAGCTGGATATAATCGGGTTAGGCACGCTGTCGCTCACCGGACTAAGTACTAATTGCCATGGTTATGTGTTATGCGGACCGGCTAATGGCCGCTAAAATATCGCCACATTTGCGCAACACTTAGGTAATAACGTGATCTATAGATTGACACAACGATAACATTGTCTGGCTTGTCATATTCGCTTTGAACAGTTCTGATACAATGCGATAATTATTATATGTCGAACGATGATCATTACGCTTACTTAGGCCGATTTATGTAACGAGAAAATGAAAGTGAGAGATTATATCGCTTTGCTTTTGATTTAACAGGGGCGTTAAGTGTCGCGTCACTGTTAATTTTTAAACTGTTACGGAGGTATCATGTTATGTTGTTAGAATCATGGCAAGACGGGAAAATTAAAACGACTTGTTCTCGAATTGTACCTACGTCCATTTTCTGGATAACATCTATTGCCAGTGTCAAAGCCTACTTGATGCCCTTAGTTCGAACACTAAAATTTACATATCCATTACGTTTGCTCCAGATTCAGCATTTGAGTTGCGACACAAGTCTAGCTAGCTTATGCGTTTCGGTGCAATTCACGTCTATGTTCGCATTTAACGCTAGTCGTACTTTATTCAGAATTATTATTGGCATAGCGCGTAGTTTCACGCCAAATTACATCGTTATCCGACTGCCACTAATAGAATATTGATAAGATTTATTCTTATTGCGGTCGTTTAACGTATGACTGAATTTGTTGTTGCATTTCTACTAACACAATTTCTATCTAAATATATAAACACAGTCACGTTGTATGGATACCGACAGATAAGTTTTGAAATTTGAATCACATATTCTTCATAATGTTCTAGGTCAAGAAAGGATCATTGGAAATTCAAACCCCAAGAGGTGAAAATGGGCCTATGCTTCATTATTTTATAATAAATTTTGTAGGTTTTTGAATTTATTACATACTATATACCTACAAAAATTTATAATTATACTCCAAGGTTGATACAAATTATTCCTATAGAATGTAAATAATATATGACATACCTACCTATTGTATCGAGATCGAGTATCGACAATATCCAACATCTTAGTGCCACAAGTAGCAAAACATACACGAAAACGCGTGACCCTATGTTGAAAACGAAATTGTGTTTGGTTCTGCATGACATTTACTCGTGCGCTTAGACTATCACGTTCGATTCGGTTTCCTTTCGATAGTACTTACCCAGAATAACTCGCTATAAAGAGACGCTATGGTATTTACTCGTTTGTTTTCAATTCCCTCTTGCGGTATGTAAATCTGACCTTTTATTTTGTAATGCAGTTGAACGTTGTAATGAAATTAGGAGGTTATATTTGTACTATAAGGCACGTGCTCAATATCGATAGTCGTAAAGGCTGCTGTGCCTCGATATCGATTAAGTCTCGTAACGACTTTGATTATTAAGTTAACCGGGGCGGTAACTAGAACATGCGAGCTTTAGTTTATGGTTTATGTTTGCGCTTTCAAATGTGTGACTTCCGCTACTTCGATAAAAGGCTCAGATGCATTATTATGCATACATATTTGTAGTACCTATAGGTACACTGTTATTGAACTTCGAATACTATTATTACTCCTTTTTTGACGTTTCTGCTATGCAATCAAAATATTTGTATAAGTGTTATGCGAATATAGTAAACATATTCAATGCGATCCGAGCTAAATAAAACAGCATCGGCTGTATAGTCTAAGATACGTTATATATGGTCGACCTTCACCCATACGTCTGACGGATGAAACTTATATTTTATGAAATAAAATATGTTCCTGAACATAAATAAATAGGGTTGCCTAATGAAGTATGGTCAAGGCTATTTTTAATAAATTTTTGAAAATAATTTTTTTTCTTCAAATTTCACCGATTTGTCTGACGAACGGAATAAGTGCCAATGGAAAGTATACAACTTCTACAACATGAATAAATTAGGTTGCCTATGTTTTTCCGGTCACTATTATGAGGTTGCCGTGTTTAAACAGGTGAGTTAAAATCTATAATTGCACCCATCTGTCTGACGCTTCAATTATATATCAAAATAATGGTAATTTTATACAATGGTATAGGGTTGCCTGCAAAAATCCGGTCACAATTAAGAGTTGCCAGACTTTTAAAGAAAATAAGAAGGAAAGACTTTTAGCGATAACTCAAAAACGGCTTAACTGATCACGATTATTTTAACTATTTTCGAATGTGTTTATTAATCACTATTTTTGTGATTTTTTCATAATTTTTGGATCAATGGTTCAAAAGTTAGAAGAAAAAACCCTTTTTTATTCTTTCTAAATAATTATTTCCGAAATGATTCACTTTATCAAAAAATGTTGTTCAAAGACCCCTATTTATTTTGAAAGACCTATCCAACGACACCCCACACCATAGGGTTGAAACGATAAAAAAATTGTCACACACATTTTGTTTATTTCAAAGCGATTATTTCCGAAAATATTCACTTTATCAAAAAATGTTTTTCTAAAACCCCTATTTATTTTAAAAGACCTATCCAACGACATCCCACATTATAGGTTTGAAACGAAACAAAAAATCCTTACATACATTTTGTTTCTTTCGAGGCGATTATTTCCGAAAATATTTACTTTATCAACAATTGATTTTTGAAAATCTGTATTCATTTTAAAAGACCTATCCAACAATATCCGGCACTATAGGTTTCAAATGAAAAAAAAAAAAAACCTTACATACATTTTGTTTCTTTCGAAGGGATTATTTCCGAAAATATTCACTGTCTAAAATTGATTATTGAAGACCCCTATTCATTTTAAAAGACCTATCCAACAATATCCGGCACTATAGAGTTGAAACGAAATTTTTTTTAAACATATTTTGTTCTTTTAGAAGCGATTATTTCCTATAATATTCACTTTATCCCTATGGTGTGGGATGTCGTTGGATAGTTATTTTAAAATGAATAGGGGTTTTGAACAAACATTTTTTTAATAAAGTTACTGTTTTCGAAAATAATCGCTTCTAAAGGAACAAAATATATGTAAAAAAAAATTGTGATTAATAAACACATTCGAAAGTAGTTAAAACAATCGTGATCAGTTAAGCCGTTTTTGAGTTACCGCTAAAAGTCTTTCCTTCTTATTTTCTTTAAAAGTCTGGTAACCCTTAGTTGTGACCGGGTTTTTGCAGGCAACCCTATACCATTGTATTCGCAATAAAATTACCATTATTTTGATATATAATTCAAGCGTCAGACAGATGGGTGCAATTATCGATTTTAACTCACCTGTTTAAACACGGCAACCTCATAATAGTGACCGGAAAAACATAGGCAACCTAATTTATTTATGTTGTAGAAGTTGTATACTTTCCATTGGAACTTATTCCGTTCGTCAGACAAATCGGTGAAATTTAAAGAAAAAAAATTATTTTCAAAAATTTATTAAAAATAGCCTTGACCATATTTCTTTAGGCAACCCCCCTATTTATTTATGTTCAGGAACATATTTTCTTTCATAAAATATAAGTTTCATCCGTCAAACGTATGCGTGAAGGTCGACCATATATAACGTATCTCCTACTAGTAGTGGTAGTATTATTAGTAGGTAAGTGGCTCACCAAACGAAAACCAAAAATTGCCAGTCGGGGGAAATAATTCGTGTATATGCGTATTTTGGCATAGTTGTAGGGAATGGTGTATTAAACAACATACTAAAAGTACCGGAGGGTGGGGGTGAAGCTAGGGGCTCGGGGGGTGAGGGTAGGGGGGTTTAAGTGTCCTTTTTTATAGTTTTTCGTAAATAACTCTTAAACGGTGGCCCTTTAGCTAGTGTTCTTGTGAAATGATTATTTGTGAATCGTTTTGTGTGAAATAAATAATAGTCAACATGAATACAGTTCATTGAGTATTATCGTCTTGAATGCAGTGCAATTTTGGTAAAGCACGTCTTAAGCATTTATGCAATATTCCTTTCCGTTCTCGTACCACCATACTGGCTTACTGCGTGCTAGTTATCTCGAGAAATAAATCAAAACTAACCTGTGCCTAACGAGGAATGCGTTAGTTTTATTACTCTCCTTATTAATCATATTTTTATATGCAGCCGATGCAAAAAGAGCACTTTATCTGAGCGCGGCGAGTAGAGAGAGCCCGTGTGGCGAGCGCCAGTGGGAGTGCAGCCCGTATGGCGGTTATCAGTAGGTATCACACTGGATGCGATTCGCACGTCGCTCCAATGTGCGAGCGAGATGTCGCTACAATAAGCGCATAGCGTTGTCTCGCAGTGTGATAACCGCCTATGACGGCGACTAACTCTGCCGAGTGCCCGGAGTAAGCATCCAACTGATTAAGGCACACAATCAGGTCTGTAGTTCAGCCGAGCCTGCCCTTTGAATTTACGATGTGCCCGACCGACGCTTATCGCATGCGAATGATCTGCCCACGGCGTACGGACCGCTCCGCACACATATTTTATTTTATTCTCGCTACCGTGATGTAATGAGCTGATAAATGGGAGAAAACCACCAATTAGTGTCGATGAATTTATTGTTTCTACTTAAAACGTAGGAGGGCCACATACTTACTGATATATCGTAAATTGCGTTTTAAAATTTGTTACCCTTTGGGATTTAAATCAATAATTAGATTATTGTAATTACACGGATTGTCAATTAAGGATATCTGTATGGAGATTAATGTTCCACCGAGGTTTATAATTTATACGATTCTTGCCCCGAATCTCAGAATGTGGCATGCATAATAAAATAAAATTTTAATCGGACTGCTGGAAAACTTTACTCTCACAAATTTTAATGTTACGGGATGTATAGAACAATGAATTCGCAAAGTTGAGATTACCTTTGTGATCTCATTAATACCTGAAACACACGGAATAGTTAGTAACAGGCTGTTTATGCATAGGCAAGTTCGGGGCTCGTTTGTGTTGTGATGCATGCAAATCCGCTCCACTTGAGTCACTCGAATGTGCCTAGACAATAGTGTATGAGCGCTTCGGTGCTACGCCTAACCATTCGTGCCCGACTCGCTATGAAACTGACTCTACGGATGCGTTGATGCCTTGTGAATGCTATAGGCTGTTTTCTGAGGATCAATCAATTCCTTTGTGTGAATGTCGACATTTAGCACGTCAGTCGGGGGGCCAATTTGACTAGTAAAAGTAACAAAAGGTGACTAAAGTGATTTAATGTTTTTTTTATGAAATGGTGGGATAATAATATTTTTCATGTAATTTTTACTAATCCAGTAAAATATGACCCGCATAACGTTACAGAGTTACTAATATTTTTTTTTGTTTCAGGTAATAATTTATTGTTCAAACCGGATTTCAAAAATTGTGTGAGCAATCTAACTTATTCTCCTGTTAGAATTTTTTTTAACATGTGTTAGGCGTCCGATTTATCTGGTGCATTCTGCATTGAAACAGCAATGCCTACCCGATCGTAGGTACACAATACCCGCTGACAATTCACTAGCGTTGGCACTGAATTAAATTAGGGCCACATCGAGCAAGTTGCTTGGAAACAGAGAACCAACACACTTATACTGCAATAACATCTTTACCAGACCATGTTTATTAAGGCAATAGGGCACGCACTTAGACCAAATATTCAATGTTTTGCTGGCTGAAAACTTCGTCATATGGAATTGCAAATGTCAAACTAACAATAACATTAGTCGGCGTACAATTAAATTTAAATATTAGGTTTAGCTGTCAGTGTGTGTGTATCCCAATAAGGCCTAGTTTACCCTCTGCGTTGGAAGGTCAGATGGCTTTCGTAAAAACTAGTGCCTACGCCAATTCTTGGGATTAGTTGCCAAGCGGACCCCAGGCTCTTATCAGCCGTGGCAAAGAGCCAGGACAACGCGAGGAAGATGATGATTAGGTCTAGCTGTAGACCTAGTTAAATTGCCAAAATGATCCCAGTCGCCTTCATGCGTTTTGGTGCCAAGAAAGCTGGCGGCGTTACCTATGAAATGTGGAGGTATTAGTTTCTACTTATGTGAATAAATATTATAGGCCATCCTTACACAAACTGACCTCGGTAAGCTCAAGAAGGCTTGTGTTGTGAGTACTCAGATAGCGATATACACCGTGGGCTAATAAAACCCGTCAGATTTTAACCACGCATTCCTGAGGTCATAAGGAGCAAAAATGTTATAGGAGGTGCTGGTGAAATACGGCAAATTTTTTTGCCGAAATGAATTTTTTGTTTATGTTTTCTGCATACGACACGTTATGTCTTTAAACATCTTGGCGAAAAAAAAAACATTACAACATACACAAATGAATAAGTAGGTTAAGCTTTTTTTATTAATTTACAGATAAAAATTGCGAGTATCCTTTAAAACTTTAATATCTGTCAGTAGGTATGCCTAAACCAAGAGTTTCGCTAGGCAGCGTCGTAGCCAAAAAGGCGTTTTTCACTAATTTATTACAGAAGCAAATTTTCACAAGAAGTTTCATTAGATACTTAGATTTTAAACCTACCGATTTCAGAAAACTTTTTATCTACACACATATCATAAACCCTCTATGATGCCTTCAAAATGCGTAAATAATGGCCAACATTAAGATAAACTGTTTTGTTATAGCAAATTTTTTACCTGTGAAAATGTTATTATTGCTAAATAATAACATCGATTTCGATAATATTATTTTATTCAAATTTCAAACATCTCAGAAAAACAAAGAAATTTGACCTCTATTCTAAGGCCAGGATTACACTCGTAAGTTTTACTTACGTAAGTAGGGACAAAGCTATTTGCTAGAATGAGATAACGATATTCATATCTCATTCATAATCCTGGCCTTATATCAGTCGAGATGACGTTTTATTCGAAATGAAATGTCAATTGCATACAATTTTGACAAATCTCGCTTGTTAGTTGGTAACTTGGTATCGAACGATATGGCAATGGACCCCCACTCTAGGTTGTCTCCGAATGAAAAAAGAAAAACAACGGATGCATGACATGCGTGAAAAATTTTTCTTTGCCGCCATTTGACGTGCAGTTTATATTTTAATTAGTTTGTAAGTAAAAAAATATTTGTTTTGTTGTTTTTAAAGTAACTAGCAAAAGTTTCGTGCTAAATGGCGATAAAGATATTTCGGAGACGCCACATCATATCCGCGAATTCCGCCAGAGAGCAACTACGCCCCAATGTCAGCTGTAATATGAGGTTAGTGAATATATCACAGAAAGTTTATAATATATGTGTAGATAAAGCAGTATATAACTGTACATAATTAGGCATTAAAACACTCGTGTGATTTTATTATGAAACACTTCGTTTGTTTCATAAACCCACACTCGAGTTTTAATACCTTTCATTATGAAGCAGTCACATAAACTACTATTAGCGTATTGGCACCAGTGACAGTGACCGACAACGAACCAGTAATTTGACCATAGAGGTACAGTAGTATAAAGATGAAAATGGTGGAGTCGGAAGATGACCGAACGAGATACTCTTATGGAACTTTCAGTAGGAGTAGCAGATAAAGCGTTATTATTGTTTGTCCTTGTCACAGTCACATTTATTTTTATTCCCTACCGTAAATTTAGTAAGGTTTATGGTGTGTAACAAATAACCTGCCCAAATTACGTAGGTTGTTTTTGGTATGTTGTCAGAAATTTTAAAACGTGTTTTTAATTTTGTCGCATTGCGTATGTTCTGTTCCTCACGGGCGCACGCGTGTATAGCACATATATGGAAATTTTCTACATCTATGAATTCGACACTTCAATTTTTATCAAAGAAAATAAGTGTAGGACGCCGACGGACCAGCCCGCGGTGTATATAAATACTTGAATACATAAAAAAGACTCATGAATCAGGAACAAATAATTCGAGGTGTTAATATAGTTTGAACCAAACGGCGTTTTGAGGGACGACGGCAAGAGACCGGACGGTATGACCCTGGTCCCGTGGAAGATGGGACGGGTGCTAGTCTGGGACGCCACATGCGTCGATACACTGGCTCCGTCCCATCTACCATGAACGTCGTTCAGGGCTGGGGCGGCTGCCGAGGCGGCTGAAGGCAAAAAGTTCGCAAAGTACCGAGGTCTCGGCCCACAATACCACTTTGTGGCATTTGGTGTCGAGACACTGGGGCCGTTCAGTCCAAGCGCAAAAGTTATTTTTAAAGAACTAAGCAAAAAGCTCGTCGACGCAACCGGTGACCGGAGAGCTGGCGGCTTCCTCTCGCAGCGCATAAGTATTGCCATTCAGCGAGGGAATGCTGCCAGCATCTTTGGCACAATGCCGCGGGGGCCTTATTTACATGTTTTTTAATTAAGAGTAGTTTTGTTTTTTAATTTTTATTATTTATAAGTTGTTATTCTTAGTTAGTTTTAGTTTTACTTTTAATTGAATATTTATATGGTAATATGTTGTTAAATAATTATAACATTGAAAATTTTCCATAATATATAGTTTTAGTTTTTCAATGTTCTTCTATAATGTTGGCCCGACTGTAGCTGTGTGGGATTCACTGGGTCCTATCATATATCTTACTATGTTTATGGAAAACAGTCATGTCCAGTAATAAAACATACCGTTGAAAAACTCAATCGACTTGAAACATTAAAGTGTCAATAAATCTTATTAAAAAATTATAATTTTTATTACTTTCTTACATAGCAATTACTTGCAGGTACGCAAATTATACAGCATTCATTAAAACATACGGAAATTAGTAAACTGTTCGATACCTATTGATTTTGTCTCATAAAGAAGTAAGTACCTATTCATAATTGCTGCTAATTTCATAAACGTGGCTTAAATATGTTCAGTTGCCTAGACGATATCATTAAACATAGTTTACGACTCAATTATTTATGTCTATGGGATGTAGTCCGTTAGCTATAATTATGCATTCTGTAATGATTTAGGGTAGGTTTGTAAAAGTAACAAAATGGTTCCACTAATTAGCATTAGTTATGCAAAAACTTATTATTATTATCTATCAATTAATTGTTATGATAAAGGCATACGAATTATTTGGATACTACGTTTTAATAAAAAAAATTGTAACAAACATTGTAATCTAAAAAAGCGCTAAAATTTTTCAAAAACTGCTGGCGGAACCTACAGTAGGTTCAGCAGTAACTGCACCTTCAATTTGCAAGGGATCAGGCAGTCTTGGAGTTTAAAAAAAAAAAAACGTAAACGCAAATAATTCACATAACACTGTTTCGGAAGAACAAAATCTGGAATAAATTATGCTTTAAAACAAATGACATTTCTGAATGATGTAGTATGCACCTTCCTTAAGAATTCTTGATTGAGTACACCGTTGAAATAAAAGCTACCTGTAATTAAACAAATTTCCATATGTAGCTCCTGTACAGTCAGCTGCAGAAATAACTGACCCCCCTGCATTTTGACAGAAATAAACGGCAAGTAATTCAAATGGGGAAATTAGAAACTGATTCTTTTTATTATCCGCGGTCTTGATTGGTGAGCAATAATACTGGCCATAAAATATTCGTATAACCCAGACTAAATATATATTTAATTATTTAAATAATCACGCTCAAGTTACTTTCTGTAAACATTTTAGAACTTAAGCTATGCGAGAGAGTCAAATATATGTCAGTGGCGTAGTTCTTTCTTACAAAACACAACAATTATAAAGTATCTTCGTACAGTAACTGCCAGTATTCATTGTATGTGCTTCAGATTAAATAAAAGAAAATAATCACGCCCAGTAACTTTCGTGCAAGGCTTGTACGCTAAAGTGAAAAATGTTTATAAAAGGTCTTTAAACCGTGTCACGCAACAGGCTACCACTCAGATCGAAATCTACTATAATTAAATATCTTATACACCCTTTAATACCCCTATTTATTTACTCGTCGTCTTGCTCTCGTGAATTAATTAAGATTGATACGAAATGCTCTTTTAGGTCACTTTTAAAATAAGACTTGTTCGCATGCCATAAAACGTTTTTAAACGCTGCCACGTACGCACTACCAGGGACCCAATACCGGTATATTTTTCACACAACTTAACCGGTATTCAATTTCGGCATCGCGGTTGTTTATGTATATTTTTGCACTTAATTTAAGCAAATGTGGTCAATCATTATGCTTACCTAAATAATGTTCTATAATATCAAAGAAATATTGTGAATGCTATGAGATATTTTGATTTTTAGTCATACCGGTAACGATCCCTGCGCGCTAAATCAATTTGGTTTTAAGGTATTTTGAATGTAAGTGACAAACAATATTTCAATTTATTTATTTATTTAAACTTTATTGCACAAAATGTATATAATAATGTACAAATGGCGCATTATGCCAAATGGCATTCTCTAATCTCTACCAGTCCGTCCATCATTCTCAACCATATTTATAGTAGGGATTGTACATTACATTAATATATTAATACATTGCATAATTTTATATGGTTAGGCATATTTTACAAGCTGTGATCGAATAAATTAATAACAACTATAGATTAATGACATTATTTTATTAAATATGGATTAAAGGCTAAGGCGATATGCCTTTCAATGCAATGAAATTGCTACCACTGTGATTGGTGGCGAAAATTCTTCAAAACTTGCAAAACCTTATGCACACTTGAAGTGTTCATGTGACGTTTTCAACCAAAAGGTACCACATTGTCGCTTGGCGATAAGGTTGATTTCTAATTGAAGCTATATGGAAATAGCGCCTTACTGACAAGCGACAACATGTACCCTTTTGGCTGAAAAGGGCACATATAATTACTTATTTTGGTAAACCGTGTCCCTAATTTTTTTTAGGTTTTAAATTATTTTGTCGACCATTTGTTTCATAATAAGGACATACATATTATATCCTCCTGTTTCAGCTCCTAATGTGAGCCATTCTGTAAGTAAGTTTTATAGATAATAATCGGTTTTTGTAACGAACTATTAGGTTAATATTTTACTTGGCTTCTTTCAAAATTAGTCGATATTGTTTTATTTCCTTCAGTTCTAACCGTTGCATTTTCTCTTTTCTCCATACAAAAGACTTCAACGCGTGTGTACATAGGTATTGGGGAATGTGCAACGTACATGTCACTATTTTAGTATAATATATAATCAAACCTACAGTGAAATAAAATATTATATGACATATGCAATGTTGTGTTTAAATCTATTCAAAAATAATTTAGGAAAAACTTTTGTTTAACGGACACCCTTGGGTGTACCGTAGACGCATATTCATTTTAAAATCTATGCTATGCCATATCGAACGTGAAGAGGAGTATCTGTTGAAATTTGAGATTTTAATAAAATATGAAACCTGTTATAAAAACTTAGTATTCTAAACTTACTTCTAACTTGCTTATTGAATATCTAATCACTTTATTATTAAACTGATAAGTACTAGATAGGGTAAAACTACTCAAGTCTGTAACCGAATAAAATCGTAGTTCCAAAATAAAATACTGAGGCATTTTTATCCAAAAAGAAATGATAGTTTACTTAGGTATATTTCGTAATTCATTTTGTGACCGAGTTTAAGCAAATGCTAACAGAGCTGTCAGCATTTGTAGCTCTATTCTTCCTTATATAATATGTAATTATATAAAGGATATCTACAAATTCCTGTATAATAAAGCTTATCCAGTATTTGTGAAACAATCAGCACAGTATTTTGGCTAAAGCAGGTGCCCTTCGCGTGTTAAAAATTGCCCGTCAATCACATCAGCACACCTGCTTGAAACTAACGAGGCTGAATTACTACTAGTCTCATAGCAATAACAAATAAATGAACCGTGTGTAAGGCGCAAGTCGTATAGAGTGAGATTTTATTTTATTTGCGGGCTGCTTAAACGGTGATGTTGGACCAGTGATGGGCCATGCCAAAGATTTTTTACCACTCAAGTGTCACATTCGCAAATAAGTTCATCTACGTGTTAACCGAAACGTTTGAATATACACTACCGCTCAAAAGTATTTAGGCACCGGTAATTTTCACCATACAATTGTACACAAAAATTATTTTCAAAATCATACTGTTTGATCGCAGGCAAATGACTCTCTTACATGTTGGATTGAATTTTTATTTAGGTAAATATATTAAGCCTCAAATTGTTGCCAAAGACATCCTTCAAAATTTCGAGTTTACTTTATGAAACGATTTAAAAAACCCCTATGTACTAGTCATACAAAATAAAACGATTTTGTACTGGAAAACGATTTTTGGATTTTTTTACGCTTGCCATTTGGTAAATAGGCAATGTTCACGAATATTCTGCACATCATTTTGAAGCTCGATCTGTCTGTTAAATTAAAAAAGTAAACTGCACAAAAAACTGTTATCAGACTGCGACTTAGCGGTATAATTCTGAAAGTCGATTTTGTATATAATTGTATGGAAAAAATTACGAGTGCCTAAATAGGTATGAGCGGTAGTGTAATATTGCGATAGCCTTAAGTCCCTAAATGTAAATTTTTAATGTTAAAGGAAATCTAATATATCTTGGAATAATCCTGTTTTCGAAAATTTATCCATAGACGTTCAATATCCTGCATAAATTAAAAAGTAAACAACATTATTATTCAATTTTACACAATTTATAATATCTTGCTTAAAACACAGAGTATCTCTATTAATATTTCTAGTTCAATACCTAAAAAAACGTATATATAAATTCAATTAAGGTCGTTTTGGAGAAATTTGACATTACTGACGGATGCCTGCTATACAGTCCGGAGCTAATTTTGCCGGATTTTTCTTTGTCACTTGTGGGATATGATGCTCAATTAATTATGTCCCAATCTAGTGATTGCCTAAGCAAGCTGCAAAGCTGGCTCGGCACTTGAGTTCCATGACGCTTTGTCATTGACGTGCATATCCCGAGAACAGGAACATCGGGAATATTTCTTACAGAATATGGCCCATCATTAGTGAAGGCGCGATTGCGGCGGCAGCAATTATTCACGCCAACTTACTTAAGATTAGTCATCTTTTACACGTAGTATACGAAGCTGGAACAGTAATTTAAACTATTTTTTATGGATCATGTAGATTTTTGTTAGTGCCACTTGCACCATCCCACTAACCCGGGGTTAAGCGGTTAAGCCGTTAACCCAGTGTCAAATTGTACTGGTAATCATGGTAACTCCAGGTTTAACCGCTTGTTACGGGAGGAGCGAGTCCTACATACCACCTCCCAATGGGCTTCTCCAGCCCGGGGGTGAGATGCGTAAATGCATTTACCCCTGTGTTAAAAAAAATAATAGGTTTAACCGGTTAACCCCGGGTTAGTGGAATTGTACAAGTGGCTCTTACTGATTCATGTTTCCAATTAATTCGATAATATACTATTTGTGACGGTGTATGTCGGCCTCGGTGTCACGTTTCGAAAAATCTTCACCTGTGTAACCACATGCTGAAAACGATATTCCCACAGGTCGTGCACGCACTGATTTTGATCCAATGGAACTTTTTTATCAAAGTTTAATATAAAGACGGTGATAATCATTACGTTACCGATCTATTTGTAGGAAAAGCTTCCAAAAGTGGGATCGTTAATTCTCTTTGTCGTACGGTTTTTATGCGGTCTTGGTCAAAATGCCGCACCACCTTGTCGGAAATTTACCACGTGTCTTTCTTGTCCTTTGTTAAAAAAAAACAAAATAAATCACAGCCTTTGCATGAAATAACTTACCTATTGTATAGTACATAAGCTACTACTTTGTAGCAGTCATAAATACTATAACAGTTTGATTTCAATACTGGTCTGCCATTATTATGCAGCGGGCATCAAGTCCGCGCGAACGGGCAACGCGAGATCGGAGCTGAAGTTTTAATAAGAGCACGTCAGGTTGCCAGCGAGCCTGTGAATAACTGCAAAGCGAGAGGATAAACCAAAATTCATACTTATTTATAAAGTCTTACCCGTACATTTATCTCAAGCGGTATATGCGTTGTGTTCCGGCATGAAGAGTAACTCTGTATGGTACATACTAGTTGTCTACAAAACTAAAAGAATAAGGGGTGAAGTTTCAGACTTTTGTTTTGTACTCCCATTTTCGATTGTTGTCTCTTCCAAAATCGGATACACTGGGCCAAAATACTTTTTAATGTCTAAAAGCTTGTCCCTTTTCAAATTGAAATCAATTTGTAACGCAAAAATTTCAGGTAACTTATGAGAAAATTACACTTACTTTCAAATATAAGTAATACAATTTACTTATAATGTAATAACACAACGACCGGTCTGGCCTAGTGGGTAGTGACCCTGCCTGTGAAGCCGATGGTCCTGGGTTCGAATCCCGATAAGGGCATTTATTTGTGTGATGAGCACAGATATTTGTTTCTAAGTCGTGGGTGTTTTCTATGTATTTAAGTATTTATATATTATATATATCGTTGCCTGAGTACCCATAACACAAGCCTCCTTGAGCTTACCATGAGACTTAGTCAATCTGTGTAAGAATTTCCTATAATATTTATTTAATTATTTATTTATTCCTTATTTTTCCTTAATTCAACTGTTTTACTGTAGGTAACTAACTCTGTTATCATTACCACTGCGTTACCATTTTGCCCCAAAAATCTATTATTAGCATAATTTATAAAATAAAATAAAATAAAATACAGTAATATGTATTTTAAATACTTGGACTCCAAAAGTTTCTCGTTGTTTACCACTAACCAATGCTCTTCCTGTAACATTTTTTTCTAATAAAATAAGGTTTAAGTAAAGTAACGCAGTTCTTGTCCGCACATATATTTTTAATACATATCGGCAGAAATAAAATCCATAGTTATCGTGAAAACTTCGCTGCAGCGATGATAGACCATTATAGAGAACCTTATAAATATTCTGAATGAATACAAAAAACCGGCCAAGTGAGAGTCGGACTCGCGTTCTAAGGGTTTCGTATATTACACAATTTAGACAATGTATTTTTTATGTGAAACGTGAGTGAAATGTCTTCAAAAAGTCCGTAGGGGTCGGATCAAAAACTAAGTAATTAAGTCCGACTTACGCTTGACTGCAATTTCTAATAGGTTTTCCTGTAATCTATAGGCAAAGATCTATTTTGTGTATTTTTAGATTTTAGACCCAGTAGTTTCGGAGATAAATGGTCATTTTTTGCCTATTTTCTTGAATAACTTCTAAATTCATGAAATAAAACTATGAAAACGGATTATATCGCGTATATTGAATTTATAATACATCCCGACGTTTCGAACCCTTTACAAAATTCAATATACGTGATATAATCCGTTTTCATAGTTTTATTTCATGAGTAACTATCGCGGTAACCGAAGACAATATTATTAACTTCTAAATTCTTTATCCTAAAATTATAAAAATATATATTTGAGATTCTCACAATGAGCTCTTTCATTTGATATATAACACGATATGGTTTGAAAAACTTTATTTTTTAATTTTCTTATTTACCCCCCCCCCAAAAGTGGCCCCCATGTGTAAAATTCATTTGTTTATGTTACATGTCCGTCTTTGGGTCACAAACTTACATATGTATACCAAATTTCAACTTATTTGGTCCAGTAGTTTCGGAGAAAATAGGCTGTGACAGACGGACAGACAGACAGACACAGACATACAGACAGACAGACAGACGCACGAGTGATCCTATAAGGGTTCCGTTTTTTCCTTTTGAGGTACGGAACCCTAAACAGTAATGAAATGTTATCTTTTATTAACCAATTTGTGTCTCGAAACAAAATTTGTACACAATTTCTATTAGGCATTATAAAGTATTTTGGGCCGATGGCCCGACCTATAATTATATTATTAATTTTCCAAAATAAACTGCAGATAAAAAGTTTATTTTGATAGTTCTATCAATAGCAGCAATAATAAAACAAAGTGCTCGCTAAAAAGTGTTAACATTAATATCTCCCGATGCCTACTACGATTACCTCATTAAATCAGAGTAGGTTTTATCTGACTACCTACCAACGTTCAATGATATGCCACTACTTCACTTATTTATGCAATACATTTCGCATCGCAATGAAAAGGGTTTAATATTACTAAATGAGCGTGTATAAATGACATGCATTTCTAGGTTATTAATCCAATTGAGCCGGTTGCTCTATTTGCTTGGCATTCGTGCTGCCGCTTGAAAAAAGTGTGGAATTCGTTGGAATTACTCGCAGTCATGATGTTATACCATGTATAATGTGGCATTTTAAAAATGTAAAGAAAACTACTTTTATTATTACAGACACTTTTTCTTAATAACCCTTTTATTTGTCATTTCAGTTTTTAATCTCATTTATAAATATAGCGGGTAAAGTTAGGTTAGCCGAGGCTTATGAAAATGTTATTTCAGTAGTTTTTTTGCTTTGCTAGAGCAAAAGCCAATTACACGCGGCGGTATGTCTCATCCCATTACATTTGCAAAGTTTCATTTGGTTGGCATCTCTATAGAATATTAAAATAAAGTCGTCTGTAGGGGGTGTTCTTTTAACGTGAACGAACATGCTTGCATACATTAAATGCACCTATTAACTTGCCAGAGTATATACAACTTCTTTTTACCACAGTTACTTCAGTTAGTCACGAAGTAGCTAAACTTCTTAATGAGTCGAGAATGTTATCTGTACATACCTACATTAATAGTATTATTTATTTATTAATCTTAACCCTTAAATGCATAATGATGTATATATGCATCGTATATTTGATGGTTTTTTTAAATACTATGATTTTTTTCTTTATTTTTCCCTCAATCTATACAACATGACACATCTATTTCAATTTATTAAAAAGTTATACAAAAAATCATGCATTTAAGGGTTAATAATATTAACCAGTGTGGGGCTATACTGACGGACTTTACTAGTAGTAGTAGTAGTACACTTTATTGTACAAAAATCAAAACAAAACAGGAAAAATTTCATTCGTAACTACTACAAAGACGAACTTGTCCCTATAAGGGATCTCTTCCATTTAACCTTTGATGAGGTCATATAATAGTAAGGTTACTATATGTGAACAATATCGAATCGCGAGAAAAAATCTCAATAAGTTTGGCCAGACGTGTGTGTGATCCGTTACATAAATAAGAGTTTCTATTCTCACCTGTTATTGGATTCAGATCCGATGTATATATGTTGAATAATGTATAGGTATGTGTTGTTCACCACAATAACTTCATTAGCTTAACCCCTTTGTCCTTGTGTTTCAGTGCCAAGGGTTTACACACATACCCGCCTATCGAATGTAATGCTGGTATGTAACCACAACAAAAGTACATGGTAATGTTTTGAACTTTTTACCCTCCTTGGGCCATCACTTAAAATAGGTAAATCTTTATAGTCTACAACATGTTTTCCTTACAGACTGCAGTAATAATTATATTTTCCCCTCACTAGCTCGAAAAGCCGTCTTTTATCCTTTAAAACAATCGGGGAAAAACGCATTTTATCCACTAGTGGGGAAAGTAATTTGACCTTGGATGGAGCGTGTTTAAGTAGCTTGACAGATAACAAAACGTAAAACTCTCATAATAATGGTTCGTTCGATATTAATTATCATTAAATAAATGGTTTGAGAATCTAATAAAAACTACCAGATTTAGCCTTATTTAATGATTTTAAGTCATAAACCTTAAAATTCCATAATAAACGTTTGTTTTTTAATAATTATGTTAAATATAATTCTGAACGCACAAGTTAAGTCGATGCAATTTCAAAACGCATCATTGACATTTCATACGTCAGAAATGTCAACATTGTCAACAAAAATTTTACTTAATAACTTCTCACGTAAAAGTACAGAATTTCCAGAGTTTTTTGTTATAATATCGTAAAAAAATGAGTGATTCCAGTTGATGAAGATGATCTAACGCCTGTGGATGTTGCACTTTCCTCGCTATAGTGAGGGGAAAAGTTTTGTGTTACACACGGGTGCAAATGTATTTTACTTCTCGTGTGTTAAAACACTCGCTACGCTCAGGATTCTATTTTAGAACCACTCGCTTCGCTCGTGGTTCAACTATAGAATCGTTTCGCTTGCTCGTGTTTCAATTCCACACTCGCGGGTAAAATACAACTTTGCACCCTTGTATAACAAATAACTATTTTTTTAAATCTTTCAACGGATAATTGAATGAACTATATTGACCTTACGTTGTTACAAAAGATCAATGTTCTGCATCTATTCATAAACAATGTTGCGGCGCCTACATAAAGGATTGTGTACAACTTCAGCACGTCTGACAAATTCGATTCTGGAGTGAGCAGAGACTTCCGCAGGTTGATAAAAGCGTGTAATTGTAACGTCGGCAGCCATTTTGTTTGCGGGTGGGGTCGACCTGATCCCGCCTTGCGTTTCCGCTACGGGATAATTAAATACTACCCCACCACAAAGCTCCCCTTCCAAATGCATTTTGCTATACAACGGCATTTTGTGGTCGGTAGGGAATTTTGAAAGGTCTCCTTTTCACATATTTTTCTAAGCGTTATATCTTGCTGGGGACCAAGCATTCGATGCAAATATTAGTAATAATGCAAATCATGTTGGTTATGCATGGTTGTGCACACTGGCCTGGACATTATAATTTTCGCTATTACTATTTATTTGAGAAACAAATACAATGAGTAAACATAAGACGTGCCAGACATTGACATTCAAGCTATATAGTTTGAACTGAAACAACAATCAACTTAATGACATATTATTTGGGACATTATAACATCCTCCTTTTTGAAAAACAGGTAGTTTTCATAATTAAGGACAACAAGTCTGTTGGACAATGGAAAAATATTAAATACCAAGAAATTACCCATTTTCTTCGGAAGTGTGGGCGGTCACTAAAGTAGTACTTAACTAACGTAACTTAATTCCCAATACATACTATTACTCGCATACCTATTCTACGTATAGTAACGGTTTTATGGCTTATTGTCTGTGGAAAGCATTATGCTGTCCGTTTATTCGTACCTCCTTCGCTTTCCGATTGTTATTCCACAATCCGTTCGACTAGCCCATCCAACGCCTTTTGAATTTATCTTAATGGTGGTGCTAAGTACATTGAAGAAGCGCTTCTCGCAAATCAGCTCATGAATTAACGGTACGTGAAGTTTCTACGATGCTAACATATTCTACTATGTAATAAATAGCTTTTTTATCCTTTATTTTAGTCTATGTTTAATAAGACACAATGGAAGCCTGTTCATAATTAGTTGCGTAAGCAATAGATTACTATGAAATAAAACTATGAAAACGGATTATATCGCGTATATTGAATTTATAATACATCCCGACGTTTCGAACTCTTTACAGCGTTCGTGGTCAACGGGTCACCCGTATTATAAATTCAATATACGCGATATAATCCGTTTTCATAGTTTTATTTCATGAGTAACTATCGCGGTAACCGAAGACAATATTAATAAATTACTAATTCAATTGTTATTCAATAGGAACACTCGAATTTCTATTGGGCCAGTTTCAAATTCAAAGGTAGTGAATTCGATTTTATTAACTTCTATGCCCGTTTAACCTCACCAGTTATAGACTTGTTATGAATATTTAATGTAAAAATTAAAAAAAGCTTATTAAAGTAGCAATGGTGATCACAGTCCACAAAAGGAAGTACATTTTCTTTTTTGAAACACATTTGTATATACGTTGCTTACTATCGTATATGATACCCGATATCTCCGTATAGTATACGCCACGTACTTGCAGTTATTTAATTGCAAGGCACCCCAGCCATCGGGTGCGCGCGTGCCTCTGATTTAGAGCAAATTGAACCGGGAGATTGGCTCGCGGGAGATCTCATTTGACGCTGCGACGCGTCCAATTGTCTAAGTCCCCGACTCAATCCATTGTCTCAAGTTATCACTGCTCCGTTATTAACACCAGGCGGCGATTCTATCCGTTCCGATGCTGGAACGTACCTATTTCGTCTGAGTATTGTCTTATTTATGGCTAGAAGTAAACTCTGCTTTATTTGGCTCAGCTGAACTTGATATCATTTTGCTTCCTGTGAATACTCAGGTCACGTTATCAAGAATACTGCATGCAGAATATGGCACCTCATTAGCATTGTCTATATATAAAAGTAAGCAATGCTGCAACGGCATAGTGCGTTACAATACTTAGAATAGTCAAGATTTCCATCATTCTATTGTCCCGAAATCGCAAATGAAGTTGATTTATACATTTAGGCCGATTAGATCTCCAAGTCAAACTGGTAATTTTCATCTTATTAGTGACCCGAGTCTTTTGTACTCGTTTTCAGATAACTCAATTCAAAATGCATTGTCTTCATGTAAAATTCATGGGTTAGGTACACCATACAATAACGGAGTCTTTATTCGGAGGCTCAAGTCCTTTTGACTTGCGCTTAAAAAAAGATTTAATAAAGTACTCGACTCGGGACTTGACTCGGATTTTTTTGCGCAGTCTCGTAAAAACGAGTCGAGTCCTTCAAATTTAGACCTAACAGACTCAAATTCCTACCAACACTATTAAAATTGGCTATATCTCCCGCTAAACCTGTGTGAAACACCACGCTTTATGAGCACGTGCGGTAAAAATAATATAGATTGATTCTTGTTCAATAATAATATAGAGATGTTATAAAATTAGTGACGTTAGTTTAAGCCAATGCTGAGACACCACATATCTTAACTCTAACCGCATTCAAACAAAACTTCACAAAACTTTCAGAAACTGCATTCAAAGCGCACTTTAACATTTCATCGCATCTCAGCGATGGTATTTGGAAATTGGATGAATATTGGCGGAGTGTTGACGTAGATTATATCCTGCAGCGCGTTCGGCTCGTTTTAATTGCGGCTCGGACGTGCGCTGATTTAAGGCAAATTGAATGCTTGGAGCCCGCGTCGGTCGACGTCTCATTCATCCACTCTCGCACCTATCAATTAACTAGAATGCACTTTAAAATTGCTCAGGCTCATCACTAAACAGCGCGTTGTTTTAACGAGAAAGAACTTTTAATACAGCGTCCCTTATTTATTCACATGTTCGAAAACAAAAAGGTATTTCGCCGGGTTATATATATTTTTTTATTTTTTATTTATCCAAAACAATCTTAAAATACTATGTACAAATATTGGAAACAGCGAACGAAAACCGCGTACGGTTTATCTGCCGCCATTGTCGCTCGTTTACATTCCGGTTAGGTATCTATCTAAAATCTAAATTTAATATTAAGGAAATACTGGTAAGTTAAGCAATCAGCATTTACGAGTAGTTTGCCCGAGATGTTGATAAACAACTCGGGCGCGCACCTGTACTTGATAACAACATGTTTTTTAAAATTATTTTAGTCTTATGTGTGTTATTAAGTATATTTTGGTTAACATCATTAGGCCATGAATTTAGAGTATCGGGTAACAGAAATTGCCAGGTTCTTTTCCCATAGGTATTCTTGTAAGGCGGTAATACATACTTTGGTATATTGATATTTCTTAATTTTTGTGACCTAGATCTATTTTTAAGGTTAGGTAAGTTAGCGATTTCATCACATACTAGCATCATTTTAAACTTATCATAGACATTAATTATTTTACAGTACTCAAATAGCTTCGATTCGTCATTTCTATACATTTTCCTTATCGAGTTAGGTACAATTGTTTTTATCAGGCTTAGTTGTAGTTTGTATACATTATCCAGGTAAGTTTTATAAGTTCTGCCGTAACTACTTAAGCTGTAACTAATTATCGATTCGGCTAGTGACATGTATAGCATTCTACGGGTACTAAAAGGTATTTTATATTTTAAAAGGGATAAATTGGACAATATGGATCTCAGTTTATTACATACATAATTAATGTGAGGGCCCCAGTTAAATGTATTATCTATTTTTAGGCCAAGGTATGTATGTTTGTCTACTTGCTCCAGGGGTTCGCAATCACATGTGCTCGCTGTAACGCGGTGTAGGCACTGGTGTTTGTGTGCTATGATCCTACATATACAGCACGTACCTATATTATTGTATGCAACAGTTATATAATTAAATAAGGGCCATCATCATCATCATGTCAGCCGATAGACGTCCACTGCTGGACATAGGCCTCCCCCAAGGCTCGCCACTCCGACCGATCCTGTGCCACTCGCATCCACCGAATTCCCGCGACCTTCATCAGGTCGTCGCTCCATCTCGTTGGAGGCCTACCAGCAGTTCGTCTTCCGGTACGCGGACGCCACTCCAGAACCTTCCGGCCCCACCGGCCATCAGTTCTGCGAGCAATAGGGTCATGTTAGGTTATAAATATACAAAAAAAAACGTACATAAAACTAATCCTTTTAATTTAAAAATGATAATGGTGGCACAATAAGGGGAAAATTTACAGGACGATCGTGAGACCTGTTGTAATGTATGGATCAGAATGCTGGGCGATGAAAGTGACGGATGAAAGAAGAGTGCACGCAGCGGAAATGAGGATGTTGAGATATGGATGTGTGGAGTGACGAGAAAGGATCGGATTAAGAATGAGTATATTAGGGGAAGTTTGAAAGTAGCACCAGTAACGGAGAAGATAAGAAGTAGTAGGTTAGCGTGGTATGGGCATGTGATGAGGAGGGATGAATGCCATATAGGCAAAAGAATGTTAGGGATGAATGTTGATGGACGGAGAGCGTATGGTAGACCCAAAAAGCGATGGATGGATTGTGTGAAAGAGGATATGAGAAAGAAAGGAGTGAGTGCTGAGGTGACGAAAGATAGAGGAGAATGGAAGAGAAAAACATGTTGTGCCGACCCCACATAACGTGGGATAAGGGCAGGAAGAAGAAGAAGAAGAATGGTGGCACAATACGGGCACATATTTATGCTTCTCTGAAAAAAAAAATCTGATACATAAAAAAAAAATAACAGTGGCAAAATATTGTATTGTAAAACTGTTAGCGCCGCTTGCACCATCCTACTAAGCCGGGGTTAACCGGTTAAACCGTTAACCCAGTGTTAAATTGTACTGGTAACCTTTGGTGGTATCAAAAATGGCGGTTTATTGCATAAATCCTTAATTAGACAACGGCCTTTTCTGGACATTTGAACCTCTGATTTGCATGTTTCTCCTTACCAGAATCATAAATAAAAACTATTAAGTGCCAAGGAGGTTTGAACTCACGATCTTCCCTGTTTTGTGTCGAATTAAGGGCAAACAAGTCACACATTTATCTTTTATGCATGTATGTATACAATACATTTATGTTAAATAGGTACCTCGAATAGGTTCTTCGGAATAACGTAAATCGTAATTTTATTTCTTGACATTAATAACCGACTAACTGTTTACTTAAACAGATAAGGACGGCGAATTAAATGATAGTACCCACTGACAGTATGTAACATGACATCAGTATCATCCAGGCAGCGTTCCGCGAGTAATTGTGTGGACGAATATTTAATGAATAGCGGATTACGTCCGCACTGTCAGTCCGTAGTATGACAGCACAATAAGGAATATTCGGCGCACTGTGGCCTGACATTAACGTTGTAAATTCAGGATCTCAGAGGAGTACTGCTATGAACTTCGATACAGTTCACCATAGATACGACGTTATCGACCCGCGGCAGCTTAGTTCTGCCATTGTAATTTTATGTCATTGGAGAATTGGATTCTCGATTCGAGACACATTTAATAACCAGCTGAGCTAAAAAAGGAAGAGATTACCTACTAACTATTATTTTTTTGCGATACTGTGGTCTTCTTAATTTTCTCATATTAGTAATAAAATCTATTCTTGCGTATCTTTATGAAAGCTAAAAATCTAACTGGTGTCCGTCAAATCTGTTTTATACGTGATTAGGGGGACCTAAATGGGAATTATTACTTTAAAAATGTCCTAGTCCATTAGAGTGTGGACAACGAACGATACATTCAAACGTAATTAATAGTCTTAATAGTAATTAAGATCCTTTATAAACTTTGTTTCCGACCGGATATCTGGAAGTGTTTATTTTTTTCTATTTACTCGTATATATCAATTAATCTCACAAGACAAGAAATTATAAGTATCGGAGTGAATGCCTCAAGGCATTCCCTACCAATCGGCCGTCGGGCTATGGAGATATATTAAGCTATGACGGTAAATACAAATGGTTTTCTGGAACTAGTTTCATACATCTTTTAGTAAATTTAAATTGGTCCCAATGGTGACAAGACAAATAAATCAGATTGTTTGGATTTGGTGTTCGGCTCGGTCGATTTACTCGATTTTATAAAGTGAGGCAAGGGGGCCTAGCCAAGATGGCAATCGTTTATAGAAAACGCCAAAGTGAACTTAAAAAATGTATATAAATAGTCACATGACTGACTTATCATTAGCATCTGTTCGGTTGGCGATTGTCGATGAACGATTGCCATATTGGCTAAGCCCCCTGTTACAATAGCGAATAATTAAACGGAAGACTAAGCCGAACAGCAAATATTTTAAGGAAGTTTAATTGAAGTAATAATTACTTACATTTTTTTTACAACGACTAAGTCTCAAGCTCTATAAGGCTTGTGATGTGGGTACTCAGACAACGATATATATAATATACAAATACCTACTTAAATACATAGAAAACATCTATGACTCAGGAACAAATATCTGTCCTCATCGCACAAATAAATGCCCTTAGCGGCGGGATTCGAACCCAGGACCATCGGCTTCATAGGCAGGGTCACTACCCAACTAGGCCAGACCAGTCGTCATTGTACTCTTTACCCTCTGTTTGAGGGGTCGCAAATAACCTTACCTACATTTCTAGTCGTATGTACTTTCTTTGTATGGAGGTAGCAGTTCTTACCCGACCTATACTGCGCTTCTTTATGGGTTGAAAATATACCTAAAGTGGAATTCAATAAAAATGGCAAATAATGTAAACAAATATGACAGATTTTGTTAGCACTAGAGACCCGGCCCGGCTTCGCACGGGTTACACAAAACGCTAACAAATTATACACCTAAACCTTCTTCAAGAAGCACTCTATCAACAGGTGAAAACCGCATGAAAATACGTTCCGTAGTTTTGAGTTTATCGCGAACATCCATACACACAAACAGACAGACGCGGCGGGGGACTTACAGAAACCTATCGCGTGTGGTATCCTATGAAAGGGCTTTTTGAGGCGATTCTAAAAATATACCACACAACGTTGAGGTGAAACGGCTTTTGAAAAACTGGCTGACCGGATCGTCGTACGACGAAACGGAGGAGTTACTAAAGTAATTTTACTAAATTGGAACTTGGTTATTAATTATCTACTTTAATTTTAATTCCCCTATGCTTCTTTAACCTTTTGTTTGTAGTTAAAAGTTAATAGTAACATGTTTAGTATTTTGCCGTAAGTATTTTGTAGCCCACATTTAATTATTTCTATTTGTTTTATAATTTTTGTTTTTCTCCTACATGTTTTCCAAAACACTAGTTTTTTTTTTCCTTCACTTGACTGTTGTGTCAACCGACCTTACCCTATCTGTACCACACCGAGTACTGGCCTCCGCAATACAGGCTTGCCTAGTGCGGGGACCACCGATACCGAGTTTGCATAGCATGTTAAGATAAGTTTCTTACATAGTAAATTAGTGAATAAGTCTGTAAATATAGGTTACTTAATAAGTTTATTGTACCTACTTATCTTAAATAAATATTTTTTCATTTTCATTTCAACTACATTTCAGCCTTTTATTAAATTAAAACAAAAATAATTTTCAACGTTATGCAAGCCATGTCTACTTTGTATAAAATGCTTTTTTACTCCTTTCTTTTTTTGTAATCTCTTGTTTCCACTTAGTTATTGCATGTTAGTTGTACTTTTGTGGACATATGTTATTGGCTATGTTTTCTGTTCACTATGCTATGTATTACTTTTTGTATTGCTCTTGATGCCCCCCCCCCCAAAAAAAATACCAAGTTTGGGCTCCTACAGATACGATATGGCTGGTTTTAATTTTGAAAATAATATATTCATGTACTTTTTATTTTTCAATATTACAAAGTGACACAGTTCGTGCCTCTTTTACGAGACTTATGGACCTGTACTGCAAATAGTGTACATATTAATCATAAAATGATACGTAATATCCATATATCTAACGGGGAATACATCTGTTACCCTTTAACTGCGCCTTTTAACTATCAGATGGTATAGTTTGTTTAGTCTTTTACACAAAATATCAAGTTTGGGCTTCTTTAGATACGATGTACTTGATTTTTTCTTGTACAAAATACCCCAAATGATACGTATTATCTTCATATCTAACCCCAATAAAGTAATTTTGAAAATTACTTCATTTAGTTTCTTTTTTATATTTTTTCTATACTTTCAATATTACAAAGTGACAGAGTTCTAATGGAACTGTACTAAATTGTGCTGTTTTGTTTATTATTGGATTTATTGGTGTTATGTAAGTGATAATAACGATCACAACATGATAAGTTCTTTGAATATAAAAGCAACAGGAATAAACATCTTTCATTCAACTTTGAGCCACATTTTTAAGTCAGTATCTACCACAAAAAATAAGCAAACTATGCCAACTGATGAAAAGGCGCAGTTAAAGGGTTAAAGAGATATTCCCCGTTGGATATATGGTTACATATTACGTATCATTTTATGATTAATATGTACCGTATCCGCAGTACAGTTCCATAAGTCTCGTAAAATAGGTACTGAAGTAGAATTGTGTCACTTCGTAATATTGAAAAATTAAAAAAAGTAAATGAAATTATTTTCTAAATTACTTTCTTGGGGTTAGACATGAGAATATCATGTATCATTTGTGGTATTTTGTACAAAACAAATATCAGCGATATCGTATCTGGAGGATGGGCTCCTCCAGATACGATATGGCTGGCTTGGTGTTTTCAAAATGATTTTTGTTTTAATTAAAAAAAATAGCTGAAATTAAATGATGTGTATATTTTTAAAATCGCTTCAAAAAGCCTTTTCATATATTATTCCCTAAAAAATAAAAAAATGACAGCCCCTCCTAAGGGAATTATTTTTAAGAAGGTCAAAAAATTTGTTTTGACTGAGTATGCGTGTGCCAAACGGCTAAACTGTATATCGGCTTGCGGTTTTTTTGCGTACACCTTCCACTATCGAAAACCACCAACGAATGCCGACTAAAAAAGAAAACCTGTTTACTTACCTACTCTTTTGTAGAAGAATCCCATACTGTGTAGTCCCTTGAGAAAACGAGGTATGGATTGAAATTGTCTGAGAACTAACTCAATTTTTTTACTTTTATTTTGTATACACCCAAATAATATTTGTTATTATACTCAGTCAACTAGACGAGTAAAACTACTAAAATACTGTTGCAAAAAAACTTGTTTTGTGTAGCACTATAAAATTATTATCCGTCCGCTTCATGTTTTTCTCGTCATAAAAACCAAGGAAATGATCGTGCAATTTCACCTATTTCAGACTTTCCACGAATTGTGAGTAACCAGCCCCAGGTATTTAATAAAGTGGGCAGCTTCATTGTTGTGTATTTTTTAGAAGATTGATTATCTAGAAACACGGTAACTGTAACTAATAGGTACGCATTCAGCCAGCCGAGCCACAAAGTGGTATCTGTTTAATTGAATTCTCTAAAACGGCGTAACGAATGTGTGATGCATTTTTTATTTCCAATCCAATAGTCATTGACGGCATTGACTTCTCACAACAACTTAAACGTTTATAACACAATATAGAGGATGTGGTTATACGTTAATATTTACACATGAGTTTTATTGATTTCGACCATTATACCATTAAGATATAAATATTGTTTTTGTTTAGGTACCTACTGAACAATAGATATATAATATTTATGTGTAAGTATATGTATATGTATGTAATAAAATGTATACAAGCGTATCTTTATGAAGGTTGAAAATCAAAGTCGTGTCCGTCCAAATTTATTTTATTCGCAAGTAGGTAAGTCTAATGTCCCAGTCCATTTATGTGTCGACATATCAAAGGGAGTTTGAATCGTAATAATCTTAATTTCGAGCATAATGATGAAGTTGAGGAGCTGTAGGTACACACACATCAATATTGCAAACCCTTCAAACCACAATCTTACTAACAAGGACACGTTATCGACATCTCGACACGGTTTCGTCTGTTCCTACAAATTGCTCTCGGCTCGTTAATTGATCAAAATTGGTTTCGGAATGACTGGTGTTTTTGGTTCTGCGAAGTGCGCGCGACCTAATGATAAGTTGCGCAGTAATGGCGTCCGACTCCGATGCGCCGGAGTGCCGCTGCTGAGTCAGGCTATTTGAACACTGTCCGACGCGTTCAGGTAGCCGTTGACGATGCTGTCTTGTTCTTTATGTCTTGATTAGTGCATTATTATCTTTGGAAATGAAAGGTTGTTGGAAATTGAAGTGCGATTATGATTATGAGTACGAATTGAAAAAGTGTTTAAGTTTGTACATTTGCGTCTTGAACAATGAAGGGTTTTTGGACTTCGATCGATATGTTATTCTTCTCTTATTATTCTATAGGTAATACAGTCAGCAGCAATAGTTTTTTATTTTTATTTTTTAATCTTTATTAGAAAAAGGGTTTTTTCTCAAATGAAAATGTCACCCTTATTGTGACATAGCAAGACAAATCAATTCTTTATTATCTACGCTTAATGCCTAAGTTAACAATTTCATATATTTTCATCGCCTTTTTTGATTGCGGGTTGGCCAAAATGAAGTTAACTTCACCTATGTTATATAAATTACAGTTGTACTTTTGCCTAAAGTTTATTCTCTCTGCCTCGTTTCGGACACATTCCACCAGTTGCTAAGCGGGCGAGGTTGTTAAGAGAGTAAGAGCGTGTCAAGGTAATTTTGAACACCTCGCCCGCTTAGCAACTTCTGCTGCTGACTGTACTTACTGGCGGATTGCCATTAAAAATCGTTATAACTTGTTATTAAGAGGAAAGGGGATGAAGTCACGTGATCGCTTCTCCATACAAATTTAGTAATTTTTACGCAATGTGATGAATACCTACTAACCGCAACTATGCCCCTTCTTTTGTTTTATTTTTTTATTTTTTAGGAGTTAAGAGCTTATAATGTGTTTTATGGTACATATTTGTTTTTAGGGTACCGTACCCAAAGGGTAAAAACGGGACCCTGTTACTAAGAATCCGCTGTCCGTCTGTCCGTCTGTCACCAGGCTGTATCTCATGAACCGTGATAGCTAGACAGTTGAAATTTTCAGAGATGATGTATATCTGTTGCCGCTATAACAACAAATACTAAAAGCAGAATAATATAAATATTTAAATGGGGCTCCCATACAACAAACGTGATATTTTTGCTGTTTTTTTCCGTAATGGTACGGAAGTTCCGTAACGGAACCCTTCGTGCGCGAGTCCGACTCGCACTTGGCCGGTTTTTTTAGCTTCTATGTGACTTATAATAATAGAATTATCGAAAAAAATTCAAACGTCGGGGCACATCTGTGGCTAATATATAAGAAATTGTACACACATATTTTTCGTAATATCTAGGCAGAAAAATGGGGGGTACGTTTGTAAGGTGTGGGGGGGAAGCGGGCGTGTCCACTATCGTCTTAAGGTAGCTGGCACTGCTGGTAGTATATGGTAGCTATTATGTAGGTTACCTTGACATATTTAAATCTTTGGTGGAAACACTGCTTGGAAAGTATTGATATGGTTTTTTTTTTTATCACGGTGTAATATCTTCATTACATAGTATAAAACAAAGTCGCTTTCCGCTGTGTGTCTGTCCCTATGTATGCTTACATCTTTAAAACTACGCAACGGATATTGATGCGGTTTTTTTTTAATAGATAGAGTGATTCAAGAAGATGGTTTAGATGTATAATTTGTAAAGGTTTTGTGTAAATTAGTTGAACTACCCGTGCGAAGCCGGGGCGGGTCGCTAGTGTACAATAAATACCTTTATAAAATCTCGCAATTCTCAGTACAAAGGTTGTTAGGTGATCGAGGCAAAGGCAATGTTATCTGCATTATGATTTAATGTCAGGAAGCTGTACCATAAAGAAAAACCGCGTGTGCCGCCGCAGGGCGGCATGCTAGTTTATTTTGAATTCCCGGCACGCTCGCACCTCCTTGTTTGATTGTATTTCACTTAATCCGTCCGTTCCGCTCATTTTCTATGGTAATTCATCGGTTGCATTGTTTTATTAGGGTTCCATTTATTTAAAAAATAACGAACCATGCCTTTACATAATTTTTCATCTTGCAGTATGGGTAAATCTGTTTAAACCGTCTTCGTTACAAAGTTAATGGAAATCGTAAATGCGCTTGTCAAAATGTAATGGAAGCAAGTATTGCGGACTATTTTATTGTACAGAACCATCGTAAAGGCTGGCTTGCTCGAACTTTTTTCTCTTGTATCCGGTCAAGCCACTCTCGTTTGCACCTTGTCAGCACCGCCGATTCTATCTCAGACCCTAATTGCTGATATTCCATTAAAGTAATAAATACGCTGCGCCCTAACACCTTCTTATTAAAGGGCTTATTACTGCACTTAGACGAATCTATTATGGCATGGTTTGTTAATGCGTGACGAGTGTTTTAACGCCTTCTATGATGTGTATCTTTTAGGTTCGTTATAAGTGCTCCTGAGATTGAGAAACGGTATCTTTTATTTCAAGAAATTATCTCAAATTTAAATGTATTCATACAGTGTTCGAACGGCAAATTCTCAATTATTAGTTATCTTGATTTTATAGTCTAATTCTCGCCTCGATAATCTAAAATTTGCAGCTTCCTAACATGAGTCATAAAAAAATACGCGTGTGAATTCGAACGCGGTCACATATATATGATCAAGTCCTATCCGTACCAGGAATAATCATTCGATAGTTTTCGTAAAATTATGCGATAATTTCGCGATAATTATAAAATACCAATAGTTCTCTTGTGCATTTCGAGCGCTGATTTGATATCGTTTTTAATGAACTCAGGTTTTAGCTATACGCTTAGAAGTTACATTCTTTTACGAGTACTAAGGTTGAAAAAATCCAAATGTCAGGGCAAATGCAAGTGCGCAAGTGCCTTATTGGAGACATTAATTAATTTTGCCTTTTATTTCACCGAGTAATTGCCTCCTGCTCGTAATTGTCGTCTCATTGAAACAACGGTTAGCTGCCACAATAAAACCAAAAATGACGCGTTCACACCATATTGAGTCATACGCATTTTTTCTCGACTCAAACCGTAGTTCTCACGCGCGCATCTGATTGCCACAAGACGAGACCGATAAGGTTCTATCTGGCTGGTACAAGGTTTGAAAGTCAAACATAAAGTCTGGAAGGCGTTTTTAAAAACCCATGCATTTGCGTATTTTCGATAGATTTAAAGAAATAAGATAAAAAGAAAGTTACCATAAACTTGTCTCCAAAAACATAGTTTTAATCGACGACATTAATTTACTTTTTACATGGTGTTTTTTTAGCAACGAACCTTTTGCCTTATATAAATTATCGATAGCTGTCAGTGAGCTGTCATATAAGGCAAAACGTGTTACTACTACTACTGCAGTGAAAATTAAAGCTCACGAAGGCAACAGTCATAGCCTTTTATGTCTAGCCAGTGGTAAACAGCGGCTAAGGTCGCGGGGAGCCGATGGATGAGAGCGGCGCAAGACCGGTCGTTGTGGAGATCCCTGGGGGAGGCCTATGTCCAGCACTGGACGTCTTTCGGCTGATATGATGATGATGATGAGTGGTAAACTTATGAAAGCGTTTGTTTATATTGTCTGCTAATACCTCAATATATGCCACGCCATATGATTATGATATTTGGTTTAGTTGTTCATTGGGAAGATGTTTGTCGATGGTTTATTCAGCCTGACGCTTGTGGCTTAAGACTTGCGCTGATGCCAGTATGCCATTGACAGTGATCTCCGCCGTCAAACGCGTGGCTGTGGGCAGACTACGTGTGTGATGACACGATCTTTTGATACTGTGCACAATAGATAAGCGTTTGAGACTTGACTTGAATAAATTTGTGGCCCATCCTTACAAGAGGGAAGCTATAATACCAAATTACTACATTAGTCTAACCCGTTCGTATAAAAATACCGCAAATCGATGTACAGGTTAGCCGTTTGGCACACACATACTAGAGGCCAAAACAAAATTTTTGACCCGCAGTTCCTAAAAAAATTTCGCTGCGGGGGGTGGTAAAACATTTTTTTTTTGTATGAAAAAAAATAAATATTTTTTTCCAAAACCTATGGTATGTGGTATCATACGAAAGGGCTTTTTGAGGCGATTCTAAAAATATATCACATCATTACATTTCGTGCATTTTTTTTTAATTAAAACAAAAAGAATTTTCGAAACATACCAAGTTTGGGCTCCTCCAGACACAATATGGCTGATTTTTTTTTACAATATACCACAAATGATACGTGATATCCTCATGTCTAACTCCAAGAAAGCAATTTTGAAAATAATATCATTAACATTTTTTTTTAATTTTTCAATTTTACAAAGTGACACAGTTCTACTTCAATACCTATTTCACGAGACTTATGGAACTATACTGCAGATATTATTGCATATTAATCATAAAATGATACGTAATATCCATATACCGAACGGGAAATACCTCTTTAACCCTTTAACTGCGCCTTTCATCAGTTGGTATAGTTTGTTTAGTTTTTGACACAAAATATCAAGATTGTATCCTTCAGATACGATATACCCTATCGATATTTTCTTTGTAAAATATACCACAAATGATACGTAATATCTTATTATCTAACCCCAAGAAAGCAATTTTGAAAATAATTTCATTTAGATTTTCTTTTAAATTTCTCAATATTGTAATATTGAAAAATTATACACATGAAAAATACTCTAAGAACAAATAAAAATAATATATTAAGTTTTATTTCAGTTCACATGAAAAATATTTAAAAAAAAATCTTAAAGAAATTATTTTCAAAATTGCTGTCTTGGGGTTAGATATCAAGACATTACGTATTATTTATGGTATATTGTACAAAAAAAAATCATATATCGTATCTGAAGGTTACAATTTTGATATTTTGTGTCAAAAACAAAACAAACTATACCAACCGATGAAAAGGCGCAGTTAAAGGGTTAAAGAGGTATTTCCCGTTCGATATATGGATATTACGTATCATTTTATGATTAATATGTACCGTATCTGCAGTACAGTTCCATAAGTCTAGTGAAATAGGTATTGAAGTAGAACTGTGTCACTTTGTAAAATTGAAAAATAAAAATAAAAATTGTTAATGATATTATTTTCAAAATTGCTTTCTTGGGGTTCGATATCAGGATATTACGTATCATTTGTGGTATATTGTACAAAAAAGATCAGTAAGGTATATCGTAGCTGGAGGATACAACCTTGATATTTTGTGTCAATAACTAAACAAATTATACCAACTGATGAAAAGGCGCAGTTAAAGGGAGGTATTTCCCGTTGGATATATGGATATTACGTATCATTTTACGTTTTAGACTCACTTGTTTTAGTCACTCGCGCGACATGTTTCGGAGAGCCTAGGTCTCCTTTCTCAAGCACTAATAGTGCGAGCAGCGTTCGTATCGTTCGTATTACGTATCATTTTATGATTAATATGTACCGTATCTGCAGTATAGTTCCATAAGTCTCGTGAAATAGGTATTGAAGTAGAACTGTGTCAGTTTGTAAAATTGAAAAATTAAAAAAAAAAAAAAAAATTGTTAATGATATTATTTTCAAAATTGCTTTCTTGGGGTTGCATATGAGGATATCACGTATCATTTGTGGTATATTGATCACAAAAAAAATCAGCCATATCGTGTCTGGTGGAGCCCAAACTGGGTATGTTTAGAAAATTCTTTTTGTTTTAATTAAAAAAAAATGCCCGAAATGTAATGATGTGATATATTTTACAATCGCCTCAAAAAGCCCTTTCGTATGATACCACACTCGATAGGTTTTGGAAAAAAAATTTTTTTTTTTATACAAAAAAATATGTTTTACCACTCCCCCCGCAGCGAAATTTTTTTAGGAACTGCGTGTCAAAAATTTTGTTTTGGCCTCTAGTATGTGTGTGCCAAACGGCTAACCTGTATACATCGATTTGCGGTATTCCTTTGAAATTGGGGTCGAGCGGCTTCCGCTACATTCTTTATGAAGTGCATTGTTTTTTTTTATGAAGAGGGTTCTCAATAAGAAGTATATTATGTACTAAGGCAACTAATGTCCTTAACGGTCTTGAGCCATATATAGAGCCTGAACTGAATTAATGATGTTGGCAGATTTAATTTATCAAGAAGAGATTGCCTACTATTATTATGCGAAGAAGCCATGAGCTTTTATTTGCCTTTTCTAACCGAAAGGTTAATTATAATATTTTTTTACACGAATTTTTTATTTAAAAAAAATCGGTCTGATTATCAATTAATGTACCGGAATATTTTTCCGAATATTTCATATTGTTAGTCGCCTTAAAACGTGGGATAAGGGCAGGAAGAAGAAGAAGGAGGAGTCGCCTTAAAACGTATCAAAGTGTTGCTGTCATGTTGATAACTTCTTTTATAGTGAGTGCTTATGGATAAATCGGCTACTTCTTGTTATAGTAATCAAGAGGTGATGATCAGATTGAGGTCCTGATTAGATTAGTTGCATGATATGAAAATGTACTGTCACTAAGGCGTATTACTATCATATAAACGGAAATGACTTGTATGTTGCGTGGGTGATATAAATTCAAAAGCTGAATCAAACGCCATTAAATACGACAAAGAATTCATCTTGCCCGCTGCCGGCTTATAATGTGTTTAAGTCGGTACATCCGATGCCCGTCAGAATCCAAATCCAGACAACATTATTCTATTTGAATAGGAAATTTTTCAAGTGTCCCTATAACAGACCGGATTTTCTTACCGTTTTGTGCCTACCCGTAGCTATTCGATCATTGGTTTGATGTCAGTGCACGTTCGAATTGGCCTGTAAGTTTGTCAATTTCTTTATTTTTACATAAATCAGTAATATGTAGAGTAAACACTTAGCTAAAGTTACAGGAGTTATGTCATAAATCCGTAAAAGTTTTGCATAATTTATGAGCCTTAAAGTGTCTACATACTTCATTGCCCGTTACTAGTACTTGTCTTGTTACCTACTTCATTCTTGACGTAAACATCCTTTTATGCACAGCTTGGAACCAGTTCTGCTATGGGTCTTTATTTCTGGAGTTTTTTATTCAAGTACTGCAGCGATCTGTAGACAGTAAATATATTGATTTTATTCAGACTGACTGATTAAAAATATAGCTAGTGGGACATGTAAAAGTATCGGCTTTGATAATTCGATTTCCTCCAGTGATTCATGATTATTGATTTTGATTGTAGTAATGTAATAAAATATGTGACGTTTTTTAACCAAAAAGTGACCACCTTGTCGGTTGTCGATAAGGTTGATTTCAAATTGAATCTATATGGAAATAGCACCTTATTGACAACCGACAATAAGTACGCTTTTGATTGAGAATGGCACATAAACATAGGTATAATATTAGGTAGGTACTTGGTAAATGTTTTTTTTTCTGAAATGTGTATTTTTTTGCCAATAGCAATACAAATAGTATTGCTATTGGCAAACCATGTGTGCTGTAAACCGAAATTTACATTCTCAGTGCGCAGCCGATAGTCTGGAGGCACTTACCGTAGGTCTCGTTTAAGTAAACAAGGTACACGTCCAACCGTAGGCTCCATCTTGTTTTTATCCGTCTCAGTCGGCCGCTCTACGCTTGTTATCTTGTTATCCTATCTACTCAAGATTGTACGTTTTTGCACAGATGCACTCAATGTACGCATACCTATTTGAATACCCATAATGATTTCCACTTGTAAACTATGGAGCTCGAGCTGATACTTAATTTATACTGGTTGACTGGCAAAAAGTTGCTATTTGTAACTCAGCATTACAAGTTCTTGAAAGGTTACCTACTTGCTAACAATATGGCCACATGCACGGGACTGCTACTTTATACGATAAGTGGAGATAATTGGACAAAGAAAGTCACGTTTTTCCTGATATACCATTCGCGGATACAATGCTGTCATCCTTTATGGTGTTAACGAAGTCAAAGGTCTCCACACTGGCGGCCTCACAATGAAACGCATATTAGGTTTGTCTAAATTAATTTTACGCGCCCTTATCTGTTAAACTACTACATAGTTTTCACGTTTACGTTCTGCATAATCAAGTTTTAGCCAAAATTAAAAATGTTGGCCTATTTTAATATGCCCTCAAAGACTTACAGAAACATTTTTTCGCTCCCGTGCCCATTTCAATTTCTTGGTGATTACGGAAGTAAACGCGTACCATAATTTTCTTTGAATCTTTAACCTTTACAGGCACAAAGTTTCGTTAAGCTCATTGCCATTCCGCATCAAAGTCTAAATAAGGCGCTACCACAAGGACTATCACGGCGCCGGGCGAGTAACGCAAAAAATATTTTTCTCTCTTTTACTGCTTTCACGACAGAGTAGAACCTCGCCAACCGTTTTCCGCTAAGTTAGATTCTCATTTATTTCGCTTTGAAAAAGTTAGCTTTTATAACCAAGCGGCGACCAACGAAGACAACTCTATTACAATGATGACTTTTGGCGTGGCGAACCTCGGACCCGGCGGTGAACCTTTTCAGACGCCCATCTTTTATTCACAAACAATTACAGCGCATTAAGTAAGAGACATTATAAAATCGGAGCGCGGGCAAAGTATCGTGAACATTTAATGATAACTCGGTCGGCGGCGGTGGCTTTAGCTCGCAAATCTCTTTTTAAGTCGACGTGCAAGCTATGGCTTCGATAATAAAATTAATTATGAAATTTATGACGCCTTTCACTAGTGGCGGCCGTTTTGTGCAGCTTTTGTGCACTCAGAGTGTATCGTCTTAATCAACGATTTACGTATGTCGTTTAGCACGGCTTCAGTGCTCTACGATGATCCATTGAAACATATTACCGGGGTGTTTATATTACGCATAAGTACATTCTGAGTAACTCAATTGTATTCTGCAGTAGTAGAGGAAGTATATGTGATGGTTTTATGGTCAATGGGGTAAAAAAAAACCGCATTACCACATTTTACACAATTTAAATAATGTATTTTTTATGTGTAACGTGAGTGAAATGTCTTAAAAAACCCGTAGGGGTCGGATCCAAAATTAAGTAATTAAGTCCGACTCACGCTTGACTGCAATTTCTAATAGATTTTCCTGTAATCTATAGGCAAAGATCTATTTTGTGTATTTTTAGATTTTAGACCCAGTAGTTTCGGAGATAAATGGTCATTTATTGCCTATTTTCTTGAATAACTTCTAAATTCATGAAATAAAACTATGAAAAAAAGGCGGGGGGGGGGATGGTCATTTTTTGCCTATTTTCTCGAATAACTTCTAAACTGTTTATCCTAAAATTATAAAAAAAATATATTTTAATTATCATAATGAGCTCTTTTATTTTAATATGTAACATGAAATAGTTTGAAAACTTTATTTTTTAATTTTGTCATTTACTCCCCAAAAGTGGCCCTCGTGTTTAAAATTCATTTGTTTACGTTACATGTCCGTCTTTGGGTCACAAACTTACATACGAGTACGTATACCAAATTTCAACTTAATTGGTCCAGTAGTTTCGGAGAAAATAGGCTGTGACAGACGGACAGACAGACGGACAGACAGAGAGACAGACGCACGAGTGATCCTATAAGGGTTCCGTTTTTTCCTTTTGGGGTACGGAACCCTAAAAATAGTGTTGTTTCAAGGTTTTCGCGGTCTGGGAATGAAAATACAAATAGCGAACACATTCGTGTTTTTCTTTGGACTCAACCTCTTCGCCTTTTGAGAGCGATTGACATGGGCGTTTTAGACGACATTAAACTCTTTGTAGTTGTGAGTGCAGACGTGCCGTACGTAAGTATGTAACGGCGACGTGGGGTCGCGGCGTGTTTGCCAGCGGCGCGGGCGGCAGGCGGCGGGCCCGCTCACGTCCAACGCATAATGAGCGCATGTTTGTATTGACCCCTGTCCATCGATGTCGCCCTTGCCAATACCCGCCGCGGAGGCACTGCGTCTTGAATAAGTAATGCCCGTCTTAGAGCCCGGGGTTTAACCGGTTAACTCCGGGTTAGTGAATGGTGCAAGTGGCGCTTACCGAACAAGTTAACCCAGCAACATTCAACTGGTTTTGTATGGTCAAAAGTTCAAAACCAATCGAATGTTGCCGGATTAACTTAACTGCGACACATGCCTCCGACGTTCTAATTAAATAGGTAATAAATAAATAGCCCGCTAGTAATATAACTTGTCCGCCCGCACTCACTGCGCAATATTTAATTGAAACCTACTACGGGCATACACGTAGAAGAGAATAGCAACTCGCTCCGAATATATTATTGTTGCACCGATAAAAAAGCTTAGTAAATCGATTTCGATTGTCCATTTAAAAAGCAATCATCAAATTAACATGACTAGTTGTTCTGAATTGACTGATTGCTGTTTCATTATACCCGGTCTATTTAAACACTCAATTTGAGCCAATTAATTCCTACCAAATGAGAGTTGAATATCACTACTGAGTTACCCTATTTTGTTTGGATCGAATCAGTGAGCAAACAAATTCAATGTTTAAGTAATTAATTATTCTCAACTAGGAACTGAGCAACATCGAATTACAAATTCAAACAAATAAAGCGCAGTAAATTCAAACTAATAAATAACAATATGATATGAAGTATAATTCGTTTTTTTGATACGTTTGTTGCCTGGGTCTCTATTGTTTGACATAATTATTGAAAGTCATAATGTAATGATTGTCATATTATCATTAGTCATAATTTGGTTTTTCTCAGAAACGCGTAACTTTTCAGGATTGCCATAAAACAAACCTAACCTAACCTAACCTATCTATAGGATAACCCGAGGAAAATCCTGAAAAGTTAACGGTTTCAGAATTATGACTAATGATAATATGACAATCATTACATTATAACTTTCAATAATTATCTCAAACAAAGGGACCCCTTGTTGCCTATATTTTACAGAAAAAAAAGAAAAACGTTTCAGTAGTAATGTATCTATGCTTCTATTCGTTTATGGCGGTTTATTTATCGCTTATCACTTTCCAGTTTGAATATAAATTATTATTATAACTTCCTTTCATGTTAAGAGTTGTAATAATCATACCTGTTAAGAACTGGAATTTATTATTAACAATTTTTTGTGGATCGTTGATTTAATTAAAATTTTCATGTAAATCACCTACATTCACGTACGCCTATACAAAAGTAGTATCGGGACGTCCATAAGTATTTAGTCAATCAAAAATTCCAAACTTGTATATTATGGGGGGTCGGGCACTTATAGAATATAGACAGGAATGCGGCTTGTCCTTGCCTGCACTGATACCGTTGCCCTCCTACGTACTATCTATCCGTCTTTATTTATCTAGTTTTATGACCTGCGCCATAACCTGTCCAAGCCTTGGCTAGTAATACACCTTAATTAAGTACTGGTTGTCGTAATAACGAACAATGCTTAAGAATGTTTTGTTATATGTGGGAGTGTTTAATAAAACGTAAATCACCCATTCATCACCATTCACCATTTCATGATTTTTAGTTTCCGAGTTACATGCGTTTTTAGGGTTCCGTACCCAAAGGGTAAAAACGGGACCCTATTACTAAGACTCCGCTGTCCGTCTGTCACCAGGCTGTATCTCATGAACCGTGATAGCTAGACAGTTGAAATTTTCACAGATGGTGTATTTCTGTTGCAGCTATAACAACAAATACTAAAAAGTACGGAACCCTCGGTGGGCGAGTCCGACTCGCACTTGGGCGGTTTTTATGTAAGTGTTATAATTGGATTATTTACATGCTAAGGAACACCCCTCTAGTTAGCGGGTGGTCCATGAACGACGGTAATCGGCCTTATCACTATGTAACTTCGAATTAGAAATGTGTTTTTTGCCATCATAAACTTAAAATGCAATTCATCATCATCATCATATCGCCCGAAAGACGTCTACTGCTGGACATAGGTCTCCCCAGGGATCTCCACCACGGCCGGTCTTGCGCCGCTCTCATCCATCGGCTCTCCGCGACTTTAACCAAATCGTCGGACATTATGGGTCTTTTCTTGCTGCGTTTTCCGGTTCGCGGTCGCCACTCAAGAACCTTTCTGCCCCATCGGCCATCGGTCCAACGAGCAATGAGCAATTTTAGTCTGGCCACACTCTGAGCTATGTCAGTAACTTTAGTTCTCTTCCGGATCTCCTCGCCGCTTCGCCGCTCGGATTAAATGCAATTGAAAAATTTACATATAATAAAATAGTGATCACACTTAGAGTCATGATTCTTTTTTGTGAAGATAGCAAATATTATCTACTTTTTGGAGCTACTTATGCATAATGCGTAAGTCAATACCTGCACAATGTTACTTTTCCCTGTTCACTCCCACATATTGTATGAAGCTTAAATTTGTAGTTAGGCAATAAATTATTTTCTTTCCCTTTCAACCTTTTCTTTAAGGTTTATAATTTTCTCAATTGAAGTTGCAATAAACGCGGTAACCGTTGTAAGCGTTCCGAGCGCGTGAAATATGAGAACGGCGATACCTCTCGATCTCAAAGACGGCTTCGGTACGACCGATGCAGATTTTATACTTGCTCTTTGTTGGGGGCATTTGCATTGCGCATTCGCTAACAAGACACGTTCGAGTACAATTGCGTTCGCGAAAGAACCCTACTCAAACAACCCATTTCTATTTTAGCTCGCAACCGCTTGTTTAATGTTCGGCCCGTACAACCGCGTCGGCTAACACTTAGTAACGCTTTTTGCATACGAAAGCGTCCAGCGTTTACCTTCCAATGTCTCTTGTTATTATACTATTTTGTATTCAGGTCGTGTGAAGTTGAAGGTCGTGTTCTGGTCGAGATAACGAACTAGTTTTCCGACGCTGCCGAACGGCAACAATAATGCCGTCAGTGATTTAGATTTTCATCTGGAAGTTTATTTAGACAGTCCTGCAAAAATAGCATCCTTTGATTTGTCTGGCTGGATGAACTATAAATTTACTGACGCCGACTTTATCTAAGCATCATCACTTGGGAAGATTGGAGCTTACGGCGCATAAACTGACCGTAGTGGCCTAAATAAAACGTTTATCTTGTCCGCCGCAACAAATCAGGCCAAAGAGAAACTTCGTGAAGAAGGAAATGTGAATATAAACTACTGCACTTAAGAGTCCCCGGCAAATTCGGCCGAATTACACCTTCCCATACAAACGTAGTTCCGCTCTCATTTAAAAACTACGTGCTTGATTGTAATGAAACTTTGCACATACAATGACATGAGGTATATCTAGGTCTGAAATTAGTTTATATAGCTCCAGTTTATAAAACAAACGAAATAGAGCAAAAACAAGTTTTGTATGAAAAACTTAAATTCGCCGTATTTTTTTAACTATGGTAGGTATCTAAAGTTACATAAACTAATACAGACATAAATAAAATACCTTATCCTATTGTAAGTACAACGTTTCAGAGCAATCTAGCTAGTCGTTTTAAAATGAGAGCGGAACTACGTTTGTATAGAGAACCGAGCTTGTCGGAGACCCTTAAGGATGATTATTATTTTCAAAAACTCAGTTTACTGCGGAGTTATCTAATCATTACTACTTCTATATATTTGATTAATATTTACTTGATACATAAGCCGAGTTTGATCAATTTAAAGTGACAAGATTTTTGGGCAAAGTCAAAATAAAGAAAACAAAATACAAGGAAATTGAATAATAATTATAATTATGGGTTTTGTTTTTCATTCTACCTATCAAATTAAAATATATGTATATAAGGACGTACGATTAATTAAAATTATACTTTATCAGCGAATGGAAATGATTATCAAAATCGACATTTAAAAATATCCTATATTTACGTACATAAATAAAAAGAATCTTATAAATAAAACAAACTCGTGCACTGTTTGTTTTATTAGGGACAGGTCATATCTGTGGAACGTAAGCTTATCTGAGATGTTTTACAATTGATGACAAATTGTCTCTGTTAGGAGGAAATAATTAGTAAGTTTGGTTGCGTGAGTAGCGCCGCGTGATGGATAGCGTGCCTGAGATAGGATCGCCGGCTGCCGCCGAATTTCATGAGAATCTGATTAACAAGCCCAAGGCACCCGCGCCGGGCCCAGCTCTTCTTGTAAATTATCGAATTATACCAAACTCGACAGGGCGCACCTATGCGTGTTGATTAAATTTTTAAACCGTTTTGTTATCATTACAGCAGTTTTTTTTATCGTCTAGTGAATTGTGGGAAACTGTTCTGTTATTTGTTAACACAAACAATCATGTTGTTAATTTGAAATTATTCGTGGTCACGAATTAAATTTCAACGTTTAGAATGTTCAATGGGTCTGATTTACTTATCTTGATTATGTAAAACGAATTAAATGTTTCCGATCTGAAATTGGACTAGTGCTTTGAAGCGTGCATATGAAATGCGTTCTATAAGTAGGTATATTTATTGTGAAAAGCGATAAGCTGGGGCGGCAAGTATAGCCACGCGGCTAGTGTGCGTCGGTTTAGTATCGCGGCCATAAATAACTTATAGAAGTCGAACACGGTAGCGGCGAATATAACGCCAGTAACAAATTAATGAAGTGAGTTGCACCTCTGTAGTTACGCTTCTATAGGCTACGGTAGCTGCTTACCATCAGGCGGGCCGTATGCTTGTTTGCCACCGTCGCAGTATAAAATGAAATAAAGGAATCCAGGCGATATACTGATACTTGTCCCTTATTATCCAAACATGACAGCGGTGGACCACGCGTAAAAGGCAGTTTTGTTTCAATTACCCGTAGTCCCATTCTAGAGCAGTGCGTCTACGGGGAAAAAAACAGGAATAGATTTTCTTTTTGGGCAACTAGTTGCGTAACAGGATGATTACTTCTTTTTTAACAACTGCGGGATTTCGCACCTATGCTATGCCCCTAAAATAATATATTGTTTCCTGTGCACAATTACCTAACAAGCAATTTCGGATTGGATACAATCTTTCATCCTGTAGAAACTTAGTTATCGTGAAAGTACTGTAAAATTTAGTTACAGCGTATTTAGTTTTGTGAATTATGACCGTTGTAGTTTTTGCGCAGCAGCCATCAACGTTAATTATAAATAATGGCGTGTCCCAATAGAGATAATACCAAACGAGTAAATCGTGTCCCGGTGAGCAAATATCTTCCCTTTGGTAGGAGAGCGCCGCTAGCATCGAACTGTTACTCAATAGCCGCACGTATTTGTGCCGTTTTGCCGACTTCAAAGTGTATCAAGATTGTGGGTTGGGAAACGAATTATGTGTTGTTATAAACTAGATCAACCTATACTGTGAAGTGCAGTTTGATCGATTGTGTCAATTAAATCTGTCTCGTCAATGTTCTTATGTTTATATGTACGTAGCAAACATGCTGGCAGATCATGCGACAGCGGGGTCGCGGCTGTGACCCCCCCAGAAGTAGCTCGTCGATTATGATCTACTACTTGTTGGTTCGTTATTAATCTCTATGAATCGATTCAAAGAGTATCGATATTTCTATTACACAAGAATAATTGTTACACAATTACTAGTAGCTAGTGTGACTTATGGTTAGATATTACCTTTTAAAGTAGGTACATGTTATTTAAAAATCTTTAAAGGTTAAGAATACGTCTTGGCAAGGCTTTTGGAATGCCAAGACTCCTACCGAATTGCTAGTGACCTCAGACGGGTCACGAAATGTACCTTATCAGATATTTGGAATAATATTTGTTATTAGGTAGGTATGACTAGTCGACCTCGTCTCATATCTCGATATCATCATAAAATAAAAAGATATAAATAAAGACTAGGACTTAGACTCGCGTTACAATGCTATTAACCTTTACCAAAACACATTATTGTGTTCTGAAATAGCGGCGAAGGAAACCATAAAACCGAAAATCATTCAAACTTTGCTATATTAGTAATACAAATGTTATAGGTCAGTATTGTGGTCGTAAAATAAGAAATGATAAAAGCTTGTTTAAGATATATTATCTGGGTAAGTAATCGGCGCGGACAGGCCACAAAATATTTCGCCGCGTGGAACGCCGCATCACCGCGCCATAAAGCTCTAGCGACGCTCGATGAGCTCGGAAAGAATTATAGCAAGTCGCTTGGTGCATCTCCCGTTTCGCACGCCCATTTCACATTGTTATTAAGTTCAGAGGTCGCTTTGTTTATGATTCGACGCTTTCGAAAGGTAACACGCTGCGCGCGAGTGAAAACATCGCTCCGACTCCAGCGACGCCGATGACATACAATTGATAATGTAAATATTGCGCTTAACCTGTGCCCGAACACTTTTCACTAAGATTTAGGTCTCGGGCCGAATAATGCGATCATGATTCGATATTTATGTCTGATACCTACAATTCCATTCGGAGAGATTTATTAACCACCTAGTACCATTACATGCCATGCCTGTCCGGTACGATATGATTAGTTTTATTGGAATTTTATCTGGTTGTCCTTGTTTTGACATTAAATAGATTTTGCAATTTCTCACCTGAATTGAAATTACAATATAATTGTATAAGTATCAACTGCATAATCGAACGATCTGTTTCGCACATTTGTCTTGATTTTACGTACATACCTAGTGCACAATCTTATTCGATGGAGATAAAAGACTTTAGTTACAGTTTAGTATGTACTACTTGCAGCTTCTCTCATAGTTATGTACCAACAACAACATCTACCGATTTATAATCATGTAGGTAGCCTCAAATGTCAAATCGTTCTATTGAAAATGCCTAAGATATGTCTTTAATGTTCGATTGCGCGAAAGTCTAGTCACGCGAGAATAAGCCAGTAGTATGTCGGGCGACATATTTGCAGCACGACAATTTACTTTCGATAGGTCTCGTGGTCCGGCTGTGCATGCTCGGTTGCTTGCCTTAGTTGGTGCGCTATCTGAGATATGATCGACGGTCACCATTATGAGGCGGGTTACTTACCGCATATCAGGCCAGATGTTTGCGTATTGTCTTGCGTAACACGCTAACTCGGATCAGATTATAATTTGCGAGATCGCCTGTGAATCGAGTTAAGCTTTCGCTTATTGTGGTGGTCATGTCGTGCGTGGTTAATGCAGTTTTCATGATGAATCAGACCTATCAAGGTTGCATTGCAGTAAGACCCGGTGGCTTATTTCACCACACTAATCTTGGGGCTGTTTATAACAAAGTATAACTCTAAAGTCTGAATGATAACAAAGTATTCATACGTTTGTTGTTTTTTAAAACAATAATATGTGTTAATAAAAATTATCTTAAAACGGTTACGGCGTGTCCTGATAATCAGAGTTGAACCGACATCAGACTTAATATCAGACAGATGACAGATATATCAAGGCGATATCAAGTAAAATAATTGAATGATAATTGCCGCGATATTTGCATCCAATTACGTCTGTTAATAACTGGTTGAAGGTAAGGTTGAATAGTCGGATAGCTGTGAAAGTGAATGATAAACAATAGCAGCGCGGTGTTGTCTGATCCGCAGACTCCGCGAGCACACGACCGCGACTCTGAGGAATGCCCCGGTGAAGAGAAGATAGAGAGATATGTATGCAATGAATATAATTTAGGACGCTTATTTTCCTGATTGTCTTTGGAAGATTTTTTGCCATTGTAGGTTATAGTTACTACATAGTAAAAACCGGACAAGTGCGACTCGGACTCGCCCACCGAGGGTTCCGTACTTCATGAGATACAGCCTGGTGACAGACAGACGGACAGACAGACAGAGGGACAGTGGAGTCTTAGTAATAGGGGTCCCGTTTTTACCCTTTGGGTACGCAACCCTAAAAACAAAGTCGCTTTCCGCTGTCTGTCTGTCCCTATGTATGCTTAGATCTTTAAAACTACGCAACGGATTTTGATGCAGTTTTCACCTATCAATAGAGTAATTCTTGCGGAAGGTTTTAGTGTATAATTTGTGAAAGTTTTTTGTAACCCGTGCGAAGCCGGGGCGGGTCGCTAGTAAATAATAAACATGTAAGTAATAAACTGCTATATGTATTCAAACCTATAATGATAGCTGTAGAGCAGAGCATACCCAGTCCCCTATTAATTATCATCATCGTCAACATGTATGTACATGACGTTTGGGACCAACGGAACCGGATCCGCGGACTAAAGCTTTCTCAATACGCCGATGACTTGTTCATACTCAACAGATCTCCCGAACCGAACAGCGCGACGAGCCGTGCGGGCTGAATCGCCGAAAAGTACAGGAAAAATAGCATATTTTGGCGGCAAAAATATGTACATCCATGAAACTTTGTTTTTTTATCTTTATCTTGGAACTAGAAATGAGGATCTGATGAGTCCTATACATAGAGAAAACCGAGTGTATAGTGTATAGTTCACTCACAAGAGAAAGTACCGCAGAACCATTCGCATCAAAAACGAGGTAATTATATATAAAAACAGCATAAAATATTTGGGTGTACACCTAAACAAGACCATGACCATGGCTAAACAGACGGACTACGTAGTGCAGAAAGTACGACGGGCGCGCGGTGCTCTAGCCCCCATTATAGGCTGGCACGCTAAGACGGATCTGACGGTGAAACTGGCTGTCATTCAGGCCTGTCTACTTCCAATATTGGATTATGGCGTGGTACAATTACTCTCACGTTACAGTAAGAGCAACCTACTCAGAATTGAACGTCAATATCAAATGGCTCTTAAGACTAGTGGACAGTTCCCAAAACGCCTAAAAAACTTCACTACTCTGGGAGATGCTCGACTGGGATCCATTGCACCTCCGAGCACAATACTTCAATGAATACATGCTGCGCCGATTCAGGTAAATGCACATTGCGGCTCTAGAATCTCTAGATACCCCTGGTAACGCCTATATCGGACAGGTAGCACAACCCACTTCAAACTAACACTAGATTAGGAGAAATTGACTATGTACCAAAAAAAGACAGGAGTCGGCAGCTCAGCAAGCGAGCGACCGCTCCACGTCCCCATAGATTAAAGGAAATTAGTTATAAGAATAGTTGTAAGATAGGACAATATGAAACAACTTTTAAATTTATATAAATTTATTCTATACGCACACACTAACAAGCTCACAGCACAAACAACATGACACCTATACAGATCTTTTAGACAAACATAGGTAGATGGTAAGTAGCTGACACACCCACAGGCCGAACACACCACCGACCTGATGAACATAATGTAACATATAAACTAGAGAAATAAACACCTTTCTATTCTATTCTATTCTATTATAAATTATTATAAAATTATTATTAAATTATATATGAGGATTTACATTCGCAAGTAATAAGACGTTTCTATGGTTTTCGCTTTATAATAATTACTGACTATAGGAATAAATCAATTACTCCATTCAGTGTAATATAAATATATCTGCTAAATTGACGCCTTAGACGGAAATCTGTGAAGGTGATTGAAAAACAATGGCTAAGGATAGTCGTATGGTGTGATCCTAGGACCGTTGAGTGGTCTAATAAAACTGTTCCGTGACTCCGCGAAACGCTTTGGTAAGCTGATCGCTGGGGTTATTCCAACAATGATTGTCTTTTTGTGCAGAATTGCAGATCTTATGTGTATATAATATATGCTTTCTCACACTCAGTTTAGTACGTCTTAGGTTGCATTTTATTTACAGGATGCATGAAAGAGCTCGACCATTTGACGCATTGCTAATCGATTGTCACACAGATTTTCGGTACGAAATTTAGCTTCACAATCGCTATTGCAAATTCGAGACAGATACACTTAACGACATTTTGTTTTTCGACGTTCTGCAGTAGGCCCTCGAAAGAAAAATAAGCTGGATTACTTAGTAAAATTTAAACTGTCGTGAGTCATAATAACTAGCTAATAATAAAAATACGTGAGGTAAACCGTTTTTACCTTAACGGGATTGGGAAACGGGATTCATGGCATCTGTCTCGGCTAGGTATGGTTAGGTTCATACTCTTCGTCATTATATTTCCATGTTTCATTGTCAGGCATTGGCAGCTATCACTTTCGTATCTTCGTCAGGTTTTTCACGAATTAGTATAATAAACTGAATTACGTACTGGAAGTAAATTGCACACTGCAATGCACAGGCGGTTCGGTGTTAAAAGAGACCTAGGAGGAACTCAGTTCGTGGTCACGCGAACTACTTACTCCGACACCCTTTTGTTACACGCCTGGCGCAGTTCGATCGTGACCTCATAGGATTCCTGATTTATACCATGGTCATTTATATAAACGGGTAAGTTTGTTTGTCCGAGTAAATCGACATCACGGAGGAATACAGATATTTTATTTATTTTAAACTTCATCGCACATAGGTGACATAGGCGAATGGATGAAAGGATTTTCCTGTCGGTTAGCTTAGGTTAGGTTAGTTATAACGCCAAATCAAAAGAAAATGCCTCTAGGTAAGAGAAGTTATACATTTAAAGTATTTTAGATACAAGTAGTGGACTTTGATTCTTTAAAACGCGAGCGGGAAACTTAAATTTTACTAAACATAGATAAGTATCACAAAGATGCAAAAAACAACTCTGTGTTGGACAGACGTAAATATAACATGATTGTATGACAAAACGAAGAAAAGACTAATTGTACACCGCTTCCACTAAACTATAGACACAGCTTGGTCTCAATTCCACGGCATCATTAAAACGCACACTAAAACTTCGCATTCACATATATTATGCCTCTGAAATGAAAACCTATTAACTGCTACATGACATAGAGACTCATGCAATGTACGCATGAAACGGTTGAATACATTCGGAACTTTTCCCCGGGGCGGGATTAGCTTTAGGGATAAAGGTGAGTGCTCACAGCGAGCGACAGTTTTATTGGTTAGCCATCCGTCTCAGTCTGGGTTTGTGATATAAAATCATTCCTATGATGCGCAGTTTGTTCGAAAGTCGATTCATGATTAAGGTTTCGTTGTTTTGTGACTTTATACGCAAACGCTACCTTAAGTGGCTTTATACGCAAACGCCATATGTAAGGCGCAAGCGATACTACTTTAACTTGACGTTGACAGCAATGGACGTGTCTTATAATAACTTAGTATTGCATTTTAACATTAAAAATAATCCAACAAAATCAACGCTCTTTTTTTGCTTCTCTTTTTTTACTGTTATTAAAAATAAAATGTAATTAATTTAAAAACAGTTTTTAATGAAGCTTTCCGTAAACAATACATTCAATATATGTATAAAATAGAGGCTTATGACACAGATCCCGCTTCAAAACTATCCATCATTGTGACGCCGCGCCTCACGTGGCGTAGTCACGCGTCGCACTTGTCACGAGACTGATGGTTTTGCCTCCGTTCATTCCCTGAACCTTATCACACCGTAATGTAGGTCATTTTAGGATAGTGTAAAAGCATGACTTCGAGCTGGTCCACTTGACGATGTGAGAACAAGACCTCAGCATTATAAAGCGTGCCCCGAACACTTTTCTGGCTAGTAGCTCTTGCTTGCTTGCTTGTTTGATGGATTTTTGTATCCCACAATTTTACAAAGATAAATTAGGTAACTATTAAATGCTCAAGAATCTGTGAGAACATGCAATTAATTTGGAATTCTTTGTAGTTTTAACGTTGATGAGAAACAGACTGAGACCTTGTAAAAAACACAGCAGAAGAGAGATAAACGAAGTTTATATTTATATACAGGACACAGATATATAGGTACAGCAGAACAAGATACGACATTAGTTATCAGTACCATTTTTTGTAATTGAGCTGATACGTGAAAGCTTTAATTTTATTTAAGCACTAATTAAAAAATACCGGTCAACAATTTAGACGGATATACATTTTTAAAGAGCTGTATCGTTAGGAATGAGAGATGTTAATAAAACTGTAACCGAAAGCCGACTAAAGGCGGCAGGGAGTTGGTCCCACGCCAATTGCTGTACTGAATGAAGGACCGTTAGATCGGGTAATTGCCGCTTTTGTCTTTGCTGCCGAAAATGAGATGCGCTTTGTGCGCTCTACCGACGACGCCCGCCTTAGTATGATAATTTATTTCATTATACTGACTACTTTAATATAGGTCACATAAAACGACGAGTGTTCAGGCTCACGAATAAACCAAAATCGCACGTCGAATGACAGCTTTAAGGCATATTCTGGTACCGTGAAACTCTTTAATTTTATTAGGTACCTACTAGTTTCAAGCATAGTCAGGACTTATTCAAATACTCAAACAATGATAACATCGATAAAAGTGAAACATTGCAAAACTTTGAAAAAGAACAGGTTCAAGTAAATGGCAGGTAAGACTCGTCGAGTTATTTATCTTAAACTTATCCGAACACCTCGTGTTCGTTTTTCTTCTCGTCCGTATATAGGTACTTTGGTGTGGGTGTCGTTTTATTCTCGTTTCAAAAACAATGATTACCGTGTTGTCTGGAAAGCAGTGCGCGGTGCAAGCGGGATGCGATGATCATTTTGCATGGAACGAGATGAAACCATCAATTTGCGCCGAGCCGCGCAAGCGTTACGTCGATCTGGGTTGTAAGAGGCAAAGTGAAGTAGAGACGGCGGCGAAACCTCACTCGTGTGGCTGCATTACACTTTGTGCTGGTTTGTACAGCGGCGGCGAGCTGCCTTGTAAACTCGTGTTGTACTAGAAACAAGCGCTCTTTACCCGGCTCGCGACTATCTATTTAACTCTTATACAACTAAACTATGCATATAAATTAGCGTTTATACTGCTCTCGTAAACGCACTTAATTGGCATTGCAGTACAACATAGGTTTGAAAACATTATTGCACAAATAATTCATGAAATAAAATACGTTCATATTGAAATAAAGCCAAAGGAATTGTTCATTCACCGTACGTCAAAACTGTCGCTAATTGTACATATAGGTAGTTATCAAAGACAAGCATTGCGCACTGTTGCATGCCGTCAGTGCGGCCGGCGCGGAGGCGCGACGTACGCGGCGGGCGGTAACTGCGAGGCTTCATCGCATTTTTTCTCGCCCGACCGCGTTTTTGCATGAGAAGTGAGCAAGCGGGCAGGCTTCGAATAAGGAGGTACACCAGCAAGAAAATTGCTATTTTTACAAACAAGCTCTCTTTACCCTGCAAAAAATGTGTAGCTCGGCGCCGCAACGTGGTAATCAATTCAAACGTGCTTCATTGTTTCTCAAAGGAGGAAGGGCTCGAGTATGTCGATATCGGCCGTAACTGCGAGCCGCTCGAGCCCCCGATGTGAGCTTTTATCGGATCAAACGACTGTTGCTACGAGTTTATGACCGCCTGCTATGGGCATTCCGACTTCTTATAATATGTATCTGTTTTACGTTCATTTTCCCAGGTCGTGTATATGATTCGCAGAAAAAGTGTAATTAAAATAATTCACCGGCACCCTCCGACAAATAATACATTGTGTTCATTATTGAATTGGTCCTGTAAGGATGCCTTTGCCAGCGTCGATAAATAAATACTTCGTGGGGCGCGGCGACAATTCATAATAATTTGTTGGAGTTAACAGGTTTTGTAGTCGGGCCACGGTCCCGACGGTGGCGTTGGTTCGTCGCTCATAATGAACAGCATCTGCGGATCAATGAGGTCGGTGCGCGTTTTATTAAGCGTCGCGATAAATTTGCATCGTCAAACAGGGGCTACGGCGCCGAGGCACGTTCGGCAAATAGAATAAATACGAAGCTCCTCGCTTGCTAGCCCGCCTACCACCGTGCCCCTAGTACAAACACAATTTGCCCCTATTTATGTGCTACCATTCACAAGCCGCGCTGTCGTCGTGTTGCTTCAACAGAGGATTACTGCCTTCACGCCATAATGATTAGTTGCGCGGAGGCTGTAGCATCAGCATGCACTGTCTGGCTAACTCTCGCTTCACTCTTCTATATGAACGCCGTTTTAGATAATCATTCTGCAATAAAGATAGGTTTACGATGTGGAGCTGTGGCCCCTTTGTTAACGTGATATCGCAATTTCACTTCAAGAATGTTGTGACGACATGACATTGACTAATAACTTATTACCTCATAATGTCCGGTTGTTCACCTGTGGCAGCGCGTCCGATTTGTCAGGATTCAAACCGCCTTTCTTTTTCATAAAGCAAGATCCAAGAAAGTTAAGGCGGTGGGAGTTTTTCATGGATTCCCCGCCACTGGTGCGTAGCAATTTTTTTTCTATGAATTATTGCAACAAGATTTGAGTTTTCGCCGTTCGCGGTTTCTCACAAAAATATTTGTATTCATTTTAAGTGATATGTAATTTGCACCTACATTGTTGGTACTGCGACGCAATTATGGATTAAGGCAGTTAAATAATTATTCAACGAAATTGACCTAAGTTTAGATAATAGACTTTTTGTTTCTTTACAAATCCCTTCTTCTGGCGTGGTGCCTCATTTTAAGCTTCCCATAAAAGGTTGACAGCGTGGTTAGCCGGCGGCGGGGTGCTCTCAGAGGCTGACTCGATTACGTGCGTCGATTTTACTATAATTGCGGACATCTACTAGGGCCAGTGTTACGCGGGTCAGTAGCTGTCGTAAAATTTCATGACCACTTGTTCCCAGAGATCGCCCGGAGGGACTCTGGCTCGAGGGTTTGGAGAACGTGCAATTGATCGAAACAACTGACTTTGATGTGGATGACGTAATACCGATGAGATCCTAGTGTTTTCGTTAAAGGGACATGTCTATCATTGTAAAGTATGATTGGAAATTCTTGAAGAGACTCCTTTAAGCCAGGCACTTATTAGATTTTTGATAGTGACTGGCTTCGCCTGTAGGTAGGTATTAGAGTCGGTTTAAGCTAACTTTAACTTTGACTAGAACAGAAGAAAGTGAGGCACTGTCATTATAATTATATATTCATAGAAATTTTACATTAATGATGAAGGTCCACACTTTGTCATTGCATAGCTTGGTCCGACTCTAGTGAGATTGGTTTGTGATAAATTGCGCTCAAGGTTCGTAGCTCACTCAATATTAACAATTAAGGTATTCCCGAAAAACGCTTAGGCCGACGTGGACTCATGGATTTAGAAAATGCGTAATATATCGAAAGTTTAGCATTGACGCTGATGACCGTACAGTTAGGTATATTGTATTTTGATTAATAACAACAAGAAAGGAAGTCTCAATTACAATTTCGTTCTTTCATTCTATTATTATAATAGCGAATGTCATGAAAATTGTCATTTTTGGTTTTACTTTTTAGCAGGTCGGCTTTATGACACTATAGTGGTTTAGTGGTAGTTGCAGCCAATGTAATACGGCGTTTCGTGAACCGAAGATTTCCTTTAGCAGCGTGTGGCAATTCAAAAAATCGTAATGGTTCATCAAGTGCCATAAAGCCGAATTGATTAATGAATTCATACAGGTTTTGCAGTTTGCCGTAACTATTTTAATGTAATAAATAAATCAGCTATTGAGTATGCAGGGGGATAACTTTTTCGTGCATTGCTGTTGATTAAAGTATGTTTTCCTTCATGTCAGTAAAATTTATCGCTCTCGTTAATCACGCTTGGAATGATTAGCAAAGCTTGGTGACACGAGCTGTGGACACGAAACGAGTCCGATCAGGATCCGATGAAGAGTTCAATAAGCTGGGCTTAACATCGATCTTCGATCCGGCGATTACAGACGGCGGCGTTGACGGATGTCGGCTTAACGTGTCCGTCACCCGGCTCCGGCTGGCATCGCCCGCAGAAGAACTCGAATAATCAGTACCTCAACTTCCTATAACACCACTAAGACCAGAGTAAAACGATTTAACTCGGTAACTCCACCAGGGAGAGTGAAGAGTGATTTTTCTGATAAGAAGTTGTTAAATCTGAACTGGTTTCCTGAACTAGTCAACTTTACGTAGGTAGGTAGTCTTACTAAGATGGCATATAGTCGAGAAATTGGGACGGGTACCGCCGTGGCGAGGTGGCCTAAGGGTTCATGGCGTTAGCCGCGATAGCTAAAGACGCCGGTTCGAATCCGGCCTTCACCACTGGAGGGCTTCGTCACTTTTTCATTAATATATGACATCTATTACAGTTTTTAAACTCAAGAATATTAAAAGTCTTTATGTAAACCTCTTCTCGTTACTGTTGACTATAATTGTATAGGTTCATAATTGAGAATAATATCAGAAAATGTCAGGGATAAACTATAGTTTTATGAAGTTAAGTTTCTGTTCATGATACTTCTGTGTCAACACCTACCACATTAATCTCTATTCCCGCCGAGCAACACGTGGATTTACGCATGGACGAAAGTAATTTATATGCAAATCATTTTAACTTTGACGAATCCCTGACTCTAATACGCTTGACATGCTCTAAACTTACAAAGCCTCGAATTTAGATAGTAACTGTACCGGCCATGATTAGAATGTGAAACGTGTGAAACATGAAATACTAAGTGTGTGAAAAATTTACTTTAAAATTACATGCAACGAATAAAAGTGTAAGTAAGTGGTTCTAACATTGCCATTTTAGTAGTAGTAGTAGTAGTAAATCACTTTATTGTACAAAACAAAAATTGTTAATATGAAATTCATATAAATTTAGGTACAAAGGCGAGCTTATCCCTATAAGGGATTTCTTCCAGCTAACCTTAGAGTAAATGAGTGGAAAATGCACAAATGTGGAGTGCATTTTTTACAGGATGTGTAATTTCTTTATCGAAAACTTTAAAATCTAACGTTATCAATTTCAAAAAGTATGAACCGAGACAATATTAAGGCATATATTTTTGGATAAGTAAATTTTACTTTAGTTTTTTTTGTTTATACTTGATTCCTATTTCCTACTAGGTATCGATCCGGTAATTATAAAAATGTCCATTAATAAATGTTTATTATGATAAAAGTAGTTGTCAAAATATGGACAATATGGATGGATTCAGTTGCCCGGTAGTTAAATCGACCCCGTTCTACCCTAAAAGATTTTATATAGTGTGACAAATTCACAAAGGTGTGAAAAGGTAAATTGAATGCAAAAATGACGGTTTAATCGAAATATAACTCGTATTTCAACATGCGTGCAATATGAGTATTGCACATTTTGACGACCGGTCTGGCCTAGTGGGTAGTGACTCTGCCTGTGAAGCCGATGGTCCTGGGTTCGAATCCCGGTAAGGGCATTTATTTGTGTGATGAGCACAGATATTTGTGCCTGAGTCATGGGTGTTTTCTATGTATATAAGTATGTATTTATCTATATAAGTATGTATATCGTCGCCTAGCACCCATAGTACAAGCTTTGCTTAGTTTGGGGCTAGGTTGATCTGTGTAAGATGTCCCCTAATATTTGTTGTCCCCTAATATTTATTTTTACTGCTCTATACATAAGTTTATTTGATCAATTTTGTAATATTTACTTACAATCAGCAGCAATAGTTGCTAAGCGGGCGAGGTGTTTAAAATGATCTTGACGCGCCTTTTATGTTAAGGGAATAAGAGCTCATATATACTACAAAATTACAGAATATCTCAGCTACACAACTTGTCATGTCACCTAAATGCAGCTCCTTTTGAAGATTATATGATAACCACTGTACGACCTCCTAAACTAATGTACCTACTTCATAAAACGCTGATTATCTTAAATTAATATTTCACTAATAGCAGTGTCGCTTGTCAAAGAACAAAAGCGTCGTCATTGTTCCCGGCTCCGCGTCCGAGACCGAGCTCTTTGTGAGCGCCAGAACAATATTACTCGCGTCTTGATAAATAGGAACAACTGTGAGCAACAATGCGGCCTGTAAGGCGATATGCGCGCGATCGACCGCTGGATTAATGACCGCCTCGCCTAAAAGAATGGACTATAATATTTATTATCAGATAAGCGAGTGCTACTGGATAATTCGTGTCTCCGGCCATAATACTGCTCTTTTAATTCAAAAAGGCGTATATACTTTGGAGTTTTCAAAGCACATGTGATTTTTACGAGCTATATGGCGCAATACCGGTGCATCGCCTATGCATTACTCACGTGCTGTCGTGTGCTATCAATTTATGGATGTACGCATTCGCTTAATTTATTTTTTCCGATCGTGTCTGTTTTGTTTCTGAGAATTTCCGATATGACTTTAGTGGTTGTGTGTGGTGGGTCTATTATTTGTGTAAAATTGGATTACAAATATTTACGCTAAACACATCATTCGGAACTCTTTTTGCTTCTTGTCAGAAACAAATAAATATAAGGTTTTACCTTGCTTCCTAAGGTATGAACAAAATGTGCAGGAAATAAATAATTGAAACTGATAATAGGGGTATTCCACGAGAATGTCGCTTACGAAATGCTACCTCAATTAAGCCAATTTCTTAGTCAAGTCATGACCTAACTATTGCCGACCAAATATCGGTTTATAAGAGGTATATACCGACTATCCGGCCACATTTGTAGTTGGCGATTAGGCGGCCAAAATGGACGATTAGCCGGCCTAGTATTGGTTACAGAAAAACAGTACATAAACAGCCAATATTTATCAAATGATTTATACCCATTTATTCAAATTAATAAAATTATACTTTGAATACGAATACTTTTGTTCATATTATTATATTAAATGTATGTATAGGGAATATGTATGTCGTCGCTGTCTATACAATATTTTGTAGTTGGTTATCATTACAAACGTTATATTATAGTATTAGGTATTTTAATTTTCTTAAAATGCTCAAATGGCCATCAGCTTCATGCATGAATTTTGTATTTAACGAATATTTTTTTACTCGCATATTTGTTGCTGTAATATCATGTTATTCATGTTACAAATGCAAATTCCTTTATCAAAATGACATTTTATTACTAGAAATATTAAATAAAAAGTAAAAAAATTGCGCACGAAAAGCTAAAGCGACGCAAGGACCAACAAAATTGGTCGACTAATCGGACATCCGAGCGCCGATTAGTCGGCTAGTCGGCCAAATCAGTAGTCGGCACATCACAAGTTTATAACACTTTAAATAAGCGACATTCTCGTGGAATCAATATGTATTTTTCATACAAGGATGCGTTCTTTACATCAACATCATCATGTCAGCCGATAGACGTCCACTGCTGGACATAGGCCTCCCCCAAGGCTCGCCACTCAGACCGATCCTGTGCCGCTCGCATCCACCGAATTCCCGCGACCTGCACCAGGTCGTCGCTCCATCTCGTTGGAGGCCTACCGGCAGTTCGTCTTCCGGTACGCCGACGCCACTCCAGAACCTTCCGGCCCCACCGGCCATCAGTTCTGCGAGCAATGTGCCCCGCCCACTGCCACTTAAGGTTTGCAATTCTGCGATATATGTCGGTGACCCTAGTTCTACTGCGGATATCATCATTTCTGACTCTATCACGCAGAGAAACCCCGAGCATAGCTCTCTCCATTGCCCTTTGCGTGACCTTGAGCCTTCTTATGAGGCCCATCGTTAGCGCCCACGTCTCAGATCCGTATGTCATCACTGGCAACACACACGGGTCAAAGACTTTTGACTTAAGACACTGCGACAATTTGGACGAAAAGATACTGTGGAGCTTCCCGAAAGCTGCCCAACCGAGTCGGATTCGACGAGTGACCTCTTTCTCGAAGTTGGACCTCCCTAACTGGACTGTTTGTCCTAGGTATACATAATCGTTAACAACTTCGAGCGCAGAGCCTTCGATTAATACCGGAGTTGGCACAACATGGACGTTAGACATGATCTTCGTCTTGTCCATGTTCATTTTCAGACCAACTCGTTCAGATACTCTGCTGAGATCAGCGAGCATCGCACTGAGGTCCTCCATGGTCTCAGCCATGACTACGATATCATCGGCAAACCGAAGGTGAGTGATGTACTCGCCATTTTCATTGATGCCTCGTCCTTTCCAGTCCAGAACCTTGAAGGCATCCTCCAATGCAGCGGTGAACAGCTTTGGGGAGATTACATCTCCTTGTCTGACTCCCCGCTGTAATGGAATTGGCTTCGAGCTCTGGCCCTGTAGTCGGACGGACATGGTGGCGTTTTCGTACAAACACTTCAGCACTTCGATATACCGGTAGTCAATTTGGCACCTTTGGAGAGACTGCAGCACAGCCCAAGTCTCGATCGAATCGAAGGCTTTCTCGTAGTCCACAAATGCAAGGCAAAGGGGGAGGTTATACTCCTCAGTCTTCTGTATAACCTGCCGCAACGCATGTATGTGGTCTACGGTACTATAGCCTTTACGGAAACCTGCTTGTTCGGGAGGCTGGAAGTCGTCAAACCTGCGTGCGAGACGGTTCGTGATGACTCTCGAAAACAGCTTGTAAACATGGCTCAGAAGTGAGATGGGTCTATAATTCTTCAGCAAGGTGTTATCACCTTTTTTGAAGAAGAGCACCACCACACTTCTGTACCACGCTTGCGGCGTTTTTCCTTCGCGCATGACGGAACTAAACAGCGTCTGAAGGGCCTTAAGGACTGGTTTACCACCCGCCTTCAGGAGTTCGGCCGTAATTCCGTCATCACCTGGGGCTTTGCCATTCTTAAGCTGTTTGAGAACCATACTAATCTCGTACAGGCTGACGTCCGGGATATCTTCGGTATAGTGTCGAGTTAGTCTAGCTCTAGGGTCTCTAGCTAGATCCATGACGGGTGCTCGGGTTGTTGTGTATAACTGTCCATAGAACTTCTCGACTTCTCCCAAGAGCTCAGGTTTGGATGAAATGATCCTGCCGTCGTCGGTCTTCAGTTTTGTCAGTTGGCTTTGGCCAATAGACAGATCTCTGGCAAACACCTTCGAGCCTCTGTTGAGCTTGATAGCCTCTTCAATACTGTTAGTATTGAATCGGCGTATATCTCGCTTTAGAGACTTCGAGATCCGTCTGTTGAGCTGCCTATAACGACAAACGTCACCTGGCGACTGCAGAATCATCTCACGCCTCACCTCCATGAGCTTGAGAGTGGAGTCCGAGAGTTTCTTGGTTCTTGTACGACGAGTCTTGAAGAACTTGGACCCGACCGTATGAATAGCTTCCACAAAACCGTCGTTGTAATCGTCCAGGTCGCTAGCTAGGCATTCGAACCGGTTTTAAAGTTCGAGCTGAAAGCTCTCGGGGTTTTGGAGCTGGGCCGGTGCCGGGCGGAGCGTAGACTTTATCAGTCTTCTTTACAATTCTTTACAATTGTATTGATGTTGTAAGCGAGAGTCAAGTTTAGATATTTTCTCAAAAATGGACGGCAAAGTCGACGTTGCCGGTTAAAAATTAGGTCGCGAAGTGCGTAGTTTATGGTCAGTCAAAAAATTAAAAAGTTAAAAACATTACAGTCTCGATTTTGGGACTGCAATGTTGCATACAAATTCACGAACGACGTTCGATTTCCAAACTTTTTAGAAGTTGAAGTGGTCATTTAAAATGAAGGCATAGGTCCATTAAACAGCCAAACAGATGATCAGTAAGGTGTCTGAAATAGGTTGGGGTATTTTCAGCAGAAAAATACACTTCTATTTTTAATTAAAGAAATAAAAAGGCGGCAAAGCAAATCTTTTTACTTTGTTTCTGTGAAAATATATACTTAAGAACGTTGCTTCTGTTAAATATTATTTTATTTGTATGTATTGCGCCATTTTTGAGAAAATCACTATATATGACTCGTCTGGAAGGCTACTTGCTGGCTTCGGATTCAATTAAACGAATCCTCAGCCAGCAAGTAGCTACTTCCAAGCCTCGACAATAATTTAATATTAATATATACTCATGGCATTTTGACGAAACTTCTAATTGAGGTCCAACCATTCTGAGAAAAGGTCTGACTGACGATTTAGATATTGGTCTTTATTATTTTCGTTTCATAATTTATTTATCTAATGCTATTGCTGTTAATTTCTATACAAATAATCAACGATGTATAAAAATTGTTAGACGTCAGCTTAATCAGTTTTGACCGCTTCTATAGTACAATAGTTAATGAAATGGTCCGCCCACGACGGTCCGAAAGCCCATTGATCTTGCGCGTTAACGGGCGCGTCGAAAGATGTGTGCAGGCGCACCTATGCACGCTCGTAATGAGAACCGTTTTTCTATGATATTTTTTCGGAAAAATATGATGGTACAATCAGCTTTAGGCAAATGAAACCTCTGAATGGAAGCTAATATGAACAGCTTTTTTTGTACATACACTATCTATCGTTACCTAGTTGAATCTAAAAAATCTTTTCTTATTATTTTAACTTACATTATTGTTAAATCAACTGTTGGTTTCAAACAATTGTTGGTTTAATATTAACACAAAAAGTGGCGTTGCTTTCAATCTTCACTGTGCAACGAATAAAATAAATAATTCACGAAAGCGGCACCGACTTCTATAACGGAACTAAGAACCGAGAGTTGTAAAATAATACAGTGAACCAGGCATCTTGTATGAAACATAATCATAATCGGAGAGCGCTTCACCGAGTCTCGGTTACAGGCGAGATCTCATCTCTCATCGGGAATTTATAATACAGTGTTGAGATACATGAGATAAACGGCACTCTACCAACAGTAAATTAGTCAGGATGAATAGGTAACGCACATAAATAACAACATTTCGAGACATCACCGTCTGAATATTCAAATAAGCACTCGTTATAAAGACATTGATCAAGGTGGAACGAGTTACGCGACACGCCAGTTTCGCTGTCCGATACATTTCTGATAAAGTAGTATTTTCTTTTTTTTAGCTTTCACATAATTACGATTTATATCTACCATTTGCTTTGTTTCGCAGAGCGCGCAAAGAGGGCTCAAATAATATTGATTTATTGAAATCTGTTCCGGTAAGCATGATTTACACCAAAGATAATAACTTAATGGGGCCCTTATGTAGTTTAGGAAGTGGAAGTGGTATGTTCGTTCGATGGCTGTATATAGGTGTGATAGGTCTGACGTGGACTGATATCCTTTCGAAATGAACGCACTGATACAAAATTATATATGTATAACCTAGGTCTTATTAACTATCACGTTTAGCCAGAATCAAGTCTTGCTTTAATGAAGTGTCTCGGGTAAGCTTTAGGGTTCCAGTTGATAATAGCTCATCTATTAACTTTAACGAATACTTATTTTCTACTAGCGTTGACTGATTGAAAAAATCTTCTAACTACCGGTTTGCAATTGCATAAGCAAATTGTCTATAAAACTCTGTTTTCGTCGGGCTTATACAAATTAAAATAGGTAATGCATTTCAAGAAAAGATAAATGTCTATTGCAATCGGATATGGCTTGCTACTTTACGGTAATTTAATTGTGCGCTTTATTTAATATACGAAGTTTACGTGCGAGAAATATACTTACAGAAACGTATAAATATGCTAAATGGGCTCACATATTTAAACTTGCCGCTTCCAATTTATAATAATAGTTTAAATAGCTTAATAGCTCCTCCTCGCAAACTAGCGATGGGAAATACAGAAATATAAATATACTAAATATTAACTAAAAAAAAGCTATTAACGGAACAAAACTACTAATAAGATAGAAGACAGTTATACTGTTATTCTTAAACGTCCTACAAGCTTCAAATATTTGCTTAAATAATTTGACAATTATTTTATGCTTGTCAAAAAGGGAATGCAGAGGATATATTTTTACAAAGTAGGCTATTCGGTGATATGTAATATGTATATAAAAAGTGACTGAATCCTAATTTCTGATTATGAATTTGATAAATGATGAATCCCTTATTTTCGGGATCGTGAAAGATATATTTTAACCTAAATCTCTGTTTAACCAAATATGTTACATCAAAACTTGATTCCTTTGTGACAAACAGACAGCACATACATCTCAAATATCATCTTAAACGAAGTTAAGATTGGTATCGCATGCAAACAAATGTAAATCCGCTCAATACGGTAAAGTCTGTATACGTAATCCGTCTTGCTCTAGACGGTATATTCCCAGGAGTGAATTAGGTATGCGGTGCACAGAGACGATTGATGGCCAGAGCGAGATGCGCCCAATTCCAGGCCCGATGAGATAAACAACGACTTATGGTTGTTTATTTATCACTAGTCACCACTCTCATGTGGATATACAGCCTATTGTTTGCGGCTGCTGCCGGTGCGGTCGAATTATTGATTTGCTTTATTATTATGGTTCTTACCGAACAGAGAAACGTTGAATTAAATTGGGATATTGTTATGATTATAGGAGTTTCTTTAGTTCGGGTAGGTGTGGTTAGACGAATTTTCTTTTATAAAGTAAACATATCTATATGTGAAAGGACTCCTTTTTGAAGGAGTGGCCAGACACAGCATTGGAAAGAGATCTGTGGGATTGGGGAGAAGGCCTTTGCCCAGCAGTGGGACACGTAAGGGCTCCAATCATCATCATGTGAAAGGAATACAAAACAATTTATTCTACAATTCTTTGAACAAGACACTGCCTTGGTAACTCCTACAATCTAGAAAACTCTAATAACTTCTCAAACTTAAAAAAAAAAAATTATTTGGGCTGTATGAGAGGGATACTACGTAACTAAATAGGCAAAACACCCGTTAAACGTTATCTTATCTTTCTCGATACGTCGATCAGGTACTTAAAAGGTCAGATTAGGCTAAGTTAGTTTTTAAGTGAAATAATAATTCATTGTCTAAAGTGTCATTTTTGGTACAAGCTTTTATCGCTGACTGTACTTTTATTTCCACAGGCAACTAATACTCATCGAGACAATTCTAACAACCCCAAACACAACGTATGCAAAATTTCAGCTTAATCGGAAAACGGGAAGTGGGTCAAATTTTGCTTCCAAGATTTGACCTACACTAACTAACATACCTACAAGTTAAACAAAAGCTTGTAAAAAGACAACTCCATAAAATATAAATAAATGTTTATACCTATATATTGCCATTTTGTCCCAGTAGGCAAAACATTGTAGTCGGTCCTGAGCTTTTGCTACGAATAAAAACTGTCCAGTTAGCTAGTTTGAGTATATGTGCTTATTGGCGCTAGCTTCAATAGGTACCGTTTATCTATGAGAAAATATCCTGTTTCTAGCGGCTGTTGTACAGATTACTTGTCTACTAGATGGAATATATAAGACGACTCGCGGGCACCACACATTGGCGATTCGTACGAATCCAGTATTTATAAGAAAGACGAGACTTCATTAGTACGTGGCAACAAACAATAGTCACGTACTACTACAAACCTTTGAAAATGCGTTGCAAGGCATAGTCTTAATTTGCTTACGTTCGTACGATCAACCGGTGCGATTTCATCGCGCGATGACTGGCGAGCGTCAATTATCAAAATCTAGAGTGACTATAGCGTAGATACTTAATACAGCCGTGCAACTAACGATTATCATTGGTTCATGTCGTAACGTAACCAATTAGGACGACGTCTGATATGGAGTCTATGGGAGGTAGTCAATGTGCAATGGTCAAGCCGGTGTCGATGCTCGCGCCGCCGTGCTCACAATTAGAGCCGATTGGTCGCGGTGCCGGTCGGTCGCGCACGGCCGATCTTCCCATAGCCACCTGCGGATCTCCACTTCTTCACACTGTCACCGGCAACAAGCCTTAATTAACTTTTTGTCTCGCTAGAAAACAATCCGTCTGGCATTCCACTCGATTGCGTTTGGACACTTGTAAACAGAAACAGTTGCTGCACTAAATATAGCTTATACACCGTGTCCAATAAGTCCCTTAACACTACAAATATTCTTATCTATAAATTGTATATACAGATGTCAATCACAATGAAAAAATCAACATCAATCAATCAATATCAATGTGGTACGTCCCACAATAAAAAAGGAAAAATATATTACCATTTAAGTACAAATATTGAATAAAATAAATGTACGAATAGTTACTACAATTAAAATTACATTTTATCAATGGCACACTTATATAATATATTTTCAACAAATGTTTATCGGGATGCGCATTGAAATCCCATATTATACTGAGTAGACTGAGGACAACTCGTCGCTCTCCACGATAGCGCATACTTCACTCAGGCACTCTGTAAAATCGCTCAAGTTATCAGCATGGTTAACGGGCATGTAAACCGAAAACACCAAAAACGAACGATCACAGACTTGTACTTTTATTGCTGCGAGCCGATCACTAGCACAGTCGATCACGGACACTGAGTCGAACGCACTTTTCTTCCATAATAACACTACACCACCATAAGGCCTACCGCGTATTATACCTACAGTGTCATCGATACTTAACTTGCCCGTAAAACCAAAGCTGTCATCAATGCTGCCCAAAAATGCCAAGCTATGATTAAAAAGCCAATGTTCCTGCAGAGCTATTATGTGAGCATGTTTACATAAAGATCTAACATAGTCAACAGAGCGCGTAACTGATTTAAAATTATAACTAACAATATTACATTTACTGTTGTTATTATTCATTAAAAATATTATATATGATTTATTTACTTAACCGAGTATTTTAAAAATAGGCAGATACTATTTTTAAAATGAATAAAACGCAGACTCACAGGCAGTCTTAATCTCTAAAAAACGATATAAGCAAGATGTGTTTTTTAGCAATCCCCGAGGCTTAATAATATTAATTAAGTAAAATGTATTGTTACATATATGTTTAAAATATTTCACAATCAACCAAGTTAGGATCGATCGAGCTAGCATGACGTTTTATATTTCGTTTAGTTTGTTACGAGACTACTATGTGATTGAAGCCCGACATTCATTAATCTTGCATCGTTAATTATTAGTGGTGTAATGTTACCTAATTCCCACCACTACACTGAACTCGAAAACATTGCACTTGACCGGCTATAGAAGTTCAAGTCCGAGATCCCGCGGACGAAGCCTGCGACCGCAGACTATGTTGCGCAACCGCTGTGTTCATTCACAACACTTATCACTTCGCCACACACAGGCTGAGCTCTCTCAGCTCCGAGTATGCTTGGTTCTTACGAATCTCAAGCTCAAGTTATACTAGAAACAAGACAAATGCTTTGTGAGATGCTGGTCATTTTCCCGCGCCGGACATTAGATCGCGCAACATCGTCATGACTCATCACCGGTGTCAACACGTCAATGCCTCGTTTGTATAAAATACGTTACGTTCTTCGCTATTTATACTCCTTCGCTTAAACGGCTGTGATTTACATTGATAATTCCCATAAATAATTGGCAGATTATTAAATGATTTAAATATATAAAATACAAAGGGAATCTTGTAACACGGTGTCGAACTCTAAATTGGATCATAATATTTGCTATGTTAATGCGGCTTCATATGCCAGACGCCAAAAAAGTTTAACTATACACAACCTGTCTGACCAATACATTCTCAACGCTAACATTCTTATGCAAATGTAAGAGATTGGAGCCAAACAAAAAGAACGATTAATAAAAGTCAAAAGTAAATTCGAGCGTACGCGGCGGCTCTCGGTTCGCGCGATGCTTCTTTAATTGCTCTTTGATAACCGGTAATAGTAGTATAAATGCTCCCATTATAGTTCCTTCTACTTATACTTATTGATCGCATTAATGCTGATCGCTTTTGAAATTTAAATGGTCTTTATGCAAGCCACTCGCAAAGTATTAGCTAGCTCAGTGTTGCTTTAGTTGCATATAGATTTATAGACAAGTTATAGCCATTGAAATTTAATGAAAAATCGTTATTTCAGGCCCATAGATAAATAGTTAAATACCCTAGACCCAGCATACTTATTATAAAAAATATATCTAAAACTAAAAATAACAAAACACGTAATGGCTGCGATATATGTATTACACAACAAAACCCTGCAGTGTTATGGAGCCGGCTGCTGTGAAACCGCCGGAACTTGAAAGCCTTCGGCCAAAACTCCTACTTGGTAAGCTAGACGTTCAGTCATAAAAGAACCATTCATACTATTTACAGATTTGCATTTATCTATGTTACCGTAGTTGCTATTTTACGAAGTCTGATATTGAATCTTAATTGGATTCCATGGCGGATGTACCGCGTGTTTTTAGCCATATTGTGCAAAACGAATATATGTATAATGCGGAACATAGATAGATGCGGTAGATTTTTTGATTGAATCCGAAATCGAAAACATAATTGTTTTATATTTGGGCTCATTACGTTTGTATGGGACAGCCAATTGATTTCCAGGTTGGTCCCATGGTTCAACTTAGGGCCGATACAGACGGACTGCGACCCAATTTGTATGGGAACTGCATGCCGACTGCACGCCAACTGCAACGTCGGCGTGCAGTTGCCATACAAGTTGCAGTCGGGTTGGAGTCCGTCAGTAGCGGCCCTTATTTACTCCATTCATCCATGTCCATTTATTTAGGCACCTCGCAGAGAAGGAGTTAGTACTGGGTTGAAAAAAACAACCGTATAAAGCGCGATAGCTAAAGACGCCGGTTCGAATCCGGCCTTCACCACTGGAGGGCTTCCTCACTTTTTCTTTAATATATGACATCAATTACAGTTTTTAAACTGTATAATATTTATTTTTTTAATTTAATTCAGGCAACAAGGCCCATATTACATATACCATACCTTATAGACTAACATACATATAATTTGATAAACTTAAAAACTAAACACTATTTTGGCGACAGAACGGCGTGGCTCCGTTCAATCGTCTGCTCTTGTGTCGGATTCGGCAGTTTGCTTCGGAACCTCCGAAACACGACACCCTTCGGTCAGAAGTCGGCGCACTCATGGTCCCCTGCAGCGGTCGCGGCACGCGCACCACAAAAGAGTTGAAGTGTCGTAGTGGCGCGATCGAAGCTGGAACACCCTCAGCGTGTAACCGGTCGTCTGGTGTAGATACTCCACCACTTTAGCAGCCGTGGCGGTGTAATGCAGGCGCGACACATACAGCGCCTTACTCGGTGTAGCAACCAGCAAGCATTAGCCGGTTCGGCGGTACCACACTGAATCTTACGAGGCGCCGTACGCGCCTCCTTCTTTCTTGAAACCAGAGTGAAGTCCTCCTCATCCACAATGGCACCAGGGAGCTTCTCTTTGGGAGCCGCTCGTTTTTCATGTATACCTTTAAAGGTACGCACTAATAATTATAATAATATAATGTACGTACTAATGCAAACACGTTACTTAAATTGTGTAACACAGCGCGTAAAATACCTAAACTCGCTCAACACCGAAACGTCATAGCGCTCTTAACCATTATAGTACCGATCAATTTTAAACCAACTTCAAGATTTCAGAAGGAGGAGGTTTTCAATTCGGTTGTACGTTTTTTTTTAATGTTTGTTACTCCATATCTCCGTCATTTCTGGACCGATTTTGAAAATTCTTTTTTTGTATTGTAAGTATATACATACAGATTGGTCCCGTTTTTGTCAAAACGCAGTTCTGATGATGGGATCCATGAGGAATCGAGGGAACTCCTCAAATGTTAAAGGCATACATTTAGTATTTTCATCAACAAATCAAGCAATTACATTTAAAAAAGGGACACTTGATGAAGTGGAACTGCAGATGATGGTCATAACGGAACTTTTTTAATTTAATTCAGGATTCTACATTTGAGGAGTTCCCTCGATTCCTCATGGATCCCATCTCAGAACTGCTGTTTGACAAAAACGGGACCAATCTGTATGTATATACTTACATTAAAAAAAAAAGAATTTTCAAAATCGGTCCAGAAATGACGGAGTTATGGAGTAACAAACATAAAAAAAACACAACCGAATTGAGAACCTCCTCCTTTGAAATCTTGAAGTCGGATAAAAAGTGACATTTGATGTAGTGGAACTGCTGATGATGATCTGAATGGAACTCTTCAACGGCACAGTTCACGTTTAGCGATTTATTCTCTTCGTTATGGACCCAGACCCAAACTTGGACCTGGACTTTTTGTTAAACTGCGATCCTCACAGAACCGAACTGCTATCAGAAAAGTGGGTTAGTTTAGGTTAGAACTGTGACCCTTACAGTAACGAAATGCTATAAGAACATTGGGTTAGGTTAGGTTAGAACTGTGACACTTACAGAAACGAAATGCTACTAGAAAAGTGGGTGGTTTTACCTCCTTTTAGTTAGGCAAAAGATGCTGTCTTTTTCATTTCATTGTCTGGAGTGTACCATCAACAATAAGTAACCTTTCAACGGCATCCCCCATTGAAGTCGGTTTTTATTTCTTAAAAATTATGTACTTTAGCGTTAGTAGGAAAATTCATACAAATATTATGCACTTTGTCACTGCGCGATATTTTTTTGGTTCAGCATATGACACCACTCTAGAGAGCTATCGTAATAAAGTCCACTGTGAATGGACTCGCACTCTTTTCTACTTGTAAATTACGCCGTGCGCTGAGGCGTGGGCTTAATTTGAATCTCGGGCTCAACGCATGTCGCGTCTTCTTTGATAGGTTTACGATATGAGAAATTCTGTGAACTTAGTTTCATAGTAACGTTTCCCGAGTATCGTTATATTAATTGAATTGCTGTTTTTGTTCTTAATAGTAAAATATATACCTTTCATTAGAAACGCTTCAAATTTAATATGTAATAATATTAACATAACAGTGTCTTGACAAATTCTTTTATACAATTTATACGGATATGGACTAGGGATTGGCTCTCACTCAATCGGCAACACACATGGGAGACCTTTTGAAGTTGCAAGCGCGCACACGCTACAGTGCCTGATTATCATTAGGCAAGTCGTAATCTTAATTTGTGTACACAAAATATACCGCTAGCTATTTCGGCAAGCAAAAGACAGTTCCGAAAATGTTCACTTTTTTATTATACAGATAGTAAGTTTGCTGCGGACGTGGTATTTGTCTGGTTTAATCTCGCTTGACATAGGCCGAAGCGTTTACGAGGGCCGCTCGAGGGTTGCTACACTTGCTACGTTTTATGGACCACTGTTAAATAATGCGGGGACTTTTTGCGTCATACGAGTCTTACAGCATGTCGTTTTTTAAACGTGGGCTTTTTTACGTTTTGGCATACCTACAGTTATTATCTAGAGATATTAGGGGAGAAGAGAATGAAAGCGCCACTAGAATGTAATCAAAAAAGAAATAGAGAAGTGTAAAAACTTATGCACAAAGTTTTTCATAAATGTGTTATTATGTATTTATATTCTTACACATGGGCCAAAATGCACTCATGAATAATAAAAATGGGTCACTATCTATGGAAAAAAAATCGTTTATTTCAAACTTTTAGCCCATAATACATTGAAACACACACAGTTATACACTTAAACGACAATAGTATACAAATTATACAATACATTACAATCACAACAAAATTAAAATAAAATGAGTATATTGAGTGTATTAAGTGCAGTATTGACTTTTTGTGATTAATAATATCACAAAAAACCCAATATGACAAAGTTTTTCTGTGCATATATATGTCGGATTTTATTACAGTTAATGTTGATGTAGATGAAAGAAATATATACCAATAGGCACTGTACAAAGCGAAAATGTTCGAGTTCTCATAAAAATGAAAATGTTAATGTAGCTACACCGATGCACCTTGCGCCAGTAGGTATTGACATGTGGGGTGTCATTCGATCGGGATGCAAGCGGGTGATGCCAAGATTTTCCATCCAATTTATTTTAAACTGCGCCAAACACCTGCTTTTGGTTTTTTAGACACAAATCGGCTTCAAGTACGCACACTGTGAAGTGTGCGATCTCTATAGGCGTTTTTCGGTAGCATCTGGTGCAGAGATAACTTGCTTTTAGAGTCTGCAGTTCTATTTTTGTAAAGCTCAAGGCACTTGGAAAATGCGACGGGCATTTTAATATTGCGGCTTGTGTGGAATTGTTCGCCCCTGTTATGTCAGACATGAGGATACACCCTACCACATCTCTGTAGCATTTCTCCGAGTCGTGTGCTAGCCAAGTTTTGAACTCGGTTAAGCTCGTCGGAATAGCTATTCTGAAATTTCAGCAGCGCATATGCAAATGTCAGCTCTCGACACTGATTGTACGAGTGGCACGGGGAAAATTCATGCATTTACATTAAATTTCACCGAAATTGGATCCCAACTCGTATGTTTATATACGAGCGCACTGTGTCACGTGCCCGCTCTCGATATTTACGATTTTCAATCGCATCTGTCGCGAGTATAAATTTTTTCTCCTCTTTTGTACTGTTTTTAATCAGAGCCGGGGGCGTTATTGGCAGTGTTATTGAAACGTAGCAGCGCCGCTTAGCGGATTAACTAATCGAATGATTGTTTACCACGTTTATTCGTTCGTATCGAGCGCCAACAGCTTTGCGTTAAATGAATGTTGGCTACATTAATTACTGTTTGAGTGCCAGGTTTATGGCTTCGACTTTATCGGGTCATGTGAGATTACGTTTGTTCTCATTATTATTGTTGTTCGCTTTATCAGTGTTACTTGCTCATAAGGGCGTTAAACATTACATATCCTGACGTCATCTCTCAAATTAACCCATGTAACTTTTTTAGATGTTTTTACTTAAATTGGTTCTTCCTTAAAATATAACTCTTTTTATTAGTTTGGTATTTGATACTCGTGAACAGGTGTTATCGATGTGAGTGTTATCAATGTGATAACTTATCATAGATCTCAGGAAGCTTCACACATCTCCAGCTAATTGTATCAACACCAGTAAGTGGGCCGACCGTTCTTTCTCATTTGTAGGAAATGCCGCTCGCGATCTAAAGCCACGTTTACGGGGCGTTACAGCTGTCTTATAAGCATTTTAGATTAATTAAAAAAAAAAGGGTTTTATCTTCAATTTGTTTTCATGTATGCAGCCTAATAGTCCGAGAGTCTGTGGAACAAATTCACAGTCAAGATGTTACCGAGGGTCTTTTAAATAATTACTAAATCCAAGTTTTCTCTGCTCCTGATATCGGATGCCGGATACGACTACAATGAAACAAAAAGTAAAAAGTAACTTATTGTATTATTTGTTGTTCAAAAGAGAATGTTAATGCAAAAATAAATGGACTTGATGGGTGCACTACACTTTTTATAATTACTTTTCATACGGCCTTAATTATACCCCCTGCGTACTAGTTTGGTACTAGTTATAAAAATTATGTAAAACTTTACGTTATCAATAAATGAAATATGACAAAAGATGTTATACAATATATGTATTTATACTAGATAAAATTGTATAAAGTATTACGATATACAAAAATATAATATTACAATAGGCATTTATATCAATGACAGTTTAGATGAAACCACAATAACAAAGGAAACGTATAATAAAAATGACTTTATAACATATAATAATATATCAAATGGCGTTATAACAAATGTATGATAGTTTTTAGGGTTCCGTACCTCAAAAGGAAAAAACGGAACCCTTATAGGATCACTCGTGCGTCTGTCTGTCTGTCCGTCCGTCTGTCACAGCCTATTTTCTCCGAAACTACTGGACCAATTAAGTTGAAATTTGGTACACATATGTAAGTTTGTGACCCAAAGATGGACATGTAACGTAAACATATTAATTTTAAATACGGGGGCCACTTTTGGGGGGTAAATGAGAAAATTAAAAAATAAAGTTTGTCAAACTATAGGTATATGGTTACATATCAAATGAAAGAGCTCGTTGTGAGAATCTTAAATATATTTTTTTTATAATTTTAAGATAAATAGTTTAGAAGTTATACCATTACCCCCCCCCCCCCCCCTTTATCTCCGAAACTACTAGGTCAAAAATTTTGAAAAAATACACAAATAGATCTTTACCTATAGATCACCGGAAAACCTATTAGAAATGTGCAGTCAAGCGTGAATCGGACTTAATTACTTACAAAAAGATCCGATTTCATTACTTAAGTCAGACTTAATTACTTAGTTTTTGATCCGACCCCTACGGGTTTTTTAAAGACATTTCACATAATAAAATACATTGTTTAAATTGTGTAATGTACGGAACCCTTGGAACGCGAGTCCGACTCGCACGGCCGGTTTTTTTTAATTATATTAAGCATTACACACCCGGATTTGACACCACAGGCACAGGGTATTTTCTATTTTTATTTTTCTCCAAAAATCATCCGAAATCCGATATCGGATCGGACAATGTGTAAACGTTCTTAAGTGTGTGGTCTTGTATGCATTATCCAACCTCTTACACAGTTCTAACGATCTGACTGAATTTTCAATTTTGACTGAAGAGTAGGGCAAAATTTTTGATGAACTGTTATCGATATAGCCTTAATTATTGCATAAAATGGTTACCATTAGGTAATCGGTTTTCAGTTCAGTCTATCTATGTATTATAACATGCAAAGGCCCAAGGTGCTACCTATAGTACTTATTCAGTTCGATGAAATTTAAGTTATATGCAATAGGAACAGAGTTAAGAGCATTTGCTTTGTTTCGTTACATTTTTGAACAAAACAAAATCAACTCTTTTCCCTGCACTGTGGGTTTCGAAATAAAAATGTATTAAACGCAATAAATACGTTTATTGACGTGGCACAACAATACAACTCAGTACACATTCCATATCGCTCGATCATAGTTTTTCTGCGGCGTCATTACGATGTTAAATTCTAAACAACATTCCTATTAACTTAGCATAAGTTCATTCATAGATTACGTTCCGACACACGCCCCGAACCATCGCAAGCGGAACCTAGGAAAGGCAATAAATAGGCACTCGGCGATCGATCTCCGCTCTCGCGCACAAATCAAACGGCACGTCAAAACAATGGCGGCCACAGCTGCGGGGGCGATCGTGCAGCCACCCGCCGGTTATCGTCAAACCGACTTATTTATACCGACAGACCTACATACACTTTCCGTGAAAATCATTTGTCTAATAGCTAGGTACTGATTTCATCTCTATACCATATATCTACCCGTCTCTTCTTAGTCACTGATCTGTCATGCTTTATACCAAAGAAGAAAAAACGTGCCTTGAAAATCAAGAAAATTTGATTCTCGCTCAGAGGGCGCTATTAGCTTTGGCCTACTGTCGTATAGATGGCGTTGACGGTTTCGTTTGTTATTTAACAATTTTAACGCATATCAGTGAAATAACATGGGTCAAGATCATAAAAATGATTAATGCATATAAAAAAAATCGTTTATCCATATTTAAAAACATTTTATCGTATTTTTATAAATCTTCATTTTTAGTTTTAAAGTGTGTCGATGGATGGCAGTGAATTTACTGTGGTTACAAAATTTACTATGACAGTACCGCTCTAGTATAAGTTACTCTATGTTTATACTATAATTCTCTAATACAGGGTAAATACCTATTGCATTTTCATAAGTGGTCCTCTGAATATTATCGCTTAGATTTTCGCCATTCCTTAGACACAGCTTTATAGGTGGCTTTAATTATTCAAGTTGCAGCCTCAACTAAAATAAAAACTGATACTTATAACGCTAACTAAAACCGTGTTGTGAGGTACCTAGATTGTACAACTAGGCTTAGCTCTAAAGATAAAGTTAATGACAGTTATTCGATTTCGTTCACAGCTTTTTCCCAATGCAACGGTTCTAACTGGCCTTGCTGTGCCGGCAAAGTTATCAATCCGAACCAATGAACCATTAGATATCGAGAACCTGTTACAATGAGTGTTGTAAAAAAACATGAATGAATGTAAGTTTTTGTTAACTTGTCGCTGCGTTTCCGGCGGGCTCGGTCGCACGGCGCCGTGGAGAATCGGCGTACGCGTCGGACTCTGGCACCTGACCACTGGACGCTGACGCTGCGTTTACGATCACGGAGGACACGGAGACGAGTCATGGTGCCGAGCAATCGGTCTCCGTTCAAGTATCTTCGCACCGTGGACGTTCCGTCGATAAAGACAAAGATTATAAAATAAACCAACGGTTTACTTTAATAGGACTGGTTTGTTTGTCGTTAAATTTACTTATTACTAGACGCAAATTTAACTCTATTTAAAGCGATATCCGGTAATTTTGGTCGCGTCTTACCTGTAGTCATAGTCAAGTTAACTTTAAAGTCCAATTGTTGCACTCATTATAAGAATATCTCCTCTTCTAAAAATCTATGCTTTTGCATATACGCTGTCAACTATGTATTGTCTCTACACCCAGTATACAGACGTTTTATATTAAACTTACGAGTAGCTAATTTTTTTTAAAAACTTTTTTTCGATAATATACACTCACTTTATAGAAGTGCGTGAATTATTAAACTTTAAATTATATCTTCGTTCTCAAAGAACAGGCCGACATTGCACGGGCTTTCTTGTGCTGACGCAGACTGTAGTGACATAGATAGGAACTGTTGCGATTCCATCTCCAAAATATGGAATATACATATTGCAAGATACCTTATACTCTTTTATGCTGTTAATAAAAACAGCCCATTTTCTAAAGAAATGTTAGTATGGCTATCTTCCGCAGCATGTACCTAAGTTTTAAAATGTATACTGCTGTAACTTATGAACTAATGGTCCAAACTTATAGTTTATTTACTCAATAAATAAAACGGTACTGAAAATCCCTCTTTATTTCACTTAAACAATGTACATATATTTAAGTAGGTGAGCACGTAAGTACTTACATTTGTTGGCAATAAAGAAATGAAAGAAAAAGCATAAAAGTCGTCAAGAAGCATTAGTAGACGTTTACGAAACGTTTCACGTAGAGGGTTCATCTCCGAGTGTCTCGGAGGCTGGAAAAAAATAGTAAGAAGCAACAGGTAGCCATCCAATTAGCGGGAGCCGCACTCGAGTGGAGGCGCGTCGCGCGACACCGAGCTTTGACGGCTCCGACAAAAACTGCCCTCCGCCTCGCTTGCCGCGGCTACACTAGCGCTTTTTGTCCCGCACATATGTCGCTCGCGTCAGTTTGACTTTTTCGACCTCCGTGTAGCAGCCTCAATTACGAATATATAAAACGAAATCGACAGTCGTTGTAAAATTATACTGGTAAATATGACATTTATGAGCCAGCATACTGTACGATGATTACACACGCAAAATCGATAAATGATCTCGATAGTCTTATACTGTACAATTTAAAATGCCAAAATTGCATTTCTTATCAATATCAACGTTAAAACTCTTGCAAATATTTTCAATTTCTCTGGAATAATCATTCGGGTGCAATAAATCAGAAGTGTCCTCCGGCTTTGGCTTCCCGCGACATTTTCGAGAAGAGCAACTTTAATTCTTAATTATGGCCTTGCTCACTGTGTCGTATTTATTTTACTTTGTGAAATTATCGTTCGCGTTTCCTTGTCTGATCACGCGATCAATAATAAAGATGGTCATTTATATGAGCGATTAAAAGCAAATTTTAGGCTGTCGATTCGTTTCCTTTATTTTTTCGTAATTTTATATTACGATCACCATAAACGTTTGGGCTAATTTAAAGTACCTTAAACCCTTGTGCTTAATAAAGTATGAGTTTAAAGCAATATCTGTCATTAATAATGCCCATTGCCAATTTTCAATAAATGACTGTATATTAAACTTCGGTGCCTCGGTTAATACAAAGTAAAAGTGGCATACCATTATTGGAATTTTAATTTATAATTTGTCCCCCGATTTTTGGGTTTCGCTCGGAACGCGAGCGGTAATGGGAAGGCATGCCGCGCCACAGTCGCACGCTGTCCTCGTCTCAACTATGTATAAAATAATCCGGATAATCGTACAAATCGCTCAATTTGCTAGGAACTTGATTAACAAAGTATACAGTAGGATACTATGTGCTTAGAAGTCCAGTTACTCCCTGGATGAGCGTGTGATGAAGTTTTAATGACATAATTCAGATACCGCTGACTCGATTAACCTGGCTACCGGCTAAAGACCTATCTTCACGCGGCCGTCCTGTTACTGGCCTATTGCTTTAATAGTTATTATCGTACGTATCTGGACAGCGATTGTGTTAAATAGAGTTGGCTTGAATAGTTTGATTTACTGCCTTCAGTACACTGAGGAAATGATCTAATGCTTTTAGCTAAGTAGCTAAATAACTAAGTTTTCATACAATAATTAGGTTACCCGTGTTGTTACACAATATAAGGTTTTGACATCGTCATGCACCAGTAGCTACATTAAATACTGCAGAAATTCAGTAATGTTGTAAAGTAAGGTGTGAAACAATCGCTTATAGTTGTACTAAATGAAAGCCTTGTACACGCGGCGGCTCGGTAGAAGCTCATCTGATAAGCGCGCGTGACTTCACACGCCGGCGGAGATATCTGGCGGCTCTCTATTTGTGCTACAGTTTTTATTGCCACATACTAGCACCGTCGTGACCCGCACTGCTTTCCTAATACGGGGTAAGTATTAAGAAAGCAGCCTCTTAGTTCCTGTCTACTAATTCTAATGAGTCGTTACTACTTCAATGAACGATATCACATCTATTCGGAATATTTACCACGTGGGCCGGCTCCTGCTTGATCTATAGTGGCAGTAAAATTTGTGCCGTATGTTACTTCTTCAGTAGCTGCATAAAAAAAATAGGAACGCTATCAAATATATAAGACACGTTTTTATATCTGTAATAATTTTAAACTTTTATTTTATGGTTGCAAGATTTACTATATTCTTCGGCCATTTTATAAAAGACCTTAAAGACTTACCAAATTTGCATATTATTTGGGCTGATTTTATTCCGTATAGTCTCTTTAACATGCTTAATGAAGAGGTCATTATTGGCGATATATATTGCGCCATAACTCAATTGATGGGAACATAATGCTTCGATTAAGGTGTCAAGTTTATTAGAGATCGGAAATGTTACCTTAACTTAGATATTAATGTCAAGTCCTCCTAATCTTTATTTTTACTCAGAACTCAGTAAACACTCATTCCAGTAATGGGCGTTGTTCTTTTATCATGTTAGTAATTAATCAAGCACTACTTACTAAATGCCGCTGGTTAATTTAGTTAAGTGTTGTTAACTTTGTGTTGGGAATGAGTACAATGTGACCCATTTTCATCGCTCTAGCTAGAGACTAACAGGCAGTACCTATTAACCGATTAATAGGCTATCGACATTGTAATCTCATTTCACTGTAAGTGCCATTGAAATGTGTGTTAATAACCTATAACAGGGCAACCACATGACCCCAGGTCGAGCGCGTGCCTTGCCTCATTCGCATGACTGATACCTACGTGTGAACGACATTGCGTTCCGGAATTAGTTTAGACGTTTCGGAGATAAAATAATTAAAATAAAGGAACACATGATACCTACTTAATTTAACAACAACGGTTGTTGATCCTATATTTTTCCATCATGATCCTTATAGTTTGTATTGCGTCAGTGGTTGACCTGGATGCTGTGAAGCCGAACTGGTTTGGAGGGTTAGCAGGAGCAAAACTGAATACCTGAAATATCCGTTTAGTGGCAACAGTACACCGGAAACTATCTGCATCGGAACAACACCTATTCCTACTGTAGAAAAGTTTAAATACCTTGGCTCTATACTTACACCCGATGCCAATATTTGCGCGGACGTGTCACACCGAATTAATGGCGCCTGGCAAAAATGGAGATCACTTACTGGTGTGCTGTGTGACCCACGTATCCCCATAAAGGTCAAGGGTAAGGTGTATAAAACGGCGGTTCGTCCGGCGTTACTATACGGGTCTGAATGTTGGACAACAAAGAAGTCGCACGAACAAAAGGCACATACCAATGAGATGAAGATGCTCAGGTGGGCGGGAGGTGTAACCCGAATGGACAGAATCCGAAATGAATACATACGAGGTAGTTTCAAAGTTGCACCGATCGCAGATAAAATCCTTGAAAATCGTCTTCGTTGGTATGGCCATGTCAAAAGAAGAGAAGAAGACCACGTGGTACAAATTACGCTGAACCTACTAGAACAGACGAGGAGAGGCAGAGGTCGCCCCCCTTCCACATGGTGGAAAAACATAGAGAGACCTCAAAAAAGCCCAATTGCCTGAGCAGACAACCCAAGATCGTACGACTTGGCGCAGTAAAGTGAGGAGACCCGACCCCAAATAATGGGATAAGGAGAGGATAAAGAAGATATACCTACTTAACAGAATGACCACGTTCGGGAGTGATGAAGTGTGACGACGATCGTTCTCCTGAATTATCGTTTCAGTACACTGAAAGAAATGATTGCATAACAGTAACAAAATATTTTGTTACTTTAATACTTATCAAAAAATTGGGACTTGCAAACTATGACACCAGCTAACAGGTCGGTTTGTTACAACGAAATCAGTTGTAAGATATTGATCAAAATTCATTTCCTTATAACTTAAGTTCAGTAATTTTCTGAATAGCTCAACGAGTTCGGCAAATTTTTTTTTCAGTGTGTGTGTTGTTTAGTTTACTTGCCTAGTTTGATTACTTTGTTATAAGTTTCTGAGCCATTGCATATTTGAATAGTTTCACGCTTTATAAGCTAAACATAAATACTCTTGTATTATGATTATAGTTATATATGACTGACAATAGTTATAATAAAACTGAAAATCTTAAGGTTAAATAATATTCTCTATTACATTATAACTATTATCAGTCATAGCTTGATGGATCATCGATGTTTATGGATGTCTTTCTTTCTCTGGTTTCATCAAAAACCCCTTATATAAGTACGACAGACAGCTCTATGTCCAATTTGTTACGTGTAACCGTTTTCGTGCTTTAAGGTATGTGTTAATTACCATGTCGTTTCTTTTGAGGTTTTATATATATATATATATACTTATATATAATTATCATAACCCGAAGTACATTAAATTAACTACAGAAGTTGAACATAAATAAAACCAAATCGTGGTTGGCTACCTTAGGCTGTCGTCAACGCATATTGAATTGCGAACTGTTAATGGTTTCCCAGATTTCACGGTAAACATATAACAGTCGTTTAAAATTGCTTTATCTGTAGGTACCTACTCACCGTCGTAATTGCCTCCTCGAACGAATCGTTTATCATATTAGTAGATTTTAACTCTAAGCCGCCTATGTTCATTGCATTTACATGTGAGATTTGTTTCAGAATTTAATACATGTTTCGCCAATTGTATAAATATATTACATTTAACAACTAATTTACAAATCTACACGAGAATTGCCTATTGTGGTCACTGGTTAAATCACTATTGCCAGATAATGTTGTCAAATGAACTGTGGAGTGTGATTCGCAATAACGCAACACCACAACTGTTCATTAGTAAATGCATTGATTTGTAAACTTTTGCATTTCAATTGCAAACTTAGCGCACTTTGTTTGTCCTCGACACAATGCTAATATGGCCGCGGATAGAGTGTACAGCAATTATCTTAATGTCTCACTAGACTTTCTCATGTAGGTAGAAGACAAATGTGAAGAATTTCTTTTCATTAACTATACATTAACTACATGTGTTTCTCGTAGACGTCTGTGGAAGGGCGATGAAACCCAAGGCAGTGCACAATAAATCAGTGGCTACGACTGTATTTTTTTCTTAATCAGCTCATATCGGTGCTTCGTTGTGGCCGCCTAATTATTGTCGACTTTTACGATCGACATAACGAGTTTTCACTTGGAGCCAATCACGATTTTACGGCATACACACCTGAGTCTTTAATTAATCTATAAATACTTTCAAAATTGCCTTTTTAAATTTGTCCCGTGTGTTTATTGCTTATAATAACAGATTTGATCAAAACAATGTTTATTAAAATCGAACCAAAAATCTTTTCGACGGACTGATTTAAGTAAGTATTCCACTTGATTATAACGCTGTTTTTTGTTTCTTGGCCAAAAATTCCCGTGAAAGAATCCACTGGGAGGAAGTTATATTGATTTGATATTAAATTTATAGGCCAAGCAATAAGATTAGGTATAGAGGGAAATGCTAGGAACAAATTTTTTGACTCCGTAACTTTGTTTGTACTAGTTAGGAACATAATCAAAAGTCCCCGGCCGTAACCCTGGTGCCGCGGGGGAAAGGGGGGTTTGAACGTCTCATATTCCGGTTTTTCACTCTTAGCGACATGACTACTAAAACAAAAAGAAAGCTGATTTAAGTTTAATCAAATAAAATTTTTCGGTATCTTATAGTTTTCGAGATATTCTTTATTGAAAGTTCATTTGGGGGCTCTCAAGTTTATCTTGATTACTACATCAATAAAACTGCTAGGCCATGTTTGGTATCGTTTTCGTATAAATCGGGAGTGCCAAATTCATTTATATCACATTGACACCATTCCGAAGTAAAAACATATAAATTTTAAACAAATACCTTTTTATTTAACTCCTCTTCACGCTTATACAGCTAAACCGATTTAGTCGAAATTTGGTATAGAGATGTTTTAAATCCCGAGACAGGACATAAGATAGTTTTTATCTCAAAAATCATACTTTGAAGGTGTGAAATTAGGTGTGAGGGGAATTTAGCTTCTTCGCGTTATGTGCCGCACGAAGTTGAATTCCTAAGGTTAATACTGTTTAAGTTTAGGTTTGAAGTCATGTTTGGTATCATTTTCAACTAATGCAAACATATAGACCATCCCAAATATTATTTAAATCAGTTCAGCGGTTATTGATTCCCCATACAAACTCCTCACTTTTCACACCCTCAAAAGATGATTTTGGTTATAAAAACTATTCTATGTACTGTCCCGGGACTCAAATCATCTCTATACCAAATTTCAACGGAATCGGTTCAGCGGTTTAAGCGCGAAGAGGAGTTTGAAAAAAAAAAGAAGCATTTTTTTAAATTTTGTTTTTACTTAGGAATAGTGTCAATGTTGATACCATAAATTAATTCAGCACCCCCGATTTATACGAAAACGATAGAAAACCCGGCCTAGCGGCTTCACTGAGTAGAAAATCAAGATAAAAATAAGAGCCTTAAATAAACATTCAAGAGCGGATATCTCAAAAACTATACAAGATATCGAAAAACTTGATTTAATGAAATTTTGTAATAAATTAAATCACTTTTTATTTAGTATAAGTGGCCTTGTCGCTCAGACGCATAGTTTCAGAGATATAATCGAAAAACCGAAAAATGGAACCTTCAAACCCCCCTAGGGCTCCACCCCCGGCACCAGGGTTACGGCCGGGGACTTTTGATGTTCACCTCCTAACTAGTCCAAACAAAGCTACGAAGTCAAAAATTGTGTTCTAAGCATTTCCCTCTACCTTTTTTTAAACGCTTCGTTTCCTGGCCTATTAGGATAATTAGTTAATTAGGTTTTAGTGAAAAATTGATTAGGTTTGTTTAACATCAGCGGCTTTAATATGCTCTAGTACGTATCAAGCTTTCGGATCTCAGATATTAACATATTGATTGTGGTTTGTATATAGATGTACAGCGTGAGACAGACTCGGCAGTTTCACTTCGTGCGGCACATAATGTGAACTAGTTTACACCGAATAGGGCTGCGCCTTGGTATGTCCAATAAAAATAAATTACAACACCGTAAATATGCTTTTATGATTCTCTTACCATTAGACACTGGCTGTATATGGTAACAAACATGGTTCCTGGACGTTAAAGCTAATTACTTATTAGATAGTAGACTTACTGGACTATATTATTTTTGGTATGTTAAAGGTGAGTAACGACACAATATTTTCAATTAAATGGTTGCGTTCCAGAAAAAATACCATTGGTAAGTACATCACTATTCGTTGTAAGGCGAGCATTCACCGTTTCTCACATCCAGTTGATCGAGTTATCTCTAAATCTAAACACAGCGAGATGGAAGAGGAGATACGACTATCTGGTCGGATGCTGAGGTGTCTGGATATTAGGAGCGTAAGCAATTTGTCAAGTTCGATGTCCATCGTGTCAGTGGCGGCCGGGCCGGTGACGTTACTTCGACACTGGGCTACTCATTTTATACTTTATTTTCTAGTCGAATGCCCCAATCACACATGTGTTTTCGTTGTTCGTTTTGTGAGATCGTTAAAAAATCTTTGTACCTAATTAAGTTTTTCTTTATTTTATATTTACTGAGCGTTGACTCTAATCCAGTGAAAAAAGTGTTCTGTGACGTTAGTATTAAGTTTTAAAATTTGTGACTGTGTACAGCCGTGTAGTCGTGATCTAAGGCTAGGTTCACACGACGTATTTTCCCGTATATCGTATACGGGATTTTATCGAATACCGTAGTGACAGCAAAATTTGTATGGCAACGTTCAAAATCGTTCAAACGGCTAGACGTCTTTCCCGCATAGACGCCGTGTGAACGATTTTGAACGCTGCCATACAAATCTATTTCGGATTTACTTTCTATCTCTGTAAGTGCCCGTTTATTGTTCCTCGTTTATCTTATTTCGAGTTTTCAATTCAAAGAAAAAGCATTTTTTGGAATCTATGTGGATTAAGCTGTAGCGTTTATCTTCTTATTGGAATCAGCTTGAACTTTAAAATTATGCGATTTGATTCGGCAACAATATCAAATACGTATTATTACCACTTAAATAGGAAAATATTTGACAGGAAACATTGTTCTTGTGAGATAGTTCTCGCTACAATATAACGGTTATATTGGTCAATAGCTGTTGGCATTGACTTTTTGTTGACTTAAATCTTTTTCTTTTATTCGAACGCTTGTTCGAAATTTAAATTTTGTTTATTTGTAAATAAATTAACCGACTTGTTTCAGTATTTATTTGAGTCTGAAAATAAATCCGTTGCGAGGTGTAGCAACCTTAAAAATGTGTATAATAAACTAAAGCGTATTAATCAACCTGAGACCATGTTGTTCAAATAATACCTCTGCTTATTTAGTAACCAATTTGCCTGACATCATTGAATATTTTATCTGCCTTCGACTGGCAAAATTCATTGTTACATGGCTACATTTTGACAATTTATGAAGCAATCAGTGTTTCTTTCTCAGTTTATATGAAGAAAATTATTTATTTTATCTCGAAGACGGTGCTGGAAATTATTTCGGAGGTTGCTTAATATTCATTGATCTCGACTCACGATTTGTTTACGTCCATGTGCGTAGGCGCCCGAGCAAGGGTTTTGGAAGCGCCCTAATATAAGAAGGCAGCGTTGAAGACTTCAAGCAGAGGGACTTTTACGGTGTTGCTGTCGAACAATGTGATTGTTTGATAATGTTACCTGAGCTAGTTCCGAAATTAGAGCGTCCTCAATAGCTCGCTTTATTATTACCTATTGGTAATATTTATTGCTTCCGCTTGCTGTTCTGATTGGGACAAGGCGTAAAAGGCACCTAACGAGTCGCGGCGGACGGTCGACCGGTTTCACGCCGCTGCAGCTTCATGAGGTGTGAATGCGCCGTCCAATGGGATGCACTTCCATAATTCTTCTTCGACAATTTTTGAACCATTTAAATCACATGAACTCAAATAGACGGATGTTCTTTAAGAATGTGCTGTAATGGAATTAATCTTTGGCCCAGGTCGTTCTCACCCGCCGCCCGCGACGGGCCACCGTGCCCGCCACGTGCGGCGGGTGAGAACGACCTTTACCCGTACCATGAGTCACTGACAGTGTCAAAACTGACTTATACGCTAACGTCTACGTAACTTACTTTTTATACATATTGCTCGCACTAATATGTTAGTACGAGCGCGATGCATAGAATAGTACATTTCGATGCTAGTGTGGAAAGTATGTCATTACCTCACGAGTACCGAGATATATTGCCACGAGCCGTAGGCGAGTGGCAAGACTTGGGACGAGTGAAGAATGACATTTCCGCACGTGTATCGAACGACGTTTTTTAATACAGTTGCGAAAAAATAAGAAAAGCAACTGGAACAGAATTCGAAACTTTTATTTTATTAATTCTGTGACATCATTGACATTGACATTATGAAGAAGTATTTTTCTAGCTTTTATTCGACTAGAATAGATTTTGTTATTATTATTGAACCCACTTCAATGAAAGTTTTTTCTTCAAATGCATGTTCTATAAGACAGAAACAATTGTAAATATTAAAACATTGTACTTATTACCTAAATATTGTTATTTATGATTATTTGTGTATCGTATATTTATAAAAACAATATCGAATGTTGCCTTTGGAAACTTAAAACATTCTTGCAGTAAGAAAATACGCCTCTTCTTTGACAGGCGTTCCGTTCCATTCAGACAACTTATTAAGAACGGTTTTTCAACATTAAAAAATAAACGTGTTATGTTATAATACTTATAATGATGAAGAGGTAAGTAATAAAATATGAAATATGCATATTTTTCGTATTCTTACATTAACAGTAGGTTTTTATGTTGATAACGACGTTTAAATAAAACTAATATTAACACTCATCAATAAGTAGTCATGAATTGGAACAAGTAAAAATTTAAAAAAATGGGAAAAGTAAAAAGCACTAGTTCGCAAAAACCAACTTTCCGCACGCTAAACAGCCACGAAAAGTAGCACTTTTTGAGCAACTGTATTATAAAGTAAGTTACGTTCTCGATAGCGTTTATATCAGTGCCAAACTGGTGGTAGCCACACTGTGCCTTTGTGCATTCCTTCAATTTTAAGATCTACGAACTATTTTCGGAGTCTATGTACTTCCAATGTTTTATTAGTTTACCCGCTTATGCGTGTGTAATTCCACTAATGATTAATGTGAAAAAAAAAACCCGGCCAAGTGCGAGTCGGACTCGCACACGAAGGGTTCCGTACCATTACGGAAAAAAACAGCAAAAAAATCACGTTTGTTGTATGGGAGCCCCATTTATATATTTATATTATTCTGTTTTCAGTATTTGTTGTTCAAAATCATGTCTTCGCTGGAAATCTTACATGAGAGTTAATTTTAGTGTACCCACTGTAGACAAATCTCTTTCAAACCTTCCTTACAAATCTTATTTATGTGAAAGTTTGTATGTGTGGAGGTTAAGGCATTGTAAGGCATGTATGTCTGATGCTACCTGAAATAATACATATAGTACATTTAACCCCAGCATTCATCCCCTGAGCCAGGCCTCCTTCACTCGTTTAAGGCCACGCGCTATATGCCTACCGCTCGGCGTATCGTCGACGATACAATCGACAGAGGGCCGCCGAACGCCCGCCTGAGCGCTCGCACCGCACGTTTCCCGCGCTTACGCTTCGAAATGCCAACCACTTAATTATTGTGCAGTAGATGGGTGTAAAAGTCAAAAAAACAAAAGAAAATTTGTCGTTTTTTAGGGTTCCGTACCCAAAGGGTAAAAACGGGACCCTATTACTAAGACTCCGCTGTCCGTCTGTCAGTCTGTCACCACAGGCTGTATCTCATGAACCGTGATAGCTAGACAGTTGAAATTTTCACAGATGATGTATTTCTGTTGCAGCTATAACAACAAATACTAAAAAGTACGGAACCCTCGGTGGGCGAGTTCGACTCGCACTTGGCCGGTTTTTTCATTTCCGAGAGACGAAGAAAGGTGGGTAGTATTTTAAATCTATCTTTATGAATTTTGTCACTATTTATTTCTTTGAACATAAGTAGATAAAACGTAAATTAAGGAGTTTTTTGAGCCAGGTATTATAAGTGTTGGTTTTAAATATTTGATTGACTAATATAAAATATGGTTGATTCGCAACATTCGTTTTATTACAATAATAACATAAGTAACAGTACAACCCTAGCGCATTCTTACGATTACGCGTTGGCACGTGGCTCGCATGGCGAGCAAGGCAGTCTCGACTCTTTGTGCGCGTTACTTATGGTACATTTCTTCTCGTCCTGAGCAGCAGGTATTAATATTAAGATTTTGTAGGCTATTATAGCGTAGGTATTTTCGCTTTTGTATGGGAATGATGTATCTGTTACGTAGTAACTATTTATTAATCTGTGCCTGAGCGAGCGATCCTCCCTTTGTATTCTGGTACGTACATATTTACCAGAATACTAAGGGAGGATCGGTGGGGGTGGCAGTTTTTACACTGCTAGTAGAGCAGCGAACATAAGCTAGCCCGTGTCATTACATTTTTAGGGTTCCGTACCCAAAGGGTAAAAACGGGACCCTATTACTAAGACTCCGATGTCTGTCTGTCTGTCCGTCTGTCACCAGGCTGTATCTCATGAACCGTGATAGCTAGACAATTGAAATTTTCACAGATGATGTATTTCTGTTGCCGCTATAACAACTATTACTAAAAACAGAATAAAATATATATTTATGTGGGGCGCCCATACAACAAACCTGATTTTTCTGCCGGTTTTTGCGTAATGGTACGTAACCCTTAGTGCGCGAGTCCGACTCGCACTTGGCCGGTTTTTTTACTTGTAAGTATCGGAATTGTGGTGTTTGGTATGTGGGTTGTTTTTGAATGCTACGCCGACGCCTTGAGGAATCCGCGATTCGAAACGGAGTCGTATCACGTCGATTGTCATATGTTCGTGTGACCGGCACTCGTGCTACCGCCGTGAAATTAGTAATCTAACCAATTATCGCCATTATGCATGAATGCGGACCAGAACTTATACAATCGATTAGCTTTACTGTGGATAATGCGTTGATTGTATCAATCTTTGTGATTCGATATCGGCTACCCGTATTTTACAGTAAACCCGCACTTAAATTAATAATTGTTTCCGTTGCACTTTTTGTATTATCTCATAAACAGATCGAATAATTTAGTGTGTTCACACTAGGAGTAATTTTATATGAACAGCTCTAAAGAAAAGCCTTATTCTTGTCAAAGAATTCAAATTTATTCAATTTACTTCGAACAAGTAAATGCACAAAAGTATCGCTCGAAGGAGGCGAACTAATTAAAAGTTTGCTTTCGTACTAATAATTCGTTTGACTGTCAGAGTTTTGCGTCGTTAATTTTAATTAAAGAAACGCGGAACCAAGTTTCGTAACAATATTAAAGCATTGAATTGGTGATCCGCTAAACTTCGTCATTCTGTTCGCGGATGACCGTCCATTTTTTTAAATTAACCCTTCATTCGGTCTCATCTGCTTCGCCATTAGAGAAGTTTTTGGTTTCTACAGGACTACGGCGACTGGATAAATTAATTATAAGTAGGAGTTATACAGCGCGCTCAGTTGAGACTTTAAGACGTCGCCTGCCTCGCCTCACTTCGGAAGACAAAAATTAAAAAAAGTTCCTGTTTAAGTAAGAACCTCTGCTCTACTTTTAAAATACTGTCACGAGGGGTGATATTTTGCGGCAGTTAAGTGTACTTTATCCGTTATGACTTTCGCAATATTGTCTGCTGTGCTTTTACTTATATACCTACTCTGAATTCACGTTCTTTAACGTGCACGTCCCGCCTTTAACGTAATTCGTTATTATCATCGCTACTACTTACGTAACCATGTGTTCACACGCATATTCTCAGTATTCTCACCATTAGGAGGATAAGGTCTCCGATTGTCGATTTCATTAGTTGCCAAGTCGGCTTTCGCATCTTCGCAATGCCGCGCTCCCTTTGTCCACGTATTAATCTCGGCGGGTTTCTTTGCGTCTTTGATTAAGGCCAGCTGTGATGTATTTCTTGCACGCTGACCTAATGGAAAGGCATACATCAAGTGTCCACCTTATTGGCTAGCGGATTGGCTTAATGGCGCCGATGCCTGTCTGAAAGTTCTGGAACGTACTAAATTTCGTCACGATTATTGTGTAAATTTTTACGTTCCCAACCGTTATAAAAAATATATATAACAGACCATATTACTTTTTATTTATTATGTGCCTATCTATAACCGGTTCGACTAATGGGATCCTTGTTACGGTAGTAGACGTATATAGCATTAACCTTTCCCATTTGAATGAATTCTCAAAGTTTACCACGTTAACGTTAATTTATCGAGTCTCGTGTGTTATCTTGATAATGTCAGACCATTTACATGCAAATATAACGTGACAGCGTATAGTTATCGCGTTTGCAGCTTCTTTATTCAACCGAAGGTCAAAAAGCTTCGTGCGTTATCTAACCAGTTGTATAGTAGTCTGAACATTTTGTTTAAAACACACACATATATCTATAATTAAGATAGCTATCGTAGCATGATGAATAAAGGTATTTCGTTTTGTTAACTAGCTAACGGTCTAGGAGCCTTCTTTTTAACCAATACATCAATGAGACGTCAGTTTTTGTCGAGAAAGTCGGCGCGACGAGACTGGGGCTGGCATGTTGTACGTACACGTGTCAGCCTCCGCCCAAACTCCCAACGTGTGTCATAGTTCACTGTTTTAACAACAATTAATCACATCTTTTCACCGTCGACTAATTTTTTAAATGTGATTTGATATACAGGTACTGACTGTTACCATAATGTTATAAATTCATAGAAAGTATACCAGTAAGTTCAATGGTTTCAAAATAATTACGAATAATACTTATGCTAAAAATATTTAGGTTCATGCTTCTATATTTTCTGACTGCGGCCAAAACCAAAAATTAAGTTAACGTAAATTCCACTTTATTTAGCGTCAAAACGAATTAGCCGATTTTATATAATTAGGTAATACGATTCGCATTTAAAGTCCCTGTATGTTTTCTGTAGATTTACATTTATATATGCAAGGCTCAGCTATGTCCAGACCAGGGGTGACCCCTTGTTTCGCAGACAGAAATTTCATATAATTTTGTTTCACAGAAAATGTTTCGTATAATACTTGGTCCTTGTATATTTAGTTCGAATATTTTTGTTTCAAAGACTATTTACTTGAATGAAACATATGTCACAGAAACACATTTCAATGAATTTTATAATCACATTTTTTTATTTAGCAAACTTATCAAACAGTAGAATTATGTTTGAGGTATTCTTGTTTCCCAGACACAAATTTCACAGAATTTCGTTTCACAAGAAACTGTTTCATATAATATTTGGTCCTTGTATTTTTATTTCGAATATTCTTGTTTCAACACCTATTTACTACAATGCAACATATGAAACGAAACTATTATTATTTGTATTTAAGAGTACGGGAGCGCGGGAATGCCGCCTGTGTGATGGGCACCATGGGCACCTTGCCTAGGGGCAAAATTTAGAGGGTCCTTTTACGTAAGTATTTTTAAGTTTATGTTCACATTATTTTTATTTTTAGTATTATCATTTAATTTAGTTTGTAGTATGTTTAAGTTTTTATTTTCTTAACATATTTATTAACAATGGTTAGTATACAGATTTAATGTTACAATTTAAATACAATAACAAAACTTATAAACCATTATTAAAATTAACCTATTAACAACCACTGTATTTGTGTAAATAAATAATGACATATGTATGTAAACAAGAAATTTGTATCCCGGGTCCAGTTTTTAAAGCATTTTGTAATATAAATTTAAAGAAAAAGCGAATTTGAAGACAATAGCGGCATTTTCACAATGGCGGGTCCTTGCTATCAATACACGTAATGTCTCGTACAAGCATTTCAAACTTAGATCTAACGCTGTGTGCGTGTATTAAAATTTCTATCTAACACGTTTACAGAGATGCAGTATCACGGCGTGCAACGATCGTAAATGTCATCTGAAAATTTATATTCATTACGATTAGATAGCAGAGCACAATGGTCAGGCTATTGTTGTAACCGTGTGCCACCTGATCGATGTCCGATATTGCGTTTTTATGGTCGAAGCGGACCTCCTCTTCCCCATATAGATTTACGCCCTTCAAAAACAGTAGGATTTGTGTTTTACATTACTGGCCACACATTAGCCTATCACGAGTTAATTTATACACCGCCCACTTCGAGCTTCTACTAGAAGTATTACATTACAATGCGTGTCTCGAATAAAATATTATGCAGACATCTACTAATGGCACGCCGCGCCGTTTGAATAGAATAACTTTATTATAAAACAATAACTTTTCTAGCGATAAAACGAATTTTTTTTTTGTTTATTACTTTCTCATTAAGTTTACTTTAAGTACATGAACAGTTATTTTTCTTTGTGTGTGATAGATAATTGATGTAAGTATTATGTATATGTATAATTTTTACTTAGATGTTTGGGGAGCACTCCGTACATGTAACTAAAAATAAAATAAAAAAACCGGACAAGTGCGAGTCGGACTCGCCCAGCGAGGGTTCCGTACTTTTTAGTACATATTTGTTGTTGTAGAGGCAACAGAAATACATCTGTGAAAATCTGTGAAAAAAAACGACCACCTTTGCCATCTCTCTCCTGCTCTTAGCCATTCTTGCCAGTATGGCTGCGTTATCCACGTTCGTCCATTTTTAAATGTTGTCAAGCCAGGTGACCCTCCTTCTTCCCCTTCCCCTCTTGCCATCAATTTTGAAAAAACCGGCGAAGTGCGAGTCGGATTCGCGCACCGAAGGTCCCGTACTTTTTCGTATTTGTTGTTATAGCAGCAACAGAAATACATCATCTGTGAAAATTTCAACTGTTTAGCTATCACGGTTCATGAAATAGGTACAGCCTGGTGACAGACAGACAGACGGACAGCGGAGTCTTAGTAATATGGTCCCGTTTTTACAGCACTTGAAGTGACTATGTATTTTAGGGCCACTTGCTTAATCTAGGGTTAGCCACTAAGTCGAAGTTAACCGTTACATTAGGTTAAATTGTACTGGTGACTCCGGTTCTAACCGGTTAACCCCAAGGTAGTGGCTAACCCTGGATGGCGCAAGTGGCCCTTATAATTTTATATCAATCAATCAATACAAATACAAAATACAAAAAAAATATTTCGTTACCAGGCATAGATGAAATATAGGATAAAACAATCGGTTTCACTTACAAATATGACAATTTGGTTAGCAGTAGCCCTCACACTAGGTCAAGCCTGTGTCGTGAGGACTAGGAAATTCAGTAGATTTATCAATAAGATGATGCGAAAAAATACAGATAAAATACGAGTTGCAAATATAAATCTAAATTAAACTTCTTATAAAAACTAATAAACAATCTATATGTTATTATTTTAAACTTATGATAAGTATAAACTGTGCGAGCTTGTGAGTGCATGTGTGTGTGTGTGTGTGCGTGTGTGTGTATGTGAAAGAGAGATGTGGTGTTTACTGCAAAGGTTTCAATATATCTTCTGTTGCCTGGTACGAGAGAGAGGTTAACCATCTACGAACAGTGGCCTGAAATTCGTTGACTGTCATGTCTTGCACATTGAAGAGTTTTGATATGTGGTTATAAATAAACGGATAGAGGAATTGTGGGAAGCGTCTTGCATATTTTATTTTATTTTGAGGGACGCGGAAGATCCTTTTACTACGGAACGATGCGAATCCGGGAGAATTTATTGTGTTGCGATGCATTATCGTGGCTACCTTGAGGAGAAACAATTGGCGGACTGAGAGAGTGTTAGTTTCGGACAGCAGTACCTCTACCATCAGTTGCCAGAGTAAATTTCACTTACTTTAAGTGAATAAACGCGCCGTACGTCACATATTTACGTCGGTTTACGTATTATGTGCCCAACTTCACTCCACTGCAAACGATGCTGTCCCTTTCTAAGTATACTAAAAAACAGAGCAAGAATTATATCGGAGTATTGTACAGCGCCTCTAGGTGTCACCTAAAGAATTAAATATCAAACGTATGAGTAAACGGTAAATTACCTATCGAAATCCTTAGCAAACTACCAGTTTTGACATTGACATATTTACTCACGTCTACGCGGTCAACGTAATTTACTTTCTTGTATATATGTATGTGTTTATTTTTAATTTAATATTAATAATATTACCTATATTTAAGCTATCATATAATGTTTATAATTCTCTGAATTCAAAATTCTGGGCTAAATCATCAGTGGCGTGCCTAGAGTTTTGGAGTAAGGCAAGCCGAAAGATTATGTTTTCGTAATAACTGTCCAATCTTTACTCTTTGTACTCAAATGAATTTCCTAGCGTATCGAGGCGAGCTAATCATAGCGCACAGGGCATACTCATACTACTACTAGATAGAATTTTACAAACATATCAGGGCCTACCGCGAACTCCGAAGTTTGCAAGTTGCAGGCATTTTTCTCTGTCACACTAATTATTTACGCCTTAATTGAAGTAAAACAACAATCCCTTGTGTTTTGTAAACGGCCGTACAGAATTTTCTCTTATGCGACTGACTTATCTGAGAATACAAAAGTCGTGTGTTGATTTTGGCGCGGAAATGATATCCCGTTTTTCTACAAAGTTTAACGATTTTACCTTGCCTTCGTTGAGTAATACGTGGACACATCCCTTCCCTTCACAAGAAACGACTTTATCCATAGTTAATGTAGCCACTTATGAAATAAGTTTTACAAACAAATTAGAGGACAAATTGTAAGTACAAACGCGTAACTGAACAAGGCCACATCGACTAAATAATAATATACTTGAAGTTCATTATTAAACACGAACTATGCAGCTAACTTCATACCAAATAAAATTGCTATAGTTTGTCAAACATGAATCTAGATTCATGCTCATTTCAAACATAGACAGAGAGAATCATACTATCTTTGTCTTTCACTTGTACTAGCACCCAAAAGAAAAGGATGAGTATAGTTTTTTTGTTCTTATTTACTGCCAATTTGGTTTAACCACCTATAGTCGGTAAATAAGGCCCCATACGCACGAGAGTTTTTTCAACGCGCGTTAAAAAAGCGTTTGAATGACAAATGGATAACCATGTATGTATTCACACGAAGGCGGTTTTTAAGCGCGGCGCTTTTTAGGGTTCCGTAGCCAAATGGCAAAAAACGGAACCCTTATGGATTCGTCATGTCTGTCTGTCTGTCCGTCCGTATGTCACAGCCACTTTTTTCCGAAACTATAAAAACTATAATGTTAAACCTTGGTAAGTAGATGTATGTTGTGAACTACATTAAGATTTTCACACAAAAATAGAAAAAAAAATTAGAAATGAAACTCGAATTTTTTTTTTCCATCAAACCCATACGTGTGGGGTATCTATGGATAGGTCTTTAAAAAATGATATTGAGGTTTCTAATATCATATCTTTCTAAACTGAATAGTTTGCGCGAGAGACACTTCCAAAGTGGTAAAATGTGTCCCCCCTGTAACTTCTAAAATAAGAGAATGATAAAACTAAAAAAAATATATGATGTACATTACCATGCAAACTTCGACCAAAAATTGGTTTGAACGAGATCTAGTAAGTAGTTTTTTTTTATACGTCACAAATCGTAAACCGAAATTTACCTTTCACTCACATTTCACATAAAAAATACATTGTTTAAATTGTGTAATGTACGGAACCCTCGGTGCGCGAGTCCGATTCGCACTTGGCCGGTTTTTATCGAGCATTGTTTGTTTTTCGGCGTTGAGCGTTGGCCGTAAATTGAATTGAGCATACGGAACTCTGTGTATCTGGTCTCACAAGCGTTATAAAAGCGCCGGCGCTGCTGTCAGATGGCTGGCGAGTGTCAATCTTTGGTGTCAATCGTCATGGCTCTGCCGAGACGCGTTTGAATACATAACGCATATCGTACCATTCGTAACAAATAACTATGTTGGAGCTCGATCCCGAATTATTAATTCAAGAAGTCGAGTCCCGACCATTTTTACCGGAATACGCAAATAAACTATTTAAAAAATGAAGCGTGTTTTTATTACTACACTTCCACAAGGCAGGGACTGCAGGGAGTACGACTCACAAGTGATTTTTAAGCGTTCATATGAACACAAATATCAGAAACGGTAAAAAATCTCCGTCGGGTTTTAACGCGACGCTTTTTAAGCTCTCGTGCGTATGGGGCCTAATCTAATATGTGTTCAAAACGCGAGTTTAAAATGTTATACATATATACATATATATATATATATATATATATATGCCTATGCACCTCTTGCTAAACCATAGTGTTGTTTTGATTACACATGATTTTCTGTATCAGAAACTGTATGTGTGAACTGGGTCTAATGACAAGCAGATTAGATCCACGCAAAAGCAAACAAAAATGGTATTACTATGATAATCTAAATTATCAAATCTCATATAGTCTTATTTATATACTTATATATGAAGTTAGTATGAGATGTAGTTATTACTGTTAGTTGTACATACTTACCAAATATGCAACAAACCTATTAAACAAAAAATACCACTTCATTTTATTATTATTTATTACAACCTTGGAAATATTGTTGCGTTCCAGAAGGTACATCATTTTTCTAGCGTGTTCACAAAGTTAAATATCTAGCATAATCTACCTCTAAGACTATATAACATTTTTAGAATTTCCAGAGTTGCCTGTGGCCTATTTTATTTACAAATTGCATTGATATGTAGTTCGAAGCGGTTAAAGTACCTAAAGATTACTCAGGTTTAGGTGATTTATCAACTATACATCTAACTCACTACCAACATATTTTTAGTTCTTATTTAGTTTTTAAAAAGCACTGTATAACACTATATTCTTCAGATATCTTCCTGTTTTTATAATTTCTGAATGTGTAATGATGTTTACTGGCCAAGTCACATCCAGAATACTGCACATTCGGCCACATCAGATGATGTGGCTGTGATCATACAGTTCCATAGCTGTTACTTAAGTTTCCAAGTTTCATCAGCTACTATCATTGTTGTTATACTCCTGAAAAAGAATAAGTTTATAGGTTATTTAGTAAGTTTACTGCTACCTACGTTAAGCATTATACACATTCATACTTTATACATTAATCACTAATTATATGGTATATTTACCTTGCATTTTTGCATTTTGAAAAGGTATCGAGACATCATAAAGACATCGATGGACAGACATGGCAGGTTGTCTGATAGGATTAGGCCTTACAATAACACTTCATCATTATATTTGTGGGGTTGTTTTCTTGGAGGAACAAAAGTTTTACTATAAGGCGTTTAATTCGATCGAACTTTACACAGTGTAGTTATTTATTTTAATATTATTTTCTAAACGGGCACTTGCCTCTTGTTTGACTGTTTGACACTCTTAGCGTACGTTCAAATATTTCTGTTTTTTCGTGTGTTTTAGGTAAGTCGTGATAAAACCAATGATTAACTAAGCATTTAAATGATAATTTAATAACGGAAATGCATTTGTAACATGATAAAACGGTAATAAACATCCGAATAAAAATATTTCGTTCAAATATTGTTGTTTCCAAGTTGACGGAAAATGTCACATCGAAAACGCACGTATTTTTCGATGACATCTGTCACGTTTATTCGCGTAAACGGCGTAAAGTATTTACCTAGAAAATTTCTGGCTCAGTTTTCATTATATAGTTAGAAAGAGAACGTTTTAGGTGTGAAGTTAGGCATGTATCGAAAACTCACGTTAAAACGTTTGTGACTCATGGTGCCAGTTGATTTTTTTAGTTTTTTATGTGACCGGTAGAGGCACTGTACAATTACTCCATACATTTTCCTTAACTTTCTCACTTTCGACTGTCATTTACGGAACTCATGGTAGCCGTACTGTTGTCTTGTTGGGAATTGGAATGGCTTCTTGTACATTACTTTTAATACTGACCTTTGTGCCCTTTCTACGTCAAGCATCGTTGTAATACCTGCCCCACCCCAGACCGATATACAGTATCCTAGGATAGACTGACACAAAGTCACATATACTAGCGTTAGGACCCGCTGATCAGCAGAGTTTCGGAGCAGGCACATTACATACGTGAGCTTCCTTACACGATTGGAGAGAGTTGCTATATGGTGTTTGAAGGAGAAATGCTGATCAATATCCACGCCCAAGTAACGCACGCACTCCACGCGGCCAATCGAGTTTACAGGGTCCAGGGTCAGGGTCGACAGCGAATTAGCGGAACCGTTAACGTAGAGTGACGTCAGATGATTTGGTTCAGATGCCTTGGTTTTATGGAAGCAGATGTATTTTGTTTTATTGATATTCAGGGAGAGTAGATTGTTGTCTAGCCAGTCTTTCAGGGTATTCATTCCTGCTTCTGCTTCTTGTAGGGCGTCTATCATCTTTAGTATCATCATCTTCCTCGCGTTGTCCCGGCATTTTGCCACGGCTCATAGGAGCCTGGCTCCCGCTTGGCAACTGATCCCAAGAATTGGCGTAGGCACTAGTTTTTTACGAAAGCGACTGCCTTCCAACCCAGAGGGTAAACTAGGCCTTATTGGGATAAGTCCGGCTTCCTCCACATAACAAAAAGGTAATATATATACGAGTAAATGTCAATCATATTATGGGAATAACTTTATATTAAATTTATTATAAAATTCTTTTACCGTAAAGAATGCCTGGTCAATCAAAAACGCTTTTAACTTTTTAACAGATAGCTCGTAAGAAGCCGCCTCTTTTACTTCAGGGCTCAGGCTGACCAAGACGGATTTAATATCACGATCAGTTTGCTTCTGAAGTTCTGATCAGGTGGACGCATCACTAATTCACTCTTGTGCTTATACATATATTTTGCTACCTCAAGTATGTATAAACAGTATAGTTATAAAGTTAATTAAGAAATAGTTATTTACAGTACATATGGTGCTTAAAAGAGCACTTTTCGTGTATATGTCGAAAGTTTAAATAACCATATGTACTGTAAAACGTTGTACGATACACGTGCGAATAGCACTTTTCGTGTATATGTCGAAAGTTTAAATAACCATATTTACTGTAAAACGTTGTACGATACACGTGCGAATAGGTAATTCGCAACTCGTGTCGATTTAAAACACTACCTGCGGTCGTGTTTTAATTTATCGCCACTCGTTTCGAATTTCCTCTTTTCCGCACTTGTATCGTAAATAACTATTACGAGATCATCATCAGAACTGAGTTTTGACAAAAACGGAACAACTTGGGACTATACACATTCAAACAAAAAAAAAACAATTTTCCAAATCGGTTCACCAATGACGGAGTTATGAGGTAACATACATACAAAAAAATATATGCGGTCGAATTGATAACCTCCTCCTTTTGGGAAGTCGGTTAAAAATATATAAAATAACCAAGGATCCCTTTCAATATACACTACAAATGTCAAGTTGACATTGTCAACAACGCTACACGTATGAGGTATGAGTATTTGACACGGTAACAATGCCGGTCAAGTTATAATAGCTTGCGCAACAGTATCCATGTTTATACTTATTCCTCGCTACAGCTAGGTGAAGTTCTGACGTCTAGTTAAATTTACATTAAGTATGAACGGACTGTGGAGCCTCGGGGCTGCCGAACGCTGACGCAACTTACGCACAACTGTTCTCTTAAATTAAATCCCGTTTCTAGAAAATAACTACGAGTAAGGCTTATTTCATGGCAAAATTTTAGTATTCACGGCTAGTTGGTACTTATACAAATTAACAAAATGTTCTTAGCTTAGCAATTTTACGCAATACGTGTATGGCATACGAAATAACACCTTTTTTTATTGAAGCAAAGTAATGGCTTAAAAAGACCGGGTTGTAAATTAAACACGATGTCATTGATATAAATTATTTAACATACTTATTTACTAACATAAAGATAGTAGAAAATTAAAACACTGGCAAATTTGCTTGTGTCTTAGAATAAAAAAATTGTTAAATGACTGCTTTAAGGGAAGTTTATTTGTAAAATAAATTGTTAACCATACCTGCCCCCTTAATGCCACTGCGATGCACCGAAAACGTTACACAATTTTACGACGTCTGTCAAAATAATAATAGGTAAATCGACAAACAAAGGGTTTTTAGAAAGGTACGTTCCGCTAAATAGCAAAGGAAAATTATTGTAGTTTTTAGGGTTTCGTACCGAAAGGGTAAAAACAGGACCCTGTTATTAGTAATACTCAGACTCCGCTGTCTGACTGTCTGTCTGTCTGTCCGTCTCTCACCAGGCTGTATCTCATGAACCGTGATTTTCACAGATGATGTATTTCTGTTGCCGTTGTAACAACAAATACTAAAAACAGAATAAAATAAATATTTAAGTGGGGCTCCCATTCAGCACACGTTATTTTTTTGTCGTTTTTTGCGTAATAGTACGTGCGCGAGTCCGACTCGCACTTGGCCGGTTTTTTATTAGGATAATTTTAGTTTACGCTCGTAAAAAATAGCCGCTTACGACTGAATATTATACGTTCGTTATATTGTTATTATTCTGCTGAACTAGTCTTTACCGCTTTATGTTAATGAATGTAGAGAAACATTTGCACTGTACCTAACATGTGTAGATCGTTTCGCGGAAAGTTAGCTGCACTGTGGTTTACGTTGAATAATCTCGTACAAAACCGACCCACAATAGCCAATGCGAGTGTTTAAATACCCTATTAAATCTTACAGCCTGCGTAGGATTCTGTGGGATTCAATTACGCTTTGTGCTCGATGAAAAGCGCTGGAGTTGAGGCGCGTAAACCGAGCCGCGAGCCTGGAACACATCCCAACACCTCGCGCTCAATGAGCCCTGTCACAAAAGGTGCAAACGAAATAAGAACACCGACGCAGACGCGTATCACGCCGGGGGTAGATTGAATAAATGCTAAATTAAATAAGAGCAAATAAAATACTCCCTTAACAAGTAAAATACCCGTTTCTGAGCTTCTCGCATTATTCAGCCAGTGACGTTTGCGACAAAGACTTCCATTGCCCACCACGTCTCGCTTGCAGACAGGTCGTGAGCAAAAAATAAAAACGAAATATTTTTATTACAAAATAAAATGGTCAATACCAATCACACGAGTTGTAGATTTCTTATTTCGAACAAACGATATAACCAATATTGTAGTAACAATAAATTATGTATAATTTCGGCATTTTATATTCATCGAAATATTGACACAATCTTATCGCTTGATTACTCTGATCGAACGTGGACCGTATTAAAATTATCGGCACTCGCTCGCCCTCTGATCGTTCACGGCAACATAAACAGAACGTTTTCTATTCGGAAACCAATTATCATTAACATATCATAGATGAGGCACCGACGCTAGCTGGCACGCAGTCGGGGTCAATACATTTACCGCAGCACCACAATAGATAGAACCCTTCTGCCTCCCGCATTCTTTATATCCCGTCACCAAGCTCAGTAAAAACCTCAACGGGCTACGTAGCTCAGTTTGTACTGGATGTGTGCTGCTAGATTGTTATACATATATATAGATGCATACGTGATGTCCGTGAAAGATGTTTAAGTATCAAAACGAGACGGCTAACCAAATCGCCTTTGTTAAGATTTTATCTCGCCGTTAAATACTTCTAACCATGAGCTATAGTAGATTATCGGCCATCTCGCTCGCGCCTGCAGCGGCTATCAACTCTCGTTAACATTTTGAGTGTGATGATATTTACAACTATTTTCCGGTTTTATTTGCTATAAAGACCTTTTTTGGTAACGCATTTGTTTTTATTGGTTTAGTGCATTAATAAGGGCCATACTCGTCTTATTATTGGTTACAATTCTTTATAAGACAAGTTGTGTGTGGTCTTTTTGCGTATTCATTACATATATACATTTAAATAACATTTTGCTTATACTTACTCGTAAAGAGGATATTTTCTTAAAACATAAAAACAGCCACGTTGAAACCATTTTATTGGTTTCACTTTCAAGCTATTAACTACATCCAGTTATTCATACGTGGCGCTTATTAATTTGATAAAACTATAATCTGGGATTCATTAATCTTTGAAATATAAGGTTTCCCATAGGCGCTTATGTACTTTACTAAACATAAAGCTTCATACGTACTACTAGTTTAAATGAGTTTTTTTTGTATTTGCTATTCACATGCAATTCATATACCTACGCCTAATGTGCCCCGCTAAGTAAATGTGATTTTATGTCAAAATATGGCCAAATTAAGATTTTTAGTATGTCTTAAAAACCCGATAATTAAAATTGTATACGGTAAGATTTAGATTTACAAAGATTTTTTTTTACGTTAATATTACCTATGCTGTTTTGTAATATCATTTGTACTCTTAATTCTTCATCTGATCAGGATTCTGATTTCCACTGCAAATTATGGCATGCCATAGTAGTACCTGCTTAAAAAAATGTTTTGTTTGTTTAAATACTGAAGATAAGACTAGCTGTACCAACGCAATAGCGTGATTAAATCTACTGCTACATTTAATTACACTAAAATAATGAAAACGAATAGCCCAATCGAATAAACAAAAGGCTTGTTAATGTTATTGAAATAAAAATTGGATTACAATTTTAATCTTCCGTCTGCAACTTAATTAACGTCGTGGTTTATAACAGCGTATAATTTGCGTCAAAATTGTTTTGCGTCCAATGAAGATCGTTAGTACAGTGAGTCACCACCGCCCCATGGATGGACTACATAAAGCCCATCACGTGATTTTGTTTGGTTTTGTAATAGCAGCACAAATAACAGGTTGCGTCTCGTATATCGCCGTTAACGAGAGAGATTAACTTTGCTCGTTGAACTCTTTTGTACCGCGCGCGCCCCTTACCCGTTTTTAGGGTTCCGTACTCAAAGGGTAAAGGGTAAGGACTCCACTCTCCGTCTGTCTGTCTGTCACCAGGCTGTACCTCATGAACCGTGATAAAATTGAAACAGTGACAGTTAAAATTTTCACAGATGATGTATTTCTGTTGCCGCTATAACAACAATTACTAAAAATTAAATTTGTACCGAACCCTCGGTGGGCGAGTCCGACTCCCACTTGTTGGATTTTTTTTCCTAATGATATCACAAGTCCAAACATCGGACGGTTATGGCACTTATAACAGAACATTACACGCTCTAGGATATTAAAATGAGACAAATTTATTACCGTTCTCCGATTATGAGTTCGATAAACGCGCAGACCGGTGATTATGATATCTCGCAGTCTAATCATACAATCGATACGAAGTTGCGTCCTGCTCTAAACCAGTACTAATAAAAAAGAAACTTGTTATGGACAGTAAGCGGCGGACAGTTTACTTTTGAAAATCAACAAGGCGCCGGATTGGGTTCACGCCACAAATCACACTATCGGTTAGCTGTACTTAATATTATAGTACATACATAAGTTTCATCTAAAATAAATGAAAAAGTTTTACTTCCAGATGCCAATTAAAACTTACATTTTGACATCAAAATGATGTCATTTTGTTCTCATTTGCCCGTGCGTCTCGCTTGCGCCAATACATGTACGGACAAACACGAGCGAAATGTATATGACATCATTTATATATTACTTTGATGTTCAATCGAATCGGCCTCCAGAATGTTTTTACGTAAACTAAAAACGTAAAAATGTATATCTGCACACTGCACGTGTGTAGTAAAATGAAAAATGTAATACTAATTGACAACGGTCTACGTTTGATATACCTAATTTTATTTCATGTATTATTACTTGACATACTGATATTACTCATTAAGTACTGGTATTAGTATAATGTAGGGTACTGGGCCTGGGGACAATTGAAACACGTTATGATTGAAACAAGTCAAATTTCTCAAAAACTACAATAACTAAAGGTTGAACACGCCAAAAATGGGGCAATACATATTTGCTTATATTTTTTTCAGTAATTTTTTTGTAAACTTAAATTCTAATCGCTAGAACATGAGAAATCAATGATATTATAATAGTTGTTCATTCTATAATTCGTTTTCGTGATAACGAGCTTTAAACAATGACATAGCCAAATTCACTTTGCACAAATTGCCTTGTAAATTTAGATTAGGCTAAAGAAACGTGTTAAAATCATTATATATCAAGAATCGGTGAGATTATGTGTTATTAAAATGTTGTGATGATGGTAATGTGACGACAATTTCTCTCAAAAATCATTAATTTCGCGCGAATATATTACGGTGTTTCAAACGTCCTCTCATAGTGTTTCAATTAACACACCTATGGGGTCAATTGAACCACTCTCCCACATTCTCTTTGATTCCCTGTCATGACATAACCATGGGCGGTAAGGCTTTCAAACAATCTTTATTTAAGAACTAAATGAGGTTTAGTAATATAGGCGCATACCTTTCTAACTGTAAAAATAAAATAGGCCATCAAACATAAATTGTTTCAATCGTCCTCAGTCTACCCTAGTCCACAACCATTCGGGTATTATTATTGAAAAATATAATGTGCATCTAGATATTTAAATTTTGCGATACATGTATTTTCTAAAAGTAACACTATGTCTAAACTATGACAACTAATTTTAGATGTAGCAGATACCTACGATTACACCTAATTATAGATAGATTACGCTAGGGTAGAACTGCTAAGTGCAATCTGCAACAGAAAATCCATACTTGTCAAAAATTACATTACATGGTTTTACTTAATTTTTATTGATGGCAATAGAAATGCACATTCATCATTTTAATCGATGTAGTTCGCTTCAAACACAGACTTCGCGATATTTCAACAACTTGCAACAAATTCTACCTTGGTTCTGGAATTGTTATTTGTTCGGGTGTTTCAATCATACTAACTTAACCAACTTATGAGAAGCTCTTCGACTTGGTGAACGGTTGTAGTTCTAACCTAACATAACTTCATCATTGGCCTTATTGCAGACGATTTATGGTGTAACACCGGAGAGACACCGTTTTTGATGGCTAATACTGGTAGATAATATAATATGGGTTGACGGGATGGTGGAAGGTAACAGTTCTCACCTAACCTATTTCACTGGCAGCCGTTCGGGTTCGTTGAGGGTCGTAGTTCTCACCTAACTAATCTACTTTATTGGTAGCCTTTCGAGTCTCCGGGTCCTTGTTCGAACCTATTTAATAGGCTCCCTACTCTGTCGAGTATTTTTTTAACTTTCCAACGTCTCCATTTAGTATCTACATAGGTACCAAGCTAGATTCATTTTCTTGCATCATGGTGTTAAAGTCAGTGTTCTTGAGTCCGAATAATTTTTTTTGTCAAAATGAGACTCGATTTCATCAGACTTTATGTATATAAATTACTCCGTTACTGACACACAATGTTTATACTAACGCACAATGCAAATAAGAAAATTGCACCCTTAGTTGACCCGAAAACCTCTTTTCGCATATGCTATGCTGAATAAATGGAAAACCACAAGGTGGCAAGGGTTTACAACTGACCACTGCACCTCCTGGTTGGTCAAGAAGAATTGATCCGATTTACCTGAGAATAAGAATATCCTAAAACTTGAATATGCCACTGATTATATGTGGGACCTGTATGGAAAAAGTAGAATGAAGTATTGCCGTAATGAAGTTCCTTCACCCAACCCAAATGGCCAAATAACTTATTGTTAAATAAATAATGACGGGAAATATTTTTCAGACTGACTCGAATGTCAAATTTTGTCGAACAGACCATGTTCACCAGTTTATGGTTGGATGATAGCATCAGTATGATATGAACACGAACACTGCACTGATGCTCGGTGCGCGTCGGAACCACGGTTCGCTATCGGTCGGATCGGGTTGAACAATGCGTCGAATGTTTCAATATACCTCCGACAGCATTTTTAACGTTTCATCGGTGCTGTAACAATCGTTAAATAAATTCTCTACGCCTTCCCGCGCCTCTGATTAATGTTCTACACAGGCCGACGTCGCGTTTATTTTTTCACCTTCGTGTTATTCTCTAGTTTAATTTATGGGGCACGGGAACTGAGACGTAGGTACTTACCTATTATTAAAAGGCGTGATTTCTTTGTTTGGACAGACTGTTTTAAAGAAAAACTCAAACGAACGTATTACCATTACTTAATGTCGAATTTTATTGAACGGAGTCATTTGGCATTATTTTACTTTAAATACACAATTTTTTTGTTGATATTTCAACAAAAATAATTTGATTTTATCTTTAAGTTCGTGTATGTTTTTAAATATATTAATGTCACCGAAATCATACTCATTTGAATACAACAAGTATGTAAAGTGAAAAAAAAAAACGGTTGCCTAGTACCTACTTACTATGTAATGTTTCTATGAAACAGATAAATTAAAAAAAAAATGTACAGATATTGCATTTTAGTATGTGTACTCAACAAATACTTATTGGATTTATTATTTATTACACAATGTACCGGCGAGGTGTGTTCGACTGTTCCTGATAAGTTTTTAAGCATTATTTATTGCTTCAATTGCTTGACCTGTATTCGATTCGGTGACAACAATTAAATTCGAATAAATTTTAGGTACATAGGTATAATCTTATTAGCAGTACGTTTCGCATGCACTTATTTCACGAAGCGACTTGTAGAACAACATATTTCATGTGATAACCGTATTATATAAAATAAAAAAAAGATTTGGTAGGTATTTCTGGTTTATTTACTTTAATATGGGGCATTTCACGTCAAGCAGAAAGCAAAGAAATTGTCAGGTTCTGGATTTTGTTCAGAACTCAGAATGTGACGTACAGAAAGTGACGTCCTCAGAACGTGACCTAACTCGAAAGTGACCTCTTAAGCATGTGACATACTCCGCCTAAAACTAGCTATGGTTAGTTATTAAGTTACCTCTAGCGTTTTGTTAAAACATAAACGTTTTGTTTTCAGTTCCAAGATATGGTTGATCAGAGATAGCGCTACAAAAGGCACGATTGCATAATACATGATTTACTTTTATACATCTTAACCGATGAAATATTGTTTATTGCTTTAATTCCGTTACGCAAAAGTAAAAAAACCCGTAATTGGCCATAAAGACTGCCACATAGAACTACCGCTTAGTACGGAGCGTCGCGCAGTACTTTCGAATTACTTCATGAATCTTCAAAACCAATCGAGATGCCATTATAAAAAAAATATAGGACATTAGTACACCATAAGCTACATTATTGTGTAAAAATAAAAAAAAATAAAAAAATGCGGTTGAAAAAAAAAAAAAGATTTAAGACTAACTTCCGGTTTGTTATATGAAAAAAAACCGGCCAAGTGCGAGTCGGACTCGCGTTCCAAGGGTTCCGTACATTACACAATTTAAACAATGTATCTTTTATTATTTTGCTGTTCAAAATAAATTACATATACTAAACACCTTTTTTAAGAAAAAATCAACCCGGAGATGGACTTGACGGTCACCAAATGGCCAGCATTATAATGAGATAGACTATATTTTATCTAATCGCCCAGTTATTTCAAAATATAGAAATACTAAATGTGGACTTTCCTTCAGATCACCGACCTGTTAGAGCTAGTGTATCACTTCCTAACACTAAGAAATGCAGATCCAGCGTTGCAAATAACCCAATTATAACACTAAAAAACGAAAAAGAAACAACCCAATATAGAAAACTACTATCAGCGTATCTGCCCAACAGACAGGAAACAAAATGTGTCCAAAAACAGTATAATATGCTAATCGGTGTTATTAATCAAAGCCTTAGAGAAGCTCACACAGTCAATAAAAGTCAAAATGAACACGAGGTATTATCAAAACGCACAGTAAAACTTATGGACAGAAGAAGAACACTGCATAAAACCAAAAATAAGACTCGCAGCGAAAAAAATGAACTATGTGCCCTGTAAAAATTAATTAGCATGTACATAAAAAAAGATTATGCAGAGTACAGAAAGAAGACCATTATGAAGCACATAATACAGGCGGGAAGTACTAAAAAGCCTACAGAGAACTAACACAGAACAAAACATGGATTGGGGAATCCATTCTACGGGAAAGGCATCACACAAACGAACCGACATTATAGAAGTGGCAACAGCATTTTACAGGGACTTATACAGCGAAAAAACTGACAGGAACCAAACTGATAGTGTATCAACACCACATAATAAGAAAAAAGTAGAAGACATCACTGAACTTGAGGTAATCAACGCAATTAAAAGCCTAAAAAGTGACAAGAGTCCAGGTGTAGATCAAATCAACAATGAAGCTCTCAAGACAGCAAGCAATATTTTAGCTCTACCGCTATCAACTTTATTTAATCGCATAATTGAAACCACTGCTATACCATCTCAATGGACAGAATCAAATATAATCCTAATTTACAAGAAAGGAGACTCTAAAAACATCTCAAATTACAGGCCAATAAGTTTATTACCAGCGGTTTATAAACTCTTTTCATCAATCATCAATCGAAGAATAAGTGCCGCTTTAGAAAACAATTAACCAGTAGAACAAGCAGGCTTCAGAAAAGGCTTCTCAACGGTCGACCATATCCACAGCTTAGAACAACTAATTGAAAAATTTCAAGAAAAACAATGATGTCTCTACATTGCCTACATTGACTACCAGAAGACTTTCGATACAGTATCACACAAATGGATATGGGAGACTCTAGAAAGTCAAGGAGTAGAGCAACAATACATACAAGTTATCAAAAATCTATATAGGAACAGTACAGGTAAAGTGAAGCTGGAAACCATGGGCCCAAGCTTCCCTATCAAAAGGGGAGTAAGGCAGGGAGACCCTCTGTCCCCAAAACTGTTCATAGCGATCCTGGAAACTATTTTTAGACAGCTAGATTGGAAGAACAAAGGAATATATGTAAACGGCAACTACCTAAATCACCTTCGTTTTGCAGACGACTTGGTAATATTCGCAGAGACAAGCTCACAACTACAATATATGATTACCTCGCTACATATGGCCAGCGTGCAAGTGGGACTCGAAATGAACCTATCAAAAACTATGATAATGACAAATGGCATGGAGCGAACCATTACGGTAGGAAACGAGCCATTGACTTGTACAAAACAATACATATACTCAGGAAAACAGATAAGTTTTGATAAGACGAACAACGAGTTAGAAATTGAACGGAGAGCACAAAAGACCTGGAACAAATACTGGCAGCTAAAAGAAGTATTTAAGAGTAACATGCCCGTCAGCGTGAAGACTAAAGTCATGAATACATGCTTATTACCCTGTCTGACATACGGCTGTCAGACATGGAGATTTACTCAGAAAGCTATGGAAAAAATAAGGACTTGTCAACGCGGAATGGAGCGTAGTATGCTAAACATCAAGAAAATACAAAAAATCAACCATACAAAAATAAGACAACACACAAAGAGCATAGATGCTCTCAGCTATGCCAAAATACTTAAATGGAGGTGGGCAGGCCATGTAGCACGTACTCAAAACAGGCGCTGGACAGCAAGGGTGACGTCGTGGAAAGGACCTCTAGGAAAAAGAGGGATAGGAAGACCTACTATGAGATGGCAAGATGATATCACCAAAATTACCGGGCCAAATTGGATACAAGTGGCCAAGGACCGAGATACATGGAAGGCTTTGGAGGAGGCCTTCACCTGTGAAAACGGGGTTCTTGAATAATATTATATATATAGAACGCTTAAACAAATATGAAAATATGTAAAAAAGTTCAAGAAATAAAAGGCTTTTTATTTTATTTTATTTATTATCTTTTATGTGAAATGTCTTTAAAAAACCCGTAGAGGTCGGATCAAAAACTAAGTAATTAAGTCCGACCTCACGCTTGACTGCACATTTCTAATAGGTTTTCCGGTGATCTATAGGTAAGATCTATCTTGTGTATTTTTTTCAAAATTTTTGACCCAGTAGTTTCGGAGATAAGGGGGGGGGGGGAATGGTAATTTTTGCCTATTTCTTGAATAACTTCTAAACTATTTATCTTAAAATTATAGAAAAATATACTTGAGATTCTCACAATGAGCTCTTTCATTTGATATGTAACACGATATAGTTTGACAAACTTTATTTTTTAATTTTCTCATTTACCCCCCAAAAGTGGCCCCCGTGTTGAAAATTAATATGTTTCCGTTACATGTCCCTCTTTGGGTCACAAACTTACATATGTGTACCAAATTTCAACTTAATTGGTCCAGTAGTTTCGGAGAAAAGAGGCTGTGACAGACGGACAGACAAACAGACGCACGAGTGATCCTATAAGGGTTCCGTTTTTTTCTTTTGAGGTACGGAACCCTAAAAAATAAAAATAAACTTTTTGTATTAATTTTCAAGGAAATCAACTAATATTCTCAAATAATCACTATTTAGTTATTATTAAATCCATTGAAAGAATTGCAATAATAATTTTTAAAAAATCCGTTCCTCAAATTTTGTAGTTTTTTTTAAATGCGTATAAATTTTTAACGAAGCAATATATAAAAAAAGTAATGATGCCAATTTTTTTAGTTCACATATAGGTCCAAGCAATCCAACTATGAACAAAATGCAGAACCTGACAATTTTTTTGCAGCTGCCCGCTTGACGTGAAATGCCCCATATATCATATCGTATTCTCTTAAGAATGTATTTACAACATTTATGAATTATTTTATTTTGTAATGTGAGCAGGAGCCATATTTTTCCTTCAAGACCCATATATAATTTTGCGAGCAGTATGTTCGGATATATTACCTGTCGCCAATATTTTTATTTGACTAGTTAATTGTTCTGTAAGTTTAACAATGCCACTAAATTCCGCTTTTAATAATGCTAAACACAAACCCCTTTGTAAAAGTTTGGCAAAATTGTATGGGTTTGAATACTTTTATTTTATTGCATGCTTTTTCGTCTTTGTATGAAAACAGGTGCCATTTTATTTCTCTTTTTATGTATATATTTCGATGATATTCTGGCGACAATTTTAGGGCTTAACAATGATTTTACCTTATTCTTTGGAACCTGGGAGCTTCTTATGCCTTTGTGATATGTTTATTCTAATTTTCCTGCGAATACAATATATTTGTGGCAAATCGATCGACATTTTCTTCGTTTTTGCATGAGTGCATGCGTTTAGGGTGCGTATGTGTAATTATGTATGCATTAAAATGGTTTATTTTCATATGAATCACTAGTCAAGGGCTATATAAATAATATAGTTAGGTACAGATAAAATAAGCTCATATGAAAAATTAGGGACAGGCCTTACTTAATTTCTTATGAGAAATTACTGGCACGTTTTGTTGGATAAATAATAAGTTGAGCTAAAGGAGTAATTTAAACTGACTTTATGTACTTCGTTTTGATACTAAAAATGTGAGACATACCTCATTATAGCATGTGAAGCCGTGGAGTCACATTTTAATCTAATAGCACATTTTAGGATTTGGCAAAGTAGCTACACAAAAAGGTTTCCATGTTTCCAATGCATAATTTGAACACTGCAAGTAGGAACTGGTTGGCGTTGGCGACCGCAGCCGAGTGCTTGCGGCTGGTATGCGTTAGCTCTGAAGATGGAACTAGAGATACTTAGATGTGCTTTAGAGCTCCTTAACTTTTCTTGGGAAAATAAGATTTTGTCACGGATAGGGCCGATAGATATTTTTTGCATTGAATTAAGCATTAAGAGTTCCCGGCAAGCTAGGCCGAATTTCGCCTTCCCATACAAACGGAGTTTCATTCTCATTCTAAAACTACTTGTTGGATTGTAATGAAACTTTGCACATACAATGACATAAGGTATATCTAGGTCTGTAATTATTTTATATAGCTCCAGTTTATAAAACAAACGAAATAGAGCAAAAACAAGTTTTGTATGAAAAACTTAAAGTGGCTGTATTTTTTTAACTATGGTATCTGAAGCTACATAAAATAATTACAGACCTAGATATACCTTATCCTATTGTAAGTACAAAGTTTCAGAGCAATCTAGCTAGTCGTTTTAAAACGAGAGTGTAAACTATGTTTGTATGGAGAACCGAGTTTGCCGGGAACTCTTAATTGCTTATTCTCGTTAAAACAAATCTTTTCAGGCCGCGTAGCCAACATGCCAATCGCTTACGCTCCGTAGCGAACGAAACGCAACTGTCACTGTTGCACTAATATGGTAGAGTGATAGAGAGACAAAGCGTTTCGTTGTCGTAGCGCAAGCGATTGTCACCTTGGCTAGGCCGACAGTCCTTGTTCATAGCGTTCGTTAAATTACAAGTATTAAAATGTATTTGATTTTTAAGCGATTTATACACCATATTAGATATTAATATTGTGGCGTTTTATGAAAAAGGTTACATACATATTCAATACAGTCAATTTACTATATTAAAAACATCAAATCGCAATATAAGTCAAATAAAACTTAGTTACGAAAACTTCTTCGATCCACTTACAAAGCTGAAAAGATTTTCCGAACCAATTCGACTTTCTCCGAACAATAAGACTACAGAATCTAACTGCAACCTAAAGGACATCAGAGTCACGATCCCGCTTTATATATAGCCGTTATAGTGAAAAGGTGAGATCTTTGTGAACTTTTTCATCAATATCTCAACGGGCCGGTCGAGTATCGGTCTATATCTGTAAAAGCAATCTCGGTAGGCAGGAATGAGGCTGGATACCCTTTTTGTTCGCGGCTCCATTTGTTTCACACCTACTTGGGGCTGTGGGGAGTGCGCTCGTTACCACAGATTGAAGGGCCTCGGTCGATGACCGAAGCTCTCCGCTGATCTCACCTGAGAATATTTTCTGAAATAAATTGCATATGGGACCGTGCACGACGATACACACAGCGGTTGCAACTATAGGCTCGTATTTTGTCAAAACTACCTATTAAGCGAGAAGTAAGTAAATCGTAATAACTTAAGTGAAAACTACTGATTCGTGGGGAAGGTTAGGGCGTAAAATTTGTTAAGGTTTTGTGTAAATTGGTTGAAATATGACGATATTTGCCAATGAAGTCAGAAAAAAATCACTCAGGCTAAGAGCTTTAATACAAATAAGTCTGCGATGGTGTATGTCTATCTTTTAAGGATAACTTACTATACCCATTCTTATTTTCTACAAAGAGATTTCATAGTATGTGGAATTTGCATAGCTATTTACACGGATACAGTATTAATAACTATCAAATTAAATATGTTAGTTATATTAAGCATTTCATACAGTATACAATGGTCCCTTACACCATACAATTTAAATGAATGTCTCAGGAGTAATCGTAAATTAAAGTTCCATTTCGAGTCATATAACTTGTATGAAATGTTAAAGACGCATCCGTTAGTTGCCAATTTTTACCACCTTATGCGCTGCGATCGCTTTACTTACCCCCACCATGCCCTTCGGACGGTGCCAATTCCTTTTTAGAAATAAGCCTGAATTCTTGAATAATTAGCAAATATGTATGGCACATAAAATGAATTTATGCTTAACTGATGCCTATAAAGACTGTCCTTTTTTCAAGTAGACCTTCATACGCTGCGTGGCGCACAGTTCCCGCTATAGAATTGTATTAAAAGCATGATATTTGAATAATGATAGTTATTAAATCTTTCATAACTCAATTTCATTAATTAAATTAAATCTGGGATAAAACACTAATAATACAACCATCTAAAAAATGTTACCTATGGCTTATATTTTACAGGTTAAGCAAATTAAATTTTTAGGCACTGTATCAAATTACACTCAAATCATTATAATCTCGGTTTTATTTATTTATTTATATGAGCCTAGAGTGTCCCACTGCTGGGCAAAGTCCTCCCTCCCCCCTATACTTTTATGTTACTCTAATTTGATGTACAAATATGTATATGTTTACTGTTATGATAAAACCTACCTTCCTTTTAATTGAGGCCATGTGAAATAGTAATGACTAAAGAAAACAAATGTGAAGGTTTTTGAATGAATCATTTTATCGCGTATGTCTTCATTAAAAGAGCACTAAATGTTTCCATAAAAATATATTGTTCTTAACTGTAATCTTTATAGGTTCAGGTTCGGTCAAAAATAATTAAAAAAGTTATTAAATTTGCATTTTTCATTTATTTGTCTTTTATTACTGCCTGATACAGTTGAATTTTCATTTTTACAATAAATATTTTCTTTTGGGTATGACTAAATTACATAATATGTAGTCGTGAAATACTACCTTACCACTTACTATATCTAATGTTATCACAGATTGTGGCAGAGATGCCATGTAAGTCACTTTTATAGTATTCGGCAAGATTTGCCTAACAAACACAGCCCGAACATAGGCCTTACAAATTTACATACTGCTAATATTTACAAAATTATTTAAAAATCTTTTTACATTCTACAAGTCTAATAGCTTTACTATTGTAAAAAATAATGGCATTTCTAAAATGGTAAAATACATTGTAAGAGACAGCACTGTGATCATTATAACAGCAAATCTAACCGTCCATACTTAAAATCTACTATTAACACTGATTTAAACCGTACATATTTACACTAACCGACTAGCCATCACAATATTTGCGTAAAACAGTCACTTGCACTATTAATTTTGTAGTTTCGAGTCACTAGCACATAGTTCAGTCTCATTTTTCACTACACATGGACGGATATGGTGCGGGGAGACGCACGCGGCGGGGCTTGGTGAGGGTTATGGGCTGGGTGCGGCGGCAGCACCGGGTGCGCTCCGTGCACCGGCGGCGGCGGCAGCGCACCCAGGTGGTTCCTGGCGTGGTGGTGTCTGTGCATCGCCACACCCCCACCAGCTCCCGGACTGGGCCCCCCACGGCACCGCTGGTTATTCGGCACATCCGGCAACGCGAATTTTAACTTCTCCCAAAACAACCTATCACCCCAATGAAGGTAAGTGTTCGTTTTCAAATATAGTCTTATATCAGGGTCCAAATCTTTCTGAGGCACTTCACCTAACAACACTACTATTAGTCTTCTCCGTCTGTCTCTTAAAACTTGATGATGAGCCGATTTAAACTCAAAACGACACCACTCTGATTTTATAAAGTTTTCACTGAGCACCATGATTGTACGACGCGAAGACTCGACGGCTTGTATTATGTTGTCGGCAACGTAGCCGCCCACAGGAAAGTCACGGTAATGTAGGCAAAGTTTATAGGACGGGTCACCGCGCTCGAGCATGGGCGCGAGCTCCTCAGCGACCCAAGCTTCGTCCTTCGAACTATAACTTACAAACGCATCGAACATTTTCTCCCGATCGTCACGGTCAATATCACTTGCTCTGTAGAAAAGACGCACTCCGAATCTTGAATGGAACCAAACTCTCATTTCTTGTCTGAATATAAATACAATCATACTTGCAAATGACACCAATAGAAAAGCACACAAAGTCGCCACAAGGAGCGGAATATAATCTTGCACATCTTCATTAGTTATGATAGTTTTTGTTGCGGTTAAATTTCCATTGATACTGTTGTTAATACTTGGTAAACCAGTGCAAATTGTTCCGTTTTCGTTTGCAATAACAAATCCTGATTCAGGTTCACTGAACGCGTTTTCACTGTACACAGCCATTTCAGTATTATTCCCTTGAGAATATATGCACTTAACGTTTGATATATCCGTAGCTGAATTCACGCGTTTCATCCATTCTCGGAACATTTCGGTATATTCACAGCCGCATGACCACGGATTATAAGAAAGTGTTATCTCCGTCACAATAGAATTAATTTGCCACACTGATAACATGGTCAACCGGTTGTTGTGTAGATGGAGTATTTTCAAACGGGACATATGGTTAAACATTTCTTTTCCAATGTGGCGAATCTGGTTATTGTTTATGTACAACTCCCGTAAATTATCTAACCCATCCAATTCTTGACCTTCGATAGCTTTAAGATTGTTGTGGTCTAAATGTAGAATTTCAAGTTCTTTTAATCCATTGAACGTTCTGTTTTGAATAGATTCTATATTGGAGGAGTTTAAGAACAGTATTTTAAGCCGTTTTCTGCCAATGAATGCGTGACTGGGAAGCATTTTAATGTCGTTACCGTCGAGGTACAGTTGTGTGGCCTCCATTGGTATTCTCTCAGGTAGAGTATTTACGTATCCTGCATTCGAACATTCCACAACATTTGCTGACCACGACTGATCATGATAGCAGGTGCAATTATTTGGGCAAGTCATTTCGCAATCACAAGCATCGAAATCACAACAGTGACACAGTGCGAAACAATGGAAGTCATATTTGCACAAGAATTGATGGGATGCTGCTTCCACTAACGCAACATACGCATTTCCACGATTGTAAAGTAATTTACAATAAATGCTGTCCAAATCCATTAACTTCGGTTGAGTTCGCGCTCTGTTCCCAGTGTTTATTTTTTGCAACCACTCCATTGTACAATCACATTCTAATGGGTTTCCGCCTATGAAGAACTCGGGAACCGATTTATCTTGCGGTACTGCCGATATTCTCAGTGAATTTGGATCTAAATTTGTTATTTTGTTGCCATATAAATCCACTCTTGTTAGATTCGGTTTTTTGAAAAATGTGTACGATTGGACTTTCGAAATCAAATTGTCATTGAGATACAACATTTCCACAGAGTTTGGAATAGCGCTGCCAGTTATTTCTGTTAATCTATTAGAACTGGCGTCGAATGTACTCAGTGATAACTGGGATTCAATTTCGAAGTAATTTCCAAGTTCAGCAATCCTGTTAGCATGAATATCAAGCCACTGCAACCCTGTTGGAATCATGGCATAGTCGAACCATTCCAATCGGTTATCAGATATATTTAACCACACTAAGTTCGGTAATTTGGCAAAAAGCCCTCCAATGTCGGTCAGGTAATTACCATCCAATCGAATAGCTTGTAGGTTAATATTGCCATCAAATGCGCCAGCTTCGATCTTATGAATTTTATTTCTTGATAAGTTTAATATTTTGAGTGATGTCATTTTATCGAACACACCCTTGCTGATATTCCCGATATTATTTTCAGTCAATCTCAATCCGTACATTTGTTGCATGGTCATGAATGAGGCGTTTTCAATGCTCACAATCAAATTTTCTCCCAGATCAAGTGTTTTCAACTGAGGAATTTCCTTGAGGGCTATGGGTACCTCGTCTAGTCTATTTCCATTAATGTGTAGGTCTTGTAATGCAGAACAGTTACGAAGAGAGTGTGGATGTATTTTTGAAATGCGATTACTATCAATAGATAGAACAGATAACCCGTGCAAACCAGAAAACGCGTAACTTTCAATTGCAGTGAGTCGATTGTTTGATAAAATCAATGTATGTAAGTTGTTCAATGGGCTAAAAACATTTTCTGGTATGTGTTCTATGAAATTGTCTTGTAATTTCAAAATTTGCAGGTTGTGCAGATCTCTAAATAGGGCCACTTCCATTTTCGATACTCTGTTGTGAGAAAAATCCAAAAATACTAGTCGTTTTAGCCCAGTGAAGGTTGAAGTATTTATCCAATCTGATGTCAACTCGTTATGTGATAAATCTAATACTAAAAGTTGCAATAAGTCACTGAAAAGTCCTGGTGCGAGAACCGTTATAGTGTTGTTGTTTAAGTATATCTCTTTGATTTCTTTCGTATCACTGAAAAGTTCCGGAGGCAAACTTGTAAGTTGGTTATCTGAAAATCTTATAGTTGTGAGTGAAATAAGACCTTCCAACGCTCTGTCTGCCACAGAATTTAATGCATTTCCTTGAAGATATAATTTTTGTAGTCTTTTTAATCCAGATAGAAGATTCGGAGGTAAAGTATCGATAACATTCCTCGAAAGATCTAATACCAATATGTTATCGCCGCATTTCTCTGTTGGGTGACGATGTGCTGAAGAGAACTGAAAATGACTGATGTCCCTCATTCGATTTCCAGTCATGTTCAAATATTCAAGGTTCCTTAATGTACAGAGTGCGCCCTCGGGGAAAACTAGCATATTATTTTCGCTGAGATCTAAACGTTCCAAATTTTGTACATCTCGAGAGAAGGCGGTGGGCGTTATTTCAAGTGACATTGATGACCAGTCTGTGTTATGCGTTCTAATTGTTAGATTCCTTAATTCTCGAAGACCCGTAAACGCGCCGTCGGAAAGATTCCCAATTTTACAGTACTCGATAGTCAGTTCCCGCAATTCAACCAACTGTCGGAAACTTCCGGGAGACAGTGAACTTTGAAAGAAAAGTGCATCACTGCATTCTAAGCGCAATCTCACAGTGAGATGCGGTTGAATGGCGCTGAAGTTGGTGTTTTCTAATTCGCTATTTATTGTCCGCAATCTGCATTGTAGCGCTACTCCTGAGCCGTCGTCGTCGGTCGTCCACCGGCACTCATCGGGAGCTTGGTACCGCGCTCCTGTGGTAGCCGATAGAGACGCACTCCACGTCGTTAAAACGGCGCTTAGCACCAACAAGGCGCTCGTGAACCACGTACAACACATAGTATCGCTTTCACTAAACTTCACATATTACATAGTTTATAATTTTGCACTCAGGCCGCACAAACATCTCGCATCTGCAGCGCACATTAGTTCATTTCGCTAAACTTAAGTACATCACTAGTTAAACCGGCCACTTAACTCGTTTCTCGCGAGAACACTAATTGGACAGGATCGTGCGCCCGGCACTACAGAGCTGAGTGCATGGGACACGCGCACCCGCGCAGAGGTCTGGGGTGGAACTGACTGTGAGTCAAACCTGTGCTGCGCTCGCGCACAAGGCCGCGCCGGTTCACGCGTTCCAACAGGTAAATGTTTGTCACAATTAAGAAAGTATTAACCGCCCGTAGCTTTAGTACTCGCACGGCTTGTTTAGTTTTGCAACGCAGCCTGTCAGAAAAATACACTTTACGCACACATGGATAGATAACTTACAACACTACACAGCAAAACCGCTTTTTGTAGCGCATGGACGAGCTTTCGTTGTGAAGTGCGAACGAGATGGCTGTATGGTAGTCCGCGGGGTGAGGCGCGCAGTTCTTGGTGGGGGCTCGAGGCAGCTGGCCAGGTAGTGCGCCAGCATATTGGTATATTCCCTGCTTGTTAACACTCGCTGATCGAATTATTTTTTTTAGCTTTACTGTTTCGTTGATTGGACAATTTTATTTATTATGTAATGAGTAGTCTCAAAATACCGGAAAACGAGATTTGCTGACATAAAGACTTTACACAGCACTTCACACAGCACTTATAACATAGAAAACTACTAAAATCGATAGAAATTATAAATATGTAACGATTGTTTTTTTTTATTGGCTACCTACATAGGTATATGCAACCTAATTGTCAAATTGTCAAATAATTTAAGCTAGCAAGGATTAAAGTTAAACGTCGGAAAAAAGTTAAAATAATGAAATTTCACTGCGTTAGACCCGTTAATGACATTAATTATAGGATTAAAGTTATATTTATCAAAATGTCCTTTTTATATTTATTTATTTAATCATTCTTATTAGGCGGCGGCGGTTGACGACGTATTTAAATTGTAAATATACAGGTAAGCAAATAAAACAGTTCTAATGAAAATGGAGGACACCTGCAAACATTAACTATTATGATGGTACTTATTACTAGTAGTAATTAAGGAAGCCTTTCTTTAAATATTATTACCGTCGTTAAAACTATTTAATTATGAATCCTATAATTAGTATATTATAATTATACCCGAGGTGACTTTCATTGCGCCAAAGCCATAAACAGGGATTTTATGTTCAAAGAGTCTATGTACGTAATTTATTACATTAAAAAAATAGAATTATTTATGAATACCACACTATCAATACTGATGAACTACCGATACCTTCTTATATATAAATATTATAAATACATATATAGAAATAAATATGTTTTGTCTGTCTGCCCCCGTGACCACAAGCTCTGGTAAAGGACAACATTTTAAATCATTACGCGTGTTATAAGTCAGATTAAATTAACTTATGATATACCTATATAAGCTCGAAGATATGAATTCAATTTGAATAATTTTGTATGATATGGGATATGGGGTTCAGTAACGTGCGAAATGCATAATAACGAAATTGTACAATATATACGTAAAAGCTTAAGATATAAAAGAAAAAAATCGATAAATATTAGTAAACATAATGTTCATAGTATATAATATAACGAAGAAATAACATAATACACAAAATACAAGGGCCTTCCAGTTGACTTAATACTTAGAGTATCACAGTTCAAAAAATTATGATATTTAAATATAAATGTAATTATGTTTTATTATTCTTACGTTTGACGATTTTAAAATACGTATTTACTTCATTGTATCAAACATTATCTTTAACACCTTTCGAATTCAATTGAACAAGTATACCATAAGTTCGTATACAATATATTAACACGCACTCTTATACAGACACTTACCTGAGAATGCCTGATGAAAGGTCGTCGAAAATCTGGACCGCCGTTTTTCGGTTTCCAGGATTTTTTAGTTAATAGCCCTCTATTTTGTTAAACGATTTTGATATAATTTCCCACCATTCGCCCAGAACCTCTCATCAAATTAAACATCCGCACATTATGCACTTTGCACAGCCACCAATTTTCTGAATGCCGTTTGATTTAACAAATTGTGGACTTACTAAATCGTAGATTGCAGTTCTCTTGATTTATTCCCAACAGTCATGATGCGTGAGCTCATTTATAAAAACGTTCGGGATTAGTATTCATACAATAACTGTTTATCCTAATGGTACACCATTATATTTCATTTTCTTATAAAGTAAAATTATGCGAACCGGCTTTAGTAACCAACAAATTGGTTAAACACAACCAACTACTTATAAATATTTGCAGAATTGTATAGGTATCCTTATTATGATTCAGATGTGTTTGTTTGACCTTCTGTGGCGGTAGGTAGGTATTTGTTATGACCTCGGGAATGATAACAAAACCACATGCTTCTATTGAATTAACTTTGATACCTACATCAATTTATTTACTGCTGTTTTCTCTTTAGCAACTTTTTGATGATTACATTGTATGAAAATTAAAAGCAATTAGTAAACATTGAGCATAAATAATATTCTATATATTGGCGAACATCTCTAATTTAAGTTTTATGACAACAAACCCGGCTCCAAACCCGGTTGTGCTATACTGATTTAAACTAACACGATTTTCACTCATAAGTTGGTTGTGCTATTTGAGAAACATTACGCTAGCCACGAAGAGTTTCTATGGGCTCGTTTAAGATGAATACCCTATTTAATCTAGTGTAATAAATAGCCTTGCTCATAATTTTATTTGGTGTCTGGATGATAGGGACGGTTGGCGCGTCCGTCGCGCGGCGCTATTTATGCGAGGTGTTGCTGGCTGATCCCGAGGCGCCTTCTATATCTCAATTGCAATAAATAATCTCCTTTGACACGCGAGAAGCGGAAAATTTGCAATCGCACCGCACTCGATAATACGGCATTTGCGGCCCTCCTCTTTTATGTAAACAGCGCAAATGGCTTTGTAATGGGAATCGCGTCCGTTATGACACCGCATCAATATTTCACCACCGGTCCCACGGCTCGTTTGTCCAGGCGTACCCAGAAAGTCCCGAACAAAGGGCTCGAGATCTTGCACTTTTTGTCGTAAGTGGCGAGGCGTTTCTCGCCCTGCTGTATAATAGAATAGATTGCCGGCAAATCTGAGGTTATTGTGACGCTATTTAATGTTCATTCGAGGGCCTGCGCAGCACGCCCGCCGTTGTCCGTTTTAACAATGCAGAATTCAATTTACGGTGTTTCAAGGCATCATGCAACTGTCTTGTATGTTGTTCGCGTGGGTACATGTGGTTGATGTGGGTCAGTATCTTGCGATAGCCACAAATAATGCAAAAAAAAACTTTTTTTGGATGGTTTTGTTCAGCGACGAGTGTGCGTGTCGCAATACAATAATAACTATTAAACTAAAGCTTTAAATAGCTATTCCTATTTACAAGAATGTAAAATGAAAATAAAGTAAAAAGCGCTGGTGGCCTAACGGTAAGAGCGTGCGACTTTCAATCCGGAGGTCGCGGTGAGTGAGTGAATGAGTTTTTTGGAACTTATGTACGAAATATCATTTTATATTTACCAGTCGCTTTTCGGTGAAGGAAAACATCGTGAGAAAACCGTAATAATCCTAACAAAGCCTAAAGTCGTCGTCAATAGAACTTGCAAATAATGTAAACAAACCATTTTACCTTCGTTACTTTGTAATTTCACTCTTTAAAAGGACAACCATGACCTTATCAACAGTCTATATACTTAAATATTTTATTTATAAACATTTTTAGTTAAATTATATGTTAATTATTAATAATTAGGTAAAATAACCTTCGTAAAAATGTTAGGTTATATGTCAAACGCTAACAAAATCTGTCATATTTGTTTACATTATTTGCAAGTTCTATTGACGACGACTTTAGTTCCCTCTCTGGGTTGGAACGTCAATTCTTAGAATTAGTTGTCAAGCGGACCCCAGGCTCCCAAAATGCCGGGATAACGCGAGTAAGATGATGATGTAGAATAAAAGTAAAGAATAATGCTAGCCACACACGAAACCATAGACTTGCACAAGTATACTGTTACGTGTGTTGGAAGATACTTGCGCAAATTTTGGACTTGTACAAGTTTTGGAGACGTGCGATTTTTGATTCCGAATTGTGCAAACTTTCGTTTGCGTTACTTGCATTACCTTTATACACCAGTTTATCATTGCTTGCATTCCCTTTATACACACAGCTGCAAAAGTGCATAGGTACCCACTTTATGAATGGAATTCGCTGTACTTGTACGTCTTCACTTTAAACGGAAGATCTTACTAGGTATAATTTTGTTTCATCGAGACATCGCATTACTGAAAGTTACGTATTCTATCCCGGATAACAAATTTCGGAAGTATTCGGAGCAATTTAAAGTGAGTTGTCAAATACTGGAGATAACTTATTCAACATCCATTTTAATTTATCGCTCATATTCATCGAGGTGTAAAATCATTCTCTCGATTTCCATTATGTTATTAATTTTTGTAATTTCGGTGCCTAATCTCCTCGGACGGGCCCGATACCGGCGCGACACTTATCTTGGTGTCGGCGGACACATATAATCCATTAAGTCGTCATTTCCACGCCGCTGATCATTCCTCAACCACGCGTCAAACCCGCCCCCGGACGATCGCACGCCGTATTGTTTGCTACTGCCTTATCTTACCTACTCCGCCACCAAGTCCTTTTCAATTATTCTCAACGCATTCAATATCGACCTTACAATAAAGGCTCCAAAAGCGATAACCCTTCGGTTCCGGCTTCCTCCGGCCGTGTCCTGCCCGGCTAATGGACTAGTTTGTTATCTAATCGGGTACACGGCGGACCTATTAATAATTTCCCACATAATTTTCTAATTAACGTCCTGTCTAGCGGGCGGGGCCAGCCCTGTATCTATCAAAACGGAAATGACGTAGAATTAGGACTATTAGTATAATATATGAGTGTAATTTTTCTTAAATTAAATATTTATTTGCTAACTAAATTTATCTTTTTTTTACAGGTAGTACTCCTTATTTAAAATGCACCGTGAGGTAAGATAAGATCCCTATTTTTATTATTAATCAAAGTAACAATATTTGCATTACACTTACATCTTAATTCTATAATAACAATAGGTGCCCAATGTGCAACAACGTGGAAGTAAAACTTAATCCTGTTTGCGAATAAGATAGAAAATAAAACGTAATGCGCATTTTAAATATTAGTGTTATGTTACCGGTGTGTTAACCCCTCGGCGGGTTAAAGTGTAGCGTGTACATTGAAGAGATTTTACACGTGAACAGAGCCCTTAGTAGTGCTTTGGATCGCGACACGGGCAATTTGGCGCGCGAGAGCCAATGCGGGTTTATTCGTCCACAACCACGATATTCAAACCACATAATTCAAGCGATAATATACTGTTTTTTCAACTCCCTAAGCGTCTTTATTAGTGTAGTATTGACATGGTTTTGCAACACAGGGCACCTGGTGGGCCAGGGTACTGCTGCCTATAAACGGCAAGGAGTAGATGAACTGTGATTTATAAGTTCCCGTGTTCACTAGCTTTTGTAATAAACGTAACAAAGAGATACTCTACTTTTGCTTAACGATGTCTTTGCTCAGAGATGTCCAGCAGTGCTGACACATCTGCTGGCAGATGTGCACTTGCAACGCTATTTTCTTAGTACTTTTTTGAATCGTATTAAAAATGTGTTTCGGAACTAGAACTAAAGTTTTATTTATAATTAGAAAGACCCCTCAGAACATGACATTTAATTAACATGAAGGCACAGAACAGAACATGAGTAAGAAAACTTATTGTGGTCGTTGATATTTGATTTCATCATTATAAAGCATAGTGTCTCTAATAAATCCTGATATTCCTGATGCTTAATACTGTGAAGTCCTTTTAATCATAAATAAAAAAGGGAAGTAAGTATCTTAAGTCTATATCAATGGTTTTGCGATAACAATATATGTATGTACTTATCTATAAAATTATAAAGAAATATAACAATAATTTATGTGGAATGGTAGAAAAGGAATAAAAAATTTATTGAATGTTTCCTTAAAAAAGTATAACACCATTTAATATTTCAATGATTGCAAAAATATGTAATAAATAAAACCTTTTTCCTGCATCAGTATGTAAATCTCTCTCACTGCAAAAGCTAGAAAGTCTGTTTGACCTTGTGACTGGTAAATAATCTCTTTGACTTTCGTACTTATATCATTAATTTGTATTGTACAATAGGTACTCGTATATAGTTTAAAATAAACATGTACTATGTCTCTTTTGGTCCTATAGTTGACTGATAAAAAGACACCATTCATGTCATATTTCGCAATATGTCCGCCAATCAAATAAAAAAATTGCGTCTGGTGCATGTGTAATATTGGCTAGAATAAGCATTTAAAAAATACACGAGTAACTCCATTCATTCTCTGTTCCACACTGGGGACAGTGGGGACGCTACGTGCTGCCGAAAGCGACCAGTTAGATTACGCATTGTCGTGGCACAATTAGAAACCCCAATTTTTTTTACAGAACAACGTCGTATAAACCTTGTCATACTTGTCGTTTGTAACATTATTATTCTATGGGCTCGAAATTGTCGCGGACCAAGCTTCGTTTCTGCAGACGAAGCTTCGGTGGTAAAATGTTGCATGTGTCTTTTGATTGTCATAGTTACATTTGCCATTGTAGTTTCAAAGGTGCATGCCTCGCGTTCACTTTGTTATTTGCAAACAATCGCTAGTGACGGTGACATCTGCGCTTCTGCACCCCTATTCGTCTATGACACCGCTTGGCCCTAAAACGGACATGGCCGCTAATTCCGTTTGGGTTGGTTTGTAACTATTTTTGGGTTCTTGTTTTTTATGAACTGAAATCACTGACATAGTGGCTAAACTATGTGAGCTAGGAACTCACATCAGGGCTAGATATTATTATTGACGCATAACACCAAAATTTAAACAAATTTCCTACCGTTTTATAACATATTGATATCTAATAAAAATTCAAAAAAGGGAGAATCTACTTATATCAAGAAACACAAAAAATATTTTAATAAGCATTACAAGTAACAAACGGCATTAGTTAGAGCTGTTGTTAGACATTGTTACAAATCAGTGCGCCTTATTTCGTTAACAAGTTGCTTGTATTGTCTACGCCGAGCGCCGGCCGTAGGCGCTTACTAATGATTGATGAGTGATTGAGTGACTCATTTACTAATTCACATACAATACTTATCACAATACCGATATTGACTTCTATTGTTTAACGACCATACTGATAGGCCAGTCCGAATTTTTATTTTTACGGTTTCCGGGTTTGTGTGACAATGCGCAAAATAATTTCTTGATAATAAAAAGTAATTACGACGTCGGCCTATTAGACTCGTCGCTAGAGATAGTGGCTAGTCTACCATATTATGTCCTCAGTTCTTGTAAATGTAAATAAATGTACAGTCAGCATCAAAAGTAGCGGATCAGACTACGCGTCAAAAATATACCTAACATTCTACCATTATCTAATAGCTTAACAAAAAAAATCTCTACAAGTATATGTCGAACAGTTAGACTGCGACTTTTGAATGCGAATTATAGAGCTATGTATATCTTTATTTATTAGAAAAGTATTACAGGATGTCATATACTTTTGGTGCGTTGTTTCATCGATGCTGACTGTACAGTAAAGTAAACATTTGGATACACGTTACTATCCGTGCTCACGAGTCAAATTGACCCTCTAAATTAAAAAAAAAAACCCTAAGATACACTTCGATTCAAGTAGGTATTTATTACAATGTTACCAAGTGAGTTGTTATCTTCTGACGATGTGTATTTACTTTTAAAATCAAAGTTTAAGCGAAGTGAATATTAACTGTTATGATGAACGTTATCGAAATATGTATAGAATTTTTGTGCTGCTACGCGTCACGTTCATGTGGATTTTTTGGCTATTGTAATCCAATTTGTATAAGAATATTTTTTGCATCGTATTCGTTTAAACACAAGGCTTGTGTGGCGTCTCCCGCAGCGCTGTACGTGCTCCCGCCAACAAAAATGTAACTGGCATCTCGAAAATTTCAATTGTAACCTTTTGTTGCTTTCGCACACTCCACCTTTCCAATTTGTACGGCTCGTGGCTCGCCAATGAGCGTCCCTAGATATCATCGGCATACCACACTCAGGACTCTTGTGATTAAATTCTTCGCCTGTGATGTATAGCGTGAGACGAAACAGTTATTTGTCGACATAGCTTCAATTGCCATTTTATTTTTACTACAGGACATTCTAGTAATTACAAGGGTGCTGTTTGCTGTCGGTATCGTGCTCTCATGAGAATATTAAACCGGATTGTGGGGAATTAAGTTAATGCGCACTTATATTTCGTTTGCAGTTTATTAAAACGAGACGGTAAAAATTTAAGACATGTGTTTCTCTTCTTATTGTTAGGTCAGTATTTAAGGTGGTTCGACTAGGTTACCCAAAGCTTAAACCCCGCTAGATGGCGTCACTTTCGCAAATTTTCAGGTTTTATTTTTTTGTGGAATAGTGTTGGTATCTGTATACTTAAAAGTAAGTTTAGCGCACTCTTTACATAAATATTGAACTATTATAATAAACATTGAATACTTCATTAGTGCAAAAAACACTTTTAAAGTCGACAGAGTGTTTCTGTCATGCTATTTCCTACTATTACTCACACATGCAAACAGTGTTTCCGTGATGCTTGTAGTAGACAATTTCATGCAGTGTAAGTATGCTGTAATGGCGTTGCGGTATGTTCGTGGAAATACGTGCAAGAGGATTCGGGTTCGAGACTGGTACGACAGGGGTACTTTTTTTTGTCCTTTTTGTGTTATCTTATGTTTCTTATACCTTTTATTCTTCGAATTCTTGTCCGATTCCGATATAACCGAAATATATTTCAGTGATATCGGAAACGGCTCTAACGATTTCGATGAAATTTGCTGTAAGGGGTTCGATCTAGCTAGGTCCTATCTCTGGGAAAACGAGCATTTTTGAGTTTTTACTTATGTTTTCTTTTTCTCCCAGTATTATTAATAAATTAGTTTATAACGTTTTATAAAAATATGTGACGTTTCGAACTAAAAGGTACCACATTGTCGGTTGTCGATTAGGTTGATTTCATTTTGAAGCTTTATGGAAATATGACAACAATAAGTAGGTACCCGTTTGGTTGAAAACGCCACATATATTGAAAACCTGACTTTCACAAATCTCACCTTTTTGGGTTCTTCCAACTCAGAAAGGATGGAGAATACTGACGATTCTTAGTAGCACTAGCCCAAGGAAGTCCAGGTTTGTAAGTGTTAGGTATCAGTTTTTTTTTAAAGGGCTAAATATAGTTCTACAAGTAAAGCAATCCCTTACTGCCCAGCCTCTATAGTATTTTTCAAACTGGAAGGGTACGATGATAGATTTCATCTCCATACAATTTATAACCTAATAATGCCAAATGTTGCAAAATTATATTGAATTGAGATCTATCATCGTACCCTTGCAGTTTGAAATAGTTATTTACGATACAAGTGCGGAAAAGAGAAAATTCGCAACTCGTGTCGATTAAAACACTTCCTTCGGTCGTGTTTCAATTTATCGCCACTCGTTGCCAATTTCCTTCTTTTCGCACTTGTATCGTAATGTACTAATAATAAAGTAGTAATTGTAAAATAAAATTAAAACTTTTTTATATTTTTTTTGGATTCAAGTAGGTACAGTGAGTAACAACATTGCATGGCCTTCTAATTATAACTATTATAGAAAACGGGATATTTATCATGTTTATTTATATTATTTATTTCTCGATATTTTGGCCGGTCTTGCAAGACCAGTCGTTGTGGAGATCCCTGGGGAGGCCTATGTCCAGCAGTGGATGTCTTGTTGGTGTAGATGGATTCACACAACAAATGAAATAACATTTTTTCATATTTGTTATCCGTAGTTGTCCCTGTACCTGAAAGAAAAATAATATCATGATAGCACAAAATCTCTAATGTTATAGGAAGAAAGATGATGCAACAATATGGATTCTAATAAAGTTATCATTTACTTATCTAGTAATAATTGTGTTTTTCATTCATAGACAAAATTCCATAATTTTCATCCCCAGGAAATGTTTTATTTTACTTTATTGCAGTGAGGATGTCCTGATTTTTTCTGGCTAATGAAGGAAAACATTTTATTTCCAAGAATGCCTCTTCATTTTGCACAATACCTAAAAAAAACCTAGAGTTAGTGACACATTGACTATTCGGCAACCAAAACAGTAATAATTACATTATACCTATATAGGTATTGTTCACTGCTTATATCTACCATTACGGAAGAAGTGAGAATTATTTTCTAAAAAGATCGGCACGAGAAAATTACAATGTACAATGAAGGAATGAAACTGTACCTACCTTACGAAACTTCACCATCATGAATTCCGCTTCAATTGAGTCTGAATTTTTCTGGATTTTCGCGGACCAGAACACCGATGATTTTTGTAACTTGATTTAGACGTTGCTATCATTTTCAATTTATACAAACAAATTGACACAATAAACATGACCCTATGTGTCAGTGTCAACACTGTCAAATAAAAATGCACTAAACATGACGGCACTGCAAATCCTGCCAGGTCGGCCAGGCAACGTCGCCAACGTCATAGAGTGGCAATGCCGCACGCAACGTATTTGTACACGACATTTGTGACACACACATACGTAAAATTGATGAAAAAATTACGTTGATTTATGTATGATTTCTGTATGAAACAAAGTTTTTCTATTAATTTAGCGCAAACGAATATTCGAAAGTAGATAAATGAGCAAATATTTGTGTAGTAATAGTGTGTAGTGCCTTAATTAAAGCAGATTGAATTTTGTATGAAAATCGAACCACCTTAACATAAATCATACAAAACGCTAGTAACTTAGGCAAAATTTAGTTTTTAATTAAGTTGGATACTGTACAAAACGTGTTCCTTTTGGGGTTGAAGGTTAAAGCTTTATAATTTGCATGATTTATATTCTTTGTTAACCGGAAAATAATATTAAAGCACACGACAATGACTCAGTCTAAGTGCCTACCGACTCTGTCCTCCGCGCAATAAATACCGGACTCTATAAAGAACTCAATAATGTAAAGCTCGTAATTTTTCAGATTAATATAATATTTTTGCGCCGGTACACTGGCGGCCGTTTCGGCCTGTTGAAATATAGCACTGTGTTCCTTCTTTGCTGATAAAATTTCACATGTTGGAGTTTTATTAGTGCGCGATGCTGATAACTTAAGGCTGTAACCCTCTAAAATAATTTACATGGTGGTCTCTGTGCGTTGGATTAAGCTACCGCATCTTTGACAAATTTGAAAAATGCTTTGACATTTTTTATTTTATTTATATACTTCATACAAAATCTGGTATTGGTATTTGTTATATATTGAACCTGCGTCTAAAAAATAAGTACAAGTTATTTTTATACTGGCATGGGAAGCTGGTAACTGCTTTTTTACTAAAATTAAAAAAATGAACAACCCCTTGCGTACAATATCTCTATTAAATATGTTCTGCTTTGTTGCGGATTAATATTAACCCCATAAAGGCCTATTAAAACGTCTGCCTAAAAAAATAATTGAACGCGATTCATAATTCACTGTGCTCTTGGATCTCGTGTCAATCAAGATTTTTTTGTTCTCTTTGGAACTTTTATTATAATAATTTATTTTAATCTGAACGTTAGCATCTCTGTAGTTATTGTAGTTTTTAATTTGAATTGTTACACGTTTTTACAAATGCAATGAATTTTTTATTTTTTTATTTATTTGCAAGGGCAAACTCCAACAAAACCTTATTAGTTTAAAGTTAACTCGATAGAAAAAAAAACATGAAACATGTCAAATTTACATTAAATTTTAATTTTAATAGTTTGTCATTACTCTGCATACCACAACAGTATAATTTTAGTATAAAATACGTTAGTAAAGTCGAGGGACGTAACGAGCATAGTTTTAAACATAAGTACATTTTCTGAGTTATTGAGGTAAAACGTTAAAACCGGCGCGATGGCCATATCGTTCATCGCAAGTTTCGCACGGCGGGCCATATCTTTTTTTCCCTTTTAATTTCCTGGCTTTACGTCACCTTTCAATGAGTAGTAAATAAGTATCACTCGCAATGCAATGTAGGCAAGCAGCGCAAAACTGTATTCAGTGGCAAAGTATTTCCTTGTTTCGATATATTCATGCTTTTTTTTATCATAGATAAGATCTGAAAAAAATATTTAAGCCAGAAAAACACGTCCATTATTCCCTGTCGTAGTTATCACAGAAATGTTCTAATATATATATTATTTCTTTTATTATGTAGATAAATACATAGGGAATAAAAGTCAGTGGTTTCAGAGTACTATCTCTTTTTTGACAAGCTCCATGTTATAAATTAAAATCCTCTCTGCCGTTTGGCCTACAGAACGTGCTACAAAAATAGACTTACATACGCACACCTGAAAAATCTTTCCTCTTCTCCGCCAGCTGGATAAAACAATAAAAACCATTAATCCTATTTACGGAAATAATCAGTCGTACTCATACACGATAACTACCAGGTTTGTAAATTGACCATGAAACGATCAAATCAATCGAGTAAATTGAACATGCACCGTCCTAGTACCATGAAGAATAAACCAATTGGGCCTGAACCGTGTTATTCTATTGAAAGCCATTTTATTCATTGGCCATATCGTTGCACCCCGATTTGGGGTGATCCACAAAAGCATTTCACGTATTGTGCTCCGCGTCTTTGCTACTGCTCCGATGTGGTTACGAGTGTGCCGATTTTTTTATAGAACCACCCGTTGTACAATAAGTACTGAACAAACTGTTCTAACACGTGAAAATATTGAATTAGCTTGGATATTTGAACCGTTTCAAGGTGCACAGGGCCGTTAATTCATTATATCAAAGTGATATCGCGAAAGATATATATATATATAGTGTAACCTGGATAACTAGAACCTTCAAAAGACGAAATCCTCGTTAACACGAAATAAAATTATATTCCCTTCAAAACCAAAAACCTCCATCAATCCAAATATTTACCCTCATTAAGACGAAGTAACCAATAATTCCATTTGCAGTTATCCAGTACAATATTTACCTCCATAACTCGAAGAATGATACTCGTATTGGCCTAGAAATATCGAAGAAATAGACGTATCATTTTATAATACGAGTATAACCTCTACAGGATGATTTCTGGATCGTGATATTTGATCATAAGATTATAAGTATATTTTTTCTTATTTTTCAAGTAAAATTAATCTTATATTAAAGTAATCATGGTCACTCTATGACTTTTGACATACGCTGTGTGAAAAGCGACAAGACGTCACATTGAGTAGGGTGACAACATTGTATACATAATTAAATGTATTTTTTCTACTTATCATCTGAAAAATAATCATCAATATTGGTGATAAACAATAATTTACAACATCATTATCATTGAATTCTGTATGATGTCTTGTTCTTTTGTTCCACGTCCTCGAAATCAACCTGTATACCTAATAATTAACAACATCATTATCATTGAATTCTGTATGATATCTTGTTCTTTTGTTCCACGTCCCCGAAATCAACCTGTATATCTCGAAGAACTCGATATCGATACCTCCTAAGAGTCCCAAGTATACTGAGGCAAGTGACAATTTCATGATTTTGCGTTTTTTACATATTTATTATTAAAATTTGACGACCGGTCTGGCCTAGTGGGTAGTGACCCTGCCTGTGAAGCCGATGTTCCTGGGTTCGAATCCCGCGTAAGGGCATTTATTTGTGTGATGAGCACAGATATTTGTTCCTGAGTCATGGGTGTTTTCTATGTATTTAATTAATTATATACGAACTGTGGTGCAAGTGACTTGCCTCAGTATACGATGTTCGAGTATATAAAATGTAGTTAGTTGCCTCTATATACGTCACTTTATTTCGAAAATAAATACGTATTTCAGCATGAAATTTTAGTGGAACGTAAATATTGGTATATTAAATAAATAAAATAAATATTATAGAACATATCATCATCATCATTCGCTTGCCCTTATCCCATTCATTTGGGGTCGGCGCAGCATGTCTTTTTCTTCCATACCTCTCTCTCGCTCGTCATCTCATCACTCACTCTTTTTGCCGTAAAAAATGAAAATTTTTGACGTATACTGGATCAAGTGCTCGTTGGTTCGGCTAAAATACGCGTATACCAGTACGTATATACTCTTATATCATAAACTGCGATAAAATTTAGAATTCCATTAATGCAGACATAATCTAAGAGATTTCGCCAGAATTCGTGCTATTGAGGTGCTACTGTAATAGATAAAAAATCATGAACAAGTAGCCTTGCTTTCGAACCTAGGAACCTCCAGCTTCTTAGGCAGGGTTACCAGACTCACTCTACCAACTAGGCTATGGAGTATTTGTCTCGCATCAATGAACAAGGATGCGCCTATTTGTGGTCCATGATAGTATAAGAATTAATATTCAATTTAAAACATATTGTTACAGCGTTAACTTAACCGGAGCGGACTTCAATTGTTATAAATTATAATTTATATGTTATACCCTTAGCTAGATTGAATGTGGCATTGCAAGTCTGTTGTTCCATTATGGGTTGTATTACAAGGTGGTAGGGATTGTGCGGATTGGTACAGTGCTGTCACTTTGAATACGCATTGTTGTGTTCGCTAACTCCCGGCCTATGCTGCGTAGGGTGCATATTGTGTTACCTCTGCTACACACATTCTTTGAAACCTGAACCACCGCATGGGATTCCTTTGTTGCGTCTCGATTTGAATATTACTTCAGTTTGATGGGGTTATTTTTTATAGTATTAGATAGAGTTCGCCTATGATCGAATGTGCGCTTTGTCCTCTACGTTCCACGTGTTCGACTCCATTTTTTGGCCGTGCATACCCTAGAGGCTCGCGACGCGTTTGCGTTTCGAATATATTAATGCAGAAAAGGATTGTAATACAACGATTGTAAAGGGGCTCGGGAGATAAATTCACGACTGCAAGGCGTGATACGAAATTGTTTGCCGAATTTATTTTGGATAACAAAGGAGTCGAAAAACCGTTTAAGGTGCACGCGGATGCGTCCACATTACATTATGTGATATGCTAATGTGATTGTTCGCGATAAATTAAACGGGGCCCCAGAGAGCGCCGCGCAGCGGGGCCCCGCCGACGCAGTCTGCCCTGCGCCCGCGCAAACAGCCTTTGCCACCTTCAAAGGTGAAACACCTCACAATTTCGACACTTAACGTGAATGAAAAATCATTAGCAACACGTTTATGTTAATAATGTAATTTTTAAAAGAATTATTGTGTTGTGTACTTCACAGAAACTACAAAGGAGAATGGGCAATTTGTACCATGGATGTATACTGTTGAGACATATCTCGTTTGAAAGGGCTTACGAATAGCATTATTTTGTTGTATGACACCAACTTTGGATTACGTGCAGGGACAGAGCTATTAAAAAAAAAGTGTGGCGCATATAAACTGTTGTTTTACAAAATACTTGTTTTGTAGCCAGTTGTTAGGTGTTTTATATAAAAGAATATGCGAAATGCTACACTTCTGTATACCAACACCTACGTTTAAGTACGTACAGGACTGGAATTAATTGATAAAACATATGCTTGAATTAAAAAACTGTTATGAAACCCTGAAACTTACTTGTATACACAAGCCATATATAACACTGAAAAGGCATTATTATAAGCTATTTTTTTTTAAATATAGTCGGACTCAAATCCATGCAGGAGCGGAAATAAAACTAGTTTATTAGTTAATTAATTGTGGTAAATGACGCTTTGTTTGTTCTACCCGACACTAGATGGAGCTTTGGTAGGAGAATGGGCAACTTTTACTATTGGTATATATAATTGAGACATATCTTATTTGGAAGGTCTTACTTTTAGCATTAATAACTTATATGACACCAAACTCCGAAAGTGTCGAGGGAAGATGCTATTCATGATTTTGATCATGCACTGCGGCTTAAACTGGAACTAATAAAATGACATTCATATAAGGTAGGATGGTCCTTATATGGCAAAAAAAAATTTTTTTTCGATTTTTTAACGGGGCACCATTTCTTTTGATTATTTAACATTAAAATAGGTAAGAGTATTTTTTTCATAATTTTTGGACAATAATTAGAGGTCGCTACCGCAGCTTGAACTTTGTGAAATAAAATTAAACAAACGTATTACATGCAAAATCAGATTTATTGTAAAAAAAACTCTGAAGTGTTAAAGATTGCAGTTATAATCTCTAAAATGGACATCTGAATCAACTACACAATCAGGTATCCATAACACAACAACAACATAAATAACAAATTACGATAAAAGGGTGGATTTCTGGGCGTTGGGGTACTTTTTTCGGAATTGTTTTACTACTAAAAGCAAATACTGTTTTTGGTCTTCATTAGTTGTTAATAGCTTATTGTATTCCTCCATCAATGCCACTCCGCGTTCTGCGATGTCATTTACCACCCGCATGGATTGTACTATTTTTTTTGCCGCTTTAAAGTCTTCGTCACCTTCCCAATTTTCAACATCTTTGTTAAAAAACCGTGATGAAATGCCAAGTATTTGGAAGAACCTTAAAGAGTTACTTGTGACAAAGTCTTCAATATCTTTTTCCATGATATGTTTGGCGTCTAGGCTTATTCTTTTGGGACAATACTCCAGCCCTTCATTTTTTAGTGCCATCACCATTTTTTTCTTTACTTCAATCGGAAGCTTGTCGTCGAAAAATGCAAATGAAACAAGTTCTTCACTTAGGTACCATAAATGACCTAAAACCTTTTTCAAAGCAACGTTGGCCATCGCCAGATTAATATTTTTAAATGTTATGAGGTCTTTCAGCAGGTTCAAATCATTTCGTGGTGCACATTGCCCAGCAGGTGCTTCGAACCAATACTTCACGTATATGACGGCAGTAAAAGTACAAATATCTTTTACTGCTTTTTCTTCTCTTTTGGTCATTTTAAATTGATGCCGAAACATAAATAATTTGAAGCAGTACATCGCTTTTGCCATCCAACGAGCACGGTGAAGGCCTGCAGGCATTCTGAATGCGACTCCACTGTCGGGAATACCTCCCAAATAAATGATTGTGAGATTTAATAGCTCTCTGTAATCATCACGCGGTTGGTATTCACGCAATTGATCCTGTGCGAAAGAAATCATTCCTGAAGAGATATTTTCAACATATTTGGCAGACTCGGGATCAGAAATAACATTCTTGTAATCCTTAGGATTAATATGGGTCCAATTCTTTTTGAACCTTTTAAATAACAAAACTTCTGGGCCACTAGATGGACCAAGGGCTTGATTTGCGATGGCTTCTAACATAATTTCCATTATGTGATGGCGACAGGCGAGCCAAAGCATATCTTTCTCCATTTTTTGTTCTAAAATAACGCAGCATCCGTTTCGCAGTCCAGTGTTAACTGCCGTTGTGTCAAAGCATAAGCATTTAACTTTGTCACTTAATCCCCATGTCTGTACTGTTTCATGAACAGCAGAGGCACATGCTTCACCGGTTCCGCGTTCAAGTTTAGGAACTGCCAACAGCTGATCTACTCCATGCCCAGACACTAATATTGGTAAGCGATCCACCGTTTCATGTCCTGTTATATCTTCAATAAGTTTACCATCCCAGTGTATTGTTAAGGGCAAATCGGGCTTAAATTCTTTTTTTAGACACTTTGCTATGACTTTACGATGCTTTATCCGCTGCCGGCGAATCGAAGAACGATTAATGTTGAACTTTTGAGGTTCTGTACAAGTTTTTTTTAAAACAGATGCTAAGACGATAGTGGCTTTCCTGTCAGTTAATTTAGCGGCATCAAGACTCGCCGCTACGTGGGGATCAATCAAAAGCTTTCTTCCTCGCTTTTGTGGTGGCGGTGTTGGAAGTGTTGAGGGCCCTGCTTCGTCGTTCATGTCAGGTGTTGGCGTGGGATTTTCACTGCTAGATGTAGATGAAAAGTTATGTATTCCTCGCAGAGCATGAATTTTTTGTTCTTCGCGTTTGCGGCGTTTTTGTAGGTTTGCTTCTTTCTTTAAATTTTGAGCCTCTTTCTGTAAACTTTTTTTGTCCACTGTAGTCATAATGCCTGCCCGATTAACGCGTTGTTGCAGTAAGAATTGTTTATCTTCTTCGATAGTCATCATATCTAAGGCTTTCGCGTGCGCAATGTCGAATAATTGTTCTATTTGGTTTAGCCATTCTTGTTCTTTTTTTTCTGTTACAGCGGAGCGTTTTGAAGCATTTTCTTTATTTTTTTTAAGTTTCTGCCACTCTTTAAAGTGGTATTCAATTTTGGCTATTACATGTTTCTTTAATCTTGTTGGTATTGCAGCTTTTTCCCATATGGTCAAGACGGAATGGGCGGTCGCCGTCGCAGACTCTCTTATAGTTTTTTTTTCATCGGTTTTAAAGTGAAAAAACAAACTTAGCACTTCACGTATTGACGGCAATTTTGTTTGCTTCAAACTTGGTGTTAACTGGCCTATAAGCCAGATGTTAGTTGTATTTCGCGTTGAGACGCGTATTCCACTGCTTGTAGACGCCATTACAATACTTCACAACGATACGCTTGAGGATTACGTGCAGACTCTCACAATAACGAAAATGGACTGAAGATCGTCCCACGCGGTCGCATCGCGGGGGTGTGAGAGGGGGGTGGAGGACGCGTCAGTGCATCGCTAGTAGGCAACGGCACTTGATTTCATTTAACAAGTCAAAATTTTATAACAAAAACGCACGAATAAATAGTTGGCTCGATTCATAAAATTGTTATATTTTTTTACATTTTTTAAAACTTTGACCTTCGGTAGCGACCTCTAAAACTAAATAAAAAAAATTAAAAAAAATTGTGTGGAAATAACTCATCCTAAATAACAATTTAAAGAGGTGCCCCATTCACTTTTCAGAAATCGAGAAATAAGGACCACCCTAATATAAGGTTACTTTTGTAACCATTTACATCACTTTGCATGCCTGAAATATAATGAAAAACTACGTTATTATTTTTCGTGAATAGTTCCTGCTGAATAAATCGCATTAAACTACTTAAGTATGTATTTTCAAATTCTCTCTAGTACTGACATCTTGCGTGCAATAGAAGAACCGAATGAGCGGCTAATGCTGGATCCATATAGTCGCTTTTAAACGCTCAAAAATATAACCAAAAACTAAGACTTCGCGTATTTATATCGCGCTAAAAACTTAATATGAACTTAGTTCAACATTAAATAAGATTCCTAAGCAATAAATAAGTAAATAATGTTTTTATGAAATACCACAATTATTTGTTTAACGGCAAGAAAATATAATCTAAGTACATACATATAATCACGCCTGTTTTCCGGAGGGGTAGGCAGAGAGACCACGGACTTGCATTCCACTCGCTACGATCCTGACACTTTCGCTTCCTTCACTTTCATAACATTCCACATACACGTTCGCCGGTTTAGGGTGCTCTTGACCTGGACTTTCTTCAGGTTTTCCCCGATCTGATCAGAGAAAGTCCGACGAGGTCTGCCCCTTCCAACTCCCGTTTCTACCTCTCCCTTATACACCCTCTATGTTAGCCTTCTTTCACTCATTCCTTCCACGTGTCCAAACCATAATCTAAGTTTCTATGTTAATAAAAGTAGTCGTAAGAAGGTTTTTCATTTCTCTCTCTGCAGGAGAATGGTGCTTATGTACAAGTGAAACATTTGGGTTTGCGTTACGCGCTACCTATTATTTTCTTCCGTTTGCCATATAAAGCAGGATAAAATTCACGGAGTGAATGTATTGCATCAGGGACTTTTTGTAGAGGAAGTTAACTATTTCCCAAGTCGATGGTATTTCTTTTAGCTGTATTTCTTTCACTCATATATATTATATTAAATAAAACCTTTTGAATACTTTAAACATCTTTAATTCATGCAAATTGAAAAATAATTCACGCCATACTTTTCTTTTCTTCACGCACAAGTATTAGCAGGACGAGTGAACAATTCAATATAAAGCGAACCTTGGTAATAAGTGTGAATACGTGCATCCAGATTTGGAAATGCATGGCTAGTGCGCTAATCTCGGACCATTTGCAAAAGGTTCGCATAGGGCCTCCGCCAGCTGGCGCGGGTGCACGGAGCGGGTGGGCGGGTCAACGAAAAACAGTATGAGCAAGCTAACTAGTGCGGACGTCTACCTACTATGGCCCCCCACGCGTGCGCCCGGCCCGTGCCCGCTTCATGCACCCGCGCCAGCTAGCAGACGCGTCTGGTCTGATAGATGGTGCGGGTGCATTCTTGTCTTGCCGGATTTCTGTTTGGCCGGATTTACTTAACACTTTAACTGCCTCTCGCTTTTACTACTACCGTGGATTGATACGTCCGTGCATTACAGGTAATGCACAAATGTATAGAGCCATCCATTTCTGACGGGCGCAAGAGACTTAGGTACCTTACTTGAAAGGTTACTTGGCAGCGTACGCTATATTACCTAAAATGTGTTCATGGCGTTGTTCCGAGTTCTTTAGTTCTTGGCGTTCATAAAGCTAATAGCACACGCCGGTCCGATGTGCGAGCGAGAGGCAGATCTTTGTGCTCCCAAATATCTGAACACGCCTCTTTTGTCAAAGAGTTAAGAGTGCGTGTTCAGATATTTGTGAGACCTTGCCCGCTCTATCTGATGGCGACTGTACATGCATAACCCTTAGGCCAATTCGAACGTGCACCTGACATGAAACCGATATTAGAATAATATTGGAATCAAATCATTCGCGCGTTCATTTTCCTCAGACTTGTCCGCTCATCTATTAGAGCCACCACTAGTTTCCAGTGTCGGCGTCTTGTCAACTCTATGGTTGCTGCTTGACGCAACGTTGGCGCAACAGTGCAGCGACGCAATTTTGCATAGCGCTGACTAGACGCCGAAGCTCAAAAGACGCTAGTGTGTGGTGGGCCTTAGTACGAGCAAGATTGCCGTGCGAATGACAGCTTAACTGATATGATTCCAAAATTATTATACTATCGGTTTGATGTCAAGTGAGCGTTCGAATCCTTTAGACACATAATGCCAAAAACGCAAAACGCCATTCATACGCGAAACGCCAAAGACGTGTATTGCCAAATTCTGTTAATGCCAAACACGTGGAATGCCAAAGTGGTATAAAAACCAAATACGCATAATGCCAAAAGCTAATGACACCCAGCAAATTATTTGATATCATCCAAACCTTGTTTTTGTTTTTGTACGAAACCCCTCGACCCTTTCTAGACGGAGCACCGCTTCGCGGGGCTCCTATTCGTGGGCGGTTTGCCCTTCGGGCATCTAAAGCTACCTAACGAACCTAACCTACCTATCTACCTACGCTTTTTTCCACAAAGTGTAATGTTTTCACGGATGTCACACTAAATCAATAGGTAGGTAGGTTAGGTTCGTTAGGTAGCTTCAGATGCCCGAAGGGCCAACCGCCCAGAAATAGGAGCCCCGCGAATTAACGAAAATTACGCGCAACGACAAAATGGCGTTTTGCGTTTAGACGCAACCCCCTTTAGACGCATAATGCCGAATTATGCGTCTAAAGGGGGTTGTTTCTATGTCCCTCTTAGCATCAAGATAGCAGTGTCCGGCAAAAAGGTAGTCAGAAGAATATATAGTTAAGTGGATGCGGTGTTCAAATTGCCCGCTTACCTACTTCTGTCGTAAACGGTTCTCTACACCACGTTCACAAAAGATTGATTTTTAGGCTCAAACTCACGTTGCGTTACATTTGTCCATAAGTACCTAAATACTAATCCAAGTCCTACCGTAGGACCTAAAATCTTCTGTGATAGTAGTACAGAAATAAATACTGTTGACATTCCGTCAACAGTATTTAATATAATAATTACACTAAAACAATTCATGTGCATTTAAAATACAGAACCAATATACATATGAGTCAAATGTACCTAGGGTACCTAAGTATTCCAATGAAATATAATTGAAAAGAAGAAATATATTAGTACCAGTAGTACGACCTACCTGTACCTATGGCCTGTACGTATATACCTAATAGTTAATGTTCGGACCATTGGTTCTGTATTCTATGCACATCATGATTTATTCTTTTTTAACTTTCTTTGACTAAACAAGTACACATTTTATTTGCTTTTTTCTTGAACTCGATTCTGCTCGATTTTTCTTGCATCGATGCTTCCTTGTTCTTGCCGTAAGTTTCTGAAAGTATAATTAACAATTTATATCTTGTTTTTTGATATGTTTGAAGGCGGTTTCTTTTTATTAAAATCAGTTATATTTATTCGTTTTTAATTTAAGTAGGTACCGTCAGACAATTTTTTTATGACTATGGTCAAAGATTGTAAAAAGTACACAGCTTACCTACTTAGTAAGTTACTAGGTACTAGGTATTTATTATGAGGGACGCAACAATCTGCAAGACTCGTTCCTGTCTGGTCAAACAGTCATGTCACTAAACAGTTTTGCGCTTCGGGTACGTTTCATCGAGAAGTTCCTTCAATTCCACATGGAACTCTTCATCCAAGCTGGACCTTGACACAAATGTTCCTTAAAAACCTTACTTGCGTCAGGCTTGCGTAACCTTACTTACAAATCGCCAAATCTTTTCTTCTTAGTAGAAATAGGGTACAAAGCGCAACAAAGGTACTCGTCCCTTAAGCTTGTAATGTATCTACATGATAGATAGATAGGGCGATAGTGCCTACTAAGCAGGCGTTTAGCCTATTCTGACAGAATGGTAACTACGGAACCCTACACTGAGCATGGCCCGACATGCTCATGGTCGATTTTTACTAAGAACGAATGTTTACTACAACTTGCTTACTAGTACTTACTTTTAGTATCAGATTGGAGTCGACCAGAGTCGACAAAATTGGGCGTCGTTGTCATTCCGGGGTGTGGGGATTTCACCGCATGAAAAAGAGACATAATACAGTGAATTCTTGTTGTTCTATCAAAGTTGACATTATAGTATTTCTCAAGAACGATGGGTACGGTGACAGGTGTCACCTACATACATTTTATAACCTTAAAACTCCAAATCTCACAAAATTGTACTGAGATGACATCTGTCAGCGTACCCTTCGTGTTTGAAAAATACTGTAATAAAATACATTATCTACGCAGACTCGCAGAGTCATCTTTGATTCCACTTTTTGAGTAAGGACAGATTCATTCTTAACCCGCTGGAATCAATATACCAATGGTATAAATTAAAAAATGTTTAATTTACACTGATATAAGGTATTTTCATTTTTGTAAGTATAAGATGTATAAAATAAAAAGAAACAAAAAAAACTTGTTTGAACTGAGGGTCGCGCGTTATGCTTATTTCAAAGGCGTACTACGGTAAAATGTCTGTACTTAAATGGTCAAAGGACAGGGTTTTCTTTATTGAAACGCATAATTTTGTCTTACCTATTTTCACATAGCATAAAATCTGTTGACATAACAACGTTTCGCATAAAATATTGATTAACATTAATTAAATACCCTAATTTTTGTGCGCCTGTAAGCTTGTTTACCTAAAAACTTTATGTATGGCTTAAATACTGGTTATGTTTTACAACATTTTTGTACCGAAACCTTCTACAAGCATAATCCGTATAGCCTAAATTTTAATAACCTAAAACTTACAATACTAATATGAAAGTTACCTAATATCTAACATCTAGCCGCTGACCCCTATGATGTTAAAAAAAACCCCCAAATACCTCATGCAATCCTGATACTGGATTCGACCTTGACAAGAATGTTACTTAAAAATAGGTACAGTAAAAATCGTTCCATTCTGGTCAACATCAGCAGTTCCACTTCATCATACGTCACTTTTTTGAATAAAACTGCTTGATATGGTATTAAAAATTCCTCATGAAACCCATCATCAGAACTGGACCGTATGCATTGCTTAACAAACTTAACGAAGGAGACAAATCGCAAAATGTGAAATAGGTACACGTCACCGTCAACGCAAGCTCCTGGTGACACGCCTTGGTACGGAGTGAAACATGTCTAGCGTTTTTCGACTAAAATACGTGAGTGACCCTTTATTAATATATTTAATAGGTACACATCGTTGAAAAGTTTCGTTTTGATTATCCGCAGTTCTACTTCATCAAATTGCCCTTTTTTTAATGCAAATGTTTTGTGGGTTATGTATGCCTATAAGAATCAAGGAGTTCCCTCAATTCTGCGTGAATGCATCCATCACCAGAATTGGCTTTTGACAAAAATAGGACCAACTTGGAACTATCATAATAATCATAGGATAGGATAGGGTGGTTTACATGCAGCAGCTATGATATACCTTTCCGGCACGATTCTTAAAAGTATAGCTAACAAATACAATTAATTTAACATTAAAATATAAGTCACAAACTAAAAAAAAAAACCGGACAAGTGCGAGTCGGACTCGCCCACCGTGGGTTCCGTAATTTTTAGTATTTGTTGTTATAGCGGCGATAGAATTACATCATCTGTGAAAATATCAACTGTCTAGCTATCACAGTTCATGAGATACAGCCTGGTGACAGACAGACAGACAGACAGACGCACAGACGCACAGACGGACAGAGGAGTCTTAGTAATAGGGTCCCGTTTTTACCCTGTGGGTACGGAACCCTAAAAACCAACCCAATGTCAACCAACCTTACATAATATTCCTACAATTTTATTAAGAACTAGCGACCCGCCCACGCTTCGCACGAGTGCAATGCTGATCGTATTATACATATAAACCTACCTCTTGAATCACTCTATGACTTTGTTTTATACTATGTAGTGATAAGTACATATGTACAAAGTCCGTTTAAAATTATCAAATAATCTTGGAAAAAAAAACTTCACAAAATAATTTTAATGCTAATACAATTATTTATGACCATAATATATGTAGTAGTAGTAGTAAACTCTTTATTGTACAAATATACATATTAAAAATTACATGGTACAAATAATAAGATGTACAAAGGCGAACTATGTAAATCTCATAACAATTAGCCCCAAGACGTAAAATACCTAGGTACTACTCGTAGTCGTGGATTAGTACCATTCTGGTCTTCGTGAGGAGTTCCATTTCACCACTTAAGGAAACTTTACTCATTCAGCCGCTTGTCCCTAACAACAAAACTAACAAAAAAATCACTGGGTATTGAACCCACGCCTTAAGTCTTCAAGAGGTATAATGTGCTTCATTGTGTAGACACAAACATACTTATGGGAACGTACACTTGCGTAATAGGTTTACCGACACAAAGGGCTAAAACGGGTGACGAGTGTCGAACCCACGCCTTAAGTATGCAAGAGGTATAATGTGCTTCATTGTGTAGACACACACTTATGGGAACGTACACTTGCGTAGGTTTACCGACACAAAGGGCTAAAGCGGGTGTCGAACCCACGCCTTAAGTATGCAAGAGGTATAATGTGCTTCATTGGGTAGACACACACTTATGGGAACGTACACTTGCGTAGGTTTACCGACACAAAGGGCTAAAGCGGGTGTCGAACCCACGCCTTAAGTCTGCAAGAGGTATAATGTGCTTCATTGTGTAGACACACACTTACTTATGGGAACGTACACTTGCGTAGGTTTACCGACACAAAGAGCTAAAGCGGGTGTCGAACCCACGCTTTAAGTCTCCAATACTACCAATAGGTATAATGTGCTTCATTGTGTAGACACATACATACAAACTTACTTATAGGTAGACTTATAGGTACAGAAGACAAATCGCCAAACGTGAAGTACGTGTAATTTTATATCCGCAACGCAGGCTTCGTCAGGTGAACACAAACTCACAATCAGCTACAGGCTTCGTCACAAAATAATACAGAAATAAGATTTGCAACTGGCTTCGTCAACTTACTTACTATAAGAGTTTTGAATGATTCTCGGTTAGTTTCACTAGACTTATATTGACCGGGATATATCGCCGAAATATCGGGAGCTCATAAACAGTACAAAAGGTAATCACGGTCTATAACCCGGTCAACTTACTTATTCTAAAATTATACGTTAAAAAACCCTACAAACAAAACACACCCTCTAACTCGCCGCCAGCAGGCAGTGTGCCTAGCAGGCTGGCCGGATTTCCCAGTTGAATGGCGATGCTAATTATCTGGGCAAAATACTGGCTAGCCCTTTGGTCACCCGTGGGCCGTGGCATCCACCAAACGCGACGCCAAACCCTTATAGATGTAGAGTTTAGGTTCTAGTCAATATAAGAAGTTCCACTTTATCAAATGTCGGGCTCGCGCACGAATGGTTCCGTACCGTTACGCAAAAAAATCGGCCAAGTGCGAGTCGGACTCGCGCACGAAGGGTTCCGTATCATTACGCAAAAAGGCAAAAACAAACCGGACAAGTGCGAGTCGGACTCGCTCACCGAGGGTTCCGCTTTTTAGTATTTGTTGTTATAGCGGAAACATAAATACATCATCTGTGAAAAGTTCAACAGTCTAGCAATCACGGTTCATGAGATACAGCCTGGTGACAGACAGACGGACAGACAGACAGACAGACAAACAGACAGATGGACAGACAGACGGACATACAGACGGACAGACAGACGGACAGTGGAGTCTTAGTAATAGGGTCCCGCTTTTACCCTTTGGGTACGGATCCCTAAAAATCACGTTTGTCGTATGGGAGCCCCACTTAAATATTTATATAATTCTGTTTTTAATATTTGTTGTTATAGCGGTAATAGAAATACATCATCTGTGAAAATTTTAACTGTCTAGCTATGACGGTTCATTAGATACAGCCTGGTGATAGACAGACGGACAGACAGACGGACAGACAGACAGACAAACAGACAGATGGACAGACAGACGGACATACAGACGGACAGACAGACGGACAGTGGAGTCTTAGTAATAGGGTCCCGCTTGTACCCTTTGGGTACGGATCCCTAAAAATCACGTTTGTCGTATGGGAGCCCCACTTAAATATTTATATAATTCTGTTTTTAATATTTGTTGTTATAGCGGTAATAGAAATACATCATCTGTGAAAATTTTAACTGTCTAGCTATGACGGTTCATTAGATACAGCCTGATGACAGACAGACGGACAGACAGACGGACAGACAGACAGACGGACAGTGTAGTCAACAGGGTCCCGCTTTTACCCTTTGGGTACGGATCCCTAAACTTCATCAACCTTTGCACCATGTACGAACCCGCGCGGGCGTCAGACCCCCTCTCCCTAATGCGACGTCCCACTTGCCTAATAAAGGCAATAGCCTCTGACCCCCAGCACCCAGTAGTCTCAAACGCCAGGGGTACAAAATAATAATTACCGGCCAGGTTCGCGTACTTATCCCGCTTTTTGACCGCGGCAAAATCTACCGCGGCAAAATCTGCCGCGGCACCAGCTGTCCGCACAGTTCGGCCGAGGTGTAAGGCCGCGAAAGTGCTAACGCACGTGGCGTCCCACAGCAGGCACTTACCCCTCTGCCACGGCACCAAAGTCAAGCCGTCCGGCCTTTTGCCATCGGTGCGGCAGAGGCCCGGCGGCTCCAGGACACAGGGGATGTTGGCGGATATTAAGGCCCTCCTTACGATGTCATTGAGAGCGTCCTCCCCGAACAGCGACAACAACTCAAAGCGTGATAGCCATTCGCCTCCACCATGGAAATTATAAATATCGCACATGTCTTTAAGTAATACATAATATCGATTTAAGAAAAAACGTATATGTCATTTATATTTTTTTCATGAATCCATAGAGGTGTAGAATTTTGGGATTTATATTGTAAAGGCCTCTTTAGACCTTGCAAAAATTGCATACGATTTTAGATTACTTACTTTACTGCTAAATGGGTCAACCAATTTAATCATTCGATCAAATACCGAAATGTACCTAATGCAAATCTAAATCAAAAAATAAACAAATCGCACGCAATTATAGGTGAGCTCACCTATAAAGGTGAGGCCCTAAAGCGGATTGGTTTCTGCTTAAGTTTAAAAAGTTGGGCTTCATCATGGGTCTCTTCTTGGGTCATTAACTCGATACCTACAGCATATATTATGTACAATCACAATACAATATTCACGGTCGCAACTAAAACTTCTGTTTGGCCTGATGGTGACTAAATGTGAATGCCTTCTGGCGTCAAGTCTCCGCTTTTTGTACTTTGTGGATTATGCGAGCTACAGCACTGAAAAGTAGATGTTATAGGTACTAATGCGTCCCGTACAAGTTAAACATTTAGTTCAAGTATCTCAGAATTAATATTTATTTTGCTATGAAGCCTATGAACAACTCTGTTACCATAAAAACGTATTAAATCTATTGTCAACATTTTTGATTGTCAGATCCGTTGCCCGCTGCGTACTTACCTATATCGCATAAAACCACCGCGCGCTTTATAGTTGTCCTGTCCATGGCGCTGTGGGTGGACACGACCAGTTACCACACCACATATTGCATTTACTGTATTCTCTGTGTCCATAAAGTGTTTACTACTACTACTACTACTACTCATTGGTATTTTCCCCCTCATGAGAACTCCTAAGTCCTAACAAGTAAACGCTTCTAATGAAAATACGCAAAAGGCAGTCATATAAACAATTTTATTATTATTAGAAAATCCATAAAGCGCTTTTTGAACAGAGCAAAGATGCGCTACATTTACATGTCACGTAAAATGTTTGTAGACATTTTTGGAAGTAAGTATAATTTATTAACACAATGATTTATTTAGAAATATAGGTACCTACCAATTAATTCATTGTCAGACCATCAATTGACGCGGCAGGTATATAGTAAAAGTATGAATCCGATGAATGAATATAAGTCCTCTAATATGGCCAGTGAAATTCTGAAAACAATAGCAAGTAAAATAATTAGGCATGACAGTCCATTTCCAAGGCTGCGTACCTATATCAGAAGACTCAAAAGTAGATAATGTATGAATATGTTCGAATACCTTAAGTGGCAGTGGGCGGGGCACATTGCTCGCAGAACTGATGGCCGGTGGGGCTGGAAGGTTCTGGAGTGGCGTCCGCGTACCGGAAGACGAACTGCCGGTAGGCCTCCAACGAGATGGAGTGACGACCTGGTGAAAGTCGCGGGAATTCGGTGGTTGCGAGCGGCACAGGATCGGTCGGAGTGGCGAGCCTTGGGGGAGGCCTATGTTCAGCAGTGGACGTCTATCGGCTGACATGATGATGTTCGAATACCACGTGTAATTAAAAAGGACGCGACGACAGGGAAAAAAATATCCTTCGACCCACTGTGGTACAAAACAGTAGGACCACAGGTATTTTTCCCCCGTAAACGCTCCGTTCTAAACAGGGGTCTACGGATAATGAATTTTTACCCGCGGTCCCTTCGCAGTCGCACTGTTTCTCTTGCAAAAAAGATTTCCTTTCCGTTCACTGCATTTCCTTCTCAACTTAATTAGACGGAGCCCCTCTATTTTTGGGCGGTTTGCCCTTCGGTACGACATTCAGACGTACTCTTGATTAAACTACTATTGAAACTCTTACAACTCGAACCTAACCTACCTATTGATTTAGTGTGACGTCCGTGAAAACATTACACTTTGGGGAAAACCGCGTAGGTAGGTAGGGACGTTAGGTTTCCCGGTGATGGGTCCTAATGGGCAGCTGCTGGTGGGGTTGCGGATGAGTGACGCCGCGTGCCCGTGACTCCACCCCAAAGGCAGAGAGACGAACACCCCAGGTTTTTTAGTGAGTAGATACCTCACATATCCTCAGTGTCTCCCCCTGGCGCTGGGGTTACCCGTAGATCCACTGGCGAACAATTGTGGGTCTACGGAAAAAAAAACCGTGGACCCACTGTGGTACAAAACAGTGGAACCACGGGTAATACGCGGATAATACGATATATCAAATACCTAGGTGTATTGGAACTTATGTTTTGAATACTTTTTAAATAGCACTTTTTATTGAAATTACCTTCATGTAGAATTGTGAGCCTTCGTTTTTATCCACGGAGACGATCACTATTATAGGAGCTATACGAAAAAATAATACTTTCATATACAACCATTGTAACAACAACTCATAATATTACCCCGCATACGCGTTATTTACCTAGTGAAGATCATCAAAGAGCATAGGTATATATGTAGTGGGGTACTCGCTGAGATACATCGGGTTTGAAATAAATCAATGGAATGTCTTTCGGTTGGAAAAAATTCTAGCTCATTTAAAATACGCTATTTTGTACATAATGACAATGTTCATTATTTTAAATTGCATGTTACATTGAGCGTCATCTTGACATTACTTTAGAAAGTCCATAGACATTGGTCAACTATTTATATATTTTTTTAATGATGGAGTAAGACTGACGAGATTACCGCACTTTAGAAATGCTTTACGTCAAGTTGAATTTTGCCTTGTAGCGACATCTAGCGGTGAGTAGAAAAATTAAGGCGTAATTAACTACAATTAATTCACTCATTAAATAGTTATATTTCGATTCCTGCAAGCGTATGACCTCAGCTATATTATACGAAAAATAGCTTATACAGATACTTTTTACATGATATACATGGCATGTGTATACACTGTTATTCCGCTGTACAGCAAGTCATTTTTAGTATGACGATTTTTTTAAACTGTTAATTGAATCCCTTTAAATACTTTATTGTTGGTGTTGATACAAGGAACATAAAGCATTCTTCATATCCTTTCTATTAAAATACGCTACAACTTATTATATCAAGCGTCTTATGAAAAATAACTGCTTATGTGCGCAACTTTTTTTTTTGTATAGCTCGGTCCCTGCAAGTTGTCTAAGGTTGGTGCCATACTATAAAATGATACTACGATTAAGAGCTTTAAAACGACATATGTCTCAACAGTATACATCCATGGTACACTTCCCATACTAAAGTGCCCATTCTCCTTTGTACGGGAAGTATGTCGTCGTTAAGGGTCAGAAGCATTTGAAATTTTAAATGAGAATCTAGCGACATTTGAACATTCAATAACGTGCAAAATGTGATGTTTTTACCAAGGTTTGTGTTTTGAATGTCGTTTGACGCTCGTTAGATTGCTCGTTTCTGTAATTGACAATATGTTCCTTCGCCTCTTGAAGCGATCAATGTACACTTAATAAATTCGTAGAAATAACAGCTTAATTCCAGTTTAATATGATTATCATTGCGTTGCGCTCGTACATTAATTTACTACCTAGTTCGTTACTAATAAGTTCTGTTACCAGAGTTTTCAGGGAATAAAAGGAAATAGGTAGCGATTTTTAATTATTCATGTATACAGTTGTAAAGCTTATATATAAGGGATAAGCTTACAATACAGCCTAATAAAGATTGTTGTTCTGGTTTTGCAGAATTCCTTATAGCACTCGGAAAAATGACGTAAAAAAACACACCAAAAGTACGCTCCCTGTTCATGTGGTTTTTAAATGCTATTTATTTCTAACCATACAGGATGTATCAGCCTTGCACAATTCGATAGCATGATTATTCATCTTTAATTTAATATATAGTTTACGTCGGTTTCTTTGATTAAATACATAGTCTACAGAGCTTTCCAAGCCTGCCTTCTGCACAATCCCGTGCGAAACTGATAAATATGCATCGTTTGGAGGGGAATATCTTAGGTATAAACTAGTAAAAATAAAAAACCGGCCAAGTGCGAGTCGGACTCGCGCACGAAGGTTTCAGTACCATTACGAAAAAAAACAGCAAAAAAATCACGTTTGTTGTATGGGAGCCCCATTTAAATAATTATATTATTCTGTTTTTAGTATTTGTTGTTATAGCAGAACATAGCAACAGAAATGGGATACCGCCGTTTAGCCAAAATATTTTTCGCCAAATTTCACTTCCCAACAAACTTATGGCATCAGTTTCATTTCCCAAATGAAATTTTAGCAAGTTTTTTACTTCGAAACCATTTCCCAACCCAACCCCATACTTGCGAAATGAAAATGACGTACCAGGTTGGGTTAGGTTAGGTTGGATTATGAAAATTTGCGAAATGATAATTTGCGTAAAATAGTTTGGGAAGTAATACTTTGGGAAACGATTTTTGGCAATACATTAGTAAACCAACAGAAATACATCCTCTGTGAAAAATTCAACTGTCTAGCTATCACGGTTCATGAGATACAGCCTGGTGACAGACGGACAGACGGACAGACAGACGGATAGACGGACAGCGGAGTCTTAGTAATAGGGTCCCGTTTTTACCCTTTGGGTACGGAACCCTAAAAATGGTGGTCACAAAATTTGCGGTAATATAGAGGCCTTATTAAAGCAAACAATTGGACCTTCTGGCAAAGTTGCAAGATAGCATTGGACAGACACACTTTTGTAAAGTATAATTTTCATAAATTGAACGGGTGTTTACGTCTTCTGGCAATCTGGAGCTTTCCAAGGATTCCCATAAATTCTCCATCTAAATTTTATATTATTATATCATGTTTTGATCATTACAAAATAAGCTATCAAACTGTGCCTAAACGTTTTTATTTTAAGCTTTATTTTACATTTAATCAGTTGAAAACCTACTAACAGAACTTAATAACCGACTAGGTAGAGACTAAACAATTAATAAAGTGTTGTTTGGTAAATGATATAGGCGGTAAGACTGTTGGGATTTGTCGGCCGTATAAAATTAAGACTTATTAGTCAGGTACCGTCTGTCGTATGAGCACAATATGCTCTTTCTCGTAATCTATTTATACTAGTACTCACGAGCTCCGAGAGATCGCCTATCGCAGATAATTTGTTGTCCGAATTGCGACGGAGCCCATTTATATAAATTACGGTTAATTAACTGCTTTATTGTGGGTCGAGCGCGTGAATTCGTTGAAACGGCACAGTTTGAGGGCAAATAAAGCCTGATACTAATAATAAAATGTAACGTTCTTAGTTTTATGGTCAGAGTTTAATGGTTATGACTTAAGTATAAATATGTATTCCTTCGACTCTAACATTACGAATTTAGCTAAAACACACACAACATAACATTACACACACCAACAACACATAACATAACATAACATTAAACATTTTTATGGACACAATGTCTGAAATAAACAATTTTTAATTTTTTTTTAAAACGATTAAACATACTTCTGCCGATGACTAAGTAAAGTAAATAATGCAGTTAATACTTGTGTAAGTGGTGGTATCAGGTCTCCCCGTTTCGTTGGCGTTTGCAAAGCCATAGTAATAAGTACCCCTTAGTATGAGGTATTCTATTGTTTTATGGCGCGGATAGTATTGGCGTGGCGCAACCCGAGCCCCTCCAAGTGTCGTGCTTACGATTATCTGCTCTTAGTATTACTGTTCGAGTTACTGTTATATTGAAGACTGCAGTTGAGCGCTAGATTGCTACAGCGGCAATGCTAAATTGCTAATATACATATTTCACATTAGCTTTATGAATCATTAGCGACGGGACATATTTAGGTAAATGTTCCTGGACCGTTTTCGGAAGCTATGATCTCTTGTCCACAAATGTACCCCGCCCCTAGCTTTGGATGTTATTACACAATTTCCCGCTTGTGAATAGCTTACAATAAGTTTTGGTGTGATAATACTCAGTAGGTACTAACAGTGCATCTCACCCGCACTTATATATCAGATCAATATAAAAACAATGTGAGATTATGTTTGAATGCCGCTCAAGTGATGCAGTAACCACGGTTAGATATCTGAATGCCTAAAATCGATTTACCTAATGTTTGATTGAAATGCCTAATTATAAAAAACCTAATGATTTATTAATCTAAGCTCGTTGTTATGAGCTATTAGGGGTCCTTTATGAACGAAATACGACTGAGTAATGCACGTTTTACCTAAAATTGTTTTAGGTACTTTGAATTTCATCAATTCGGTATATCGCCTTTAGGTATTTCGCCTATTAGGTATTTCAGTTTTAGGTAATTCGTGCATTAGGTATATCAGCTATAGGTGATTCGTGTATTAGGTTATTGTATCAGCTTAAGGTAATTCGTCCATTGGGTTATTATGAACTTAGGTCATTGATGTTTAGGTAACATGATCGTTAAATAGGTATTTTAAAATTAGGTATTTCAACATACAGTACATCGATTTTAGGTTTTCTGATATATACCTAACCGTAACTACACCTCAAAAGCTATAATTAATGTCAAGCCCGTTTTATTAAAACTGTGAACGCATTAACAAAAATAAACAAAAGTTAGTAAATGAACTCACGAAGGAAAAGAAAAGAGAAATCTCGTTTGGCTTTGATTATCGCCAATTTGTGTCAGCTGAAGCGTTCGTTTAATATTAATAAAACTGCTCGCCCTCAACCCTCAGCGTGGTTTTACGGTCGGGTTGATGGCGTCTTATTTGAATAAATATTTCTGGGCTCGACCGAGCCTTGAAATTTATTTATTTTGTAATTTTTTCTTTCGGCTATTGGAACACATAATAAATGACGCGGTACGTTTCACGCTCCCAAGGAGACGCTCGCCGGGAGGTGCATTACTAATGTGGATGACGCGACACTATTACTACCCATCCTTTATCTAACACAATGTGTCCTTTATTACAAAACAAGAATCAAATAGTCGACCTCTTTCAAAGTTATTTGAACGCCGCGGGAGTCCGCCACGCTCGGTACAGCGCAAAAAAGCTAAGTGTTTATTAGCTTATAGATTCTCCGTGGTGGTGCTCCTGTCTGATTTAATTGTGATTTGATCGACATGGTAATTCGAGAGTAACTATACCTGTCAATGAACCAAATTTAAAATTGATGCGCAGGGGCGTCAGCGTTAAACGGAGTTAATGTTCATTGAAGCTCGATTTATAATTACGTGCGATCACGTGGTCAACTGACACCCATGTCATGGCGCGGCGGCTAACCGTACCCGACACCCGGCAAATGACGCGTACTCTTGTGCTGCCTGCCAGCTTACTTATGCCTACCACGATTAATGCAACCCTGCATATTGACTGATCATTTAAAATCAAGCAGCGCGCTCCACAATTTTAAATCAGAATACAATGCAACAACGTTGTTACAAACTCGTGCACACGTAAGAAAGACATATCCTTGTTTGCAAAGATGTATGTAATTTCGTGTAATACACAAACGAATCAATATTCCACGTAAACAGAAAGAGTTGTCATACGGTAAAGCGTTATGTTAATAGAGTCTGGATGTACACGTATTTCGATCATGAGATTCGGTCGTGAGGTTCGGTTCGTGCGCCGCGGAGAGACGCGAAACTCCCGCGGACATGAGTTACTTCTGTGATGAGATGTTATCGCACCGTATCGGTGCATCCCTTCTCTGCCGTCTGCTTGCACCGGGAGACAAAATACGAATCTTACAGATAAAACCTAGTCGGCGTTTTTGTGAAGCTAAATGAAGCTCTGCATTTACTCGGACATTGTGTTTTTATCGCGAAATCGGAGACGTAAAGTTGGCCGGAGAAACTATAAGAGAACCGCGTTATTACATCAAATTCAGAACATATATGCATGTTGTAACAATGGCTTTAATTTAACATTTTTTTACAATTTCATCCATTTGTTTAATGAAATAAAATAACCTATAGGTGAATGAATCAAATATAGTTTCATTATGTTTTGGACTCAAAATGAAAACTAATACTGTTCTATTATAATGGATTGTAAAGGGTTAATAATAGCTTCTACAAAATTATCACGCGGCCATCTTCTGTTGGATAAATAGGTTTTTTCTGAAAAATTTAAATATAAATAGATGTATGTCGGTTCCATTGTCAAAAGAAAAGGTTTGTATTTATTTATGAAACACGTCAGATAATGCATGAAGGCTACCGATTAAGATGTCTTTGTTGAAAGAAGAATGTTGTTTGGTTCCGTTGAATAGAATGCACCCCGTTATTGTGCGGCCGTGTTTTGGTTATGAAAAATGTTATAGTGACAAATTGTTTAGCTGGGCTTTAAGCCTTTGGCTTCTATAACATCTGCCGGGCTTATATCGGAACAGACGTCAACGGAGTTCTTAGAATAGCTTCTGTTATGCCATTATATTAGAATGTTAATAAAGACGTTTTTCTGTATTTGCAATAACTAGGTAATAACGCTGGGTTCAGTGCATATGGTATACATAATGCGTTAAAAAGGTAAAGGCCAATTGAAACTCACATTTTGACATCAAAATGATGCCATTTTGTTATAATTCGCCCACGTGTGCAAGTAAGGGGTGTACCGAAAAAAAAAACTGGAAATTTCAAACAAAAAATACTGATGCAATTGATAAGAAACTATATTTTTTAAATAACTACAATAAAAAGCTACTTTTCATTTAAATAAATGTCAGTTTTTTTAGTACATGTTCTTTTTTCTGTAGGAGTGATAGCACAGATTATATAATAGTTCTTACGAAAAGATACTTATCTCTCAAAGAAAACGCAAATACCTACAGTTTTGATACCTACACAAAAATACAACGCTAGGGTTGCCGACGCTTCTTTCAAATACTTAGGTGTCTTAGGTAGATATCTAGCTATAAATGTGTCCTAAAAAACATAACCTACATCTTTAAAACAATTTAATAGTACCTACGTAACTTGTAACTAACGTAAAAATAATAACAGTAGGTGTAAGTACCTATATTGAGATTTGAGAATGTCTACTTACTTTTCCTCATCCGTCGAAAGAGGAAAAAAAACTATATTTTTTATTTGTTTTGTTGTTTCTGCATCCATCCACACTACAAGCTGTGTTGTTTGTTCGTGACGAAGACATTTCTTTGGCATAGTGCGCGGTGACATGCGTGCGTGGGCGGGTGTGGCAACCAACTGGCTAGCTTGAGTCCCGCCGGCGGGAAGCGAGCCGTAAGTATAAATCCGAGCTCGCGCGGAGAGTTCCATAGGCCTGGTGATAGGCAGCTTCTTCCTAGCGCATTCAGTGGCAGCTTTTTACGGAGCTTTATTCATATTTCCCTGCACCAGCCTAACACCAGCTGGAGTTGTTAAAGTTTTTTGACTGTTTTATCCTTCCCTTTTAACACACTCTTGATTTGAGCCCATTGATAGTCGAGAGAATGGCACTGCAGGACGTTTGGTGCTCATACTCTGCTTTTCCCCAGTTACCAAATGCGATTTTTTTGTACGAAGGGAATTGCATGCTTTCCGACTCGGTCTAGAATTAAATAACTCAATTTTTATTTCGTACGAAGAACTGAACTGACTTTCGTCGTCGTACCTACCCCAGTTTTTACGACAAACATGACAGGCATGTTTCGTTTTCGCAAATTCTATAAGCTTTCTGATGGGCCAATTGTCCCTAGAGGTCTGCCGCTTCGAGGCCTCTGTTCAAGAGACAACATACTAAATTATTTATTTATTATGAAATGCACAAAACTTCGAGGTAATTTTAAGTGTTTCGAAAGCAAGCAAATTGTCTTGTCATTTGGAAAATACCAATTTTCAGTGATCTCTTCTATTTACCGGTGTAGCGTCGCACAGCGTTAAACCAGAATTATTTATATTGGAATATATACTTCAATAATAAGACTTTTTATCGCGGTAGGAAAGCTGTAGTCATCTTGCTTAGAAACAAAACTACAGCCGTTTGAAATCTGGGGGCACGGCAGTGCCCCCGCCAAGTCGAGCAAACCAAGGAGGCACGGCCGTACCATCCTTTTCTTGATGCCATTCAAGCCATTTTCAACGTCCTGTAATTTTTTGCTGGCTTAAGCTAAAACCCTGAATTTTCAGTGACATATAGGGAATAAATGTTTTCTTATTCTTATTCTTATTCTTAAAAAATGGCTTAGATATATTCCTAAGAACATTCAATTTGAACATGTAGTTTATGAATTATTGCACGTCAAAGTTCCTTAGTTTTGTCACTGTCACACTCACTTAAGATCATCCTAAGATACTTCTTGCAGACCCACAAGCTTCAAACTTTAAACATAAGTAGCTTTTAGCTTATCAAGCCATAAAAAACCTAAAAATATTTCAATATCACTCACGTTTTAAAGGTTTAAGAACTGCATAAGTAAGTTTGTAGTCCCATATAAATATATGATATTACAAAGTATGAAGATGTGTATACTTGTATAGTATGAGTGTGGTATGGCTATGAGTATGGTAAGGAAAGGATATGAATATGGTATAGGTACCTATGAGTGCGGGTATGGTGTGGTGTGGGATGGTTACTTACTTGGGTATGAGTATTGTATGAGTACGTATAAGTATAGTTTGGTATGGCCATGCATGAGTATTGTATAGGTATGAGTACGAGTATAGTGTGGGATGGGTATGAGTATGAGCTTTGAGAAAAGTGGTAGCTGACGTACAAGAAGTAGTACCCGAAAAGAAGATCTACCTACAAAAAGAGATGAGATCCCACCAAAAACATTACATGTAAAAATAGCCGAACACCTACAGAACCTCCTCCTTCTATGAAATTGAAGTCGGTTAAAAATATGTAAGTCTCGCACCGCAATTCTTCTACTACAAAAAAGTTTTGAGATGTAATGTGATACCAAGTCAGTTATTTTAGTCAGTGCCAAAACCGTACGGTGTTAAAACCGTATCAATATTACATATCTTTAATTTTGAATACATATAATGACTTGGCAATCGCACATAATGCTTTACTCGTACCGTACTCGTAATAATGTGTAATGCTCAAACTGCATGTGATTAGCGCTAGCGTTATGTTCAAACAGAATTATTTTTAATAGTTGACGATGATCCTTGTGTCATTATGCAGCCGTGCGATGGCCAAGTCATTATACGTATTAAAAATTAAAGATATCTATTATTGATACGGTTTTAACAACCCCTGGCACTGACTAAAATAATCGACTTGTACCGACGAAGTAATATCTCAAACTTTTTTATAGTAGAATAATTGTGGTGCGAGACTTGCATCTTTTTACATGTAATGTTTTTTGTGGGATTCAGTTTTTTTCGTTACAAGCCTTACGGACGGACAAGCACGAGCAAAATGCATGCGCGTATGATATGATTTAGATATCAAAATGCGTTCGAATCGGCCGACGCGTCATAGTTATGAATCATAACTTACGATTTATTTGTAACATGAAATTATTAATCACTGCATTGTATTATTTGTATTTGATTGACTTATCTATTAAGACTACTAGTTATACAGCGAAGACTAGTGGTTTTGGTTCAGTTTACGGTTCATATTTGTCCTTAAATATAAAACGTGTAGCACCACAATTGCCCATTTCTATTACACGATTGCAATTCCTAAAGTAGTTATGAAACTTTTATTGACCTAAAATATGTTCTGTTGGAAATGCACTTGAAATTTGCAATAGAATGTCAGTCTCAGGGGACTGTCGGCCAAGTAAAGAGCATTTTATAAATGTGTTTTGAGAATAGCAACCGAGACGTAGTCGGCTGCGGGAAAACGCACGACGATGCACCAAGTTTAATGGAAAAGAATTGAAAAGTAGCGCGTCTATATGGTAATAGAAATTGCCCGGAAGAAAGGAACACAGACGACGAAGTGCAGTGCTTTGAGTTATGGTTGTTTTCTCGAAAATTGAGCGTTATTGCGTACGTTTCCCCTGGAGTATCGGGCTGGGTCTGAGCTCGCTGCTGCCTCGGAGCACTGCACTTTTATTGTTACCGGAAAATCTAGCGATGTAAACGGAAATCATTGATGTTACTCGCCTGTGGCTGTAGTGTAACAATTTGACTTTATTTGTTTTCGTGTTATGGCCTTAATGGCTAAGCGAGGAGTGCTTTTGCTTTTACTGTGTAAAAGATTGTTACTAAAATGTTAGTGTGTGTGTGTGTGTATGCAGTCGAAAACTGCACTTTGTGCAAAATTTCTAGATAGCAAAAATAAAAGTTAAATGTACAAATCACTGTAGAGAAACTAAACTTCATCAACTTAGAAACTTCTACGCAGGGTTGCATACTTTATCCTTTTGATAACTGTACGTGGTTTGATCAAGATGCATCAGATGCTAACCTGTACTTCATCAATGTTGCCTGAGGTGCTCTGTCCCAATCAGTTGTCTCTAAGCCCTGCGGCCTGTTCCCACTGATTATGTGTAAATAAAGCGGTGTAAGCACGCTATTTGTGTAAATATTTGGGATGTGAGCATAAGAGGGCACTTAAGAAAATTTGTCATTGTTATGTTCGAGGAGTGTTATGAAAGTCAATGATATACAACACTGAGAATTTCTAACTCGAAGTTACTTGTAGAATCACAAAAATCACAGTTTCTCCATTGTCAAAGTTGTTTAAATAATAATATGTAGACGCTATGAATTAATAAGTAAGTTATATCATATGATGATTTAAAATTATATAAATACATTTTAAATTATTTAAGTATCAACAAAGTTTGTTTTATGGTCAAACATTGTACATTAAAGGAGGTAGTTAATCGTTTGATACGGTGATGGATTTTTCGTTCACCGTTATTGCCACACCGTGACTGTAGCGTAATTGTAAGCTGTTTATAAATGTCTCTTTTCTACTCAATATTCATGTCCAGATTATGCCCGTCTAATTGCCACTTATAAATCTAAATGCGGCGATGACATCTTAATTGCCAGCATAACAAATCACCTTACCATTCGAAACTGTTTAGCGGAATTCACTTGACTAATTTATTTTGTTAATAGACGTGGTTAAGTTTTTTTGGTATGTTTAGGTCATAGATAATGAATATTTGGTTTGTAAATCATCATCATTATCATCATCATTCGCTTGACGTTATCCCATTCATTTGGGTTCGGCGCAGCATGTCTTTTTCTTTCATACCTCTCTCTCGCCCGTCATCTCATCACTCACTCGCATTCGTTTCATATCATCTCTCACACAGTCCATCCACCTTTTCCTCGGTTTTCCTCTCCCGATACTTCCCTCCACATTCATTCGTAATACCTTTCTCGTCACATGCCTTTCATCCCTCCGCATTACATGTCCGTACCACGCTAGGCGATTCGCTCTTACTTTTTCTACTATAGGTGCAACTTTCAGGCTTCCTCTTATATACTCATTCCTTATCCTATCCATTCTTGTCACACCACACATCCATCTTAACATAAGTATAAAAGTTAATATTCTGCCATATTTTGTTGATCTGTTTTGTGCCCAACGCTTGATTTTATTTATTTGTTATTGTTGCTTGTATTGGGTTATTTACTTGCTTACGACGTGTCGACGTGTAAAAGTATTGTGTCTATACTCTGATTTGTAATTAGATTCCAAAAAACTAATCTCACTCAGATCCTTTTTCTTTCGTAATAATGGAAAATATGTAAAGAAGTAAACTCAAATTTCCCTTTTGCATACTCTACCATTTAAAATAAATATAAATGTATCCTTTTAGCTTTGTTTAGTTTCTTAAAACATACGGAAAAGAGAAAAAGTGAGGTAAGTTTTCTGGAATCTAATTACATATCAGAGTATATTATGATCCAACCGAATTCGTTATAACCGGACATAAATTCTAAACTGTTTGTCCTAGCTTGTCGTAATTACGTAGAACTATGTTATTTTACGGTGGCCGGCTACCGCGTCGTGTCTCAAAATTAAACATTATGAAAGTAGGTGTAAACGTTGTGGATATCATAAGAAAATTTATGAGTTTACCTACCCGAGCGTTGTGTGGGGTTTGTTAAGGTAGCTGGCCTATCTGTTTATGACTCATTATGTTTCCGGACATTTCTTGACGTTAATTTAACACCTGATCTTATCGGCATTCTGCTTGTCTCTGACAAAAGCCAAACATTTAATTACATCATAATATAAATCTCGTCATTGTTAATTTTATCGTTATTCGCAATAGTGCTGTTTAGATATATTGTAACACCTTCATCAAATCGAATGAGACGTTTAATTCCTGTAGGTAATTGATGTAAGGTACACTCAGGTTGGTAAATAGACTGCACCTACAGAATAAACTACTATGAGCGCTGGTAATTTTATTTTATGTATAAAATTCACGTGTACGTGAATTCCTAACGAGTTATTTTGCCAGTTGAAAGTTCGCTACGGTAAGTATTTACACTCGTGTGCAAATAAATTGGACCACCCCAGCATTTTTATAATTTTTTGAATTTCTGTAAAAACTGTAAGCGTTACTGTGACATATTATATACCTAATGAAAGGTTGGCTTTTCCTCTATAAATTTATGTGCTTTTCACAGGTTTGCTATCAATACTTTCAGGCTTTCAGGGCTAAGAACGTTGTCGCCTTAAAAATGCTGGAGTATAACTGCTGCATAGGTTTCAGGGGTACGTCTTCTGGCCCGGATTCTCCTTTTCAGCTCGTCCCAAATATGCTCGATCGGGTTTAGGTCAGGACTTCGGGCTGGCTACTCCATGACTGATGCCGACCTCCTCCAGGTACTTCTTAGTGATCCGGGCTGTATGCGACCGAGCGTTATCTTGCATGAAGATGAACTTATCGCTGATATAATCCGCAAATGGGACCACATGATCATTCCTTCCACGTACCGACGTGCAGTCAAACCGCCTGAATTCGGCCTGGTACCTAACCCTGTGATGAACACAACGTCCGGGTTCGCTTCCAGAGAAATGCTAGCCCAGACAAAATGATTGATCCACCACCATAAGCAACACGTTCCTCGATGGAGCATTGAGAGAAGAGGCCTTCGGTAGACTCGTGCCCGTCTGTCATTGCCAAACAAAGTTATCCTGCACTCGTCGGAGAAAAGTACGGGTCTCCATTGCTGAAGGGTCCATTCTTTATGTTCGCGAGCGAAGATTCGTCGTGCTCCACGGTGTATTGTATTGTATTGTAGTTCGGACGATTTTCCGCAACTCGACGACTGGCGCCTATTTTGCGTGACATGGGGGTGGGCTAGTCCTGCCAGCCCAGCTCCTCGAGGAAACCTATCAAACCTTTGATGTTGAGTAGGACCTCGGGGGGGTCTCTCGGGGATCCGAGATGTTTTGCCCTGTATGGGGCCACTCTGCTGCACTCCAGCAGCACCACGTGAGAGGCTGTTTCTCGTCTCCATGCATCCTCTGCATAGGGGACTGTCAGTGACACCTGTTATAAAAAGATGTTTGTTAAATAGTCCATGACCTGTTACGACACTGGTTACCATGCTCAGTCGGGTCTTTCCTAATTGAAGGAGCACATATTTTGCAGAATATTCATCCCCATCCCTAAATATTCACGTTATTTTTATAGGGTAGAAAATTATCCACCACGTGGTATTTAAATTATCATGATCGAGGTTAAAGTTTTTACAGAAATTGAAAAAAATGTGACGGTGGTCCGATTTCTTAGCACCCGAGTTGACCGTTAACGCAATGATTCATTACCGTCGTAGAACAAACTAAGGGTATAATGTTGTTCAAATATTCTCACGCGTGGCTGAGAACGCGTGTCAATTGCTCGGCACAAGTTTTGACACCTCGCCTGAGAGGTCAACAGCGTTCGTTTCGCCAACGTTTGTTTGTCCAATAATAACGCTGTCTCTTCTTTAAGGCATGATTATTTTCACTACAGATATCCCGTTAAACTTGCCCTAGTTTTCTGGAATTTAGATTTAGCTTTAGGCACATCACAATCAGACGTGGAGACTTAACAGAACAGTTTTTGGTTTTTATTAAAGGGTACGCTTGAGGCCTTGTTTTGTTTTTTACATACAATGAACATCATCCAATTATCAAGTAGAACAGAAGGTCTATAAAGTAAAAAGTTCGCTTTCGGAAATAATCAACAAAATCTCGCAGAAGCTTAGCATTTCGCTACATCAGATACAGTAGCAGGCCTCCTTCACTCGCTCAAGGCCACGCGCTATATGCCTACCGCTCGGCGTATCGTCGACGATACAACCGACAGAGGGCCGCCGAACGCCCGCCTGAGCGCTCGCACCGCACGTTTCACGCGCCTACGCTTCGAAATGCCGAAACCACGTAATTATTGTGCAGTAGATGGGTGTAAAAGTCAAAAAACAAAGGAAAATTTGTCGTATTTACAGAGTAGTATTTTAAATCTATCTTTATGAATTTTGTCACCATTTATTTCTTTGAACATAAGTAGGTAAATCTTAAATTAAGGAGTTTTTTGAGTCAGGTAATATAATTGTTTTTTTATTAGTCAATCAAATATTTAAAAAAATATGGTTGATTCGCAACATTCGTTTTATTACAATAATAACATAAGTAACAGTACAACCCTAGCGCATTCTTACGATGACGCGTTGGCACGTGACTCGCACGGCGAGCAAGGTAGTCTCGACTCTTTGTGCGCGTACTTATGGTACATTTCTTCTCGTCCTGAGCAGCAGGTATTATTATTAAGATTTTGTAGGCTATTATAGCGTAGGTATTTTCGCTTTTGTATGGGAATGATGTATCTGTTACGAAATAACTATTTATTAATCTGTGACAGTAGGGCCTCGATAATCCGTATTTCAAAAAAACAATCCCTATTCGGACTCTCGGAGCGTTCGGATTATAGTATAGTTAGATATAAAACATAAATAGGTATATTTTGTAAAATATGTATTTAATGATACTCCAAAATTACAAAAACAAATAAATTTTAAATTATTTTACGGTTTAGACTCACTTGTTTTAGTCACTCGCTGCCTGGCTGGGCTGTGCCGCCAGCATGGAAGCCTGTGATTCCTCAGCAGGATGCCGGTGAGTGTTGACAGTGTAGTGGACATAGTGAGTTCGTGCTGTGTGTCGCTACAAGTGTTAGGTGACCCAAACCCAAACACACCACTATGCCCGCCTACAACGATAGCGCAAGACCTCCCCCAACCGGCTTTCTCGGCGCGCGGCAGCGGCAGTACGCAATACACGGTCGTCGTGAACGTGAACGCTGCTCGCACTATTAGTGCTTGAAAAAGGAAACCTAGGCTCTCCGAAACATGTCGCGCGAGTGACTAAAACAAGTGAGTCTAAACCGTAAAATAATTTAATGTTAGCATGTCTTACAACAGTTTCAATTCGACAAATAAATTTATTAACGAAGTAACTTAACACTACATAATTCTGATGTGAAATGCGAACTACCTTTATTCTTTTAATACTTATAATGACTGCAATCGCACGGCTACATAGTTATAATATAAGGATAATATATAAGTCTAGTGATAAGGATAATTCGTCAACTATTTAAAATAATCTTAATTGAGCGCTAATTTTAATTTAATTGAAATGCAGTTTGAGCAATACACATACGAGTACAGTCAGCAGCAGAAGTTGCTAAGCGGGCCAGGTGTTCAAAATGATCTTGACGCCACTTTATTGTTAAGGGAATTAGAGCGTGTCAAGGTAATTTTGAACACCTTGCCCGCTTAGCTACTCTTGCTGCTGACTGTACAAGTCATTATATGTATTAAAAAAATAAAGGTATCTAATATTGTTGCGGTTTTAATACCCTCTGGCACTGACTGAAATAACCGACTTGGTTTCACATTACATTTCAAAACTTTTTTGTAGTAGAAGAACTGCGTTGCGAGACTTGCATCTTTTTACATGTAATGTTTTTGATGGGATCTCATTTCTTTTTGTAGGCAGTTCTTCTTTTCGTGTACTCATACCCATATCATACTCATACGATGTATATACATATCATAATTATACACATTTTCATTCATACTCACATCGTACAACGTAGTGTACCTATACTTAACCTACTAATTGTAGGAACTGCAAACGTAACTTTGTTATCGCATATATTTGTAAAGGATTACAAACTTGTGCAGTTGTTAAATCTTTAAAACGTGAGTGATATATTCAGGCATCGTAAACTGCGAGCGAAATCCATTGAAGTACTAGGGTTGTTACTTAGTCAAGTCAAGTCAGAGTACGTCATTTCAATGTATTTTTAAGTTTTTATTGGCTTAACGCTGAAAACTAATTACGTTTCAAATTTGGAGCTTGTAGGTATGCTAAAATTACCTTAGAATTATGATGATCGTGAGTGTGTCAGTGACAAAACTAAGGAATTTTGACATGCAATCATTCTTAAACTGCATGTTCTAATTACATGTTATTGAGAATATATCTAAATCATGTTATGCTCTATACGTCACTGAAAATTCAGGGCTCTAGCGTTAGCTATCACAAAATTACAGTACGTTAAACATGGTCTGAGTGGCTTCAAGAAAAGGATGGTACGGCCGTGCGTCTTTGTTTTACTCCACTTGGCGGGGGCACTGCCGTGCCTCCAGATTGTAAGAACTCATCTAATTTAGTCTACCGGATTGTATTTATTGACCAAACAAAGCACAAAGGCTTTGTCCCTCAAAGAAAGGGGTCACTCGGCAGTTCGGATAACAGCGACGTTCGCATTAGCCTGTGTACGGGTTATCGAGGCCCTACTGTATATTTCGTGGTGTAAATGTATAATTACTAAACTTAGCTTATACTTCTACTAACCCGTTCGTTGCCTCATCTCAAGTGAAAATTAATTCAGACAAGGAAATCGCAAGTCGTTAGCGGGATGGTTTTGCTACAGCCTGTTAAAACACCTCCGCGGGCCTCGTCTGACGTGCGAATCGATTAAGTTTGACAGTACTCCCTCCGATTGTGGAGCGAAAGGTTCACGGACGGTAATTACCACGCGACGGATATCGACTCGGACAGAGCACGGCATAGGGACAATGAAAGTAACCTATCTCCGAACACTTGCAATACACATTCGATTTTGGCAAGTCTATTTATGAAGAATTACGGTCCGCGATAAACTATTTTTATTTTATTTGACAATTTAAACGCAATAGCTGCCAGGTGAAACTGGGCTATCTGATGGCACGAACACCAGAGCGATGCGTATGTTACACTTTTGGTTTTTCTGTGAATGCTAGGTTAGGTAGCTTGGCAAAAGTTGTTTGACACGGTAAAATTTTGAAGCTTGAGAAATTAAGAGTAAAGAGAGAGAGTGTCGGACTATTGACAATAATTAACATTAATGTATAGTGGGTGGTTTGAAAATGTGTCGTCTACCCCAAACTTTTTAATACATTTTTCGTCGGGTAGTCACACAAATCTCTGTTTTGACATTTTGCTGGGACGTCAGTTAGCCGCGACCACGACCAGTGAAACCTGTGTCGAAACGTCGGTAAATAAAGGTAACAAAATAATTTCGCGATATGATTTAATATGTGTTCTAAAAGCAAAATCAGCTTCCTTGATTTTTCAGAAGTATTTGAACAGTAACAGAAAGGAATGCTGTTGATGTGCCCAGTAGTGATTTTTGCGTCTCCCGCGCAGGAGATTTTTTTTTGAAGATAGGTTACTTTATGTCAATCTACTCTGTTCGAAGTATCTCCGCGTGACACATCAATAATGAATTCTGTCCAAGTTGACACGACACTAACGCCGTGAGAATAATTAGTGTTATTCCGTTTTTAAAACCACGTACAATTATTTATGCTCTTATAAACCGTCGATCGTACCTTGATTTTTATACATGCGAGCATAAATTTTGCGATGAACTCAATTTCCTTTCGCGTCTTGCGCACACATAAAATTCCAAACTAATTTTATTGAGATAATATCAGAGTATGAAACTGGAGAATGAATTAAAATAAAGCGGCACTTAATATGGATTCAAATGAGGTAGAATCGACATCGTTTAAGTGTGTTTACGTGTCAGCCGTCAAAGAAATCTGAATATAGTAAGAAAGAAGCTAATTATTGTGAATTTATTGTTACGGGTTAACATTGAGTATATTACAATAATAGACTTAACGAACAGTCATTTAAATATTATACTTATTTATATCACAAAAACATCTACACAAAATCATTGGAAGGTATGCTATTTTAACATACTTATTTACAATAGGGCTATGCTGTGTCGTATTTTTTTAACACTTCTGTAAAATGGCGATTCATAATCCGAATTTATATTTACATTTCTAAGTTGGCATCGCGGAGAATTTGTTTTTAATGAGTAAAAATTAGCATATACACTAATCGATTTTTTATTCTATCATTAACGCTCGTTTTCACCCTAATTGGTTGAATCCTAAGAAATTTAGTGACTTAATCAAGCAAACGCCTGTCCCATTCTAGGTCTCCGGCCGCGTTATCGATTGTCTCGCAGCGGGGCGCGAGCCAAAAGAAATTTAATTTTAAATAAATCGCGCGAGACTGCATCGCACCGAAAAATTAGGCGCGGAATCCCCCGCCGCGAAAACTCGTCGTAAATAAATGTAACGGCCGGCTCCGAGCAACACGCCGCTGCGCGCGCGCTTAAAAACAGATTCTTGTTATACACTCGTTTAAGAGTTTAATTACTTGCATCGCTGATGACCTTCCAGCTCCGTCTCACTCGTTTTTGTCCCTTCCTCTCGCGTGATCGTAAATCCTCACTTCGTTAATGATCCAAACGTTGTTTCGCGATGAATTACTGCTTAGTCTTGTTGACTTTTTGCGCGATGTATTTTTTCGGATTTTGTACAGCGTGGGCTTTGCATAATGGACGGCTCTCTTTAAGTGGTTTTTCAAGTTATTTCGGTTTATAATCAATGACTTTACTTAAGTTTACGAGATATTTAACAATATTAATCAGTACCGAAACTAGTAAACAAAAAGTGTTTTAATTTGACACTAGTTCTAGAAATAACGTATCTATATATGTATCAGAGGCGCCGACAAGCTTGACTAGCTTGGGTACCTATAATTGTGCTGAGGGAGCATTATAAAGGACACTTTAGGAGTTTTATGATTTTCTATTAAGTTGCATTGACGATCAAAAGCTTTACAACGCCCCCTATTTGAATTAGGTGTTGCATTTCCGTCTCAACGCATATGCCAGTTTTGTTACACATTTCTTGAGAGAAAGGTGTAAAATTTCGTGGCATACAGGTCGTGTATTCCGCCCTCAGAACACTCACATGACAATGGTATCAGCTAATATCCTATTTAATGCAGTTACTTTCTCAAAGGCAAGTTGCTGATCTTAAGATTATTTTTTAAGCTATTGAGTGTCGGATTTCGATTGCCGTCTACTAGGAGTTTTCAGCGATGGCTTCTGGTACACAATGCAGTCGGTGCGCCGTTTGTGAACGCGATACTTCCGCTGGCGCAAAACTTCTCGCATGTGATTGCGGCCCCTTTACTTTAATCAAATGGCTGGGACAAAGGATTGAAAAGAAACCTTCGCGATTTGTACAATCGATCGGCATTGGCTGCGAAATACCTTTTGAGAGATCCGCTGACGTTTTTTATTGTTAAGTACCACTTGAAATAAGATGTTTTGGATTCTTTCCCTCACGGTCATCAAAATAGTTCGTTTTGATTCTAGTTCAAGTGTGGGTTTAAGTAACAAGAGTGATTCCCACCGGGTCATAGAAAAGTTATGTTACTTAAGTATAATTTTAAGTAAGTAGTTGAGTGTTTGTAGTGACAATCGACCGAGTTCTCACATGCGCGACAAGAGACTGCGTGTAGAGCGCTTACGCCAAGTCCAAGTACCGTCTACTTATCCGCTGTTCAGAGTTACAATTAATTGAATTTGGACCACCGCTTATCATTAAGCTATCCGTTGTTTCCGCCCGTAATTGCTTTGTATTCTTCGATTTTAATCACTCTTCTCGTGTTTACCCTTCAGGCAAATTATGATGTTTAAAATGTTGTTTATATTTCTATCGTGACGTCTGAGTGATTAATATCAAAGCAGTTTTTGATTACATAATAACGAGCTCCAAGCAGATTGATATCGTTTTATTAAATTGCTCCGTTTAAGTTTACATACCTTCAAGTTTTTAGATAATGTCAACAATTTAAAGTTATATTGTTTAATCATAGTCGGCATTGTTTTATTTACGTGAGATTGTTTTATTTTCTTTGTTTACGCTTAATCGCTCGTAGTTTCAGTCAATTTCAATATAACAAAGGGTCATGTAATACAACTCGTCCCTTTAAATGGTTCGGTTATTGAATAATAACAGAATGTCGATACGTTCGCCCCTGCTGGTTATGGGTTATGGGGCTGTTTATGGTCCGTGAAATGCAGGAATGAAAATTACAATTTTGTACATTTTTACATATTATGTCCTTAGTTGACCTTCGCTACTTTAAGGCTGGATTTGATTTTTTATTGAAATGCTATTTTTTTTTTTTTCATGTCGAGCCAGTAAGCTTCTCATAAATATAACTACACACAACTCAGCAAGTGGCATCGCCGGTTTCAGTTCTAGCATAGACAATTTCACGCCCACTTGGCAAATGTTTACTGAACGATTTGCTGGCGGCATGCATCGCACACCCTTTTGCCGACCTCCGCAAGGTCTTTTTACGGCCTCCTCTGGCCGTCGCCCGACCGACTGCTTGACCGATACAGACCGATACCTAGATACTTGGACCAATTGTAATCTCAGTCGCCAGCCCTAATTATATTCGCTCTATTAATTGCACAAGTTTCACATCAGCTATTAAAGTAGCCAGGTAATTACATTTTTATTTTTGTCTAAGAATCAGTTTATTCTTAGATGTTCTCTATAATTAGGTACTATTGAACAGTGATTATTTTTTTTATATCAAGGGAAAGGAAGGAAGCGTACATTTTTCCATTTTTTTCCTTTAATATAAAAATTTGTAGGTTCGCACGCAGTCGTATCTGCTTGTTATTTTTTTTTTTAAAGTGGTTAAGATGGTTAAGTGATGTGATACATTTGTTGTGTAATTTAGATGTATGTAAATTAAGTAGATTAATACATACATATACCGTAACTAACTTTCTCTCTCGGCAATAAAATAAGTAACAATAGTCCATCCTGTGTTTTACAACGGTGTCCTCGTTTTAGGTTGGGCATTTAAAATTAAACTAGTTTGTATGTCTCTAGCATTCAGATCTTATCGGCCGATCGATCTCAGAACCCTTTAATGTATGCGTCACCGTCCCAACTGTAACGAATGTTTCGATCTAACAAGCCATGTGTAGTATTCGGTCGCAGTAAGCCGCAGTATGCTGAGTAGACCAATCATCGAGTCGCATTACCTCAGGATTTATTATCCGATTGTAAAAATTAAATTGAGACTAAAGACGCTTATATCCTCATCAACATTTTCAGCCTACAAGTACTTATTGGGTTTCTCTATCAGAAAATATAACGTTTAACGCCATGCTATCTAATACATCACAGGAAAATACTATAATACAGACATTGAAACTTCTTTAAAAGGTTTCTCCTTATAAAATAAAATAAAAATCCTTGTTGACTGAAGTAGTCGTCGGTCGCTTCGCCCGGCCAACTACGACGAACTTCGTTTTTCCACAGCGATTATTGAGGCAATAAAATAAGCAGTTTTACAAGTGAGTGGTCCCGGAACGTATGCACGGGTTAGCGATATGCCCGATATTCTTATCTTACAACTACGGAAAAATCAACGAAGAATATTTTTCATAGTATACTTAAATACAATCGATGTCACAGTTTTGTAACTAGCGTCACAATGGAATAAGGCGCATAATGTTTTCACTTTGATTCTAGTAAAGCGCAGTTTGTTTGTTTTTGTTGGTAAGTTTAAAATTGTGAAATGAATGGATTAGTCATAAATGTGTTTAAATAAAATATTTTGCGCCCAATATACAGACATCACATTGATTATGTCAGAATGGATTGTCAAAAGTTCCCATCGTCATTAGTTTGGTTGATTCGTCGTATTCAGTCTTGGAGAAGAATGCACGAAGCAACAATGCCTCCACATTATGTTGTCGCAAGGCGCGGCGCGTTCCAATTAGGAGAGATTTATTCATCCCCTCACTGCCGGAGAGACTGCTCCAAAGACAACAATTATTTTATCAGAGATTTAACTCGGTGAGGCAATTGTTCCCCAATTTTCTAAGCACCTCGACAATGCTTTAGTAATTTGTTCTATCCTCTTGGCTGTTTGATTGTTTGCTCTGGGAAAACACGACGGCATCACGCGAAGCCTTCGCGGCCGCATTGTACTGGAAGCTGTTCGCATTCGATATTCATTTACTTGAATGCTTTGTAATCATTCCGAGTTTCAATACGGAGGGGGAATATAAATTGTGTTGACATTTATGTTTACGTAAATTTAAAGTGTTTAGTTTACAAAGACCGACGAGACGGTGTTTCCAGTGCCTAGATTGCGTTTAATTTCTAGAGGAATGTTTCTGGAACCGTTATAACAATAGAGGCTTAATTTAAAGACATTCTAATTCTCCTTTTCATTAATAACTGGTTAGTTAATTGGGCTACCGAGCCCCGCTTCTTTTGTGATACACAACCACACCCCGTAGTTATCTAAGCAGTAGCTTATTTAAAATGATAAACGAGCTCTCAATCGATTTGAATAACAAGCAAGCAGATGCTCTTAATCCTTTTGATTTCATTAAACGCATGCACCCCTGTCGGAAATATCACTCGAGTGCTGGCCTCCATTCCACTATAAATTTGATCATAATAGGGCTCGTCAGTGTGGAATCTTTATTTAATATCTGATAGTTTTTTACTCAAGTCCATTAATTGTACTCATTATTTGGAAGTTTCCTGTATATATTATAATCAGAGGAGGAAGTTGTTATGATACGGGCTATAACCTAAATGAAATGGCTATAATAACTTCATAGGCTTGGTTAGTATCACATAATACGAAAACATAATTGTAATAATGTGGCCAATTTTTTTTTGTATATTTATGATTCTGTTTTATTAACTGCTTAGTTAATGAAAAAAATCCCTAGTTTATAGTTTTTTAGGGTTCCGTACCCAAAGGGTAAAAACGGGACCCTATTACTAAGACTCCACTGTCCGTCTGTCCGTCTGTATGTCAGCAGGCTGTATCTCATGAACCGTGATAGCTAGACAGTTGAAATTTTCACAGATTATGTATTTCTGTTGCCGTTACAATAACAAATACTAAAAAGTACGGAATCCTCGGTGGGCGAGTCCGACTCGCGCTTGTCCGGTTTTTTTAAATGAAATGGCTTCAGTCCAGTGGGACAATTTAGCCAGTGTCAGGGTATTGAGCTTTATTATAGGTATGCGACGAATATTGTACGGTTAGTACAAGACAGTATACGGTTATTAGCTCTTGTAAAGCGATACATTTACAAGAGCTAATAACCGCAGTACATTGGATTGTTTCTATTAATCATCATCATCATTACCCCACGCAGACGGAGTCGTGGGCAGAAGCTAGTAAAATTATTTCCCTATTATTATTAACTAAAGCGGCATTTAATCGCGTAAAAATGCTTGATAGTGCCTAAGCTTTAACGGTGACTTCATGGTCCTCGAGATAGACTGGCTAACTAAAGTTGAATTCGTGTGAATTTTTCAAAATACCCGCTGTTTATCAACTTGAAAGCATATTGCATGTGTCAAAAATCGTCATAGGAATAAGTCTGCCTTTGTTGTTGAGCATTTACTCCAGTACCCCACTGGGGTTAGGCTGTATAACCCTAAAAACTGAACGGATCTTAAAAGGATATCGGCGGTAGAAAAACTGGACATCGTGAGTGTTGTGTCTGTGTCTAGTGTGCAAAACTTCTAAATTGATAATCGAAACCAAGTGCGCCAAGGCAATGTCGCTTTCGAATCGCCAGAGGTAATTTTCAAGCACATTATTAGTTCCTATATTATAATATTATTATGAATATTAAAGTAAAATATAAAAACACAAAAAAAAATACAAAAAAAAAACAGAAAGTGCTTATCGTATTCGTAAAAGTCCAATTGGTTGTGATAAATACGGAATAGGAGCGAGTAAAACCACAGACGGCCGTTAGCGCACTGACATATTATTATATTTTAAACAAGTAACAGCGTGTGGACGCAGCCTCACGCACACATATGCAACACTTCCTCCCCCTAGTTACATAACTAACCTAATACAATTCTTAAAAATATTTCTTAAAAACTAATATTGGTACGTATTAAATATATTAATAACGGGTCACTCACGTATTTTAAGTCGAAAACGCTCGACATGTTTCACTCCGTAGTCCGTACCGAGGAGCGTCATCAGGTATACGCGAGTGACCCGTTATTAATATATTTAATATGTCTGTGTCTCACGGAAGTTTTGTTATTAATATTGGTACGCTTGCGTAATATTTTTTTGGGACTATTGGCGCATTGCTTGCCATGTCTGGCTTCTGGCCTTCTGCTTCTGCCTCATGGAATTCATCCTCATCATCTGAGCTTATCACCTCCTTTCTTACTTAGCTCTTTGCCTTACTTCCCCCTCTGCGGGGTCCTCCGATGATGGGGCTAAAGTCCGCGTGAGTGAGGGACCCGGCGGTGGTTCATGGGTTGTCATCGGCAACGGTGACGGCAGTGGTGGCTTCGGCGGCGGCGTTTGCAGCGGCGGCGGCGTTTTCATCGGCGGCGTTTGAAGTGCAGAGGGTAAGGATATCTCAGGTAAGTCACAATCCAGTGCGTCACAATAGTCCCAGTTACTTTCAGTACCTTTGTACTTAACTATATGATTTTTATGTTTTTTAATAAACACCGAAGTAGTAATGTCTTTTATTAAGTATAAAACTTTGCCTAGTGTACAGTCTCATCACTGTACATGTGTTTTGGGCTTTTATTTAATTGCACGTACATCTCAGACGTGATTATGATCCGCATTAGAGTCACACGTATTCACGTCTTGCCATAATCAACAATTTAGGCATATAAACCTAGAAACAGGCAAGGCATCGATATAGACGCATCTTAGACTCCTGAGAATGAAAGTCAACTTAATATTAACTGTACTTTACTTTAATTCCAATATACTTATATCTTAACTGCTACTAAAATTGTTTACCGTGCTGCTCATCACCAGACCACCTGCAACTTCTAGTGTATCGGCTAACTGGCTGCTACACATAGTCTACTTTTAACCACGTCTTTAGAGTTTAGACCAAGTGAACTTATTTTTATTAGTATTTTTTTTTTTGTATAGAACGCGCTCTTCGGTTGTAAAGGCTTCATTGTTCTTCCTATTTAACTTGTGATTCTGCGAACACTGTTTATTTTTGATAACATTAGCAAGGGTGACCGATGAGGATGAAGGCGTTGGTGTAACCGGGTGCAGTAAATCTAAATGCGATCTTAGTTTGCGTCCATACACTAGTTCAGTTGGTGAAGAGCCCGTGGTAGAATGCTTATTTATAGAAGGCCACGAAGCTTGCTGAGTGGCCTTAATGGGTACGAGATTGAAAAGCTTCATTATATCACTATTTTATACAATACTTTTCTACGAGTCAACGAAAATAATACTTTAAACTAGTAGAATCATATACGTAGGCAAAGAGAATATATAGGATAGAGGGGTAATGCCATTTGTAGTCACAGTAAAGTTACTACCATCTATCGACACACAATTAAAACTAAAAATAAAAATATCAAAAAATGAATATATATGTCGGCGGCAGATCGTAAAATCGGGCATATCGAGATATTCCTAGGCATATCATGAAACGCCGCTCTTTCACGATCTGACTAAGAATAACCCAGGCATATCACGATCTGCCTAATAAAAGAGGCGGCAGATCGATCATACCAATTGCTTTCGTTGATATTCCTAGCTTCATACCGGGCGCATCGTAAAATAACATGAAACGCCGGCATTTCGTGATCTGACTAGCGACAACTAGCCATATCGTGCAATCTTCAAGGGTTTCAAGTGGAAAGATAAATATCAATTATAAATTAGAATTATATTGTATTAAGCGACTATATTTTACGGTTTTACAACAAAACAAAATGGAAAAACAGCTAAATCACATATGATGCCGTAGTTAAACTCGATCAGCTGATGCTTTTCCGCCATTTTGCCGCAAACCAAATTGCGAAATCGCCGTGAAGGGGTGATATTCCTAGGCAGATCATGAAACGCCGGCATTGCATGATCTGCCTAGCGACCACTAGCCATATCGTGCAAACTTCAAGTTGAGATATTCCTAGGCATATCATGAAACGCCGCCATTTCATGATTTGACTAAGATTAACCCAGGCATATCACGATATGCCTTACAAAAGATGCGGCAGATCGATAGGAGCAATGTATTCGTCGAAATTCCTAGCTTCATACCGGGCGCATCGTAAAATAATTGCATTTTTTACCACTGGTGGTGCTGCGTCCGCCAGTGTTGCCAGATCGTACCCATTAGTGCAGAGCAAATTTAAAAAATGTAGGCGCGAAGGAATATCGTAGGTACGTACGTATCTTTTGTGAAAATTGTGTATTGGTAAAGCCCCCTCCAGACTATGTGCGTAAATCGCGGCGTTTCATGATATGCCTAGGAATATCTCGATATGCCCGGTTTTACGATCTGCCGCCGACATATATATGGATAAATGATTTTTTTATTTGTATTTATTATTTTTATATGATTTTGACCCATGTCCTTTCACTGATATGTGTTCAAACTGTTAAAGAACAAACGAAACCGTCAACACCATCTAAACGAGAATAGGCCAAAGGTTTGTATTGGTGGTAGCGCCATCTGTGCGAGAATCAAATTTTCTTGATTTCCGAGGCACGTTTTCTCCTTACATTAATTCGTCTGTAAGATACACGAGCAGCCGCAATACCTTCATACTCGTACGCGCCCCGGCCGTTGGTTGGTTAACTATACCTTCTCATAAGTCGTAACTAATGAGGCCCTGGTACTTGCTCCTTGCTAAATTTAATTTTTAGACGGTTTTGGAGACTAACTAACAAGCAAACGCTAAGCGGTTTTCTGACTTATGAAGCAATGGTTTCTACTATACAAGCTATAATAAATAAATAATTTGCGCTATCGTTTTGTTTCGTCCTCTTGACCACGGCGAACTGTGATTGGTCAATTTCATTATAGTTGACAAGTTGACTAAACCGTTTCGAAATGAATATTACGGTTGAGTTGGGATCCCATGCATGAAAAGTACCCAATCGCAGTTTGGTATCTTCTTCTTCTTCTTTACGTGCCATCTCCGTCCAGGAGGTCGGCGACCATATGTCTATATGTCTCTCTATGTTCAGTCATGCGAATTAGTCTATCTATGCTCTTCACTTTTAACCAGTCTCTTATATCTTACAGTCGACGAGTAGAAAAAAGATTGTTTCGTACTTCGTACCTAATGAATTCCCTGTAGACGCACAGCCGAGCCGACTGAGTACCGATCGCATCGTTTGTTTGATCGTTTCGTTAGGGAGAGGCCAAGTGAAAAATCTGACAACATTAATCACATCGATGCTGAAACACAATTTCGAGCGGTCGAAAAAATTTACATAAATAAATGATACCCAGAGGAGCTTGAAGTCTAATCCGCCTGGAACGCTGTCGACGACGCCATATTGGAAACAGTGTTGTTTTAGATTTTTGAATAAAGCTAGTGCGTTGTATTATGTTACGCTGTTATCGTTATCGTACATCGATACATTGCTGCCGGGTATATTACTTTACTACAATATTGTACGCAATATTTTCCTTATCACTTGGCTTGCGGAGGTAGTTTATGCTCGTGAGTGGATTCCACATTTGATTGTTTATCGCCAGATATAGCAGCCTCGGCGGGGTGCCGCGAGGGTGTTGGCTGGCTGCGCTCATCTCCATACGCGTCTGCCCGACGGGCCCGACAGCCTCTCCGCTTGATGGAGCATTATTTTAGGCATGTGACTGTGATCGATTCGATCGAATCTTTCTTCAGACAGCGCGAGTTTTTACCAATGAACTGGCCCGATATGCTAAGAATCGAGGTAAAGGAATACCGCGATAAAGATGATGTAGTATTCGCAGTGTAAAACAGTGTTAATGATGAATCGAGGATGACATGACCCTTTATTTCCTACTTTTTTTTTCAGTACCTAAGTTGGAAGGTAGCCCACTGGCTTATTTATGTCATATATTACCCACCTTTTCAGTAATTCATAGGCCGTAGAGTATATTCCTCCGAAACGTTGAAAATACTTCGTAAGTAATATTAAATTAAAATCACTGTGAATGTATCTATCGAAAAACTAAAATTGATACGGTTTACATAAGTTTACTCGTATCTTACTTACACCTCTCATACTATGTTATAGTTGGTTGTATCCTCTAATTAAAGCGTGTCTGAGGCGTAAGTTTATAACACAATGCATTTAGTTTCCTTTAAAAAATAACACCTAAAAATATATTAAGTTTCACACCGCCGCAGCAGACTATTAGCCTTCGTTAGAAGCCAATAAATAGTGCACTTGCTAAACGGCTTTACGACTAGACCGTGTATTCCGATTAGCTAGCCATCGCATGTGAGTCGAACGGTCAGTCCGACTAGTGCAACTGTGAATTTGATTCTCGTAACAATCACAAATTTAGTTTTATAGCCCGAATATAATTAATGGAACTAGCTATTATGCTCGGAATTACAAGTACCTATTAGTATTTATATTAGAGTTCAGCAGAATAACTTAACTTAGAATAACTTCTTCGTAGTCTTCTTCGCAATTACATCACACAACATCAGCTTAGTTACCAGGTTATATTAGTATGTAGTGGGCTCCGGCACATTCTTTAGCACCGATGGTCGGTAGGGCAGAAATATTATTGAGTGGCGAGTGGGTACCAGAGGGCGTCTAAAATGACACACCCGACAGTCTGGTCATCAGAAAAAAAAACGGTCATCAGAAAAGAATGATGCTTTGTAGCTTGAATTTCGGCTAATTTACTATCGAAGAGCGCCGCATATATTGGGCTATGCCCGGCACCTTTGGCATGATTGGACCGCGTAAGGCGCGCCACGTAAGTACTACGTCGGGCTACGCCCGGTCTTTTAGTATGAGTAGTATGACAAGGCGCCCGCCTTTGGACCGCGTGCAGCGCGTCACGTAAGTACAAACTTACGTCTCGCCTGCGTTTAGTAAGCGATTGCAATAGCACTATAGATATAATTAACTCAGGCGTGCGCGGGCGCGGCTACCGACTGGCAAGTGCTGCGCTTAAATCATCGAGATTTCTTCTGAAATAATCATTTAGCCTTATTAGCCTTAGTCTATACGTAGTAGGCTTATTCTGAGTATATGCAATTTTCTACTTTTTTTTTACGACGTGTTCTACCCAATATCTTGCGGTAGATATTCCGCTCGGCTACCAGCAGCGCGCGCTCCTTTTTCGAAATTCGAGGACGGAACCTGGAGACTCCGCAAGAACCAGGAGATTGAAGATCTGGTGTCCGAGCCGAACATAATTGGAGAAACGAAAGCCGCCAGGCTCCGATGGCTCGGGCACGTAGTCCGGATGGGGGAAGATGGCGCAGTCTGGAGGGCGTACTCTGGAGTACCAAGTGGCCGAAGACCGTGTGGACGCCCTAGGTACCGCTGGAGAGACGAAGTGCAGAAAGACCTCAGCGAACTCTGCGCCGTCGACTGGACAGAAACGGCTTTAGACAGAGTAGCATGGCGGTCTTTGGTGTCGGAGGCTAAGATCCACTTCGGGTCGCCGCGCCACAGCAGTAAGTAGGTACTTTTTTTTAAATGTACATGTACTTGAAAGTGTGTCATTGTTTACTTAATTATGCAGTCAATAGAGAAAGATAATGAAGTAGGTACCTACGTACTGTTTTTTTTATCTATTATATATATCGTCGTCTAGTATCCACAACATAACTTATTGAGCTTACCCACAGTAAGGTCGATTTGTCTAGGATTGTCCTATAGTATTAGTATATAATGTCCCATATCATTAATGTATTTTATACATACATACATACATACATATAATCACGCCTATTTCCCGGAGGGGTAGGCAGAGACCACGGATTTCCACTTGCTACGATCCTGACATACCTCTTTCGCTTCCTTCACTTTCATAACATTCCTCATACACGCTCGCCGGTTTAGGGTGCTCTTGACCTGGCCTTTCTTCAGGATTTCCCCGATCTGATCAGAGAAAGTCCGCCGAGGTCTGCCCCTTCCAACTCCCGTTTCTACCTCTCCCTTATATACTCTCTTTGTTAGCCTCCTTTCACTCATTCTTTCCAAGTGTCCAAACCATCTCAACATACCTTTCTCAATTTTTGTCACTACATCTTCGCTCAGTCCACACTTTTCCCTTATCACACTGTTCCTAATTCTATCTTGTAATCTCACCCCACATACACTTCTCAACGCTCTCATTTCCACTGCATTGACTTGGCTTTGATGCCTCTTCTGCCATACCCAACTTTCGCTACCATACATAAGTGTAGGCACCAGCACCCCTCTATGCACAGCCAACCGTGCCTTTTGCGACACCTTCTGGCTGCTCATAAAAGCGTTAAGTGCCCCATTCACGCGATTTCCAGCACTCACTCTCCTTTCAATATCTTTATCATGCTTACCGTCCCTAGTGAATAATGTTCCCAGATACACAAACTCTTTCACTTGTTCTACTCTTTCTATGTATTTTATATATTGTCAAATGTAGTGTTATCCAGTATTCAATAGGTACGTAGGTACTTAGTTAAGTTTAAAACTTCCAGTTAAGCTCACTCAACAGAACATTCAATTTAAAATATGTACTCTAAATTGGCCCTGGGTATACCATGCCTTTAGTTACAATATTAGAAATTTTGGATAGGGCGCATAAGTAGGTAAACATATGTTTTCAACGTATGAATTTAATTGACTTTGTCTGCTTTGACATCGATGTACGATATCTACATGTTTGGAAACAGAGATGCTTCTAAGATTTTATCCAAACCTTCGGTTTATCTTTGCTCGTAATATTTTAAAATCCCGAACAGATTTTGTCTGCAGTTTATGTGATGTAAAATTCTTTATCAGTCGTTATTTAAATTTCTATTTAACATAAACTGGAGAATGTTGAAGATAATGATGCGTGATAATGTTGACGAAGATCAGCTAGCCGAATTATTTTCTAGGTAAACAAGGCTTCTGATCCTGTTAAACTCAAAGGTTGTTATTTTGGTCGCACTGTTTGATAGCCAGCAGTCTCGATTTTTTGGTTTATGTATTTGTTGAAAATCCGTAACTAATGCTAGTTAAGAATTATTAATATCTTACGATGGTGGCAAACGAGCGTAGAGCCCATCTGGTGATAAGCGGACACCTGGGCCGTGTTGCATAATAAACTACAATTAATATTACAAGCGGAACTCCTTTTCTAATAAGTGAAATTGGAAAAGGAGTTCCGCTTGTAATATTAGTTGTAGTTTATTATGCAACACGGCCTTGTATGCATGTTGACCCGATATGTAAAAAATATAATTTTTACAACTTAAAAAGTGCCTAATGCGGTCTAACAAAAATTAAGTGCTTGCGAATCTCAGTTCACAAACTACTCGGATTTGGAGGACCGTTGACCGTAGTTTAGTTTTTATAATTCTATACGAATTAATAAGTTTTGGCCACGCCCCGTAGGCGTCAACTGCATGATTAATAGCGCGAGTGCTAGCGACTACAGAGTCGCATGGAGCGCGGCCCACTGCCACACGCCTCACTCCATAACCGATCTAGCTAAATTCACACGTCCATATTTATATCGATTACGTTTGCCATCGATACGTCGTAAATCAACCTACGTGTTAATATTTAAATAATAACTTCAGATTAAAAATTGTTTCATTTCATTACGCACAACTTACACTTTTATGCACATTTATAAACATTTAATGCAGTAACCATGGAATATTATCCGATCACTTCTAGAAACGAGTCGGTGAACTGTATCTTAAATAGACAGACAGACATGACGAATCCATAAGGGTTCCGTTTTTTGCCATTTGGCTACGGAACCCTAACAAAGTAGCGTGCTTAATTTTTTATAAAACAGAAGTTTTTTTATTATGACCTATACTATAACTACTCGTAGAATATGTGGTCGTACCAAAAATACAGTTTTATCCCCAGTCTTCCATTTAGTATCGCATTGTGTTTTACTACTGATACGAAAAGCAGTTCTCCACCGGGTCCAGTTACAGGTAATTAGCAAGTTTGCATTTTGCTTCAAGCGCCACCGACTCCCGGCTCCATAACCGCTCGTCCAAACGATTATGGACTATTGTCTCCTTTGTTTGTCTTCGCTATTATTTTCCGCTAAGCCGATTACGACTGCGCATTAGAGGATCTCAATAAGTTTTAAATAATACGTAATCATTTGCTAATACGTTGTCAAAGTTTTTAACGATAACCCTTTTTAGTAGTTTTGCGAATTTTAAAAGCCCTACTTAGGAGGCTGCATATTTAAAACTAAAAGTAATAAACCTAAATTAGTTTTAACGGAATTTTAAGTGGTAGACTACTTAAAACTTTTGTTGAAGGTTTAACAGGGTTTTAGTAAAATGTAATGTTTATCGATGCAAATAAAACAACAGTTGGATGACTTGCATGTAATTCTCATGAATTGAATTTATCATATCAGTTATACAGGTTACCTTACTATTTTTACAGTAAGTATATCTGGTACTACATTACGACACCGGTGTTATAATAAGCACATTACGTAACTAGGTCGAAAATTTAAAGGGCCATATGACTGTAAAACGTTGTACGATACCTACACGTGCGAATATCGGTAATTCGCCACTCGTTGCGATTTCCTATTTTTCGCACTTCTATCGTAAATAACAATTTACTATCTACTCATATCATAAACCCCCTTTGATGTGTGGTGAGCTATCAGATAAACAGCTAATACTTGATTGCTGACTGTACTAACTAAAATTAAGTACCAATGATTGATCACAATACGAAGATTTTTTGCAGTAGTTACAGCCGTTTTGTCGCCGCATCAGAACCGTTCTGTCATTCAGCCACGGCTCGACGTGACTGAAAGCACCTGTCGGCGGCCGGACGTGCCGACATGCTTCGATACGCGTAAGAAATCTATCACCAAAGCACACGCTATCCTACTAAAAGCGGGTCACATTCCCGCAAGATTCTTGTAAGAATGCCGTGAAACTGCCGCGTGTACTACACCTAACGAGGTAGTGTGTCGCTCATTAACTAGATAAGTTTACGAGTCATCGCTACACTGTCTGGACTGCACTACTGCTCGTGAGATAGGTCGTTGATTTCACTTAATTGTGTACCATTAACTGCTGGTTAGCACTCGTCACAAAATTGACGGTCTGACAAATCTCATCATACATTTTCTTAGGAAAGTGATTACTTAGACGTGACATAAATACATAAACAATTTAAGTCGCGCTTTAAAGTAAAATATGATACCTATTTAACATAAATATTTTTATAATCCTGTCTAATTTTTTTTGTTTTGTTTACAATTTGTGCTTACTATCCAATTTGTAAATTTCTCAAATGTCACGCGGAAATGTAAAAAAAAGTATCACGTCTGAAAATAGTAGCTTACTGAGATAGTTATTTACTCAGCTATCTTATTTCTCCATTTCTCTTGTCACAAAAGAGGTACACTTCTTTCAAAATGTTCGATACTTGGGAACTAGAAGACGGAACCACATTATACCGTTATTTGCTTTTATAAATACTTGCCAAAATTAACAAAATTAAATATAAGTAGGTATGTACTATGTGTAATATGTGCTAAAGGGTAAAAAAATATGAAGTTTGACGTTCAACCAATCATATAGTGTAGTAGTGTACCAAGTAGTGTTGTAGAATAGTGTCATATTTTATGATGTATTTATTTAGTTGTTTTCGGATAGTGGTAAAAACTGCTACATATGTACTTACTCCACAAAACTGCTATTTACATATGTACTTACTCCACAAAATTTCGTTCGCCACCACACCATACCAATCTGCAACCGCCACATCCTTAGGTATACGCGATTAAGTTATTGTTAAATTTAAAGTAACGAAAGAGCTCCAGGACATGTTTCACTGACATGAAGATATGTAAAACAAGTATTGAATCGTGGACTATTTCCACTTGTAGCACGTCGTGCCGTGGGCATTCGACATGCAGTGGGCCGGACACGGTGGAATTTTTGAATGTTAAATTTGACGATTCTGTGAGTGATGGATGCTTTGACACTGGTTGTATAAACTTAACGAGAAGATCTATAAAATGTCTTTACTGTTTCGAAGTGCATTTGAGACATATGACTGTAGGATTAATGGTACGGGAATAAATAATAAGCGAGGACTCGAAAAAGTGACCATTCAACAGGTAAATTTTTCGATTTTTGCTCCTGACTCAGGAGAAAAAAATGTTTTTCGTAATTCTACACAGTGAACAATTTAATTTTAAATAAGCTTTTTTGTAATGACAAATTGAGGAACTTGATTGAATCAATACAGCAAAAATCTAGTTTACTTTAAGGTATCAAAGCAGGTGGGTACAGCGTGTGACATTTGACATATGTATACATGTACTAGTAGTACATACATAGTATTAAGCAATTAGGTAGGTAATCGTAGTGCCTTTATTTTAATATGATGTACTAAAAGTTTGTACTTAATAAAAAAACCGACCAAGTGCGAGTCGGACTCGCGTTCCAAGGGTTCCGTATATTACACAATTTAAACAACGTGAGTGTGAAATGTTTTTAAAAACCCGTAGTGGTCGGATCAAAAACTAAGTAATTAAGTCTGACTGCAATTTCTAATATTTTGTTTATTTTTTTCAAAATGTTATACCCAGTTGTTTCGGAGATAAAGGGGAATGGTCATTTTTTGCCTATTTTCTTGAGTAACTTCTAAATTGTTTATCCTAAAATTGTAAAAATAATATATTTGAGATTCTCACAATGAGCTCTTTCATTTGATATATGTATAACACGATATAGTTTGAAAAACTTTATTTTTTAATTTTCTCATTTACCCCCCCAAAAGTGGCCCCCATGTTTAAAATTCATTTGTTTACGTTACATGTCCGTCTTTGGGTCACAAACTTACATATGTATACCAAATTTCAACTTAATTGGTCCAGTAGTTTCGGAGAAAATAGGCTGTGACAGGCGGACAGACAGACAGACAGACGCACGAGTGATCCTATAAGGGTTCCGTTTTTTCCTTTTGAGGTACGGAACCCTAAAAATATAGTACATACCTTAATATCAAAACCGTTTGTCAGGTCGATAGTTTATTTAGTCAAACAGTCCTATGTAAACATCTTTTTGCATAACTCCTTATTCGCTAAGAAATTTGATCTATGACATACATAAAATGTTCTTGCAATTGTTGACTTTGTGATGATAGCTAATGGAATTTTTGCACCTGAGCCAACAACGTATCTTTTATAAGTATAACTATTGTATAGACAGTTGCTCATCCGGCGAAATAGACCGGAATATTGCCATTTTTACTTCCGAATATTTTTAAGCGTAAGTTTAACGTTTTAGGAGTAAATTACCCGGTGGTTTACATTCGTCCTTTTAATTGTGGGGTGTGTTTGTGCGCAACTACAACAACTCCCTCAAAGTTAACAGTGATAAAACATTTAACGGACTCTTAGCCTAGGCGGTAGTGACCCTGCCTACGAAGGAGGAGGTCCCGGGTTTGAATACTGGTAAGGGCATTTATTTGTTCCTGAGTTATGAATGTTTTCTATTCGCCACATTGCATATTATAGGCGGTGTTAAAAACTGACTTTAAAATACCCTTAAATTTGCCCATTTGGTTCGGTGCTGGGAATTGATCATTAATATAAGTACATTCCATACCAAATATCTGAAATATCTTATAGGTACTCGTAGTTATACGACCGGCTCAATCGATCTATAGGAATGTTTTCATAGGTCATCATTCCTATTCCTCGTAACTCACGGTACGGGCAATGTTTATCTTTGTAAAACTTACCTTTGTGCTTCCAGGGCCCATAATTGTAGAACATCTTTTTTATTTTCTTCGAACTTGATGATTTTTTGAATGTTTGTGTTTCTGCTCAATATGACGGGCATTGACGTGTAGGGCCGGCTGCTATTGTGCCGCGCCTCGTTCAGTTCATGGCCCGCAAGGGCTGTTTGCTCTGATGCCTCCTCCGTCGGTCTTTGTGTACTTTATAATATACGCATTGTAATATTACGATGTTAGTCGACCGTTCCGTCTTGATACTTACGCTGTAGGTAAGGTTAAACCCGTTGAAGTTAATAATTTTATTGCAGCAGGTTGTCTGCTTGACCCTAGCCATTATTAATCCTCATAGGCAAGCATGACGACATTAATATTTTCCCTACGTAAATTACATAAGCACCGATAAATGCTGTTTGTTCTTTGTTAAGATGTTGTATATGTCTACACAAAAACCTTGTGCCAAGCGCTATATAGGAGCTAATTTAAAGTAGGCTGGGCAAAATGGTTGCATATCCGTATGCCGCTCCGGTGTGCGAGCGGAATAGCTATATTTACGTGCATAGCGCTGCCTCGCTCACACACCAGAATGGCGTACGGATCCGCATTAGTATGATAAACGCGTTAGCTTTTTACGCGGACCAATACTTAAACAGTGGCTAGGATTGATATTTTTTTCGGTATGGTCAAGTATCAGATCTTCATTTTTACTCGTAGCATTTACACTCAACCACGTATTCATGGACATTATCGACTCAACGCTTATTTCTGAAGAAAGTAAACATACCGAATCCATTTTTTTTATTGCCAAGCCAACAATTAGGTGTTCCTATTCTATAAAATCAAGGCGCGCATATCTTTCGAAAAGAATTTCTGAGACCTCACAAATTTACATCGTATTGTAAGTTGTCGGCATCCTATTATGACGTGTTTGCTGTAGTATGGGCATTATTCTAATTGTGTCTACCGTTGAATAAAACGTTGGGAGTCTTTCAAAAGACTAAGATATTGCGTTGTCAACTTTTCAAAGGAGGCGGTCTGCTTACAATTGAATAAGTTGAGGTTAGGAAGATTTCCGTCTGTAAGCATTTGTTGAAGCGAATAATGTTGACCGTTTTATTTGTCTATTTAAATAGTACGTATGTAATTAAATTGATGGTATCATTTACATCAATGTCCAGCATGATCACATCTCGTTAACGATTCAATATTTCATGAAACCACGCCGTTCAGACGCTTTTATACTGATTGCGGGCATGCGTAATTCGACTATAAATTCTTTATTTATTTGACTTAAAAGGAAATACTAAAACGCTTTTAGAATTAAATATATGCCTTGCATCATAAAATAAAGAATTTATAGGCATCCTTTGAAATTGTGGTGGCTCAATTTTATGACTTCACGGGGCGTTTATTTAGCGTTGCGTGGTCGTATCGTATCACAAGAATTCCAGATAACGCTACGCTCCCGTTGTCTTTGTTACTGTAATTTACGGCGTTTGTACTACAACTCGGGACTGTTTTACCTAGTAACCGTGGTTAACAATGAGCTTTCTTCATCATAAAAACACCTATATTCGATTTCTTATTTTGACGATGACTATAGTGATAATGTGTCTTTCAACGATTGACTAAATTATTCATTGAAGTGTAAAGGGGCCAAACTCAAAACACAACAACTTCTTACATTGAAAACATCGAGATTTCACCATTTTAGCGGAGCAATTGCTAGCCGTTAAAAAGCAACCCTTATTTCTCTCTAAGATATTTCGCAGTTGTTGTTAATAATTCCCAATTTTTGTTAATTACGCCCGTGCGTCTCGCTTGCTCTAATATGTGTAACATCATTTTGGAATCTGAATGTACTTTCGAATTGCCCCCACGAATACCGACAGACCCACACTTAATATTGTAACGCATCATTTATGCGACTGCTTCAATACAATTACTTAACACCTTTGCAAGAGCTGATATGAATGTATAGATAATGACAGCTTACGTAGAGACGATCATAACCGCAGCAAATAAATGAGCAACGCCAACGCACGATAGGCGATAGCCGATGATTGTTGAATGCGTTAGTAATTTTCTAGAGACGGCCGAGTTGAAAATTGTTTCAAATCACGTCTGTCTACATATCTTATAATACGCTCATGCATGTGTGTGAAAGTGTGTGTGTGTGACTATGTGCCTGAGGTAGTATAAGTACCGACCTGATACTACCTGATATTATATATTTCTTAAACGTATTTATTTTAAATTGGTTATTGGTCAACATGATTATAATAAGGGTGAAGCCACAGCAGACCTAACTATAGAAGGATTAATCTGTCTCTTAGGACTTTAGTAGGTAGACATTTTCGTAATAACCAGAACAAAACGTTGTCAGCGTTCATTCGGCATTAAGGAACGTACAGTAGAACCTCGATTATCCGAACGCCGAGTTAGTTTAGTTAAGTCCGGGCTTTAGATATGTAGTAGGCCACTTGATCAGCTACTTGTACAAGTACTACCAGTGCCTACACCAAACGGCTAAAGTGACATGAAATTGTTTCGGGAGCAGAGTATACGTCCAAACCGCCGTGTGCGCAGACGCCGACCGTTGGGTATCATTGTGGTCGATTCGCTACGGCTTTTTGTACGCTCGCACGGTCGATAGACACGTAACTTAGGGTTAGCTTAGGTCATGTGTAGCTTTTTAAGAACTCAATTATGCCATGTTATTTTATTTATAATATACATTACTGGTTTTAAGTTCCTGTAGGTAACGGATGAAGTCAAGGTCAAAATTATCAACCCGAACAAAGGGTGAGAAATATGTGACTATATATTATTATATCTAAGATAACAAAGTATGTATAATTACATATGTACTAAATTTATGACCTTTGAATGTACTTCTTTTGCAAATATCCTCCATTAGGTTTTTGCCTTGTAAGTAATGTAAGTACACAATACAATTTTTAAACGAAATCATTATTGTTTTCTTACTTTTGCCTATTATTAAAGGATTTAATGTATGTAGACCTTTAACTAGAGATGCCACGAATAGTCGTCAACTATTTGGTATTCGACCTATTCGGCCACTTTGCCGAATATTCGGTATTCGGCCGAATGTTGCCTACTATTCGGTATTCGGCCGAATGTTGCCTACTATTCGGCCGAATACCGAATATCTGTTGCACCTATCTAAAAAGAAAAAAAACCGGCCAAGTGCGAGTCGGACTCACACACGAAGTATTCCGTACCATTACGCAATAAAAGTGCAAAAAAATCACGTTTGTTGTATGGGAGCCCCCACTTCTGTTTTTAGTACCTATTTGTTGTTATAGCGGCAACAGAAATACATCATCTGTGAAAATTTAAACTGTCTAAATATCACGGTTCATGAGATACAGCCTGGTAACAGACTGACAGACAGACGGACGGACAGCGGAGTCTTAGTAATAGGGTCCCGCTTTTACCCTTTGGGCACGGAACCCTAATTACGCAATAAAAATAACCAAAACTAGGTAAGTACATATATTTAAAATGTATTCCTGGAAAATTATTAAATACGAAGATCCTTTTTTTAAGCATTTGTTGATTACAAAATATTTTATATTTATCATGGCATCATGGGTCTGATATGATTGGCTCTAATCACTACACTACATACATTCATTAATTCAGTTCAACCAAAAATATATATTAGAAAAACGTTGTGCTTTGTTGGCTAACAGTTTTCATAATATTTGTGACTCAAAAATGTTCACATGTCATGCGCATGTCGGCGACCGAATATTCGGCGCTACGGCCGAGAGAGGAGCCGAATATTCGGTATTCGGCCAAAATCACTATTCGGGCATCCCTACTTTTAAACCATATTATATGCCAATCTACATGACAGCACGAGAAAGCTTAGCCTTAGATCAAAATCCTTTGAACCTGAAGGATGACTACGGCTGAAAAACAGTCTAGTCTTTATTCTATTCCAAATATTGTGAAACAACGCGACCTAAATAAAATCGGCCTAAAAAAATGTTCTCATAATTTATCCATGGATGTGCTTGAAAACAAACTAGGTGAAAGCTTGAACTCGTTTTACCTAACAACCTAATTGTAATGGTCCGGTACAATCCGTACAATACGTGTGGCATCCGTGCATTACGCTGATCTTGGAACGCTTATAGTGCAATATTCACGCAATTATTCTTGGCGCTCCGTTACAAGGCCCGGCATTCAAAACTAGCACCTTGGTGCTTGTTCCGGATTGGAACTGTATCGACACGACTTTGTGCTACATACAGCGTTATTAGGTCTTCTGTGTTTTCTGATCTTTCAGTTGTAACTATAATAGTTAACTACCCTCTAGTCTAAAACGAACTAGTCGATAATTAAATTTAATTGTGCAAGACACACTATTAAATTAAGGTTTAATGATATTTAACATATTTTATTATAGTATTTGTTGTTGTGGAAACGCCTTGATAATGGAGATTTGTCCATGAACATCGAGGGAGATGTCATCTTCAAACTGTGGCCTTAGTCCGTCTGCACTGATCCGTGGTGTTGGGTCAATCGGATGCTCCTGTATTGGCTCCGGCACGGCGAAGGATAGCGCAACGCTCTTGATCTTGGTAATCCCTTGCTGGAGGTTGGTGGACAACTTTATTTCCATCTTAAAAGGATAGAGTTAGAGAGTAATTATTGTCCTTTTATTGCCCTGAATAGTTGATGGAAGTAATGAATTAGCACCAATTTGAAGTTTGGAAAGTTTAGTTTTGGTTAGTGTGAGTTAACTCTATAAGGGTCGTTAAGAAATTGGTAAGCGGGTAGACTGTTAATTGCCTGGGTATGAAAAGAAATGGCCTCGGCCGACGCACATATTTGATTAGTCGTGCTTTCAAACGTTAGGTAGTAGTCCATATTATTGTTACTGTGCTCAAGTGAATATTATAATAAGAAGTTGAAATAAAAAAAAAGAACATAAATTAACAAGAAGTGTATTCTTCAATTGTGGTCGTTTTATTATTGTCTGAAATATTTGACAGAAATAATAATAAGTATGTAGTGGCGAAAAGCAGTGAATGAATGTGGAATGCGTATAGCGGCCATGTTGTAAGTACATAACCTTTCCTTTCGCGTTAGAAAACTTATCGGACGATATGTTTGCTGCGGTTCTTATGGCTCATCTAAAGCGTCGTCCGTCCAACGTGACTCGTGAGCCTTATTATAATTACAGATCAGCGATTGTTGTGCCCATAAAATGTATAATTTATAAAAGCAGAACGGAGAATATACCCGGAGATGTTCGTTTGCCTCTTTCCGTTTTTTTCTTTGCTTTGTTCACAAGTGGTTGAGGCATGTTACACATTAGTTTTTGTAAAATCGAACAGATCCAATGTAACGGGTGATAAGTGTTTTTGTTCTATACAAATGTCGTCCGTCAAATGACAAATGGTAACAGATCGATGCGAAATGCATTGCTGAATAATGTTATTTGTTATTTAATATCTATATCTGGGATTATGTATAAATTCTGATATAAAGAATAGTCTGACCACAATCAGGGGAAAGATTTGGAATGTACTCTCTTAAGCAAGAATCCTAATCAATCAAGATATAGGTAGAACTTGATAATAAAGAACTCTATACATATCTACTTCAATTAATATGCTTGACTACCATTGCTCGCGTATGTAACTATTTTTTGTCATTAGTTTGACAATAATGACCACATTATTCTAAATGTTGCACGTACAATCGTACATTGCTTTGTGATAAACAGGTTTGTTCTGTGTGCGTGCAATACAACAGTAAGTTCACTTCACAGGTCTATAGTAGTTCGTGAATAACATCAAGTGCACGCAGTGGGCGAACATTTCTTGCAAACGATGGCCTGAAAGCAATAACGTTTTTAACGGGGTGGCCAGCATATCTAATAAAGGTTAGTTTTGTTTGGATATTGTGAATATGACTACCATTGCACACGGACTCGCATTGCCCCTCGTGTATCGCATTGCCCAAGGGATGTCAAATATACCAATTAAAATCAAAGTTTAATTGAATTAAATGATGAATGATTAATGCAGGATTATACCTACAAACATTTACAGCAAATGCGAGTAAGTATCTTGTGAACGTGCGAAGTGTGGCCTGTCATTAAACCTATTTTATATTGATACCTGCATCTTTATAGATGCAGGTGGATCTGAAGTGTGACATAAGTCGTATTCGTTATATAGCCTATTAAAAGGCGCATTACTATGCATAGGTACTATTTTCTTCCCAAGAATCTATTAATTAGAGTAGTTGTTCGACTGGATCGTCAAACAATTTATTAATTTTTAATTTATAAAATTGGTTGACTGAAATTAGCTAAGTAGGTATTTTTCTAATTGTTGATATTGTTGAGTAATAAAATACATTCATAGTTTTACAATTTAAATTATAATGGTCTATAAAATCCCGCCCAGACTATTCATCCACGAGCACCATGAGATCTTTTATTCAAAATGGTCTTAATTGACAACCTAGAGGATAAAAGACATTAATTTATCGTGAAAAAATTAATCATAACTTTTCTGTTTATGAGCGCTTGCATACAAAAAATGTTTACCTGCATGTGTTATCTATTCTCCGATAAACAAGAAATTCGAGTTGCAATTTGGAGGCTATTGTGTCGGAACTAGGGCTCCCGGTATCCGTGTTACACGCCGAAACGTATACCCGTGTTCTTAAGCCCGGCGGTACTAAGAACCCGGTTTACACGGAACCGCCGGGATTCGAAAACGTTTCGAAGGAACGTTCCCAAGAAACGTATCTCAGACACGTATCTCCGTTTACACGGGTACTTAAGACCGTTCCGAACGGGTCCAAATACTCCGAATCAGTTTGAGCCAATGTACAATGGTAACAAGGTCCACTATTATTATGCCGACTTCAGATGAATTCGTTTGTCGTACGATTTTTAAAGTGAAGCTTTTATTCTATCGCCCCAATTTATTAAGTTAAGATTAAAACCGCGATTATAATACCGTAAATCGAATTAATTTCCGATTTTTTTTTAGTATTTAACTAATACCCTACCTACAATCCGAAAAAAGTTTCACTTGCATCGTGGTTTCATAAAACCGCACAATTACTTTTTTTTAAATTGTTTTTAACCGTATTGAGAAAACATAGGTACTGAGCCATCTTCCTATGTTTAATACTAGGTTACATAATTTTAATTTTAAACTATTTATATCATTTAATAAAACCGATTGCTTCTAAGCTAATTACATAAATTTGATATCGATCATAGATTTTTTTTATAATTATATAATGGTATAGTATTTTCGTTAATAAGAGGTGTGCAGACAGAATACAATATTAATTAAAAATAACAGTTTAATTATTTCGTCGTTATTTTTATCTCGGATCTATTACTGCTTTGCGAAAACAACAAACCTGCCAACGGCGCAAAAAAGTTATTAGTAGGTACACAAAAGCGGGATTATCGAGTAATCAAGCTCAAATGAAAAACAAAATTTTACCCAAGAACCATAAAAACCCATACTACCTTGGATAACTTGCGATAATATTGCTAATTACATTAAGATAGATCTTTAAATTGGTAATCATTCATAATTCACTTTGGTCACTTTCTCACTAGCGTTCAGGTAATAAACTTAAATGCGCACGTTGCCGACCGGTGTTCCATCCATCCATTGTTTTCCAATATCCTTTTGTTTGTCATCGTCGAAAACATGTAGGTTCCCAAACTATTATCACAAGTGTCACCGCCAATTATAAGCTTTATGTCGTTGTAATAAGGTCAAAACATCTGCACAAGAAAATGTTTTCCATTGTTTTGTAGCTGCACCGCACTAAAAAGCGTTTTACTGTGGTAAGAGGTACCTAAAGCAAAAACAATTAGAATTTATTGAGAAGGTGCAATTTTATCAAGTTGATTTAAAGTGTTTATTAATAACTAGTGACCCGCCCCGGCTTCGCATGGAGAGTCAAGCATAATAAAATACATTCTGTAACAAGTATTCACTTCGGAAGCCTAATATTACTAAGAGTTCACTGTCCATTTGTCTGTCACCACTCACTAGGCTGTATCTCATGAACCGTGATAGCGATATACAGTTAACATTTTTACAGATGTATTTCTGTTGTCGCAATAACAACAAACATTTAAAATTAAGTTTGTACGGAACCTTCGGTGGGCGAGTCCGACTCGCACTTGTCCGGTTTTTTTGAAGTTAATAATGGGTTAATTATTCTTAAAATATAGACAGACAGCCATCGCGCACTTTTTTGTAGACCAATGAAAGAGAGCCAAGTCCACCATACATTGAGATCAAATAGATTGGGCAGCGTTTTCGATTAAGCCAGCGTGATTTTTTCTAACTTCATTAGCAAACATCGTCATATTTCTACCAATTTAAACAAAACCTTAACAAAATATACACATAAACATTCCAAAAGAAAAACTTCTTTCATAGGTGAGGTCTGGTTATCGCGAACATACAGACAGACATACGGACGCGGCGGGGGACTTTGTTTTATAAGGTGTACCTACATTATATGACAAGAAATACAATTTCATATCATGTTCTTAAATTAAACTAAAAATAAAGAAGCAAGTTAAAATTGTTTTTTTTTTATAAATATTTAATGCCAATTTCGAACATTAGTTTGACTTCCTGCCTAGATCTATATACTGAACTCGATGGTTCTAATTTTTTTTTTTAATAAGTACTAGCAGGTTTTTTATTATATTGCTAACCCGCAACGTAAAAAAAGTAGCTATTTAAAGTGCTATATAAAATACTATACTTTGATAAGAAGCGTGAATACTCGTAATACCTATTGCAAGCAAAAACTACCTGCCCAAGAAAGGGGTTTCTAAACCGTTTATTGAATTTCGTCTCTATGACCCACGGAATAAGGTTAAATATGACAGAAACTCGTCATGAATCTTTTGTCTATTCATTTGTAGCTGGCGTTCGTTCCTTCGCTACTATCGTCAAGGACGTGTCCGGGGCCACGGATAAATAAGATACGTTTCTTCGAATATCCGTTTATCCGTGTACACGGGTCTTAACTACACGTTTCTTAATTAAACGTGCGGAACGGGCCAGAAAACCGTTTACGTATTATTCGGAAACGGGTATTCGAAACGTGTAAACGAAACACGGATTCGACCGCGAGCCCTAGTCGGAACAAAGGTGTGCGATGCGTTTATAATACAGGTGCATGGCCGGGAAGTTTGAGACGTCCCGCGGGACGGAACACTACGTGACTGCTTTTATTTCACGCTATTCTCGACTTTGATAGCGTTCATTCCGTGTAATTGCCGTTAACTCTAGAACTATTTTACCACGTTTTTGAAGTCCTTTTTGTGTAGCTGTTCACTGTCGACCGGTTGTTAGATTAGTCGTTCGTCCGCCCATGTTTCATTAATGCGAATCTAATTTATATTACGTGGCTGCTCAGGCCTTTGTCGGGTCTTTTGTTGCCGATCCGTTAAAATGATTTGCCAATGTATTATGAGGCAGATGTACAATAACTTAAAAAGATGATATTTTTTTGATGTAAGTGGTTTACTTTTCTCTATATGATCAAGGACGTAGGTAAGACGTAAATAGGACGTACGTAATAAAAGATGTCTTTTAGTTTATATTTAGTTTCAATACTAGGTAGTTATTAATTATTAAAATGGAGAAACCTCGTCGATTGTGGTGGTGGTTCTCGTTTAAAATTATTCCCACATTTTTGAACAAAAATGTCGCAACGGGAGATTTTAAAAGCTTTTTATTGTTTCGAATGGAGACATAGATAAAGTCGTATCTGTAGTCCAGATGACTCAAGTAAGATTGTAGAAAAGTTATCATAAAAAAGGAGCAAATGGATGTATACCACAGACTGTCTCCAAAGATAAACTATAATGCATTGTTTCCGAAATTGCTGCAATCTATTCATGCATTCCTTAAATGGTCCTATTTTGTATTATTTATGGCTCGGTGACTAAGTTTACATCTGTTCGAGCTGTTCATGGCTTGCAATTGTTGAAGAATGCTAAGCCGTTTCAACAAGATATCGTAATGATTTATATAATGCACAGAACAGTTACAAGGGAACTTTTTTACTCGTATAATAACTCAAGATCAATTAAACAATAAACGATTATAATGAATGGTCTGTTAATTGTTGCTACTTGAACGCTTATTGAAGAAATTACTCTAGTTTTTGTCCATTTACGTTCATTAAAGCGGCAATTTGGCATTCAGACGGTAGTCAGTGCCGGCTACGTGTAGCGCAAACAAACGTAGCACGAAACTAAAGGTAATAAAGGAGCTAGGGAAAATCATCCCCGGGCACGTACGGCAATACGTTCTAATAGTCACAGATGACAATGCCGGTGCCCAGCGTTGTTTTGTTATAGGACACGGCGACACGTCGGCCAATGCAAAACTCACTCCGTTATCTGACCCCTTCAACGTTTGAACGATGCAATTGATTTTCAAATCTACATGCTCGAAGCTTATCGTACGGTATCGGTGTTATATCTGTATTTTTTTTTGCATTGCTTGTTATTTATTCATCCCTTTGTTACGAAAAAAAATTGACCTGAATATAACTTTTATGTTTTCTTAAATTTTACCTTTATTTGGATATTGCTGTTACCTACTGATTATCATTCTGGGATAATTTCGGCGCCACATTACCCCCATGCGAAATTCCTAGAATCGTATGAACAGCACATGCAATTTTGTTGGAACTCTTCCCAAGCGCCGATTTTTTACAATTTACACGCGGGGGGCCCACTGAAGTGGCTCGAGTAATTAATGACCGATAGACGTGGGTGGCTGTTTCACGTCGCAGTGTTTTGGTAACAAATTGTAACATATCGCTCCACGGGACCTCACACTCAAAACGTCAACATGATGACGTCATCGTGATCGTTTTGGTGCCTACTGTTTTTCTTCTGGTCGTCTATTTAGGAATATATTTTTCCCCTCACTAGCTCGGAAAGTTGTCGTTTATCCTTCAATACAAGCGGGGAAAAACCCGTTTTATCCACTAGTGGGGAAAGTAATTTGACCTTGGATGGAGCGTGTTTAAGTAGCTTGACAGATAACAAAACGTAAAACGCTCATGATAATGGTTCGTTCGATATTAATTATCATTAAATAAATGGTTTGAGAATCTAATAAAAAATACCAAATTTAGCTTTATTTAATGATTTTATGTCATAAACCTTAAAATTCCATAAGAAACGTTTGTTTTTTTATAATGATGTTAAATATAATTCTGAACGCACAAGTTGAGTCGATGCAATTTCAAAACGCATCGTTGACATTTCATACATCAGAAATGTCAACATTGTCAACAATTTTTTTACTTAAAACCTTTTCTCACCGACTCGCGTAAAAATACACAACTTCCAGAATTTTCTGTTATAATATCGTAAAGAAATGAGTGATTCCAGTGATGACGGTGATCTAACGCCTGTGGATGTTGCACTTTCCTCGCTATAGTGAGGTGAAAAGTTTTGTGTTACACACGGGCGCAAATGTATTTTACTTCTCGTGTGTTGAAACACTCGCGGGTAAAATACAACTTTGCACCCTTGTATAACAAATAACTATTCCTATCCATTGAAATGTAAATTTTATTAACATAAACATGTTTCCTGATATAAATACATTATTTCACGAAACACATATTTTATACGTTAAATTCTTAAATGTTGGAATGTTGACAAACGTCGTCGGTTTCAAGATGAATCAGCAACCATGTAATTTCCTGTAAAAATTATTATGGCTGTACCTCAATCAGTTTTGCTATCACTGACCCGCAGAAACCGATTTGTAACTATCACTTTTATTGGAGCTAGCCAAGTATTTTGCGGTTCCGATACGATCATAATATTTGGGTTCTGTTCGCAGCGTGACTAGATCTCGGTTAAATAATAACTTGTGGTCAGTTTGTTTACGCGGCCTATTAGAACTTACGTTTTAGAAATCGTGTTACATGCTTCACCAATCTCGCCAAAGGCTGTCATTGTCATCTTAAATTAGGTACCGAATTTCCGACTAAAATGACTCACTCGTATTCCGACTAAACTTACCTTGCGCTAAAAAAAACTAGAGCAATATTTTACTTTTACGTTGTTTGGTGACGGTATCAAGAATTTGTACAACCATAAAGTATCATTTTTCTATTGTCTTTACAAAAACTGGTGTCCTTTCACTTTCCGCCGCCTATAATTGTGTTTGTTTTTCTCATCTCTGGCCCATCTAATGTTGCGTTAAAACAACAAAGATAAGTACAACTTCAAAGAAAACTGTTTTTAGTTAGCGTAATTGTTTTGTAGACTAGATAACGGTTCACAAAATCTAAGTTTGTTGTTTCCCAGTATTAAGAGAGTTCTATCGTTTTGTCGCGTGTCTGTACATATTGTTTTATGTTTGAATAAATATATCAAAAATAAAAATAAAAACATGATATCTTTCTTCAAAAAAATATTATATAAGTTACTTCAAATCGCGAATTTTATAAGTACCTATAAGAACGAACTTTACCCAAACTAAAACATAAACGAAGCATTAGTGTCATGTTCCCTTAGTCACGCGTGGTGTGGCATTTTTTGTTCCAATGAGGCGGCTTCATCTGTCTTAATTGCATAACAGCTTTCTTACTGTTGACATAAAGATGAAGGAAAGGGGTTATTTTTTTCCCCAAATTGTACTATTGTCCAGATTTTTTGATTGTATGAAGCTATTTATTCATTTTCAGCTTACTTTCGGATACCTACCTTACATACCTAAATGATATAGAGATGTCTAGAATAGTTATTTTGATGCTACCTAATATTCGACAAAACCTGAGCTGAAGACTGACACGCACACACACACACACACACCGTGGTACACTTACACTACGACCGACTAGCAGTATTCAATGCAATTGCCCAAACAGCTTTTGGGTGTTTCATAAACCCTTTTGTCCTACCGTATTAAAGGAACGGTTAAAGATTATGGTTTCCAGTAGTAGGTAGGAAAATAATACTGACAAAGAAGAAAGAAAGTGAAGCCATTATTATTTCACTTGTGCGGCGTAAGCCAAAGAGCAATGTCGGGTGTTATTCGGAATCTTTCATTTATTTTTTCAGGAAATGGGTTGCGTCCATTGTTTTGTTGAGTTTTAAATATTTTTTACCACCCGCTACCCTGTTCTAACTAAACTACTAAACCCATTTTCGCGTTGGGTGTTCGCTTATTTATTATTGTTTTATTGCAGGCGTTTAGCCGACAATAAAGTTTGTGTAACAGTAATACCATTTATAACGAATAAAAAGTAACAGATATACATTTTTAAGTATAGAGCGAAATTTTTGTGTGTTTATTCAAGGTTGCATCCGAAATTATATATTTAATCTATTAACACAGGTACTGGGCGGGCGGGGCATACACTGCAATCTTCAACCTGATCAATGTTTTAATTATATAAATCTTTATTTGTTTCTAGGACAGGGCCTATAAAAGATGGCGATTTTGTCTAATAACAGGTTTCCAAAAACAATTAGTCGGAGCTCTTTGTAAAGTAAAGAATTTTATCGGCTAGATTTATTATATTTGATGAGGATGTTATCGCCGGTTCGATTGCTACAGGGCTTCGCCCGCGGACCGTGAATACGGAACCAGGTAGACACAAACATTTATCGGCCGTTTTAGTTTTTTGTTGTTACTTTTGTTATTTGAATCCTTCGGATATATTAATCTCGCGTGGGTCCGTCAGAACCGGTCATTATCTGAAACTTTGGGGCGTATTGCGTCCGGGTGCCTAGTTATTACGGGCATTCTATTAAAATAACCCCGTATCATTTACGAAATTAGGTACATCGCTAAATATTTTATAATGACGGGAGTCGAAATGAGTTGGCCTGCTAGCGTTTAGGTCGGTATTAGTGGAGTGAGCCGCGTGCGACGGACCCGGGCATACTCTAATGACACCATTCGTAATCGTAAACGATTTTGCCATATTATGAGGAGCTTGGTTTTATTCGTTATCCCATCTGCTCAGTGTCATGCCCGGTTATTATCAGGTTAGCAGCATTTAAACGAAGGTTTGCCCACCGATTATTTATATGCGTTTCGTCCTAGATTTTGACTTTTTGCCATAACACGATATAGGTGCATATAGTGATGTGCCGCCGTGAAATTACGCACTTACCGTAATTCTCATTAGTGAAAATTACCGTAAATTACCGAGAAATTACGGTAACTTACCCATGAAGTATATTAAATTAAGATTGAATTTTGCTTACAAGTTTTGTAATTTTAAAATATTTAAATGTTTTTAACGTTATTATTATTAAGTGTAGTAATGTTATCTGACACGTGGTTGATTGGTATAATCTATAGTCTTATTTCTCCTTATCTTAGTCCCAGCTCTATCTCGGCTTTCTTGTACGGCGGAGCCAAAGCGCTTTATCCTGGGGTATAGGGGTAAGGTTCTGAGCTTTCAATGCTTTCATCTCCCTCTTGACATTGAGACCATGTGTCGGGAGGTCTTCGTCTTTCCAGGAATGTTGTGAGGATATTGTATTGTAGCACAGGCAGGTTATCGTATCTCAACGACGGACGAAGAGGAAGGGCGACCTGCTGAATCCTGGAAGCGCGACTTCGTGAGTCTTTCATTGATGCCAGGTATGGCCTGTCAGCCTCCAGCCTGGTTTAGCCAGTGTGCTGTGTGTCGTGGTTTGTACGTTCCAGCAGCAGTGAGCGTACATTGTTAAAAGGCAACGGGAGAATCGATTCCTGGTCAATCGCCTCCGCACCTGATCCTTGCCTGGAAAGCTCGTCCGCACCGTCGGTACCCCAGGATCCACTATGTCCCTCGATCCATTGAAGGGTGAGCTTCTTATTATGACATACAGGTATGCCATATGGAGGTCTCAATTAGTCGTTCATGGCATTCATGTATGAGTTTTAATGTAATATAGGGCCATTACGAGTGCTCTTCTGTCGAATAGTATGTGGATGGAGGATCCTACTACCTTCCTTGCAGGGATGGTAGCCGCCGCATTGCTGATGCCCAAGCAATCAGCTTGGAATACTGAGTTATGAGCTCCTAGCGGAGTGGTAATAAACGTTCAGGTCTTGTGAGAAGGTTAGAGCCCGACCTACGAGGGGCGTTCAATAAATTCTCGGTATGTGAATGAAAACAAACAAATACGATAAGTTTAATATTTTTATTTTTCAATATACTCCCCCCCTATGTTGATACACTTAAAAGATCGATCTATTATTTTTTTTAATCCCTCATAAAAATAATTTTTATCTTTGGTGTCAAAATGCTCCTCCACTGCCGCCTTCAACGCTTCATCGTCAGAAAATCGATTTCCACGCAGATCCTTTTTAAGATTGGGGAACAAAAAGAAGTCACTGGGGGCTAAGTCCGGACTATACGGTGGGTGAGTAATAGTTTCAAACCCAGATTCAAGAATAGCCGCCTTGGCAATATGAGCAGTATGCACAGGGGCGTTGTCATGCAGAAGCAGAACACCTTTGGTTAATTTTCCTCGCCTCTTGTCTTTGATTGCACCCCTTAATTGACGTAGAATATTAGCGTAGTACTGTCCTGTGATATTTACACTCTTTTGTTTGTAATCGATCAGTAATATTCCTTCACAATCCCAAAATATTGTGGCCATGACCTTGCCAGCTGAAGGGATGACCTTGAACTACTTGGGATGAGCTGTACCCTTAACGTGCCACTGCATGGACTCCTGTTTACTTTCTGGGTCATAATAATGAACCCAGGTTTCATCTCCAGTAACTATCTTTTGCAGCACCTCATCAGGATTTTCACTGCACAGGTCAATAAAATCGGAACAACAAGCTACTCGCATATCTTTTTGAACCGGTGTCAGCATTCGCGGAACCCATCTCGCACTTACTTTTGACATATTAAGATGGTAATGGATAATATCATGTATGGTACCAACAGAAAGACCGGTTATTTGAGCTAATGATTTTACCTTCACTCGGCCGTCTTCCAATATAAGTTTTTCCACTTTGATAATATTTTCTTGTGAAGTAGCTACTACAGGCCGGCCTGGTCTAGGATCATCTTCAATACTCTCTCTCCCACGTTTAAATTCACTTGACCACTTTTGAATGGTAGATAAAGAAGGAGCAGACTCACGGTAAACACAATCCATTTCTTCTTTTATAGTTTTTTGATTTTTACCCTGATTGGTCAAGAATTTTATTACGGCTCGATGCTCTAATTTAATTAACATTGTTAAATCGCTCATGGTGCTCACGTTTGTTCGGCAATTGCAGAAAAACAAGAACATATCGGTTTGAATTTTACTTTTTTTTTTAAAGTCTATGAATGACTCTTAGTGGCCAGTAACAAAAGAAATACTCAAAAAGGTTGTAAGATATCAATATCGAGAATTTATTGAACGCCCCTCGTACTGTCTGTTTTGGACCCATCAGTGAAGATTCTGAGCTCACGGGTATTAAGTCCTCCGTGATTGTCCTCATATAATTGTATTTTGTACATTTTGTCGAAGGTATAATTTGTTTATGAATCCGATCCGTGCCTGCTCTGAGCATTGGAAAGTCATCGTAAACCTTTTCCAGGCATATTGTGTGCCGAGCTCCCAGGTTAGACCATATGTGGAGGTCGTTGAGATTTCGCAACCTTGCCGCTGAGGGGGTGGCCTCTTGCTGTATGTGTAGGTGAAGCGGTGGAAGGTTTAGCATGACCTTCATGGCTGCAGTCTGTGCGGACCTCGTGTTTGTAGGGATGTTTAAGACGAATTTAACTGGCAAACTATCATCTCGTTTCATTATAGTTAGTCAGTAATAGGGACCACTCTGAAAGATCCTCTCATGTGCTCATTGCGCTATCGAAACGAGTAACAGGACAAACGAGTAGAAAAGTCGAGCGCTGTGTATGCAGGATCTTGAGGGCGAGCCATCAGGAACCATTTTAATCCGCTAGTACCCAAACTGTACAAAAAATGCAGTTTCCACGTGTTATTTTTTACCTGCAGTAAATGGTACATGCGAACCCAGTTGATAAGCGCTTACCTGTTTACAATATAATAGCCTAACTAAAAATAAACACGAGATGTAAAGTAATAAAATATCTTAAAACACACTTAAGCCAAGCCATTAATGGCTTAGTAAGCCATTGCAAATCTAACTTTACCTTAAACATCAATGCGCTTGCTTACATATGACTTATTGAAATATTGATGTTTGTTTTTTTATTACACTATTATTATTATTTTTGTATTATTTTAAAACACTTATAGTGATAAAGAATAATTTTATTCATTATGAGATGGATTTTATACAATTAGGCTGGCTGAAATAATAAAGAACTCACTTTATTTTTCGTTAGGCAAGCTGGCACCTACTTTCATTAAAAACACTTTAAATCGCACATCGAATGAAACTTATTAAAATTATTTAATATTATGGTGCATTTCATCTCTAACATCTAATTATATCATTGATTAAAGTAAAAAATTCTCTTAGAAAAATTACCCGAGAACATTCGCGGGGAAGATTCCCCGTAATTTACGGCGGTAATTTACGGTAATTTTGGTAATAAACTAGTTCCTGTAGACAGTTTTTTTTGCAAATTTCAGTACAGATTGTATTACCTAAATAAAGATCAATTCTGTATAAAAAAAGTTAAAAAAAATAAAAACTTAGACAACTTTCTCGATAATTACCCGTACGGAGAACGTTACCGCGTAATTTACCCGACGATTCTCTTTGTTCTCGTAATTTACGGTAACGGCACATCACTAGGTGCATAGTTTGAACGTTACTCTTTATTGCACACCTCAATAAAATATAAGTAAAAATAAAAACAGACAGCAGGCGGTCTTAAATAATATTTGAAAATAATAGCTGGACTAGTATTAATATAATAACAACACTGTTTTTGTATTTTTGTATGCAACATGTAATGTTTTTTTTTGTATGTCTGTTTATATGTATGTTTTGTGTTTTTGTATTTTCGTCTGATTTTGTTGTTGACAAGTTATATGACAATCAATTTATTATTTCTTAATTGAGGAGCTGTCGTGACAAGCATTCGCGTAGAGGCGGAAATGAGAAGAATTTCGCAGAGTCCTCTTTGGCGGCATGAGAATTTTATTTGTCCGGGGTACTGCGTAGTCCACAACATGACAAAAGGCCGGCCGGTCCCGCCCCGGAAAGAATCAATTATACAAGCCTCTAACCAACGACATGTCACCGATTGGGCGAATTGTTTGTTTAATAACATTTCGCTGCTATTATAAACGTCTCAGTAAAATATTTGCTGTCATTGTCCACCGGACCCTTGTAAGTAAATGAAGAAATAGACATTTTTCATCATTATGGGCGCTGACAGCTCTGTTATAACACTTGTTGGAACGGATGCGTAGATTTTTTATGATAATGCTTCCTGTCTCCGTCGGTATCATGTTTTTTAAACGTTTTGTTCCCTATCCTTTATCGGGGGTGAAAAATTGGGATTATAAAGTCATACATACGTCAAAAAGGAGCAATAAAATACACACGTTGGTGTTTTTCAGTTCTAACATTCTGATCAAAGAAGCGATATCCATTATCCGTAAACGTAGTGACGTAGTGAGCAAAAAATTTGATAAATTTAAGTCAGTCTAGTTACGTTTTTGTTACAGTAGGTATTGTGTTTTTTACGTTTATCCTTATCCGATATCTGATTCAAGCGTTAAATAATGTAAAGTGTGGTTTTCCTGGTATGGTATCCGTGAGAGTATTACAGAAATGTTTTCCCGACCTTCCCGTACGGTAGCACTCTACACTGATGATCATCCATTTCTATTCTGATCCTGTTGCACTAAGTGTGCTTTGAATACCTCGACGACACCTAAATCGTTTTAAAGAGAATTTAATAATGGTTTATGTAAATAAAATATTAGTAATATAATATTGTATGCAGCGCGTTCATGTTGCTGTTGGGAAGTAAAGGGTTTTTTAGATAAAATTTTCTTTGAAGACATCGATGACACATATTGACCGAGCGTTAGCGAAGGTCTCCGATTTAGCTTGGACAAAAATCCTTTCGTATGTCCGGATGTTCTCGTCTACAGGTCGCATTTCTCAACGGATTCTTGTGTAATTTTGTGAGCAGGTCCAAAAATTAAATAGGTAGTTTTTTTTAAATTCAGTTTTCGGAAATTCTTCAAAATGGTTTGCGGGGGCAAGCCAGCGAGCTTACAACTAAATAAAATGTATTATAAATTTTGAACTAGACTGCAGATGGTCTTTAGAACAATTATTTCACTTTAAGACTGAGTTTGCGGCAGACTACAGCTATAAAAGTGATGCACCTAATTACTATGCGTTAAGCGTAATAACAAAAGCATCCTTGTCGTTACGGCAATGAATGGACCCCCCAATAAAACCAATTTTATTGCTGTTTCCTCTCTTGGTTCGTTCGCATTCATCCCAAGAACTACCAAATCATTAAAGCTTATATTTGTTGATTTTTTGTACGTCTCTTTGTTTGTTTTATGATAATAGGTGTTCGTTTCATCGCCTCTCAAGCGCCAAGCGCGACGCCGCGCGGTGTGTGTGAAACTTGACGCCTTCATTCACGCTTATTTTTATAGACACATTGGATTTAGCGAGGTAATGTTGTTTTTATTAGATTGAGTCAGATTTTGCCTTCCCTTGTGTATAATTACTGGAATTGCGGTCATTGGTGCTCTTTCTGTTTATATAGTCCGTGTGGCTACTTAGCTACAAATACTCACTAAATGTACCTAAGAGTACGTTTGTTAATTCCAGATTCAATACTGTACAATAACGTATTCACTGTTGAAGTAAATACGGTGCTTATACAAATATACATGTGTATATTTGCTTTAGTAGTTTTAGTAGTAAACGCCACCACCCCTGATCGCCTTTCAATGACAGTATTCACATTCCGCCAACATTAGAGGTTCTTTGTAACCCAACTACCTACATGTCTCGTTAAAAGTTCAGTGCGACCACGAAAACCCTCGAAACTCCGGTTCGGCCCTGGAATTCGGGAACCAGTTCAAAAGTGCGCGAAAAGTATTCCGAACATTATATCCCATTGTGCCTGACAAAATAAGATTAAACTTGGGGAAACCTAAGATAGATGAAATTGAAATACTGCAAATGATGACCTGGATTACTGGAAATATGAGACTAAGTAGGTCTGAGTTACATTTGAAGTAACATTGTTGGAAATATATATAAATGAGCAATATAACGATTTTTAATGTGTTCCGGCTCTTATCTATGTGGCTACCATCAGTTTGGCACTGATATAAACGCTATCGAGAACGTAACTTACTTTCTATGCATCTCGCTCGTACTCGCATATTAGTGCGAGTGGGATGTATAGAAAGTAAAGTAGACATTAGTGTATATGTCAGTTTTGACACTGTCAGTGACTCATGGTACGGGTACTGGTCCAGCAAATCTCGCTTGCGTATACAACGCGGCAACGCCGCTAGTATTTTCGGCACTTTTGGACCAGGTGATAGCCGGAATGGGGCCCTTCAAGTGGCAGGCCGTCGGTGTGTCGGTATTTGTACTTACATAAAATAAATTCACAAAAGCTTTCCAGTTTAAATTCTTGAACGTCGACCTGTAATTGTTGATTGTTTACTCAACATTTAAATTAGCCAATTTTGACAATTTGTATATGTAGTTGTGTATTTTGATCGGGCCAAGTATTATCTTTTCAAACTGATCCTGATATACCTATTATTTTAATTTCCTTTTAGCCTTAATAAAGGTAATCTTCTAAAGAATCTTAATACAATTCCTGGACGATAATTTTCCGCAATAATTGTTTCCCTCGGAGTAAGTTTAAGTTATTGTATCACCAATGTCCACTCCTCACAACCATGCGTCCGTGGTATGGGATATTAAAAAGATTCTGGCAGCGGGCCACTAAGATATCGATCTTTATGCTCGGCCAGACGGCTCTCAGAGTTGCTCTAAGTACCATGCCGTTTGGTTTAATGACTTCCTACGTTTGCTAGTTTCTATGCGACATTTTATATGCGTGCCGATAAAAACTAATCGATCTTATTGTAATTAGCCATTTTAGTTCTCGGTGTCTGGCTTATCAGATATTGCCGAACTATCTAGCAATTACAGTTTTATCTTGATTTTCCTGAGCATTTATACTTTCTCCTACGGTTGTTTTCATTAAGATAACTGCATTGCTTGACAGTTTGCTATTTGTATAACCACAAAGCAAACATACCTATGTTTGCTTACCTACCACTAGGCACTGTTTCAATAAAATATCGCTATCACAAATTACATTTGTGGTTCCGAGTAGGTACGTATTTTTATTTATAGGTATCTACTCTAGTGTATACAAATAACTTCACGACAAGTGGATATAATAAAACGGAATTCCGTTTTACTTAAAATATGTATTATTTGCGTTTTATCGCTATAAAGTTGGATCTTCCGGGAAATGACGGTGGCCTCGTGATAAAGAATCAACAAACCTTTGGGGCTAATTGTCGCAGCTGCGCCCTTATCGTAAGCGCGAATTGGAATGTATTGTTAAATATGTATAATTAAGTTGGAAGGCGTGAAAGCTAACACCTGCATACGTATCAGAGAGATCAGACGTTACGCTTTATGGGGTTCCTACCAAAAACAATGGCAAAAAGTCGAATGCGGGCAATGACGCAGTGGTAGAAACGCAGGTATACCAGGGGTGCGAAGGGTAGCCGTGCGGGTCGCGGCGGGGTTCCACAATTTATGATTACTCCGTGTCAGAGAGCTAATGAACGCACTCTGTTGCTCTTTATTGAGATAACGCTAGCAATCGATGGCTGCGCCGGTATCTGGCCATTACTTATGGCGACGCCCGACCTTATTGCGTGTCCCTTTGTAAACTCTTTTTTGCTCCTCACATTCGTGCAAAGCAACTATTATTAACTTCCCTCTCCGCGATAAGCTAATTCATAAAGCTGTATGCTCTTGTCGTGTAATAAAAATAATTTCAAAGTAGCATGTATATATCTACATTAATAATACCAGAGCATGAATAAGAAGATGCTGATTACATCATGCTTATTGCATATTATTAAAGTTTGTCATTTCGCTTTGAAATTTATTGAAATTATTTTCAACTCGTTCTCTTAAGTTCTTAAGCACCTTTGCAACTTAGGTTTGACTTGAATATCACATTAGGTACCTATTTAAGTCATTAGTTAACTATCAGATAATATAATGATCTTATTTGACATTGACAAAAGAAAGAGCGAAAAGTCGTTGACCGCTTTGACGGACTATAGGTTACACGTTTAAATATGCACGTCTATCTTGGTTATCACATCGTATTATCTACGTAACGTATATAAGTCACGTATAGGTACAGCATTTTTATATGAGTCGTACTTTAAGATCGCGTGTCCACATCTCGACGACGAACGGCCGCGATATCGACGATCGGATCGCACGATACGGCCGGGAATGATATCATCATCTGTGCGTTCTGTTTGCGACGCCACTGTGTAACTACTGTCGGTGGGTCACTTCGTACATAATTTTGATTTGTTTCCTTTTATAAAGAATTTTGTAAAAGGATACTTTTCTTGATGGTGGCGGAGACTCGGGATAACAATTTTTATTGTATGTTTATTGTGTTAAAAATATGGATCCGAGGTCTAAATATCCAAGTATCACGAGGTGATACCACCTGCAATCATGACGAGAATCGCGAGTTTTTAGGGAGATTCAAAGCCTTTATATTATGTATCTACTTGTCTCCGTTACTTTATTTTACATAATATTTACTTGTGAAAGAGCCCTTGAGGCCTACTTGCAGTTCTTTTTTTTTTGATTTTTTTATTATTAATATGTTCTTGCACGTAGGTAGTATATACATTTTAATTTACTTGTTTAATTTTCAACTTACCTACTGAAAAAAAAAACTTGTAAAAGACCAACGCAATAACGTGAAGACGTCTACTTCTACCGCACACCCCGAACTTGATTTGGTTCTTACGTTTAATTGCATATTTCCACTTAAAACCTTTTTCTGGACGCGTCCGCACCAGTGCGTCTCGAGTCTTTTTCTATCGGCCGCCACGTTTTAATATCGCATCGCAAACCGCATTCCCGTATGAGCTGAGACAGGGCCCATTAACGTAGAGTAGTTTGAAGTTTCTAGATGTGGCATATTAAAATTGCTTATAATAAGAATCCCAATTAGTCCTAGATACCATCTGGGATGGAAGTCGCCTTCATGAAACTTGTAATCAGAGTGTAACTAAGGCAATTATTGTAATGAAATAGCAACATGACCGATAGGTTCCATCAAACACAGCAAAAACAATAAGATATCCTAACAAGTAAATTTTCTAATTGTCAAATAAAAGTAAGTCAAATGTCTTGTAAGATTTTACAAAATTACCTATAGCAAAACCTGTAATATTTATTACTATTGACTCAGGTTAAAGCTTGATTTGTCCTGTAATTTCTGTTACAGTTTTATTTAAAATTTAAGATCGCCTAATTAAAATAATGTAGTCGTTTCCTGTAACTCTATACCTTTACAGTCCCCGCACAGGAGCTTGGACACGAAATTCGATTCATCGGTCGAATCTCCGCCTTATCAGCAACATAATCGACCGTCGCCCATCGGCGCCATCATTGTACTCTTCATCTGAGAACAGTTGACTGCTGTGCTCGTTGACAACTAGAACTGATGCTTGACACAGTTAGAAGATTATCTTACTGGATTTTTGTCTAATCGGAGTAGTTCTTCATTCGTCTTATTAGTTATTTTTCTGTTTCCAAAATAGTCCTAAAGTTTTTAGCGTTAAAACCTAGCTTTAAGTTCGCTGTTTATTTTTTAGACGTGGTTGGTTTTCTGGTACACGAATAAGGAATTTCCTTAATAACTTTCTTGAGTAAGGTTATATGGGGTAAGAAAAACTTCGGGGCAAGAAGTGTTTACTTGTAGGAAAAGTAAACAGATACTTAAAGATATTAAAAACTAAATTTGATGAGAATACTAAAAATAAAACCAATGCATAAATATGAGTAACTTAAAAATTAAAATATTGCCCCGGGAAAAATAAAGTATGTTTCTGACCACCTGACCTTATCTATCATTCGGTCGAACAACTTACCTATGTATGGAAAGAAAATCTGAAGTATATACAAAGGGGAATCGGGAAGTCAGTTACGAAAAGCATTAACGTTCAAAGCTTTAAGCAGATGGCGCTGCAATCATTTAAAAAAACCGGCCAACTGCGAGTCGGACTCGCGCATCGAGGGTTCCGTACTTTTTAGTATTTGTTGTTATAGCGGCAACAGAAACACATCATCTGTGAAAATTTCAACTGTCTAGCTATCACGGTTCATGAGATATAGCCTGGTGACAGACAGACAGACGGACAGTGGAGTCTTAGTAATAGGGTCCCGTTTTTGCCTTTTGGGTACGGAACCCTAAAAAATATGGCAATAGATATGCCAAATCCAAAGAAACATACAACATAGACTTTTGATTCCAGTTGGAACCAATATAATCTGTGGGTTTTGCTGTGAGGAAGGAATGCCCTACAAAAATGCCCTTTGCCTTATAGCTATTCAGAGCGTTGGTATAGATGGCGTTATACAATCCGATTTCAAAGTGTCATACAAACGATAAATGCCTTTTCGTCGTCACCTTTAGCATGAATGTAATCAATTTAAAAAAATCCTCTCATAAAATGTTATTCCTCAAAAAAACCATGAATTAAGTCCTAAATTAATAAATCCTCTTATTTCACGACCAATCTGCATTGGGCGAGATATAATCCAGCAATAATTATATATACTTAGACAGCTCTAAATGAAAGCCTCCCAGTCAGCATTATAACGGGTAAGCATTACGATCTCATAAATCCAAGGGAGACAGCGCCAAACGAGACGTTCCTATGTGTCTTAGTGCCGACAAACATTGGTTCATCGGACGAATGCTCTTAATCAACTTGTAGACAGTACTCACTTTAGATAAATGGGTGATGAGACTGCTTCGACTCCAAGTTCTGGCCCAGGTTTATTTATATGTTTTATGATTGAAGGAAGTCCTAGCTGCATTACTGCGTACCCAAAAAAGCCGCAGTCAGTTTATAGTAAATTAATATATGTAGGCTATACAGAACAACTTTTACTATGGGACCAACGCAAAATAAAATCCGGCTCATACATTTCGGTGGAATCAGTTAATGTTTTCTATAGATAAGCAGATTTTTTTTAGTATAAGTAAAAGTTTTTTAGTATGACCTATATACACCCCTCAGACAGTCAGTGCCAACAAAAGCAACCTGTATATTATTCTATAGTAGTATAGACTATAGAGTATAGACTCTGGATCATTATATTTCATGTCTCGATGGGAATATAGCTACCTGATATGCAATATCACTAGACACAAGTCACAACTCCAGTTACATAAAGTCAGAGTAATTTGATCTAATGTTATTTTGTACATTAAATATAGGTAGGTAAATGCAAGTATTCAGTTTTCTTACATAAAGTATTGTTTATTATTGGTATTCTGAATAAGTACCTACATACTAGTAGTAATAGCAGTGATAAGTAGTGGTGTAAAATTATATTTGTTTTTAGTTTGTAATGTAATGTTAATGTTTTCTTATATCTTTGGCCACTGACATAGCTTGGAGATTAATCTGCAGGTCGAGTTAGTTTGAACTTAAAATAACTATAGATATGTCATTAAAGTAACGCGGACTAACTGAAATAAATATTTACGTCTTTTCATCAAGCCCGGCTAGCTCAATCGGACGAGCATGAGACTGTTAATCTCAGGGTCGTGAGTTTGAGCCCCACGTTGGGAGCTTTTTTTGCTTTTTGGGTGGTTTATATTTACTTGTCACTCATTGCAATGATTAGATAGGTACGTTTTTTTTTTTTTTTTTTTTTATACCACGTCGGTGGCAATCAAGCATACGGCCCGCCTGATGGTAAGCAGTTACCGTAGCCTATGAACGCCTGCAACATTAGAGATATTACACGCGCGTCTCATTGGTCAGTTTTTAAAACCATGGTTTTGTATTTAAATTTACAAATATGTTTTTGTTATGGTAGTTAAAAGCCCATTGTAAAATGACCTATTCACTTGACCCATTTACTATTTAGATTTACAGAATCCTGGATCTGGAAGTAAAAAAAAAAAGTTATTTATGATACAATTGCGAAATAAATATAGGAAATTTGCACGTGTATCGTACAACGTTTTACAGTACATATGGCCCTTTAAACTTTCGACGTAGTTACTTAATGTGCTTATTATAGCACAGGGTGTCGTAATGGAGCACCAGATCTACTGTAAAGAATTATAAGTTCTAATAGCAATGAACACCACAGTTTCTATGTACAGTCAGAAAATATATTGACTTGGCATCTCTGCATACAAATATGTATGCAGGTGTGCGAAGCTAATGGTTCTGCTGATTGTACCCGTAGCAATTCATTAAAAAATACAGTATCGGATATCGGATCCATAGAAATCATAGACATACATTTTGAGTAAAGTAGTTGTATAGTATTTTGTGTTACACTCTTGAAAACCTACATAAACAAACATGTACTGTAGTGTATACCTATAGCATAGCCAATCGAAGGCGCAATCGGTCGGTCGCTTAGTACCGTTAAAGGGTCAATGGGTGGACGGACAGCTCTATGTAAAATGTTTCCCACGATGCATAGTCACATATATGCACACTTGAACTTGTCGATGGGAGCTATAATGTGTTGCTTTACAATACTGTACAATAACATGTCACTGTCATGTTTTTTTTCAAGCGTTAATCAAGTAGTATCTATATTTTCTGAAACAAATGCTCCTTAAAAATGAGTAGTACACTACTTAACGCAATAATTAGATTGATAGGTATATATAACCTATATACTCATTTATAATGAAAATCAGTCCATTGCCTTCCTATCTCTGAATACCCAATGACACCTACGCGAGGTAACTTTACCAATAAACTAGCGCGTAAGTAACCTATTTGTGACAACTCCTTCCATTGTAACGTCTGTTTATTTTCAGGTAAGAAATGCTGAAGCAAGAATTGTCCGGTGGCGTGTGGTGAGCTGTTTATGATCTGTCTTGACTTTAACACAATTGTCATGTTTAAAATGTAGGTCAGACAAGATCTTGAATGCTTCGAGGTATTGGTTTATTGGTTTACAGTACTTATTCTAAAGTAGTCAGCAGCAGAATTGACTATGAGTAGCTTAAAATTAAGTGTTAGCGTTATGGTCTTATTTAAACTTAAAGAAATGTTGCTAAATTTTAGCAGTTCTTTAGTGATGCTATACATATCTGATTGATTCCAATAAGAGTTTGCATTAGAAAATATTTTCTTAAGCAGCTGAACTTTGCCTTTTGTTTGATTTTAGCTGAGACGTATTAAAACAAATACCGAACAACAAGTATCGCGTGTCCTGCCTATATTGCAATTGCGCTACTCCTTACAGAGTCGTGATTTTCTAGTCTCGGATAATGAGCTAGCTGTATTTAACTGCCATGTACTAGAAATTATTTTAATTCTGTCTTGCTGAAAGTCTCTTTTAAACTGCGGGATTATTGTTCGGGGTTTTCTCTACGTTATTGTTTTTATTGATCGTCTTTTAGTGGATGTCATTAAAAAAATATTATGTCACTTGAAAATAAAACTGAAAAGACTACTCCAGTATTAGCCGCAATTAGAGTTGTGCCATTCCCGGTAACATTCCCCATTTTGTATGGGGAAATTTCTCGCTCGGTAACATTCTCTATACAAAATGGGTAATGTTACCGGGAACGGCACAACTCTAGCCGCAATCCACTTCGTAATGCTACAAATTATAGGACAAACAGCGCTTGGTGTCACATATACCTATATGTGTAGTTATCAAAAGTAATAAAAACTAACATATACGTAACGTACGATGAAATAGATCGTAGCAACAAATTTTTCTCTAAGTTAAAAACCTTTCTGTTAACTGAATGTTTTTTCAAACTCGATAATTTTTTTCTCAGGACAGAACAAAATCGATCGCTTGACATGTAAATTATAATGAATATTGACTTGAATTGTAATGTAAACTATACTTATGTTGAATTGACTCTGTCATCGGAATGTAATCGAATCTGGCTATTATACATGTATTACTATTGTATTTTAGGAATAAGTACATTGTATTCCCTAAACCGGTTGATTGTGACACTTACTATTATAACATACTATTGTAACATCTGTTAACTGACATGTACAATCTGACACTAAAATTACTATTATTACTATGACTTTTACTATAGGCTAATAATTGACTTTAAAAATTTCTAAAAGTAAGTTCAATTGAAAAGCACCGGTGTAAAACGTAACGTGTATAGGTATGGATAAAGTTAAAAATGCAACTAATTATCGTTATCCCAGTTGAATGCAAAATTGTGAACGCTTAAGTTGGATAGCGGACACCGCCGCGGGTCGGAGTGTTATTTTCATCATAAAATTACATTTCAATCTGTGCGGGGCTGCGGCCGCGGCCGCACTGATTGCCGCGTTAACCGTTAAGACGGTAGTTCGCGGAAACGTCTACTCCGCTTAACTCGCTGAATATTGTTCAAATTTAACGCGATTACATTAAAACGATTCTCACTAGGCTCGTTTTGCGCGAGTACTGTTATTACGAACAGTTAAAGTTTTCCGCGTTTAATACTATATTAAATTTTCTAACTTGTTATTGGCTAATGAACGCACCTGTAAGCGTTTGTTCTCTGACGATATCTATCAAGGGTAGACCTACGAATATAAATAATAAATAATCAGCGCTTTTCAATTACAAGTGGCGCAGTTAAATCAGATTTTCATAGCGGGGAACTTATTAACGGTGAGATTACGATAGAGCATTATTAATAAGCCGAGAGGCAAACGTCCAATGTGTAAATGGTAATCATGCATTGCCTATTTAAACGAATGTTATTCATAATGAAGGATAATAATATGGATAATACAATATAAATTATGACTATAGTCAAAGATAGATATAACTCCGTAATAGATGGATACAGTCTAAGGAAAAAACGTGCCTCGAAAATCAAGAAAATTTGATTCTCGATCAGAGGGCGCTACTAGCTTTGGCCTACTGTCGTATAGATGGCGTTGACGGTTTCGTTTGTTATTTAACAATTTAAACGCATGTCAGTGAAAGAACATGGGTCAAAATCATAAAAAACAATTAATGCAAATAAAATAAATAAAATATCGATATTTAAATACATTTTATGGTATTTTTATAAATCTTCATTTTTAGTTTTAAGGTGTGTCGATAGATGGCAGTGAATTTACTGTGGTTACAAAATCTACTATGACAGTACCGCTCTATCTTATTATATCCTCTTTGCTATTGTTAACTAGCCTTTGCATGCGATTTCGTCTACGTTGAAGAGGGTTTACCCTCGAATCACCGGCATACGTTCAGTCAAATCACTTCATCGACAATTCAATAATTGTTTTAGTCCAGCCGTTTTTATATGTTTTAGTAACAAGTATGGTAAAATACAAAAAAGCTTAAGAAATTAACTGAACAAATAATGGCAGATAACTGATCAGCACTTTTAGACACACTTTGATATGTTCAACAAAAAGATACACAATTTATATTTCTTTAAAAAATACATTTGGTAACTTAAAACATACAGGTTAATCACTCACACAAAACATATAGCATACCTGCAGCAAGCGAGTCATAACACGCGAAAGATTGAAATGAGATGATAAGAGGCAAATCAGAAATCTTGCCGAAAATACGTATTATGAGGCGGCGGTAATTTTATAAGGGATTCCGAGGTTCGATATGCGGCCAATCATTACCGTGCCTCGGCTTGCTCTCGGTACGGAGCGGCTTTTTGCGAGATCTAGGTAGATAGGCGTGGGCTTAAATATGCGGGGGGTTTGTTGTGAGACGATCAATGCTCGCGCTGGTATCACGAAATAACACCCTCGCGCTTTATTTTACACGTGATTGCGAATTTAACGCGGCCCGACCGTATTATCAACATGTTCCCCTTTTAAAAGATAAAACTCAGCCTGTCCGAATGATGTAGAAGACCTTCGCTGATTGCCAAATTTGATTTTATATACTTTCGCACGTATGTGTGTTTAGTTGAAGTCGTACTTTATTGTTCCGTGCGTCTCGCGTCGGCTCGTTAACGCGACCTCTTGGATATTTATTGTATCCTCTTCAGAAAATACAATTTCCATCTCGAATGCCAATAAATTGTACGTTGTGCATACATTCCCATCTTCTTTAAAATAATTCTGAAATTAGCTTGTTGCTTATTATAGTGAAAAGATGGACTCTGATGAATGATACGCGTATTCACGAGGTTAAATTTGTCGAATATATCACTTTCGCGCACTTATTTATGTGAGAGTAATAACGGTTTATGGCGCTCGTTCCTTTAGATAATTATTTATTCTTATCCGACAGACAGAAAAGAAACGGAAATTTTTTTTTGGTTCTTAGGCTATGTTTTCTCACATTTTAACATCAGATTTTGCACATGACAATATAGTGCAATGAGTTAGTAAATACTCTATTACTGTCGTTTTACTTTGCTTATTTTATTTAGATTTGCTTTCGTCATTCGTAGTAGATTCGCTTTCCTAGTTTTCAATGTTTCCATCTAATAAATTCGGTGGTGGCATATTGCCTAGAACGCTCAGCGTTATATTTGTCCCCGTGTACGCTGTCAACATTCATAATGTTATTCCTTTTAGGGCACAACATCACACATAATTCACTCGAGAGCTGAGTGTAAACACGCCGTTCCGCGTTTGTCACGAAAAGAACAATTCAGCGAGATACAAGATAAAAGGAGGGGTACGAAATAAATTTCTTTATAACTTGCAACCAAGTGGTATTTAATTGACGTGTCAGTGGAGTGCTGGGACGGGCTCGCCGTGTGGTCGGGTATCGAGATCGCGCGGGTACTATCGGCTTGCGTTGATGTTATCATAGAATCCTTGAACGGAACAATCAGAAGCTTTGATAACTGATAAACGAGTTTAAAAAATATATTGTAAGTACCAGTTTGGAACTAAAACTAAGATCTGACTTCGTATCTGCATATTACGAATATTTAAATAACCAAAGTAACAGTGAACATATTAATAGGGTGACTGCTATAGTTATTGGCCACTACATAGTAATTGGCCACTCCTATCAAATCAGCAAGAAACAAGCCAATTGAAACCTTACGGTTAAGAGTTGCCAATTATATGTACTGTGGCCAATAACGGCAATTAATACAGGGTTGGGCAGATTAAGTGTCCTAGTTTAAAATAGTCATAAAATTAAAACAAAACTTCAAATTTCAATATTAAACTTGTTAGGGTTCCGTAGCCAAATGGCAAAAAACGGAACCCTTATGGATTCGTCATGTCTGTCTGTCCGTCCGTATGTCACAGCCACTTTTTTCCGAAACTATATAAAAACTATACTGTTGAAACTTGGTAAGTAGATGTATTCTGTGAACTGCATTAAGATTGTCACACAAAAATAGAAAAAAAAACAATAAATTTTGGGGGTTCCCCATACTTAGAACTGAAACTCAATTTTTTTTTCATCAAACCCATACGTGTGGGGTATCTATGGATAGGTTTTCAAAAATGATATTGAGGTTTCTAATATCATTTTTTTCTAAACTGAATAGTTTGCGCGAGAGACATTTCCAAAGTGGTAAAATGTGTCCCCCTGAGTGAGTTAGTAGTAATAAAATCAAAATGCACCTAAACAAAACATCCTTTAACACTATTGGAAAACTACTAAATCAGAAGTTACAGTAGGTACTATAGTAACAAACTCATATTTGTAATAAATGTTATAATCTTTTAATATCGATTTGTATTTGATGAGTCGATAGCTAGGCACAAGAATCGCGTGTGGCGTCTCGCTAACACTTGATATATGGGCTTCGTAATCACGGCTTCGCCTGCGCGAGATTTATTCCTCACCTGTTGAGCCAATTATTTACATTCGGAAGTCATTACTCTCGGACTCGAATCGTTTCGTTAATGATTTTGATTGGAAGAAGGGTGATGACTTGTTTGAGTATTAGTTGCTAGGTAATACCTATACTGTTTGCAGTTTAAGTAAATATGTGTCGATGTCGATATAACTAAAACACGCATTTTTGAGCGATATGCTATTAGATCGGTGTAGGATAGAAGTCTGCAGGTTATCTCGGTCACACAATTAGCATGAGTTAATCAACGTTTTGTACAAAATGCCTTTTTTTTGGAATTGTACATTTTTTTTAACACAATGTATCAACAGTGATAAATTGTGTTAACAACACATTCACTACTTATTTTTATGTTTGGTATATAAATAAACTGCGCTGTTTACATAAAGCATTGATAGTAAATTTTGTAACAGAACATTGATGATATGCAATTTTGCATAATTTGGTACCTACTGTAGGTAGCCTACTGTATAAAGCAAGATTTTCTTGTTACTATTAAAACAAGAGACGACTTAATAACTATCTTATATAATTTACGCGACTGGTACTAAATTATTTGCCAGACTGGGATGATTAATACTGGTTTCAGCACATAGTATTTACACTATTCGCTTGTAAAACGGCGTCGATATTTTTTTCAAGTCGGCGTAAAGCTTGCAACCTATCATTTACTTAAGTGCCGGTTGCCAGTGACGATAATTTGATAATAATTGTAACTGTCATAGCGCCACGTCGGCACCTGCAGCAGAACCTTTAGCAATAAAAATGTGTCTTTCACTTGTGTAATGTGAATTAAGGAGCAACTAACTATATGTGTGTTTGATGACTTACGCACATTGTTGCATTTTGTGCTAAATATAATGATATTCTTTTCTTTATTACAACGATAGTTATTGTACATTCACATAGACTTTCGGTCTCAGTTGGTTTAATTAACATTCATTCTAGGTAATTACACTCAAAAGCAATGGAACCTGATTTATTCTTATGATATATTAATAACTCTTAATTCTAAGAGCACTGAAATTATTAAGTGGGCACGACATTTTCATCTAAAATTTGTAATACTTACACAAAAGTCGGAAACGTATTAAAGGGCGAATAAAAAAAATTTACAGCGAAAATCAAGATGTTAATAGAACTGCGGTGTTTGTTAATTGTGTTTGCTTTTGTTTTATCGCAGCCATTCATATTTAAAGAGCAGCGATTAGCCCGATAACGATATTTACAATGCCTCAAACAGCCAGTTAAAACCTGCAGTTTATGTTCGGAAGTAACCGCGTTGTGCAGATATCGGCCCACTGCTAATTGGTACGTGTCGAAACCACTATACCGACTTAACACCTTTTTTCTCGAGTGTTTACCTACGAGATTTGCTGTCTTATTTACAATAACGCTGTTTCGTAAAGGCGCAAATATTGACTATGATATTTATACAAAATACAAAATTATTATACTGAATCTGTAAACACATATTTTTGCATCAATACATGATAGTAGTTATTATTTCATTTATTCGGTGTATAATGGCTGCTAAACCTATTTGGTAGTGACTATTACCTACAAAGCGGATAGGTCCGAATCCCGGTAATGGCTTTAATTGTTTGATGAACACTGCTATTGTTGCTAAGTTATATAGCAAGTAACAAAAACAGTTCTGATTAGGAAAAAGTAGAAGAAAAATTATTTAGAAAAGTAAAAGAAAGATTCCCACAATTTTTATTATACTTTGTATTTATATGTGTTCTGTGTATTTAATAATTCCCTTAATATTTTGCAAGTTTATCCCAACAAAATTTGTTTATTTTATTAGCTTGTTATGTTACCTTCGTCTGTAATGCACTTAAGTGAAACTAAAAAAAAACGGGTTAGATTTCTGTTGTAGTTAAGATATAAATTAGACCTAATTAGCAATCAGTTCGCAATTTTAATGAGGATGTTAAATTAAGTTTTAATTGGTATAGACTCAAATCAAAGGGAAATTTATCGGTAGGTACTTGACTATCTCTCATAACACTCACTACACTAGTTAATGTTTGAGCAAATTCACTTAGGATTGATTTCAAAGGAATTTAGATTTTATTCCAAAGATTAAAGTCTTATCGTTTGACCATTGACTGTTATGGCGCGGCAGATTCACCGGACGCTAGTATTATAAAACAAATGAGCTCTATTTCCGTTGCATAAAGGTAGGAATTGCGATGAAATCTTTGGCTTGGTTGATTTGACCGCAGCCCAGTGATTTATCTGCACGCAGCTCCGACCTGTGAACGGATCGTTTATTGCTCGCTTGTTATTTTATAATTTATTTTTAACGGTCCATCGATACGCAAAGAGTGGGCCTGTACCCTCTCGAATTTGACCACCCGTGTTTTTTTTTTCAGTTGTCTAAAGTGTACTAAAAATATTACGTAATTATGGAGTTTTCCCAAGTGTGACTTAAATACTTATCTATACTTACCTACTACATTTTTTGAAAATAAGTATCACATAAAACCGCGAATTTATGCCACGCCACAAACATACTTTTTATTGTAATTTCAGAAAATAAGCTACGTCAAATTGACTTATTAATTAGATATAAAAGTTTATAGCGGGCGTTATATTTTGCTTCCGATTGTAGTTTATTAAAAGCTTTTCGTCTTCAGAAAAAAGTGACATTTTATTTGACATAAGGTTTAGTACGTAAACTATAGATTGTACAAGAATTTGCATGTAGGGTTACCATGTACAGTCGCAGATTGCCGTGCTTAAAAAGAAAATCTTCAGAATATTTCCTTAACACAAAATTTGGGGAAAAATGTATGGGATAATGCAATGAAACTGCGGCCAAATACCGTGGTCTTGATCAAAATACACGTGAATTGCCGTATTTTACGGCAATTACCGTATTGGTAACAACTGTACTGCTCGGGTTTTTCTTTAAACTATTGTATTTAGTGAAGGATCTAAGACAAAAATCTAATGTTACCAGTTACCATGTGTCTGGAGTTTGGAGTTACCATGGTTACCAGTACAATTTGACACTGGGTTAACAGTTTAACCGCATAACCCCGGGTTAGTGGGATGGTGCAAGTGGGCTTTAGTGACAAAGCCCCCAGACTAGATTAGTGCAGATTGTGACACATTGTGTTAATAATGTTATTATGAAATAAAAACGTAATTTTTTGTAAGCTGTAATTTCAGACTAATTTAAGCTTAGTTGGGGTGGCATAATTTAAAATGCGAGGGTCGACTGACCGCTCGTAACGTCTGGTCCCGTTCGCTAGATATGATACGAGTGATATAATTTCGCTACATGATTTGACCATCGATACACACGCGGCAGATTTACAATGCGACTAGTAATTTATAGCGATGTTCGATCTAGATGTAATTTAATGTTGTTGGCGCACATAAATCAAGTTCATCCACCGCTCACACTGATATCTACGGGGTCTGAGACTTGTTAACCCGATAATGTTGCGGGAATTTATCGGGTGGACCGTTTGTTCAAATTAAAGGCTACGTAATAGGTACCTATATTTTTTAACTAATTAGCGAGGATTATAGCCCAAGTCGTGGGTAATATTTGTGGCATTAAAATTCTCCCCTGCGAAGAAGAATTCTATTTACTTAAACAGCGAGGCAATTATTTTTCAAGTCCCGAATGCATTCAAGTCCTCCGCTGGGCTGGACATCGGGAGGAAATAGCGTCGGGATCTGGCTAATCGAGCGAGCGGCGTGTCGAGTAGCTAAGAATAGCTGACCGGACACTTTTTGTCGTCTCATTCCAATGCGCATCGTTCGTTAGCCGGGAAACCAGCGCCGTAAACTTGACGGGAATGTTACCCATATTCGCAAGAAGCCAGCTCTAGCGTAATTTGTAGACGCAAATACGTTACTATTTAGTCGGGACACCTCATTCCGTTGCCAGACGCCAGACCGTCAACATCTCTAGCATCTATTGATGATGTGATGCCGCGTTGAGAAGCGAAACACGTGTCATGTGCTTTTCTGGGTGTTTTATAAATATAGGTATTATTGCGAGTCGGGACAGCTCATTCCGTTGCCGGACGCCAGACCCTCAACATCTCTAGCATCTCTTGAGGATGTGATGCCTCGTAGAGAAGCGAAACACGTATCGAGTTTTGTGCTTTTGCGGGTGGTTTATAAATATAAATATATATTTTTGCGGTAGGAGGATGGGAACAGTATTGCATGCAAACAATACACAAGTATGTATGCGTTATGATTTCGCGGAATAGCTAAGCAATATTTTTGTAATTAAGGTTTTCCACAAAATAAAACACCTGATTCTGTTAATTACCTAAGAAGGATTCTGCGGGCGCGCAATGATGGGATGGTGTATGCAAATAGATACCATCGAAGAGATTGCATGCAATAGTCGCATTTACATTTCAAGTGTTATAATTTATCCTTCTTTTAGCAATTACTTACCTATAGTATAAAAAATACATAACTGACATCTTCAAATTTGCAATTTATATGGTTCACAAAAGGACCATTCCAAAGTGATATTCAAACCAATGAGGTAAGTAATAAAACTCCGATTAATACGGCCATTTATAACGAGTGTCTATAACACTGTTATTAATGAATACATCGGACGCAAAAAACTAGTATTTCATACATGAAGGGACGATGATAGGTCCCTGAGACTTGCTCTGTACCGTAAAAGGAAACTTATTAATTTGTTTGCACATTACCCACTTCCTTCAAGGGCGCAACGCAACCAAGTGAGTCGATTTTAAGCCGAGATAGGCAGGCCTGCCTCGCCGAGCAGATTAAGCGTTTACGCACAAAAGAAATTATTATCGAGTGCCTCGCAGTGTATATTATTTTTCTCGGAAAAAGATAGATCACTAAAGCGATTTTACGAGAAATTAATTTTGGCAGAGAGCGACAGGGCCAGTGACCGAGGGCCAGGAATGAATTTGTGTGAACGTGCGCTCGTTACAGTTACCGATAATCACGCATACCATTTACTCAAAGGGCAAGTGGAGGTTGTAATTCATGCGCCTTATCGATATTCTCTGTAACCGGCGGTTTTTAACAAAATTGAAGAGAAAAACCTATAAGCACGTTCGTCTGTAATCGTGTTGGAAGTTTAAAAGTTGGAATACGTTTAATTTGAACGCGTTAACGTCGTGGTATGCGCGGGCGCCGACTCCGCCCCAGTCGCAGATCACTTACCTACTAGACGAATCAACGATAATATATTTTAGGTTTACAAAGACTTGTGATATATGACTGTATTAATGTTTATTACAAATAAACAAATATCGTATCGTATTAGGTATAGAATGGTATATAATTATGCTAATAAGGGCATGCAGCTTGGTGATAATGAGTCTTCGTAAGCGCTTCACACTGCAAAGTCTACGCGAGGTAGTCGATGGCCCCAGTTGTCGCGGCGGCTGCGCCTGAGCCACAATTAATCTACTGTAATGCGATACGAACCTTCTGTCGTCGGCGACGTAATGCTTCGTGATTTACTCGCGCCGAACAAGCCGTTAATCTTATTACCACTTTCAATAACTTTATTATCGAACACACGCTACTACAATGCCACACTTAAATATACACCTTCAATTGACTGCCCAAGGATCATTTGATATTATCAGATGCCTCATTGAGGTTAGGAAGCTTCCCACGAAATTTATATTTGTCGCCTTAACGTTATTTGTCTGCTTTACCGAAAATGGAAAGTTAATGTAACTGTAACTACGATTAAATGGCTATGACTAAACAATCTCATTTGTACAGTTTCAAATTTATTACATATCTTATACATTGCTTAATACTGGCAATATAAATTACTAGTATTGTTACCAGTAGCACGACTTTCAAATTTATAGAACTTGATTTCAGTCAGTTTGCCTAATTTAATAAGTTTGAATAACGATCTCATCTAAAGTTAATAGAGTTATATCACGAATGTTAAATGGCAGGTCCATAACAGCGTTTTCACGTTGTCCGATCCGTTATCGGATGTCGGTTACGACGAATGTAGTAAAATGTATAAATGTGAGTTTTTTATATTTATTTATTGTTTTAATAATTGTGTGTTGTTCAAAAGGACTTTATACCATAGGACAACTCAGTAATTCGACATCCAACATCGGATCGGGCAATGTGAAAATACTAGGCTAAGGCTAGAAGAACGTGCGATCTCTGGCTTACGGTTGACGATGTCAAAAATATGGTAGGTTTTTTTTTATATACCACGACGGTGGCAAACAAGCATACGGCCCGCCTAATGGTAAGCAGTCACCGTAGCCTATAGACGCCTGCAACACCAGATATATTACATGCGCGTTGCCGACCCTTTAAAAACCTGCACACTCCTTTTTTGAAGAACCCCATACTGTAGCCCCTCGGGAAAACCTCGGCAGGGAGCTCATTCCACAGCCGAAGCGTCCGCGGGAGGAAATTCCTCTTAAACCGCACAGTACGCGACCATTTAGGTGCTAGCATGTGTGGATGAACGCCCTGCCGATGGCGAGCGGTGCGGTGACGGTTAGGTACCTGAATTTGTTGCATAATAAGTAGAAATTTAATACTGACTACTAAATAATTGTAAAACTTAAGATCAATATTGTTTTATATTATTTGAAGCTTGTGCGTATACTTTCTGGAACACCCGGTAACTTAATGCGGCTCTTGCGAGCAAGCTTACAAAGGTGTTTAAGTTAATCTCTTTTCTTTATTTAGATGTCAGTAAAGAAATATTAGGTAAAAAAAAACAATGCATTTTTCTAGTAGGTATAATGATTATATGTATACTCAACTACTTCTAGTATTTCTGTTATTTCACAAAGAACTGAAAGAACACATTTCCTCGACGGCTTTTGGTTCTGTGGTTAATATGGCCAACCCATATTAAGGATTTCGTAATGAGTAAATTCCAAAACATCACTACTAATCCATTTCGATTAGCTTTATACGATTAGAATTATAAGTAGCAGGTAGGTCTGAATAGCGTACTACATACTTATATCTTAGCGTGTGAATTAACTTTTTATTCACCTCGCAAGCCTCCGGGCTATGCTAAACTTCATTTGAATTCGACGTGTTAACCCCCGAAACGTTCGGATATTAAGATGCAAATGACGAGTCCGGCGGCAAGAAGGAAAAATGCTACACTACTGTTAAGGGATATTATCACTGAGCGGGCGATTTGCATAAATTTTCGTAATAACAACTTCCGTTTGTGTGCCGGCGGACGTGTCACGAACTGAAGGCTCTACGGTAGCTTGAACTTACATCCGATCACTTTCATTATCATAATATATCTGGAAGAAGGTGCACGTAGTAGAAGAATTGAACTAAATATTAATTATCTGGCATTTTTATCCGACTTCCGGCTGGAAGCTGTGGCTGTGGCTGGCTAGCCGGACGGTATGTTGTTATTGAAATGTAATATTAAGTTTTTAAAGAATATACAAATAAGGACATATAGGAATAAGTTTTTCCTACTACTGGCATCTCTCATGTCAGTGGGAGATATTTAATAATTGAAGAAAATAGGAATAAGAATAAAAAATCCATCTGAGTCGCCAAGTAATAAGTTTTTGGCAATAATTTCATTTTTGGTACAAGCTTTTGTCGCTGGCTGTACTTTTAGTTCTACAAGTAACTAATACTCATCGAAACAATTCTAAAAACCCCAAACACAATTAGGTTTCGTTGTTTTATCACAGAGTTCCTATGGCCACCTCCTATCTCCATCATCAAATCAGCTCGAAGTTACCATAATACTGCATTGTCACCCGACTTACATAATATGTAGCAATATGTATGTTCATTGGAAGTCGGGAAGTAGGGCAAATTTAACTTGCAAGATTTGACCCGTACATACATACACACATAGAGTACATTGCAAGTTAATAAAAAGCTTGTAATTTTTTTTTCTTCAATTAATTCGGTAGCATATGGTATGGTAATTCGAATATACACTGACATCAGAATGATATTTGAATCATGTTATTTAGTTATCGTGCGTTTCGCCGATACACGATAACCGAAATCAGTTAGATGTCATTCTGATGTCACGTATACGTTCGAATTAGCCTGAGAATTTAGTATTAATTTTGGGTAGATAATTTTAATTGTGATGTTTTCAGGGCATTTTGGCGTTTGCCCGAATTATGATTACGAACGATACGACCTTCAAACCTTCAAGAAAAGGGCGTACTCCTGTCTTAAAGGCCGGCAACGCACTTGTAACCCCTCTGGTGTTGCGGGTGTCGGCGGGCGGCGGTAATTGGTTACTACCCGCAATTTATCTGCTCGTTTGCCTCCTATATTATAAAAAATATGTGATTTCTACACAATAAATATATTTTATAATGAAAACCATTAAAGGCTTGGGCTTAACGAGACAATTAACTACGAAAAAATTTTTTTTTTGCATTTACCCATTTGCCTTGTTTTAATTATCGTGTGGCGCACGCGAGATGCGTGGACGCCTCCGATATTCGGCGGTAATGGATGTTGCCGGCTCGATTTCATAACGCCTTGTAATGAGCCGACGCGTTTAACGCTTCATCTATAATTCATAACCGATTGTTATTGGCTTCCAACACCTTTTTTTGTATTTTAATATTAGTAAAATTAATGGTATTCTGACGATGCCACTATTACTGATATAACCGTTTTAATATAATAACACTGTTATAATATACTACAACTTACAAAGTATTAAATACAAACAATATTGTAGGTAGAATTTACTTGTTGTCTATTATTCGTTGTTTATAAATGTTTAATATTGTAGGTAGTATTCATTTATACGAGTATGTAATGCTGTATTTGCTGTTCTCATAGTCTGTTTAAATTTAGAATAATATATATCTCAGTAAAATTCCTTGAAATGCAATTTATTTTGAACTACATACTTAGCCAACAATATTCATGCAAGCAACTAGGGAACAAATCAAATTATTTTTATGAAATATTTTGATTTATGTTTTTAAGTAGTTACATATGTAAATTATAACCTGATATATCAAAATCAAAAAAAATAGTACAACATAACACTCTCATGGTTGGGACTTCCTAGTAAGTATGTAGGTACCTATATAATACCTGTGACAGGAAGCGCCGCTCTTCCACATTTATCTATAGCTACGTCAAATTAAGCCGAAAATGGGCGATCTGCGGAAATAATTCGTGGTTTTGAAAATTGGTACAGTTATACCTTATGGTGTACAGATGAACATACTAAAAGTCCTCGGGGGTGGGGGGTGAGCTGAGGGTGTACGAGGGGTTGAAGGTACTTTTTTCAGATTTTGGCTCATATCTCGAATATCTGTACGAATAGCTTTATAATTACTTCGGACAAAAGATTTTACATAAAATTTTCTACAAATTAGGTCATATTCATTTTTACTCTACGATTAATACTGTACGAGGCACAGGATGTTTAAATTAACAAAGAGATAAAAAATGGACGATTTGAGAAAACGACGTTTTTTCGTAGTTGTTCATCATAACTCAAATGTTTAGTTTAGAATAAGCAAGCTTAGTCACCTGCTGATCAATTATAGAAATAAACGGCCAACATCATGTCGGGCCATGCTCAGTGTAGAGTTCCGTAGTTACCCATCCGTCAAAATATACTTTTTGCAAAAACTCAAAAACGGCTTAACCGGTCAGATTCGCTATAGTTTTCTATGAAATTATTTACTAAGCTCTACTTTCATGATTTTTTCCATACTTTTTGGACTCGTGGTTCGTGGTTTCGTCTCTTTGTTAACTTAAACACCCTGTAGCTCCTAAAGTATTGATCGTAGAGTAAAAATAAATATAAGCTAATTTGTAGAAAATTTTATGTAGAAACTTTTGTTCGAAGTAATTATAATGCTATTCAACTACGGAAGTACGAAACCATACACTGAGCATGACTCTTGGCCGGTTTATTTTTATTTTTGATCAGCAGGTGACTCAACTTGCTTATTCTATACTAAAAAAATCAGTTATGATGAAGATAATTCAGTTATTAAGATTAGCTAAATCTCTCCCCATATTCAAAAATCAGCTAAAACTATACTTTCTATCTCTGCCTTAACTTGCCATTTTATATATTGTATATATGCTTGTATAAATATATATTATATATATTGTATTGTATATTTATTTGTGTGTTAGGTTTTGTTTTAATACTTATATGTATAGGTATAAGTAGTAATTGTAGTATGTGTGTTTGTGTTTAATAGTCTCCATATTTAGCTCTTTGCACTACCTGTTGACTTTTGTATGAGTTCTACATTTCCTGCTACCCAAAGGTTGTCTGGAAGAGATCGCTTTTTAGCGATAAGACCGCCTGTTGTTACCTGGTTCTATTTTTTCTTTAAATATTTCTTTGTAGTTTTACATGTATGTAAAATGTATAATTTTGGTGCAATAAAGAATATTTACTTACTTACTTACTTACAACTACGAAGAAACGACGTTTTCTTATGTCGTCTACTTGTTAACTTAAACACTCTGTAGCTCCTAAAGTATTGATTGTAGAGTAAAAATAAATTTAACCTAATTTGTAGAAAATTTGAAGAAACGAGCAAAAATCTGAAAAAATATACCTTCAAACCCCCCCCCCCCCCCCCCCCCCCCCGAGGACTTTTAGTATGCTCATCTGGACACCACAAGGTACAACTATACCAATTTTCAAAACTACACGAATTATTTCCGCAGATTTCTTTAATATTCTTGGGTTTACTAGTACATTTGTACACAATTAACCTTAATAAAATGTAGCATTGTGCAGACTGCAATTATTTTAACAAAATAATAACTTACCTAATATAACAAAAGATTAGATTACGTCTATGTGTGTGTGTGTGTGTGTGTGTGTGTGTTTCAGTTCCTATCCTACTCATCAACCTAATAGGATTTCTGTATCATCATACGTTATATTATAATAATCATACACTAAAGAAAAAGTGACCAAGTCCACCGGCGGACGAGGAGGGAATCGAGCTCGCGTCTTCAGCTTTCGCGGCTAACGTCCTGACCACTTAACCACCCGGCCACGGCGGTACGCGTCTCAAATTCTCTGGTGTATGCTATCTTTGAAAGACTAGGCGCCTTTGAACAACTCTTAAGGGCGAGCAGTACGTGCTTGCACCTCCTATACGAATCCTTTACTGGATTACGGTATAGCGAGAGAGATGGTGCTGCTATCTATCCAACTAGGGAACAATTATAATGGGGAAATATTTTGAAGTAATTACGGGACCCTGTTACTAAGACTCCGCTGTCCGTCTGTCTGTCACCAGGCTGTATCTCATCAACCGTGATAGCTAGACAGTTGAAATTTTCACAGATGATGTATTACTGTTGCCGCTATAACAACAAATACTAAAAAGTACGGAACCCTCGGTGGGAGAGTCCGACTCGCACTTGTCCGGTTTTTTAAGTAGTCACACTACTATATATAAATTATAAACTGAAATAGATATCATAAGAAAAAGTGACCAAGCCAAGTAGTGTATGATATCTATTTCAGTTTATAATATGCATGCATTATTTCCTTCGAACAATTGTGTTTATATAGAAAATCTAGAAATGCATATCATTGTTTTTATTGAATCATTGCAAACTATCTTAAATTCTACTAAGATTTTATTGTACTGTACGATTTGCAGGTAATACAAATGAGTAAAAATATAAGTTCAATATTACATACGCACTGTACATTTGATTGCACAACGCAATTTGAGAGTGAAACACAGAGCAATTGCAAAACTGAACTTGCAAATCTAAACTGGCTGTGTCGGTCCGTCAAAGGAGCCAGTTAGTGTTAATTCGGACATTCACCAGTTTCAAACTGTGTCTAAACAGAATCTAGCTACCTATCAATATTTATCAAAGCCCCGCCTCTCAGAGGACTCAATTTCACTGTCGTAAATGAGGAGGTCCCAAAACTTACTCAGATTAAGCAGGGACCAAATTCGGAAACGAAATTCAATACGTGTACTTACATACGAGTGTGAATAATTTTAGGCCAAGCTTTGCTAAGACAACACATTTTCTTAAAAAGATGACACTCAATTAATACATTTTCAATATATCTTCGGCAAATTGCCCAATCGAGAATGAGGCCCCAGGTTTATTTCAAACATTGGATGCTAGAATAGAGAATAGAAATATGCATGCAAACTCGGCAAAGGAAAGTTTTTTAGAGAACTTTTAGCTAAAATGGAAAAGTACGGTTACATTTCAGATTTGGTACATTAAACTTTATGCGAGTGTTGGTAAATTGGGCTTGGTTAGTTTGTTCTTTGCCAAGTTTTTTCCTGTCCAGTCGAGGGCGTGGGGAAATGGTCGTGCACCAGGTAATTGTGTTAAAACTTCATCAGAGAGTGTGAATTGCGAAAACTACGATATCTAGACGTTTAATTTGTTTTGACTTTGTGCGAAACTGTAAGAGCAAGTAAAACAAAGAGCTTTCTTGAGTTATTCTTAGCACTTAATGTGTAGGTATAAAGTAATGTATGCGCCTGTTTGATCCTTTAATCATGGCATTCTAATTCTTAAATTTTGTAACATATTCTTATTTTTCTATTAATCTGACTATGATTGATCGGCGACCAGACAGACGTCTGAAGCTCATTGACGGGCAATTACAAACTTTTTATTAACTTGCAATGTACTCTATGTATGTTATGTATGTACCTATGTACGGGTCAAATCTTGCAAGTTACATTTTACCCACTTCCCGACTTCCAAAGAAGCTGAAATTTGCATGCATAATATATATAAGTCGGGTAACAATGCAATATTATGGTACCATCGAACTGATCTCACGATGGAGACAGGAAGTGGCTATAGGATCTCTGTGATAAAACAACGAAACCTAATTGTGTTTGGTGTTTTTTGAATTGTCTCGATGAGTATTAGATACCTGTGGAAAGAAAAGTACAGTCAGCGATAAAAGCTTGTACCAAAAATGAAATTTTTGCCAAAAACTTATTTTATAGGTTAGGTTAGGTGAGCACATATTTCGGCGCTGTCCGCTTCGCTCCTATCCTGGCCCAGCTGAGGACCTGGATGCCCTGCCACCCGACGTGGTTACCTGGCTTAATAACCTCAAAGCTGTATTCTGATTGCCTAAACATGCATGTCATACGATTAAATAATGAATAAATAGGTTAGGTAGTGAGTTTTATAGGTGTGGATGCTTGTTTATATCTTACTACATGCCAATAAAATTGTATTATTAATACAAGGAAATAACGTTGCAATTTCGATATATGGGCTTATGGGCATTTATTGCTTTTAAGGGTTTTAAGCTAAGATCGGCATAATTAAATGGCTTGGAGATGAGGTTCTTTTTAAAAAAGAAGGCTGTCCTTAGACCACATGGGCCACGATAGCGGGCAGCGAGGCGATGCCGATGAGCCATTCATACATTGCGCTAGATATAGTGTATGAATTACCACATTACATGATCATATTACTTTATCAAAAAGCTATTAAAAGCATTACAACAAAAATGAAACATGTCGGACACGTGCCAAGCGACAGCTAACACGTCAGTGATACGGTTCCAATTAACGATAAAACGCAATAAATAATGCATACTCATAGTACACAGGCGTACATTATTTTTATTCAATGAGAAGAACACTGGCAGGCACCGCGACTGCATACAAATGTGGACGGAACACGTGACTCTGCAGCGCAAAGTTCTGGGACCGCAAGGCGCCGCAACAGTTCGATATAACAATTCTAAAGAACGCTCTACATTTATCGCGAGAATTCTGCGAGAAATAAGCGAGAAACAATGCCTCGAGCTACAAACATGTGCGCATGCCTTCCCGTATTCGTCCACTTCTTTGTGCTATCAGAGAGTTCTCGCGAGATTCTCAAAGTTACAACTACGTGAGTTGCAACTATGATGCAAATTCAAAAACGAACTCATTTGTATTACCTGCAGATCGTACAGTACAATAAAATCTTAGTAAAATTTAAGATAGTTTGTAATGATTCAAAAAACAATGCATTTCTAGATTTTTTATATAAACACAATTGTTCGAAGGAAAGAATGCATGCATATTATAAACTGAAATAGATATCATACAGTAAAGAAAAAGTGACCAAGTCCACCGGTGGCCGAGGCGGGAAACTAACCCGAACTATGTCGTGATATCAGTGTTGGGCGCAATTAAGTACTTGTATTATTTAATTACTAATTGAATTGCATGTAGTTAAATTGTTTGTGATTGAATTACATGAAAATTCAATTACATGCAATTCAATTTGCTATGTTATTTGTAATTGCAATTACATCAATTGGTAATTAGATTAGTCAACTACTGTGTTAACTTTTTAATTATTTTACAAAAATGAACTAATTTACTTGGAGTAATTTTGCGTTTTAGATGATTTAAATCTTAGACTATATGATTTTAATACATTTTGCTTATCAGGTATATTAGACAATCGTTTTAGGAATTTGCTACTCATGCGTTTGCTTTTTAGAAGACCTGCTCATGCATAGTGCTCATGAGGGGAGCAAAAATCGTGCTCAAGCCGTTCGAGCACGACTTTTGTTTGGCTGATTGTGAATCTAGTTAATAATACTACATCAATGTATACAACTATACTGATAATCTTATATTGAAACATAGTCTTGCCCTGTTTGTTAAAATCAAGCAGCCGTTACCACTATAGAATAAAACAGGGGATGCAACGGGAAAATCCACACAAATATAGTATGAATTTTATAAGATGATTTTTTGGCTCGGGCCCTAATCTGTTCGGTCAGCGGTCAGCTCCCGACTTCATGGCACGTGCTAAAGCAACAATGTCTCTAAAATGCATCTCTTGTTAATTTTAATAATTGAAATTGTTAATTAGTATGTCAATTACTTTTTGCCCAACACTGCGTTATATTCGTGATATATACGTCACACGTAAACCGTGCATGCCACGCGACAACAACGCTTTTGATGTCTTCATAATATGCGAGGTCGCACTAATAAAATGATATTCTGTATGAGACACGTTTGTTGAGTGTACGAAATTTGATTTTAGGCGAGCATGTTTAAATATTAAGTAGAATCCCCTAGTGTGTTCGATGTTAATGTCATGTTATATAAATCGAGTCTGTAGAAAAGTTAACATCGTACTACTTTTTATTTACATATAAAAACCCCTTTCATTCCTGCGACGTGGGAATCCAGCACCCATCATGCTTGGTTAATCGAAGAGTTGGTTTAGATCGCAGGAAATTTTAAGACTAGGGTTGTTTAAGACTAGGACTGCGGAAGAGTGCTCCAGTGTTCCTGTGGCCTCGCCTTATAGCCCTGAGACGGCCAAGAGGGGTTTTTGGTGGGTAAACCGTGGGTCCCATGAGCCTATACGGGAGTCCCACATAACCATCCCAGGCCCTTCCCCGCGCCTGGGTGGTATGCGAAAAGCATTTTCCCCTCTTAAAAAAAAGGGTTGTGTGTGACCGAGTGACGTAGAAAATCATTTTTAGATGCCTATGATCTGTAGTAACGGTAGGCTGTATGTAACTTATCTTTACATTTTCTGTTTATCTGAAATAAATAACAAATTTTTATAACAACTTTCACGCCAGTATCGGTAACTGAGCCAGTTACCATGCTTAATTTTTTTTTTTTAGTTTATTTAGAACACAAACAGTCACATATACAAATGGATTTGAAGTACAAATGTACTTAACATACTTAAGAAACAGACCTGGAGGTTCATTATTAAGTACATAATGTTAACATACATACTAAACAGCAAAAATAAAAAGAAGATCAATGAAAAACATGAGCCATACCTACCTAGGTAGGTAGGACAACCGGAAAGTTACATTTATACATTTACTTATTTATATGACAAGTAAACATTGAAGATTCCATTTGATTGATATGCAGATGTTACTTGTCCACTTCCATTGGATAATTAGAGCTTAAACGGAGTATATCTGCTTCTTTGTCAAGTTTAGCCAAGATGGACGTGGACAAGATGCCGCTATCGGTATAAATTAGCTGCGGTGTTGTATCGCGTTGGAACAATACCGCTGTCACGGTGGCCGCCGTATCGGTTGTCCCTGGCCGTCCACTTGGCACCCGACTCCATCATTTTCAAACGATTTTAAACCCTGTACACAGTACGATAAAGATGAAATCTTGCTGTGCTTAATTTCATGGTTCACGGAGCGGCTAGTGTTGCGGCTGGCAGGTGACACGAGGCTCTATAAATCTGCTTTGTACAGTCTCTGCCGTAAACACGGCCGAGGCACAATCCTTTGATCTAAATGGCGATTGTGTCGATAATTTGTATTGTTTTAATTGAATCGCTGACTCGGAATTTGCTTAAGGTGGGTTTTAATTATTCTTCTCGTAGACATGATAAATAGTTCAACGATTGTACCGTCTAAATTAGCTTGAATGTCTATAATATTATAATTTTATGGCTTGCTCTTTTAAAATTGACCTTAGATATACTTCGAATAGACTTTAATTAAATGTTGACAATCTATACCACTTTACCCTATTGAACACTTGTTCCTGTAATACGTTTCACTGTGTCATATTTATTGGGTACTGTCTCTAGTCGCTAAGTAGCTCCGCACCACATAGCACACGGAGGCCGGTCCGAGCCTCCGGCTCGTCAGATTTATGAGGTGGCTCGCTCGTGCTGGGCCCCTCCCTGGATGTGCATTCCCTTTGCCTGCTGAAGTCATATGAGTCAAACGTTTTAGTAAACTTGTATTACTACATGGAAATTTATGTCAACAAAGCGCACATATACTGGTTTGCCCGAGAATTAAAGCAGCATATTTACATAGGTGACCCACTGAAATAACACATATTTTGCGTCGACGCATCATAGGTCTAAATAAATTTCAGCACATTCAACGCATAGTCAAACTATCTTTATAAATAAAATATGGTCTCGAGAATACGAGTACCTTATCCTATCCACATCTAATATTCTACGGCAGTGAGTTTTTGTGTCCCTCGTATATATTTTTTCTTGTTTTATTTAAGATTTAATGATGATTACGCTCCTGATTGTGGCATGTATATATTAGTAAGAAGAGTAGTAAATGGAATAATAGCATAACTAAATAGTAAATAGTATTTAGTAAATTTTATTTATCAAATACACACATGTCAAAATCAATACATAAAAACAACTTAAAATTACCATTAACCTAAACAAACAGAAATGCAATTTGGAAAACATTAATATCTACTTTCAAACATTACAAAAATCTTAACCTAAACTAACATACACAAAAACTATTCATGAAATTCGCCCCGCGCCCCTCTAGATGCAAAGGAGTCCATCACGCTCGCCGCGTTGCCACGTTGAACAGCGATAGACAACCTTTGCATAAGGAACGACCCGGAGCGAGGGTCATGACCACTCTCCCGCAATCGTCTGCCTACTTCCCCAATAAAAGTCTTGGCCTCAGCACACCAACAACCAGTGGCTTCCACAGCAAGAGGGACAAATAGGTAGTGCGTAAACACCGCATACTTTTCCCGCTTCCGAGCCGCCGCTAGCTCAGCCGCTGCACCCGCCGAACGCACGGTGCATTAGCCGCACGAATATATGGGAATTTAGTAAATACTAAACTATTTTCATCATAATTATTCACAACGACGGGACTTAATCGCGTAAAATAAGTTTTAAATTTACCTACCACGGGGACAACGCCGTCCTCGAAACGTCGGAGGTAAATTTAAAACTTATTTTACGCGATTAAGTCCCGTCGTTGTGAATAATAATGAGTAAAAATAGTGAAAGTTTAAAATCAGTGTATTTTCATCATTGTTAACCACTACTCGCTACCTGCAATAGTTATTTGAATGTAAAACTCGAATTCCTAAAGCTAGCTTATTAAATCCAGGTGTGAACTCGGCTCCCAGAGAATGCAGCTCTTCCCAGTCCGTCTTTGTAACGGCCCTCCGTTAGTTATGAACTCCGAGTGGTCTCTCGATAACTGTTCCAGTTTCAATTGTAGAAACTTTCTGAAGATCCTGGATAAAACCATTGTTGGTAATTGTTTGCTTTCAAAATTATTTTATGAGCCAGATAACGGAAACAAGACTTTGATCGTATGTTTCTTGTATTGTTTTGGTGCAGGTTTGCTATAATATTTATTTTCAGAGAGCTTGAAAAGATAGATTTCTTTTACTGAATAAATAGATTTTTTTCACTGTACGTCACGGCTCACGGTAGTCTTATTGATGTTTTGTTTTATAATTTATGTACTTCATGTATAGTTAATTCCACATCCCTTTTGATATCCTGAAGTTTTCCATGTTAAAAACTACACCAAAAATATTTCTAAATCGCTTCAGCGGTTTAAGCATGAAGCGGTAAACAGACATATCTCAGAGTTCGCATTCATAATTTATTAGTATGGATATAATTTGTTAAAAGCTAATTATTGTTGTGTACCTATTTATACTTACAGGATTAAACGAACTTCTGAACTTTATAACAAGTTTTCAGTATGTACTTGCCTTAATATATTTAGTAGTAGTAGTAGTACTAAAACTCTTTATTGTACAAAAATAAATATAAAACAAGAGAAAAACGCATAATTTGTACAAAGGCGAACTTATCCCTTTCAGGGATCTCTTCCAGTTAACCTTATTAACACGTTTAGCCAAGCCAAGGTTTAGGTCAAGCTTATTTAGATATTTTAAGAAAGATGTGTAGGTACAATTTTTTCCAGCCTGATCATATTAATATTATTTTATTTTAGCAGATTCTCATCGAAGAAATTGGGTGTAACTGATATTTTATGAAATTCACAGAATACATGCAAGTATGGTTCAAACAATTTAACACTAAAAGAAGCAGTACCAAACGTTATTTTATTAATAGTTCGCCTATATTCCTTAACCCATTAGTCTAAAAAATAATTAGTAGGTATATTATCTGTCTTCGATCGCTTAAATGTTTAACCGCTTATTTCATATGACTGAATATTTACAAAATTGACATTTATGCGTATATAATATAAAGTATACTTTCAAAAACACGTTAAGTTCAGACTCCGGAAATGAACAGTCGCACGTTATTTAATTTGAATGAAAGCAGGTGTTTTATTGCATTCGTTTTAGTCTTTAAATACGTTCGCCAAATAGAGACGGCAATAATTAAGAATTAAATGTCAATTGGAAACAAAGGGCCAGTCGTAATTAGTGCTGGTCACGACACGGGTCTCAATTGAGCAATTTCAAGCTATCGTAATACTAACATAGGTATATAGGTATATATATACAGTTGTGTAGTAGAATTTAAAACATAATATAAGAAATAGTTCCATATAGTTAAGGTTTTCTTATGAGGCAATTATGAAAACCGTATTTAATAATAAATAGGTTTTTTTTTCCATTTCCGTTGTCATTGTTTTACGGGAAATATATACCTATCTACATGAACTAAATAAAATACTTGTAGGGATACATCTGTTCATCTTTTAAAAAATTAAGCATATATTATATCTCATGATACTGACTGCTGCTTATAAAACTTAAGTTTTTGTTTTAAACGACTATAAAAAAATAAGTGTAATGTTCTTAGATAGTTTTTTTTTTAAACTGTACCTAGATATAAAAAGTGTTAATATAATTTGCATTTTTTTTTAAACTGAACATTTTAGTAATTAACTGATTCGTCGTGTCTATCACGCCTCTCTCTGCCCGTGCTTGCTTCAACTACCCAACAAGGACTTTAACGAGATCACCCCTCTGAATTTTATAGGCCATCTCATGAGATTTATTTAGCCGTGGTTTGTAAGGCATTTTTCATCCGGGACAGATTAAAAGTAATTCAGTCATAAACCATAATGGAACTCGGTTTACACCCCTCGAAATGTATGCCTGGATTGCATGAGGTTTTAACTTTAGGACTCGGCCGTAAAGTTGAAGATTTGTGAATAATTAAAATGCTTTTGTTTTAAGAAAAAGCTTATTAGAAGGTATTTCTTGTGGAGCATACCAGAAGAATCGTAAAAATTCTTCAGGGTCTCAATTTTGGAATGTGTTTGCTATACAACTTGTATAGTACTTAACCGAAATCATTTTTCGGGTTCCGTACCTCAAAAGGAAAAAACGGAACCCTTATAGGATCACTCGTGCGTCGGTCTGTCTGTCTGTCCGTCTGTCACAGCCTATTTTCTCCGAAACCACGGGACCAATTAATTTGAAATTTGGTACACACATGTAAGTTTGTGACCCAAAGTCGGACATGTAATGTAAATAAATGAATTTTAAACATATTTTTTTTATAATTTTAGGATAAACAGTTGTTCAAGAAATGACCATTCACCCCCCCCCCCCCCTCCCACCCTTTATCTCCGAAACTACTGGGTCTAATTAAAAAAATACACAAAATAGTTCTTTACTTATAGATGTCAGGAAACTACGTTTCTCATAAAAAAAGTGCGAGACGGACTCGCGTTCCAAGGGTTCCGTACATTACACAATTTAAACAAAGTAATTTTTAAGTGAAATGTCTTTAAAAAACCCGTAGGGATCGGTTTAAAAACTAAGTAATTAAGTCCGACTCACGCTTGACTGCACATTTCTAATAGGTTTTCCGGTGATCTATAGGTAAAGATCTATTTTGTGTATTTTTTTCGAAAATTTTGAATTTTTTTTAAGTTTCGGAGATAAAGGGGGGGGGGGGAATGGTAATTTTTAACAAAAATGCTCTTTCATTTGATATGTAACACGATATAGTTTGACAAACTTTGTTTTTTAATTTTCTCATTACCCCCGAAAAGTGGCCCCCGTGTTTAAAATTAATTTGTTTACGTTACATGTCCATCTTTGGGTCACAAACTTACATATGTGTACCAAATTTCAACTTAATTGGTCCAGTAGTTTCAGAGAAAATAGGCTGTGACAGACGGACAGACAGACAGACGCACGAGTGATCCTATAAGTGTTCCGTTTTTTCCTTTTGAGGTACGGAACCCTAAAAGTACATTGTTAAAAATTGTGTAATGTACGGAACCATTGGCCGGTTTTTTTTTCAGCAGTCAGATATCCCTCGTTATTATTAAGAGTTAATTTTTGTAATTAGTCACAAGGTGATTTAGATTATATTTCCATAAGTTAATAATTACCGCGACTTTTTTTCACACAATTTTTGTTATAGCTAAGCTAAATTAAGATTTTGGCTGATATGATTTACTACCAGAAATGAGGCCCCAGGACCCTTAACTCTAGTTTTTCTCTATACTGTGGAAAACCCGTTATTTTTTTTGCCCTTTTAATAAGTTTTAACTTGTTGATATACCTACTTTCCTGTATATCGCTTAGGACGTATGAACGCACCGTAGCACGTTAACTTTACGTTACGACCGCGAGCACTTCTCTCAATGTTGTTATTACTCGCCCTTCGGGAGCCACTACATGCTAAGAGCGCGAAATCGAACATCAAAGCCCGTATAAAACGCACTTCATTCCATAGACTTCTATAACAGGGGCGGCAATAACTGTCCAATCTAAAAAGAACTACGTATTTCCTGATTCCAAATACTAACCACTGGAAGTGTTAGCTGAGCAGAGGTCTTAGAAAGCTGGTGGTAAGCATGACGGCCACAGCCGTACGTGGTATCTACGCGCTACCCATCTAAATGGGGAGCGGATCACGAAATACCCGAAGCTATTGTAAACAAGCGGCGTACTCTATTCAAACTATCGTAACGCCCTCTATTCGCCGTTCCGTGCCGTATTGACGAGCGCGAGGGAAAGGTCTCGCCGTTTGAACGCCTCGGTGAGAAAATCGCCGAGCACCTTGTAGTCAGAGATTTTTATGAAAGGTTTGGATTTTACGGCTTCATCGGTTTGGCTTGCTTGCATCTTATTTATGCTAGAATAAACAGATACCTATTCAATTCTCTTCCGTAAATGGTTTTCTAAAGAGTAGTCTTTCAATTGGTAAATATTTAAATGATTATGTATATTTGTAAAAATCAAACTAGCATACCTAAGTTTTAATGTATACATATTATCTTATCTTAGTTGTTATGACTGGCAATTATAAAATTGTTTTTAAATCATTTCTTTTTAATTTACGTTTTTTTTTCCTTCTTTTATTATTACGATTTGTTGTACAATTTTCATTCTCATATTTAACTCCCGATTCCATAAATAACAATCCTTACCTATTTTTTTACTTGAAAGTGCCCTCAATAAATACTATACAAATATATATTTTATTAGTTAGTAAAATACACGTGTTTTACTTTTCCGCGAAATTAAAATAAAGTGTTGGAAATAAAATCGAAATAAAAACTCGGGTGAAAGGCACCCATTCTGACTCGAAATATTATTATAAATATCTCATCAGAAACGGTAGCCTTTTATCCCTTGGTTAACAATCTCTACATATTTATTTTCAACGTGGTTTGGTGGCTACGTAGGTACTGTTTTTCAATACACCGATGGAGCGGCAGCGTAAGTTTATGAGGCTTTATGATACACCTCGCTTAACCACTTTAAGAGTCATGCACTGAGAGGAACTTGGTCTTCAGGAGCGTGTGAGATATTGCAAATGATCATTAAATTTTAAGAGTAGTTTGGATTAGCTCGCACTCGTAAAATTCTAAAACCAATTATTGCCAATAATTCCGCTTAACCCGTCCTATGATCGCGGAGGCGATCTCCGGAGTTGTTGTTCCCAATGCGGCTATTGGCAAAGGCAAACCAGTAATATTGAAACTTACATGGTGTTCGCACATTATTCTAACTCCTTATTTATATTAGTAAAAATAATGGAGAAATCAAAATATTTGTGAATTTAAGGTCTACGAGTACAAAAACTTTGTAGAAGTACTGTTAACCAATATTGAATTTTATAACACACACGGGCAAGGGCAGCATCCTCTCAAGTGTACTCCCTTACATCTCATTAAAGTGTCAAAAGGCCCTCTACGTGTTGGTTTCGTCTCCGCGCATGCCTCCCAAATGTCCGGGATACCATTGTTTCGTGTTGCGTAAAGACATAAAGAACAAAAATTAGGAACTTTATTACGTCCTTATATTTCGAAATCTCAAGTAGGTACTTATTCTTTCTCATGCATAAGGTAGCTAGGTAGTTATAGTTAACGCTATCTCTGCTGAGCTCGTTCACTTACGTACTAACAATGGCATTCTGTTAAACAAAAGCCATTATTACTTTTGTGCCTGAGCGCGTGGCCTTTGTGCCTGAGGCTCACACACAATAGCCACGCGATCAGGCACAAAGGCCACGCGCTCAGGCACAAAAGAAATAATGGCTTTTGTTTAACAGAATGCCATTGTCAGTACAGGCAAGTAAACGAGCTCAGTAGATAGACCACATATATATCCAGACAAGATAAACAATAAGGATTTTCAGTGGAACAGTACATTGTACAACATGGGGCGTAAGTTAAATAATGCAAACGAGAGTATAGTTTGCAATATTATTACGCCCCGAGTTACACACAATGTTTTTCATCACACTTGCGATACAAAAATGAAGTATAAAGACAAAAAACTGTTAATTATGGTACTAGAAACTTCATAACTCCCTAGGGAAAACGCTTTTTCTATAGTTCCCGCTAAGCCTGCGTGCAATTCCACATTTACTGAGCGAGTGTGATGGAAATTTATTTTACTGGCATTGACAACCAGGCGTTGAAAGTCATCGAATGTCACCAATGTAACCAAAAAGAAAATTTGACAACGGAGAAAACAAAATGTCAACTCCGAATTGAGTGTGAAATTGTGAATACTGGTTTGCCCATGACGAGCCGTGTGCGATGCACGCTGCGATGGTAACATTATGGCAGCAGTAAATTCACAAGTCTCGATGACGGCCCGGCCGCGGGCGCATCGTGACCCGACTCGGTGCCTCACTTCTTATTATTTACGATTTTTATTATGCCGTAAAAATGCGCGAATTCTTACAGCCTCGGCACGCCTTGGTCGCGCGTGTAGCGTACCGTTCCCAACTCGACCTATTAAATCTTAAAGTTTTTTAAAGGCTGGTCTAATGAGGTAGTTCTAAAGGTTAATTTTCATATGCTTTCATGTCATACGATAATTACTACCAAACGTTCCTTAAATCTTGGTTGTATCAGTACTTCTATATACATTAACTAATGTGTCAGTCGTAATAGAAAGAGTAGAGCTCAATTACACAGGACCAGGGGTCGGAAACCGGTATTTGCTCCATACAAAAATACCGGTATTATTACGTTCTTTTTCGTTCTTTTGTTTATAATTTCATTTTTAATGGGACGTTTTAATAATGCAAAATTGTTTCCTAAATACATGATTCAGTCCTACGTAATGAGCATAAAAAAATTCAAAATATTGGGCTATTTCGGGGTTTTTAAAAAATACCGGTTCCGAGCCCTGCACAGGACAATTCAGGCCGAGTCATACAACATACTAGGTACTTGTCATCAACTTCAAACCTTCAACATGAACAACAAAACAATAGCACTTGCGAACTTACTTATACGTATCTATACGCATACAGATTTAAGTTTTGTATAGAAGACTTCCACCCGAGTATCCCCTTCAGTGACGGGCGGTTCCGAAAATGGGCTAGAATAATATGATGGAATTACGGGTGTATCTCGGAATTACCCGATATTCAGATATTTTGAGTTACCTGAATATACCTAGGAAGCCGTTTTTAATTTATTTTACACTGTAGACCAACAGTGCCGTTTCAATAATAATGTAATTTTTTTCTAGTCAATGTCAATATTATTTTGGCTCTTATAGCAAGTCGTAATGGGAAGAGCTCAATTGAGGTACCTAACATTGCAGCTCGGGCCGAGGTAGTGAGACGAGCCGGGGACTCGCCGCGGATGCACGCGTCGATAGCCGCTTCGTGAGCTGCCAGTGCTGCCACATACTGCATAAATCTGCACTCTTAACGATAGGTATTTAAATAATACTTTCACTACGTACCTGCCGTACCTATTTAAATAACTACGTATTTTCACATTATGAAGGTATAAGAAAAAAATATATGATGTACATAGAAAAATAATTAATGCAAAAAAGTAAAACTAAATTATAACAAATACAATATTACCCCCCACTCTGATTATCCCCCGGACCAAATGTGTCAAAAATACTGGCGGCATTACCTCGCTGAATGGCCAGGGATATCTTTTGGACGAGGAAAGAACCAGAGCGAGGGTCGCCGCCCCTTTCTCTTAAGCGTCGCCCTATATCCTTAATAAAGGCTTTGGCCTCGGTACACCAAGGTCCAGCCGTCTCGACGGCAACCGGGACAAAATCATACACCTGTTCAAGGTTCGCGTACTTGCTATGCTTGAACCTAGCAGCACTTTCAGCCGCTGCACCTGCCTTGTTCACCGTGCGCGCGAGATGAGTGGGAGCAAAAGTACTTACACACGTGGCATCCCAAAGTAAGCTGCGGCCCTTCGCCCAAGGAACAAGCGTAAGGCCGTCCGGTCTCTTACCGTCCAAACGACTTAGACCCTGGGGCTCCATGATGCATGGGACGTTCGCCGACACCAAAGCTCGCCTTATTAAATCGTTAATGGCACAGTGCCTGGGTATCCTACCCACACACCGCAAGCAGCTGAACCCGTGGTGTCCATCCGCCTCCACCATTACCCCACACTTACACTGATGTGGCTCACACACCTTGCCCCCAATTCTTAGTACAATCGCCATCCGTAATGTGTCATTATCAAGTAAGGTTCCCATGTGTGGTGTCGGCAAGGCATGTAACCATGCCCCGGACTCAGGTTCCCTAACAGCCTTTAGCCTGGCAACGTCTTTCCCCACGGCACCCTCCAACAGGCCCTTATGCCACTCACGGCACAAAATATCATCCCATAGTCTTTGTGATGAGGGGTTCTCTGGTCGTTCAACTCCTGCAAAGCGAAACGACCACTCGGAAAGAGCCTCCTGAAGAAATGTAATACAGATATTGCCACCATCGAAGGAAAGGATTCTAGTGGCAAGACCTGATGCCGCATGAGATGATGCTAGGAAAGCTACCAAACCGACGTCACGCATGCAACGTACCCCCAAACCCCCATATCGAACAGGAAGTGATGCCTGGCGCCACTGTGGTTCATTAAAGCTGACATTCAAAACACCCTCTAAGCCTTGCCGAAGCACACGATCAAAAACCTGTACATCTTGATCAAACCTCCAAATCGGTGCAGTCCTCAAGAGATACGTCACACGAGGCATCGCAAAACAGTTTCGAAGTAAGATTAGTGAAACGTGCGCCGACAAGTGTTTAAAATGCACAAAAGCAGACTCAAGCGCCTGGGTTTTAGCCTGAACCGCCGAACACACCCCGTCAGGAAAAATGGGTGCTCCTAATAACGAAAATGAAGTTTTGTTCAGCAGCCGGAGACCTGGAAAAACCGATTGGAAGTTGGGCACGGAATCTAATGCTAAGGTACCACATGGATACAGCTCACATTTGGTGGAATTTACCTCCAACCTAATTGATTGCAAAGCCGGCAAGAGCCTACTCACATCATCCAGAACTACATTAGAGCTTCCACCAATAGTGCCATCATCCAAGTACCACACATTCAATGGTGACTGCAATGCCGTTATACAATTCTGCATCGCAAGGCAAAATACCAGAGGACCCAACGGATCTCCTTGTTGAGCACCTACCTGCGAAGAGATCGTGCTGTCACCAAAGAACAGGTTACTCGGAGAGGAATAGCACTGGAAAAGAAAGGGATACAAAGCTGGAACACGTGTTTTTACCTGTTCCAAGATTGTATCCCTTTTTACCGAATTAAAGGCGTTCTTGATGTCAAGCTTCAATATAACGGTATCGCTGTTCTCGCGAGACTCAGCAAAATGCCTAGTCGCATGAATTGCCGCCTCGCAATAAAGGTATAAGAGGGTTTCACCAGTGCCGCTACCTGTTTGTTTTTTATAATAATTATAATCTTTAAAAATCCTACACATTTGAAATGTTTAAGGCAATTGATGAAAATGTCTTCAGGATCCCCGTTTTTGAATAAATCGATAGCTACAGCACAACGTATTGCAGTTTCTGTAGTACCCTACATAACATATTTATGATCAAATATATGTACTTACCAATAGATACAGAAGTCGCCAATGAGGAAATGACGAAGAATATTTTTATTTGTGATAAAACTGTATTTTGAAGTCATCAAGTACTTACTCATCGAGGCCTCAATAGCATTGTCTTATAACCAGGCATCGTAAACTGCGAGCGAAATCCATTGAAGTACTAGGGTTGTCAAAGTACGTCATTTCAATGGATTTCGCTCGCAGTTTACGATGCCTGCTTATAACAGAGTTGTCAGTAACGGTCGTTATCAGTTCCATCATGTAAGTAGTTATATAATTTATAATCACTAAAAAATATTAATTGAATCTTTGTTAATACGAGTATCATCCGTCTTATATAAAACTAAATGCCAATATATTTTGTACTTTTAAAACGCAGGCAAAAATACAAACATCCGACACAGGTTGAATTGAAAAAAGTGTATTAAATCGAATAATTAAAATGAATATCAAAGACATTTCTCTAATTCTGACTCCATTGTTATAGCGTAAGTAATGAGTAGAATAGAGCGCTACCTTATAATATTAGGTTAGTTCATAATGAAACTAGGAACTGCACTGAATTTCTCGTGAGATCCTCCGTTGTTGTCTATTGTATCTCAAAACGTGTTTTATATTATGCATCTGATTCTTATAAAACATAGGACTTAGTGGTTATTTCATTTTATTTACTTTTAAGAGATTACACATTTTCCTGTTAGAAGCCTGGAGCGGAATTATGCTAGTGAGATGCAAGGTTTGCCACCGACGTGGTATAAAAAAGGTGACATCAAATTAATCTCAATTGTGTAAGTAACATACGCCGTTTAATATTTATGATCAATTGAGTTTTTTTTATTTGCTACCTATCCCTCCCGTTCTTATAAATTTTATCGAAATTAAATAAGGTCAATATTGGTAAGTGTGACATACTTTTGTAAAAGTTTACTTTGAACACATAAATCAATATCATAGTTGGATTTCTAACTGTGCCCTAAGGTACAATAAAAAAAACATTTATTTCGGACCACAGAAATCCATAATAGGTTAGTCGAACATGTACATGCAGGCACTTAAAACTATGTTAGATACAATTAATTATTACTTAATTTACTACTCTTACTAGATATCTACATTACATACGTAGCTAGGGAACGATGCAGGTTCGACCAGTGCTGCATATAGCGACTATCGAGCCTACCCGCTATCACACTCAGGAATCAGGATACTGTTGCTACTACTGTCAAGCACTGTGACGCGTCGCGGCAATATGGTACCGTACGGTATGGTATGGTATATGGTATGGTTCAACTTTAGCTGAAATCAATGTGTTTTATGTTCGTTTGATGATTTAAAGGTGGTATTTTAGGTCTTTAATGAAAGTAGAGTCAGGGTCACACTTCCCCAACAAAATGGGATAAGTGTGACTACTTTGTTAATGATACTAAACGATGATAATTTAGAAATTTTGATCTATACAATACGTTATCATGATTTATGATAAAATATAATCCGGGGTAACGGTGCCATATATGTTCCAACTTGGGGTGGAAAACCTTTTTGAATTAAAAATGCACTTTTAAGAAAAAAATATTTACGACTGAAAACAAAAATGTGAACAAAACAAAAATGACCTTCTATTTATAGGAATAAACACACTTCATAACGCTGTGGCGCTTGTTGTTCTAGCCGGCGAATTACGGTTATTAGACTTATTAGATAAAGATGAAACATAATACATAGGTACCGGTGAGATAAAAAATAAGGTAGGTTAATTAATAATTAATAATTAACCTTAATTAATAATTCCACGCAGACGAAGTCGCCGGCAAACGTTATTAGTCATTGATGATACAAGAAATGATTGTTACAACTCGTATTCAAAAAATTGTGAGATTTCAAAATGACGATAATCTCAAAATTGCTTGACAACGTCATTTTTAGTAATAAATTACAATGAATAGTTTATTTACTCATGACAACAGATTATAGCAGTATCAAAATCTCAATTATTTTACGTAATATGAAGGTCAGTTACACTTGCCTCGTAGCTACACTTACCCGTACTGACCTTACGTGGTTGAAGAGGCCTACTTGTCACTTGACTAAATAGTCGTAATGGCCAGTTTTTTCTATATAAGTACGAGTAAAATTACTTTGCGCCTTTGCGGCAACATATCTTATCGCTTTGTTTCTATTTGTCCCTTTTAGCTATTCCGACCGTGGCTAGATCATAATTAAATTTTGCGAGCGTAGAAAGCTTTTATACTTTCATAAATTTCGTGTCTAGTATGGAACCAACTGTATTCTATTTCAGTTCCTGCTTCGGATTCTTTTCCAATGCAATGTTAACCGGTATGCCTAATATGAACCAAATAGTACAGAAGACTATTCAAAGGTAAAATGGAGCTAGTGTAGTAGTTATAAAACTTTTTAATCATCTACATTTGTACAAATTCTTGTAAAATATACATACCTATTGCAAAAATTCTCAGTAAACAACTTAGAGTAAGCAGTCGAAGACGATAGTAAACACAGCATTTAAGCCTAATATGGACCAAATAGTACAGAAGATAATTCAAAGGTAATTTTTTTTTGGAGCTAGTGTAGTAGTTATAAAACTTTTTAACCATCTACATTTGTACAAATTCTTGTAAAATATACATACCTATTGCAAAAATTCTCAGTAAACAACTTAGAGTAATAGCAGTCGCAGACGATAGTAAACACAGCATTTAAAACATAATTACAGGAAACTCGTCTCTTCATCCGTCTTTATGTTATAAGATTATGCTTTCAATAAATCACATTTTTATGACACTGCTAGTAAGACCTAACCATAATATATTTACCTTCGCTTGTAATATTATCACCTTATAGGAATGGCAACGTAAGTTGCTCTCTCTCATTTATAATGGGTACAATATTCCATAGCATTATTGTATATCTTAGTTTTCGAATTATGCACACTCAGCCAACAAACCATGGCGAAACTCATTCAATAGGGAGTATTACTGCAAAATTCTGCCGCCTGAGTGCAGCACTAGCACCTATCGAAATAACTTAAAACAATAAATAACTAATATTGTCTTCGGTTACGGTTAGTGTTGGATAATGTTGGACATTCTGAGTATAATATGTCTTGAAAAGATGTGTCCCGCCGAGTTTGTTGCCGGTCCCATATTGGGATACCCTCCTACAATTTAGGAGGGAATTAAATCTTCTCGGGTCCGAGGTGTAAGGTTGGAGCCGGCATAGTTTTTATCGCGTATATATATATATATCTTTATTTGAAAATAATTGTGGTGTATAACTAGCCTTATGAACCGATTTTGCATGTACAACCAGCCTTAAAGTTTATAGTCTATGATTGTTCTTTATTTTTAGTATGTAGGTATTTTTGCACTTTGTAATTTTTCCTCAGTCACCCGTTGACCACCCTTTGCAGCGTTCGAAACCACAGAATAACTAATAGTACTCGAAACGTCGGGATGTATTATAAATTCAATATACGCGATATAATCCGTTTTCATAGTTTTATTTCAATAAATAACTGTTGGACTAGGCAGATTGGAGTAAATGAGAACCTATCTAGTCTTGTACTAATATGACAGTGATGGTATACTGGGCATGTATTTTCAATCGAACTCTCACTTTAGTATCTGATATATAAAAACAAGTGTTGCTTTTAACCTTTGGGTGAAAGGGGAAATGGCAGTCACTAGTGCCTGTGCTAATTCATAGGATTAGGTTGCCGAGCCGACACCGGGCTCCCTTTAGTGAGCTGTGGCAAAAAGCCAGAACAAAAGGATTCAAGTATCATACCTTTAGTGTCGTACTGTATTTACGTCACAGGGTTGTCAGCATAGCAAAATCCGTAAAATAGCACCGGCACGCCCTCAAATCCGACGACGCTTCTCTTTCCGCACAGATTCTACAATGTAGGAAATTGCATTACTTAGGTTCTATCGATGTGTGCATCTCAGTATAGCGTCGCTAGTGCCAATGCTCCGCATAATAACCGAAGTCCAGAGATCTGGTTTAATGCAGAGGCAATAGAGCGAGTCAACATAATTTTCAGGCTCGCCGCAGTTTCCTTTGTATGTTACGTCCGTCGTATTAACGAACTTCTGGTTCAGTTGGGACTGCAAGGTAAGCTTGATGCACGACAGGTGTTAGAGCGAGCAATTCATTAGGGTGCCTTTTAAGTTGTATCGTTTGTAAAATCTAAAAACAATTTCAACCTCAAGTACTATTCCTTGTTATTCTAAGAACTCGCCGTGATATTTATTACACTTTTTCATTCGGTCGATCCAATTTTGAAACTACTTATTCCACTCCGAAGTTAGAGGCTCCAAAATGACCGTTTTGTCTACGTCAACGAAGACATTGCTTGATTTTAGGGAAAGTAGGTAAAGAAATCATTAGGGCTCAAATCAGGGCTGTACGGTGGGTGGTCGAGAATATCGACGTTTTGCTCTTGTAATAGTATTTTATACAATCGTGATATAATAGAGAGCTTTTCAGTCGAGTACCGTGTTTAAAAGTAAGTTAATTTAAGGTATGAGATTGAAAAGCTTGATTATATCACTATTGTATACAATACTTTTTCTACGAGACAAAAAAATAATACTTTCAACTAGTAGAATCATACCACCAAACCAAACCAAAACCAAAAGTACCTATACAGCTAAGATACGCGAGCTGCCGCAGCCCGCGATACCTTCATACTCGTGCGCGCCCCGGCCGCGGCCGCCGCGGGCCCGGCGCCCCCGGCGGGTTGGTCAACGACACCTCCTCGTAACTCATGAGGCCCTGGTACCTGCTCCGCGCTAAATTCAATTTTAAGACAGTTTTTTTCTCGATTTTGGCCACCGTAGCCTATGGAGACTAACAAGCAACGCTAAGCGGTTTTCGTAGGGTATGAATGTTGCTATATAAAGGGTGTCACATGCACGTTGTTGACTTATGAAGCAATTGTTTCTACTACAACATAAAATAAAATGTTTTTGTTGGCCAACCAATCACAAAGCAGTGCGACGCAGCAGCGTGTTTAAGTAGGCTAATTTGCTTTGAATCGAGTCTCCTTAAACAAGAAATATTTTATTAACCCTTAAATGCATGATTTTTTGTATAACTTTTTAATAAATTGAAATAGATGTGTCATGTTGTATAGATTGAGGGAATAATATTTTGGATAGCTGCATATTGAGCCACGGACCATCAAATATACGATGCATATATACATCATTATGCATTTAAGGGTTAAAATGTATGAAGTTCCATTTTCAAAATTTTTATAATTCACTAAACCGTATCGATAAAATTCTTATGCTTGAGTCGGAAGTGCCATAGACTATACAACGTTGAAAAGAGTAAGGTTGTAGTGTTGCGTGTGAAGTTGTAATACACAGACGAGTAGAAAAAAACGTAATTATTTGCCGGGAGGTGGAGATGGGAGGCGCGTACCATATTACGATGTTTTCGGTTGATTTTTCGGAATTCACTAACACGATGGTGATCTTCTAACACGATGGTGGCAACGCGTCCACTTTTGGCGACAATCGAGGCGACCATTTTTTTAAGTACTTTTTGAGTACTTCGTACGGACTAAAATATTAAGAAGGATTTGTTGCTGAAGGTGTAAAATATTTTTGATGTATTTTTATAAATAGTGGTTTATTTACTCTCTTTTAAATCTGGTCATGTGCCCACCAAAATAAAATAATAATAATAATAATAATTATTATTATTATTTTATTCATTTAAAATAGTTAAAAAACTAGACTAAACAAAAACACATAATTTTAAAACTTGACAACGCATTTTGTTAATACTTAAAATTACCTCTATAGGCATATAAAAAAATTGGTGTGTCGTGGAACACTCACTTGGAATGAACAAAGAACTGCCATTTATCGACACACGATCAAAACTAAAAATGAAAATGTATAAAAAAATCAATTTTTTTAAATATATATATATATGGATAAATTATTTTATTTTTTATTATTTTAGAACGCCATATGACTTTGACCCATGTTCTTTCACTGATATGTGTCAAAATTGTTAAATATCAAACGGTGTCATAGGCCAAAGGTGTGGCGCCATCTATACGAGTATAACTTTTTCTTGATATTCCGAGACACGGTTTTTCCTTAGAATTTACTTATCTTATAGGGAGTTACATATACATATATCTTTGGAACGAAGTTAAGAAAGGGTGGTGACCTGTTCATAATCAGTTTTGTTCATTTACGTCCATTTATGTTCAGGTATGTTCAGTTCTGTTCTGTTATGTTGTTATGTTCATGTTCTTCGTGTCCGTGTCTGTGGCCATGTCCGTGTCCGTATCCGTATGAATGTGTCCGTCATCCTTATCCTCATTTTCCTTCTCCTTCTTTCTCAATCGTATGGCTTATGACGGCAAAATCTTACACTTTTTTTTTCACCTAGCCCGCCAACCGTCCGATAAGGAACTTCGTTCCAATTGTTCAAGTAACTATCAGACTCGTATTTGTGTATGTATGTATGTATGTAAGTAGTAATTTGTAGTATGTAGTAATTTAAATCAAAAGTATATATATAGTCTCGAATTCTTTAAAGCGAAAATAAATGTGTATTATTTCTTCAGCAATAACAAAACATGGCAGGACGGCTGGAGCCCGCCTGATAAGCGCCGCGCCGTCCGAACGTCTCGACGTCACGGTATTATACGAAAACCCTTGTAACCTCTTTAATCCTGATTAATGGGAAAAGGTTTTGCTGGTAAAATCTATATTTTTCTCTAAAACGAATGCCCCGGTTTTTAAATTTTGAAAACACGATAGGCCACTTAGCGTCCCGTGTCGTCGACGATCGTAACTTAGCACCGTTCGATACGGCTGCCATATCGGCTCGTTCTTTTTCGGTGCGATTTAGTGCGCGGCGCCCGCCGGGGGCCTACCGCTCGCCCGGAAAGATGCTCAGCGATTTATTTACTGTCCATTGCATTCGGGAGCGTGCCCACTGTGGCCAGTATTTATGTTACTACGCACTGCCCGCGCGAATTCAACAATACGCAGATACATTTTAAGCGACGCCTCCCATGCCACGCATGCCTCGTATATTTTTCAAATCTCCATTTTTATCTCATCGTATCCTCTGTATTCAGTATGTCAGATATATATTTGCCGTTTATTCGGCACTTACTGAGCAGTTTTCCGTTGTCTGGTGTCCTGGATATTGCGGCCTCGAGTTCAGTTTGCGTGGAAAACATTTCACTACATATTTATTAGTACAGCGGCCAGATGGCCTAAAACACCATTCGATGTGACTGTACAGTATACTTCCGACAAGTGGTATCGTTGTGTTCGGTAGAGTCTACTGAATACGAAATGAGAACTTGTCACGTTCTAAGAGTGTGGGGGGGGGGGATAACTGTGACGTCACAAAATCGGCAGTACAAAGTTTTAACTTTTTTCTTTTACCATGTGGGTTTACCACATACCATGTGGGGTACCAAATGAAAGGGCATTGTGAGTAGATTACAAATATATAACATAGTCTAACATTTTCACTACTTGGTCTTACAAATTATTAGAATACGCTCAAAAATTTCACAATCCTGAGTTGATTTTGAACTGCTCTAAATTGAAAATGGCTGAATGGATTTGGATGGAGCTGGTATTGTGGAGCGCCAGACCAGAGATAAGAACAGTACTCCATATATCCTTTCTTTCTTATTTCATTTATTATATAATTACATGAGGTAACTATTAGCCAAATCCGTTCGTTATCGCTTTCGGTGCAAAAGTGCCCATAATGCTCACGGCATTACCGCATTGGATTAAATAAAATATAGACATGCATCGGTTTTAAAGTCTCATAAAAATCACATAAAAACGACAAAATCACATTGCTCTTGTGAAAATGTTTGATAATTTAAAAGAAGTTCTACTTATTTTAATAGTGCTGTAAATAGATACTCGTAGGAACAGTCAGCAAAACCATTATATTAGCACACCTGCATACATATTTGTATGCAGAGATGCTAAGCTAATAACAATAATAACTTTGCTGACTGTACGTTGCCTGGCCCCCTTATTCATAAAACATAGCACCCTCTTACAAACCTATGTTATTTTTGTCTCTTTCTAACAAAAAAGAAATCAAAATGACGATTATGAACGGTTTGTTAGATTTGACAGACGTTTATGAATAACGCCATTAGTCTTTCAGTCTTGGTTAGTTAGTACTCATCATCAATTATCTCTTATATTCTTACTAGCTTTTGCCCGCGACTTCGTCTGCGTGGACTTAGTAACGGCACTTAAAGTAAGTAAAGCGCCTGGAAAAATTCTCATAGCAATTATTCAATTTGAGCATATTATATATATAAGATAAGGTAAGATAAGATAAATAGGATAAGAGAAGAGAAGAGAAGAGAAGATAATTTTTTGGGGTCTCCGGGACTCAAACTACCTCAATACCCAATTTCATGTAAATCGGTTTAGTGCTTATTGATTCCCCATACAAATTTCCACCCCCCTTTTCACCACCCTAAAGGGCGATTTCTGGAATAATCACTACTCTATGTCCTTCCCCGGGACTCGAACTATCTCTACGTCAAATTTCAACTCAATCGGTTCAGCGGTTTAAGCGTGAAGAGGCAACATACAGACAGACAGACAGAGACTTTCGCATTTATAATATTAGTATGGATATTGTTTTGATTATGATAATTGACCGTAATATCAATTAAATTGAAGTGCTCCCTTGAACCGGTTTCAGTGTTCTTTGGTTAGGTGTTACAAAGTTGCCGAGATGACCGTTCGTTTCGTATAAGATAACTAATGTATCGGCAAGAGATACACACGATTTATTGTTACATAAACCGTACATTTAGAAACGATAAGTTTAAATTTTATGTAGGTACTTAACGGTAAAAATTCATGTAAAAAGCTTGTTATTGAAGTCGAAGCAGATAAACAGCTGGTTTTATATGGATGCTCCCTTTGTTACTTTACTTTAGGGAGGAGTGTTCAGATTTCGAGATTAGTTCACTTTGTATTTAGTCTGGGTGTAGTCCAAAGTTTTTCTTCACGAGAATCGAATTCCCTAACTGGTAAATGCGGCACAAAGGCCGCTTCCAGTCCGCATCGGACGGCGCAAACCCGTTTTTAGGATTCTATAGTGTATGACTAAATAAACCGTCATAAAAAACCGTTTAATTTTTTGTTTCGCCATGTCCGTCTGGCTATCCTTCTGTCTTTTGCCGGTCTTCTTTCGTTTTTGATATCATATTTAAGGTTTGCTTAATTTATACGTAACGTACGTAGATGATTGCAAAAAATACCTACGTACAAGAGCGTTGGTTCTCCGTGTCCTTTTGCTATCTCTCTCTCTCTCTCTCTCTCGTTGTCATTCTTTGTTTTTTTTTACTTTGTTTTATTTCCTTAAAACTATTTAGATAGTGTTTCCTCTCAGTACGCTTTCAGCAGTTTGTTTTTAGTTAAACATTGTTTCCTTATCCGTTCGAGGATGGCAAACAACTGATTTGGGATGCTTCTTAAGTTTTTACTTTGTCTAGGAGTCGCTATGAAAAGACTATTTTTAGGTTGATGTGACAATGTTTAGAAGAAACCGTTGTCTATAATACCGCGCGTAACAGTATGGTTTCTACTTTTTCTTCACTTTGTGTCATGACGTACCAAAGCACAGAACGGTTTAGCTTCAGTTCCAATTACTCGTTGGAATCGTTGTCCACTGTAATTGGATTGGGCTGGCAACCGGACTTGTTGGCATTTTAATTGTGCTATTGTGAGGCCGGACACCATCGCCGCTCGCGTCGTCGCCGCGCCGCACCCGATAGACAAACCGCTTTTTATTTCGCACATTCAGTCACACTAAATTAACCATTAACTAATCAGAAGAAACTTAATTACATATATAGGTACTTATTAGTCTGATTAAATTTTCTACTCTATTTTTATTTTATCCAAATCTCTCGGCAGGACGGTTGGCTCCCACGGTTTAATTATAAAACAAACAAATCCACGTGAGAAACTAGCTCGGATGCTGAAGCGTCAAAAATTTCGTCAAGGAGTTAAGATGCGGCGTTTTAGGAAATCGAGACATTAATGGAATGACTGACACGTATTGTTGGGCTGATTTCGGGGAATCTTGATGTGTCTCAAAATGTAAGGAATCTGGGATACGATGGTATTTATCAAACACCTTCTCGGTAATCGGCAGTTCATTTCACAAGTTTTCTTATTAGGTATTAACTAAATAGATCAAATGATTATTCCAAAGTAATGTAAAGTATTTGAGAGGCCGCGTCAAACAGGAGATAAATGTGTCATTATCTATAAAAAGGGACCTTATTGTCAATTCTAGTTTCCGAGATAATCGCACTTTAGTAAATCTCCGGAAAAAAATTTTTTTTCTTTTTTTACTTCATATTAATGAACAGTCTAAATATTGTTTTGGCAGAGACACACTGTAATTTTATAAGTTAAATTACAGTGTAAAGTTTAGTATAAAAGGGCCTTTGTTGTCAATTGCTCTTATTGTGTTGACATAAGTCACCCAAATCTATATACCTATATAAATGGAATGTGTTTTGTAAAAACAGTTTATCAGAAGGTTTGGTATCGTAAAAACCGGCCCAGTGCGTGGTGGACTAGTGTAAAGTTTAGTATAAAAGGGACCTTCTTGTCGGTAGCTGTTAGTTACTGTGGTCAGACAAGTGACGCAAATCAGTATAGATATGGAAAATGTTTTTGTAAAAACTGTCTATCAGAAAGTTTGATATCATAAAAACCGGCCAAGTGCGTGTAGAACCATGCATGATGGAGGGTTCCGTATCGTCTTAGTACACTAAAACCCGCTTATAAAAAGTATTCTGAAGGGACCATATCAAAAATGCGTCATAAGCGAAAACGCATATTATTTAACCATTGAATACATACAAGTAGCAAAAGGACATACAACATAGCATATTACGTGGGAAATTGTATTTAATGAGTACCTCTACCAGTTAACAGTTGCTACTACCTATATACAAAAAATCCACACTAGCAAAATGGCGTATCTTTGCGCCACTTACGTCTTTATAACAAGAAAATAAGTTTTTGGAAAATATTTTTCATTTAAAATAGTTTTTTACCATGTTGGCTACGGAACCCTAAAATTGTGTACATACATGGTTACAAAATTTGCTTCAAATTTAGAATCTGAGTGTATATTTTAACTTTAAAACTTCCGTGAGACTCAAACATATTAAATTATTTTAAAATGGGTCACTAACGTACCTACGGGTCTGAGTGTATATGTTGATATGCATACACATACACTGGCTTCGCTTTTCATAAAACCACACTCCTGTTTTAAGGCCTCTCATTAAGTATCAGTTTCATAAACTACTTATTACTACTACTATTATTGCTAAAGAAAATTACAGGTTTCTATAATATTATACGGTTCTAAAATAAAAATGAAGACAATTTTACTTAAATTTGCAATAGATTCGAAATTACGTAACTAAATATTTAAAGTTCGATAACAAGGTCCCTTTTCAGAAATGTATGGTTACATTAGTTACTTTTTACTTAATTTTACCTTTGATTTTGAGACTGAAAAACTATTATATTTAGATTTTATCGACCCGATTCGATCTCTTTTGACCTTATTTAAGCATAATTCATACATACGGGTGTTGATTTTTATTTCTTATTGACCTTTGTACGCTATAAATTTAGTTTTGTTTTATTTTTATTTTTCTAATACATGAATCGTTAGCTTATTGTTTGTAAATTATGGGAACACTAATAACTCCATATCGACAATAAGGTCCCTGTCGGTAGATAATGAGTAATGACACAAATAGCTAACTAATAAGTGAAAATAATAAGTAAAAGTATTTCATTAAAGTGTAATATTATGTGTCGTGTCGTCACTTTTTTGTTTTATTCGGAGTTTTGTTTTATTTTTGCAACATAATAGTAACCGGCGCGTCGCGACTGCTTTGGAATATTTTATACAAATTTTAGAAACAAGAACAAGGGCCGAGTGACAGGTACACTTGTTCGTGTTGCTTATTTTTGCTTAGCCAAGTTTTATCGAATAGTAATCGTGAGGCACGGCATGTATTATAAAGATGAATAAATACAAATATTCTGGGTTTGGCGCAACTGCATGCTCCCAAATAGGAACTTTGGATGCCGCTTTAATGGAGTTCTGAAATTCTGAAGTTTGCTATTCGTTTCTATTATTGGGTACGTAAATATTTGTTTGTTGTCGTTAACTTAAATTTTACGCTCCAGTTATTAGGTGTAATATTATTTAAGGCAATTTATCCTGTATCCTTCGTACAGTCATAGTCATAGTCATTTTAGTCATATAACAATATACATTGCGTTTGAATTTCGCAGTGCTGGACATATCTTAAAATTTAGGAATAGTTAATATTAATTTATAACCAATAAGGTTATTTATCAATTTTCTTTCGTTGCAAACAAAAGTGACAGATGAGGCTCCCGAAATGTTCACATGATCTAAACAGCAGCTAACCGGTCGGTGTACCTTTGTCATTTGTTCTATTTTATTTTCTTGAATTTTTCGCGACCCACAGTCACTTTTAAAAATAAATTCTTTCCTCGTATTCTACGAAAAGGTATCGCATGCTTCGCCTTTGTATCACTTTTTATCACTGAACCTGTACTTTGTTTCGATTCTGGCATTATTTATTACCATTGAATTAGCTTTCGTAAAAATAAAATACCTTGAATGGGATCAATGTTGTTTGCTTTGTTCTGTGGTGATTCGAGTTGCTATGATAATCACAAGTTTCAAGGGATCTTTCCAATACGACTTGTACACCTAGGTTATCATTATCAGACAGTTATGTTTTATTGATTTTCGCAGAACGGAATTATCATTTTTAGACAGTTATGTTATGTTTTACCGGAATTATCTCAATCTCATTACTTATTTTGTTTTTAATATCACGTACTAGTCATACTTGTTATGGCCATTTTTTGCCCGGATGCTGCACTTCATGATAAAAGCAAGCCGCTTTGCACACTGCTAGTAGGGACCAAACTGAGTGATTTGACCCGCAGCAGCGCAAGTTTCACCCCTTAGGAACAGAGATGGCGCCACTTCTTTAAAAAATATTTCAAAAAATTCTACAAGCTAAACCAATGAACCGATTTAAATGTTTAATATCTCAAATGAAAGCTCATTATATACATTACTTTTAAAAATATACTCAAAAAATATATACTGATTACTTTCGACAAAAAACGGCATCTTAAGTTTTTTTTTTACTCGATTGATAGTTTTTACTTGGTTTCTCAAAAAAAATGTATGGAACATGAATAGCTTAATGCATGTATATATTACTGAATAAATAACAAGTATTATAAAAAGAACCCGACACCGATACCTCTCATACTTCACGAAATATAAAAGTTTGAATGTAAGTGTAAATTTCTTTAAAATATATTTAAAAAAATTCTACAAGCTTAATTATTTGACTGATTTCAATGTTTAATATCTCAAATAAAAGCTCATTATATACATTACTTACAAAAAAATACTCATAAAACATATACTGAACCCTTTTGGCAAAAAACGGCATCTTAAGTTTTTTTTCTAACTCTATTGATAGTTTTTACTTGATTTCTTTGAAAAAATATTATGGAACATGAATAGTTTAATAAATATATATATAGTACTGAGTATATAAAAGTATTACAAAAAAACCCGACACCCATACCTTTCATTCTTCATGAAATATTTAAGTTCAATTATGCACGTTCTTACAAATAAATACTTTAAAAGAAATCTTCTACCGCAGTAAGTGCACTGGTTTTAATATGAAATGTGTTATATGAAAAGAAATCACCCAATTTATTTTAATAAATAAAAAAAATATAAATAAAAACTGAATAAAGTTTTTTCCTGGTGGTGAATTACAAAAAAATATAACAAATCTAAAATTAGGAATTATTTTTATTTAAAGTGACTACATTTGTAAACAAAAAACTTAAATGTCCTCTTCGGGTTCATATTTATTTATTGCAATCATGGTTTTATAGGTATTACAAATTCTTGGTAGTTCCATATGGACCCCGTGGGGGCATAGCAATATTACATGCATACTTAGAATCTAATCTTAAATCTATGTGTATAATATAAAAGTAGGTCAATTTAGTAGTTTTTATACATATAAGCCGAATTGAATCAGATAATTGTCAGTGTATTAAATACAAAAATAAACGGGCAACTAATCATTATTAGGTGATGTCAAATTATATGGTTCACCGGTAGATGTAAAACTGAAAAAGAAAAGTCGTTTTGTTAAGTACTCGTACCATTCCAATACTACAAAATCACTGATCATACATGAACTGGTTGCTGTAGATTACTGTTGAATTATTTTTGTGCCTAGTTGATAACCATTAAACCTATAATTTTGTGCCAGACCTATAATTAGTGGTCAGCATGCAAAATAACCCTGGATTGAAAATTACATTAACTTACTTTTGATTAGTACAGCCACATTTGCATGATTTACACTGGGCTGTGCATGGCCAGCTGACGCGATGACACCCACAATGCATAGTTTCGCAGCCAGATTTGCAGCCACAATGGTCCAAGAGGCTTAATTGCGACCAAATCGCTGTAAATGCCGACCATTCCGGAGTCCAACTCTCTTTTTCCTCAGTCCATCCCCAAAAAGATGTACATGGTATGGAAACTTCTGATTTCAGAGCGTTTCCCCATATATGGCCCTCTTGGTAAGCTGCTCGAAGTGCATGTTTATAGAGAGCAGCTGATGTAGGTGGCAGGGTTGGCAGGTTCTAATTTCTCGGCCAAATCAGATTTGTTCCCTGAACGACGCCCTCCATTGACTGACAACGAAGGTGGACAAATTTGGTTTTCGTACTGGAAGAATTCGTTCAGATCAAGCTGCCTTTCTCTGGCCACTATAAAAAGACGGGAAAATAGGAGTATGTCAACTTTTAAGTTTTTGATTTTGTCAGTTGTCAGGTGTGTAACTACATATTTTAATTTTAGTATAAAGTAACCCTAGATTTGTGTTATTGTTTGGCCAAACGGAACACATAAACGTAAATGAAGTTCACAAATATTTGTTTGCTTCAAAAAACAAGCTTGTGTCAAGCCTGCTACCTACATCAGCTGCTCTCTATAAACATGCACTTCGAGTGGCTTACCAAGCGGGCCATATATGGGGAAACGCTATGAAACCAGAAGTTTCCATACCATGTCCATCTTCTTGGGGATGGACTGAGGAAAAAGAGAGTTGGACTCCGGAATGGTCGGCAGTTACAGCGATTTGGTCGCAATTAAGCCTCTTGGACCATTGTGGCTGCAAATCTGGCTGCGAAACTATGCGTTGTGAGTGTCGTCGCGTCAGCTTACCATGCACAGCCCAGTGTAAATCATGCAAAGGTGGCTGTACAAATCAAAAGTAAGTTAATATAATTTTCAATCCAGAGTTATTTTGCATGCTGACCACTGATTATAGGTCTGGCACAAAATTATAGGTTTAATGGTAATCAACTAGACACAAAAATAATTCAACAGTAAATCTACAGGCACAAAAATTATCCAACAGTAATCTACAGCAACCAGTTCATGTATGATGGGTGATTTTGTAGTATTGAAATGGTACGAGTACTTCTCAAAACGACTTTTTTTTCAGTTCTACATCTACCGGTGAACCCGAAGAGGACATTTAAGTTTTTTGTTTACAAATGTAGTCACTTTAAATAAAAATAATTCCTAATTTTAGATTTGTTATATTTTTTTGTAATTCAGCACCAGGAAAAAACTTTATTCAGTTTTTATTAACTAATTTTTTATTTATTAAAATAAATTGGGTGATTTCTTTTCATATGACACATTTAATATTAAAATCAGTGCACTTACTGCGGTTGAAGATTTCTTTTAAAGAATTTATTTGTAAGAACGTGCATAATTGAACTTAAATATTTCGTGAAGAATGAAAGGTATGCATGTCGGGTTTTTTTGTAATACTTTTATATACTCAGTACTATATATATATTTATTAAACTATTCATGTTCCATAATTTTTTTTTTATGAAATCAAGTAAAAACTATCAATCGAGTAAGAAAAAAAATTAAGATGCCATTTTTTGCCAAAAGTATTCAGTATATGTTTTCTGAATATTTTTTTATAAGTAGTATATATAATGAGCTTTTATTTGAGATATTAAACATTAAAATCGGTCGAATAGTTTAGCTTGTAGAATTATTTGGAATATATCTTGAAGAAATTTACACTCACATTCAAACTTTCATATTTCGAGAAGTATGAAAGATATCGGTGTCGGGTTTTTTTTATAATACTTGATATTTATTCAGTAATATATACATGCATTAAACTATTCATATTCCATACAATTTTTTTGAGAAATCAAGTAAAAACTATCAATCGAGTAAAAAAACAAACTTAAAATTCCCGTTTTTATCAAAAGTATTGAGTATATATTTTTTGAGTATTTTTTTAAAAGTAATGTATATAATGCGCTTTCATTTGAGATATTAAACATTTAAATTGGTTCATTGGTTTAGCTTGTAGAATTTTTTGAAATATTTTTTAAAGAAGTGGCGCCATCTCTGTTCTTAAGGGGTGAAACTGCCGCTGCTGCGGGTCAAATCGCTCAGTTTGGTCCCTACTATCACTGTGCAAAGCGGCTTGCTTTTATCATGAAGTGCAGCATTTTGTTCATAACAAGTATGACTATACATAAAGCATAAAGTTTATTTCTATATCGATATCATACTCATGATTTATAACATCTTCCATAATATGCATATAATCTAATATAAATCCTATTAGTTACTGCCAAATAGTATCAAAAAGTTGAGCAAAATCGAGAAGTTTCGACACCGGCCTATTAATTCAATTTTCGTAGAGTGCAGTATGACGGATACCAGAGAACATGTACCTGGGGCATACATCTATTTATGCTAGTTTATATCACTACTAAATTCTAGTTCGATTACTCATTGTGTTATCGTGACCCGTTAGTGTGGTGTTAAGATCCGCTGATTGCAAAATAATAGGGCTCGTAACAGACATAAATCAGCCAGTGCCTCCGGTCTTTGACTATGTGTCCGCTGTTACGATCACAAATAAAAATAAAGTAAAACTGCAAATATTGTACACGGTAAAATATGTATAAAGTGGGAATAATTAAAATAGTTTCAAACTGTACGACTAAGAACGGTTTGATGTTTTGTAAATCTACGATATCTTTTTTTAGAGATTAGAACGACTACATTTAATAGAAAATCTACAAAGAAATGATTCAAATAGGTCTATACAAGTTATGTAAATAGGTCTATCAATTATTTAATGACACACGTGATCTAGGTATGACAATTTTTTACCTTTTTATTTTGCGACGGCCAAAGTGGCCAATTATATCGTTCCACATTCTTATATTTTAATGTAACAAATGTGTGTTATTTGGTTACTTTGGACGTCACTATCTATTTGACGCTGTGTGTATAACTATCTGTTTTGTACCACTGGGAACTTGAGCTTGTAGTGATGTAATTGCAGCAATAAAGATCGAAATATGTTTTAAGAAGTAAGTAGCTAAGTATAATAAGCTTGTGATAGTCAGAACAAGTTCATTTTTATTGAATTACTTTCGCGAACCACTATCACGGCCTCTTTGTGGCTATGACTCGTGAAATCATTATGTGCATTACCACACAACGGTCAAATAAAAAATATCAATCAACTGTTGTAGTTGTGACTCACCTCACCACGCATTGGCAACTTTTATAGTAATTATTTAAGTATATGAAAGCGACCGATATTTTGATAACGTTGAGCCTACGTTTAATATTTTATCCGTGGTAAAATAAAAATATTATGAACAAAATTTTTGATGTAATTTGTGTTTTAGTACTTACTTATAAAATAATGCGGATGATGTTTTAATAGTGCGCATCGCAGCGTAGTATAAAAGCGCAAGTCTTATCTTCCTATCCAAACCCAAGACGAAAAAGTTAATTTAAAACATGGACTGTCCTTGTCACACATAAAAATATATTAAAAAGTTCGCGCTATCCCTCTCACTCACTTAAATATATCCTCATTATGCGGTCTCCATGATAAGTAATCTAGGGAACACACAGATATCATTACCAGTAATGCGAGTGACACTAATCGTCCATTCTCTATGATACCGTAACGTAATGTATGTTTATTGTCTACATTGAATTTTTTGTTCACCGAACTATTTAGTTCACCGTTGTACGTGTAATTTCGACTATAATTATCTTAACTATGCCTTATGATCATGCAATCATGTAAATTTTTAGTATTGCATGTGAGTGGCGCATTACAAAAGTAATTTACGCAGTGACACAAATTTGTCGTACCTTTTCGCTCTGAATCTAGAACGCCAATGATGAGTTCTGTATCGGACTCGATCGGTGCGGTGCTCTGAAAAAGGCCAAGAAGCTCACCGCCAAAGTAACGATGCTCCATAAAAGTGCATCGGTTGCGAACGTTCAATTAATTTAATCAAGCGTATTGATTAAATGTCAGGTACCCAATTAAATTATCGGCGGCGCATCGCGGGAGCGGTGGCAGCGCATTCTGAAGTCGCATCTACCTGCCGCCCTCGGGCTTCGCGTTTCAATTCAATTGCTATTCCAACACTTGACGCGTTATACAGGATGTTAAATCCAAATGGCGCAGTAAAGATAAATCAGAAACTCGCAAAGTTTTTTTATAAATTGTTCTCAGGAACCATGTTTAGGGAGATTTTTTTTTAAATGTTCCAACACTGGGGCGCAGTTTAGGTATAATTGGTATAAATTACGAAATTTAGCAGTTTCAATTTTTACAAATTTCGAATCCCTTCTGGATGTCATATTTTGCAGTTTTTTTCTTAAGGGGCCCACTGACTATCAGTCCGCCGGACGATATCGGCCTCAGTTAGAACAAAAATTTGACATTTCCGAACAACTGACAGGCCGATATCGTCCGGCGGACTGATAGTTAGTGGGCCCCTTAATACGCTTCTCGGTTTTTAACAACAAACTTAACTGTGTCGTAATATAATCGCTCATTACCCCATTTGAATTTGACATGCTGTATATGGGTGTAAATATTTTTGTTGATGTCGATTATACTCTCGCCATTGTAGTTGCCGTTCACCGTCTGTTTTTATTTTTCCATTCATTCTGATGTAGTTTACAGAGTTTAAGACGAAAGTGGAGGACACGCGCGAAATCGTCTTTTCATACAAACGTAGTCCTCATTTTCCTCTCTGGATACATATAAATTTTATTGAAAATATTTTGACACAGATTGTTGTATATCAACCACAGCTATGCCCGTACGTTCGATATTTTTTAAATGTTTAATTATTATAAGTTAGGAGCCTTTAAAAAATTGTATGAAATATGTTTTTCGGTCCTCTTTTTAACAATATTAAAAAAAATCGAAAAAAGAAACGTAGGGGCATAGCTATGGTTAAAACATCAAATTATGTAAAACTATTTTCCATAATGTCAATATCCAGAGAGGAAAATGGGGACTACGTTTATATGGAGAAACGGCCGTCCCGTTTCCTCTTAAATTTTGCTGTATCACTTATAACACATTATACTGTGACCTTCAACGAAATCGTTCTTATGGTAAAAGCTGTTTTAATGACGCCCTTGCACTATTTACAAAATAAAACCTCACCCGCAGCGACACAAGGGGAGGATTTCATTCCACAACCTGTAATTTTCTTATCCAGTTTTTTCTACAATACACCAAGATATTTATATAAATTATACCATCTATGAATAGCAAATAATAAAGTATAAACTGCAGCAATCAGTCGAATAAGGGTATTTTATACTTACTTGGCAGGAAGGATCACGATCGCTCCATACAATGTTTGCGTAAGATTGACAGCAAAATTGCACCTTTCAGACTCGGTCACATGTGCGTACATGGGTTCTAGGAAAGACGAACCTTGTGACCTCACCGATAGTCATTTACACTCAACATAATGTGTAGGTACATTTTGTGCTCTTCATTTCTTAATGATACGGTTCTAAATTAAATAGTTGCCAATTTTCAATATTTCGATCATCCATAATAGGTACGCCTGCAATGTTTGTTTTTAGGGTTCCGTACCCAAAGGGTAAAAACGGGACCCTATTACTAAGACTCCGCTGTCCGTCTGTCCGTCCGTCTGTCCGTCTGTCCGTCTGTCTGTCTTTCACCAGGCTGTATCTCATGAACCGTGATAGCTAGACAGTTGAAATTTTAAAATATTTATCAGTACGGTTTTTACTCACTATTATTTTTAGTCGCTTTTGGCGACATGTTTCGGATTCTTTGGGAATCCATCCTCACGACGACGCACAACCGCCGCGGACACTCGTGCCTGAGGATGGATTCCCAAAGAATCCGAAACATGTCGCCAAAAGCGACTAAAAATAATAGTGAGTAAAAACCGTACTGATAAATATTTTGAAATATGTCTCACGATAGTTTAAGTGCGATTAGTTGAAATTTTCTCAGATGATGTATTTCTGTTGCCGCTATAACAACAAATACTAAAAAGTACGGAACCCTCGGTGCGCGGGTCCGACTCGCACTTGGCCAGTTTTTAAATTTAACGTCTTAAAATCATTGCACGGGGAGTTTAATTGTTTTTTATGGTTGAATGACACACATCGGCGCCATATTCAACGTCAAACTGTTAAATAATAAACTATTAGTACCTTACCACGAACTTTAAAAAATGATGATAAACTTGTTCGTTTGAATTTAACTCAGATAATTATAGTCTACATATAGTTATCTCTCACAGAAGACAAAGTTAAGTCATCACGCTTAATTTTTGTCTCTACTTCTTTAACTTTCAAAAAAATAATTGAAGCACATTTAAATTTACACAACTCCGTCACGCCCGCAGATTCGTTTGAAACTTAATTCTGAGTGCTTTCTCAAAGCCCGATCTCGTTATGTGCCCGTGATTTAACTGTCTTGACACTTACAAATTTTATTCCACCTCTTGTGTTGCAGCTTTTAATGTGTAAATTTGATTTTCACCAAATTAGTCCGGGAGGGTTTTTGTGTAAGCGTATTGGTTTATGTCTGAGCGCTTTAAGGTTTAGAGGATTAGGAATGTATTTTATCTTTAGGTATATTCTCGCTGTATTGCTGTAGGACGACTTATTTTCCTCAGAATAGACGCTACCTACGGTGATTTGCTAGTAAAACCATAGTGTCCTATCCTTATGGAATTTAACAGTAAGATATACAAATAATATATATATTTGAGCGGTCTGGCCTAGTGGGTAGTGACCCTGCCTGTGAAGCCGATGACCTGGGTTCGAATCCCGGTAAGGGCATTTATTTGTGTGATGAGCACAGATATTTGTTCCTGAGTCATGGGTGTTTTCTATGTATTTAAGTATTTATATATTATATATATCGTTGTCTGAGTACCCATAACACAAGCCTCCTTGGGCTTACCGTGGGACTTAGTCAATCTGTGTAAGAATGTCCTATAATATTTATTAATTTATTATTTATTTATATATAGTTTAGGTCCATATATAGGTTACCTATTAATTTAAGGCGCACAAATGATACTTAACCGGCGAATTAAAACGAAATTGAAATATGTAAATGTATTGCCAGTGATAAAATAGGACTTTGTTCGATGCCGGCTGCACTCAACTTCACATTAATGATGTGTCAGAAACATAAGTTAGTTCTAGAGCTACGATGACGGACTGTGAAGCCAACAATGAAGCCCCAGCAGCCCCCCTCGCCCCTACCCCAGCTCCAACCCTACAGGCGGGGATACAGGATATAGAAGCCATGTTCGCAAGACTCATAACAACAGCAGCAACTCAGGGCCCGGAGGCGGCCAAGAGCGCGCTGAAAGAATGCATTACTCTCATGGGAGAGTAAGAAGAGTATAGATAGATAGAAGAAAGAAAAGGCCAACAACATAAACATTGGCCAAACAGACCGGGCTGTCGTAACAGTCCGCGATAGATGCAGTCAAATTGGGCTAAGCCCAGAAATGGCCTCCTCACACCCCTAATGGGGAGTGTAAGATGATATCAAGTAGATGACGGACTGTTAATAATCTTATAATGGTCAATAATGATTAGCACAGCGAATTAGCCGCCAGTTATCTGGTAGCGTGGGCGACGTCGCGCATACGATTACGTGTGCCTGGCGAGATGATGAGCAGGGCGCTCCGCTTGGTACCGGATACTATGCCCCTTAGCGCTATGTAGTCTATACCTAAGTTAATGTGAAAAATGTTCAGATATGTGTTGAAAGTTACTAGTATAAGTTGAAAATGACTAAATAGGTAGGTACTGTAGGGCGATCCTCGCACGCCTTTTTATTAAGGCCCTAAGTTTCCAACTACCCAGTAAAGACCTCCCCCTTCGACTTCCAATCCTCCCGATCAAGTGCAGTATCTGTTCAGTTGTTGAGAAATGTGTGTTTTTAAATGTATTAGTATTTAATTCTATAAGATTGCTTTAATCCATTTGGAAGTAATTTTATACCATCTACTATTTACCGAACGAAACCTAGATAGATACTTCGTTTAAGACCTTTTTCTTCTAACACATTTATTGCCATATTTGTCAGGTACAGATCATATCCAAATCAAATTTATAACCAATTATTATTATTATAATCAGAATAAGCCTCCTGGTAACTTCTTCTATGACATACTTAGTCAAATTTTCCATGGAGAATAGATTTCGCCTGCACAATATTTTTGTTTATTTGGGTACATAAACAAACAACAACAAGCTATATTATAATTGGTGCTATTAATGTAATTAAATAATTGCTAATTAATATACAAAACATAACGCGTATCAATGTGCTTCACCCCAGTTGTATAAAATAAGACAGTTGTTTGATTTTAAATCAAATGATACGTTGAAGTGAACAGTATTTTTTTTTGAGAAAATACCTCTTTTATTTTATTTAATAAAGGTAAGAGGAACGGAACCTTCTCATGAGTGGTGCACTTGGCTGGTCTTAAACTCGTTCCGTTGGCAGATAAGGTTGTTAAGGACGTGTCATTACGTATTATGATAACAGGTATTTAAAAAAAGGACCTTACAGTTTCTTTTTACGTTTCTGACGGACATTGCGTTTCTTGTACAAACTTTATTTGATTTGTTACGTTATGACAAGAGAAACATAGGTGTGCAAAATATCTATTTATTTGTAAATATATTGACAACATGAATCTCTCTCTGTTTTGTATAATTTTCTATTTGTGTGTGCTAACGAATAAATTATTTCTATTCTATTCTATTCACTACTAGTGCTACCAAGACTTTTGGATTCATAATGCATAATTCTGCTAAAACTAAAAGTGACGGATGAAAAGAGATTGCATGTAGCGGAAATGAGAATGTTAAGATAGATGTGTGGTGTGACAAGAATGGATAGGATAAGGAATGAGTATATAAGAGGAAGCCTATAAGTTGCATCTAAGTACTATCGCCTAGCGTGACACGGACATGTAATGCAGAGGGATGAAAGTCATGTGACGAGAATAGTATTACGAATTAATGTGGAGAGAAGTATCGGGAGAGGAAAACAAAAACCTAGGAAAAGGTGGATGGACTGTGTGAGAGATGATATGAAACGAATGCGAATGAATGATGAAATGACGGGCGAGAGAGAAGTATGGAAGAAAAAGACATGCTGCGCCGACCCCAAATGAATGGGATAAGGGCAAGCGAATGATGATGACTCAAAATAGGTAAGTATTTTCATTTTAATAAATCTCTACATATACTTTTCTTTGAAATATCTTGCAAATCTCACAGTAAAATTTACTTGTAATAAAATATATGAATAACTCTTTGACGCAATTCACATTAAATCACGTTTACAATGTGAATATATTTGTTTTTGTCATCAAATTTAGCCATGCAAAGGCACCCCTCCATGTAATTATATGTCCCTAACTTTAATTAATGATGGCAGGGACATCCGACTGCCACAACATGCCATTATAGGAATTATGTTATCGGCATAAAGATTAAAGTTGCGTGAGTAAAATTGACAATTGGCGCGAAATAAGGGCCTATGTAAAGCAAGGTATTTGTGGCGAAAGTCAAAATGTCGCAGTCGTTACATAAATACGGATTTTGCGAAATTACTCATCTTGATTTTAATTGATTCCTGTCAACAAATTACTAATGGATATTTTAAAATCATATACTGAAAGAAAATAAATGCCAATGAATGTTATATATTTCAAAAGCACTCAATTATTTTAGGAACAGGTAATTTAAACACGTCTAAGAACAAATAAAATTATTTTCTATGAAAATATTTAAATTCAACCTACAAATCGTTCAAGTGGACCGACGGTAGTCCTTCGTAAGTATTTTCGTATATACTAAATATTATAGTAATTACAAATTTAAATTTAATTTCGCTTACTTGTGTTTTTTTTTAACACAATACTTTTTTTACAAGACTATCTGATAGGAGCTAACGTACAAGTATACTATGATAAAAATAATTTCAACTTTAAAAAAATACCTGTAGCTAAGTTTGACTAGTCGGTTCATCAAAATACTGATTTAGCCATATGCCGGCTGCAAGGTATAAGTACACTTAAGCAGCGCGTAGAGCAATTTTCACGTCACTGTGCAGTTTGTCATTATGCATCAGGATCGTGACGCCTCGAGACAACTTGCAATTATTATGTATGTAAAAGAAATTCTTGCTGGCAGCGGACAAGGAATGACGTGCAGTAGTGGGTCAGGTGTGAAACAGACACAATTGTAGGCTATGGAATTTATTTATTTATTTGAACTTTATGGTGTAGATTGGGAAAGCTTATCCTTAGATGTATTAACACTAAATAAAGAAGTTTGAAACCCCATATCGGACACGTGTTACATAATTATGCTACCTAATGCTCTTTTGCTCGCATCCTGTATGTTTTTTCCATAATCTGTAAACGCCAATTATTATATACTTGTATCTTAACCTGTCTTTTGTACAATGAAGTGTTTATATACATATATATGCGCCATATTTAAGCAGACGGCGAACTGTTATATCTTGAGAACTGGGAAATATGTTTTGTTTTATTTTACTTTTTATAATTTTATTGTTATTGTTATGGACAGTCATAATCATAACTAAATATGTACTCATTTTAGAGTCCTTAATAGTACCTTATCCTTTTTACGTTTGAAGTCTCAATCTCACTTGAAGTTTTATCTGGACCGCAACCACACAGTAGGAATTTAAGACCATTAGATAGACACACTTAAACGGCTCATAAAGTTTAATTGCTAAATCCAATCTCTTTCTTATCGACGCGCCACAAAAATGTCAAGTATTTAAACATTGATTCAAGCAAACGACTCTCCTCAGACGTCGCAATTCCCGAAGTTCACATTATTATAACAAGCTGGCGGCGCACGGCTCGTTGCAAAGCAAACTGTGCCCACGGCCTCTCGAATACCCGATACTTTGCCGTAATGGCCACGATCGAGGCATGCGATAACAAGCCGTCGATAGGTAAACCCGTATTTTATTTATATATCAGCTCGCTTTTTCAATAACGCTTTTTCCTTCTCGCAGCGGAAATTTTGCTCTTTTATGGGATAGGGGCTATTGTCGTTATTTACTAAGGTAATTATCCGGCTATAATGCTGAATGTTCAAGCGACAAATTGTCGTGCCAAGTGACAGTTCCCACCGATAAACGCCTCGAACTTTGCCGTTTGATAAACGCTTTGTCATTGTCATATGTGAAAACTTCTGTGTTGCGACTTTGTTTGTGCTCTTTAATAATATGAATCTATTGAATCCAGTCCTGTATTAGAAGCTTATGGACCAATAGCCCATAGCAATAGCAATATAAGTTACAAGCGCACGAAGTTTATCCATATGTTTGTTAATACTGCACGAATATAAAAGGTTGTGGACGTTATATTACTATCCGCAAACCAAACTGGTTACTGACACATGTTCCTCGTACAAATTCAGTTTCAACTTTCGCAAAGAAATGAACTAATAAAAAGATTAAGAAACTTACAACCACTTAGGACTTACTTATTTAAAAAAAAAACAGTCTCTCAATACAACAATAAAACTCCCCTGAGACTCGAACATATTAAAATTATTGAATTGGATCGAAACCAGTCGAGCGTTTATCCAACTTAAAAATACGTGAGTAACCCCTGTAATATAAAGTGTAATTTTGTTCTCAAACTGTTATGGATTTAAGAACAAATATAAAAGTGAAAAAATTACTGCCTGGGATGGGATTTGAACTCACGGCCTCTGGATCGATACTCCAGCGCGCTGCCAACTGAGCAAACCAAGACCTCATCCATAGTCAGCATATCTTCCCACTGGGATCCCTTTGTTTGACATAATTATTAAAAGTCATGATGTATTGATTATCAGATTATCATTAATAATAATTCTGAAACCGTTAACTTTCAGGATTTTCGTAAGGTTATCTTATAGATAGGTTAGGTTTGTTTTATGGCAATCCTGAAAAGTCACGCGTCTCTGCGAAACACCAAATTATGACTAACGAAAATGCGGACAAACTTATGTCTTAAAACTTTATGGGAAGCAATAGAGACCCCTTTCCACTATATGGGTCTAGGGGACCCTATCGACATCTACCGTTAGAGCTTTACAATTTTTAAACGGTCATCGGAGTTCCAAGTCTTATTGGAAATTCACCAGTTACGATGTGCTACCTATTAAAAAAAAATTTTAACAAGCAGAAACGTCTGCGAACGATGATGTTATGGATTTGATCTGCCAGCTGTCAATAGTGACATCTCTGGTCTAGAAATTTCAGAACAAGGAGTTCAAACAGAATTGGGCTCCGAAGCGTAAGTTTTGCATTAATTTCTGTATACGCCGTATTTGTGACGCACTGATTAAAAACTGGATCTAGCCTCCAAAGGACCAGCCATACAAATGAAAAATCTAAAATTTGCCACTGAAAGATGAGGGAATTAAGTTGATTTTGATTTGTTTGAAAATTTAACGAAACAAAAGAAATGCAACTGTTCCAATTGCATAGGGTTTAAATTTCATCGAACTGAAGAAGTACTATAGGTAGGACCTTGGGTCTTAGGAGGATAGGGAATGTAATGTGAATGTAAAAATATATATATAAAATTTAATAGTTTTGGTTTATATGTTTCAGTTTCTTTTTAATCAAATTTTTAAATCCGAAATCTGCCACGTTTCCAAGATATTATATAAAATACTCGGTTTATTTGATTAATTATGTGTCTAAATTGATTAGATATTATACATAATGGGGGGATAGTAAGTATATGTATATATTAGTTTTGAATGATTCACGGTTAGTTTCACTAGACTTATATTGACCGGGATATAGACCGTGATTACCTTTTGTATTATTTACCCACCCGTATATTTATCACCCGTATATTTACCCGTACAGCCGTGTACCCGGGTGTATTTTGTCACCCGTGAACATGATGCATGTAACTGCGTCGAAATTTCGTGAGCTCATAAATAATACAAAAGGTAATCACGGTCTATATCCCGGTCAATATAAGTATATGTATATATGTAATAGTATTATATATGTTATATAAGTATATGTATATATGTATTAGTATTGTGTATATAGTGGACAATAGGCTATTGTCAACTTCACTACATAGTATAAAACAAAGCTTTCTTCTGTCTGTCTGTTCCTATGTATGCTTAGATCTTCGCAACGGATTTTGATGCGGTTTTTTAGTAGATTGAAGAGGAAGGTTTATATGTATACCTAATACATCAGCATTGCACCCGTGCGAAGCCGGGGCGGGTCGCTAGTATTATACATAATGCTTGCATAGTAAGTTTATGTATATAATAGTATTCGCTGTAGCATGTGTATATATTACTATTATTATATAGGTATACCTAGTTTAGGGCTCAGGACACTATTCCTAGGCTGTCTAACAATAGAATACTCCTAAAAATGTAATTCTACTATGTAATAAGCTGCATTTTTGATACATAAATAAATCATTTTTCATTTTAATTTTTTCATATTGGGCAATTACGCTATTGTCAACATTAAGAATAAAGCAATTGATTTTCTGAATCCGTAATACATTTCTCTAAAAATTGGCAGTGTGAGTGTGACTAAACAATTTTTCAGTAATCTTTGTTTGTGACAGTCCTTGCAGTTCGCCTTAACCCCGCGTGCCCGCGCTAGTTCATTAAGGCGCGGCGCGCGGCATTGTTAACGTTTTAATTCACATGTCCGGCGCACGCGGCGCCGACTCCGTCGCCCCGAGACCCTAGACTGCTGGGAAATCTCACTGGAAAATTAACGCCACAATTTTATACTCCCTTTTTTTCGTTTGCGAAGCGCTTCCATTTTATTTACTTCACGCTTCGATCGCCACGCGGCGTTTAGTTAGCGCTCTTATTTTTATTTCGTTAGAAAGTTTTATGCTATTTTTTGACCAGTTATTTTGCAGGCAAAATTCTGTTGTGTTTGTTCAGGACGCTTTTAAATGTCTATTGCATTTGCGTGAAAGAATAGCTTTTGGAAAATAAATCGTTATTTTGAATACAGTTTCTGTATTGTTAATTTTTAGATTACCATTTATTAGGTACGCCATTACGCATACAACTTAGAAGTATTTTGGTTGTAGCTTAAGCCACTCCCACAAAAAAGCTGCTGCGATATAAATACCCAAACTTAAATAAACTACATTGCGTCACCTCTACTTATACAATATTGTAAGAAACTGCAGTGTGAATTGACATTCAGATAGGTTGCTAAGAATTAAAATAACATAAGAATAAAATTGAACATGTAGCTAACGCCGAAAATCCCATGAGAAGGTGACCGACCTCGTAAAAATATGAGTTATAGCCGTTTGTCTAGTTAGATTGTGAACACAGCAAAAAGTTAATTGTTTTGATTGCCAATACACAAACACGCCCGTCGCTCCGTGGCAAGTTATCGCCATAGAAAAGCGTCCGATCTTAATTAGTTTTCACCTCTTTGAAGACGCCTAGCGCGATATGATCTCTCCCTTGTTACAATTTGTTTTCCGTTGGCACTGTTCAAAGCTGTTACCTTTTTGTTTCACCTGTTTTTATTTGGACGTTAGCCGGTGATGTATGGTGATTGGCTCCCTTGTCCCGGCTGTGTATCTTGTTTATCATCGTGATAATCCTCTCGTCGTTTGCTCGAGATATATTTGAATGCCACGAATGTTCCACGCTCTGACGTTTGATTTGTTTATTGATAATTTTTATTGAATCATTTTATTGAAACAATATAGTAGTTTCTAGTACAGTGACCTGCATTACCTAAGCGGTATATCTTCTTGTATCTAGTAACATAACTGATGAGAAATGTTCTATTGTTAAACGGTAAGTGAGATAAGGGATCCTGGCTTGTAAATTTAACTGAGCAGTGATGATTCACCGTTCTCAACTGCGGTTTTATTCGTCGTGATTACAAGGCGGCGCTGGCTCCGTCGGTCCTGTTTCCCAATTTAATATTTACTGCCTTGTAAATTGTATTCTGCCCATATTGAGTGCAGTGTTTATTTTGAGTTATTTATTTAAGTGTATTTTTGCTGAACCACCATGTCTTTTTAAACAGTTTTTTTTTTTCAATTGTATTTACTCATTATCATCGCATTATAAAACTTGTATAGGATTTTTTAAAGCCTTAATTAAAATAAGTATGTATTTAATATTTTGGAATATTTCATTATCATTTAGAACATTTTAATGGTTACATCGTATTTAATTACATCATGTATAAATCATAGTTTGTCTACAATATCTTATTTATTTCTCTCCGTTACTTAGCTAGAACAAATTCTTTAAAGTATAGTCCACTGTTGTTCACGTTCATTGTATCATATCTGTGGTGTATAGTAGTGTTTCACTACTACTATATTTCATAGTATTCAGCTTTACGATTGCGACGCCACGCGTAATTTCAACAATTAATGAACCATTATTTTGATTAATTTATTGATCAAATGATACAACACACTTGCATTAGTAAGCAGAATATTTTTAAGTACTAGAAGTTATTTTACCCATGACTAAATTAGCAGCTACTGTCTTAGGGGTATTCAAACTGAACTACATTTTTGTCCAACATCAATTTTTTAATTCTCCTCAGGCGTAAGTCAACAACACAACAGGGAGGAGTCCGCGGCCCTCGATAAACAGGCGCAGCGGCCGCGGCAAATTGAAACCCGACCGAGTGTGAAATCACTCCGGACTGGCTTCCTGTCACTACAGCGACGACATATCTAATACTTCGCCTCTCTGAATTTTAACGGTCTCATAAATTTGAACTCTAATCGACCGGCTATTATGTGTCGATTGTAGTTTCACAATTATGTCACGGGATTGTTTATTTTATTCAATATAATGAGTTAATGAGTCCTTTTTAGGAGCGTTTTACTATTGTGATTGATGGGTACTGTAAAACAAGTTAGTTTTACAATTTTAAATGTACAAAGGCAATGAAAATAGAAGCCCTCAGTAGATTAGCTCGATAAGAAAAAAAAAGGTTGTTAAGTTTATTATACATTGTTAGATACAATTACAATTTCGCATACCATGTCTTGTTTTATTACTCAACATTTTCTTTGATTTACTGTTTATATAGAATGTCAAGTCATTCTATTGAAATACGGTCATGAAACCAACGAAATTTTGCAGTTTGACATTTAATACACATTTACTTTTCAGCACTTACTTTACTTAATTTAATGGAGATGGATAGGACATACTATTCGAAGAGGGGAAACGAATAACGCAAGCATCGCTTTCGGTTGGAAACCGCCGGACGGAAGCCGTGGCTCCGGACGCCCTGTACACTCTTGGTAACGGTTCGTCATGAGTGAGCTGCGGTCGGGTTGAGCTGTAGCGAGGCCAGAAGGCTTGCTGAAGATAGGAAGGCGTGGCGCGAGCTTGTGAAGGCCCTTTGCACCTCTGCGGTGCCATAGGACAACAACAACTTACTTTACGCTATGAGCTTACGTGAAAAGTTATAACGTCATCAAAATTGAATGAACTGTGAAATCGCGGCAAACTTTTCCAAATGTCGTAATGAGTGTGGCAATTTGTTTTTCCTTACAAATGGGAGTCGTTCTCACCTGGCGGGCGCAACAGTTGGGGTTTGGCCTAAGTTACGAACAGAAAGTTAAAATTTCAGTGCTGGCTTCCGTGGAACTACTATTGTTATGTACTATTTAGTTGTAGCTGGTATACAATGGCGATTACTGTACGAGACCTGCAGCCCGGCAGTAAATATCTTCTCTTAGACTTGAGTAGTATTGAAGCCTTCATGACTATGTAACTTGAAATTTAAATATTGAACGTTTTTTTTTCGTTATTAAAGTATGAATTATCTAATCACTCATCTCGAGACATTTTGTACCGTATTGTTTGTTGTTTATTGAACTTGTATATGTTATCGTAGTTGATTATATGAGTGTAAAATATTATAAAACTGCGACTTGCGTCAATCGCTAGACTGTCGCCGTTCAATAAACTCGTTCAGTTTTGATGACCAAAAGTTTTGTTTCGTTCCGTCAACCTACCTGCGACCAAAGTTGTAACGTCGAGTTCGAAAGGAAAAATAAATAAATGTAGGTGTACAGGTTGTACAATGTAGGTAGCTCCTGACTATGTATAATATTCTATAAACAGTATAACGCACACAGAAGGCGTTCAGCTCAGACCGCGGCGGTCAAGACACAGACTCCAGACCACTCTGCCTGCGCGGGCTCATAGTTGCTTACTCTTATCATATATTGACATTAGTTATAAAACCATTTTTACGCAATCACTTGTAACTTGCGTTGCACCCGCGCTGTAGGGCCCTCGACTCGACGACCATTGTTACGGCACCTCGAGCTGCGACACCGCGCCGCTTCATTATCCGTCGCTTGTCACAGCTCGCTCTTCATTGGGAAGTTTGCCCTTTATCATTTGTTGCTCTTGTCGGTAGTACGAATTAGAGATCTCACATTTTCTTTTAAGTTAAAACAATAATATACGACACGATTTCAGCAAGGTTTCGGGTATGACACATGTTCCTGGGCTGACTCATGAAATTGCGCAACGGAGGAGGTACCTTTATCTTGCCTGTAATATATTTTATAATAGACGCACTAGCCGTAATTCAACATAGCAATTAAAAAAATAACATTACTTAAATAATGTTACATTACAGTCAACATGTTATTTAGTAAAGAGATTAAAATGTTTAACAAAACAAGCCGGTGTTAACTATAACTAATTTAAGTCGAACGAAACATTTGTCACTTAGCTGACACTGTAATCTACCTAATATAAAGGTACCATCTTAATTTTGGGTCATTTGAGGCGATCCATTAAGGCGGCGGGGGTGTCTTAGTTTACTCGTAGTTGATTGTAAGTGGTCTACAGGTTGGTTCTATCAATCAAGAGCAGTCGGCGACGGGCGACGAGACCCTACTATCGCTTCTAGTGGCACCGATTGATTGTGTTGGTCGACACCTTTTATCATATTCATTATTGGATTGCTCGAGATTATAATTTGTGATGGCGCCAACCCTAATTTTAGCCTGATGACGCGTTCTGTCCTCAACTAAATTTTATGAAATCGTTAAACTTAAACGTTAATGTCATATAGTAAAAACAAACACGCCCTTTCAAATACGGAATAAGGGAGACCGTAAAATATGTAACGACTTAGCGGTTATTTTACTTATTTAAATGAAAAGAAAGTTATATAGGTACATGATCTTATCGGGATCCCGTTGTTTGACATAATTATTGAAAGTCATAATGTAATGTTTTTTTAAATGTTTAATATGTCATAATGTAATGTTTGTCAGATTATTATAATTCATAACAAAAACTTGACTGAATTAGTCATAATTCTGAAACCGTTAACATTTCAGGATTTTCGTATGGTTATCCTGTAGATAGGTTAGGTTTGTCTTATGGCAATCCTGAAAAGCTACGCGTTTCTGAGAAAAAACAAATTATGACTAACGAAAATTCGGACAAATAATTCATTATGACTCAAAACTTTATAAGAGCCCCATCTTATCCTGATATACTTTCCACCTTTTTGAGGCATAATCCCCCTCGGAACCCCCGCCAAGAACCCAGCTTTAATCACTCATATTTATGTAGTTTTTATGATACGCGTTAATGAACGTCGCCCTTTAAATTTTTATTGACCTCCATATGCACGTCTCATAAAAATTATGTTAAAAGTGTAGTAAACTTTTCAAAATGTTCAAACTTTAATTGCGAAAATATTATGTTTGTTGATTTATATCCTCTAAATCTTCCCAAGTATCTACTTTTTCGTACATCGAACGGTTAACAACTTTGACATTATGAAATAGCTGATGAAAATTATTCAGAATTGAGTAGCGTTTACTCGAGTTCCAGTTTCGGTATTTCTAATTTATCTCTTTAAGATGGAATACCGAGGCGTAAAATTGTAGGGCAGACAGGATGATTTTCGCGTCATCCAAACATAAAGGCCGTAATCGTTGCGCATCGAGTGGAACTAATACGGGAGAAATGGAACGAGATAGGAGCTAAGAAGGATCGTAGAAAATAATTTATCCGCGACGGTAGAACAAAAGGCGGGCCAGAATGGAACAAAGGAAAGCCGGAACAGGCCGGTTTGCTTTCTGACGGTAGTAGCCCAATACAAGAAATCGATTGGATGTAATGTCAATGAGGGGTTGCTTCTGTAGCTGTACGTGAGCCCATTAAACATTCTTTTTTTATAACTTTTTCAATATGCATTTAACCCCCAAATGCATATTGAAAAAGTTATAAAAAAAGATTGTACTACTTACTGGTTATAGTCAATTTTTATAGGGAGCCTATTTCCCAATCCTCTCTTCGAATCTCGCGCGGATAGAAACTTTTATCAAACAGAACAGTATGAAGTAAAACTTGAAAAAAAAAAAGGATCTTTACTTATTTTGTATTTAATTTTGAATAAGATTTTATTTATATTGAACACTGCGACAAAGGAAGTTTTGAAAACAATATCTTTCAAACTCCGAAATAAAATATGTGGCACAGATCGAACCGCACAGTTTTAAGCATAGGTATTCGTTCAATATACACATTAAAACAAATAACTGTTCGCAGCCCCGGAGGCGCGGACTCGGGCACTGTCCCAATCGCCGCTGCACCGCGCACTATCTCTCCTGAACGATATAGTGGACAGCGACAGCAAACTGGACATATTCCACAGCACTGAAGCCAGTTTTATGAAAGCTAGTAACCGATACCTGGAGTCTGTAACGACACCGAGCTCAATTATCGTATAGTTAGCATTTTAGCTATGTATGTTGAGTAATCTCTCATTGTTAATATAATGTCACTCCTTTTAACATATGTAGCTTGACTGTAAGTGTTAATTATAAGGAATAATAATAAATAAAATAATAAAATAATAAAATAAATAAATAAATAATAAAATTAACAGATCTGTCTTGATTAAATTAAAAGCAACTGAATAAGTATAATTTTGCATCAAAAATATTATTGTTGAAAGCTATTGCACCACAATTCGAGTTAGTGAAAAATTGCTTATTAATTGCGCCATAAAGAAACCGAGCAAAGGCCTCGTTTATTTAATAGTCTGACTTAATTTTCATAAAAATAAATATAGCGAGTCGTTGAATTTTTTTAATTAAATGAAAATTATTACCTTTGAGTTTTGTTAATCGAGGTTCTGTTTTTTTATTGTTTGGAATTATTATTTAAGTGTAGTCACTTCTCTATTATTTTATAAAAGCCGTAACCTTCGTCGTCGTTCTGTCGCATAGGGAGTTCTAAGTAATTATACGCCCTCACTGGGCAGCGATTCCTATATGTGATTATAACATACTCTTACATAACGAAAGAGTACAAAATTAGACGCCTTTGTTTTGGATCGTTTTTAGTCGTTATTATTTTTTCAACTGGCTACATAAAAAACAAAAAAATATGCTCTGTTTTATTTATCAAATAATTACATATTAAGTGGTCAGAAACTTTACGGCGCGATTCGGGGAATGAATTAGAGATTCACTAGATATGAAATAGTAAATATATGTGACGTCCCACGGGTAAAGGTACCTTATGGCGGAATAATTTGCGACACTATGCGACGTAAGCGCCAGCCGCCATAAAGTACCTTTTGCCGTAAAATTTCACATATCTTTACTATGTCATATCTAGTGAATCTCTAATTCATTTCTCGCATCAGAATCGAACGGTGTTTTGTTTCGAAAAGTTTTTCATTGTGAAAAGACAATGCCTATCAATCGTCAAATTTATTAATGTTTAAGTAGTTTTTCCTATTCTGTCGCAATATAAAAAGTGTATTGTTTCGTAATTAGGAGCAGGTTGGATATTGCAGGGTAGGTACAGTTAGCATCAAAAGTAACGGATCAGACTACGCGTCAAAAGTATCTAAGAAGATAAGTAAGTACATGTATGTAGGACAATTAGACAGTGAAAGATAAAGATACATTTAGAGCGTTTTTTCGTCCGCTACTATTGATGCTGACTGTACATCCTCCTCCTACCTTTTCCATTTCATCGCTATAACTTGTAAATAAATATAGACTCTTAGAAAAGTATGAAGCGAAACGAAAATTGTTTTCATGCTGCTTTAAATTACTTCTGCATCGTGCTACGAATTGCGATTCCCTTGGAAAATCTAGTAGCGATAGTGTCTAGAGCTGCGCGTGATACTCGCCGAATTATGTCCCGCGATAGGGCCCTCCGTGCATCCCGTTCAGCCCAACTGTGCCACAACCTTCTTACTAGTTTCTATTCATTATTATCGGATTACTGGTAAAAAGACAGGGGTATAAATGGACAGACATGTAATTTCTATGCTTTACTTTTAGTAGATCGGCAATTTGTCCAAAAGTCTCCTGGAAATCGATTTCTCCTGAACGATATAGTGGACAGCGACAGCAAACTGGACATATTCCACAGCACTGAAGCCAGTTTTATGAAAGCTAGTAACCGATACCTGGAGTCTGTAACGACACCGAGCTCAATTATCGTATAGTTAGCATTTTAGCTATGTATGTTGAGTAATCTCTCATTGTTAATATAATGTCACTCCTTTTAACATATGTAGCTTGACTGTAAGTGTTAATTATAAGGAATAATAATAAATAAAATAATAAAATAAATAAATAAATAATAAAATTAACAGATCTGTCTTGATTAAATTAAAAGCAACTGAATAAGTATAATTTTGCATCAAAAATATTATTGTTGAAAGCTATTGCACCACAATTCGAGTTAGTGAAAAATTGCTTATTAATTGCGCCATAAAGAAACCGAGCAAAGGCCTCGTTTATTTAATAGTCTGACTTAATTTTCATAAAAATAAATATAGCGAGTCGTTGAATTTTTTTAATTAAATGAAAATTATTACCTTTGAGTTTTGTTAATCGAGGTTCTGTTTTTTTATTGTTTGGAATTATTATTTAAGTGTAGTCACTTCTCTATTATTTTATAAAAGCCGTAACCTTCGTCGTCGTTCTGTCGCATAGGGAGTTCTAAGTAATTATACGCCCTCACTGGGCAGCGATTCCTATATGTGATTATAACATACTCTTACATAACGAAAGAGTACAAAATTAGACGCCTTTGTTTTGGATCGTTTTTAGTCGTTATTATTTTTTCAACTGGCTACATAAAAAACAAAAAAATATGCTCTGTTTTATTTATCAAATAATTACATATTAAGTGGTCAGAAACTTTACGGCGCGATTCGGGGAATGAATTAGAGATTCACTAGATATGAAATAGTAAATATATGTGACGTCCCACGGGTAAAGGTACCTTATGGCGGAATAATTTGCGACACTATGCGACGTAAGCGCCAGCCGCCATAAAGTACCTTTTGCCGTAAAATTTCACATATCTTTACTATGTCATATCTAGTGAATCTCTTATTCATTTCTCGCATCAGAATCGAACGGTGTTTTGTTTCGAAGTTTTTCATTGTGAAAAGACAATGCCTATCAATCGTCAAATTTATTAATGTTTAAGTAGTTTTTCCTATTCTGTCGCAATATAAAAAGTGTATTGTTTCGTAATTAGGAGCAGGTTGGATATTGCAGGGTAGGTACAGTTAGCATCAAAAGTAACGGATCAGACTACGCGTCAAAAGTATCTAAGAAGATAAGTAAGTACATGTATGTAGGACAATTAGACAGTGAAAGATAAAGATACATTTAGAGCGTTTTTTCGTCCGCTACTATTGATGCTGACTGTACATCCTCCTCCTACCTTTTCCATTTCATCGCTATAACTTGTAAATAAATATAGACTCTTAGAAAAGTATGAAGCGAAACGAAAATTGTTTTCATGCTGCTTTAAATTACTTCTGCATCGTGCTACGAATTGCGATTCCCTTGGAAAATCTAGTAGCGATAGTGTCTAGAGCTGCGCGTGATACTCGCCGAATTATGTCCCGCGATAGGGCCCTCCGTGCATCCCGTTCAGCCCAACTGTGCCACAACCTTCTTACTAGTTTCTATTCATTATTATCGGATTACTGGTAAAAAGACAGGGGTATAAATGGACAGACATGTAATTTCTATGCTTTACTTTTAGTAGATCGGCAATTTGTCCAAAAGTCTCCTGGAAATCGATTTTGACACAAATCATCTCGGATATGGGTATATTTTGTATCAGTGCATTCAGTAGTTCAAAAACAACATAACATTGTTACGTGTTATTTAAGTATATTAGTGTACAAAGTCTTATTCTGTTGTGATTTGGGCTCTTCACTAAATCTGCTGTTTTTTTTTCAGGTACATCCAGTACATTCACAAAACTACAAAAGGACTAAGTACGCGTAGGTACTTTTCAGCGTTAAAACGGAGCCAAAATTCTATTATAAAGATGTTAACGTGTTGTTTCATCATCTTCGTCATAAAATAAAACTATGAAAACGGATTATATCGCGTATATTGAATTTATAATACATCCCGACGTTTCGAACCCTTTACAGCGTTCGTGGTCAACGGGTGACTGAGAAAAAATTACAAAGTGCAAAAATAGCCACATACTAAAATAATGAACAATCATAGACTATAAACTTTACGATTTTCATAGTTTTATTTCATGAGTAACTATCGCGGTAACCGAAGACAATATCATCTTCGTCATCTTATCATCCGAAAAAGTCCCCTGTTGGATAAAAATCTCCCCCAGAAGGCGACCACTTGTGCTTTGTCCTCATCCAAAAGCTTGTCCATTTCGGTCCACTCTGTAGAAAACAATTATTAATCTAAGGTTACTGGCAAAAGATACGCCCGCCCTCGCTGGGTTCGCACGAACTGTGCGCGATATGCGAGCATTCTTACCCGGTACGATTTATCTCGCGTTCAGATTACCCTGCCCCTACATAGGACTAGATACTGACCCGTGTTTGTTTATTCTGAAGATTTATATAATATTAAGAGCATAAAGCAAGCTTTAGCGATCGATACGGTGTTGTCGGTCTGTTTCTCTGCACGAAATATTGTTTACATTTGTTAACTAACGAATTGAATTTAAATTAACGGCAAGGTAAAATCAAAGTAAGTTACCTCTAGAAGTAACATCACCATGCAACGTGTGCAATAAAATGCAATATTGCAAGCAACCCCTAGGATTAGGTTAACGTCTATAATCAGTCGGATCTTATGGCGACGACGGTGGTAAAAAAGTGAACTTTCGCCTTATGGTATGCGTAGCCTCTTTAGGAGGCTCCTTGCGTCGTATTCCTCAATATTGAGGGTCGTGACCTCCCTTTTGTATCATTTTCTCTCTTACGATCTTTCTGTTTCTGCCTTTGGCGGTTTGGAGAGCCATGTGAACTTTAGAGTCAAGAGCGGTGCGGATCTGGTCAGACCAACGTATTGGACTGCGTCCACGCCCAGGCCTTTTCCCATCCACTTTTACCAGTCACAAAAAGCTTTTCGAGGTTGCCACCGTCTTTCCTTGCTATATGACCGAAGTATTCAAGGACTCTGCGTAGACATTCCGATGACAGCCGCGACGAGATCCTGAGTTCGCCCGAAATGCTGTCCAGGGGATACGGAGCATCTTTCTCCAGCACCACATCTCGAAGGCGTCAATGCGTTTGCGGTCAGCAGCCTTCAACGTCCACGTCTCAGCGCCATACGACAAGATCGAGAAGACTAGAGTCCGTACCAGTTTGGTTTTGGTTTTTACGGAAATGCTGCGATCTCTCCAGATATTTCCAAGCTGAGACTTCGCCATGCCAATTCTCCAGCGCACTTCCTTCTTAGAAGAACCATTGTTGTTGATGTTGGAGTTGGAGCCTAGGTAGACAAAATTGACCACTGTCTGGAGCCTCTTTATACTTAGGCCATTAAAAATCAATTTAATTTGTATGAATAAAAACGAGAATAATTATAGATTCGATTAAGGAGTGAGATATGTAATGTAAAAGTGTATTCGTGTATCCCACGGAGAAATTAGCAGTGTTTTTTGAAAACGTTATCATCAGTCGCCCAAGTAAGGCACGGGCCAGGGCGTCGTGGCTCTATCTAGCCAATCTGGCCGTCGTAAATAACGCATCGGGGCACACGACGTCGCCGGAACGTCTCTCTTTGGAACATAAATCTCGTTAATGAGCGACGCTGATCGTGCACGGGATTAGATCGCGGGGCTACCGCGCCGATACCGCGCGGAGCGATCGGAACATCGAAGCGTACTTAAAGTTGCAAATTACCGAAAGTGAACTTAATGCCTTCATTATACTCATGTCGATGTCGTGGCTCACGCTGGAAAAATTAAAGTAGTATCGTCGTGTGTCTAGATTGGAAAACCTCGGACTATTAGGAGCCATGAGTCATTTGTATTAGGGTTCCGTACCCAAAGGGTAAAAACGCGACCCTATTACTAAGATTCCGCTGTCCGTCCGTCCGTCTGTCCGTCTGTCACCAGCCTGTATCTCATGAACCGTGATAGCTAGACAGTTGAAATTTTCACAGATGATGTATTTCTGTTGCTGCTATAACAACAAATACTATTATTCTTATATGTGTAAGTGTATAAATAAAATATTTATTGTTTAGAATAATTTGATTTGTGTTTCATATTTCCTCTCGCTTTCTACAATCCTGCACTAACTACAAGTTTCTGTTTGACCCAATAGTTGACTGGTGGAGGATGCCTTAAGGCATTAAGTCCGCCATTTGTACAATTTTATATCGTGCAATAAAGTTTAAATAAATAAATACTAAAAACAGAATAAAATAAATATTTAATTGGGGCTCCCATACAACAAACGCGCGAGTCCGACTCGCACTTGGCCGGTTTCATACTATCGCAAGAGCAACACGTGTTCTTAAAACTGCGATTATATTAAGTAAATCGATACCAGGACTTCTATATTTCACATACTAGGGGAAGTCCCCCAGTTGCGGATACCTGAGCCTTTTTGAAAAAAATAAAAAAGTATTTCAAAAAATGTATCTTTATTTATGAATTACTTTAGTCAACAAGCTTTAGAATCAAAATAAAATAACACAAATGCAACTTCTACATAAACTAACCTACATGTTTAAGTGATGTCGATGTAAAAGCTATTAATAATCACTTTAGTGCCTCTTCAGTTCCTCTTGATCCATCTACTAAGCTATCTACATTATCAGTCCTTGAACTGCTTGCGTTGTTAGTTGCCGAGATGGTACGTGTGTCCGCGCTATATGCCGTCCTTGGTTACGGGACTTCCCCCTAATTTTTTTTAAATAATTCTATGAGATTTTATTACAGAGAATTGAAATAGAGTGCTAAGAAAAAGTGAGTCGATGTAATTATATTGTCTAAAGTAACAACTTAACCATACTTTAGTAGTTAGCATTTAAATAAATCACTAAATACTGCTTTCATATTTTTCAATGTGGCTTTGATCGTACAATTCAACAAATTAACAAACCGTATTGAGCTAACACAATTATCAATCAATTTTATGTATTGTAATTATATTAACAATCCCGCAGCAGGATGACCTTGTACAAACACGTTTAATTTTGAAATTGAATAAATAATTGTCGACCTACATTATTGCAGCATCAGAATTTATACACATATTGATACGCCATAAACCGGAGGTTCTCAAAAAGCAGTCTAATTGAAGTGATCATTTCGCCGCGCGTACTTACATTCAAGGTAAAAATTTATCGGTTTATGAAATAACCAACTGTTGGAGCACATGTGAAGCGCAGCGGGAACTAAATTAACGCATCGGAATTATGGAGTCATTACTTTAATTAAAGTCAACGAATCGCGGAATTTTGAATTATGAGGTCCTAAGCGTTTTTTCACATTAATAATTATATGTGTAGCCTCCATGTAGGTCTCGACGACTCAAATAAAAAGACTTCAATTTGAAGTAAACTGATATAATCTTCAATAGGTACTGGTTACAAAGGTACAGTTCACAAAACGGTTAAAAAGTGTAGAAGTGGTGGTTATGGTATGGAGGCTGATGAGAGAGTGATTTAGCGAAATTGAACAGTAAAAAGGTGTTTTAAATTTAGGTGCCTCTAATTGGCCGCGATACAAATTATGTGGAGCGCTCCTATTGGTGCTTTAAAAAAGCCTCCGCATACTAACCGAGCCCGACGGCTGCGTTTAGCTACTTTAAACATATTAAAATATAAATAAAAAGTTGCGTTCGCAACGATATGTTGAAGATTTTTTTTTATACAAACGCACAAATCTTTTTAATTTTAAAACAATGAAATTTGTTTTCTGATGATTGTAGTAAGTATGGCTGTGAGAGTTGACCTTCTGACATCAATTCCATGTGATGTTTGATACAGTATGTGACCTTATTGTTGTAGTTTAGTGTGACCAAAAAGTTTATATGTGAACCAGTACGTATTGGCTCAAAAATATGTGAACACGACTTTGTTGTTTAAGGTGTAAAAGCGTACACATATTTTTGAAACTGGGAATGTATACAATATTTATGCTCTTGACTGTACTACCAATGTTACTTTAGAAGTTTGTAAATGTTTATCAGAATACAGTACCTACGACATGAGGTAAACTAAAGGGTTTTCTACAGAGCGGAGCCAGTAATCCAGCTTAGAGGAAAGGATTACACGTGAATGTCTAATGCTTCGTTTGCCGCTAATACCACCGTTATTTGATCCTTTCGCGTCTTAGTGGGAAAACACGTTGCAAGAGGGCGCGGGCGAGTCAAAGCTCAACATTCTGATGGGGGTAAGAGTAATACGAATTATTTGAATGTCGGTCTACGGAATGCAACGTAGTGGACTAAAATGAGCAACGACTGAATACAAAAATACTTAAACGGAAAAAGTAATTGGTACCAGGACTATTTTTTTGTAGAGAGGCTTAGTTCCTTACTTTTTACCATGTAATTTTTTCTTTTATTATTTAAATTATTTTGTTTAATCGACCGATTCATTCATTTATTCCTTTATAAAACATAGTTTTACATGTCAATCACAGTATTACATATTTACAACTATTTATATCTAAGTTACATAACATAACACAACAATAACATAACATAACATAACAAGATTAAGGGGAGGTTTGCCATCGTGTAAGATATGATGCAAAATCATCGTCATTATAACAAAGTCAAAAGAATTAAAAAATCTACTGTTTATATACCTGAACACCTGTCTATGTCACTCCGTATTCCTACTGCTAAAGGAGATATAACGACACATGATACTTTAAAATCCTTTTAGCCGTTTGGGACTTGAAACGTGCCAAATAAGATTATGGGCATTGCATTATTTAGGAATTAGTCAGTCGGGTACCTAATTAGAACTGCAAACGCTCTCGCCGCCTCTTTAAACCTGCGCTTAAGGTGGGTTCGGTTGCAAATTATTGTTCACGCCGCAATAGGAGACGTTGTACAGAATTCAACAATGCGTACTCGGGTCTATGCCTTAAACGACGAGGTGGCATTAATAATGGGGAAGGTAAGAACATCCGCATGCGGCTCCGGTGCCGAACATAGATTGTTTGTTTACCAGAATCAATATCTTGCACCATCTGATGGTTACTTAAGTTATCTGCTTGTTTGTCTTGCTCAAGTCAAGTGTTACTTTCTTACTTTACAATCCTATGATTACCTACCTACTTATGCAGGTCCGTGAATTTATGATTGTGATTGAGTCTTAATATATACTTGATATAATACTGCAAAAACGGTTTCTTAGAATTATTGCTAACATAGATAGTATGACAAGCTGTAAAGAATACTTCATTAAACACAATATTTTAACTCTGCCGTCCATGTACGTTTTAGAAGTTAGCACTTTCGTTAAAAACAACATTTCGCTTTTCTCGCAATACTCTCGTCCATATCAAACTTACGACCCAATACTAGATTAGCCCGACCTAACTCAAACATGAAAATGATCCACTCTGGTACATTTGCCATGTCAGTCAATATATTTAACAACATTCCTAAGTCAATACAGGTGAAAACAAATATATATATATATATACGTAGATTTAAATTGCAATTAAAGCGTCTTTTAATTGGTAAAGCATATTATTGTATACAAGAGTTTTTAAGTGAGAATTGGATGTTTAGTTATTTTATAATACTATTACTATTAATATTTAATTACTTTTTGGTAGTTTATGTTGCTATACCCTTGCAGGGTTCATGTTGACACTGTATTTAATCATAAGATCCTCTGTACACATTCAACGCAATAAAATATATGAGTATGAGTATGAGACATGGTGTTGCTGGCATGAAGATGGTTGAATAACTAATTTCTACAATACGATATACCCCTTCTCTGTCCTTTCTCTGATAAGGATTACTGACCAGTGCTTTGCGTTAACATCTAACCACGTTTTAGCGACCTTCCATTTTCCATTTTCAATTTTCCATTTTCAACTACTTCAAGTTGAATATATTAATGGCGTTTAAGTCAGTTTGTATAAACTACTTTGCAAAACAGTGTTCACGCAAATAACTAAATACCTACTTACTTAAATACAATTGCTACAACGGAAGCCATTCAAAACGACTTGAGTACGAGTAAGTATTTTTTGTAATTAATTTGGAGTACAAAACCGGTATCTAGTTATAACTTACTGACATTTTCTTATGGGTCCAGTTTTTGGCTGAAGCACATTCCTGTAATTCGGATGTCAACTAATGCGGCATTATAATTGCGACATGTATCAACGCCGCCGCTGCATCTGTCAATTTCCTTGATAAAATTAGTGACGCATCGAATGTCGTAATCGTGGCAGTATTATTGCGTCCGCTTTAAGGCCGCAGCAGTAATGTCGCCACAGTAATGCAGCTGCAATTGCCATCCGAATGTCAACCGAACACAGTTCATTCCACTTTGCAGGCCGCTTATATAACTTATAAAGGGGCTATATCAATACCATTATAATTATTCTGGTTTTATTAAAAAAATAATGATAGGAGATAAGAACAGTGTTTAATTTGACGCCATATCTTCGGCGCGTAAGATGTGAAGGGACAGCAACAAGGCGGCCAACAAGCCATTGTTTGCAAATCGCAACAAGGAGCGTGCACTTATCCCGTCCCGAACCACCAGTGGAGACACAAAAAGCAAATTACCCAAGTGTGAAAAGGAAGGAGGTGACTTGATCTGCAGCAAGAACCCCCCCTTATTTTAGGTACGCACCGCATCGATAGATGGCAAATTTTATAGCCCAATTTAATAATATACCTCCCTCTTGGAACTGAACGAAGCGCCGTGCTTGCAACAGTTTTTCCGGCGTTCCGGCGACATTTATTGCAAAGTATGAAAAAGTGGACTTTAGCTGAATATAAAGAGAGCGTGTTTGAGATTTGGCGTCGTGAGAGGCGGCGGTTTTTGCCCGGCCGCCTACGGGCTGACTCGCCGCCGTGTTTTGCGCTCGTCTGGGCGAAACTGTAATACCCACAGATCCCGTCACCAAACGATATTAAGTGGGCTGTTTCTTATATCCCTAAACAGATGACAATGTTATGATGAAAGATATAATAATAAGCTACATAAGTACCTATAACTAATGTCATTAACGGGTCTAACACGATAAAATTTCATTATTTTACCTTTTTTCCGACGTTTCAGCTAGGTTTAGCTGTGGTCACGGAAGACTGACGTCCCAGCAAAATGTAAATTGAGATATTGGTAAACAACACTAAACTACCCGACATTAGTTAATATATAAATGTTCGGGGTAGACAAATAAATTTATCTACCCGTTTGTGTTTAATGTTTATTGTCCACGGCACGACACGCACCACTAACAATATCCGCATACTGGTCAAAAGATAGATCCCTTGGTTTCAACATCTGAATAACTGGTCCCCAAGTTGACGATAATTTGTACCCGTGTTCCCTGTTGACATATATCGGGTGTATTTTAATTTCGATAGCTTCTCTTACGATCCGAGGATAATAGTGACGCTCGGTGGACAGAACTTTATGTTTGTGTAGCTCACTCCAGTGATTAGTTTCAGTTGTCAGCACTCAGCAAGTGCTCAGCTATTGCAGATTTGTGTAAGTACAACATGTCGGTTCTGGTCGGTTTGATCGGTCAACCTAACACACTCCTCGTCGCTTCGCTCATCGTCGCACCTATCTTGCCTCTGTTACTTATACTAAGTTCCTTACGCTTTTAAAAATTTACCATTACTACCCCGTCTATCTCCATAACGGTTGATCTTAGATAAATAACTTGCCCTGGCCGATTCAGGTCGTAACGACTAAGCTGAAATAGGCAAATTAATATTTTTTTTATAACGAAATAATAAAATATGTAGCATTTTAAAGTAATGAATATAAATATAATTTCTACTATATACGTAACTTGACTAACCATTAAAAATAAATAGCACATCGCTTCCACTACTAAAGCTCGGAGAACGTCCGTCTCGAAATAAAGCTCTAGCTAACAAACGTTACATTTCCCCGACGGCAAAAACAAACAATGAGGGAAAAACAGTGTCCGTGTAACCGTGTTGATAATCCTGGCAGACGTTCAGGACGTCCGGCGGACGGCGGGACGAGATTCGATCCGGCGCGCCGGGAAAGATAGGCAAGATTGTCGCCGCTTATTCTCCGGATAAAGAATCTTTGCGCTTTTCCATGCAACTATTTCACGCAATTGTTAAGACGCTAGGCGCCGTTTTTGGCGAAAAACTGTTACTTTCTAGAGCCTATTTATTCTAAATGGGCCAACAAAAAATATGGATAAAATATATATGTATCTTCATTCTATGTATAACATTTTTAATGTTTGACTTTTTTTCTGTGACTTATAGTTTCTCCATAAAAGAAACTCGCTCGTCGCTCCGTGCCTTCCTTGCACTATGTACGCTTTTGCATAGCCCAAGTGCTATAATATCGGAGTTATTGTGGCCAAAGAATAAATAACTGCAGAGCGCTGATTTGGTTGTGATGCGCTTTAGCGCATGCAACATTGTGTTTCGCGATCTATTTATACTATTTAAATTCACGTACGATCGCAGTGAGCGGGGTAAGCGGGTAGTGCGGGTACAGAGCGCTTAGCTCAGCTCAGGCGCTCAAGGGCATTGGGCCGCCGGCTAGCGTCTTAATATTTTAGTGTCACGTTTCCTTTTACAAGTGTTTTTCTTTTCTTTCAAGTTTTACGTGTTTGTTTATTATAGTTGTGAAATAAATTGAAACAATTCATTGTAATTGTGGAATGGCTGTTTGAAAATTTTACAGTCCGTGCAATTCTTTACGGAAGTAATAACTTGTGTAAACGTCGTCAAATCAATAGACTCGGCCACTCAAAGCAAGATGTTAGTTTCATTAAGGCGTCGACTGTGCCATACTGACAAAATAATCAAAGTTCAATTGGAACAAACATCAAAAGCTACGTGTGGCACAGATCTGTTCACGCTAATTGATTTAACATGTCCCTGCACGGTGAGCGCTCACAAAAACAATGCTTCGGCCGTGTTGTCTTATCATTGCTACCGAGCATTATTTGCTTAGTTGAGTACGCGTACGTAACGTTTCGTACATATACGTGTCCGCTGGCGGTCTCTTTGTCACTTAGTGGAGCGTTTCAAAGCCAATCGCTGGGTGCTTTTACTGTCTAAAACTAGTATTAACTCGAAAATTGTATTGTTTGTTAGAAAACAAGGGATACGAGAATGTTTATTAGCGTGGGATATTAGATGCAGAGGATTAGAATAAACGTGACATAAACCATTATTTTGACAAAGTTACGCATTTTGGTAAAAACCAGCAAAATCAATAAAAAAATACTGTTATTCATAAATTTTAGGAAACCCTAACACAAATGTCAAAAGGACAGGGACAACGAAAATCAACGGCATTTTAGATTTGACAGACCGCTATAGGCTGTTAAATTTGAGTACAAGCTTTATTTTGCCAGTAATGCTAAGTTATTTCACGACCGCTTTATTTATCGTGATTCCAACTAAAACTGATCCTATAATACTGCTAGTTTAACAAAACAAATTAATTAACCCCTAAAGTTTCCCACACTTTTCTCCCGCACATAAGCTCCTATATTCCACTTAGCCACCTCGTATGTAGGTAGTTCACGGACGCAACATTAATCCTTCGTGAAACTCCAAAACTTCGGAAGCCGGGTCGTCAACGCGTTATCATGCATGTACAATTAAACAAACAGCAGTTTGCGGCGGCATAGCTTTTGTTTATCGTTTAACTCTACGCACAGCCGAATCTCTTAATCCTAAACAAATATCGCTCGGTTCCCCTATAAATTTTCTATCTCGCTTCTGTTGAAAACGCTATAGCAACATACAATGCGAAACGGTAAAGTACCGATTAAATCGGTCGGTCGCGGGCAATAGTATAAACAACTGATTAAACCGGCCCCACAGTTACAAAAGGAGACATTAGTTAAGGGCCAGTCTTTGCTGCGTTGCGAACCGATAATAGTAGGAAGTGATAGCGAAGAAACGTTACGGGAAACCTGGCACGATAGGTCCAAACTACTGTAACGAAGGTTTCTTGATTATTACTAAGCAACGTTGCTTCTAGTATTACCTATTACATATTTCGCTTTTGCTTTATATTCGAATTTATCTTTTAATCCAAAAGTGTGTGCTATTTCTTTGCATTTAGAGGAGTATAATCGTGTTACACGATTCGTATAAAGCACTCAAAGATGCTATCCTGAATATAAATGAGCGAAGAAAAGGGGTGAAAGGGCAATTATACAGCTATCTGGGGCAAGTTAGCGTTGCAGCGATAATTTCCCGTGGAGTGAAAGGGAGAAGGAATCATTTTTCCGGTGCTTCTTGCTCTTTAGACAGAATGAGTACCTGGAGGAGTTTATGGTAGGTTTTCAAGCTCCATGGGGCGGGTGCTCGTAATTAGAACAAGAGATGCGCAGCCACGCGGCGCGGTTGGCACAAGTTATAAGAGAAGGTTTAGTCTACATCTGTTTTAGGGCTTTTTGGAACACCGCGTGGTAATTACAATTGTATGTATTGTGTGGGTATTCATACAGATATGTACCTACTAGCGGGTAAATTGAATAAAATCAGTTGCTATTGAAAAAAAAGGATATATCCTTAAGTCCCCAGCAAACTCGGCCGAATTTCACCTTTCCATACAAACGAAGTTTCATTTTCAGTTTAAAACTACCTGTTAGATTGTAATGAAACTTTCTCTCACATATGCGGTATATCTATGCCTGTAATTAGGTTATCTAGCTCTAGCTTATAAAACAAACGAAATAGAGCAAAAACAAGTTTTGTATGAAAAACTTAAATTCGCTGTATTTTTTTAGCTATGGTATCTGAAGCTACATAAACTAATTATAGGCATAGATATATCCTATTGTAAGTACAAAGTTTCAGAACAATCTCAGTCAGTCGTTTCAGTCGATTTAAAATGAGAGCATAACTACGTTTGTATGGAGAACCGAGCTTGCCGGGGGCTCTTAATAGTTTGCACGCTTTTTTCACTACGCCCGTTCGATTGTACATAATGGGGAAATGTCGTAATAAATACTAATTTAGTTTAAGGTACGATGGGACTGGCGTAATATTAAGATTAAAAATCCCTAAATAAATAAATGAATGAAAAAAAAAACTGAATTTTCGGGAAAACGCAGTTTTACTAGGTGAAACTAGTATTCACGGTAGGTATTCTGCCAGAGTTAAAGGATAGGTGCGACGATGAGCTTATTTTTGTAACGGGGAAGTTGTTGTGCGGGTATTCATATAGATATGTACTAGCGGCTAGATTAAATAAAATCAGTTGCTATCGAATACGCCTTTCATTCACTTCAGTATGAGGGCATATCATGACTGGTCGGTATGAATACTTGGAAGAAATAGCAATGGTCATCTTTTGGCTAACAAGATGATGTTTCGTTGCATACTTCTGCTGTTGTCGTAAATTCGTAATTAAAACCCCATCTTGATGATATTCAATGAGTGGGTGGGTACCAAAGTACATTATAACTTTTTCTATAATGATTACATCAAGTTACCTAACATTTACTTGTTTCCACTGCATTCCATTTAGAACATATGAAAACTGGATCTGTATTTAGTGTAAATTGAAAACTGTTCAAACCATACATTAAAAATATCACATGCATATATATTTATTTCACACCAAAATCAGAAACAGATAAACAACATCAGAAGTTAACCGGCCAATCCGAACGATATGAGAATGATATTGGGATCATATCAGTTAGCTGTCATTCGCGCGGGCGTCGCGCTCGCACTAATACAAATCTGAGCAATATGAACGCGCGAATGACGCTAGCTGATATGATTCCAATATCATTTATATATCGGTTTGATGTCAGTGCACGTTCGAGTTGGCCTGTGAGGCGGGGATACCTAACAGACAGCAGACACGAACAAAAAAATCCTGAAAAGTAATTCATCAGAAACTACCGCAATATCACACTGATGTGCATCCGTACGCCTGAAAATATGTGAGAGACGTTTTGGAAACTCAAAAACCCATACAAAATGACACTTAATGCAAACGCGTATGTCACGTCATGCTATAGAATTAAATTTAAACTAGGTGTACAGACCGTATCCAATGTGAAGACAGCTTAACGCTAAAAGTTCGTACCTTACGCCACATCTGTTTATACAAACAGCGCTATCGCGGCGCGCACTCGCTAATTTGCGTCGACTACCCGCCGTCCGTCCGGCTTCTGGACGCGATTACGTGACGCAGACACCGAACGATTTATTATAATTAATTACAAACTAGGCCCACAGCTATCGTCACTTATCGGTACATCAACCGCGGCCTTGGCGATTGTAGCAAATTGAACCAAATGCATATCCAATAACCGGAGCAAGAGTGATCTTAGTAGTTCGCTGTTATATGTGCAAATTTATTATATACTAGCTGTTGCCCGAGACTTCATTCGCATGGATTTTGATATTGGTTATTGGAATTTTACACGAATATAGTGCAACAAAAAATAGCAGTTTGGTTAAGTATTTTTATTTTATTTGACAACAACTTTTGTCTGTCAAGTAGTTAACCCATTAGTTAGGGGATGATTCTGAAACGCTCAAATTACTTTTCTGTTTAGCTATGGATTTATTTATATAAAAATTACAATATACGTACCTACCATTAGCTCAGATACGGTTTATAAATTTGAGTCCACCGTATCTTTTCAGTCAGATCCATATCCAGAAATAATTTTTCTCGTTTTAAAAATTGTGTCTTTCTACGAAGTTTCAAAAGTAACTCGCTCAAAAAAAAATACTCGATACAAATTTTCAACCCATCATAAACCCCCTTGGGGTTCAACCCCTTTTTTTCATCACCAACTTAAGGGATGAATTTTCAATAATGCTGAAATTACTCTGTATTTTAATAATATTTATACCTTTTTACGAAGTTTCAAGTTTCTAGCTTAAAATAAAAGTTGTACCACATACAACATTTCATCCGCTTAGGCGGGGACGGGGGGGATAATTTTTCCAAACCGCTTTATTATTTTATTTTATTATCAAACAAGTTAAACAGCATAACAGTAAAAATACCAAACCACTTCTAATTTACACAGAAAATTAAATGAAAAAGAAAACAATATACAATTAATTACAATATTAACACCTAAAAATAAATAATTAGCACATTATAAACTGTAGAAGGACGTGAGTCCATCTTCTCGCAAAACCTCAAACATTCATCACGCACAACCACCTGTAAATTGTAGAAGGACGTGAATCCATCTTCTCGCAAAACCTCAAACATTCATGACGCACAACCACCTGTCTGCTTGCAAACAAATCATACTAAGAGGCTGATGCAAGGAACGCATTCAAAAGGAGCAAAGAACAAACCAGAGGGGAATTCCTTCGTAATACAGTACGGGAAGCCGGGACTGCTGCCAGGAGACAACGTCACGAGGTCTGGAATCGATTCTGGTCCGTGAGGGACCGTACAGACGTACTAGTTGTCCCGCCAGCTTTACAGTCCGACTCCCCGCTGCAAGCAGTAGTGAGAAGTGCAAAATTACGTCTTACCTCCAGCGAGTTGAAACCCAGTATGCCTAGCAAAAATTGGGTTGGGTATAAAAACGAATAGTACCCATACATTTTTTTATAGAGGAACCGTAAGAATACTTTTTGTACTCTCTCCAGAAGTAAGACATAAGATGCTTCATAAGGGTTCCAAACAACGGACGCGGACTCGACTTTGCTTCTCACTGGGGCAGAGTAAAGGAGCATTATGGTACCTGGGTCATGAAAATCCCTGGAATTCCTGACTACAAACTCTAACCTCTTATAGCAGTCACGCGCCAATGACATCATGTGGTCATGAAAGTTGAGCCGGGAGTCAAGAATAGCGACTGGATCCCGAATGGAATTGACACGGGATATAGTCTCTGAATCCAGAGTATACTCGTAGAAAAGTGGATTGCGAGCTCTATTAAACGTCATGATATGATATGATATGATATGATTTATTTATCTCACAATATACAATTGCACTTAAATTACACAATCATGGTAAATTCTAAGGAATGTATATTGTGATTGTCGGTTTTTTACATTATGAATAATTGAACATGAAAAATAACAGTGACAATCAAAATTACATTCAAAAATATTAATTTACAATAGTATGTCAGCAGTTTCGTTAAATTCAAAACAATAGATTAAAAAACATTCAATAAATTAAAAAAAAATATTTAGAAAATAAATTCGCCAGGAATGGGTCGTTATTAAGATATTAAAAAAAAAAACAGCGAAGTCTATGGGCTTTCGTTTAGCCGATGATATTGGGTTCGGCCACTAATTCCTCGATCTCGGCATTTTCGTGCCGTCGGCACGGATCGGATCCTCCAAGTGCCGTCATCTCTCTGAATAGGTCCCAGGATCCTGCGAAAAACTTTTCTCTCCGCTACCAGGAGCTGACTTTCTTCTTTCAGTCAGTACGGTAGTACTATTAGTTATTCTGCGTTTCAGTGTTAGAGACCACGCCTCACAACCATACACAAGGATAGGCCGTATAACGGTTTTGTATATCCGTAACTCAGTATGTCTACTGAGAAGCCCGGACGCCGACCATGTCGTGGAGGGCTGCACTGCACCGCAGGGCGTTTTGGATGCGTATGTTAATGTCCTATAATATTTAATTTAATGTGGAGGTATTCAGTTTTTGCCTGGTCCTGAGACCTAACCTAGAGGCCTCTCGTTCCAGGACACTAGCTGCCTCTGCTACTTGTTCACGGCTCTAATAAAGCTGATATGTCTTGGACACCGTAAATAATTTTGAAGTCATCAGCATACAGTAAGCATCTGGCAGTTCCAAGAACAGATGGTAAGTTATCGATCATGATTCCAAAAAGCAATGGCCCCAGAATGGAACCCTGGCTGACCCCGAACGATCTCCGAAAGGTCTTGGATATAAAGCATCCGTGATACACGTACTGTAGCCTGTCACGCAAATAGCTAGCGAAAAAACGAAGCAGCTGGGGGGAGAATCCGATTTTGCACAGCTTGCTTAGTAACACGTTGTTATCTACTCGGTCAAAGGCCTTTTTAAAGTCAAAATACAGCACGTCTACTTGCATGCCCTTATCTAAATGATCTGAAATGGTATCAGCCAGGGTTAACAAATTTGTTGCGACTGATCGCCGAGCCCTAAAACCATGTTGAGAGTCACAAAGAAAGGGCTTAATTTGCGGGGCTACTAGTCTATTTATGATACTCAAACAACTTGGCTATAGGTCGATGATCCTCGACACAAGTTGAATTATTTACTTTCGGAATCGGCCTTACTCGCGTTTCCATTGGCTTAGATACTCCCCGGTACCTAAGGCTAAGTTAAATATGTGCACCAGAGGTGCAATAAGCCATTCCTTGCAATTTTTTAATATATATGCTGGGAGATTGTCAGGCCCTGGGGAGCTGCGAGGCTTTAGGTGTTTCAATGAAACTTCGAAATCCAGCGGGTTAATCTGGGCAATATGGACATAATGAGCATTGTAACTGCGATCCTCATGAATAACCTTCCGATACTGTTAGAAGTATTAGAACAAATTAAATAATTTACAGAAAATACTTTTATTTGGTTTTATTTTAAGTAGAGACACTACTATATAAATTATAAACTGAAATAAATGTCATATACTAATAAAAAATGACATTTATTTCAACCTTCCGATAGTCTAAATGAAATCCACAAAAGCCTGAGCCGCGTCTAGGGAATGCAACCGAGTAATGAAAAAACCGAGTATCGAGTTTAACCGCCGGTTTGTAACCGATGCAAAACCGAGGTCGGTTTCGGTTAAAAACCGCGGTTTCGAGTTTTTAATTTTTCATCGATAATCAAACTTTTCTTTGCCTCTAGGTATCAAATTAATAATTTACGATCTCATTTAGGGTATATATGTGTCATTTTCAAGCAAACGGTACCACATTGTCGCTTGCCATAAGGACGCTCTGACAGGTTTTTCGTATAAAGATACAAGCAATTTTCGTCCTTATGGTAAGCGACAATGTGGTACCTTTTGCTTGACAACGTCACATATATTTTATTATTTAATCGTATGGCATATATACATTGAGGGCAATCAGAGTGTAGCCTTGAGGTTGCCAAGCCAAGCAACCAACTCAGGTGTCACGGTGCTTAGATCCTCAGCAGGCCCAGGGTATGAGTGGAACGGGCAGCGTTTTAAAATATTATTATTTACAACGACGGGACTTAATCGCGTGAAATAAGTTTTAATTTAGTGTAAGCGAAACCAAATATCGAAAGTTGAAAAATCGAATATTGTGAGTGTTGTGTGTCGACCCGGTAACATCCCTAGTGCGCAAAACGTTCAAGTTAATAAACAAGACCAAGTGCGGGTAGTTCGAAAAACTCGCGCGCCTAGAAGATGTTGATGTCAACTTTAGCCACTCTTCTCCGAGACCACGGGGATAACGCCGTCCTCGAAACGTCGGAGGTAAATTTAAAACTTATTTTACGCGATTAAGTCCCGTCGTTGTAAATAATAATGAGTAAAAATCGTGAAAGTTTAAATCAGTGTTTTAAAATATGTTCTGTGGTCTGCTCTTCCTCTCCGCATTCGCAAAGTGGGGAAGCCGTCCATCCCCATTTGTGTGTGGCTGAATTGCAGCGGCCGTGTCCGCTTCTCAGCCTGTTCAGGCGGCACCAGATTTTACGAGGAAGGTCAAATCCTTTCGGTTTTGTAGTCGGGTCAGATATGTGGCTTCCCGGAGAAGATTGTTCCTCGTGGCGACCTTCTGAGAGAGTTTTGATAGGTGGTGTTTAAATGTCAATGACCTATCCAAGGTGACTCCTAAGTACTTGGGGCAGGCGGTGTATTTAAGAGCTTCGCCATTCATATAAACAGTTGGCTTATAGCCGGCCAGCTGGTTATTGAGATGGAAACAGGATACATCGGTCTTGGACGTGCTTGGCATGAGTCTCCACGCGCTGAAATACGCGGCCAGGGCTCTTAAGTCCGATGTCAATGTTTGGGCTCCCGATTCGAAGTCTTTGCTCTGGGTAATGAGTGCGATGTCGTCGGCATATATAAACATGGCAGAGTCTGTGCGTGGAAGGTCAGAGATATACAAATTGAAGAGTATTGGTGCCAAAACAGAGCCTTGTGGGAGGCCGTTGTTAAGCTTGAGTTTTCGGCTCTTTTTGCTACCCAGGTAAACCTCGAAGACTCTTTCAGACAGCATATTGGAAATTAGGTTGACCACTTGTCTGCTAGGAATTACTGTTAGCATCTTGTGAATTAACCCTTGCCTCCAGACGGTGTCGTAGGCAGCTGTGAGGTCGATAAACACTGCACTAGACTTTAGGCGTTTTTGGAATCCCGGCTTCTATGTGATTAGTGAAAACGTCACATATTATACCTGATTCTAGAAAGAGACAGGAAAAAGGGTTGCCAAAGCTTGAGATTAAAAACCCACAGATTATATACGAATACCTAAACCGGTTTTGGAACGATTTTATTTAGATTGGTCCCAATATTATCCTAATATTTGGTGTGATGATGAAATCCATACAAAACTCTTAAAATATTATAGGCATGAATACAGCGAGTTTTATATTTTCATCAGCAAATCAAACATTTGAACTCAAAAAGTGTCTTTGATGAAGTGGCCCTGTAGATAAAGATTAGAACGGAACTCCTAACTCCTTGACTTACTAGACTTAATGTCCTATGTCCCCTAGATGGGCCAGAGGGCGTCCACTGTGCGCCGCCATCTGGATCGGTCTTGATCTTCGTGCTTGAGTTCGCTCCAAGTCTTTCCAATAGCCTACGCCTCTGATAATGGTCTGCCGCCAGGTCTGCTTTGGACGGCACCGTTTTCTCTTTTCTTGGGGATTCCAATCTAGGACTTGCCTCCGTATGTGGTGGTGCGTCAAGCTACGGCTACTTTGAGCCGCACTTCGGCCACCACTAGGGTGTTGATTACTGTCAATATTCGCGCCGCGGCGGTTACGGACATTGAGCATCAACGAGCGCCATTTTTCGCCAATGGTAAGGTGGTCAAATGGCGTGGCGGGATGGCGATGGGATGGCCACGGTGTCGGTTTTTCGTCCGCACAACAAAGGTAGTGGGCCAGCGATGATGCGTACGCATCTTCACGTGGCCCATTCCATAGTGCGTGCTCTCAACCATCGCATAGCTATCTCGCTGGTTCAGCGCTGGGCCATCATGAAGAGGAGCCACATATAACCATCGCGTGACCATCTCGCGGGTCTAGCGCTGAGCCATCGTGTAGAGGAGCCATTAGCATTCTGCTTGGGATAGTCGGCTATCATCGCTCAGTGTTTTCAAAGTTCCAGCAAGCAATTCGTATCCATGTTTTCATACCAAAGGTCGTCGTATTTCGTCGTTTTCTGTGCAGCTGACTGTACACGTACAGTCACGCTTCGTGATTATTGAGAAATTTAGTTAGTGGTTCTACCTAAATTGGACAATCCATAGCGTTAGTATTGAAGAACCAGTTTAGCTGGGACCCTAGAGATTACTCGGTTTTTAACCGATTTTCGGTTTCGAGTTCGAGTTTAACCGAAGCAAAAACCGATACTCGGTTATCGGTTATTTTGCATTCCCTAGCCGCGTCCCTCCCCCTGGAATTAATTCCCCTCGTAGGTGACTTGGGCCTCGAAACCTCCCTTGGCTCTCGGACTACCGATATGTTGCCAGAAAGAGCGAGGGTTAGCCTTAAGTTTAGCTTGTATATTGCTAATATAATTCTCGTAAGCAGCCGCGATACGAGCTTTCATGTCTGCTCTGAGCCTGGAAAATGCGGAATATAAAACTGGGTCACCGTCATCACGCTTCCAGTCTCGGTGCAGACTAGTTTTTCGCTTAATATCTCGGATGATGTCGGACCTAACTGGATAACGCTTGCAAGGGTTATGAAATCTAGTCTTTCTCGGTGTACATTTATCAAAGATACCAATTCATAGAACGCAACAATCGCACTTTTCCTTTATTTATAAGCTTTGCGAGATATTCATAGAAGAATTCCACGGCAGAGTTGACATCATGAGAGCCAAGGACTTCACACCAGGATACCCCTGCGAACAATTGGTACAAAAGTACCTACATAATCTCCCTTGGCAAAGTTCTAGTCACGGCTGGAGTCAACGTTATTAGGGCCCACGAACCGAGGACCACACTCGTGTTCATAAAGATTGTATTATAATGTAACCTCTTGTGTAAATTTCAACATTCTATCTTTTGTAGTTTCGGCTCTGCGTTGATGAGACAGTCAGTCATTATGTTCATCACACGCATGGCGTCGCTCAAGAAGCGAAACGAAGCTACATTTTGCATCTTATGCTATTATGATCCTAAATGTTGCCACTACGAGTAAGCTCGTCTGCTCTCGTACGTTATACCCGTGCCTGTATTACAAAGTCAGCCCAGCGACACCCGGGTCGCACCAGCCGGCCGCAGCGACGCATCTACATTAAGATAATCAAATGTCCGTGCGTCGTTAGTTAATTAAACACGATACGCCCATCGTCGCGATCGCTCCGATTAATGGCGTCAATTAAGCTAATCAACTCCACGCGGATTTACGTCCGTCCGCGACACGACAACCGTTTTAGGAGCTACATGATTTAATTGGAAAAATGTTGATTCGATTTTAGATAATTTAGTGGAATTGGTAAAAAAGACGAATAAATGTATATTAAAAAAGTGGAGGTTCTTGTCCTATATCAATAAATTAATCAGCTGCTAAAGTCGGTCCAGTGCTGAACGTAAGCTTTAGGTACATTTTTTAAAATTATAACTATGTATATTTTTATAACTAAGATAAATTACATATATCTCTTTTTTCAGCATTATTGCAGTTGAATCAAAATTTACGGTTTCGTGCTTTATCCCATACCTACTGTAATGTTCATTTTATTTTATGTTGGACCTTATAATATATTTGTGCCTATCTGCCTACCTATTTGGATTAATGTTTTATAATGCGGGTCAGTATTGGCACTACCACACTTGGTCAGCTAGGCTAGGTATCGCGCATCGCGCACACGTTCTCTAATTCCGTCCATTGAATTCAAATTGCAGAGTAAAATGTTCGGTGCTATGTCCGACCGTCGTGTATTGGGACAAAGCGCTTAGCTAATAACTTAATGCCTCTGGGAACTGGCAACTGCGTCGGCATCCGCTGCGAGCTGTCCGCCGCCCGTTTAAAATATCATACCATTTTGCATTTCAACTTATTGGCTCGTACATATTTCGCGATTGAATGTCCGCTTACCGATTTCTTTATAGCCTTTTCCCGGCGCGTTAGTTGCGTGTTATTGAATTGGCTCCGCCACTCCATTTACCGGCGAGCCATGAATATTCCGCATGTGCAACATATGCGTGGAGACCTGCTCGCTCCGTTCGTTCGTAGGTTTCGTTTTACGCTATTCAACTGTTTAGAGCGGAGCAATTCTGAGCGAATTGAAACGTGGTAATGACCATTGTAGGATGTAGGCGCCTCGCATAAATGCTCGTATTTGCATCGAAACGTGCTGGAGTGTATTACGTTACGTCCTCCGGATTGACTCTGAAAGCACCAAAGTATAGTATAGCACCACCACAAGTATAAGCATTATTACTATTGCTGCGTCTCATGAAAAGTAGTAATTTTATTAATATTCTATTTTTTTAAAGTGTATACACTTAGAAATATAAAATGTACTTAATCCTTCTTTTATTACAATATTAAGGATTTTTCGAACCTATGTTCTCTCTTGCTGTTGCACGCTTGTTCTTGTATATATTTATAATATTATGCTGCAATAATATCTACCCGAAACGGCTACAAGTCTGTACTAGATTTTCCTTGAACTGATAGGATCCGTATTAATCGAGCAACGCCTCCGAAGACAGTATTAACTCTAACGGCATCCGGAAAATCGCTTGATTTTCTCACTACCCTCGTTTTTGCTGCGTCTACATATTGGCAGTAAAGTAGGGGTGATATACTGAAGGAAAGGGGAAATACGCCTTTTATTTGGAGTTCTAATCAATACTTACTGCCTTGCCTGTGTGATATATTTTGTTGACATTAAAAAGCAAAAATGGTATGTCTGTTTTTTGGTTTACAATAATGAAAATACATATGGGTCGACATTTATTTTTCTTGTAGACGCTTTGTGTGACCGAAGTGAAGGTCAATAAAGTATTAATTATATATATTTTTGATGATCTTTCAGATACATCAGGTAATTTATTGTATTTATCGTTTCACACCAATGTGGTGTAGGAAAATAAATCTATTTTAAAAAATCAATTTAAAAATACACTTTTTGCCACTGTACTTGTACCAGATTATTATTATCATCTGTTTTATTTACATACTGGCAAAATATCAAAACTATATATCTATTAAAAGTGGATTAAAATTGATTAGTAAGATTTTGTTGCATGTTTACAAGTGAAATTAACATACAAATTTTAGAACACTATTAGGATAATGTACTTAAAATAAATCTTTACTTACGGATAATGCGGCAGCTAATGTATCCACATTTCAAGAAATAAAAGTATGAACATAAAGAAATGTTTCCCAGCCCCATAGAAAGGCTTTTAGCGAACGCTACTTCAAAGCGGCCGTCTCGCGTACCAGATCATTTCACTTGCACTGAAGCCTTATTATTCTCTAAGCGTTTCTTTTGTCCCGGGAGATATCAATCTGCGGAGACGCCTACGGCTCCGGTCTTCACCTAGGTGTAATTGCTATACCGTATACGGAGAGACTGGTCTCAATACTACACACGTCTAATGCCCATCTAGAGAACGTGTCGCACCAAGACGGTCTAACTGCCAATTAATTGCTGTTACCGACTAGTTAAGACGAAAGTGGAGGACCCGCGTGAAATCGCCTTTTCATACAAACGTAGTCCTCATTTTCCTCTGGATAATGGATATTAACATTATTGGAAATATTTTGACACGATTCGTATATCAACCAAAGCTATGCGTTAGACTTTTTTAAATTTTTAATTATTATAAGAGTTAGGAGCATTTAAAAATTTGTATGAAATCTGTTTTTGGCTCCTAACTTTTACAATAATCAAAAAATCGAAAAAAATCAAACTTAGGGGCATAGCTATGATTAATATACAGTAGAATCCTCTTATAATGACATCGAAGGGAAGTGACAAACATGTCATAATAAGCGGATGTCATATAAAGCATAGTGGATGAACTTCTTTATTTTTGTGAATTTTTTCAAATTAATCTCAAATTCCTTTGTGAGAGATGAGTGATGTGAGACCAATTATCAAACTTGTCACGCCACGCGCGCACCAACCCTAGTAGCAATTTGGTTTGGCATTTTGTTGGGCCTCTGTTGTATTGTATTTTTATTGTGCAATAAAGTTTAAAATAAAATAAATAATAAATCTCAATATCCAGAATGAAAATTAAGATTACGTTTGTATGGAGAAACGGGCGTCCCCTTTCCTCTTAAAGCTGTGGTATTGAAACTATAAATTTTGTTCAAGATTTGACGAGGCAATCATATATCATTGGCACCACATACATTTTTTTCTTAGTTAAAATACTTCCAATGAGTTATATGGTTCTAATTTCTTAATTGCTCTTTGTTGAGTTTCGTGATTTATTAAATTTGTTAGTAACCCTTACACTGAAAATTAGGATCTACGATAATTCTAGAAAATTAAACAACACGACGTGACATTTTGTTACTCTTTGTATTGTAAATAAAATGTTTTAAAATGTGTTATATATTTTTGTTTAGTTTTAGCAGCATTACTTATAGTTTATTTTGGTCTAAAAAAACAGTTTGCATCTCGAATATAAAAACTATGAACTAGTAAATTTGTAGGTACATACTTTGTGGGAAAATGCTATAGAAAAGGACAGTCATTTATTCTGTCCCTGTTTCAGTTTTTGAGGCGTCAGTTGCATGCAAAAACCGTCTGGCATTGGACGGCCGCGTGACGTATGCATTTACATACAAAACCTCGGGATGACCGACCCGCAGATAGCGTGGCATATCTAATCGGGTCCGGACGTCTGTCAATCTCGTACGCATGCGTAATACCGGCTACTTTGTTGTTTTTTTATATTATCACAATGGTTATCTCTTTGGTCGTAGATATAATTTGTCTTAGATCTGTATTTTGATTTTAAAGTGAAGTTTGATAAACTTTTGTATTATTATATACAAATAGTTACAATACAAAAAGGTAATCAATAATTTGCACTATGACTAAAATTGAAAGGTAATATAATTTCACTCACAATCTTATTATACCTACTAATCATCACCCTCGATGTTAGCGGCTAGTACCTAAACTAAGATTTGAAAGTGCTACTCTATGTACTTGCAGATAAAATGTATTTACATTTTCTTTATAATGAGTATCACTTGAAATTTAGTTTCTATAAAATTCAATACGCTTTACCGTCTCATTCACGCATAAAACAAAGATTCGTCTTTTTGAACACGGTCAGTAATTGAACGTTCGAGACTCCGACCAGATATTTTCAGTGCAATAGATTTTACGCGCAGCTAAATGTCCAATACTGCCATTCACTATCTAACGTCCACATTCGAGACTTTTTTGTGAAAACCAAATTGTACGATTAGAGGGTGCTATCGCTCTCACTCTTCCGTTAGGAATAAGTTAAGGACAGACTACGCGTTCCGACACGTATTTTTTATTTGTCAGCTGGCTTACATGCGGTGGCACACGGATGTGGCTCAGATATTGTTTGACTAATGGTCAATCGTAAATACGACACCCACTTTCCATATTGTAGTTTTGACGTTCTATTGTTTGATTTGCGCTGTGTGGAGGGAAATATAGTATGGGGCAAGTTTTATGACAGGACGGAATATGATCGGATATGGAGAATGTAGGTAACGTTGTTCGAAACAATTTGAAATCTTTTTTATTTGAAATGTTGGCTAGACATAAATCGCATCTGTCACAGTTGCGCGAAAAATGATTTAATTTCAGGGTAGTAATTTATTCGCATCACTAATATCCTTCCAAGATTCAGTCAATATCCTTCAAGGATTTAATTAGTTGATTTTATAGAGCTCGGGCTATTTTCCGCATAGAAACGACGAGATCCGGGCCACAAATCTGCATGATAAAACGGAATCCTGAAATTGCACTGAGCACAGTGCACACATATTCACAATGGCCGTACAATTTGTCGTACTGCCCTCGCCAGAACATTACTCTTTTGGGACTTTTTCAAACGTTATTATGTTTTTTGCTTCCTACAAAAGTTTCAATGCGTACTATTTGGATATTTTTTTAAAATATTTATTCTCTTTATTGATTTTCTTTCTTCGGCTAGATTATTTGTTCTTATTATTACATGGAAATTTTAAATATGTAGTCGAAAACCGTAGCCGTAGTAGTGTGTACTGTGTACCACACGCCAACTCACATTTTCGTAATAAAATTTAATTAATTGATATCGACATCTTCTTGCCTTCATGAAAAGTGTATTCGACCTACATTCTAACATTGCTCCTAACGCTCTGTAATATTGGCGTCTACGTTGCATATTTCGCGGGCGGCGTCCGGCGACCGGCCCGATAAGCCTCCTGATTTACGAGTTATAAACCGCGACACTTCCGCGGGCTTAGTTGGCAGATTTACACAATACGGACTGTTCCCCAATGCGACGGCACTGGCTAACGGGCTATTACTGACACGGGTGGACCAACTTCATAGTTTTATATTTATTTTTGTAGGATCAAAAAAAAGTCCGCAGAAATACGCATGATCAGGCTCTTGGTGGTAAAATATTGCAGTAAAGAAGTAGTATTAAACAAGCTTGTTGAGATTATGAATAGTAGTAATACTAACAATTAGTAGTAGTAGCAAGATAAATAGTAATGAGAATTAATAAGTGTTTTTGACGCCTCTGTTTCTCTTCGCGCTGTCGCTAGATCATATATGAATAGAATAGAATAGAGTAGAATATATTTTATTTGTAGTAATTGTACATCGTCATAAATGCTGCTTAAATCATCTGTAAATATGTAAGTACAAGGCCTGATGATGATGATGTTTCTCTTACGCAACATGACTGCTGTGTAACTGCCTGATGTTCTTGATCAAAACAACTTTTACAAAAAATCCAAAAATTCAGGAGGTCGCTTGTCATTACGATTACCTAACCATCTTTATTAAAATTGCCTAAGCCAACATCTTAAATTACAATTTCTTAATTTAAATTGCGATTCGCTAAATAAGTGTTATAATGTTACGGAGTAGCTACCTAGAGAGCTTGTAATCAAATTCACAAACGGCCCGCACTTCTTCAATGCTCTTTGTTAATATTTGCTTACGTCGGAGGAACATCGCACGAACGTAAAAACGAGCGAGATTAGCGACTTACCTAATGTAATGGAAAATACTTCAAAAGGCGCTCGTTTATAAGCCCGCCTCGAGTTGTAAGGCGCGGAGATATAGCGCCATGTTTTGTTCACGTATATAGGTACCTAATGTTTTTGTGCTCTGAAAAGGTCGAAGTATATTTATGTATACTTTTTAAGTTGATATTCATGTCAAATTATACTTAGGTGCTTCATCAGTATCAGATAACGCGTCCTATTTCTACTGTGATATTGTTCTCATGTTAGTTCAAGAAATGGAATCCCACCAAAAACATTTTCACGTAAAATGTTGCCAAGACGAAACGTAAGGCTCGCACTGTCAAAAAGTTATCAGATCTCATGTAGAGCCAAACTTCTAACTCTACAAGCCCTAACTTCTCAAACTCTACCTACACCTTAGTCCTTACGGTTTCGTCTTGGCAACATTTTACATGAAATGTTTTTGGTGGGATTTCACTTCTTTTTGTAAGTTACTTATGACAATCTTCTATCCCCTAATTTAAAGAGTGGATGTGGGGGTGATTTACTAAAAATCCAGAAATATGTATTTTATTATTTATAATATAAGACACTAGTTATAAGAAACATGTACCGTTTGTGCCCAAATAAACATTAAAACATAACAAGGATTTGCGGAAGGCTCATACAAACTCTCATCTCCTAGTTCAACCCCTTAGGGTTGGGGGGTAAAAGTTCCAAGTTTTAGAACTTTTTTTTGTTTGTGTATTAATACTAGCTTACATACCAAATTTCAGCTTTCTAGGACTTCTGGAAGTAGGTACTCTAGAATTTTGATGATCATCAGTGAGTAAGTGAGTGACGAAATCGGGATTTTTTTCATATCAATAAAATCTAAAGTATAAGAGCTATGCAATTGAAACTTTTTAATAAGTCCACTATTGACATCATATCCCGAGAATTTTGTTTATCTGGGATAATCCAAACCCAAGTTATGATGGTTCAAGAAACCGGCCAAGTGCGAGTCGGACTCGCGCACGAAGGGTTCCGTACCATTACGCAAAAAACGGCAAAAAAATCACGTTTGTTGTATGGGAGCCCCGCTTAAATATTTATTTTATTATGTTTTTAGTATTTGTTGTTATAGCGGCAACAGAAATACATCATCTGTGAAGTGATATCCGAAAGGAGTAGTCAAATTCAGATTTATAAAATATTTATTTGATTTCAATATTTTCAATTCAATCTCACACTTATGTTGAAATACACTCGGTACCATATTCTATTTGCAAATCTGAACATGGCTCTATAATATGCAAACTTAGTTGTTTCAAATTGAGACTTCGGTAAATTTTGATGGTCCCGTCACTCAAGCATGTCTCATTGTCTTAAATACCATATACTTATATAGTTACAATGTTTGCTATATTGTTGTAAAGGATAACAGCATGTTAAAGGAGTATGTACAAACAGAAACAACATTTGAAAACGGCTACCTACCCTAAATCAACGAAACTGTTACAATCATAAACACTCAATCCAAAACAAACATTAACCAATCTTCAGACATAAAGATTAAACACTATAGATTAGGTAGTGTGTAGATTTTGTACGCCTTAAGCATTGTATGTGTAATATTCCGGTACATGGAGAATGTTTATGAAATAAAGGTAATAAACGCGCTTAGTTTGCTTTAGTACGCAAGTTCCCTTCTTTGACGCTGCAAATATTTGCCAAGACTACATAATATCGAAGTGCGTCTTCTCTAGAATGTAATAACTTGCGAGTGGCAGAAATGTTCGATATTAATTTACGATATAACAACGATCTTTGACTTGATCAGGCCAGGCGTTAGATATTTCATTTTCCGTACCTACTATAAATATTTTTGGATCATAATTTCAAGTTAAATTTAAATGATGATTTTTAGGTTAATAAGTAAGTAACTCATAACGATCATAAATTCTTAACCGAACTCTACTTCCTGGCTTAAAAAAGTTTGTACCTAAGCAGATATGGTGTCAGCTAAATATTGACAAATTATTATTAACCCGTTTATTATATTTGATTGCCATCATATGAAGATACATCACTAGCCACACATTCGAACCCTCCTCGATTGTCACAGCCTTGATAGTGTGCGAGATCTCCGATCTGCCTGCGCGCCCGCCGCCGGCCCGTCGGCGGCGGCCGTCGCTCGCCTGACGTGCTGATTTACAAGGCAAAACCTTTTTGTCCATGACATCGCCGACTTTGCACACGATGGAGACGTCCACCATCAGCCCGATCTGATTTCGGCATCTTTTTAAACCGGTTAAACCCTATCGGACATTCAGGAGACACAATAAAACTCCGCCAATAGTGAGTACCTGTATGTGTTATTATATTTCTAAGATTTGAATGTTGTTCTTTAGATTACAACTGTTGAAAATGTAACTAATTTCAATGTCAGTATAGGTACGGTACGTATATTTGAGGATGGAACTAATGACATGTTTACACTTCTAATGTGTGCTTAAGTCTTAGTAACTATGTGTAGCATAATGTAGGAGATTCCTCGCCGTATTTGAGTTAATAACATAATTAGTTGAACGTCAAGTGGAGTATAAACTGATTAAGTAAACAATGTCGACGATTCAGCGTTAATTTGTGTAGCGATGAGATTCTACTTCCGATAGTATGCATGTTAACTACTAGTGCTTTCCTTCATGGATGCTTAACTATGAATTTAATTAGTAACTCACTCAGTCTTTATTAGCTTTAAAAACTAAAAGTTAATGCCTGTGTCAGCGGAATTCTACGACGAGTAATCATGAGTTTTTTTATCGCTAAGCTCTAGCCAATTAAGTTCATGCGCCGGTACGTACCATTATACGATAAATGGCACCGAGATAAGTGTCTGCGATACGTTTATTCAGATATCTTAAGTGTCAAGTCGGATAAAATCAACGATGTGTAGTGGCCAGCCGCGCATGAGTGATCTACTTTTAAACGACCATTTACGGAGCGACCGGGTACAAATTACCTAAAAGAACAACATGGCTTGGCTTTGCTTCACTGCCGCTCACTAACTAGGGACAGACTCCATGTCTCCATACTTTATTTTATTTTATCGTTGTTTCGGAAACTAAATAAAATCTAAATTAGAAACGCGTTTTCCCTTGTTTGTTTTTTGACTGTACGGGTAGAATTTAGTAAGAGCGCTTGACAAGCTCCAAAAAAACTGCGTGATTAGTTTACGTTACACATACAAGTATCTATTAGAATTTGCATTCGATAGTAGATACTTGATAGCTGCTTTATTAACGACCGCAATAAACCTGTCAAACGGTACCCACGATATGACAGATACGCTATCTCCGTCGGCTGGCAAAGCGTCGTCACACCGCAAATAAAATAAAAACTGAAAAAATGCACGCAAATCACTTTTGGCAACCAGCAGCTTCGTATCGAAATGTCAGAGATCCATTGGACGTAGGTACTCATAAATTAAAAGCCATCATATTTGTTTTTCGTACGAGCGAGTAAATAAAATTCCAATCTGCGGAGCGTAACTTTGCACGGTACGTAATCAACAGTTTTATTCGGCGATTCCGCTGCCTTGATTCCAAGCTTCATCCTTGTCGTGAATCGAGCTCGTTCTTCATTTGAATATCTTTCCCCGCGAATTCTTTGTTGATGCTGATTAAATCCAATGTGTCTGAAATTTTACTGTTTGTTTTATTGGAAACGAATTTTGTTGCTCATTCGGTTTTATGAGCGGCTCATCATCTTATTAGGGATTGTCAAGCCTAACTAGACAGGCTGCTAGTTAAAGTGGAGGGCAGCAATTAACAGGCGAGATCAACAAGCCGCTCAATGCTAATGGGGCCTTTCCACGTCAAAGGGCTAAAAGGCGTCGGAGCGTGTCTATCCGAATAATGGGCCAAGTTGTAGTGCCCTTTCCGTACTCCGAGCTCATACGACCTCATAGACCCTCATCAAACATAAATCGATTAGCCTAAATTGTATGTAACAAAACCATTTCTTTTTTAAAGAATGTAATAATCACAGACCTATATCAAGATAGAAGAAAAGAGTGTATGTATCTCGCGTGGCGAAACTACGACCCGGTGGCTCAATTGCTCGCCGCGAACTTCAGTTCAGTCTGCTCCCGATCGATGTCTGCTTGCGACGTCAGGTTTTAAAAACAAAATGGTTTCTTGCGCAATAATTAAATAACTGTTCAAACACTACCAATAAAGTTGGAGCTGTTAATGGAGGTATTTCCTTTCCTTGGTAAGTACAATTTGTCCTTAAATATCTGTTATTGATTAAAAAACTATTTATTTTATTATTTTCATCAAAACAGTAGCGGGCGATTGTGTGCCAACGCTCTTTCCATTGCAGCTTGAATTTGACGAGCCAGACTTGGCGTGCGTTCAAAACCAGCTATGTAAAAATAAGCTATTCAAACTGTCGAGCACTGTCGAGTCACGTTCAAGGTCGATTTCTCATTTTTTCTGTCAAAAGTAAGAATAGTGCTGTACACTGCTATTTATTTACTCGATTATTAAAATCGATTTTGAAAATAGACGAAATGATAATTACGTTCTTATATTATTATGCAGCTATATAATGTACGTAGTGCAAAGCAAATATTATTAACAAACAGGTTATGGTTACTTCTATAGGTATATTGCAATTTTGTTTTAGTTTTCCGAATGATCCTAATATTAAAAATAAATGGATTGAAGCAACTGGTCGTAAAAAATGGTTTCCTACGCAAAATGTTACACGCTCGGTCTCTCTACAAATTGCTGAACTCTTTCCTTTTATCTTGATATAGTTCTGTAATTTTTATTTTAAAATTTAATTTAATTCGGGCAACAAGGCCCATATTACATATACCTTATAGACTAACATACATATAAATTTCATAAACTTAAAAACTAAACACTATTTTGGCAATAGAACGGCGTGGCTCCGTTGAATCGTCAACGTGAATTATCATTTCCTCTGTCGGTTCTTATCGATATTTTAAAATCGATACCGTTTTCTAATCGATCTGTGAATCGATGCTTTTGAATCGTTTCACGCGGCTTATGTTTCTCATCACTAAATAACGCTCGTGACGTCAAAGTACCTACGCAAAATGTGTACGCTCGGTCTCCTTACAATTTGCCGAGCTCTTTACTTCTATCTTGATATAGTTCTGTGGTAATAATACAATCAGCTGGCAAATAAAATATACTTCGTATTGTTTGAAATAGGCGTATACGCAGAGTATTTTAAATTTATGTAAACTTAGCGAAAACTTAGTAATATGTAGTAACATTAGATTCAAATAAAGTTTTATAAAAATATCAATTTTATTAGTCATTTGGGTTGTAAAAATTTCTTGTTCTTTGTCGGCCAGCCGTCGCTTCAAACCCTAATCGTTGGCACGAGCCCAACTCAACGTAAAATGACAGTGTAGCATGGCATTTGATTTTGTAATCATTATAAAGCGCTGATTAACACATTACATTTTATATTAAGGTGTATCAAGATATTAATTGACAGCTTAATAAATTTGTCTCAAGCTTCCCAAAAAACCAGATGGGTCATAATTATTTAATTGATTACATCCAAGAATTGATGTAAGTTGAATGTGGACAAAACTTTAATTTGCAGCTGTTTTTGTGATGTCTTTAGAAATAAAAACACCAATGTAACTGTTTTAGACTCAAGTGAAATATCGCATCGCAGCTAAAAAAAAATTTAAGTGTTATGGCAATAACTGACTTCTGACTTGTTTTGATGATCATAAAATCAAACGATTAAATGTTAGGCTGCACGATCTGAGAAGTTTTGGTGAAATGTGAATTATCGTGTAACCGAGCAGCATCGTAAACTAGACCGCCAGTTATTGACAAATCGTTTTCCTATGTATAATATCGACCTAAGTATAACATTACAAAGATCGTATGTCAACTCATTAAGTACTAAAGTCCGGTGGCTATGGAGAGCTACATTAGCGTTTAGAGATTATAGCCACGATCAAACTCATAAACTCACAATAATGATCGAATTATACAATAAAAGAACGGTTTGGTTTGCATAATCAATATTTACTATGAAATGTCTATAATAGTTTGATCTCGACAAGAGTAAAATATTACCAAGAAAATTAATTTAAATAATACTTTACTTTTAAATTATATGGTAAACTGAAATCGCATAAATAATTATTGCAGTTAATTAAATGACGTTATTAAATAGTCTGTTGAAAGGATGTGAAAAATTAATAATTAAATTTTAAAATACGCCGTAGTTTTTCATTGACTGTTTGAGTAATTAGCAATCGAATGGAGGCTCGAATCCAATTGTTATGTTTGTCAATTCAATTGTTAATTTCTCATCGTGAAGGCGCACCAGAGTGTATTGTTTCAGTTCATCCATTTAAAATTATTTTATTCACGGCTTTTGTTTCATAATTCTCAGTTTAAAATTTCACTGAGACTATAAACCTTTTTTATTAAAACATGTATTCTGTTGTTCTGGCTGTACAATTAGGTACTACTCGTAAATTACCGAACATAGACCCGCAAGATTTTATTTTTGAAGTTTTGGGTCATGAAACTTTGAGCCGTTTTATGTTAATTCTAGTAATAGGTATGAGTAGGACAATTTACTAGTGGAACGTTGAGACAAGAACTCTTTAGGCATGCAACACGTATCGCTCCAACGTTTTTTCGCTACATTAATCTTGTCCACTAAGCGTGGCCTGCGTAATTTATTATTAGTACATTCGCAAAATATACCTTTAATTACAGCTGTTTGTGCTCACCGCCACGTAAAATTATTTAAATTACGCTTAAGTTAATGTTCTTTCGGGAACGAATTGCCGAATATTTCCCCCCGTGTTGTGTTAATGGCCGATTCCTGAATTAAATTCGACGGTCGTTAATTTGAGCACACTGCCTCAGCATAAACAGGCTTATCTACAAAAGTAATGACCTAAGTTTAATTTTATTCCCAATTCGCATCACACAGGGCTATGCAAATCGCGAGGTTGGCATTGTGTGCAGGAATTTTAAATTCTTCATCATGCTGCTGCCCTTAATACGGCAATGGCAACAATTTCACTTTTTGGTAAAAGTGGATTTTATTAAAAAAATAAAAATGTTAATTTTATTTGTCCCATTGTTGTGTGTGACCTTGCAGGTTTCACTTATTTTAAGGTGTTTAATGTAGTTTAATTGTTTGTAGTTTTATTTTGCAACATTCTATGAATAAGCTGTGTCACAAATCACAATGATTTTTTTTAACTGAAACTTATTTTAAATGTTTGTAGCTATTCTCAAAAAAATCATATTTTTCAATTTTATTTTAAAACTGTATACCAATTGAAAGCTTATTGGAAAATACGTGTATTTCATAATGCTTCAGTCACTAACAACTAGTTTACTCAACAAAAATACTGATTAACGTAGCATATTTTTCTTTTTAAAATTATAACTAGCTAAAAGACGGAATTGAAAACTAAAATTCTAAATCGAGCTGGCGTTTACCGGTTAAAATATTTTACTGACACTTGTTTGCTATATATTGTTTAAATATTAATTATAGATTTGTGTCAACTTACCTCAGCACCTGTTTAAGTTACTCTCCTATGTGATGTATGTGGGTACTTAGCCAAAAATATAGGTAACACATAAAGTAGGTAGATATAGATTCCTTTGTCTCGATTAAATATTGCAACGAACGGACGTGTGTTATTCCTGCAACCCTTAGTCGGACACCCCTTCACCCCTATTTCTCAGTACACATAGACGCGGAGGTGGAGGCGTTGTGTAGAGGTTGCGAGACGTGTGCAGCGGAGGCGGTCGCACCGCCACGGGCTACGCCCAGTCCATGGAAGTATGCTACGAAGCCCTGGACTAGGATTCACGTAGATTTTTTGCAATATAAAAGTAGGACCTATTTAATTCTAATTGATTCGACCTCTAAATGGATTGAGGTGTTTGAGATGTCACGTACAAACTCGTCCGCCGTAATTAGGGAACTTAGGGCGACTTTCGCTCGCTTTGGGCTACCGTCAGTCGTAGTTTCAGATCAAGGACCGCCTTTTACAAGCGCAGAGTTCAAACAATTCTTAACGCAAAACGGCATTGAACAGGCATTTTCACCCGCGTACCACCCGGCGTCCAATGGAGCTGCAGAACAAGCAGTAAAGTTGTGTAAACGGGCGATAAAGAAATCGTTTAGGGACGGGCTAGATGTAGACGTCGCCTTACAAACTTACTTGCTAGCATATAGGAATAGCGTTCATAGTACCACAGGAGAAACCCCAGCGATGCTTCTACAAAAACGGAATTTAAACTCGAGGTTAGACTTATTACGTAGTGATCGTGGGCTGGAAGACCGGGTCCGTGACGCGCAGCGCCACCAGGTGCAGGCCGCTCAGAGCGCGACCGCGGAGCGAAACTTGGTAACGGGAGATACCGTTTGGGCGCGTAATTATACTGGTGCCGATAAATGGATCAAAGGTACTGTTGTAGGCAAGGAGGGTTCACGTCGGTATACCCTGGATAGCGGAGACGGGAGACTTCTAGTTAGACATGTAGACCAAATCAGGCGCAGATCATCAGCTTTGTCGAGCATTCCGTGTCCTACGGACCGGGGGGCCGACGGGGATGAGCAGGCTGAACAATTAGAGAGAGACGAGGTACAACCTGGTGGTTCGGTGGATCGGGGTGAGGTAGAGACAGAGACAGTAAGGGGGGAGGTAGTACCTAATAAAACGTCAGATGTAGACGTTACAGCTAATCCTTCCCCACATCCTCGTCCACCAGCGCGATCGCCGATGACGCTGAGGCCGTTGCCAAGTCGTAGACTTAGACTAGAGATAGATTAGTTATAATTAGTTTAAAGTACTGTAGTAATAATGTATAAATTAATATTACTTCATGATTAAGTGGGGAGGTGTGATGTATGTGGGTACTTAGCCAAAAATATAGGTAACACATAAAGTAGGTAGATATAGATTCCTTTGTCTCGATTAAATATTGCAACGAACGGACGTGTGTTATTCCTGCAACCCTTAGTCGGACACCCCTTCACCCCTATTTCTCATCCTAATGAGTTAAAACAGATCGGATTGATGCAGAAAACAAATGTTTCTTAAATAGTTCCAACTACATTATGGTGTTTCTGTTTAGGGTAGTAAGTGGTTATGAAATTTGCTATCAGATGATACAGACTTCGTCAATCTAGTTTCTAATACAACAGAGTTATGACCGAAAAAGTAAAATTTCTGTCAACTCCCCTTGGTCTCGCCTATTATACATGTTATTTAACTAGCCTGCTTTACGCGGCGACCTCTCAAGAATTTTCCATTGACTTTACACAGGAAACGGCAAAATGAATAAAATAAAATATTATGTTTTACCCCTCATATCTATTTTACCCCTCTCATCACCCGGAATACTATTACTCATATCTTAGGCAAGCTTTTATAGAAATAGGAGCAGGACTTCGAATTTCCACATGTTGAAATCGCCACATTGACTTGAAAGCCTAGCATTTGCGGTGATTCTAAACGGTACATTGTTACGTTACGGCACCGCGCAGGTGGACGGTAAATTGGCAGGTCTTTCGGTAAACCAGACGTCTTGTTAATGCGACTTGTATGTTGATTGGCCTGGCTGTGCATTCTCATCGGATTTGCGAACGCTTGTGAATTATTTTTGGGGTGAACAAATCGTGCTTGACCGCTGGGATCTTAAGGTGGTTCGACTAGGTTACCCAAAGCTTAAACCCCGCTAGATGGCGTCACTTTCGCAAATTTTCAGGTTTAATTTTTTTGTGGAATAGTGTTGGTATCTGTATACTTAAAAGTATGTTTAGCGCACTCTTTACATAAATATTGAACTATTATAATAAACATTGAATACTTCATTAGTGCAAAAAACACTTTTAAAGTCGACAGAGTGTTTCTGTCATGCTATTTCCTACTATTACTCACACATGCAAACAGTGTTTCCGTGATGCTTGTAGTAGACAATTTCATGCAATGTAAGTATGCTGCAATGGCGTTGCGGTATGTTCGTGGAAATACGTGCAAGAGGATTCGGGTTCGAGACTGGTACGTCAGGGGTACTTTTTTGTCCTTTTTGTGTTATCTTATGTTTCTTATACCTTTTATTCTTCGAATTCTTGTCCGATTCCGATATAACCGAAATATATTTCAGTGATATCGGAAACGGTTCTAACGATTTCGATGAAATTTGGTGTAAGGGGTTCGATCTAGCTAGGTCTTATCTCTGGGAAAACGAGCATTTTTGAGTTTTTACTTATATTTTCTTTTTCTACCAGATATTCAGTATTATTAATAAATTTGTTTAAAACGTTTTATAAAAATATGTGACGTTTTGAACTAAAAGGTACCACATTGTCGGTTGTCGATTAGGTTGATTTCATTTTGAAGCTTTATGGAAATATGACAACAATAAGTAGGTACCCGTTTGGTTGAAAACGCCACATATATTGAAAACCTGACTTTCACAAATCTCACCTTTTTGGGTTCTTCCAACTCAGAAAGGATGGAGAATACTGACGATTCTTAGTAGCACTAGCTCAAGGTATTGAAAACCTGACTTTCACAAATCTCACCTTTTTGGGTTCTTCCAACTCAGAAAGGATGGAGAATACTGACGATTCTTAGTAGCACTAGCCCAAGGAAGTCCAGGTTTGTAAGTGTCAGGTATCAGTTTTTTTTAAAGCGCTAAATATAGTTCTACAAGTAAAGCAATCCCTTACTGCCCAGCCTCTATAGTATTTTTCAAACTGGATACGATGATAGATTTCATCTCCATACAATTTATAACCTAATAATGCCAAATGTTGCAAAATTATATTGAATTGAGATCTATCATCGTACCCTTGCAGTTTGAAATAGTTATTTACGATACAAGTGCGGAAAAGAGAAAATTCGAAACGAGTGGCGACAGATTAAAACACGACCGCAGAGTGTTTTAAATCGACACGAGTTGCGAATTACCTATTCGCACGTGTATCGTACAACGTTTTACAGTACATATGGCCCTTTAAACTTTCGACATATGCATGAAAAGTGCTCTTTACGCACTAGGGCGAGAAAGTTGCACCATATGTACTGTAAAATACTTTTTAGTACATATGGTGCTACATATACGTTACCGCCCTAGTGCGGTAATTAGTACAATACGTGCATATGTCGAAAATGTAAAGGGCCATAATTATGTACTGTAAAACGTTGTACAATACACGTGCGAAAAGGTAATTCGCAACTCGTGTCGATTAAAACACTTCCTTCGGTCGTGTTTCAATTTATCGCCACTCGTTGCCAATTTCCTACTTTTCGCACTTGTATCGTAATGTACTAATAATAAAGTAGTAATTGTAAAATAAAATTAAAACTTTTTTTATATTTTTTTTTGGATTCAAGTAGGTACAGAGAGTAACAACATTGCATGGCCTTCTAATTATAACTATTATAGAAAACGGGATATTTATCATGTTTATTTATATTATTTATTTCTCGATATTTTGGCCGGCCTTGCAAGACCAGTCGTTGTGGAGATCCCTGGGGAGGCCTATGTCCAGCAGTGGATGTCTTGTTGGTGTAGATGGATTCACACAACAAATGAAATAACATTTTTTCATATTTGTTATCCGTAGTTGTCCCTGTACATGAAAGAAAAATAATATCATGATAGCACAAAATCTCTAATGTTATAAAGAAAGATGATGCAACAATATGGATTCTAATAAAGTTATCATTTACTTACCTAGTAATAATTGTGTTTTTCATTCATAGACAAAATTCCATAATTTTCATCCCCAGGAAATGTTTTATTTTACTTTATTGCAGTGAGGATGTCCTGATTTTTTCTGGCTAATGAAGGAAAACATTTTATTTCCAAGAATGCCTCTTCATTTTGCACAATACCTAAAAAAACCTAGAGTTAGTGACACATTGACTATTCGGCAACCAAAACAGTAACAATTACATTATATAGGTATTGTTCACTGCTTATATCTACCATTACGGAAGAAGTGAGAATTATTTTCTAAAAAGATCGGCACGAGAAAATTACAATGTACAATGAAGGAATGAAACTGTACCTACCTTACGAAACTTCACCATCATGAATTCCGCTTCAATTGAGTCTGAATTTTTCTGGATTTTCGCGGACCAGAACACCGATGATTTTTGTAACTTGATTTAGACGTTGCTATCATTTTCAATTTATACAAACAAATTGATGGCACAATAAACATGACTCTATGTGTCAGTGTCAACACTGTCAAATAAAAATGCACTAAACATGACGGCACTGCAAATCCTGCCAGGTCGGCCAGGCAACGTCGCCAACGTCATAGAGTGGCAACGCCGCACGCAACGTATTTGTACACGACATTTGTGACACACACATACGTAAAATTGATGAAAAAATTACGTTGATTTATGTATGATTTCTGTATGAAACAAAGTTTTTCTATTAATTTAGCGCAAACGAATATTCGAAAGTAGATAAATGAGCAAATATTTATGTAGTAATAGTGTGTAGTGCCTTAATTAAAGCAGATTGAATTTTGTATGAAAATCGAACCACCTTAAAACAACTGTACACAGATTACACAGTTTCGAAGCGCTCTTTTACTGGTTTTTACGAGCGATCAAATCTTATTATCTCGGCAACCGATTTGAATGACACGTTCTCGAATTCTGGTGCACTTTAGCAAAGCTTTTGCTTTGGCTTTGGCATTTGTTGATATGTAATTGTACCTATTATTTTTAATTGTAATTGTATGTCATAATATGGAACTTGTCCTGAAATAAATATTATTCATTCATTCATTCAAAGCTTTTTCGCAAGGAAAGGCGTAACTCTTCTAGTGCTTTATACTCGTATTTGAGAATGTGTCCGTTTCTGCTAGCCTAGCCAGGATGAATGCGTAGTACGCGCTTTCATTGCGTACACGGTAATAGCTATTATTTGCGTTTTAAGTTTTTTACTGAGTGGGCCTCAGGAAGTCATATTTTTTAATGATCGAGTTTATGCACAGGTTTATAGTTTCGGGCTTGTTAGGGGTAAGTCAATAAAAATGCGAATTGAATTAACGGTTTAAATTGACGGAGTTCGTAAGGTAGTTAAATTACCGTGTTTAGACTTTAGTTCGCCAACCAAAATCATATTTTTCTGCATTTCTTTCGCTCCTGTTATTTACAACCTTAGTTAACGATTACATGATTAATGGTAATTAAGCATTTGTAATTACATCCAGGCTGTAACTTAGAAAAACTATTAGGCATAATTATATGTAGCTGTTCTTAATTATATTTTGAAAAATTGTTATATTATGTATAATATACTTTTTTAATGAGCTTTTGCATGACTGTGTTTCTTTAAACTAGTCTTTTAAGTAATAATTTCAGTCTGAAGTTGATGTTGAATAATGCAAATTTGAATGCAGTCTTTCTGTCCTGGTTTAAAAATTCGTTTGCCAGTAGTTTCGCTAAACATTAATTTGGTCTAAATAACTCAATAATTATTTTTGAAGTCCCAGATAATTTACACAAAAGAACAAAATTCTACAAGCACCGAACTTAGTTGCTTTAAGTTGTATAGTTGTAAACATGGTGACTCTTATGCTTTCGAAGTTGAAATAAAATAATCTTCAGCAATCATTAGATAATTTGTTTGTAGACATCTTATTCAGAGCTTTTTGTTCATATTAAATGCTGTTAGTATAGACATTAGACATGTTGTGCGAAGGTAAAAATGATGCTAGTTGAAAAATAGGCCGTTCTCGGTGGAGTGGAAGTCAAGAGAGCCCGAGGGCTTTTGCCAAATTGATCACACTGAATAAAAAAACTTTTCAAGCGATAAACAACGATAAATCTTAAGGACAAATCCTCAGGACTGTAGAATTTCGAGGGGCTTATTAAATAAAAAAGATATGTTATGATTATCTATCTCTATAACTTTGGATATTAAATGTTTGCTTCCTAAAAGTAAATTAGAATTCCAGCTTTTTTGTTTTTAGAGATCAAAGTTAACTGGTCCATCAGGTAGCGAAGTTAAGTACCTGTCGTGATCACAGTAGACAGGAGTATATGCCTTAATTAACCAAACGGATTGGACCGAATCGAATGCTACTAACGACCGTGAACGAGCTTATTTATTGCTGTCTAAATAGTTGGACAGTGGATGGAGTTCTTTGAATGCACTGCACTGCATTAGTTAGATCAGTAAGATGGTTATTACCTACATTTGATCAACTACTCCATAGTAAATCCATAAGTTATATGTGGCATGTCAAATACTGTATTATTAAACTCTTGATTGCACTGCATTACATACATCTGATCCACTGTCCTATAGTAAACCCATAAGATTTAATCATATGTCAAAAAGGCACGGCGACGGTAGTTTTATCACTTTTACCTCCTTAAAGAAATAGTGCTAATATGCCTAGCGTAAAAATAATGTCATAAGTTAAAGCGAAAATTTAACATTATTTTGATACAAGGTTCTATTAAAATAATTTAAAAGTTCTTTGAAAATGGTCTCGCTTATCTCAAAGCTTTTGTCGGTAAAAATTGATTTCGTTTTATTTTTGTTCAATTTCTGTAGACGTCAAACGAAAATGAAGCGTTCCTTTTCTCAAGTATCTGGTATAATTAACTAGGCAGAAGGCTTTCAACGCAATCAGTGAATTTAAAGTTCTCAACTTAGGGTATGTGCTATTTTCCCTAAACAGGTTTCAGACAATTTGTTCTTACAGAGTTAGTAATAGTAGACACAACAGGCTTCGTTACATTATTTAAATAATAGTTTAAGTTAAATAAATTAACCCTCACAAATAGCGCGAGGCTTAAATGCCCTCATTACACTGGCAGCGTTACCGTCCTGAGTGGCCAAAGAAGTCAGTCGGACCAGGTACGATCCGGGCCGAGGGTCGTACCCCCTGTCCCTCAGCCCCGACCCAAATCCCTCACAAATTGGCCTCCAAAGCCCAAGGTCTCCAGTCTCCACTACACAAAACAAACACAAACACAAAGTGCACAAAGTCGTATATTGGCCCCAGGGCAGAGTACTTTGCATGCCAAATTTTGGCTAGGTACATACTCCGCGCGGCTGACCCAGCGGACTTGACACTGAGACTCAAGTAGGACGGTCAAAATGTACTGACGCACGTTGCATCCCCCAAGGGGCACGACCCTTCTGCCATGGAACCAACTGTCAGGACATCAGGCCTCCTGCTATCTGTGCGGCTCCAAATCGTAAGAAATTTTTACCAAGACCAGAGCCCGGCGGATGACATTATTGATAGCATGATGAAGTCTTGAAAAACGCCCCACGTACTTCAAGCAGTTAGGCCATGGTGACCTTCTTCTTCAACTAAGACCCCACAATTTCACCGATGCGCTTCGCACACCTTACACCCCAAACGCAAGGGCAGGAAGGCTAGGTGTCATATTTACACAATCCCACATATTATTATTTTTATATTTTATTGATTTTACTGATATGTCTTAAAGAATAAACCTACAAATTATAATAACATTTAAAACTTATTTATACAATAAGTAACGAATAAATAAAGCCCGAGTACCTTTGTCTCATACAATGCATCACTAAATGTAGCTAATATGTGACATGTAGTCCACAAAAGCTTTCCCCAGCACATTCCTATTGTCTGTCCCCAGCGGACGCGCCCCAACAATGTACCATTTAACGACGGCGACTTGTCGTCGCAACTGGCTGCAAGCGCAAACAGCCCGAAACTGAGCCGCGATAAAATACCCGTATACAGCCCTGAGGTGCGGTACACTAGCTCTTAGACAGTATGGTAACTTGGTAACTAACACATGCAAATGTATTTGTAAATGTCGAACTACACAGCTCCAGGTGTAATCTAGTTATTTGTTATACAAGGGTGCAAAGTTGTATTTTACCCGCGAGTGTGGAATTGAAACACGAGAAGTAAAATACATTTGCACCCGTGAGTAACACAAAACTTTTCCCCTCACTATAGCGAGGAAAGTGCAACATCCACACGCGTTAGATCATCTTCATCAATGGAATCACCAATTTTTTTTACGATAATACGATATTATAACAGAAAACTCTGTATTTTTACGTGTCGGAGTCGGCGAGAAAATTTTTGTTGACAATGTTGACATTTCTGACAATGCGTTTTGAAATTGCATCGACTCAACTTGTGCGTTCAGAATTAGTACATTCAACATCATTTAAAAAAACAAATGTTTCTTATGGAATTTAAGGTTTATGACTTAAAATCATTAAATAAAGCTAAATTTGGTATTTTTTTTATTAAATTCTCAAACCATTTATTTAATAATAATTAATATCGAACGAAACATTATTATGAGCGTTTTACGTTTTGTTATCTGTCGAAAGCTACTTAAACACGCTCCATCTAAGGTCAAATTACTTTCCCCACTAGTGGATAAAATGCGTTTTGCCCCGCTTGTTTTAAAGGATGAAAGACGGCTTTCCGAGCTAGTGAGGGGAAAAATATATTGCATAGGGTACGCAAGTAACTGGTACCACGCAGCAAGTCGGAGCCGAGCAGAGAAACGAATCTGTGCAAACATTATATGTAAATGTACTCTGCTATCCAAAAAATAAGAACAGTCTGACAACGTACAGCTACCGATGAATGATTTAAATTTGAAACATTATATTCTTCGAATATCTATTGTAAAGCTCTGCTTAGAAATGAGTTTTGTAAATTGGTATGGAAACTCTATTTATAAGTGAAACAAGTTGCAGGCGAAGGCTCACTTAAGTACCTATAAAGGGGCCCACTGATTATCAGTCCGCCGGACGATATCAGCCTGTCAGTTAGAACAAAAAATTGACAGGCCGATATTGTCCGGCGGACTGGTAATCAATGGGCCCCTTAAGTGTAACTGATTTTGACCTTATTCAAAATACTGTTTTTATTTATATTGTGTATGTAGACTAAATATTCCAACTAAGCAACCTATTGTAACAATATAACGGGATTAGCTCTAGATATAGTTAAAATAAGAGGGTTTGAGTTCGTTACGGCTGTGACACTAACGTTACATTACAGCCTGCGTTACTTTGTTTCGTTACGTAATGTAGTCCTCATTTTATAGTCGAATGGGTAACTTGGCTGGAGACTTAGGCTACAACCCTCTACCCTGTTGCGGGTGTCCATGTGCGACGGTAATTGCTTACCGTCTGCTCGTTTGCCACCTATATCATACAAAGGGCTGGAAGGGAAAGAAGGAAGGAAAATAAAGGACTTTCTTCTTTTATCAGAATTATCAAAATTGTGAGTGGAAAGTTCTTATCTTTTTTTAACAACAGTTTCTCGTATTAAGGCCCAAAAACACCCTTGTTTATCTTGTTTAGATTACATTATTGTCATTTGTCCTTGTCTGCTATTTTGACATTTATGTTCGTATAGGTAAGAAAGAGACCAAACCTAACTTAACTACAACTACTACTACTTAACTACTCGTAAGTACCTTGTGATTCTTAGCGACCTTATAAAGTACCTTAACTGCATTGAAACGGTGGAAGAAAGACAAAAGCGATTGGAAACCAGAAGGAAGGACTTACCACAAATAATAACCACTAAACTGCAAGTGGTCAAACACTCTTCGGCTTACCAGGCAGTTACTCTATTAAATAGATTGCCATCCGATTTGAAGACAGTCACTAAATTAAATTTTGTCTCAAAACTTATTTGTTAAAGAAGTGCTTTTATTCGGTTGATGAGTTTTTGTCAGCTCAGAGTAGAATATAGTATTAATGAATCGTTTTTTTTTTCTCTTTTTTTATGACATAATCAATAGTAACGAATAATTAATTTAGATGGATTGACATAGACTTGGGAATTATTATTTATTATTTTATTATAAGCCAAATTGTTATTATGTTAGATAGTTGTAATACTTTAATTTTTAATTGTTATTTATAAAATTGTAATTGTGATATAATGTGAAATTCAAACGCAATGTATATTGTTATATGAATAAATGACTATGACTATGACTAAGTTTTATTTCAGTAAGGCCGAGAGTCAGATCGAATGTGATAATTGAGTTTATTTAATTTTTATCTACGTATACATATAAGTTTCAAATAGAAATATGTACAATTTATTAGATAGTAAATGTATCCAAATATCTATAAATGTCATAAACCTGAAAGCTTTTTATTTGTGGAATACTCCCAAAATATTACATTTCTTCTTTCATCTCAGTCCGCGGCAATTTAATTGGAGTAACAAATCCACTTAAAGTTATTAAAGCACAATAGAAGGACGTCCCCGCTATCAACTTAATTGAAAGCTGCGTTGCGGTCCCAGTTTTTATGCACTCTTATCAATTACTTTACGTAGAAACCTTGATGTACGAAGTCTTGGGATTAGGGAAAGAATAGCGCTTATACTTACTTTACTTCTGTCTAATTTTATATTCAAAGATAATAATGTAGGCACTGGCGTATTACGATGCTTGTCACACAAATATAAGTATTATAACTGCCTTACTTATTAGGTAATAGTTAACTGTTTTATTGCCTGAAATATCTCCCTATAGGTACCTAAACACTGTAAAAGTAATATTATTTACAGTACATATGGTGCTACTTTCTCGCACTAGTGCGTAAAAGAGCACTTTTCGTGCATATGTCGAAAGTTTAAACGGCCATATGTACTGTAAAACGTTGTACGATACACGTGCGAATAGGTAATTCGCAACTCGTGTCGATTTAAAACACTCCCTGCGGTCGTGTTTTAATTTATCGCCACTCGTTTCGAATTCCCTCTTTTCCGCACTTGTATCGTAAATAACTATTATAGATAAGTCGCATAATGCTATGAATTTCTTTTGTTTCAGTGCGCAACGGTTACTCCTGTGTCCCGGTGGCTCTCTCCGAAGGCCTGGACATCAGGCTGGGCACCGCAGTCACCGACATCCAGTACGGCGGCCCCGGGGTCAGCGTCAAGGCGGTCAACCCCCGCAACCAGAGCCAACCGCAAGTGTTCAAGGGTAAAGCTAGTTGCAAAACTCGTTAAAACTTTCTGCGGTCAAATACGAATTCCAATCCAACTCTATCAGTATTGAAAGTGCCTAAGCCAATAATAATAAATCTGTTTAAATTATGAACTCCCAATCTCATAAAGCGCACGCATGAAATACCTTATTTAATTCGACTTTTTGGTGTAGGGACTGTTTTTCATTACGGTGACGCTTCGGAGTTTCGGTGTTTATAATTTAGTTCTCGTGTATCCAAAATTGGGTCGGTGGAAGTGAACAGTGAATGAAAAGCAACTTGATATCGACTTTACCTTCCGGCGCCACCGTGTTATTATGTTTACATTTGCGGGCGATAAAACCGAACTCCGGCGCCCTCAATATTGAAGCGAAAAACAAAGCAAGAGCACATTGTCACGATAATGCGCGTTATGAGAAAAATCCACAGCGCCGTCGGCTCCTTGTCATTTCTTTGTCGCGGAATGATTTGCAATTCTAACGCGTTAATTTTACTTTGACGACGCGCAAAAATACGGTCGGGCCTGTGTTGACCCGGCGGGCCCGATCGACCCCACTCCCTCGCCGGAGGCTCTTCCGCTGTCACTGATCACCTACATATTAGATAAAGCATATAAGACGACTCTCGGCCACCACTCAGTGGTATGAAAGCTCAACCGCTCAGTTTCATCCACATTTGGTACCTGTATGTAGGTTTCCCTCAATATTGTTGATCAAAATATAAATGCAACTTACCAATATTATCAAATATTTCACAGCAGAAAAATAGTGTAAGTTAGAACTGTGTAGTGCATCTCGCATCGTAAAAACTCAGAAGTAAAAAAAAAGCTATGTTTTGTGATCACGATTCCTCGTTAACGCTTTGCAATGCAGAGTCTTTATGAGGCAGTCTATGTCCGCCACATTTGCATACGGGCGGAGTCTATTGTGAAAGCCAGTTAGACGTTTAGGAGGCGGTGCGCGCTATTTTTGCCTAGCACGTGTGGTTGAGGAGAATTAAGTGAGCGATTTCATGGAGTTCAAAGGAGACGATAGGAATTATCTATGCATGAGGAAGATTTTAATAATTACAAGTTCTAGATATTACTATATAAAGCTTTGTTTGCTTTATTACTCTATTCTTTCGACTTGTTTATTTTGTGAATAGATACATCGACACGAGAGGTAAATTTAAGAGGTACACAATTTGTTAGCAAAAGTCGAAATATAATGAAAATATCTGCAAATATGACAGCTACCTAATAGTACATTGTGATACAAGTGCGCTACGTTAGTCATTACACATGAGGCAATATTATGCGCAATAAGAAAGGCGATGTGTGTAATGACCAATGCACACGCTTTTCATATGACGTTTTTCAACACATTTGCGAGGAAAAAAAACTCATATTAATCAAAATTTTATTGTTAAAACAGTTTGTAAAAGTTTAATATCTTTCATCCTGCCTGCCGCTGGCGGGCCGGCCGGGCCGCGGCATCAGGCGGTCGGCGGGGCGCCGACGCCCGCCAGTCCGCGTTGTAAAATCTACTCGACCAATTTAAGAAGGCTCGGTTTCCATACATATTATTAGCATCCATTTACCTTCTTAAGTCAGTCGGATTATCATTCATTACCTAACAAATGCTATAATATAATGAAAAAGCACGCGTGTTAAATATCTAGGATTATGAGCCTAAAAGCGGTTCAATAACTTCCACGTTGCGAGCAAAAGTGTGTTAAAACTTCTCGCGTGGACGTTTGTCCATGTTCTAAGATATACATTTTATTGGAATATCCTATTTCTTACTAACGGTATGAAATGTTGACACACTGCTCCATCATACATTTTGACGGTGTAATAAAATCACAGCAACCTTTGAACAAGCGCCGCTACAGGCCGCATAATCAGCGTGAAAGCCCCGATCTGGCCTGCAAACACGCGCTCTCCACATACTCAATTAAGAGCTCTTTGTTGGTGGAAACCTTAGTTTTTTGGAACTATGTACTTAGCCTTAAGAGAGATGAACTTTATTGAAAACGGGAATTATAATATTGAATTTATAATACATCCCGACGTTTCGAACTCTTTACAGCGTTCGTGGTCAACGGGTGACCACGGGTCGGGATGTATTATAAATTCAATATACGCGATATAATCCGTTTTCATAGTTTTATTTCATGAGTAACTATCGCGGTAACCGAAGACAATATTATAATGAATTATGGTAAACATGGTCGCTCACCGAGAGTCAGAAGTCCAAATTGAAGGTTTTCCAGAGAGCAATGGAGCGCAGCATTCTAGGTGTCACAAGGATGGATCGCATCCGAAACACTACACTGCGCTCCAAAACAGGCATAGCTGACGTAGGGGAGAAGACCGCTAGGCTGAAGTGGGACTGGGCAGGTCACGTCTGCCGCATGCATCCGGATAGGTGGGCTAGTATAGCCACCAAGTGGATGCCGCAAAAGAAGCGCGGACGTGGCAGGCCCAGGCGGAGATGGCGGGACGCCTTAGAACACCTTCACTAATAACTGGCCGGAAACAGCTCAACAACGGGAGTCATGGAAATCAAAGGGAGAGGCCTTTGCCCAGCAGTGGGACACTACAGGCTATTAAAAAAATGAATTATTTAACTAAACCATAAAATTTAATACCTACAATAAAAAAAAACTTAAAATAAATTACTAAAGACTAATACCCCTTTCCCCCTGCGACATTCTGTTATACATAGGTACAAGAATGTTATACAATAAGATCACTGTTATCATCATTTCATTAAATAAATAAATTGAAATTGAATTGATATATTATACAAAATTACCCAAGAAACCTATTGTAATACAAAAGATGTGGAAAAGTAACGACTTTATCACGCAAGCTAATAGAAAAGGAGTACTCTATATGCAGTTTAATCAGAAAATTAGGCTTGATATCCTTTGACGTTGGGTACCTGCGGGGCTCCACCCGTATAACGTTTTCTATTCTTTATAAATCTCCATAGAGATCGAAAGCGTTTGAAATTGAGACAGACGCCTCTGGTTACAATCGAGGAACCTTCTTTTATGAGGAAAATCGTGGAATCGATAATGGAAGAAATTCACTTGAGTTTTTTTTTTCAGGTGATGTGGTTCTTTGCACTTTGCCTCTCGGAGTCTTGAAAGTAGCTGTGGCGAACAGCGGGCAAAATCAACAAAACTTCGTTAATTTTGATCCTCCATTACCGGATTGGAAGGTGACACTGTTTATTTTTTATTTCTTTAAGTGCCTTAATTGTGGCTGAGTAACGGCTGCTATCTTTTCTTTGTATTTTACACATCGACCAAGGGAGAAAATGTTCTCCCAAATTTCTCCAAAATTGAATTAGGTATGTACTTACCTAAGTTTATCATTATCTTGTTTCAAGGTCGATATTTTTTACGATACGTATCTGAAAGAAACACTGAAAATATTTCATCATCTTTCAAGAGCATCGCTTAAAAGTCTTTGCTTACGGTGGCGTCGTTGATCGGGTCGCCACTTTCCCGAATGAAGGTTGAGGGAGGCAATGGCTGAGATACGCGTCATACTCGTGAACGGGTGCTGTTTCTGTTCAAGCTTACATGGGCTACATACATGTTATGTTATAGGTAAACTATGTGACTACTTTTGAGTGGCATTAACGTGAGACACTTCATTCGGTTCTTGTCTGTTTGTCTGATTTGATTTCTTGTCTTTTAAATACTTATATAAAGAATTCCAGTCTTGGAGAACCTTTACATCTCTAAGGATTATCTGATGATCGTTTATTATATATTTTATCTCTGACACATAGTTATCTCTAAAGAATTTTAGTATTTTGTCTGTTATTTGTATTTTTTTATTATAGTTTTTTTTGTTTAGTTCGACATTTATAGCCTGAACTTCTCTAATAAAGTATCTAATATTTTATTGTGTCCATATTTGTAATTTGTATTTTGTAATTTTTAGTTATTTATATTGCTTCTAAAAATTTGACTTGTAAAAGTGCCGTGTGGCCTATTTGCTAAATAAATGTTTGATGTTTGATCAGAGCATCACACTCTCGAAAACTGTTTTTCTAACTCGTGTTTACATAAAACACCTACAGGATGGAATTTATAAACGGCGCACTGAGGACAGCTACCTGATCTTGTGCTGCTACATGAAAATATTTTTTGCAACTATAAAATACAGATACAGATTTTGAAAAAAGTACATTCAGCGACAAAATCTTCAATTGAGACAATTTTATTTTATAATTGGATATATTTTTTTATAATTGGATAAAAAGGGAATCGTTTGGCATAAATAAAAATGTCAAAATTAAGTATTTTGTCACTTATTGTCCTTTTTTTGGGGTTTAAGGGTAAAAACGGGACCCTATTACTAAGACTTCGCTGGCCGTCCGTCCATCCGTCCGTTCGTCTGTCACCAGGCTGTATCTCATGAACCGTGATAGCTAGACAGTCGAAATTTTCACAGATGATGTATTTCTGTTGCCGCTATAACAACAAATAAGTACTAAAAACAGAATAAAATAAATAACCATACAACAAACGTGATTTTTTTGCCGTTTTTTCGTAATGGGACTTTCTCCTAACACCATTATGGCGTAGCAGTACGAGATCTGGTAGTTGCCCTCAGTGCCCCGTTTATAAAATCTACCATGTATATCAGTCAGGCCTTTAAATTTTTGATAGTTTTTTTGTTTTTGGTATCTCATTTGAACTTTTTAACTCTAGGTGGCTGCTATCAAGCGTCTGGGCTATGGAAACCTGAACAAAGTAGTGCTATGCTTCGAAAGAACATTTTGGGACCCCAGCGCCAATCTATTTGGCCATGTTGGCACTACGACAGCGAGCAGAGGTAGGAGCACAGTAGCTATTTTGAACTTGTGACATCATAATTAGACAGTGATTCGTCGTACTTAAAGGTGCAAGGTGACATAATGCGCTGTGAAGCCTGTGGATTATGTTAAAACCTTGACCAGGTCACCATATTTCATAAGTTACCCGTACAACCTACTTCATCATTAATATTACGTCTGCTATACATCATACATATTTGCATTGGACCTTCTGATATTTACTTACACTGATTCGACCTCTGCAACGATTTCAGTATATTAATTTACGCATTTTATTACCAATGAAACATGGGTAAAATATGTTTAAACGCAACTAGACGGAGATTATTGTAGCAGATAAACGAGATGCACATTCATCGGCATTTATTCAACGCGCACTCACCATGATCCTCCGAACTGCGGCAGATCTCCGAAGTGCATGTTCGCGACAAACAACCGACTCATCAATATTAATGCAGCGCCTGAGGAATCTCCGCAAATTAACCCTACTAGTACACACTCACTCTCTCGTAAATCATTATACCGTGTAAATAGTGTAAAACTTTGATACAGAAGGGGCCGTGATGAAGAATTAAAAGCTGAATAATTAACGCTACCTACGGGAACCCGGAGGGCGACTGACGATAAATCACTTCCAGAGTCAAGACAAGCTTTTTTTTACGTTCTGGTTTAGTTCACCTCCTTACCGTCTTTGTTGTGTGCTCTGCTAACTTCATTAAACCCCCCTGCGCCTTGGCTGGGAATGTCCGAACAATGTAAACGGACTTTTTTTTTAATAGTGGCCAATTTAACATTTTCGGGCTCGGTTTAAGGAGTTTGGATATCTGATAAATTGTTATCGCTCGTGTCGTCTCAAGAATTATGTGAGAAAATAGCGTCCGCAACGATGCTTGTAACGTCAGCTCCAGCCACAATTGTACAACTGCGCTGTTTTGCATAATTGTTTTATCCCATCGACCTTGCTCGCCTTCGTCTACGGTAGCTCGTTAACAACAATAAACTTTGTCTTGCCGGTAAAAAGTAACGTTACACGTAATCAAGTTAATGTAAAGTAATTATTGACATGTATTTAATGTGTCGGACAAGCTGAGGTAGCCCAGAGATGGTACACTGATCTGTTTGTTTATTGGAAGGCTGATTGCTACAGTTAGTTAACAAAATGGATACGAAAATTGGACTTTTTGGTACCAACACTACCAAACTGTACAAAACGAATATCCGCCCTCGCGTCATAGCTATAATGTTTTAATTATTATGTTATATTTTTATCGATATAATATATGTATTTGTTTATGTTCCAGGAAGCCATTATGTCGATTTTTGAACCGAGAATAGGATATTATAGGAAAGTTTAAGTATAAAACTAGAAATTGACAGTACTTACAATAACCAGTCACAGTAGACTCTATCCGGGAAAACAACGGGTTTCTTTTCAAATCTCTTTTTTTTCTAAAGTGAGATAATTTATGACCACCAAAAACATAATCAATAACAAACTTACAATAAAAAGTAACCTAAAATTAAAACTACCTACAAAACTAAGATTAATACCTACTATACCTAAAAAATAAATAAAACATACCTAATTTTATGGGTGACCTGGCCCAATATGTATATATATCTTGAATTTACACTACATAAGGTTGTAAAGATTACATTTGTATGGACTTTATTGTATCTGTATGCTTTTCTAAGTCTCCAAAACCCTTTTCGTAATAGCTGCTTATGACTTTACTGTTAGTTTTAGGATTCGTGCAATTCCGAGTACTTACTCCGCAATGCCGGATACTTCCGAAATTACCCATAAATTATTATTTTTTAATACAACGTCGGTGGTAAACGAGCATACGGCTCGCCTGATGGTAAGCAGACACCGTAGCCTATGGACACCTGCAACTCCAAAGGTGTTACATGCGCGTTGCCGACTCTTTAAAAACCTGTACACCCTCGGGAAAACCTCGACAGGCCTCATTCCACCCATAAATTACTTATATGTATATGAATCAGTTTAAGGAGTTACCCGGCATTCTACCATTTCTACCCCTACCCGAATATATCTATCAGTACTTCTATTGATTTCAGGCCTTGCCTATTTTACTGTTCGGTTGCAGGCGAACTGTTCCTCTTCTGGAACCTGTACAGCGCACCGGTGCTGCTGGCGCTGGTGGCGGGCGAGGCGGCGGCCGTGATGGAGAACGTGACGGATGACGTCATCGTCGGCCGCTGCATCGCCGTGCTCAAGAGCATCTTCGGCCACGCGGCCGTGCCGCAGCCCAAGGAATGTGTGGTCACCAGGTAGATGTATATAACAACTAGCCGTTCGTATTAAAAAAAACAGAACAAATGTGTTTACACATTATGTGTGAACAAATTTCACAGTTAATAATAAGTTATGCTTGAAATCTCCTAGTAAGTATTATAAATACTCGTATAATAGAAGTCGTCAAAAACGTTGCATTTTTAGGGGTATTTTGTTGCATTTTTAGGGGTTAATTGTGTAAACTTTTTGAACATTGTCAATTATGTTTCTTAATATGACTCAATTCAGACCCAAAATGGTGCGTGTTGCCTTATTCTATTCATTACGAAACGAGTTCACTTTACTTTGACAATTATTCAAGGTCGTTAATGGTTCGGCCACTAAATTTGAGTTAGAATCGAACGCTCGTTTGAAAGTGTTAATGAAAGTCAAAAAGCATTGTCTTTGTTTTGATTGAATGTGTTCAAAGCCCGCGTGTGTTTCAGATGGCGAGCGGACCCGTACGCGCGGGGCTCGTACAGCTTTGTGGCGGTCGGTTCGTCGGGCACTGACTATGATTTGCTCGCTGCGCCAGTGCCCGGGGCTTCTCCGGGAGAGAATAGGCTCTTCTTTGCTGGTACGTTTTGCTCGCAATTTATGAAACTCGGTGAAAATGTTATGGTTAGTTATCGTCTCTGTCTCCCAAGTATGCCAAGTATTTATTGTGTCATAAACATAGCGAGGAAATAATGTAATAGGAACGTCAAATATTAGGTCTAGAAACGACATGGATTGGATGTGTCAGTGTCAAAAGTGACGTTTTTGTTTGTTTTGACACTGACATATCTAATCCATATCGTTTCTAGACCTAGTCTTTGACGTATCTTAAAGTTCGAACCGGACTTCCGGTTCGATCGCCATCTTGATAGTAGCCTCGTGATTAATTTCTTTGTTTTTTGCTCATTAATATTGTTTAATGTGTAATATCGATAGCTTTATTATACAGTAATCTAATGTGGTAGTGTGCAGTGAATGGAGAATTAATCTCAAAGCGTGTTTAACCACCATTCTGGAGTCAACGGCCGGTAGTCCACGTGCTTCTCGTAAAATCCAGCTATCGGTTTTACGAGACAACTACAACAACCACCGAACAACGTCGTGCTCTAAGAGCATTTGGTATTTCTACCTCTAACCGTGTCTGGCTAGAGCCCTAGAGGCCCATAATTTTATTGTTTACCGTACACTGGCTATGGCCGATGGCCGATATGTTTTAATCAAGAAATATTAATTCGAGCCCACGTGGATCCCACTTTGACGTTGGCGAAATCATCGACAGTATCGATGGAGCCATACTACCTGAAAAATTTAATTGAAAGTTCGAATCAAGCCGTAAGTCACTTGCGATCGATAAACGTTAATATTAATTAGCTTATTCAGTTTTTAATATAGCTTTTTATTGAGCAAAACAATAGTCTAATTTATCTTGTTCCGGATACAGGAAACCTTAACAGTTTGTGTGCGTTTTACCGTTTATTGCCATGCAGCATGAATTAAATTCGTTTACATCCTTATATAGTTTCGCCCATTCACTGGCACTTGATAATAAACGGTAACACGGTAGCCTTTCTGGTACGTATATTTATGAATTCCTCGCTTTAACCAGGTGAGCACACAATGCGCAACTATCCTGCTACGGTGCACGGCGCGTTTCTGTCCGGTCTGCGCGAGGCGGGCCGCCTAGCCGACCTGCTGCTGCCGCAACCGCCCATCACCAACGCGAGCGTAGCTGCTGCCACTGCCGCCGCCTACCTCTCCTGATGCGCCTCAACTGAAGCCATGGCGCGCGGAGCGGATCTCCACCACAGCCACCACTCGCCAACACGAACGTGGCTGGTGATACCGCCGCCGCAAAGAATTCCTGAAAATAAAGAAAACAACACCGTTAGTTACATCTTATAAAATGACAACTGGTGGGAGGGAAAAAGATATTTGTTTGCAGATGAAAGATGTTTTGTATTTCACAACGAACTAATTAGTAATAGCAACATTTCGAACTATGTAGTTGTCATTATTAGAAAATTCAAGACTGGAACATTGTTTTAGAAAATAAATTTAGTTTAATTTTGTTTTCACTGTGTAGGTAAAGCTAACAGAAGTACGTTTTGATCTGTTAAGAACCATCTTATTTGTATTGTCTAAACTTACTTAAGGTTCACATAAATATGTACTTCTGGTAGTAACAACATTAGTAGGGATAAGTTTTAGTAGTATTATGACTTATACCTTAACACTTTCCTTGTCCGGGTGCCCCCAATGTGGGCTTAAGCTTTTTTCAGGAGTCCGTGCTTCCACTATGGGTTCACAACTTCAAAGTGAAAGCACACTTGGGCGTGTGACTTTGTCATATAATTTTGCATGGGGATAGTGAACGTGTTAAAATGACATCTTGGGCCATGATGGTTTAGATTACAATTAGTATTCTCATGAACTTTGTAGTAATGTAAGTTTTTTTTTTGTATTTAGTTCTGCGCTGCCGTATATTAAAATGTTTAGTTCTAGATTAATTAATAGCAGATAGCTATTAAAAATAGATTTAATTAATATAGTGATGACAAAATGCAGCCTTTATCAGACTCTCTAGTGCAACTTTTCTGTAATAGACCGTGTTTAATACGATAACAAAATTAATAATAAGATTTGCAACTAAATAATGAATTGTAATAATTGTCTGCCCAGTATGCCTTAAAAGAACACCAATAGCTTATTAATGGTACAACTATTTATTCCATATTTTCTACACATTAGAGCAATAATAGTTGTTGTTAATAATAGTACATAGTTGGAACGCCAACGGCTGATCAAAGGAATGTAATTGATAACGGTTTTCAGAATTGAAGCACTCAACGCATTGATCATATTCAACTAAATGTTTTTATAATACCTACCTAATCACGAAGTACCTACTGTCAAATCTATTAATCAATCTAAATATTCGTTTTTTAATCTGCTAATGTTTCTGCTGGTAGCTGACCAATTTAATCCGATAATAATAATCCCGTTAGTGTTGTGCTGATTTATCATTTTATGTTAAAACAGATATGATATTCGTAAAAGTGGTTAATATTGTCTTTTAAAATATTTAATTTTATTCCTTTGACGTATCTATGAATATCCGCGACCATAATGCCGGTTCTTAAAACTGGTGTTAATACATTATGACAACCGCACTGCCCATGGAATTAACTAAACATTAAGCAGTTTAAAATATTAAATAAGTGTTTTTCATTTTACATATGTCGTGTCATTAAAAGTGTAAGTATTTTTTTATAATTTTCAGCAATAAAAAAACTTTAAAATAATTATTGTTTCAATATCCAAACTTTTCACTTCAAATCGTCCAAGGGATCGGAGACGGCTCATTCAATGTTAATTGGACAATTTAGATGATCTTAAACAAACACACCTGCCTTTTAGAGATGCACCTGTAACGTTGATACGGACTCGATAAAAACGAAGCAATGTGTGCGACTGTGATACAGGTAGAGTATTCTTAGGTTGAGTGAATTCTACGAAAGTTTAGGAAAACGATTTGTTAGTATTAACTTACCTTTCGTTATTCATTACAGTGAGTTTCAAATATGTATGTAACTATTTATTCGTGACTTTTAACTGACTGTAATATGTTAAATAAGTGCAGTACCACGCCTAACATGACAACTGATTGCAATACATTTTCACGTACCTGTTTTGGCTCAACATATTAGCAAAGTTCGAACTCTTGGTCCCGTTTGACGTCACGCTGCGCTGCGTATATAATTATTTTAATTATTATTGTTATGTTTATCAATCATAATTCATGACCTTTTATTTTCAATAATGCCCATTACAGCAATAATAGGTGGTAATAGGTTAGGTGGTGGTGGTATATAATAACGTTACAATATTAGGTTCTGTGAGTATTTCGGGGTAGCATCACCTGCATCACAAACGATAATCAGCTCAATATGTGGTGATTGCACGTGGTTATGATAGATAATTTTAAAAGCGCATTGTGGCGGCATGGTGAAGTGGACATTCATATACATCTTATAGCTTCTTTACCTCGTAGGTACCTGACGCGTTTCTGGTAAATAAACGACAATAATTTATTCTACTGTTGACTATAATATTATCAATCAATACTATAATATAATACAGGCTTTAATTACCTTATACTAAGTACTTTAAATGTAGAACGGAATTAGAGAGCACTTCGTTAACTAAACCTAAAATTTTACGCATTCGTAATCTTTTTTTTCGATAATTAAAGTCTCAGGAATTTATTGGCCCTTGTGTCAATTGATGACTTGTCCTACTTGTGCTACAAGATATAAATAACGTGATCCTCTGTTTTATATCAATTAGGTACTTAGAAGGCAATAAAGCTATTAATTACTACCTATTCCAGTTGGAGCCGTAAATACTTTACCGACTCTACAGTGTAAATAGCGTTATGAGGCTTCGTCACAACGCCAATATACGATTACACTAAAACTATATAACGTTTTATTTATTTATAGTTGGGCATTAATTTGAGTTTGTTTACGCGCTAGGCGGGGCGACTGACGGATTTATGGTGGTTTTTAATTGCATTTTTAATTATTTTTCAACAACTACGCTGCCGGCAAATTGAAAACAGCTCACGCGATCCGGAGCGATCTTATCTCGGACCTAGTTATGCTTTGAAAACTACTTTTTGTACTAATATTTATCGCTTATTACCAGAGATCATTGCCTAAATAACAACTTGTTCTATTAAGTCAAACAATGCATAAATATCATATTTTAACGTAGTAATTAAAAACGTAATCGGTCCATATTTTCCTTAGGGACTTCGTTGGATTCATTCTTATCTTTAAATAAAACGGACATTAAAATGAAACCCCCGAGAACGGCGAGGGCACTCAGTATTACAACATCTTAATTCTAAATTAATTGCGTTAGGATGTACCAATAAATCTACTGTCGGTATTATAAAACTCTAGTTTGCTTAGAACGTAGTTCCATGATGCAGCAAAAGCAGAATCCATAGGTTTTCATCGTTTTAGATAGAACTTTATTGTATAATTAATAAGACTTGTTTTACAATGTCAAGACGCCAACATACTATATTGTAGAATGTTACAATCGGATTTTACTAGCCAACGCCCATTGATTAACACGGAAGATAAAACTTACTACCTATAATGAAGTATTTTTATACTTAGAATTTTTTCACATTGTTAGTGGACGAGCGGAAACATGGGCTCAATGGAGTCGCAGATTTTAGAAACAAGTAAATACTTACTTTGGACCAATCGGAACACAATTTTTCGTTTTACAGGTATATTCATAATTAACTACTGTTTATTCTTTATTAAGTACATAGTATAATAAGTTTTACACAATTGTAATGTGTACATACTTTCATGGTTAGTCTTTTTATGGCTATATCACGTTAATTTTGCTTGTTTTGCTTTAAAAACTACAGAAAAATTTAATTTTAATGCACTTATATATAATTGACGACAGAAAACGAAATACGCTGAAGTCCTCAATGCCAGCCTTGAAATAATTGCACCAAAGAAACAGTTTATTTTTTTCTTCTATTTTCGAAAAACTGCCATCACAACTACCGTAACACTGATTTGCTGTTATTTCATGATCTATAGTAAACTAGCCTATACCGCTGTTTTACCTTAGTATATCCAATTAAAAACTGACATCAAAGATTGCATAATTTTTAGCTGGCAGAGCCTTTAGCGGGTTTTCGCAATAATCGTCATTTTTTTTTATAGATCGCGCTAGGAACCACTTTCATCAAAAGGCGTGTCGTTAGCGACTTGTTATTTCATCACATACATGATAAGCATGTATAATTGTATATATATATATATATATATACTATATACGATTCAATATCATAAATAAACGTCCGTCATCAATTTCTGTTCAATCTAAAATGTATTCTAAGGTAACGTAAACTTAGTAAGGCAAGCTACTCCATGCATTTCCCGTTCAATCGCCGCTCAGTTACAATTAACCCTACGGTCCTTTAGAAAAAATACGTGTACGCAGCGAGTCCGACAAACGAGAAATTAATATAAGATCCACCGCCATTTATAAATTCTACTTCCACTTTGTTCTACCGGCCCTTCAAGTTTATTTGTCAGTAAGTAAATTATGCGGGATTTTTTGTTTGAGTTTGATTATGAGTAATGAGTTCTATGATAAGGTAATGTTGAGGTGAGAACGATTTTTAACGAAAAGTTGTTTGATTACTTATTCAAATTTTATGCTTACTGTATTTCAATACTACTTATCATCACAATAGGTAAAGCGGAAGTGGAGTATAAGTACTAAGGAACCGCAGGGTTAACAAGAACACATGCTAATGATTAGGTACGTAAAATCAATATGTATTTGTTACACACATGTCTATGCTTACAAACATTGTTATACATACTTGACGCGGTGAATGATGATCCCTACATAGGAAAGTTCCTCCAACTCGCTTTTGGATGTCTTCATTTAAAAAATAATTGAAGAAACAGGTTTTTACCCCATTTTTATTACTTTTCTAAATACAAAATTTGTTAAAGTACAGAAAACTTTTTTACGTTTTTTTTCAAATATGTAATGTAAGATTAAGCGCCATCTATATTAGGATGCTTGTACCTGCGCAGGCGCTGCTGGGTATGTAGCGCCGCCTGTTACAGCTTTATAGAGCTTTAGAAAATACAACACGCGGCAGCAGACTGAGCTTTTGAAAGCTTGACGCGCGGTTGTTGTAAAAGTGCCTGAGGGCGGAGTAGTTTCAGCCCCTAGTTGCAGATGGCGTTGTACGTATATATAGAAATACGTAAGGCGCAAGAAGTGCGTACGTACAATAAAATTCTAACTAGCATTTACAATTACTAATTTTGTTTACAGAGATGGCGTTTTTGGCGTATATATCAAATGCTTTTATAACAGGTTGCGGTTAAATTTTATACGGTATGTGTGTGTGTTTGCTTATATTAAATTACATTTCCTTTCTTCTTCGTAATGTTTACGTGTGTTACTGCGCAAGAGTTGCTAGGAAAATTGCGCCATCTTTTAAAGCTTGACGAAACTACGTGTTAGTAAGATTAAGCGCCATCTATATTAGAATGCTTGTACCTGCGCAGGCGCTGCTGGATATGTAGCGCCGCCTGTTAGAGCTTTATAGAGCTTTAGAAAATACAACACACAGCAACAGACTAAACTTTTGAAAGCTAGGCGCACGCACGGTTGTCAAGGGGAAGCCACATTAGTCTTAGCCCCAATTCGTAGATGGCGCTTCAATGAGTGCGTAAGCGTACCGATTTGACGTTCATTGACACAGAGTAGTTCAATTTTATTCTCGTAGATGGCGTAATTCAGTAAATTTATTAATAAAAGGTAAATCTAACTTGTGGAAAACTTATTGAATTTGTTACTACTGTTTTAGACTTAATTTACTACTGAATCTAACCATACATTTCGAATTGTTTGGGGCATAGTGCAATACTTATTTATATAAATACTAGCTTTTGCCCGCGACTTCGTCTGCGTGGAATCAGTATCAGCAGCTAGAGTAAGTTTAGCGCCTGGATAAAGTGTAATAGCAATCATTCAATTTGAGCATAATAGTGCTTGACATTCATTATCAGGCAATTTATTAGATTTCTCGGTTTAAGTGTAAGGAGGTAACACACAGATACACAGACAGACAGACTTTTGCATTTATAAAATTAGTATGGATATACATATTTTTAATAGGTACCTACTTAATTCTACTATTAAATGTATGCCTAATTGCAATGTAAACTAACCAAGAATACACGTAATAATACGTACCGGATACCGTATCCCGTAAGCCTACTTTCTGGTTAAGTCGCAGTCGAGTAAAATGTTGATATTGGGTTAAGACGTGTACAAATGTTTAGACAAAAGTGGAATTCATATTCCTCCAAGTATACTATTAAGATAAATTATATCGGGTATAAGCGCTAAATCTGGATTCAGCAAGTATTTTCTGTAACAAGATTTATTTTTTCCGCAAAGATATCTAGGACTTTTTTGTGTAGAACTTAATAAGCTTTAATGTTGCCTTACACCATATTTTCATAAAGAACGTAGATTTAGAGTAAAACGCGAATTTCTCCAGGATGGTACACATTTTCCAAGATGGCTGCGATTCCTCGAGGTCCCCAATGGTCAAATGGTATGGACATGAAAAAGGGGCCTTTAATTTATATACATACCTTTCAGGACTGTTCTAGAGATTTCGCAGTTAGTTTTAATCCGATTGTGCTATAAAGATAAACTGTTTTGTTAGAATTAGAGAGTGCATTTCTCGTAAATTTTATATAGGTAAATTAATGCGATGTGCTTTCTCTTCCGGTAGTAGACAACAAATAAACTTTCTTTATTGTTAAACTTACTTAATAGCTAACATGATTCGAAAAGAAATGCTCCACAATGCTTGGCGAGATGCCTTATGATCAGCTAGGTCAAGTGTCAAGGCGCAATCCTACAGGTACCGACACAGTGACATGCCATTAAGACGCGCACTAGACCTCAGTATACATACAATATAAAGTTGGAATGCAATAATTCTCTCCCATTTTCAATTCAGTTGCCCAGCGAACTTGAATGTCTTTGAACATAATTTTCAACAAAACAGTGTTAGCGGCGATGTCGCTTTTATCCATCATAGTGTTCCTGATAATTTTACTCGTCACTACCGTCAAGACTGATGCGCAAACTCAACAAAATAAACAAGATTCAAACGTGCAAAACTTCAAAGAATTTGTGACGAACTCGATAAAAGAGCAAAGTTCGAAGATTCAGACACTTTTTAAGAAAATACAGACAAATGCACAAAGAATGTTGCAAACTATACAAAGTATTAAACAACATTCTAAAACCGGTGATTTGAAAAATATCGCAAGTAAAAATGTGAACCAAGTGGAATCAACTATTGAAAAATCCCTGCCATTGAAGAGTTTTAAAAAGGAAGCTACAGAAGCGGCGGCTGCGAGAAGTTTCAACACTCATTACACGACGACGGGCTATGGACACACTGGGACCGGTGGTGGCCACGGTCACACTGGGAACGCCAACTATGGAGCACCGACATATCATCATCACTCGATTGGATTCGATCCTATAAATATAGTGGTATCAATGTCTCTGTTATCATTTCTTCTTCAAGCCATACAAGGGTTGCTATCCAGAACTCGGACCCCCACGCCTGTGGTTGAAGCCAGGAGTTTGGATTTGGTGCAAGAATGGTTGACAGCTTATCGCGAGAAGAATTTGAAACCAGATGTGAAATATGCTAAATATCCCAAGAAGAAATATTTGAAAAAATATGTTCGTTAGTTTCTCGTCATTACACTGGCGGTTTGTGCAACTAGGTTTAGGTACTAGTTTATTTATTTATTTGTAGTATGTTTGCTTTATTTTTCAGTTACTAATTAGTTACTAGGACCTACATAAGCAATGTTCTAGTGAATATTTAATAAATACAAGTCAAATGACATTCATATTAGACGACTGTATTATTTTTGTTATCAGGTTATTAGTAGGGAGGCTTAAATTCGTACGCTTTTAGCACTGAGCCTCGTAAAACAAAAACTAACAGCTTTTTAAAAATGTAACTAATGCTACTTCATCGTCCATTTATCTGTCTATAATAACAGCGTAGGTAATTCTGATTTGATATAAAGAAACGGCCAAATTATGACGACGACCCCACGCGTGGAGTAACCTCGTACACCATTTGTTTCCGTTGACCTTTTAGGCATCTTACTGACCTGGTTTTGTAATGATTATATTATTGATCTTGATTTTTAGGGTTCCGTAGCCAAATGGCAAAAAAACGGAACCCTTATAGATTCGTCATGTCTGTCTGTCAGTCTGTCTGTCTGTCCGTCCGTCCGTATGTCTCAGCCACTTTTCTCTGAAACTATAAGAACTATACTGTTGAAACTTCTCTTCTTCAGCTACTTACAGATGTATTTTGTGAACCGCATTAAAATTTTCACACAAAAATAGAAAAAAAAAACAATAAATTTTGAGGGTTCCCCATACTTGGAACTGAAACTCGAAAAATTTTTTTTCATCAAACCCATACGTGTGGGTTATCTATGGATAGGTCTTCAAAAATGATATTGAGGTTTCTAATATCATTTTTTTCTAAACTGAGTAGTTTGCGCGAGAGACACTTCCAAAGTGGTAAAATGTGTCCCCCCCCCTGTAACTTCTAAAATAAGAGAATGATAAAACTGAAAAAAATATATGATGTACATTACCATGCAAACTTCCACCGAAAATTGGTTTGAACGAGATCTAGTAAGTAGTTATTTTTTAATACGTCATAAATCGTAAACCGTAATTTACCTTTCACTCACGTTTCACATAAAAAATACATTGTTAAAATTATGTAATGTACGGAACCCTCGGTGCGCGAGTCCGATTCGCACTTGGCTGGTTTTTTTTTAGTTCCATGGGGGAGTGCATTCGTAGGTACATTACCTAATACTATTTGAGTGTCCAAAGACAATAATCATTATGGTAACCCCAAAACTATTTTTCACATGATTCAGAGATGTATTCAGAAGAAAACTAAAAATTACTTTTAAGTACCCAAAACACATGTTGACACTTTTTGGCAGTCTGCTACCGCACTCGCACTGCCATCATTTTCGGAGGGTAGCCTATGCATAATGCATATGAGCCACACGGCGCGATTCGAGAAATGAATTAGAGATTCACTAGATATGAAATAGTAATGATATGTGACGTGCCACAGGTGGATGGCGCTTACGTCGCATAGCGCCGCAAATTATTGCGGCGCTATGCGACAAAAGCGCCAGCCGCCATAAAGGTACCTTTTGCCGTAGAACGTCACATATCTTTACTATTTCATGCCTAGTGAATCTCTAATTTATTTCCCGAATCGCGCCGTCAGTCTCGTATACAAATATGAACGCTTCTCAGCATGTTGGATAGTCATCTTCCCCATAAGTACCTACTTATGTATTTGCGATGGTAAACTTACCGGCTGTTGTGTCTTACTTATTATTAAAACTAACACAATACAATACAAAACTTACTGAAATTGCTGTGGGACTAGATCGATTACCATTATTATGTAGGTTAGGTATTATTATTAGGTGTGGGAATTTAAGATTATTTATTTTATTTAAACATATGCACGATATAAAATGGTACAAATGGCGGACTTAATGCCTTAAGGCATTCGTTACCAGTCAGAACCAAATTATAATGCACATTGTAGACGTAAAGACGAGGTATAAAGATTGTCCCATAATATTGATTTTATTTTTAATAGTCTTAATTTTTCATTGCTTGATTAAATTACTTGAGTACGTATCGACTAGTGGAGGGGAAGGGCATTATTTCTAAGTAAAGTTTGGTTGTACTTCAACCATGGTTAAGATATAAAATAAAACTTAATTGTGCCCATTGGAAAATATTTTACAGACATTTTGAACCAAACCACTTACGCCGGTCTCTTCAAGACTGTATTTAATTTTTCTCTCTTAATTTTAATCCCCTCTGTAGCGTCTCTGTATATCTAAAGCGACTTAATCGGCACAATTAAAACGTTCCCCAGAGATCAATGCTCGAGAAAATTAAACAAAGACATTCAGTTGTATCGTTGGTGCGGTTAATTAAAGCCAACCGGGTTGGATTTCCGAACGGATTGTGGCCTTGATCGCATGTGGGCAGGAGTTGATCGTCCTTAATAGTAGACAGACAATACACAAGGTCCATACACGCAAATAGTGCCATTCAGGGACAACATACGAGTATATGGATAGATTGTTCTCTTACTTCAGCCGGGAGACAACAATAGCATAGTTTGTCAGGAGAAATTATTATACCTACCTATGTAAGGTCAATGTGGGTAAGTGTGGCATATGATTAAGTGTGACTGGCCTTCACATTGGGGCAGGTTTACACATTGATTAGTGTTTATTGCGAGTTCATACATTTGCCACTAAACGCAAATAATAAGTACCTATTCTAAATTCCGATTGAATGGAAATCGATTGCTTAAAATTCGTAAGTAACACAAAAGAGCGTTAAATATTGATGGGTACATAGATAAAGTACCTATGGGTATATCGTAGTAAATCTGTGTCTGCTGGCAAATATGAGGTACCACGAGTACAAAACTATTTCGGTGACAGAACCCTAAAGAAAAGATTACCGTACTACCTCAATAACCTACCGTATAATATAAGACACCAGCCCGACAAATCTAAATTTAAAAAACAGCTTAAGAAATACTTACTGGATACACTTAAGTGACACCTGTATCACAAACAGGATGTCGCTTAAGTGTGCCAATAATTAACATTTAGCATAACAAGCAATAAGTTAAGTAGCATAGCAAGTAGAATAATTTAGTTAACTATCTTACCTGCAGGCAAACTGTGAACAACAGTTTTGCAGGAAACTGTATAAATTGTATGTAAAATTTTGGATTAATAAATCTCTATCTATCTATCTATCTATCATCGAATTTCCCGCCTGACGGCTGATTTTTAAGCTGAAGCGGCTTAAAAATATTTGGTGCTTTATGGGCCTGGTTTCGAGTTCATTAAAAATGTATGTCTTTTTCTCAAATCCGGATCATATCAATTAAAATGTAAGGCTTTTCCAGAACAGATATATGTATTTAAAAAAGTTAAGTTAAGCCTCTTTTGCACAGTCTGCATCAAATAGACAGTGACGGCCAAAGTGGGCAAATATATCGGTATGTACATTATCCTTAACATGATAAAGGTATTGACGATATATTTGGCTACTTTGGGCATTCCAGTATCTGTTTCATGCTTACTGCACATTTACACATACTGCACATTGGGGGATGAATTGAACCCCAAGACAAATTTTCATCCCCCTTTGAACCCTCTTAGGGGTTGAATTTTCAAAAAACGCCGAAATTCCTTTTTTTTTATCGGCTATTATGCCTTTCCAAGAAGTTTCAAAGCATTTGTAATGAATTCAAACTTTCAACCCGTTTTTAATCTGTTAGCGGATGAGTTTTAAAAAACGCAGAAATAACTTTTTCTATATTCTAATAATATGCAAATAAAGTCCCGCACTTGAAAATTTTCTATCATCTCCATACAAACTTTCAACCCCTTTTTCACCACCTTAGGGGATGAATTTTCAAAAACGCTGAAATTATTTTTCTTGTATTTTAATAATATATCTTTTCCCGAAGTTTCATATTCCTAGCTTAAAATAAAGCTTGAACCCCATACATACTTTCATCCCCTTTTTAACCCCCTTAGGGGTTGAATTGAGGGTGTTAGGGGTAGGGGTCGGTAGTTTAGTACTTATTCTAATTGTAGGGCGACCATGCGTGTCGTAAATAAATTAATAACTTTTTTTTCAACGCGACAAAAAAATTAACGTTAATCTCACTAATACTGATACGAAACAGTTGCTTGTAATTTACGAAATGCGCAGTGTTGATCCTGCTCACGTCTTCTGTTCTGAATCACCCTGTATATATATACATATCTAATATTTATTTTGCTAATTGGATGTATTGTTATGTAGGTATACCTGTGTAAATGAACATACATAAATAGACTTATATTGACCGGGATATAGACCGTGATTACCTTTTGTATTATTTATGAGCTCCCGATACAAAAGGTAATCACGATCTATATCCCAGTCAATATAAGTCTAGTGAAACTAATCGTGAATCATTCAAAACTCCAACATAAATAATTTATATCTAGGTACACAGAGGTGCACTAAGGAAGGGACAAGTAATGATTTTTCAGTAGCTTAGGTATGTTTTTAAAGCTTTGAAGAATTTTGCAGACCGTCCTAATATCTAATGACAGATTGTTCCACAATACTATTGGTCGGTAGAGTACATGGGTATAAAATGACTGGGGTTTTTTCGACGCACTTAAGGGACAGATGACATTTTCGTACCTATTTTACTCTGAAGTAGACATACTCGTTTTGTAGCTTTAACACATCTGCCACTTTGACAACTCGAATAGGCCCGTTGAATTATAAATTATAATTGAAAGAGCCAAAGCTTCTAGATACTGTGGAATTTACATAGAGTGCAATAAAACAAATGCTCGCTGTAAGTATATAAAGTTACGCTCTCATTAGTAATTCCATCAAGTTTTACAACAAAGAACGTTCATAACAAAAATCCCGGTTGAAAGCTATGCTTAAAATAGTTCACCATACATTCTAATCCCATCTCTTGTAAATTTAATTTGAATTTTGAGGATTTTAGTGTTGGCTTAGAGAGGTTTTAGTAAAAATCCCTGTATTATCCTCCGTCGGATCGCGGAGATGCGCCAGTTGAGATGTATTGTGACCAAAAATGTGGAGTTTTTGAGGATAAGCTTCTAAAATCGACTTTTCTTCAACTCTATTATAATTAATTTTATATTAAGTTGAGGTTACAAAAAAGGTTTTACACTACAGCATACAGCTTCTGCACGCGACTTCGTCAGCGTAGCGTGGAATGTAGATTGATAAAAACTATATCCTTCCCCGGACCTCAAAATATATTGATACCAAATTATATCAAAAACAAACAGACAGACAGATAGGTAACTTTTGCAATTAAAATACTAATAGGGATTAGAATATGACTCGTCTGTTGTTTTTTTAGAAGATTTTCCTACTCGGTACCAGTAAACACCGGTCGAATTCCGCACAATAAATATTATTTTATTCAAAGAGAAATTACATGAATGCATTAACGACGACAAAAACTTTTGTAGTGTGAGTGATTTTTTTGACACGGGATACAATTATTAGAAATAAATATCATACATGTAGATAATAATAACCATAATTTATTTAATGTTTTACTTAGTTTATAAAAATGATACATCTATTTGTAAAATATTAGTTTTTAATTACCCTTTTGCATACCGAATGAGGTTAAACATGTAAACCTACCAATATAAGTATTATTAAGTCCTTGTACCTGGTAATATTTAATATAAATAAATGATATTTATCTTTAAAGTAGGTATGGAGTTGTACTAATAATGAAAATTCTATAGGTATTAAATTATGTAGGTCAACAATTTTACTAGAATTTCATTCATCTTTCCCGGTTGTATCCTAAAACAGCCTGAAGCACTTTAGATTTCGACTGTGTTTATTTCTCACGATGATTATCTACCTTAAACGGAAGTACCGTGGCAAATATCGAACGAAGGATTACATTCCGATTGTGTTTAGTAGGAGCTAGATTAACTCTGGTTTCCTACCTCGTGATTTACCTATCTTTCACATTTGGTGCCTACCTTAATGCAATTATCGACAACAAGTACCTAAATAGGCTGCAACATTTTGGATAGAATTTGAGTATTCAACCATAAATTCCTCTTGTGCCGTAAACATGGTAGCACGACGTGTGCTCGCCCTAAGCCCCGTGACGCAGGTTAATGCTGCTCCCGCGCGGATTCTAGAACCGGCATTAACTATTCACAGCCGCATGGCGTGCGAATATTGCGTCCTATGAATAACATAAACAGATTGCGAGAATCTATGACGTGTTTTCCTCGATTCGGTTATGGGCCGATTTCAATCCTCATATGGATTCGCATTGAATGTCTATTTCAGTCATACTTAAATTCATATTTTATGTCGAGAAAACGTTGCGCTCTATTGCTTTAGCGTTTTAAGTAAAGTAAAATTGAGCTATTATAAATATAAAGAAATTATGACCTAAATAAAATTTAAGATAAAAATACCTATAATTGGAAAATATCAGCGGCGACAGGGAAACGACAACAAAAGCGCCTACAGTTCAATACGTAGCAATACCCAAGCGCAAAGATCAACCGACGAAATTGTAATAGGCGTTATTTTTTATAGCTATCGCGGCTAATAAAAATATTTGTTTTATCTTTATGTAGGGCAGAATGACATTTAAGTCGACGTGAGTGTTTTCGTATTCGTATTTCATACCTTATGCTTCATATTAAGTAATTTTGATTGATTAAAAATCACTGTCTACTTAGATAAAAGTAGGCAGTAGACAGTTTTATAATATCTTTCGTGGGATAAAGATAATTCCTCAAAAAATATATTATATTAAACAATTTATTTAGCTTACTAAATGGTAAAAAGTAACAGGAGTTCCTTGGTTAGGTAAGGTAAGAATAAACGTATTTTGATTGGTTGGTTAACCAACCAACCAATCAGACTACATTTAAATGTAGAGTTCTATAAAAGAAGGTAGGTACCTACTTTCTTACGATAGTTTTATTATTTATATAAAATCACTACTAATATGTGGTTTGCAAAATATTATTAAATTGATATATTTTCGGCATAATAATACCTCACACAACAAACCATGTTGTAAAAACTTTTGTCAACCCTTCCGTTTCAGATTTAGAATGTTACAATAACTGACAGCTTCGCTTTGTATTTGTGACTTAACTGTGTCGCACAAAATCCGATAACTTTATCATTTCAAATACGGTTCAAGTTATTGTAACAATGGCACAGTCAAAAAAATATACCGTCCCAAAATGAAACCCTTTATCGCAATGGCTTTCTTCGTATGTCATCTTAATTTAATAATTCAGCTGCTCTATGGCTCTACCTTCAGACAAATCGGTTTTGTTAATGTGACAGTTAGTTGACAGATGCAAAAAAATTGTTTTAGCGGTATTGTTGTACATTGTTAAAGTAATCTCATCTCAACTCGGTGTTGAATTGGATTAAAGGATTGCCAGGCAGGTAAAGACTGCCGACGACGTTTTTGGGAAACATGACTCGCGGCGTGTTTGTCTCATCTTAAAAAGTAATTTTGCATTTTGATTCTTATTAGTTATTAGTATATAAATCAAATACGTTAAGAATGAAGAATTCAATGTAACAATCCATTTTATCTGTTCTCTAAAATATAATAAATTCAATATGTTACGACAGTATTAAAGTTAATTGTTCAATAGGTACCTGTTATATTTACCGGTATGCATAGTTTAGTACACACAGTACAGTTTAAAATAAACCATAAAATCATCAAACTTAAAAATGGTAGGTAAAGTGGACGGCTTTTGGTTCAATTACATAACGACAATTGTATAAATGTACCTAAACCAAGCACCATATCGCTAAACTGTACTGTATGTACTGAGATAGGAGAAAGCCATTAAGTATTAAGTAGGTAAGATTGGCATTTCATTACCAAAACCCCCATCATAACCGCAGTCAATGTCATTATTTGGACACATGTCAGAACGTAAAGCATCAAAGAGGTATTGTACCCTTTCCAATCTAAATTCAAATATACGAAATTCGTTCAAACTAAACATTCATTAGGTAATTTAAAAATTCTATTCAAATAGTCCCCTTGTTAAACCGCTTAAGCTAATTATACTAAACATTGCCGTACGAGGGCACAGAACTTGCATTCTGCCTTTACCTTAGTGCCAGTAAATAAAAAAATCAGCAGTACGAGTAGAAGACCAATTCTAATTTTAATAACTTGTAATGGTCCAGAAATATCACAGCTGAGAGATCAAATCCATAACAGTTTTATGAACAAAAAATGATTTTGATCTGAAATAAATTAGACTCTAAGGGCCACTTGCACCATACCACTACCCCGGGGTTAAGCAGTTAAATAGTTAAACTGTCAAATTGTACCTGTAACCATGGTAACTCCAGGTTTATCCGGTTAACCCCGGGTTATTAGAATGTTGCAAGTGGCGCTAGAAAAAAGGTAACCTTATATGGTGTGTTAGATATTAATTCAATAACAAAAGCTAAGTAGACAGGACCAGTTTAAAATTAAATTATATTCATTTCGTATACCTACACTTAACGTGAGTAAAAAAAAATATGTAGGTATATTCCGATACCGCTACGAACATAACAATACAATACAAAATATTGTCTTCGGTTACCGCGATAGTTACTCATGAAATAAAACTATGAAAACGGATTATATCGCGTATATTGAATTTATAATACATCCCGACGTTTCGAACTCTTTACAGCGTTCGTGGTCAACGGGTGACTGAGGAAAAATTACAAAATGCAAAAATACCCACATACTAAAATAATGAACAATCATAGACTACAAACTTTAAGGCTGGTTGTACATGCAAAATCGGTTCATAAGGCTAGTTATACACTATAATTATTTTTCAAGTAAAGATATATATATATACGCGATAAAAAAAAACTATGCCGGCTCCAACCCTACACCACGGACCCGAGAAGATTTAATTCCCTCCTAAATTGTAGGAGGGTATCCCAATATGGGACCGGCAACAAACTCGGCGGGACACATCTTTTCAAAACATCAGAATGTCCAGCATCATCCAACACTACGGTCTCACAGTCTATGTCTCGCTTGCTCCTTTATCAGGTGGACTACAGGATCCCAAGCTGGTGGTAGAGAAAAGCCATCTTCCCTATTAAATTACTTTATTCGCTGTACAGTTAAATAACAAGTTTTTGGAACGATAATCATTTTTATTCGTTAAATTTTCTTTCCTGATAAGTATAAAAAAAAATAAAAAGAAATGATTAAATTGAGCGAAGAAGTAAAGTTTCCATTAAACATTGATCAATTTAAAAGTTTACTGGATAACACACGTGGCAAACAAAATGTAAAGGAAGTAGTTCATTCATATTCTGATAATATTAGAGACATCATTATGATGTGCAACAACCTACATCCAAAAATGAACAAAAGCCTGAAAAACAGATGTTCGCGCTTATCAAGAAAACTTCACGAGATCTTAAACAAAGAAACATCTGTTTAATTGTAATTGTATACTTAGGTTAAGTCTCTATCTATATATTTTTTATATTTTATATTACATAAATATAGACTATAAATAATAATGGATATACTGCAGTGGAACGTGAATGGGTACTTTACACGTTTAGAAAATATTAAGTTGTTAATTAACCAGTTAACCCCAACCTGTATTTGCTTACAAGAGACTAATTTCTCTTCTGATTATTGTGCTCCATTAAGAGGTTTCGAACACTTCTTTAAAAACCGGTTACAAGGTAACAGAGCCAGTGGGGGAGTAGCTATTTTTGTGAAACCCTACACCTTTCCAGAACAAGTTCGTTTGAATACACATTTAGAAGCCTGCGCAGTCCAAATAAGTTTTCCCTTAAAAGTTACAATATGTAGTATATATCTTCCGAATAGTAGTCCCTTAAATATGAATGATTTAAATGATCTAGTCAATCAACTACCTCTCCCCTTCATCTTGTTAGGCGACTTTAATAGTCATCATTATTATTGGGGATCAGAAAGATGCGACACTAGAGGTCGATCAGTGGCCGATTGGTTAGACTCTCATGACAACATAGTCTTATTAAATACAGATCAACCGACACATTTTGATAGTAGCACAGGTCGTACAAGTAATATTGATCTAACAATAGCTTCACAAAATATTGCTTCATATTTTGAATGGAATGCTTTTGAAGATCTATATGACAGCGATCACTTTCCAATTCTGGTTAAATCCTTAGTCAATGAAGTAACACCAAACTCCACTAGTATGACAAAAAGATGGAAATTCCATGCAGCTGATTGGTCGCAATTTCGAGAAGAAATTGATAATAATATTAGTAAGTTAATTGACTTGGATCACGATTCTGACATTACTGTCAATGACATAGTTAGCAATTTTTCTAATTTTATTTTGGAAGGAGCAGAAAAATGTATACCAAAGTCTTCAGGCAATTGTAAAAGAAAGAACTTAGTACCATGGTGGAACGAAGAATGTAAAATAGCTGTTAAAGAAGCAAAAAAAGCTCAAAGATTATATTATAAATGTGCTAGGAATGACCATGATTCAAAACTAAAAATTGATTATAAGAAAAAGAGATCTAAGGCTAGAAGAATACTTAAAGACAGTAGTAGAAATTATTGGGAAAAGTTTATATCATCCATTAATAGTCAAACACCAATAGGGATCCTATGGAAAAAAATCCAAAAAATTAATAAGAAAAATATTAGATGGGACACTATAGTATTGCAACACTTAGACGGACATTTAAGCGCTGATCCTGTTGCAAACGCAGATCTACTGGCTAAGACATTTGCTTCAAATTCTAGTTGCACTAATTACGAGCACCAATTTAATGATTTTAAAGCTTCAAAAGAGGCTCAAAGTAACATTGATGTTACTGATAATTCTAATAAAATAAATAAGGATCTGTCCATGCATGAATTGGTTTCGGTCCTTCAGCAAATAGAAAATACTAGTCCAGGACCAGACAGTATTCCAAATGTCATTATAAAACATCTTCCGATAAGTGGTCTGAATTATTTACTGAACCTCTATAATTATATTTGGAAGAAACAGGTGTTCCCAGATAGCTGGAGAGAAGCATTAGTCATCCCAATTTTAAAACCTGGAAAAATTCCGAGTTCTTCAGGAAGTTATCGGCCTATATCTTTAACGTGCAACTTATGTAAGATTTTTGAGAAAATAATTAGCAAAAGAATCAGGTGGTACATGGAATCAAATAACCTTTTATCACCTTTTCAATATGGATTCCGCCAAAATAGATCGACGATAGATTGTCTGATGAATATTGAAAACGAACTGCTAAACGCCCTGGCTTGTGACAATTCAGTAATAGCTGTTACATTGGATATTGAAAAGGCCTATGAAATGGTATGGAAACACAGAGTACTTGAGCTTCTTCAAAATCTTGACATCAAAGGTAATACCCTGGCCTTCGTTAAAAACTTTCTATCCGACAGATTTATCAGAGTCAGAATAAATAATTTTCTTTCTAACGCAATCTCTGTGGAAAATGGTTTGCCTCAAGGTTCAGTTCTCAGTGTTATTTTGTTTCTGATAGCTATAAATGACGTACTCATTGTTATTGATAAACCAGTTAAAGGTTATTTATTTGCAGATGATTTAACAATCACTTGTAGTGGTAGAACACTTGAACCTACAGCTAAATTAATTCAAAATACTTTAAATAATCTTCAAAAGTGGTCAAGTAAAACAGGATTTAAATTTTCTAAAACTAAAACTGAATTCATTATATTTACAAAAAAGAATAATCAAAACAAAACGATTGAATTATCCTTGAATGAACATTTGATCAAGGAAGTTGATAATGTTAAAATACTGGGATTAACGTTCGACAAAAAAATGACATGGAAAACACATATTAATAAATTAAAATCTGAGTGTATTAATCGATTGAACATAATTAAAACATTATCCTCTCTATCTTGGGGTTCTGACAGAAATTGCCTTTTAAACACATATCGCAGCATAATTAGACAAAAAATAGACTACGGCTCTGTTTTATATGATTCTGCAAATATTGGAACCTTGAATTCTCTTGAGAGTGTACAAAACACGGCCCTAAGACTTAGTATTGGTGCATTCCGTACAAGTCCTGTAAATAGTATACTAGCAGAGTCGGGTGAAATGCCACTTAAATATAGGAGAAGAGCACTTTCGTTGAATTATGCTTCGAAAATATTATCACGCCCAGATTGTCCTACATATGATGATTACATCAAACAATCTGTTACTGATGACGAATTTAATTTTCACCCAGGTTTACATCCACCCTTTAAAATTAGAGTAGCAAGATACCTAAAAGAATTAAATCTCACTATTCCAGCATTATACCCAACAAAATTACTTACTGTCCCACCTTGGGAACTGCTTCAAATGCCGATTAATCTTGAATTAGCTGAAAATAAAAGGAGTGACACGGCACAGTATATTTACAAAAATTTATTCAATGAACTTAATGATGGCCTTGAACACTGTAAAACTTATTATACCGATGGATCAGTTATAAATGACAAATCTGGATGCGCAGTTGTATCTAATAACAATCACTACAATTATAGACTCCATGATTTTAGCTCTATTTTTACCTGTGAAGCGATAGCAATTCTTAAAACTATAGAATTAATTGAAAAAGATTCTAACCTGGTGAAACATGTAATTTACACTGATGCTAAATCATGTTTAATGGCCCTCCAGAATCCCAAGAACTCCCATCCACTTATTTTACATATTAAACAAAAAACTATCGACCTATTAGAAAATCATTTCAGAATTGAATTAATCTGGATTCCAGGACATCAAGGGATTCTTGGAAATGAAAAAGCTGATATCGAAGCTAAAAATGCTACTAAAAATCAACAGATAGATTATTCAATTAAATCCAGCTACCCTGAAATTAAAAAACTGATCAAATCAACTATCAAAATATTTTGGAATAATTATTGGAAAAGTAGTAACTCAAGCGGCTTATCGCGTGTTAGAGAATCAGTTTTTGGAACCCCTCCAATACCTTTCACGTGTAGAAGAGATCAGATCGCTATTACTAGGTTAAGAATAGGACACACAAACCTAACCCATTGCTATCTTATCACTAAGACTGAAAAAAATAAATGTGATAAATGCGGTTTGGAGTTAACTGTTAGCCATATTTTAATTGAGTGTTTAGCATATAAGAATGAAAAAGAAATCTGTAAGTTGCCTAACACCTTAAATGACTGTTTAAATGATGGATATTTACATGTACTTAGATTTATAAAACTAATTGATATATATAAAAAATTGTAATTCCCTTGTGGTCGCTAATGACCTTTGTTGTTAAAAGCGACTTTAAATAAACCAAAAAAAAAAAAAAAAAAAAAAGAACCGTTTTTGTCAGACAAATTAGTCATGCGGCAGTCAATAATGTGCTTCTTAATTGCGATTTTATTGAAATGTTACCTATAGGTACTCACTGTTTTATAGAGAATACTGTTCTTTACCCCTTATTATATGCACATAGTGAGACCTCGTTTCGTGAGGGGACACCCTTTGCATATAATATTTGTTTGATCTGCAGCCAAGCGCCATCACAGTACAAGCCATTATTTATTGATGTGCTTTATATGAAGGTATTCCTTATCATAAGAAGATCATTATATTTTTAAATCGGACGCTTTGATCGGTTAAAAGGTTATGGATGAATACGATTAAAGGAAAAATATATGTATGTACTCGTCGTTTGAATTTCAGTAGAGTATTATTAAATTATGTACTAAGAATATTTACAAAATAATTGAACTCGTTAGCATCATTTAAAATTTTAAAATTTCACTAATCTAGTACTTTCAAAAAAACTAATAAATCCATCAAAATAAAAAGGACAACTAATCCAATCTTCGAAAAAGCGTCGCTAATTGAAATCAAACGAAAGCCTAATTGCGACGACTCTTGTCGTCTATTATCTCCACTTATCTTCCTAAAATTGCACAGTTATTTTAAATTTTTGGAAAGATAGGATTTATTAGTCACACAACAAGGTTGTATTTGCCGATACACAATAGAATCTAGTACGAGTTTGCGACACTAAGCAGGCGTTATTGCACCTCTCTTGGCCCCGACCCTCGAGCTGAGGGTCCTAATATTCCCTTAAACCGTAAAGACGTCAAAGGCGATGCTCGAGACGCACTTGTCTTGTCTATTTGTAATTGAATATGAAAATCTTTCGTGCTATGCAAGGGCTGCAAATCCCCCTAGTGAGAGCTACATGCACTGGAAGAGGTTCATAAATTATGATAGTTTTAAGTCTTTGTAATACTTGTACTCTAGTACAATTATTAAAGCAGCTGACCAAGTAGTTCATTATTATATTGTCTCAACCTAAAATACTTAAACCTTTAAGTTTGATGATTTAAATAATGTAAGACCGTCGAATGAACGAAGGAAAATGACCGAACAATGTTGTTTTATACTCAATTTTATGATTTCAACATTTAATTATGAAATATCTATATAGGTATTTAAGTATTTTAATGTACATCATGAAAGTAGCTTTTAGTATTTGCCGAAAGGTATACTTTTAAATATACCTATGCCAATTGTTAAACCTATTTAGAAATGAAAGTAACGAAATTAATAACTAAAAATACCATATTTTTGTTTATATAGGTACTATTATATTAAAAAATATTTTGTTCATATAGATTCTATTTGTAGGCGAATGAGGCCCTTTAGTAGTTTTTTAGGGTTCCGTAGCTAACTGGTAAAAAACGGAACCCTTATGGATTCGTCATGTCTGTCTGTCTGTCTGTCCGTCCGTATGTCACAGCCACTTTTTTTGTTAATGCGTACATTTAGAGCATTTCTGGTAAGGAAATTTACATCCGCAGCCACTTACGTAAGGGAAAACTTGCAGTGAGCATCGGCTCTTCTTCATGCCTGGAGAGTCCGTGGAAAACGAATAAAACGTTCCTTTTCAAGCTATATTTTTATTATATTTTATACTTAGTGTAGCTATAGCTAGAATTCCTTTCGGGAAAAAGCAAAGGCCCACCGTCTCGTGTATTTTACTACCGGCCCGGTTTTTATTTAGCGTGAAATACAAGGTTAATAAGCATTACATGCTTGAAGGTAGGTTATTTATATTTTTGAAGGTAGGTTAGGAAACGTCTGGAGCATATTTTTGTGGAATACCAGAAGGCTTATTCTGATTTTAATAACAGGTTATGGATATGATCTGCCATTGTCAATAATGACGTTAATACTAGTTGAAGAGATTATCACTTGTGACAATGACGTAATAAATCCAGATCAAATTCATACATAACCTAATAATACATCTGGAAATAGTCACGTAACTTATCGTAGCGTCTGTCATCCCGATACATTTTTACAAGCTTTTTATTAACTTATTATCTCTATGTAACTACGATTGTACGGGTCAAATCTTGCAAGTTAAATTTGACCCACTTCCCGACTTCCAATGATGCTGAAAATATGCATACATAATTATGTGAGGCGGGTGACAATGCATTATACCATCGAGCTGATTTGATGATGGAAACAGGAGGTGGAGATAGGAACTGTGTGTCGGCTTTGTCGTTGACTTTGCTTTTAAATTGTTCGCATGTGGTGTTTACCAGTAATTAGTTATACATTTAGCATGTAATTAATGTTTGAATAGATGTAAGCCTCAATGTAATAACTGTCGGTGAACCTTAAAATAAAATAAAAATAAAAATAAAACTGTGATAAAACAACGAAACCTAATTACGTGTTTGGGGTTTTTAGAATTGGCTCGATGAGTATTAGTTGCCTGTGGAAAAAAAGTACAGACAGCGATAAAACTTGTACCAAAAATTAAATTTTTGCCTAAAACATATCTTCGGCTGGTGTTTTTCGATGTACGATTGTCATCTGCCTCTAGAATTTTTTCTCTGTCTAAAATTCCTTCATTTTGGAAGTTTTTTGGCAATTATTCTGGACATTCTGAAATTGAAATTATTTAAGATAAACAATCGCTATATGTAAAATTGAATATGTTTTTATATTTATAACACATGTCTCAAACTCTTATAGAATTATATAAATAAACATACGAAGTATGTATTATGATCGAATAGGTACTTAATACTAATTATTACAACATGATTTTTTTAAAGGTTCTTAGACTGTAAAAAGGATTTTTTCCTTTATGCGATTGCCTTAATTTCGCTTACTTTGCATCTTTGATGTTTCGAGGACATTTTCGAGACGACTTGTTTTCATTAGATGAGGAAAAAAGATCTAATAAATTCAACATGAAAGATCGCTGGAAGAGTGAATGGGATAAGCGTTAATGAAGATAACAATTTTATTTTAGGGCACTATATATGTATGTTTGTTTTCGTTATATGAACATCAACAATAGTATACAGATGAAGTAGTAACTACTACTACTACTAGGTCTCACACAGACTAGTTCAGTGAACACCGGCGACACCCGATGCCTTCGTTCTTTCGGCTGAATTTTACCTTCACGAACCCGCTCCATTTTATTGGCCGATTGGTAAGCATACTAAAAAATCCAAATAAGTGTAATCTCAGCGATCCACCCGTCTACAGAGGCTTTGGGTGTGTCCCAGCCAGTGACTTTATTTACTCTCAACCGATTCCCAGGTTTATCTCTTTCGGTTGAGCCCCGAATAAAATGCGGTACAATAACAATAAAGTAGGATTTTGCCACAGATTACTGACATTTCCGCGAGACGTAGGAACGATATAAAACGAGCCCACTCTTATTAAAAAGGCTTTGCATATACCAAACAGGACAAACAGTTTTGGGATTTTCCTTGTTTTACTTCTAAGGAGAAAATGGAATGGGATGTATCTTGTAATTTTATACTTAAACAAAATACCTAAGTAAGGTAACTGCGCCAAGGAAGGCCCTCCGTTAATTTTATTTTTTATTTATCTTATGTGTAATATAAACTTCGAGTTTAGTTTATGGTAGTACCAAAACATGAACGCATTATTTGACCCCATTCACACTTATAAAAGTATGAAATTTTGAAAGTAGGCAAGCTTTAGAACCGGGCCTTTGGCGCAGGTAACTTAAGTAAGCTTAATTTTATTTTAAGATTAAATAAGTAGTATATGAAATGAGCAATTATACCGTCAGATTGCGCTGTATAATCGCTACACAAATATCAACCAACCTACATAATTATGAAACCGTTTATCTCGCGCGGAGGTATCACTTGCTAATGGCTTCGCTTTTTATATCCAGCCAGACCACAGAGAGACAGTATAATAACAGAGTTGGAAGCACCTTATTATGGAACGAATCACGAAACAAACCCGAAGGCGAAATCGTGTAAGTGCGCTTTGTATTGGTTTTGCCTTCAACTGATATTAAAACATCTCTTGCTTTATGAACATTTTAATTGTTGTTTTTTGTGATCAGAGAAAGTTTCAAAATTGCTACAATTACATGTTGTTCTTCATGGTCCTCAGCACATATCACGGTATGTGTATATTGTGTATATAGTACGTACGTACGTTTGTATGTTACTAAGTATGCTTAAAGTCAAGGCGTGAAAAGAAAGCCTCTGTTTTTTCAAGGAACAAGTACTTGCTTTTGTGTTTGAGAATTAAAATAAATCTTCAATTACTTTAAATAAATTATCACATTACATTACGTTTACACAAAAACGCTTACAATACTTAAACAAAAAAATGAGTTTCGTGCGAAAAAGGCGTGGTAGGTAAATATTATTTATTCCTGAGACAGATATCTTTTAAAAACCGGCCAAGTGCGAGTCGGACTCGCGTTCCGTATACAATTTTTAACAATGTATTTTTAATATGAAACCTCAGTAAAATGTCTTTATAAAATCCGTAGGGGTCGGATCAAAAACTAAGTAATTAAGTCCGTCTCACGCTTGACTGCACATTTCTAATTAAATATGTTTTCCTGTAATCTATAGGTAAAGTACTATTTTGTGTATTTTTTTCAAAATTTTAGACCCAGTAGTTTCAGAGATAAAGGAGGGGGGGGGGTCTGGTAATTTTTTGGCTATTTTCTTGAATAACTTAAAATATTTATTTTAAAATTACACAAATAATATATTTGAGATTCTCACAATGAGCTCTTTCATTTGATATGTAACACGATATGGTTTAAAAAACTTATTTTTTTAATTTTCTCATATAGCCCCCAAAAGTGGCCCCCATGTTTAAAATTCATTTGTTTACGCTTCATGTCCGTCTTTGGGTCACTAACATACATATGTGTACCAAATTTCAACTTAATTGGTCTAGTAGTTTCGGAGTAAATATGCTGTGACAGATGGACAGACAGACATACAGACCGACGCACGCACGAGTGATCCTATAAGGGTTCCGTTTTTTTCCTTTTGAGGTACGGAACCCTAAAAATCTTCTGAATTTGTTATTTAAACAAGGGAGAGCCGTTCACTATAAATAGCTTGGATATTTTAAGAGCCGACGCCAGTAAAAAATTGCAACTCATCATCTAAAAGCTTGCTTAAATAGCCGGGCTAATGAAAGGTTGATCGACGGTCGATTGATGGATTACAAATTTTCTTTGACCCTCATGCGAATACTCTCTTTAGTTAGGGCTCTATATTGAGCTAGCCTTTGACCGCAACTTGAACTGATAGTGGATCATTAGTGAAATTGATGCTTTCATGTATATTGTTAACTAGTACTAGTTGTTCGCTCCGAAATGAGAACTCGCGGTTTGCCAAAAACTATATAGAGCGATTGAATTTGTTGCACCTACTAGACTAAGTAGCAGTCTGGCAATGGATCGAAAATCGCGTGCGATTTATTGCAAGGTCCGTGGAGCCCTTAACTGATAGATGTAATCTGTCACCATAGAGATTAAAATAAACATGTACATACAATAAATATAAATATATATATAGCTTCCGACAATATATATATATATATATATATATATATATATATATATATATATATATATATAGGTAGTTATTTGATAGACGTGCAGTTTTGTTACTTATTCAAATTTATTACAGGAAACAATATTGTTATTTGTATTTAAATTTGGAGGCCAAATCAAACGTATACTTGACATCAAAACGATATCTAAATGACGTCAGTAACTAAAATTCGAATTGGCCTCTGGAGTGGTAGCAAAACTCATACAGCATTTCAAAACTGCTGATATGAATGTTATAATAATATTTAAAAAAATATGATGATTAATGTTACGATAGGAATAAAGCGAAATGTTAAGGTTCGCTATATAATATTTATTTGTAATGTAAGTCAGCATATTTCCAAACTGTTTAACTCAACTTATTCGATTTTCGTAGATCGTTGCTAGTTATTTCTATAAAGTTTTGATTAATCAAAGTTTGTTACCAATCCCCAGTAATTACGGGTAAGGGAATGCCGGGCGGGTCGGAAATATCTTCACTGGCCTTTCAATATTTAACCAAAGGCAACGTTGCCGGCTGATGGGTAATTATTAAAATCATAACGGCCCTCGTCGAAAGCTAATGGAGTTCGTGTGATTTTTTTATGAGTGCGCCACATCTCACTTACTAATTGACCTAATTAGCCTGATGAATTACTCGAGAATTCCGTTTGAAATGCTTTTAAAATAGTTGGCTAAAATATATTCTTTACAGAGACAGCGAGAATGTATTCTTCAAGCCTTATGCTTGCTACCAATATGAACGACGAGAATCGTCGTAATTTTAAACTGGTATTACTTACACTAGGAAATAATTTACTACAAGTCTGTTATATTTCTTATATACAAGAGAGATTAGCCTATAAACCCCTCATTCTACCACCTACGACTTATAAATGATTCCAAAATCAGTGATTTTAGCAGCTTGAATTACAAAATAAAGGTGTGGCGTTCATAAATAAATAGAAAGTGGCCATAGTCAGAGTGGAAGTCTTGCTGAAAATCTAATTAAATGTACAAAAAACAAACTTTCTCGAGGACGCCTTTATTTACTATTTTACTTCCCTTTCACTTACAATAATTAACAACAGAATACTACCAGTAATATTTAATAAAAGCAGTGAAGTAAGCAAGGCTAGTGGTGCCTCGGGTAAACCACAATTTTACAAGCTCAGTGAGCAACTGCGTGTATTTTATCGCCAACGTATTAATAACATGTTACAAATATTTTACGACAACAGATTTGTAAAATATCGCTGGTCGGTACGGTTCATCAAGCTGTTTACACAAAACCTTAGTTAACATAAATCAGAACGTTCTTTTCGCAGGCTCGCAGGAGAACTGTGCGGTGCGGACAGGTACCCAACGGGTCGCCGCAGCGATGTCAATAATTCAGAAGCATTCAAGTTCGAATAGATTGGGACATATTACAAGAAACAACTGCTGGTGCAGGTAGGCATGTAAACTTATGTTTAAGATTAATGACATTCTGGCTGAATTTGAATTTTCATCGTTTAAATGATCAGAGAATACGGTGGCTCTCAGTAAATTGTGTCAACGTTAGTTTAACTTCAGAAATAAATAGCTGTCTCTCAGAAACAATTCTAATTTACTTGTACTGAGTTGACGTCAATATTTTTGTTTTTGTCGGAGTGCGCAGTCAATGTCAATTATAGCCATATCGAGTTCAATTCATTTTTTTTTTAAATACAACATAATGATCCATTTTATTGTTCTACTACAAAAAGTAAACTAAATTTTAAACGGCTTGTTCCGCTACTGTTACACCCTCGAATTATTAAACCTTAGAATTTCTGTTCGCTTAACACTTGTATACTTATTCCTGAAGTATTTACAACTGGTACTAACAGCAAAATAACAATTACCATCGGTATACTCTATCTTATTGCAGTAAAGGTCGCGAATGGTCAGTCAATTGTGTCGACGATGGGCTACTCTCATAGGCCAATTCGAATTTTAGTTATTCGATCTGTTTCCGATATGATACTAATCTGTCAGTGTCAAAAGTGATATTTCTTCACACAAAAACGTGTGCGTTCACGTTTTTGTGAAATATCACTTTTGACACTGACAGATCAATATCATATCGGAAACAGATCGAATAACTGAAATTCGAATTAGCCTGTAAGCTTCACCGGTAGTAATGGAACCTGCGCAAGCCCACTAGATCACCGCGCGCCGCCGCCGCCGGCGCATGAATCAAAAAACAATGCGTACATTGCAATTAAGAGAGATACCTCCACTCCACTGTAAGTAATAAGATTCGCACACGGGAATAATAACATTTTATCTCGGATCTGAGAACATTAATATAATAATTACATCATACTATTGACAAGGCCATTAATATGGTTGTGATTGGTTGCCGCTATGAGGGAACGATGAAAGGTAAGGAGTAGGCTTTATATTAATTGCTTTTAAAAAGAAAAAGGGAAAATATAGGTACTTCGATCGCCAATACGTGTACCAGTATCAAGTTAATTATTCGGTCCGGAAACGTACGAACGACTATTTACTTAAGCTTAGGTCGAAAAACGGGTCAATAAATCAAATAACTTCAAAATAATTTAACTTAAATGCCTGGTTGTTTAGGCTAAATTTATTGCAAATTAGCTCTACAGGATAACTTTTTCAACTAATACTTCGAATGTCAAATCACCCGCATACTGTATTTTTTTTAGAAAACCTACTCCATTCAATTGATGCTCATTGGTTGTAAGTTGTAACTAATATATAGGGTAATCGCGATGTTCTTTTAATTGAAGCTTATGAGGCCTCTCTTTGCGGCTTTGCCCATCGTACACAAGTATTATATAGCCTCAATTTAAGCCGCTTGTTACAGCCATGCCAGGCGAAAATAGCTTTTTAGAACAAATAATAGAGTTTTGAATATGTACCGACCCGTACCGTTTTTGATACAATTTTTATTATACGTAAGGATGACACCCAATTAGTTTAAGCAAATTTCACGGCATTAAAAAAATGGTTTAAATATGTTTTAAATTATATTGATGGTGTACATATAACGTTCTCTAATAATAACGAGTAATTAATTATGTGTGCTATTAGGACCGACGAATCGAAGACCGCTAGGGTATAATAGAAAGGTTGTTGAGTATTTATAGGTAGTTAGATAGGTATCTAGTTTAGGTTAGGTTAGGTAGGTAGGTACCTATAAATACTGTTTACTATAAAACGGGGTATTTACCATGTTTGTATTTTATGACTTCCTGATATTTTGCCACAGTCTTCCCGGAGTGACTGTCTGCCTGACTGGTGTGTTTAAATTTCTGTTTTGGAATGCAACCTGTATCTACGTCGCAGGGGATTTTCTCGTTTTTACGAGTTTGTTAAAATAGCAAAACATTATTAAATGAGAATAATAGTTACTTAGGTAATTATCGAATACCGCGAATACTTGCTCCTTGCGTATTCGCTGCATTGCCGCAGGTTGCAAACCTTTGAAGCGTAAGGTGAATTATTTTTTTATTCAATTCAATACCACATTTCATTAGGTTTACTTAGGAAAACACATCAATGTGCTTTGCCTGTGCCCCACCCCACCCTAGTAAACACTACCTATTCAAATATTGCTCGTTTGTTCAATATCATATCAAGTAACAATTCAGATCCTTACGGAGTGTTGTACGGAAAACAGGACATTAACAAAGTTTTCCAAGACTCTCAAACCAATTGTTACTTTTTCAGTAAGGCATACTTGACCTTTTCTGATTAACCCTAACGCTGCTGGTTTTTTTTTTTTGTAAATCTTACTTTCATATCTATATTTATATGCATTAAGGGGCCCACTGATTACCAGTCCGCCGGACGATATCGGCCTGTCCTGTCAGTTGTTCGGAACTGTCAAATTTTTATTCTGACAGGCTGATATCGTCCGGCGGACTGATAATCAGTGGGTCCCTTTAGGAATGTTTGTTTCTTTCGTGAATAATAATAGCAATAATATTGCCACTCATTATACCAGTTACTAGCTTTATACCGGTTGATTGCAATTACAAATGGTTGTTGAACCCTGGCAAGATTTGTGGTTTAGCCTGCGCAGTGCGCAGGCGCGCGAGTAAAATTTACGTCGCGCGCGGCTTTTTGCTGTATGCGTATTAATGCTGCAACACACTGACATTGGTAGACGTTATCCCGTTGCAGTAAGGTTTATAAAATGGCCAGTTATTGTATCAACGATGCCTATTTATTGCTGAAGCATCTCGATATCTATATTAAATTAACCATGAAACCGATTTTGATTTAACAACTTGTTACGATTTTGATCATATTTTGATACGACCTTGAAGATCGCTCACGCTGATTGGTGCATGTGAAATCAAGTGAAAGCCGTGCGTGTGGTGCTCGCCAATCATCAAGTCGATCGTCAAGGTCGTATCAAAACCATAGCAAATTTTAAATCTGAATAAGGCTCTATGCGTAATCGAGGATCACTTTTATGTATATTTTAGATGACAATCTAAGACCGAATCAAAAACAAAGTGATGATTGCGCTCGATATGTCAAAAAAAGGTTCACACTTTGTGGCCCAACACTTATTTTACTGGTGACATTCGTATGTCAACTGCGGCTGCATTACTTTTGCGGCAATACCGCTGCGGCGTTGACGCGGGGCACTGTAACTGTCAATTTCGTTGATAAAATTGACAGACGGATTTTGACGGATTGAACGTTCTAACCGCGGCAGCAATGCAGCAATTAACGTCACTAATTTTGTCAAGGAAATTGTCAGCGACAGCACCAACGTAAACGCCGCAGCAGTAATGCTACAAAAGAAAGTAGCTGCAGTTGCCAAACCACAGTTTTGTTTCGTTCGGCGTCGAGACCCTGGGTCCAAATAAAGATTTGAACGGTTTCATGTGATCCTTTTATTTGAGTCCAATCCAGCTACATCCCAAGAGTGATTAGGTTTTTTCATCATTTAGTACTAGAATATAGTAGGCACTAGTATGGTTAATTAGTCCGAATGCTTATTTCATGCACTACTAATTTAGCAGTGAGGTTAATACATCGAGGTACTGCGCCCACCGCCATAGGTCATCCGTCCATCATATATTTAAACTTGTATGGGTATATAATTATTTCATTGTACAGTTTTAATATGAAACTAAATGAAACTAAACTGGATAACTAACTTCAACTGTAAGCTCCAGTTTCTTCGTTAATTAATGAACCGTATAATAAACCGACGAAGGAAAACAAGTTTGACTTCAGTTACAGTTAAGGTTTATTTTTCTTGACAGCGTAAATCTGGTGGGAGTCTGTTCCCGTGACAAAGTGATATCTATCGACACCAAACGTGGATAGTTTCCTTTGTGTTACAAGACTAACATGATCGGACAATTAAATTAGATTTGGCTAGTCTTGCTGCAACACGTTTATGGGTCCCACTTCTTTATCATCGATTGAAAAACGTACTTACCTAATTTTGAAAACTTGAAATTAGGTATCTTTTTTATAAATACATAGATCCATATCTTGCATATTTACCTATTACTATAATTGCTGTAGAACGATATAAATATAACTATGTTCTATGTAGGATGTAATTTAACAACCCCAATTCATTGCGCCTACGTTACGTAAGATCTTTATCACCAAAATATTTTTAATATATCACTGCTGCTATATACTCAGAATAGTGAGAGCTCTTGAATAAATTATTCCCTCCAATGACCTCATGCTAGGAAGTCAATCCAAGGCATTCGATATCGCATCGGGCGTCGTAAATCTCACGTGCTCTTCCTTAACTACCGCCTTGTTAACCGGCGACACCTAACGACATCATTAAAGGAAAATGCGCAGGTAAAACAGTCATGTACAGGTCAACTTATTACGCAACAAATCCTGTGTTGGTAAACAAGGCAAAAATAGATATGTAGAATCAAAACATAACCTTGGGCAAAATATCATATTTAGTTTTGAACCCTTGTGATATTGCAAGTTGGGTACTGTGATATTACAACTTGCAACGTAATCTAGAAAAGTGCATGTTAGGTACGACGTTACAATTTGATTACATGTTCATATTAAAGATTTATTGTAGATGTATGTATATTATGTATAGTTCTTAGTGAGAGCGTTTTAGGAGGTACGTGCATATGTTTTGAACTGTATCTTATTATCATTTGCTATTATTGTAAGTACTTACTTCTGTTGTTTCTCCAATAAAGAAAATAAAAAATAAAAAAATAGATGTGTTGGTTACCCAACGATAGTTATGTTCAATATTTTACAAGATACTTACTTATTCTGACGTTACCTGTCGTTTACAGGTTTTCTAACATATCTAATCGCGCTAGTCTATCCGCGAGCGAGACAAACTGCCCTTCTCTTTCCAAATTATTTATACCGTATGGCTTTACTACATGTCAATGGATTTAAATTTATGGAGGATATACCTATAATAACTTAAAATTTAAAAAAAAAACCCTTCAATCTTTCTAACTACATTATACGTTGCAATACAGATGGAAATATTTATCTTGCGCGAATAGGGACTTAACATACGTATGTATTAGGTACCTACAATTACATAATCATACTAGACGCACTATTATTTAAATTTGTATGAGCTTTTTATTAGTTTTTGTTGGCGGTGTTCTGAATTTAGAGCTATAAAACGTTTTCACCCCATTAGCAATTTGTCCGATATATTTTGTAATATAAGTTGGTAAATCGGTATAGATGTAAGTTCCTATTTAAATGGAGTCATTGTTAAGATTGCATTCATGAGATGCATGATTATAGTTCTACGTTCGTTATTTAACTTCCGTTATTTCATACACAAGTGATTGTGTGAACAACTGGCGGCCACCCAAAAGCTTTTCTATGAATAAGTGTTGCGTGATACTTAAACAATATGTTTAAAAATGATTACAGCTTTGTTAAACTCTAAGATAGGAAGAGGATATGCATAGATACTGGCTAAATTTGATGTCTGTATTTCGTTGCCAATTATTATTTAAATATGTAAAATATATCCAAGTCGGTCTTTTTGTGGTTCCGTAGCCAAAACGGCAAAAATAGAATGGTTTCATCATGTCTTTCCGGCTGTCTGTATGTCACAGGTAGTCAGAATATATAACATCAGGGGCATTTCACGTCAAGCGGGCAGTAAAAAAATTGTCAGGTTCTGGATTTTGTTCATAGTTGGATTAATTGGACCTATATGTGAACAAAAAAAATTGGCATCATTACTTTTTTAATATATTGCTTCATTAAAAATTTATACGCATTTGAAAAAACTACAAAATTTGAGGAACGGATTTTTTAAAAATTATTATTGCAATTCTTTCAATGGTTTTAATTATAACTAAATAGTGATTATTTGAGAATATTAGTTGATTTCTTTGAAAATTTATAAAAAAAGATTTTTTTATCTTTTTTTTTCATATAACAAACCGGAAGTTAGTATTAAATATCTTTTTTTTTCCAACTTCGCATTTTTTTATATTTTTTATTTTTACACAATAATGTAGCTTATGGTGTACTAATGTCCTATAAAAATTTTTATAATGGCATCTCGATTGGTTTTGAAGGTTCATGAAGTAATTCGAAAGTACTGCGCGACGCTCCGTACTGAGCGGTAGTTCTATGTGGCAGTCTTTAATGGCCAATTACGGGTTTTTTTACTTTTGCGTAACGGAATTAAAGCAATAAACAATATTTCATCGGTTAAGATGTATAAAAGCAAATCATGTCTTATTCAATCGTGCCTTGTAGCGCTATCACTGATCAACCATATCTTGGAACTGAAAACAAAAGAAAGAAGAAAACACTTTTAGAATGGTTAATTAACCTAAGTTACAAGGAAACTGAAAACCTAATATATCACGTATCTTAAATATTGCAACAATAATAAAATAAAAATAAAAAAACAACTTTTTCAAACATATTCATATCAATCAAAATTAAACTATCGTTAGACATATTTCAAAATATTTAAATCACTACGGTTATTATATAAACACATTCACACATATGCACACACATTCACTCACACACACACACACACACACACACACACACACACACACACACACACACACACAGGTTTTATCTCAATTTTGTAAATTCAATTGTTTTGAGTGCACTAATTTCTCAACATTATATCATAATTTTGTTTTTAAATTTAATTTTAAATAATAATTATAATTTTACTTAATTGTAATAAATTATATGTTAAACTTTACTTTAGCTAAAGTTCATACTAATTATATAATATCTTCACCTAAATATTACTTCAAATGATATGTTCGGTTACTATTTATAAACCCTTAATAGTTAGTAGCGGGGTCTTCTGCCACAAGTATTTACAATACTTACAAGGAGATTCCAAGCATAACTAAATTGTAAATTGTGAAATGTTTTAACCAAAATAAACAATTTTTCATTTTTATTTTCATTTTCATTTTCATTTCAAAACAAAACGTTTATGTTTTAACAAAACGCTAGAGGTAACTTAATAACTATAGCTAGGTTTAGGCGGGGTATGTCACATGCTTAAGATGTCACTTTTGAGTTATTTCATTTCATTTATTCCTTGCTTAGTGTGTGTACAAAAGATCTTATGCATAAATCATTACATGTCTCAACACAACCCTGTGAGGGTATTGCAATACATTTAAGAGCTAAGAACTAAAGTACCTATACAGAATAACATTTAATGTACAAAATGTAATAAGTTAGGCATTTGAAAATACATTTTAAATAAATTTAAAAATATGACCTAATATAATTTATTTAATATAATTTTAATTTAATTTAAATATTTCTTAGGCAATTGTTAGGCATTAAAATATAATTTCCATTGATTTATCATTATTTTATATAAGAATATAATTTTATTAAGAGAAGTGACAATCTGACAACATCTATGACCAGTTTCAATATCTTGGCTCATCATTTTGTAGGTATTCCGCGACGGTATAGTAGGCTTTTTCCACAAGAAATTGTTTCAAAATACGTATAAAATTGTTATAGTTAGGTTCAGTTTTTATGTGGTTCGGTAATTTGTTAAAAATCCTTATTGACGTGGGATAAGGTCCATTTTTATGTATCGCTAAATTAGATGATATTTGTATTAAATTACTTTTGGAACGAGATTCAAAACGACGAGGTACATCTCCGACTTTAGTGAACATTTCTGGGTTATTTTTTACAAATTTACATGATTCTAAAATATAGATACAAGGTAAGGTTAGAATACCAAGGTTTTTAAAATATGGTTTGCAGCTTTCTGGGTGTTTAGTGTTTGAAAGTATACGGATAGATTTTTTTTGTAAAATGAATAAATCTGGTGCGTCAGTGGTTAGGTCACGTTCTGAGGACGTCACTTTCTGTACGTCACATTCTGAGTACGTCACTTTCTGAGGCCCTCGCTTTCTGAGTTCGTCACTTTCTGAATACGTCACTTTTATAGCAAAGTAATATTTAAGCGTATACCTGCATTAACAATGGATACCAGCAATCATATTAGCTGTACGGCATAAAAACGGCCGTATGCCGTACAGCTGTTATGATTGCTGGTATCTATTGTTCATGCAGGTATACGCTTTAATCTTACTATGCTATAAAAGTGACGTACTCAGAAAGCGAGGGCTTCAGAAAGTAGCGTTCACAGAAAGTGACGTCCTCAGAAAGTGCCGTTCTCAGAAAGTAACGTACTCAGAATGTGACGAGCTCAGAATGTGACAAACTCAGAATGTGACGTACAGAAAGTGACGTCCTCAGAACGTGACCTAACTCGAAAGTGACTTCTTAAGCATGTGACATACCCCGCCTAAACCTAGCTATAGTTATTAAGTTACCTCTAGCGTTTTCTTAGCTTGTTTTCAGTTCCAAGATATGGTTGATCAGTGATAGCGCTACAAGGCACGATTGAATAAGACATGATTTGCTTTTATACATCTTAACCGATGAAATATTGTTTATTGCTTTAATTCCGTTACGCAAAAGTAAAAAAACCCGTAATTGGCCATTAAAGACTGCCACATAGAACTATCGCTCAGTACGGAGCGTCGCGCAGTACTTTCGAATTACTTCATGAACCTTCAAAACCAATCGAGATGCCATTATAAATTTTTTTATAGGACATTAGTACACCATAAGCTACATTATTGTGTAAAAATAAAAAATATAAAAAAATGCGAAGTTGGAAAAAAAAAGATATTTAATACTAACTTCCGGTTTGTTATATGATAAAAAGATAAAAAAAACTTTTTTTATAAATTTTCAAAGAAATCAACTAATATTCTCAAATAATCACTATTTAGTTATAATTAAATCCATTGAAAGAATTGCAATAATAATTTTTAAAAAATCCGTTCCTCAAATTTTGTAGTTTTTTCAAATGCGTATAAATTTTTAACGAAGCAATATATTAAAAAAGTAATGATGCCAAATTTTTTAGTTCACATATAGGTCCAATTAATCCAACTATGAACAAAATCCAGAACCTGACAATTTTTTTGCTGCCCGCTTGACGTGAAATGCCCCATTCAGTGAAAATAGAAAAGGAAAATAGGTCTAATTTTAAAGTTAAATTCGTCCAATGTTTCTCAATGTATGTAATTTGGACCAAATTGAGTAGTTGACATTTTTTAATGGTATCAGTCGATCAGGCTTGTTTTGAGTATCAATTGTCTGTATGGGACCCATTGTCTTAAAGCAATACAAAAGTCACAAATGATGGTCAAAGTCCGGCACCCGCACTTTACTGACGATACGCTCTAACAAAATGGCAACACATCGTGACGTCACTGTGGCAATTTGCTTAAAAGCCGTTTCGATGTATGGAGAACAAGGAAACTGCGATTTTGTCGGTGAAATGTTGCGTTTATGTATATTGTTGCTATACAATATTTTTTAAATAAAATGTAAGGAATCGAATGGTACCGTTGTTCTTTTTCCTATTTGAAAGTTTAAAAAAAGTTTTTTTTTTGTCGAAACTGAGGGCTTGTATTTTTTTATTATTCTCATATATTTTTTCATAATAAATTACCAATTTATTGTGATAAATTGCTCATTTTCTATCTATTTAACTAGATTTAGTTATAAAATTCAACATGTGTCAACTACCCTATTCATTTTGTATTATGCAGAAACGGCTGCACGCAAATAAATAAAAAATGGAAAAAATCACTGTCTCAGGCGAGACTCATCGCGACTCTGGATTCCGAGGGGCGATAAGTACAATGAATTTTCCCACTTTATTTAATTTGGACCAGATCATCGATTGTTTTGTTATTCTTGTTGAGGGTTTCCTACGCTGCATTTCTTCTCATCTTAATTTCAATCGAATTAGTCTTACTAAGTAGAAATGATACGCCCCGCCCACAAATAGTTAATTCTGCCAACTAAACTTAGACAAGTTTTATGGGATACTCTGCTTTCTACGAATTAATAAAACTAGGTATTTAATGATGTATATTGGATTAAAGAGGGAAAGGAAGTCCAACATGGCTTCACTTATTAAGTGTCTTTATTAACTATTCTTTTTTTTAACAAGCGGCCAGCGAAGCTCTGCCATTAATCCGACTGCACAAAAAAACTAGGTAAGTTATTAAGGCTCTGGTTTGAAACTTGGCGGCAGGCGATTTTAAATTAGCGATCTCAATTTAAAAAGTAAAAGTATTTTGAGTGTATAATATATGATTTATCATTGTCTATAAAACATGCAAACTAATACTTTTTTCGGTAACTTTTTTTATATTGTTTTTAATCATGTTAGCAAGTATAAATATCATTGGGCTTCCGATTTGATTATTTAATTTATTAGTGGATCCCGCACATTTAGTTAAACAGTACAAATTGAAATACATAGGTATAACAATACGAATTATTCAATATAAATATGTAATTGCTATTTGCATTTACAAAAAACCGGCCAAGTGCGAGTCCGACTCGCGCACGAAGGGTTCCGTACCACTACGCAAAAACGGCAAAAAAATCACGTTTGTTGTATGGGAGCCCCACTTAAATATTTATTTTATTCTGTTTTTAGTATTTGTTGTTATAGCGGCAACAGAAATACATCATCTGTGAAAATTTCAACTCTAGCTATCACGGTTCATGAGATACAGCCTGGTGACAGACGGACAGACAGACAGATAGACAGCGGAGTCTTAATAGTTAATTTAATTTGGGTTTATGTTTTAGTTATTTGTAGTTTTACAGTGGAAACTGGATAAGTGGAATCGCATGGGACCGGCTGTTTAGTTCCGCTTATCCAGGTTTTCCATTTATCCAGTTTTCCACTTAACCAGGTTCAAATAAAACGTTTTCTCACTTACAGAGGCTCTCACTAACAGAGGTTGTGGATGCTAGTAATGTCGCTTATAGAGGTCACGTTATGGTCAAATATAAGATCAAGACTTAAACAATCATCTTTTATTAAAAGTGTATGTAGATATGTATTAACAAAAAATAGGTATGTACCTAATCCTGATTTCTATCCTTTGTTATAAAGTAACTTATATTTAAACAAAATCACTCCTAATATTTATTTATGCAAGAGAAACCAGTATGGTTAAATAAATCAATGTACCGATTGTACTTTAATGAAAAAAACCCGTCATTTTGGTTTGTTGACCTGAGTCACATTTTACCACATTTATAATTTTTAATTCATCCTGAAGAGATATACAATTGATTTTGCGCTTAGGCATTGCTTATCTAACAGCACGGCACCGCACCACGGCTAAAAGAACCAAACTGAACAAAACAAACTACCCTCCTTGTGACGGTTTATTAAAAATACAAATTTTATAACGCCGAGCTATTCCACTCATAGAGGTTTTGAAGACGGCTGCTTCCAGTTACAGAGGTAAAAATAAGAAATTTTCGAAAAAATGGATTCCGCTTATAGAGGTCCCAAAATTCCACTTATAGAGGTAATTCGTTGCCAAGGGACTGGAACCGAGAACTTAGGTCCACTTAAAGAGGTTTTCCACTAACCCAGGTTCCACTTATCCAGTTTCCACTGTAGTTAGTTAGTAAATTTTTCGCGTTTAAATAATTTTTTTGGTTATTTAATTTAGTACATAAGTATTTTAGTTTTGTTCTGATTGCAATGTACCTATTTATAAATTGTGTGTTTTTGCAGCATTCAAATAAACGTTTTATCTATCTATCTATCTATCTATCTATCTATCTATCTATCTATCTATCTTAGTAATAGGGTCCCATTATACCCTTTAGGTACGGAACCCTAAAAAATATACTAGGTATTTGTGTTTTAGCCACTCTTATAGTGGTTTGGCTATAATGATCAACATAGCTGTTTATTTAATTTACTCGTTTTTGACATTAATTCAATCACCTAAATTTAATATTAATTTTTAAAATTTTAATCTTAGGAGCTAAAATCGCTGCAATTACTCAAATACAACCCTATTATTTCTCAAATAAAAAGAGTGCTAGTCATTCATTCATTCCTAGTTCTTAATTGCTCCCTGTTTAAACAAATCGCAATTTCGCAATAAAGACTCTGCGAGTGCCTGCTCTGGTATTGTTTGAACTCCAGAGGTTTTGTCTACTGATAAAAAGGTAGTTTCACGATGTAACTGCAGATCTGTTCTACTCCGAGCCAAAATAGAACAAAGGAGCTTGTTCTTTAATTAAAAGTAGTTGTAGTCCGTCCGCTTTTGTAGTCAATATAAAGTGAATTAGCGTTGTAGTAAAGACAATAGTGCGACGTTAACATTTGTTTACATTTTTTATTAACGTAATTGTCGCCGAATCTTTGTCGAATGAGAATTTTGTGTGTATTTATTTTTACACAAGTGCTTACTAACATTTTTGGTACGTATTTAATTTAATCATCTATACCTACATCTCAGAAAACCAACCACAATAACAAAAATTAGGGCTAATCAATTGTGAAACATTACATAGAAGATTACAGTGACAAGGCGTGTCTGAAAGATCAAGCTAATTTGGTCGACTTTTTCATTAAGTAGGATAAAGTGCTTATTTTTTTTGAAATTAGGCAACTAACATTATCATTAGTACATGGATCATAATAGAATTACCACTGCACTGTTTTTAAATGTCGTTTAGACAATACTTTTTATTAAGATCTCTTTGGACATATACAGATGCGAGGCCTACATATGTGAAAGTGTAATTATTGATAGAAATTTGTAATTGTATTATTTGTAATTGTTTGTTTGTACTTGATTGTTATTTGTAATAATTTATATGTGCTTGTTTATTATATGCTAATTTTAAGTTTCATGACGCATTGGATCTATCTGTAAGGTCACGAAGACATATTTTCAAATAAAATAGAATAAAATATGTAGTAAGAGAAAAATCTGCATTATACAAAAGATTAAAGTACTTAAAGTAGACAAAGTACGAAGTTCCTTGGTTTGGTTTTAGGTTATTTCAAGCAGTATAGGTGAAGATGCGGCAAGCTCCGCCTTTGCAAATGTGTTTTCGATGGACCGGCGCTATGGCTGCGCAGTTTCGAGTTATGGCAATCGTTTTCCCGCCAAGGTTTTACGGTCTCTGTCTTTTATCGTGTGGACATTGGACGGAGCTTTGATCTCTTTGAGATATGACCAAGTCTTGTACCAACGAATGTTCCTCAAGCATTCAATAAGCTTCTAAGCTTCTTCGTTACCAGATGTCGTGCATCAAGTATTTTTATAGGCTCCTGTTATTGCAAACGACATTCGTTCATTGCTCATTCTGTGACACAGGAAAATTATCCAGTCGATAATGACATCAAACTAAGACACATTGAACGACACCTTTTTGTACTTAACTAACGTAAGATTATATAAGAAATGTGAATAGCTTCACGCATGTCTTCAAAGCAGCCGTTGAAATTGACGAGTACGAGGACACGACTGAAACTACGGGCTGCTCTAAGTCTACAGTGCGCGGGTATGTTGCAGTTGCCGATCACGTATTGTGGTGCTACCCATACGTTGGATACATATGTCGCAGGTACCTATTAACGTTTCAATAGCTTCGTCTATCCCTGGGAACCAGAATCGCGAACGGGCTTCCGCCTTAGTTTTCACAATCCCTAAATGAGAAGCATGTAATTCCGATAAAACTTTGTACCGTAAGTTCTAAGGAATAACGACCTTATGGCCACGCATTAAGCATCCATTTTCCACTGACAGCTGTGTATTACATAAATGGTATGGCTTTAATTTTAAATTACCTATTTTCTTAGGCCACCCTTCCTGCGTATATTTACTTACTTGACACAAGGTTACATCTCTGCGTGTTTCGTCGCGTAATTCTTGTAATGTCACTGGCAGGCTACCTTCTACCACGAAACATACATACGCTGCGCGCTCGCTCGTCTCCGCGGCGGCGGCGCCGGGCTCGCAGCGCGAGTTTACTGCCCCCGCGCTCCCCCGCCCGTCCCCTTCTGGCGCGCAAGCCCGAGACAAGTAATCCGCGCTATTGTCTGCACTACGAACGAATTCTATTTTGTAGTTGTAACTACTTAGAAAAATAGCATATCTCTGTAGGCGATTCGCGGAGACTTCCGGTATTCCCCGGTGCGGTCCAAATATCGAGATTAAAGGTTTGTGATCAGTTCGTAATATGAAGGGTTTGGACCTACCGTACAGATATTGATGAAATCTACGAACTGCGAAGACGAGGGCGGTGGCTTCCTTTTGAATTTGAGAATATCGCTTCTCAGCGGCATTCAAGGTGCGTGACGCATACGAAATTGGTCTTTCCTGGCCGTTCGACTCAATTTGTGATAAAATACAACCTAACCCGTGGGGTGACGCATCAGCTGTCAAAACCAGCTGGGCTTCAGGATTGTAATGCGCTAGCACTTGATCGGACGCGAGGAATGTTTTGATTTTATTAAAAGCCTCTTCGTGAATAGTGGTCCAAGTCCACTTGACTCCCTTGACAGAACGAATATTGTACAACTTACCGTCGTCGTCCTCGCCATCGTAATTAATATCCAAATATTTAACACTAGGGCACATTCTACCTAAATGACCCTTCACTTTGCACTTTTTGCATACGTAATTAGTGAACCGACACTCCGACACTTTATGATTAGTATAGCCGCATTTTGAACACTTAACTTTCTCGTCAGACTTATTTAGCTGTTTATTGGACGCGATTTTGAAAACGTCGCCCGATACGGGCGTAATACCAGCTGCAGTGGCCGGGGCGCGCGCACAGCGAATGTTTTCGGCGAACTCGACCGCTTTCGCTAGCGTCAGCTCAGAGATGTTTTGCGCATACAATTTCTCCTTTTCAAGGCCTGGAAGCAAACCCATGATAAACCGATCGCGTAATGCCTCTTCCACGTTGCTGAAACTACAATAAGCGGTGAGTCCACGTAGCCGAGCGGCCCATTGTGTGTGGGTCTCGCCGGCCTGCTGCACTGCGGCGTAGAATTTGTGGCGTTCGCCGAATCCAACCCGCTTGGGTGTGAAATGGTTGTCCAGAAGTGCTACAATATCTTCATAAGGCACGCTGTCCAGTTGCTTTGGCAGGACTAAATCAGCTGTAAGCTTGTACGTTTCTTCCTTGAGTGCCGTTAGTAAGATGGCCCGTCTTTTTATTCCCGTCGCAATCTTTCTCTGCGGTTCACCACTGGTGGTGGGTCCCTAGGAGGTCCGCCTGGTTGAGGTTCCTCGATCGCTTCTTGGAAATCATCCTCGTCCGAGGTACCGGCAATCGGTGGAGCCGGATGCTCATGATGCCCTGCTGGGTCGACAGTCTCTGGTCTTCGATCATCCCTTTTCTCTCCCATATAGAAATATGATGGGCTTCCTGTCTGACGAGCCGTCGGAGGTGGTGGTGAGTTACACGGCGTACTCGTAGATGGAGCCTCGCCCTGTTCGTCGTCAAGTGGTGGAGAAGCCGGCCTATTATCTAGGATCTCATTCGTCGAAGGAGACGACAGCGGCAGGACCAGCGGAGAAGGCGGCGAAAGTGGCGGCGGCGGCGGAGGTGACGGCGGAGGCGGCGGCGGAGGTGACGGCGGAGGCGGCGGCGGAGGTGACGGCGGAGGCGGCGGCGGAGGTGACGGCGGAGACGGCGGCGGTGTATCGACGTCTCTCGACATTGGTACAGGCGGTACCGGTATGTCGTCATACTCATTTGTATTGCGATTGGTAATCGTCCCCTTCAGTGGCATAAGTTGATTTGTATGCCTTTTTACCATTAAAGTAGAAGAAATGTCTTTTATTTTATATAAAACTCGTCCTATTTTTTTAACAACTGTCCCTTTACCCCAAGCACATTTATTATTGCCTTTAAACTGTTTATATAATACTACATCACCTTGCTTAAAAACTGGTTTAATTTTCCTGTTTTGTTTATTATTCTGCAAGGACTGTTTTTTTGCAACAACATCAGATAAGGCGATAGACGATGACGACGGCGGCAAGATAACGGGATTTAATAAATCAAGTCGAGATCTTAATTTTCGACCAAAAACAAGCTGTGCAGGCGAGAATCCTGTGGTCGAATGTATGGAATTTCTATAATCGAACATATATTTAAGTAATTTAATTTTGTTTTCTTTCACATTGGTGCTCGAAAGTAAACACGATTTTAACCCCCTTTTAAATATCTTCACGTAACATTCTGCTTGGCCGTTGCTAGGTGCATGGTAGGCGGGTGACGTCACATGTGATATGCCGTTCAACGAACAGAAGTTCATAAATTGTTGTGAACAAAAAGCCGTTCCATTGTCACTTACTATAGTGTGAGGCAGGCCGTATCTAGACATGTATTCGTATAGCTTTTCTATGACGGCGGTGGAAGTAGTTGAATTATTCATGTCAAATACTTCCACCCACTTAGTGTAAGCGTCAACTATGACTAAGTATGACCGACCGTTTATTGGACCACAGAAATCAATATGTAATCGGAAAAATGCCTGTGGCGGGAATTTCCAATGCGCGAGTGGCGCGCGCGCTGGTGCCGGCCGTAGTTGGATACATATGTCGCAGGTACCTATTAACGTTTCAATAGCTTCGTCTATCCCTGGGAACCAGAATCGCGAACGGGCTTCCGCCTTAGTTTTCACAATCCCTAAATGAGAAGCATGTAATTCCGATAAAACTTTGTACCGTAAGTTCTCAGGAATAACGACCTTATGGCCACGCATTAAGCATCCATTTTCCACTGACAGCTGTGTATTACATAAATGGTATGGCTTTAATTTTAAATTACCTATTTTCTTAGGCCACCCTTCCTGCGTATATTTACTTACTTGACACAAGGTTACATCTCTGCGTGTTTCGTCGCGTAATTCTTGTAATGTCACTGGCAGGCTACCTTCTACCACGAAACATACATACGCTGCGCGCTCGCTCGTCTCCGCGGCGGCGGCGCCGGGCTCGCAGCGCGAGTTTACTGCCCCCGCGCTCCCCCGCCCGTCCCCTTCTGGCGCGCAAGCCCGAGACAAGTAATCCGCGCTATTGTCTGCACTACGAACGAATTCTATTTTGTAGTTGTAACTACTTAGAAAAATAGCATATCTCTGTAGGCGATTCGCGGAGACTTCCGGTATTCCCCGGTGCGGTCCAAATATCGAGATTAAAGGTTTGTGATCGGTTCGTAATATGAAGGGTTTGGACCTACCGTACAGATATTGATGAAATCTACGAACTGCGAAGACGAGGGCGGTGGCTTCCTTTTGAATTTGAGAATATCGCTTCTCAGCGGCATTCAAGGTGCGTGACGCATACGAAATTGGTCTTTCCTGGCCGTTCGACTCAATTTGTGATAAAATACAACCTAACCCGTGGGGTGACGCATCAGCTGTCAAAACCAGCTGGGCTTCAGGATTGTAATGCGCTAGCACTTGATCGGACGCGAGGCATGTTTTGATTTTATTAAAAGCCTCTTCGTGAATAGTGGTCCAAGTCCACTTGACTCCCTTGACAGAACGAATATTGTACAACTTACCGTCGTCGTCCTCGCCATCGTAATTAATATCCAAATATTTAACACTAGGGCACATTCTACCTAAATGACCCTTCACTTTGCACTTTTTGCATACGTAATTAGTGAACCGACACTCCGACACTTTATGATTAGTATAGCCGCATTTTGAACACTTAACTTTCTCGTCAGACTTATTTAGCTGTTTATTGGACGCGATTTTGAAAACGTCGCCCGATACGGGCGTAATACCAGCTGCAGTGGCCCCGGCGCGCGCACAGCGAATGTTTTCGGCGAACTCGACCGCTTTCGCTAGCGTCAGCTCAGAGATGTTTTGCGCATACAATTTCTCCTTTTCAAGGCCTGGAAGCAAACCCATGATAAACCGATCGCGTAATGCCTCTTCCACGTTGCTGAAACTACAATAAGCGGTGAGTCCACGTAGCCGAGCGGCCCATTGTGTGTGGGTCTCGCCGGCCTGCTGCACTGCGACGTAGAATTTGTGGCGTTCGCCGAATCCAACCCGCTTGGGTGTGAAATGGTTGTCCAGAAGTGCTACAATATCTTCATAAGGCACGCTGTCCAGTTGCTTTGGCAGGACTAAATCAGCTGTAAGCTTGTACGTTTCTTCCTTGAGTGCCGTTAGTAAGATGGCCCGTCTTTTTATTCCCGTCGCATCTTTCGTATTATCTATATCATTTGCGATAAAATACTGTTGTAATCGGCCTTTGTAGCTGTTCCAACTTTGAACGTTATGATCAAAGGTATCCAACACACCGAAATTAGCACTAGACATTTTATAATATCGCGAAACAAATACGTGGGATTTAACCGATTCGTCGCCAGTGACGAGTACGAGGACACGACTGAAACTACGGGCTGCTCTAATCGCACTGGTTTATTACATCGGTAACGGTAACGGTTAAGGTGGGCGCAGCCACACAACACATAAACATGCATACATAACAGAAATTAAACACAGAAATATGCTTGCATAATAATTACACTACGGTTATTAAAGAATTCCTGCAGTTCTATCACTAATGCTAGCAGACGATTGTTCGTTATCACGTAGTTAAGGCAAACTAATGAAGCTTAATAATCCTTAAGATGATAGCCGCCTGGCAAAAACTATCGCGGGTAAGCGCGTTAATTCTAGGCGGCTGGTATGGAACGCAAGACTCGGTTGTTGGGAGTATCGAAAAGCAATTATTCTACGCGAGATTAAGAGTTGCAAGATGTGGCTTTTTATACTGCACTTGTGGTTAAAGTTGCAGGTACATGTTTTCAGTATTCCCTATGGTAATACTTAGATCAGGATATTATTTGCTACACCGTCGTATGGTTTTAGTGATTGGAAAACACTATAATGACGTTTGCTACAAATGTTTATATTGATGAGTTACTATTTGTAAGTCGAAGTTAAGAGATAGCTAGAATTGATTAAAGGAGACCAAGTAAGAGTAGCGGTAAATAAATTATGATAATGAATTATTATCCGTGAAATTTTACACCTTAGTAAAGTTTATTCTCTAGTCCTTAGAGCCTGTATCCATTTTCATCTTTCAGGGTTCCATTCAATGTTACGATAAATAGGTATAGAGTAGATACCTTCAATAGTTTCAAGTTCAGTGTGCACGTCATCGAGTAAATGCGCTAATTGTTTCCAGCCAATTGCACGGTACGAGAAGGAGAAGCGCCGGAATGTGTGAGAAGTCGGGAACGCTTTATAGTCACCGCTCATTCAACTGTGTATGTTCAATAAGATATTAATTCAATTTACATTCATTATACATAGTTGCTTGTAGTTATTGCTATGTTTAATATGTACCTACACACGCTTAAGTAATTCTATTAAGTTTCACCTGGGTGGTTTAAAAGTATTTTAATTGTTCTTTTTCTCTTTGTTACAAGGAATTCTTGTACTTGGGCGATTCCCCACCAAACAATTCAAGTAGCACACTACATTGCTAGAGGTGTTTTAAAAATCTGGTGACCTGTACATGAAAAACCTATATACTCATGATAGTCATGATATATATTTAGCCTCTAGCCGCCCAGAGACCCATAAAGAGGTCTCCTCTTCCATTCTAAATTGAATCTTTGTTTTGACAAATCAAAATTGCATTTTCCTTGACAAGTTGACGTCTGGGTGGGTAGAGGATAAAGTTCCGGTTAATAAAGTCTAAAAGTCGAGTTAGGAACAAATTCATTTAATCACATTTATTTGGCATAAAAATGGGACACCACGTTACTGTCCCGAACATGACAAACGCTGTAAGCTTAATAAATATTTCCTTTAAGAATATTTTTTCATATAAATCTGTTTGCGTATTCGTGTCCCCGTTGAAAACAAGAGTGACGGGAAACGTCCGTGGCGGGCCCTGGGGAAATCTTGACAAAAAGGTTCCTTGAGCAAACAATGGAGACCAGTCGGTTTGAGCTTAGGCGTGTGACAGAGTCGACAGACACTCGACAGTAGCCCGCTGTGTATGCTGTGTGTTTATTGGCAGGTTGGGAGCACGTTCAGATTAACGGTATTTTCCTGCGCGTAATTTAAACTTCTTAATAATTCTTACCTAATTTGGATTGAATTACGATTGAAGATGCTCACTAAGGAGACAATGAGGTTTACCTTATAAGTTCGCTCGCTCATTTGTGTCGAAACGTCGGTAAATAAAGGTAAAAAATAAATTCGCGATAGACCCGTTTGTAAATGTGATTTAATATGTGTTCAAAACGCAAAACTTTTAAATGTTATAAACCACAAACAGTTAAAAATGAAATGTCAAAGCAAGTGTCAAACTTTACCAAAAAAATATCCAGTCTGGAGGTGTCCTTACGTGTAAATTCCCCCGGATTGTTGCCAGCGCCGTCTGAGCTGTTTGTGCAGATAAGAAAGTGGAAATTATACGAACTTAATACTATTTTGCTTTTGCGTAAGCTGGTAAAAGGTTTATTTGTGCAGTACAGACTTGAGATCGCAAGCTAGCTAGAAGGGAAATTTATTATTATAGCAAAAAATACTTATTTATACCCCGTTTTTAGAGTTCCGTACCCAAACGGTAAAAACGGGACACTATTACTAAGACTCCTCTGTCCGTCTGTCCGTCTGTCTGTCACCAGGCTGTATCTCATCAACCGTGATAGCTAGACAGTTGAAATTTTCACAGATTTCTATTGCCGCTATAACAACAAATACTAAAAAGTACGGAACCCTCGGTGGGCGAGTCCGACTCGCACTTGGCCGGTTTTTTAATTAGCATTAGAAAATATTACACGATCTTGGCGTGTTGGTAGATTATTGAAAACCGCTTAAAAAATAAATTATTACTGATAAAACCAAAATAATGTAAATGTACTATTTATACACATATATATATATTGGTTCTGTGAGGTGATGGATGCTAGGCCCTCGAGTGTAACGTAATGTTTGTTATCCGTGTGTGAAATGTAATGTAATACTTAGTGTAATGATTCTATGTTGTTATGTGTTAGTTTCATGACGTATTGGTTTACTGTAAAGTCGTGTAAACGTATTTATAAAATAAATAAATAAATATATACATATATAATTACGAGTATTACATACCTATTTGCTGTGACTTATTTTTCCAAAGTGTTTTTCAATAAAGAGACGTTATAATCGTGTAGTCTTTTTGTAATGCTAAAAAACGTGGTATATAAACATTATGTACTCATGAACGACATGAACTCATAATATAAAATATTGTCTTCGGTTACCGCGATAGTTACTCATGAAATAAAACTATGAAAACGGATTATATCGCGTATATTGAATTTATAATACATCCCGACTTTTCGAACCCTTTAGAGCGTTCGTGGTCAACGGGTGACTGAGAAAGAACTACAAAGTGCAAAAATACCCACATACAAAAAAAAATGAACCATCATAGACTATAAACTTTAAGGCTGGTTGTACATGCAGAATCGGTTCATAAGGCTAGTTATACAATACAACTATTTTCAAGTAAAGATATATATATATATATATACGCGATAAAGCTACGCCGGCTCCAACCCTACACCTCGGACCCGAGAAGATTTAAAAATTATGTTGAACTATAATTTCGGAAGTGAAGCCGTATTAGACGCGAGATTTTTACTATGAGACCAGCTATGGTAGGGCATTAAATACAATTTAAAAAGTAATTGAATGGTTACAAGTTTACCGCCACGTGCTTTGAAAACCACATTTACCTAGTCGTAAAAGCAAACTAGTACGAATAAGAGTCCTTCGGGCGCATAGTGAACTTTTAATAGTCAACGTGGCAAGGCTATTCTAAACCCACTCAAGCTTAGGTTATCCTTTGACTTAAAAGGCCACGAACGGCAAGTGCTTTGGCAAAAACTAGCATCTACGCTGATCTTGGGATTAGAAAGCCAAGTTTTCTTCATGACCCAGCCACGTTTCATTACGATGCACTCGGGCAAAACCCATAATACCTAAGATGTATTTATATGATATGAGAGATACTTTTGTATGTAAGTTAATACATAGGTAATATATATACTTACTCTGTACAGTTTGTTTGTTTCAAATTAATTAATATAACTCACAAATAAATTTCCTTACGAAGGGTTCAAAAGAGCTGTTGTGTTTAGATACCAAACTTTGTTACTCTAAGTACTTCGTAACTTTCTGTGACTTTCTTAATGAATGAAATTAAATTATTTTCCCTTTGACTCTTTCCCCATGTATTTTATGAAGTGCGCGTACAATTGTTAGCAAAACAAGTTTCTGTCAAAATTAGAATTATTTTAAGTTTTAGGTCCTTCCACAGCTTCATCTTTCTTCATCACCAACATTCTTTTACACATTTCTACTTACTGTACTTTTTTTAATTGACATGTGTAATATTATGCAATTAAAAATGTGGCATTTGGCTCTTTCATCACAATTCGGCATTGAAAGAGCTGCTACAAGTTTTGAAAGAGCCGGTTCATATTACAACGCGTAATTATGAAAATTATCAAAATAAATAATAAATGCGACTTAATAAAAAACTCAAATACAATTCTAACATTTTTTTTAAGTAACTACTAACTAATTTTGAGAAAACTTTGATTATATCAGTCATTTTAAGTAATCCTTACAAACGCTTTAATCTTAACATATTAATCAGACATAGATACATATACCTACTATAATAACCTAACATATAGCCAGATTTTTTTACTAAAAATAGTCTAAAATAAATCAATTAAAAATAATATCTTCTATCAAAACCAACATCATTAAATCTTTAAGAACTTCAAAAATAATATTGCTAACTGAGCTTAAATATCTATCTATTCATTAAATATAAAAATCAGACTGTTAGGAACCTGGAATACTTATATAACATTATTTTCTCAAAATTAGAAACGTTTCTTACAAAAAATATTCAGTTGCCCCTTAATGCCACAAGTCTCATGAGCCCAACCAAAACACATTTTGCACTGAAACTGTTTTCATATGATTTGCTACAAACTGTGCAATCATCACTGTTCGTATTTGTTTTGGGGTATTTTTTGCTTCGAACAACCTTTTTTTACCGCAGTTTTACTTATAGACTGTCATTTTTCTACAACTTCACCGACTGCCTCTTAAATTACCGATTTTTTGGGTATTTTTCGTTTTTTATACCATGCAATATCTGAAGCAAATAATTTAATAATATATAAAAAATGTGCCTATATAGTATTATTTTATTTTATTTACAAAAACAAAGTTATGAAAGAGCCGGCTTTTTCAATGCCCATTCATCCGGCTCTTTCACGACTTGTTCCCCCAAAAAATATAACCTTTAAAATAACAACAGTAAATTTTCCTCAAATCCTGTAACGAAATATCATAATTAGTTCATATTGAATCCGAATATAATATATACGAAATATATTTTAGCATTAAACTGAATTGATACTAATGAGTGTTAATTAAACAGCAATTACAAACTGTTTCGGGAACCGGGGAATAATTAGACGGATAATTCAGTTTCATTCTGTGCTACATTTGCAGTGAATGTGAGGCGAATGTACTGCCATTAATATTACTGCTATAGAATTAATTCTGGGCATGAATTTAGTAACAAATTACTAAACAGGTGTAGTTAGTTACTACGTATGTACGTACACATACTACAAGCCCGAATATAAGTGCATCGCGCATAATGGACGGGACATGTTGTCAGGCAGTGATGGTAGGGGGATCAAAATGTTAACTGGATGCTGATAAGCAATAATATGTCAACCCACATCCATTTTGCAATGTCAATTCAAACAATTTACGCTTAAAGTTGACATTTTATTGAAAAATGATTGCTAAACACATTTTTGCTAAACAACATCCCGATTGGTGTGGCTGTTTTCGGATGAAAGAAGCGCCTGGCATCCGTTAAATAGTTCATTGGGTGGACGATATTCAGAAGGGGCACTTCATGATGAGACTATCCCGGGACCGGCATAAGTGGCGTACACGAAAAAAGGCCTATGCTCAGCAGTGGGCGACAGGAGGCTAAAATGATGACGATGATGATGATTGCATCGTGCATTTGAGTTAAAGAGGACGCTATACATACAAACATTACAAAAAAAAACACGCAATTTGATGTATCTAGTGGCACGGTAGTCCCCCCGCCAAGTCGAGCAAAACAAAGTGGCACGGCCGTACCATCCTTTTCTCGAAGCCACTCAGGCTATTTTCAACATACTTTAATTTTGTGATAGCTAAAGCTAGAACCCTGAATTTTCAGTTACGTATAGAGCATAACATGATTTAGATATATTCTCAATAACATGTAATTTTAACATGTAGTTTAAGAATTATTGCATGTCAAAGTTACTTAGTTTTGTCACTGACACACTCACGATCATCATAATTCTAAGGTACTTCTGGCAGACCCACAAGCTCCAAATTTGAAACGTAATTAGTTTTTAGCATATTAAGCCAATAATAACTTAAAAATACTGCAATATCAGTTACGTTTTGAAGATTTAATAACTGCACAAGTAAGTTTATTATCCTATATAAATATATGCGATACCAAAGTTACGTTTGCAGTTCCTGCAATTAGTAGGTTAAATATAGGTCCACTACGATGTACGATGTGAGTATGAGTGAAGATGATATGTGTATCACATCGACGACAACAACGTACAAGGTGCAAAGTGCTAAAAGGTTCGAACTACGTCAGCTGTAGCATAATGATCTAGAAGTCGAAACCTATCGCCTGGTATAAGAATTTTCTTAAAATGTCACTTAGTATAGATTTTTAAATGACGCATACAGTGCCATCTGAGTCGAAAATCTGTATACTAACACGAACACCATTCCAAGTGCCACATCGAATCATACGCGATGAATGCCATCTCACTCACTCGCGCGTACGGAGCGCTATTTACCACATCGCACTCAGTTCGCGGCGGACCGGCTATTCAACGGTTGTGAATGCTTCGATCGTTTTCTAGAAAATATTAACATGTTATTACGTTAATTTTGTCCTAATTTTGAGTTTTTGTAAGAATTTTGTTGAATTCATTCGATCGATCAATTTACTACAAATATAAAGTTTGTTAATCATGACGGAGAAACGTGCGAGATGGTTGGAATCATTAAAATCAGGAGCAAAAAGATCGGGTACGGATTACATCAAAACAGAACTAAATAAATCGACCACAATAAAATGGAGGTATGTAATATTTATTTACATTTTCTTTATATTTTTATGTTTATACGTTTAAAAATGTGTAAAGTGTTCGATGTGACATATAGAACTACATACGCGAAAAGTATTATTTAAGAGAACTACGCACGCAGGACTATCTGCCACTTAGAACTGTTTACGCCATTTAATCAGTCACTTAGAACTATTTACCTTTTTTTTATTTGTTTTTGAACACACTCAAAATAGTCATATCTTTCATTGCAAGTGCTAATTTAAATAATAAAAAGCTTAAGCGTAATATTATGTTATAATGCTATGCTATGTGTAATAAAATAACTTTCCTAGATGAAGGTTTTATACGGGCAGTTTTGTTGTACCTATAGCTAATCCTTATTTTGATCACTGTTTACTTTGCACCACTAATATAGCTTTACGTATGAATATATGCACATAATGTTAAAGCTTAATCTATGTTGCTTTTAATATGCATGGTAGGTATTTGACTTTCAGAGTCACCACTAAGGATGGACGAAGCATCATGCGAGGAATTATATTTAAAAAAAACAAAAAACATTGTCACCCCAGTTAGCAAATACAGTTCCAGACAGGCAAGACAACCAAAACTTTGATTGTATGAATAATTTTGAAAATATTAGAGATCCTTCTTTGAATGTCACGAATTACGTATTGTGGCTTGGCCGTTTCGCTACCGTCACATGGACGGAAGGTGAAAAATTTATTCATTATTCTTTATTATACAATAGTTCTTGTAGTAACGAAACGAAAAATTTGACTAAGATGTAGAGCCCTAACTACAATTAGGTCTACCCACAAGTAGTTAGAAGCTACTAGAGATCTAATATTAAGTTTTTGACAGTGCGAGCCTAATGGTTTCTTTCATCTTGGCAACATTTTACATGAAAATGTTTTTGGTGGGATTTCACTTCTATTTGTAAGTTGCGTATGACAATTTTCCATCCCCTAATTTAAAGGATTGGGAGTAATTTACTATTAAAAATCCTGAAATACGTATCTGAAGGCATATTTTCCACAATCTGTTTTTTACTGATTCCCCATACAAACTTCAGCCCCCTTTTTTCCCCTAACGCTCTTTTCCACCCCCTTGCGGGGTGATTTGAGGGTTGAAAACTATTACTACAAAATGCTACCCCCCTTTTCACCCCCTTAGGGGCTAAAAATTTCAAGTTTTTGAATTTTTCTGTTGTTTGTGTACTAAGACTATGTTATATACCAAATTTCAGCTTCCTAGGATTTCGGGAAGGACCCTAAATGTTTTGATGATCATCAGTGAGTGAGTGAGTGACGAAATTGATTTTTTTTTTAGATATGAATAAAATCTATAGTAAATAAGAGTTATGTAATTGAAAGTGTTTATGCTTACTAAGTCTACTAATGACATCATATGCCGAGAATTTTGTTTATCTGGTATAATCTAAACCCAAGTAATGAGGGTTCAAAAAAACGACAAAGCGCTTCGAGAAAAGGTAGGTAGTGCGCTTCGCTTTGCTCGTCTTGGCGGGGGCACCGTGCCCCCAGGTTCTTCGCGAAAATATCTTGATCCTGACGTTTGTTTTTATTTTTATTGTAAGACATTATTCATTTGATTGAATTATGTCTCACAATTGATTGATTCAAAGACTTGTTTGAATACGTAATTTTGTCAGAAAGACTGATAACTCACGTGATATTAAAGAAGATTTATCAATGTGATAGTAAACCCTAAGGTAAATAAGTAAGAACAATGTTTAAAGGTGCTCCTTTTTTCCTGACTAATATTCCGTGATGTAGACTGATATGTAAGGTGTTAGTAACAGGTTTACATTTTTATTACATAATATTGAATAAACAACACATCTAATAAATTTTAATAACAACTAATAAACTTTTAATTTTATTTAGTACTTTCTACATAATTATTAAGTTATAAAACTAATGTCGAATATGATTCTATCTGCAAAATGTGTCAAAATTATAATTATTCAGATTTATATAAAATAATTATGCAACCAAAAATAAAATAAAAAATAGTGCGTTAAAACTATGTTATATAATTTTAAAAAATAATTGAAACAAATGACTTAAATTTGATGACTTACTTCACACATAGAATCTTTTACAGTGAGTCGGACACTTTTTTTACCAAGTATAATATTCTAAGTTCCAGATAGACCTACATACGAAGATTTGATAGAAAATTACAACCAAGTATAATGTTCTAAGTCCCAGATAGACCTGCTTACGTAGTTCTTAAAGAAAATTGAAACCAAGTATAATATTCTAAGTGGTAGATAGAACGGTATACACAACGGTGAGCAAATCGTTATAACTTAATCTAGTGGGCTATCTGCATTTTCTCGAAAAATACCATTAAATTGAGTTATATGAAAATAAAATAAGCAATAAAATAAAATTATAATCATGTGTGCCAAATTTCAGTTTATCATCTTTAACACAAAAAAAATTATAAGGATTCTATTTCTGATTTGCTCTCCTGTAAAGTTGTCATTTTTCAATTAGAATCATATACGTTGTTGTCGTCGACATAGTGTGAGTATGGTATGGGTCTTATAGTAGACGAAAAGAAGGACTGCCTACAAAAAGAGATGATATCCCATCAAAAACATTACATGTAAAAAGATGCAAGTCTCGCAACGCAGTTCTTCTACTACAAAAAAGTTTTGAGATGTAATGTAAAACCAAGTCGGTTATTTTAGTCAGTAGTCAGTACCAGGGGGTGTTAAAACCGTAAGACTATTAGATACCTTTATTTTTTTAATACATATAATGACTTGGCAATCGCACGCTTTACTTGTACTCGTATGTATGGATGGTACAGAAAGGATGCCAATCCCTTATGGCAGAATTGTTGCAAAAGTGACCGCTTTCAGCTTTAAATAATAGTTCCTAATCTCTCCGGTGGCGCTAGTTAGGCTCTGGGACATGAGTATAACATGAACCATATAAGGCAACAAATAACCCGACCAAATTACGAGGGTTGTTTTTGGTAGTATTTCGGTGTATGGTGGCGCCGCCTAATTACTGTTTTTTGATGGACACATTTCATACATAGCATGGAGACTGTATAAAGGAGCCAAATCTCTATGTATGAAAAGTGTCCATCAGAAAACAGTAATTAGGCGGCGCCACCATACACCGAAATACTACCAAAAACAACCTACGTAATTTGGTCGGGTTATTTGTTGCCTTATATGGTTCATGTTATACTCATGTCCCAGAGTCTAACTAGCGCCATCGGAGAGATTAGGAACTATTATTTAAAGCTTAACGCGGTCACTTTTACAGCAATTCTGCCATAAGAGATTGCGATCCTTTCTATACCATCCATAATACATAGAGATTTGGCTCCTTTATACAGTCTCCATGCTCGTACCTATGTGTATTGCTCAAACTGCATGTCATTAAGGCTAGCGCTATGTTCAATTAGGATTATTTTAAATAGTTGACGAATTATCCTTATGTCACTATGTAGCCGTGCGATTGCTATGTAAGGCGGTTATCACACTGGATGCAATTAGCGCGTCGCTCCGGTGTTTGAGCGAGACAACGCTATGCGCGTATTATAGCGATATCCCGCTCTCACATCGGAGCGACGTGCGAATCGCATCCAGTGTGATAACCGCCTCAATTGTTTTTCGCTCCTAATTCATAAAAACGAAAAAAGTCAAACGAAGCTGCATAGCCATGGTGAATATACAATCAATAGTTATAAAAATAAATTGCATAATAAGGGAGGAAAATGGGGACATCGTTTCTATAGAGAGGCGGTATTCCACTATCCTCTTAATGATCCGTTTTGTAATGATCTGTCGCGGTCGTCCATTATCCTTAAGTTATGTTCATCTTACGTTCGTTTAGATAAGCGGTTACTTTGTGACCTAGACAGGGCTAGTCCATAGGTATTTGGAGCGAAGTACGGAACCTAATCTTATTGATATTAAGCTAATTTTTCGGTTTAACTCAAGTAGTTTTACTTAGTCACTCGCGCGACATGTTTGCGAGTGGCTACAAATACCTGAGTGGCTAAACATATTACGTGAGTTAAACCATAATATTAGCTTAATGTTAGTTAAGGCGGGATTCTACCATAGTTTAAATCGATAATCTTATTAATGTATAGATAAATACTTACCTAATACCTACTTGCTCTTTATACTTAAGATGGACTAATTACCTACCTAACCCTTATACTATAACTAAGAAAAGCTGTAAAAAGTAATGAAATAAACTCATTTGTATTTGTATTTGTATTTTGTATTTGTAATGTTCTATCTAGCTATTGACAAGAATAGACTAGAAGTGGGCCTAGGATTGATCCCGAGGGAAAAGTATGCCACAATAACACAATAAACATATAAACTCCAGTCAATGCTCCCGTGTATCCTAATATTCCTAAACCTCATCGATTTACGACAATCAATCGTTCACCAATTTTCATTTATATCTCTTTTATTTGCATATAAATGCAAATAAAAAAGATATAAATGAAACACACAAAGGGCTTCGCAGACCGGAAAATTCAGTTGTGTAGCTAACATGCGGGCATGGCAAACAATACATACACCTAATTTTGTTTGAACAAAATTACAGGCTCCCCTGATAAACCTGTTACACACTGAGAGGGTTTTCTTGAAGAATGTAATTGATTTGTCACGTTGCCTCGAGATACATTATAAGGTTTATTAAGGGAGGGTGTAGTAATTTACTGGTTGTAAATATACACGTAAAGTTACTGTGAAAAGCACTGTTACTTGTAAGGCCAGTTTTTTCCGATACGACTGTTGAAACGTCGGATAAGGCAAAAATAATGAAATTAAATATATCGCGTTAGACGTTAGCGTTAAATAACTAAATACGGCTGTTATATATAACATAGTACCCTCCAAACCTCTTTTGTTTCCAAATAACTCAGAAATGTGGCCAGACAGTGCCCTTATTATGACGCGTTTAGAAACACTTATTAAGGATTTCATACCTTCTCGAAGAAACCATCACTTTTTTGGTGGATAATAATTACCGTTATTTACCACCAATATATCAATCATATGATCTGTATTACATTAGATAGAAGAGGTAGGTACAATAAGAAAACTCAATACTGTGCGACATAGAGGAGCGTCGTTTTTCTCGCGTGATAAGGAGTCGTAACCACACAGGCGTTAGCCTCTTTGACTCCGCTGAGCTTAAGAGGAAAGGGGACGGCCGTTTCTCCATATAAACGTAGTCCCCATTTTCCTTTCTGGATATTGACACTGGACAATATTCTTAAATAATTTGATCTATATTAACCATAGCTATGCCCGTATACGTTTGAGTTTCTTCGATTTTTTGATTCTTGTAAAAATTAGGAGCGAAAAATAAATTTTATACAAATTTTTAAATGCTCCAAACTCTTATAATAATTAAAAATTCGAAAAAACTCAAACGTAGAGCCATAACTGTGGTTAATATACAACAATTTGTGTCAAAAGGAAAATGAGGACTACGTTTGTATGAAAAGGAGATTTCGCGCGGGTCCTCCACTTTCGTTTTAATAAGGGTAGCAATAAAAATTAAGGGCTACCTGAAGGGAAGTGATCACTTTCTGTTATTCTTGATTTAGGCAAGTACCTCTTAAATTACCTACAACTGCTTTATTATCGTCATTGCTGTAACCATCAGCTGAATATAGGTACAGTCAGCTGCAGAGAAAAGGTACCCTACGTCCATACTAATTTACAGAACTTTGTATGCAGGGGGGGTGCCTTTTCTCTGCAGCTGACTGTACCTAATGGTCCTCTGGCGTACTTGTAAACAATGACCCGGCAGATTACTGTTGTTTTCTTAATTATTTTATCACTTACGTATATTGACTTCTCGTATGAAACTGGAACACTGAACCGTTCAATCTAATGTTAGCATTAGCATATCTTAATCGGGTTCATGACGGGTATTTCCTTATAAAACCAAGAATAGTGTGTTAGGAAGTCGTTACTGCATCGAAAATTCCGAGTCTGGTGCGTTAATTGTAACGATATAAACAGTGTATGGACTTTACTTCCCTATTAATCGCCGCACAATGTTATAAGCACCATTCGAACTATACAACTATAGGTACATAGTCTATATGACTCGATCTGTATGTCGCAGGCAAATTGTAAGAACCCGCCGTTTACAAACGGCGTCGTCATTTTACAAACGTTTTCGCGTTTGTACTGACGACGCCGTTTGTAAAATTACCGAAGGCTAATTGTAAAAGTCGGCATTTTGTAAAATACCTTTCGCCATTAACAGCGCTGACGAGCGTACTGTTTTCATGTTCGAAGAGAAGAAGCTGCAAGCGAAGGACTGGAACGCGCTGGCCGGAGGTTTCACGAAGTCTGCTGGTTTACCGCCAAAATTACCACCATTACCCGGTTAGGTAGTTGTTTTAGGAGGTTATTAATAACACATTTTATGGTTAACACAATACTGGTTAGTGTTAGGAGGCTGTTGCCTCGAGTAAAATTGTAGATAGAATGAATCTCGCTGGATGGATAAGCGTTCGAAGGGATCTCGACCGCATTTCTGCTTCGGAGACTGTCTCCATTCGCACCCCATCGTCGTGGGGCGGTCTTCTGTCGTCTTCGTTTTATACGACTATGCGATCTGGTGTGGCCTGTGGGCCAGCTTTATCGCTACCGGCGTCCGCGTACCGTGTGCGTCGTGCCTATGTGTTGGCATCATCCGATTGTGTGTTTGTGTCTTCTTCTTCTTTTTGTAGGAGGGCTCGGGGGAGGTGCCAAGCCTCATGCTGGTCCGGTGGTCAAGTGTAGTGTGGTGAGTGTGGTGCGATCGCTCGTAGTTTATCAGACTTATTAGGGGCGCGTGGTACGGGGGAGGCTTTTGGATCTGGGTGGCTCCGGCGCTGCGGAAGAGCAGCCCTTCCGCCCTCGCGTGAGTCGTGACGAAGCACGGTCACTACACTCGGCTCAGCAGCTTCAGCTTGTTCGGCGACAAGCTCAGCCGCTCGCCTCCCTCGTTCCCGCACTCCGTCACAGCGCCTCCTCGTTCCCTCCGCGCCTCCGATTTCGTAATTGCTCTCTAGGTGTCGGACAGACGAGACCACGCGGATAGTGGGGTGCTTTGATTCGTTTTTGGGTGACCTTGAAATTTTGGTGGCTGTGAGAATGGTAGTGTGGTATAAAAGTTAATATAAATTGATAAAACAGCAAACCATGGTCACTATTGAGTGCACTAACAATTTGCCTTCGGCAATTTGCAAACGTGAAAACGTTTGTAAAATGACGACGCCATTTGTAAAATGCCGAATCTTACAATTTGCCTACATATATACAATAAAATGTACTTTCGTAACTGGCTGGCTTTTTCAGTTTTTTGTGTCGTTTAGGACTTTTTATGCATAGTGTAGATTCTAACCGTCTATTCACATTGGTTGCGTGAGCGCGGAGTGTCAAGTTTTAAGAATGACCATTGTAATTTGATCTCAATATTCGTGGGAATTACGTATAATTGAAAATTGCACTTATACTGGTTTGTCTGACCCTTGACGACTGTCTTCGGTAAACGGCAGTGGAATGACACCTCGGGTAAACAAACATGTAGCGGATACGGGTGGTCGGCGCGATTTGTTGACACGTGGTCCCGCCACTGGTTCACCGGTTTAATTATCGCGAAAGGGTCGCAGGTTTACGCTACCTACTATACAATCTGTGCAGATTATACAAAGTACATACACGTTGGATAAAAAAGCACTTAGAACTTTTATAAACTTTTTCTACACCTACTGACTCATATGGTTGCCATCTATGTAAGTTATATCCCTCTGCATATACCTATCATAATCATATCAACAAAAATGTTTTAGGGTGTTCATCCTTACACCCTAGAACCTAAATGGTCGCGTACTGTGCGGTTTAAGAGGAATTTACTCCCGCGGACGCTTCGGCTGTGGAATGAGCTCCCTGCCGAGGTTTCCCGAGGGGCTACAGTATGGGGTTCTTCGTAAAAGGAGTGTATACAGGTTTTTAAAGGGTCGGCAACGCGCATGTAATATCTCTGGTGTTGCAGGCGTCCATAGGCTACGGTAACTGCTTACCATCAGGCGGGACGTATGCTTGATTGCCACCGACGTGGTATAAAAAAAATGTCTACTGAGTACTGCTGACAGAACTCCTAGTAAGTCGCCATATACGCAATCCCTTATACTTGTTGGGGCGGCAATTGCGTGATAGTCCAACAAATGTCGCTTGCCATAGTAGTTTCCATGCAGCGTGGCAATGCCGCAAGTATTTTTGGCACGCTTGGACTGGACAGGGAGGGGGTTATAATTTTTCGAGTTAATTATAGTATCTTTGTTTAGAGTTATTTGATACTTAGCTACTTTGCGAATATAAAAAATAGCATGTTAATTGTTAAATAGTTTATAGGTTTATTGTTAGAAATTTTCTGTATGCGGCGTCAATAAATAATATGGGGCATTTTCTATGAAAAGGTACCCTTATTGTCGATGGCGCTTACGCCGCACAGCGCCGCGCGGCATTGTATTTATATCGGAGCATCGTTAATAATGGCGTAAGCGCCATCGAGAATAAGGTCCCTTTTTATAGAAAATACCACATATATCCTTCGTCCTAATCCTTTATCCAGTATAAACTATAAATACATGCCAGAACTATTAATACCTGATATCATTAAAGATACTAAACAGTGGCGGAATGACCACCGAATTGAAACCATTTGGTGCTTTGTTTCAAATGCTTTTAAAGAAGTTCATGACATGACACTGTGATATCTATAGTTCAAATTAAAGAATCTTTTGTTTTTCAAGTGTCTTCGGATATATACTTTGCCATGCCATTTATTTTCTTCAAATACCTGCCGATAACCTAACTGTATTTAAATCTATCTATAGATTTATGTTGGTGCGTGTATCGGTTGTTATAAACAAACACATGGCAGTTACTTACGGGTGGTCGGCACGGTGGCAGTAACCTACAAAAGTACACATATGTGTGAAGTCGTTCTTCCAAATTAGTTGACACTACTGTTTGATTTTTGTACCTATGCTAAAAAAACGAACAGTACTTTATGACAATAATGGTGTTCAGCATGCAAATAATTACTACAACCTTAATTTAATAAGTAAGTATATTTATATTGAAAAGTACCTAGCCTAACTTGCAGATAAAACGACCAATATTTTGTTTTTAGTACATACCCCTAAGTACTTTTTTTTACGAAATTGAGACTATTGAGAGTATATTAACCATGGTTGGGACTGCAGTCTCTAACCAGAGGTGAAATAATCTCTTTAAGAGGGAGCGTAAAGACAGGAAATTAGAAACTTGCGTGCGACGAAAAAATAAGGCCATCGAGCGGGTTTTAAGCTCTTCCAGTCCCTCGGCGATGTCACTAGCTATTTAATGCTCAAATTCTACTGCTATGCAGGGTATACCAATAGGGCAATTATACACCTAATAAATGAAAGTTAGACATGTTGTTGGTTTTTTTTTTTTTACTTTTGGTTTTGGTCAAATTCTGCCTTTGCAAATATAATCGAGAGGCCAATTCAATCTTACATTATAATTATAACATCAAAAAATATCTAAATGATGTCAGTCGCGCAAGCATTTCGCTCGTATTTGTTCGTACATGTGTTGGCGTGAACGAGAAGCACGGGCGACTGACATCATTTAATGTCCTATACCGGCAATTATGATTAGAGGCAATTATAATGAATTATGACTTATGATATCTCGAGGAACTAAAGATTTATGATGGCGGCTGAAAACTGTATATCCGCGATATACCAATAACCATGTACAGCACGCTTTAGATACAAATATTTAAATAAATATCATATATTTAACTAAATATTTAAAATTGCCCTGTTTTTAATTTGTTTTTTTTTTCCACAGTCGAGCACTAACGGTGGATGCGTAATAAATATATCAAAATCTCGATCAACGGTAAACCATCGAAAAGCATCATATCAGCAGCGTGCGCGGTTGCTACTATATCATTATTTGATGCTATAGTTATATATATAGTGATCCGGACATCATTGATATACCACAGATTCATATAACATTAAAATATCGCGGATATAGGTACATTCAAATAGTAATAACCGTTACCGATATACTTAAAAAAAACTGTGGCCTTTTTCCAGTGATAGAAACGTTTCTATCACGTATATGCGACTCCTTATATCACTAATATATAACTAAATCTGTTGCGATTTTGCTAGTTGGCAATGTAAAGTAGAAATAGGGCACCTAGTTTCGGCGTAAATCTTATTTTCATGGCATTTTGGTCTTGATTAAAACGTGTAATAAAAATCAATAAAAAAATTGCGTTAGCCTTCTCTTAATTGCACTCACAGCACAGAATAATATAGTTAATATTTTGTAGCTTAGATACTAATAAAAAAAGCAAACACCATGTGTTAGGCTGTTAGCCCCCTAGGCCGTAAAAGTCATTATGTGTTGACGGTTTTTTTCGGCCTCCAACCTAATTTAATATATTAAAGTAATTTTATATTCTATCCTAAGAGCGCTCGTTCCACGTTTTTCCATTATAAACAACTATTGTTAGGCATAATGTGCTGGCTAATTTTTGTTTCCCACTCAAAATTATAATCACTTCTCATCGTCGAGAGACGTGAGCGAAAAAATGAATAATAACTGAATAATTTAAAGGTGAGGAACCTAAAACATCAAGTTTTTTATGATCCCGCACTCTGGTGGTTTTAAAATTTATAACGTAGGGGACATGGGGGATAGCAAAATACATTTTTTATGTCGCCAACTGAACAGAACATTAATTCTTATAGGTAATAGGCTGTTTGTTCATCCATCGCACAACACTATTCCTATTCAACTGACAAAATTTGCACTTCTAAGTTTTACCAACTTGCACCTATTGTATGAGAAGAGTTGGTCTAAAGTATTTAGTCATACCTAATAAACCTAATTACTTTTTTTTAAAGATAAAATTTGTTTATTTACATAATAGATATATACAGAGGTACCTCTGTATATAATATATACTCAATTAAATTAATAACTAGCTTAAATCTAAAATAGACCCTTAAGGCAGTGTACCAAGGATGCTGGCGGCATTTCCTCGATGTATCGCAATGCTGATACGTTGTGCGAGGAAGCCGCCAACTTTTCGGTCACCAGTTACGTCAACCTCATAATAGATATATACAGAGGTACCTCTGTATATAATATATACTCAATTAAATTAATAACTAGCTTAAATCTAAAATAGACCCTTAAGGCAGTGTACCAAGGATGCTGGCGGCATTTCCTCGATGTATCGCAATGCTGATACGTTGAGCGAGGAAGCCGCCAACTTTTCGGTCACCAGTTACGTCAACCAGATGCTTGCTTAATTAACATTTTAGTATGTAGGTACAAAACTGAACTTGTTAACGTGGCAAGCAAAAAAATAAACCCTATCTTCTTTTAACGATATAAGTAAGTACGTTTTCTTTCCTGCCATGCTCGTGTTATTACAAGGTGATGATAAAATTAGTAGTAACCGCCTTAAGCATATGAGTAATATAGGCCGACATTACCTGTGTGTGAGTTGACAAAACGACCATAAGGCGCTGTGTGGCTCTGGCTAATTGTTATAAAAGGGCATTTTCACTTAAAAGTGTACCATTTACTTTTTTCGGAAAATTCATCAACTTTTGGGTTATTTCTACTCAGAATCACGGGAACTTTCGATTTAAAAAGAAAAAAAAATATGTCCAAAACTAATGTCAGTTCATGTCAGTATTGTAAGGCATTTTCACATACATTATGTATGTACCGTTACAAAACTGACACCCAAAATTTGTATGAAAAACTGGGGGCACATTTTTTTTAAATCTTTCAATAGTGCTCGTAAATCTGAGTCTGAATAACCCAAAAGTTGATGGTTTAAAAAAAAAAGTAAATGGTAGCATTCTTTCTGAAACAAACACAATTAACAACGAGTCACACCGTGAACTGAGACTCCGACAATTCAAATCTGACGACTGTCCTAAAATCATCAGTTTTTAGACTAATTTGCTCATGAGAAGCTCGGATAATTTTATAACGAGAGTAATAGCTACTATCTCGACCAGTGATTCTGTTTCAATAAAATAGCATTTTTTCTTTTTTCTGTGCCCATTTCATCGTATTTAGAAGCCTAATTGAAATTGTGTAAATATACGGTTATTCTGATAAAAATAACGAGTTTTTTATACGATATTTTTGCAAGCTCCTTGAATGTAGCAGTTAATTTAGTAGATTTAAAAAAATTAAACAAGATTTTGTTTGTTAGGCCGCCGCTACCCCCGAATGTTTAAACTAAGTCAACTTAATATGAAGCGGAACCCGCCCGAGCAATATCTTTTGTATAAACCATTTTAACACTGTGAAAATATTTATTTTATGCTTATTATACGGAAATTAAGCTCCTCTTGCTTGGTATGTTATTGGAATTCTTTAAATAACCAATTCCGTGCGTACATATACAGCCTGCAGGATCGATATACTTATGTACGTATAAAATGTAAAAATACTTATGCATACATGATTTTTGCGTATTTTGGATCCTGGGTCTAAAGTAAAATAAACAGAAATAACAGGTAGTTTATTTTAAGCAAGAAGCCAGTTGGTATGTACAAATCTACTTATCTACTTTTTTTTCAGAGGTATATGTCCTATAGTTTTTATATATCACCAAAAATACATGTACTACAGAGCTCGAGGATATGCAAGCGCGTATATACACTAGACAAAGAATGCTTTTAGCGATATAAGATTGTATAATACTATATTCTGATGATACATAGATATATAACGCTCAATAATGCCTCGAAAAAAAAAAGCGTCTTCGTCTAACCCAGCTTTCGCCGCAGTACTTTTCAGCCAATAAACGCACGCGCCATTTCGCAGGCTATTATCATAGATTACAAGCTGAAATCGCCACGTGATTGCCCGATGGCCGGCGATCATTACGACGGTCTATCCGGTATCGGATTTCGCGTCACGTCCTCTGTTGATTGCCGAACGACAAACCGGTTGCCCGCCGGCGTTGCAATTACTAACGACACCGACACCCTACTACCCTCCGAGGTTCCGATAAATAGATGAATGTGAACCGCTTTGAAGCCATTACGGAAGTTTTGTGCCTTTAGAAGCGAGTCTCAGAGCGAACGATAAGTAATGCGAGTAAAACTATTAATAGGTATATTATTTAAAGTCAATATCAGTAGTTATCTCGGGATACTGCCGAATCCTTGGTCTTTCGGCCTTTTGAACTTTCGCACTTTTTTTCATATTTCATTTATTTTCATTTCATTTCATTGTGATGTGCTGCCTGCGCACCAGTCATATATCCCCTCGGCCTGAAGAGCTGAGAGGTTCACCGAGCTAGTCTCAGATTTGGGAGAGAGGGGACTTACGGGTTGTAAACACAAACACTTTGGTATAGTCGGGGCTTTATGTCGTTTATTATGAACATTCTTAACTAATCACTTATCACTAGGTATCTCCGGCCGACAAACGAGATGTCCAGTCGCAGTCGCATCGCCGTCCGTTAATCTATGTAACTCCCTGCAAACAATCGGGCCCCCACTTATCAGGACTTACAGCTAATACCACCCGAAGGGCTCCACTCAATCTGCTGTAGTTCTTATCTCAATTTAATGCTTCTAGTATTAATTCCGTCTTGGTCTCATTTGGAGATAATTCGGGAGATGTTCAATTGAGTTGAAAAAATTGATACGCGTGTCGTTTTGTCTGAGTTTGCACGAAATTATCTAGTAATCTACATTCGCAATATAATGAAATATAATGTGTAATATCATGTGTAATAAATAATTAAATTTAAGGTTTAATGTTTTAGGTAATTTAATGTTTTGTTATTTATAAGATGCAAACTATATAAAGTTTGTCATGCAAAGTATATCACAAAATGCCTTACATAAGTGAAATGTTTTATCTAATGGCCTCTATGACCTTCATTTGTGATTGAATCGTAATTTTTATTTTACGTAATCGATAACCGATATTTTAATAACATTCAAATTTAGAACATCTCTAAGAAACAAATACATTTGATTTGACCTCTACATTTGACCTAATTTCATTATTTTCTAATATCAGTCGAGAATCGAGATAAAGTTTTATTCGAAGTGTCAGTTGCAAACAATTTGGACAAATCTCGCATGTTTCTTGATATCGAACGATATGGCAGTCGGCCACCAACTAGTTCATCTGAATTAAAAAAACTACTGCCTTTCATTGTGTTGCAGTCACATAAACGACTGTAATGTGGTTAGAGTTCCATCTTTCTAATCTATCAGAATACAGTCATGTCATATAAAAGGAGAACTCCAAATCACACGTATCTCCGCACGCGTTTAGGCTTGCTAAGCTTGTATTGTGCTCCCAATAAAAGTTATATAAAACTTGTATTTACGTAAATCCACAAAACAAAGCGTCCTTATTTGGAACGACGTCACGTTTAGCCTCAAATCAAAAGAACGTTATAATCCGGCCCGTTTCCGCAGCCCGCTCCGAGCGCGGCGAGAAAATTGAGAATCAAAGCCATTGTTTCCAATATCCAGGGAAGGGAAGAAAACTTTTATTGGGTACAAAGTGGGTATTATTCAACGGTTGAACGCAATCAACCGCGGACTGGGCAACCGGACGCGCCGCCCCTGAATGCAAAAATATTTTTTTCAGGTCATTTTAAAAGGGTTCGTCTTATAAGGAGACCTTTTTAGGGTTCCGTACCCAAAGAGTAAAAACGGGACCCTATTACTAAAGCTTTACTGTCTGTCTGTCTGTCCATCTGTCACCAGGAGACAGACGATACGACGATGTACGATGAGATACACATGAACCGTGATAGCTAGACAGCTGAAATTTTCACAGATGATGCATTTCTGTTGCCGTTATAACAACAAATAATAAAAACAGAATAAATTAAATATTTAAGTGGGGCTCCCATACAACAAACGTGATTTTTTGCCGTTTTTAAGCGTAATGATACGGAACCCTTCGTGTGCGCGAGTCCGACTCGCACTTGGCCGGTTTTTTATTATTGTACTCGGATCTCGGCTGGGTTGCAATTAAGAGAGATTAGGCTATTTTTTATGGATCCTTTTACCCTTTTTTAACGGGTTTCGCAATGGGTCATAACCAATTAGGAATAAATGTCGTACGATAGTGAGTCGTCGGATAACCTTAGGTCGTTTCGTAGTCCGTGCCGGACTGCTACGTCGATTCATGTTATAGCGTGCCTGACCTTCGTAAGGCGTTAGTTTAGAGACGACTTACGTTAATGGCGTCCTAACTAAGTTTCCGTGCGTTAGTTCCGTCTTGCAACTTCATTTAAGTTCATTTAAATTTATTTCAAGACTGTTGTAGACTAATTGGCTTACTTAAGCCTTACTATCAGCTTTATTTCAATAGATACCTATTAAACCTATTCAGTTCATTTGAAATTCGTGCTTGCGATTGCGTTAAATTCACATTAAATATCTAGTTAGGGTCTCTATTGTTTCCCATATAGTTTTAAGTCATAATGTATTGTTTGTCCACATTTTCGTTAGTCATAATTTGGTTTTTCTCAGAAATGCGTAACTTTTAATAGAATACAATAGAATAAGATAGAAATAATTTATTCGTTAGCACACACAAATAGAAAATTATACAAAACAGAGAAACATAAATAAAAAGAAAAAGTGCCACGAAATGGTCTCACCTCAGCATGTTGCTGGCGACTTCCAGCGCTGATCTTCCGGTGAGACCATCCGGTGAAATAATCACGACAGGTAACTTCTTACAACAACAAAATTAATATATAATATAACATACAAAAGACAGAGACAGAGATAAGTTAAAAATACATATTACAATAAACGCTATTATTACGTACAGCTGTTATATCCGGCCGAACTCAGCTTGGCCGTACATTATGCCTAATATTATAACTAGCGCCATATACGCAAACTAAACTAAAATAGGTCGATTCGACTAAGACAGGTCGATTTTATTAGAACTTCTCTTTGATTAGAACAAAAGCAATACTGTATCGATCTAAATTTGACTGCTTAAGTGCTTACAGACAGTCGCAAGAGGGCGAGAACAAAGTAATGTGCCATGGCAATGCAGAGGGAACGTAATCTTACTTAATAAACTTTTCAGGATTGCTATAAAACAAACCTAATCTAACTTAACCTATCTATAGGATAACCTGAGGAAAATCCTGAAAAGTTAACGGTTTCAGAAGTATGACTAATTATTATATGACAATCATTACATTATGACTTTCAATAATTATGTCAAACAAAGGGACCTTTAGGGATACTTTAGGTTGTAAACAACTTGTAGTTAAACTAAATATATGTCAAAATACTAAAGAAAAAAGAAACCCAGCCCTCTAGTGAAGAGGTCTATTATCAGTTTCTAATTTATATAATTATGGGTCACTTACTTAAAATAATTTCATTATTTCCTAGTTATATGTTACATCTTTGTTGTCGTGATATACTGAAAACGATGATAAAAAATCAAATACCTAGTGTTGCAGAATAGAGTTTATATAGCAACATTTAAGAAAACTACTGGTTACCATAGCAATGTGTCAACATTCTTCTTGGACAAAATATAAAAGCATTCGTTTGGACTTTCGCATTTTAATTCATAAAAATTACTTATTTAGACTCCAAAGGTAAAAGTATATATTTTAACATGGTCCTTTTGAGTCGCGAACCGTAAGTAAATCAAATTAATTGCGTAGAAGCAACAGCGAATTCTAGAAGCACGAATTTTTTTTCTGTCGTCCCGTTTGGCATTGCCGAATTTAAAGGTGCCGCCATTGAGCGGTGCAGACGGTGCAGTGTTCTACGAGCCGGCAGCAAGCAACGCGTTCCATAAACGCACCACAACGATCACCATTCACTGCGCAGCGAAGCCCGCGCGTGGAACGGAATAAGCAAGTAACGTTTTACGTTTCAAATCTATATTTTGACATTTGTTGTTCCTTTCCAGATATTTTGTGATTGTGAAAATTATTTAATAAATTCGTGTTATTTCGAAGCTTTTACGAAAAAGTTCGGTTTTTCGCATGCACAGTGTTGTTTGAAATGGAAAAATCCGAAGAAGAACTTCGTCTGCTAGTTGCACGACGAGGTACAAAGAAAGCAGCCTTAACGCGCTTAAAGAATAAGATGGAGGGATCGTATATTAACGATAAGCAGATGCTGCAGCTAATGGCTGAGAGGGCCCAGGTGGCATTCAGCGATTATGAAGATCTTTGCGTACAGATAGAAGATGAGGAAGATCCCATACCTGTTGAAACGACTTACTATGAATGTGTCGCCGCGATCCGCCAAAGAATCGCAGATTTGTCTGAGCCTGGACCCACCACTGCTGTTTTCCCGGTAGCGTCGCCTCAAGTTTCGTCAAAAATAAAGTTACCCAATATACAAATACCAACATTCAATGGTAAATATACAGATTATAGACCTTTTATTGAAATGTTTACTGCGCTTGTGCACAATAATGAAGGGTTTGATAGTATACAAAAGTTTTTCTATCTGAGAAGCTTCTTAAAAGCTGAAGCATTTGATTTAGTCAAAAACTTACCTGTCATTGGTCAAAGTTATTCGGAAGCTCTCAAAATTTTAGCTGATAGGTATGATAATAAATATAAAATTATCAACGACCACATTAATGCTTTGTTTGAGTTGCCAGTGCTAACTAAGTCAAGTCCTAGTGCTTTACGCTCTTTGATTTCAATAACAAAACAGCATTTAGCTGCTTTAAAAAACCTTGATGAGGCCATTGAAAAATGGGACAGCGTTCTCATTTGCCTATTAAATAAAAAACTAGACCCGGTAACAAACCGAGAGTATCATTTACATAGGGATTCATCAAATCAACCAACCTTTAATGATTTTTTGAAATTTATAGAAGGTCGGGCCCTTGCCCTAGAGAACAGTGAGGGACGGGGTGATACAGCAAGCTGTGCTGCTGGCAAGGTAGCTCCAGTGAAGATGGCATCATTTGTCACTACAAAAACATCCCAAGGCTGTCTGTACTGTGGTAAGGAACACAAACTATATGCATGCCCTAAATTTGCTCTAGCTTCCATATCGGAACGACTAGATTTTGTTAAGGAAACAAAGCTGTGCAAGATTTGTCTTAACATTCACCAAGGAAAGTGCAGGTTTCATTTTAAATGTAAGGTGTGCAAAGAATCCCACAACTCGCTACTTCATCGTAATGAAGAGAAACCATCGGTGTCATTGGCTAACATTAATAACCAGACACTTGTGTTGTTGCCAACGGTAAAAGTCAAAGTGGTTTCTAAAAGTGGCAAGGAGATCATAGTTAAAGCAATGCTTGACTGTGCATCTCAGAATTCCTTTATTACAGCAAAACTTGCAAAGGAACTAGGTTACCCACTCTTGCCAGGTACTACAATAACTGGTGTAACTCTAGAAGATAAATCTGTCAAACATAGTTTGCGACTGGATATTTTCTCATGTGTTTATCCATATAAAGCACAAGTAAATCTGTTAGTGGTAGAAAAGTTTACTAAGGAAAATATGCCACAAACTGAGATTGATATTTCAAAGATTGAGATCCCTGAAAATATAACACTAGCCGATGACTCCTTCCATATTCCAAGTGAGATAGATATTTTATTAGCTGCAAATATCTTTTTTCAGTGCCTGTTGTCGCAGCCTGAGGAGCTGCGCGATCCTGATGCCGCACCCAGCTTGGTTCACACACAGTTTGGTTACATAGTAGGAGGTGATGTCCCATCTTCTATTCTTAAGCGACCTGCTGTTACGCTTTTCTGTCAAGAATGTCAAACTGATGTACGCGATACTATGTCTAATTTTTGGCAAACAGAAAAAGTACCAGAAATATATGCGGAACATACATCTGAACAACAACAGTGCGAAAAATTGTTCACTGAAACTGTCAAACTTGATGACAATCAATTTACAGTTTCATTGCCATTAAAAATACCTATCTATGATGTGAACAATACATTGGGGGATTCATTTGGGCTAGCTCTCAAAAGATTTTATAATCTTGAGAAGAGATTTCAAAGCGATCAGAAACTGTATGAGGGTTATAAGGATTTCATACATGAATATCTCGACTTACGTCATGGATCATATGTTGATATTTCCTCATATGATCTTGCTAAAGATCCTGTGTACTTTATGGGACATTCAGCTGTTTTAAGGCCGGATGCAGTAAGTACTAAGCTTCGGGTAGTCTTTGATGGATCTATGTTAACGAGTACTAAGATTTCATTGAATAATATTTTAATGAACGGGCCAATTGTTCAACAGGAGCTGTTTGACATATTGTTGTCCTTCAGAGTGCACAAATATTTCATTGCTTGTGATATCAGGCGTATGTTCCGAAATATTTTAGTACAGAAAGATCAGCGATCTTTGCAAAACATTCTCTGGCGAGACACTCCTAAAGAGTCAATAAAATGTATTCAGCTAAACACAGTTTGCTATGGAATGAAGTCATCAAGTTATCTTTCAACAAGATGCTTGAACGAGCTGGCTACGAAATTCGAGAGGCAATATCCTCTAGCCAGTTCGGCAATACTAAACTCTACATATGTAGATGACATTATTTATACAGAGAATAGTTTGGCAAAGATTGTTGACACGCAAACGCAGTTGATAGAATTGCTTGCCAAAGGTTGTTTTAAACTACATAAATGGGCAGCTAATGACCCTTTAATTTTGACAAATATTCCAGTAGAGCAGCAGGTTGTTGGAGAACTGGAACTGAATAAGGACATCAAAACTTTAGGTTTAAAGTTAGATATTGACTCAGATTCTTTTAAACTTTCATGTCCAGTGTCAAAAAATGTCCCTAAGACAAAAAGACAGATTTTAAGTTACATAAGCCAGTTCTATGACCCGTTAGGTCTAGCTGGACCTGTTTTTGTCCAAGCCAAAATCATCATGCAAAAATTGGCTCAGGCTTGCACTGACTGGGACTCAGTGCCCTCGCCTATTTTACTAAAAGAATGGCTTGAATTTTACAATGATTTGCAGACTATGAAAGAGATTAAAATAAAACGAAATGTCACTGTTGATAGCATTCAGTCTGCAGAGCTAGTAGCATTTGGTGATGCCTCGATTTCTGCATATGGAGCAGCAATTTATTTAAGAGTCACTGACGAGCATGGCAAAGTAACTATGTCGCTTCTTTGTTCTAAGAGTCGCATTGCATCTAGAGACAAGAAATGGACTGTGCCACGATTAGAATTAAATGCATCTCTTTTGATGGCAAAATTATGCTTGAGAGCATACAATACATTAAGTAAAAAAATGTCTATTAAAAGTGTGCATCTTTTCAGTGATTCTCAGGTTGTTTTGGCATGGCAAAAAACGGATCCAACAAAGCTAAACGCTTATGTTGCTAATAGAGTCAAATTAATTAACGAATATACAAAAGGTTTTCAATGGTTGTATATAAAAACAGACCTCAATCCTTCTGATTGTTTGAGTCGAGGTGTAAAACCTAGTGAATTACAAAGTAACCAACTGTGGTGGTGTGGGCCGACTAGCATGTCTGATCCAGAGTATAAATTCACCGATGATAGTAATAATGTACCTGACAACTTACCGGAGATCAAGCATGCTGATGGTTCCAAGCCGGTGTGTATGGCATCATATCAATCGGTTTCTCTTGCAAATGATTTGTTAGATAGGTTTTCTAACATTAATAAGGCAGTTAACGTGCTTGCCTACATACAAAGATTCTGTAAAAATGTAAGGCCTGGCTCACAAAAGATAAAGCTTAATTTCGTTACATTTAGCGAGGCAACTCAGGCATTGCATTTCTTTATAAAGAATGAACAGGAAAGGTTCTTTGATAAAGAGCTGGCCTCTTTGCGGGCAGGTAGGCAGGTTTCGTCGTATTTACTATCTGTCAACCCCTTCATTGATGCTAACGGTATTCTCAGAATAGGTGGACGTTTGCAACACTCCTCCTTACCTTATAGCCAAAAGCATCAGATAATCTTGCCAAAAGAATCTAGGGTGACTTATCTTATTATTGAAAATGAACATTTAAAACTGTTACATGCCAGTCAGAAAGAGGTGCTTAGCAATTTAAGTCAACGCTATTATATAGTTAACGGCTTAAGATTGGTAAAAAAGTTTGTGAATAAATGTCTCACATGTTTTAGACTAAAAGGTGTAACAGCAAAACAGCTGATGGGTTCATTGCCCGCTGGTAGAGTCAGCATAGATCGGGTGTTTGCTAAGGTTGGTATAGACTTTGCGGGACCAATCCTGATAAAGCAGTCAAGGGTGAGAGGTGTCGTCACTACTAAAGGTTATATTGCTGTGTATGTGTGCTTTGTTACCAAAGCCATACATTTAGAGTTAGTGTCAGATCTGACCACTGACACATTTTTGGCTAGCTTCAAACGATTTATTGCCAGACGTAATGTTCCAACAGAGGTATATTGTGATAATGCCGCTACTTTTAAGTCAGCTAGTACTCAGTTGTCTGAGCTATATAAATTAAATAATAATAAATGTCATCAAATTCAAGTTCAAAATGTAACTGCAAAATTGGGAACAACATTCCATTTCATACCAAGTTACTCGCCAGTGTTTGGTGGTCTATGGGAGGCCGCAGTAAAAAGTGTTAAATATCATTTGAAAAGAATGTTGGGCTCACATGTTTTAACATATGAATTTCTGTACACTGCACTCGTTCAAATTGAGAGCATTTTGAACTCAAGGCCTATAACGCCAATGTCATCAGATATTGAGGATCTATCGTATTTAACGCCAGGGCATTTCTTAACCGGTGCGCCCTTAACTTGCTATCCTGAACAGGATATCACAAACTTACCTGATAATAGATTGAAGTTTTGGCGGAAATGTACTGCTCTGCAGCAGCATTTTTGGCGATATTGGTCTAAACAATACCTAAATGTCTTACAAAACCGTCCTAAATGGAAGACTGCCTTGCCTAATATTAAAGTAGGTGCTCTAGTTATCTTGCGTGAAATAGATGCTCCGCCTATGACTTGGCCAATGGCTAGAGTGACTAAGGTTTTTCCAGGTCAGGATGGGAAGATAAGAGCCTTAGAAGTTAAAAAGGCTAATGGTAAAGTTCATACAACTTCTATTACCAAAGTGTGTATATTGCCTTTAGATGAATAGGTAATGTTTTAAAAATGTTATAATATCTGTATTTTGATATTTTAGTTAAATATTATTATGACTAATAATCCTACTGAATTGTACTGATACTTAATTTAGTATAACTGTAAGTAGGTAGTCATGAGATATATGTTGATGCTGGTCGCATCTAATATATTAAGATGTTTATTTAGTTCTATAAAATGTGTCTAATCTTGTGTTCTTACATACTGTCCCATAACTACATTCGTAGCAATCTTGTGAACTTGCTTACATAGCAACTTATTAAGTTTTAATAAGAGTTATATTAATTTAAATTTCACAAACCTTAAAAGATTACAGTCCACTCTAAATATTGATCTGTGTAATACAAGTATACAAGGAGCTAATGTAAAATGTAGTTTATATTTAATAAGGTATTGATTTTGTGCCTAGTTATGTTATTTCTGTTGGCGGAATATGTTGCAGAATAGAGTTTATATAGCAACATTTAAGAAAACTACTGGTTACCATAGCAATGTGTCAACATTCTTCTTGAACAAAATATAAAAGCATTCGTTTGTACTTTCGCATTTTAATTCATAAAAATTACTTATTTAGACTCCAAAGGTAAAAGTATATATTTTAACACCTAGTATATCAACAAACAGCTCGATAACCTTAAAGATAAAATTGCAGCTTTCACAAGTCTCACTTCTCTCAAAGCAAAACGGAAAAGGCTTTAACGCCTCGCGAGTGGAGGCGAGGCGGCGACTGCCAAAACGGTCGTATAAACTCGGGATAACGATCGTCCACTCATCTACAGCTATTGAGCCCATTGCCTGCAGAGCCTATATTTTCAAGTGATAGCTTCTATTTATGGTTGCGATGTGGGTGCTCGGGCGCGGCGGGTTTGTGATATCGATCTGTTTTTAAGTTGTTACACTATTGTAAGTATATAACCCATTCAGTGGCCGAGGCCGGAAACCTCCTCCTCCTCCTATGTACAGTCAGAAGTCCTTCTTTCCTCCTCCTCCTCCTCACCTCCTCCTCCTCCTCCTCCTCCCCTCCTCCTTAGTCAGAAAAACTATTAGCTTAGCACCACTGCATACTAATGTGTATGCAATGGTATGGTATGGAAAAATCTATTCTGTTTTTGTCGGTTATTACGAATATTACGATACTATTCTACACGATTAGTATGATTGGAATAAGTAAACTAGTTGTAGTATTAGTAGTAGGTACATTATGTAGCTAGCATGATAGTTTGCAGAAATTTCATGCCATAGAAAATTTTTCAACGTGATAAAAATCAGACTTTTTCAGCTTCTAGTGGCGTACCTACCTACTTTTGTAATGAGATGACCTTTCTAGAAGATTGATTTGAATTCGGTTCGGCTTTTCTAAGAAAAATGTACAAGGAGGATCAGCCTATTAGCAAAGGTTTATTATTTTATAAAATTCAAGGACATATATATATTCATATTTATATTTATTGATAAATTACAACACGTCAAATATAATGAATTCAACACAATCGTCCGCTCCGCTTGTATATGAAACGAAATACGCAACCTTAAGAGAAACGCGCCTGGAATCCCAACAAGCACTATTATTAAATGTGAGCCTATAGAGTTTTCAGAGAGGTGCTTATACTTATACACCTACTTATGCCGTCGTATTATCCATTGCTACAATGTATTCATCAAGATCACGCAGCAGATGACTTAGTGGCTTCGTGTCCTGCACCAGATCTGATCGAACAGAAGAGGATGCCCTCTTTATCCACAATCTAGATATTTTAGTCCTGGGATTATTTAACGCTAGACTATGTGGGCCGTAGGAGGATTCTTGTAGCTACCTATAGTAACGTTGCGCCGTAGTAATGTTATTGGGTCAACATTGTTGTGTTGTTCTATGGTGATGAACGAATGTCAACTGCAGCTCGTTGTAAGAATAAGAATAATTTATTGAGAATAGAAATAATTTACAGACACAGGTGGATCCCAAATTAGGCTATGCCTGTGACTTGGGCTTCTAGAATGCAGTTGACATTATAAAATATTACTGTATCTGTTCTCATCAACCGTGATAGCTAGACAGTTGAAATTTTCACAGATGATGTATTTCTGTTGCCGCTATAACAACAAATACTAAAAAGTACGGAACCCTCGGTGGGCGAGTCGGACTCGCACTTGGCCGGGTTTTGGAATTCGTAGCATTACTTTGCAGATGATGAGTCACACTAAAACCATGAAGCACAATAGAAGATGCTTAGTTATTTTATGAGAAATCGATCAGTAGTAGACGTCTCTTGACGCTGAAAATGTCCTCGGAAATAGCTGCATTATTTGCACATTAATTCTTTACTGCAGCCAGCTGGGGTAATACCGGAAGTAGCGCTAAAGCGTTGGCAGTGTTGGCACCCTACACAGGGCGGAGGGGAAAACAGACATGGAAAGGGAAGTAAGATTAAAGCCTCCGGCATTCTTCTTTAATAAGTAAACAAAAGGCAAAAAGAACATTACACCTCATAATAATCTCAGACTGAGGTGTTTGGAAGTATAAACTAGAAATAATTGTAAAAAGAAAAAAAAAACGACTTATTAGAAATGATACTCTAGATTAGATTACTTCTGATATAGATATATTCCATTTATCATTACAACAGTTTGTTTCTGCAATAAAAAATACAGCTAATAATAAAAATAATATCCATTAGTTCCATTATCATCTACTTGCCAACGTTTAAATGCTTTAACAATTCGAGTTAGGTATTTGAGTTTTGCATGCTTTAAATTGTATTAATGTTAAATTAAGTTTAGATTGTATTATTAATGTTAGTTTCTGAGCAACATAACTGTTATCATTCATTAGTGGAAACTGTGTGGCTTGTGAATGTGTTATCTGATTTTCTATGTGTGTTGTTTTTGGCTATTTGTTTCCCAAAGGTTTAAATAAATAAATAAATTAGATTAGTAGAGTAGATTCATTATTTATGTACGTTAATATTTACGTCTAAGTAGAGTGGAAATTATTTCGATGCTTAAGATTTTAAACAAAAAGCTGCATTTATTTTACTTAGCTATCCAAATACACATATTAATCATCATTATTATAAATCAAATATATTTGCAGGATCAACTTTGTATCAAGCCGAAAATCCTTCAAATTATAAAACAATGCGCAATACAATGGAAAAGATGAAAAATTGTAAGTTACGGTCGCTGTTTGAAAATGTTGGGGTACGACGTCGCGACAAGTCGACTTGTCAGTTGTCACTGGCATGTCGCAATATGTGCATGCAAGTGTTTCTGTCGGGCGCGTCGGGTTTATGGCTTCGAGTTCAAACATTAAACAGCTAAACTAACACTAGGGCAAGTGCAACGAACTGAGAGCTTTAACCTTTAATTTATTTTACATGTGCACTGGTTCAATGTTTATTTATGAGCATAAAGTATTCCATTTTTACTTCAAATGAATCCTTAACCTTATTCTTATTGAGCCAATAAATCAGAATAAAAATAACTAAATACGAAAGTAATAATTTGTGCTGATGTTGCTTTTGGAAATTGAATGATACAATTATTTCTGTTTGTCTATTAAAAAAATATATCAAGATAGTTAAGCGTAAAACGGCGTGCCTATAGTGGTACATATTTGTATCGACCCTTACAACAATCATCATCATCATCATGTCAGCCGATAGACGTCCACTGCTGGACATAGGCCTCCCCCAAGGCTCGCCACTCTGACCGATCCTGTGCCGCTCGCAACCACCGAATTCCCGCGACCTTCACCAGGTCGTCGCTCCATCTCGTTGGAGGCCTACCGGCAGTTCGTCTTCCGGTACGCGGACGCCGCTCCAGAACCTTACAACAATAATTAAAAACAATTACAGAGTAAAACATGTAATTAAACACAGAAAGCAGAAACTCTAGCCATAAACTCTAACATTAGCTATTATTAAATTTATTGTTTAAAAAGCCAGTAAATACTTCTTACTCCGCTCCCCGTGACTTCGCAGTCTTGAAACCACATTAAAATTTGCTGTCTGGCTTTTCACGGCTAACATTTTCCGTCGGCTGCAACCACGACATGTACCAACCAAATTAGAATCTTAACCTCAAAGAAATACAACTCAAATTGGTTTTAGACTGGCTGACCCTAACAGCTACTTTTTGCAATATTAATTCGAAGTAGCTTAAGTATTTTTACGTAGCTGAAACAAATTTGGCAGTTGGAGAAAAATGTATTTTAAGGCGGGGGGATAAAGTATGATGTTGGTTGGGGAGTTTTTGTAGGTTGCTATGTTTTTTCCTAAATCTTCCCTCGCAGCCAAAAGGAGTCCCTGGAGGCATGATCCCGAACTCCTCATTTATCATGCTTGTCACGCGCTGCCCATCCCTCGCGTGTAGTGTTCAACATATAACATGAACTCGCCTATACACATACCTAACACTTATATTGGAATCAACTTTGACTTTGTGGCTTTTTGTCGATTCTCTTTGATGTGTTGGCGTTTTACGGGGGGAATTTTATTGTATTAGAACGTGTAGAACAAAATTGAAGCAAGCCACAAATTTTTGTTGCTGCAACATAAGGTAATAATACAATATAAAAAAAATATGTAATACATTTCAAATACAAACGCACTCATTGAGCTCTATGCCATGCCAAAGTAATACTGTTTCCGTATTTCAATATGATTAAATATTTCAATTTAATGAACATAATTTGGTGGAGTTCCGTCCACACATTCAACTTTGATTTCTAGGTCCCTTTCCGTATTGTTTGTTTCCTCTTTCAAAATTAATAATATAAAAATATTTAAAAATGAAATCAATACCAACAGTCGAAATATTATTACTGTTTTAACGAGCACAACTGTTTTGCACTTAGCGAATGTTACCTATCTATGATAAGTGTAGATTGTTTCAACATGTTTGAAACATAGACTTGGAACACAGCCTCCTAAGCACGGCCGCAGTCGGCAAGCTAGAACAAACACAGTTCATAATGGAAGCCTCGTGATTAATGCATCGCGCTACACTCGGTAGCTTTATTTTAATTTATCGATTGCAACTAACGCTGAAACTCTCCTTAATAGTCGGTAAGTGATTATGATTTATTATGATGTGGTCGCGATGTTGGCCCATCGTTGGCGAAATTGTGGTACTATGCTGGAAGTGAGGTACTGAAAGTTACTAAACTATTTTTTTTTGTCTACTTTAGAATGTTAAGTTGGTTTTATATATATTTAGAATAATATACAATGTACCTATAAATAAATGTTATATCTCATGTTTTTAAATAACGTGCGAAGTCAAGTTAATTTAATGTTTTTAAATTAACTTAACTTCGCCAAGAAAAGAAAACATTATTTTATGTATTTTTGTTACCTTATGACTGACTAAATTTTTGGCATTATTTAGCAGTCAACCAGATAGTGACAACGTTGTGTGTAGCAAACCCTTCAGAAAGCAAATTTCATTTACAGGTACAGTATACAATGGATACGAAACCAAAATTGCGTAAAACAAAGCGTGAAATAACAACGGAAGTAGGTAACCACAACAATAACGCAAAACCAAATTAAGGATTCCACTGCGAATATCTCCTGGTGAAAAAGGAGGCTCAAATTACGGTGAACCGTGATTTGAATTTATTACGAGGAGGCTAATTTTGTTTCGGTGTGTCTGCGAGACAATATTGTGAGGGATGCCTGAGTCCCGTCTGACGCTTTTGTACTTGTAAGGAGTAATTGGGATTGTGACAAATTGATGTATTTGTTTTCCGTCTTGTTATGAAGATACAAGAATTCATTATTTAAACTTAAACGGGACTTTATCGAGTGCATTTACAAATATTTTTTATCCCATTCGAGCGAGATATGCTATCAGAATTGTTAATAAATAACTTCTAATACATCTGAGAATATGTATGTAGGTATTTATCAGGCAGCATTAAATCATTTCTACATTCGTTTTAACCAACAACCAATAATTATTTTCAAAATAAATAGTAAATTCGGTCAAATTATTTAAAGCATTACCCCCAAACGACTTCCCGCAACAGATTCTCTGCAAAACGGAATACGTTGCTCCAACTGTGCGTTCAGAACTAAACAGTCGCACGGCTCTTGTTACCATCGCCCTCCGAGCTATCGCTATTCGAACTACTACATACTACATAAATGTGACCTTGACATCCGGAATAACTGCTTACAATATACATATATGTTATTATAGGAACATTGGTCACTTAACTGGACTATAGATACATTCTGGATAACACACCGCGCATCGGCACCCATGTTAATTTAGCAGCCTGCCGGTCATTTCTGTTATGAAAAGGGATTCTAATAAATAAAATAAAATGTATGTAGATGGGTCTTACACAGATTTTAAAGCAAAGGTTATAAAACGTCTATGGACTATAGTTAACATCTTTTATGCATTATTTAAACTGGTTAATAGAAAAGGAGTACCGTAGAGTTCCTACTTAGTTCAATCATTTTTGGGCAGAACGAAGACGTGAACCTAATTGTTTTGCACCTAAGCTACATATTATTATTGGGCTAGTGAAGTTGTATTTTACAAGTGACGGCAAGACTTCATAATGTTATGGTTTGTGGCTCACGTTTAAGCTAGGTTAGCTGAAGCGTATCGTATACTCGGCAAGCAATGAAAATGGGACCAGGTAAATGTGGCCGTAACAATAAAAAAGCGGGAATAGGGAAACTCGAAACGAGCACTGTTTATCGGGAAACAAAGGCACCGAGGCATAAGATATGCATAAAGTACTAAATTAGAAGCCATTTTTTACTCTGAATTAAATTGTTTATTGTGGCCATTTCGCCGTCTTTAGCAAATTGGACGCGAGTTTTTTTTGTGTAAAAATAGAAATTGTAAATTTGCTTAAAAATACAATAGTAATAACTTTTAATGTAATATTTGCTCACAATAGTCACGATATATTAAATTTAATTATATAGTATTAAATTTATACACAAAAATTAATCGCCTTTGTATTTGTACACACTGGAAACAAATAGGGATAGGGATCGAAGTTGAAACAGTTGCAATGCCGTAGTGACATTGTAATAGTAACAAGTGAGAACTTGAAGATAACATACACCCAGCTGCAAGAAACTCCATGAATAAGGGATCATTTAGACGGTGCGGGACCTCGCATTTGCGTTTCAATCAATACTTTCAATACATTGCGGTATTTGAGCAGTCGGCTGCATGGTATGTAACCTCAATAGTCTGCAATGTAACTAAACTCGCTTGCGAGTACGTGTGCCGTCTAAATGAACACATAACTGGCTGAAGAACTTTAATTAGGAATACAGTTGCAGAAAAAAATACATTTACTAATACAGTCGAAACAAGATCTGCCCAAAACAGTTGCCATTTTAATATCCGCGGACATTCCAGCAAGTAGGCAATAAAGTATAGTAGCTCCATAGTACTTTTACTGCTTTTCAATTGACCATAAATCTATATGAATGCAAAAACGAGCGATAAAACTTTAACGATTAGACTTCGATAGCACTTGATCGCTTGTAAAATTTGATGCCTCGCGGGTAAATTACGTCGGTAAATTATCCTTCTAAACGTTTAAAGAATGCTTATGCAACGTGTTGTTAAAAACTAATACTGGGTTTACATAAAAGCTCAAGTGAATCATGCTTTATGTAACTAGTAAAGAAAATAAGTGTAAGTAGTGTAGAAGATAAAGAAAATAATAAAAGTATTTGAAAAATAATATCTTTATTTATGAATTACTTTAGAATCGGAATAAAATAACACAAATGAAACTTCTACATAAACTAATTCAAAAACGAAAAATAAACTTTAGTGAAAAAATAACTCAGTTTTTGTAAGTGGCACCTAGTACCGGACGGACTACATCTTGGAGCTGCAGGGCGTTTCCACACATCATTAGTTGTGACAAAGATAGCGGTGTTGCCACAGCGCTAACAAATTCATAAATTCCTTTACACATTCACAGTGTAGCTTCGAAACTTTTGAATCGCTCTAAAAGTGGCTGGGTCTAAGATTTTTTATGTGAAAGTAGAAAATTCCCAACGCACACTAGGTAGGTAGGTACTAGGTAGGTACACGGGTGGGGTTGGGTGGTCACGGCAAAGGCGTTATTTTGATCGCTTGTAAAGCGTCGGCTAGTCGAATAAAGCTCAGGCGTAGGTACCTAGTATTTATGTGCGTTCTGCGATTTCAGGACTTTTATTAGTCTGTCCGTACTGTTAAATTAAATTAAATCATTTATTTTCATGTAACTGTGACACATACATTTTGTTAGTAAAAACAGTTTCAAAAGGGTTAGTACCTAAGCCTAATAACAATTATATCTATACCTAAACCTACACACTTAACCTACACGTTACCACTGTATGGAGCCCATTGGGGAATGTAACCCCGCACAGTGTAGCATTAGCGGACAATCAGGCTTATCCGCTATCATTCTTAAGATGATGTTGGGACTGTCCCGCACCCACACTAGAACATAATGTGGGTAATATTAAACTTTATGGGACCAACCCCGAAGACCAAAAATAGCTTGTTTACTTCGGGTGATTACCTCTAAGTTTTATAAGGAACAAATTTTTTTTTCAACAATTCTGGATGCTTTGCAGCTTATTAAGTGTGACTCTACAGTGTGTTTTTTCAAGCCACCGGCCTCCGTCACTCACTCTCCGGCCGGGCGTGTCCACTTTTTCTAAGCAAGTATAGGACATTTATTTTGGTTTATAATATTAAAAACACATCAAAATATTTAATAAAAAAATATTTGATTTCTTCCCTAAGCTTATTTTCCTTTCAAGGTACATAAAATAATATAGTCCAAAGTGGTCAAATGTATAAACTTTGTTACTTGAAATATAAGGATGTGTATCGATACATTTGGCCACTTCGGCTGTCACTATCTATTTGATTCTGACTATGCTAAGGAAATACATAATAGCAAAAAAAAGGTTTTCATAGGCTAGTCCGTATTGTTTTTGGAAACTCAACTCACCTAACGAAATATGGCTAAGGGTTAAAAACACTGTTAGTATATTCAGCCTCACTGTCACCTTTACTTAGGTCTGCTTAGGCGTTCGACTTACTTCCGCCATGCGAGCTGTGAGAATGCGACAAGGGCCTCTGCACACTGTTTTGACAGCCGAAGCACAATTTATGTCCGCTCACCGACAGCGATAAAACCGCCTTTGTCACAAGCCAATGTAACACTCGCAGGTTTTATGGCCAAATAAATTTCGAACACTATTATTATTCAAATCGGTACTGGACCCACAAAATACAAACACCTTTTTATCGGTGGCCGTTCATTCACTAAAATATTTTTAGAAAAAAACGCTTGTCCTTATACCCGTATTCTTGATCATGTGTACGTTATTAATAAATTATCGTTAAATTGTTACGACGCTTCTTTCATGTGGGATTAGGCCGGGACTCTTCAGCAGTTTGTTTTTTATCACTTCTTATTAAATAGCATGCTTCACTTCTAACATCTGTTGTCATTATTCAATGTTTTGATTTAGGGTGGCTCATAAAAGTATTTCTGTCATCTTAGTAGTCAAGAGAGGGACGAGAAAATAACGCCAATAAAAAAACAAAAACGTATTCTGAATAAGATTGACCCTGTCGATACTTAACACGTTGACGGATGATCTCTGTGATTGATTATTTTCACAGGCCTTCATATTAACATCGTTTCTGATATTTTACGGTTGTTTTAGCGTTCGATGACGGCTGACTAAAACGGAAGAGAGGGTAACGCCGCAGGGGAAGTTAGTGGGTATTCTCCTCCCCTGCCTCTGCCCGTTATCAGAGGCAGTTACGGGAGGAGCGAGTCCCACATACTACCCCCATCCCCCGGGGGTGAGATACGTAAATGTATTTACCCCTGCGACAAAAAAAAGGTAGGTTGTATTAACTACAATCAGATTTTACTGCTTACGCCTATTTTTAAAATGTAAATACCGTTTGGATTTTGTTCTTGAAACTATTTTTACCATGTAAACGAAAACATTTTTTTACGTCAAAAAACTAGAAAATATCTATAAATATAATTTCAAAGAAATTTTTTTTATCTAACAAAGAAAAATTATCTGAATTATCTTCTTATACAATTTCTTTTGATTCACAAAAAATGTCTATCTTTTCTGTCCCAGGATGGTGGATGGACAGGGGTTTTGAGTTAGCGCTAATCAAGAAACAATTAATTCCTTATATTTCGTATACAAGACAGTGGGTTACGTCGCCGTGGGGTGAAGTGGCGGCGAAGTGTCTAGTCTGCAGAATGGAGTGCTCTGAGATAGGTGAGAGCTCGGATCAAAGGGCTCCATTTGCTCCATTGACCCGCTTGCTGTCAGTTTACATTTCGGGGTGTTTCATATAGACGGAACCATACCACTTTCGAAGAAAACAGTTCTCATTTTAATTAGTATATATCATATATATAGAGATATATATATCTTTATTTAATATATATACAAATAGGCAAATAGATAAAAACTATTCCACCACAACTTACATGATTAGTGACATGTTAATGGGAATAAACAAAGAAAAGAAAAAGTAACATATTAAATAACACTAAAAACAGCAATAACGATTTACATAATCGTTAATTTAGGCGATTGTCATGTGTTTTGGTATAGAATAGGTGCTGACTCTGCATGCTGCGGAGTCCACTGATTTCGAAAATTTCGGATTTTTTTAGATTTGGGCGATTATGACCCTAAAGGACTAAAGGTGTATGTGAAGTCCCCAACCTGCATTGGGCTAGCGTGGGGACTATAGCCCAATCCCTCTCGCGCATGAGAGGAGGCCTGTGCCCAGCAGTGGGACGTATATAGGCTGAAATATCATATTATTATGACCCTAAAGGACTAGTTTTTGACAGACAGACAGAAACAGAAAGACATTTATTCCATAAAGCACACATACACAGGACAATACAATGAAAGAAAAAAGATGTTTAAAAAAGGGAATATAAAAATAATAGCAAAAACAAAAACAAAAAAAAAACAAAAAAGTTTTTGGTAGTACCTTCAAAAAGTCACCGCGGTTTTCTTGCCCGAGGTTGGATCAAGAGGCCTTAGTCACTTTTTATTTAGTATAAGCGTTAATCAAGAAATAAATTTATCCCCGAAGTAAGTGCCGGTGAAGTGTCTAGTCCGCAAAGCGGAGTGCTTTGGAGACAGGTGAGAGCTCGGATCAAAGGGCTTCATTGACCCGCTTGCGGGCGGCGGTTAACAATTTGGGGTGCTACTCTATTTTCGCGAACTCGATTTGTGTCAATTTAAAGTAAAAATAAGTCATATTTGATTTTAAATGCGCATAGTTGCCGACCGATGTATGTCGTGTGATGTATTGTGATGTTTAGATCAGAAAGAATTATTAACATGTCTTCTGCTTTTGGTTTTCTTTAGCTCAGGTACAATTTTTTTTTAATTAAAAATGATTATATTTCATCCTTTCTGTAGACATTTTGGTAGCCGGGCTTGTATATCTTTTTTTTCTAACATACACAATTAAAATATTACATAACGACATAGTTTGAAATTTCGCGTAACTGCGAAACAGTTTGTTGGCGAATAAAACATTCGTTGATTAACCTAACTTGTACGCTTACATACATAAAATAACTACTTACACTAAATGTTACAAACTAATTTCTTGTGGTCTGTTTCGCAGAGTTCTTTTAGTAAAGATGTTTTAAACTTATAAAAAAAAACTACAGCATCAAACAGATATTGATGGCCAAATTGGCCTTATTTCTATGGTAATGAAGGTGTGTTACAACATATTTAGTCGTCATTATCTCTTTGACGCTGACTACCTAAATATAGGTTATAGGTTTTCGCGGGCTTGGTTTCCGCAACTCGACGTCATATATTGCGCCTATTTTGCGTGATGGGTTGCCGGCACTACTCTTGCCAACCCAACTCTTCCAAGAAGCCTAGCAGACCCTTGATGTTGCCGACGACTTCTGGGAGAGACCCCGGCGAACCGAGGTATTGTGCCCGGTATTCTGCCACCCCTGGACATTCGAGGATGACGTGGGCGGCTGTCTCTTCTGCCTCCATGCATGCCCTGCAAAGGGGGCTATCTGTAACACGCATGGTTAGTAAGTGCTTGTTTAGTGGGGCGTGGCCAGTTATGGCTCCAGTTAGTAGCCGGAGCTGTGGCCTCTTCAGCAGTCGCAGCCTCCGTGACAGACCTGGGCTGATCGTCGGGAGGGCTTCCTTCGCCTGTCTGCAGGTACCTAGGTTAGTCCAGTACTGTTGGTGTTTTACCTTGGACTACCGTATCGTACATATTATAAAGTAATCATATAAAATATATGCATGTGCACAAGAAGATGGCAGACGTGATACATATTTATGAATTCATTAAGTATTAAGAAGTGCACATCCACTATGTAAATGAATGCATTAACAAAAGTTAGTTACTTACATGAACATAGGCGTAGTATCTACTGTTATAGATACATAGGTACCTACAGGACGTCTAGCTTCATAGTCAGGGTCAACATCGACAAGGCTGGGAGGCCGTTGATATGCAAGAAACGTTCCCAAAATTTATAAAAAAACATGGTAGGGGCAAGGAATAACAGGGTAAAACACAGCAAACTGGGTATGGGTAAGCCTGGTCGAGTGTTCGACGTCATCCGTCTTTTGTAACTGAAGACCCAGCAAAACTGCCGATAAATTTAATTTGTCGAGAGCTATCCAGCGACAATGGTTTCTTTAAGGGCTTTGGGCTAACATGGAATTCGTTTATACACCTACACTTGAACTGAACTGTAAAATAATTTTGTTTAATAAAATTGGATTTTCTACAGACGATAGATATCGTGAAGCAATGATACCTATACATGTACTTTATTTATATGCAATCTGTCAAAATTCATTTTTTAGGGTTCCGTGTCAAAAGGGTAAAATAGTCTTAGTAATAGGATTACTAAGACTCCACTGTCCATCTGTCTGTCTGTCACCAGGCTGTATCTCATGAACCGTGATAGCTGAAACAGTTTAAATTTTCATAGGTGATGTATTTCTGTTGCTACTATAACAACTAATACTAAAAATAAAATAAAATAAAATAAATAAATAGTGGGGATCCCATAAAACAAACGTGATTTTTTTGCCGATTTTTGCGTAATGGTATGGAACCCTTCGTGCGCGAGTCCGACTCGCACTTGGCCGGTTTTTGATATATATGTACGTACTATGTACTAATTAAACTGCTGACATCATTTTGATATCTAAATGCAAGTTCGGATCAGCTTCATACTTCTACTCTCTCTAATTTCTTTTCACCTCAGCAGCTCGAACAAGCCTACTTTCGTCACTCCCTGGAGTAAGGAAAGTGCGACTTTCCTCACTCCAGGGAGTGAAACAATGTGGCTTTTTAATTTAGTGAAGGCCATGAACTTCATACTTTTATTACATTTTTTTATGGTATGGTACGGTACGGTACGGTACGGTCTCGTCTCGTCTCGTCTCGTCTCGTCTCGTATCGTATCGTATCGTATCGTATCGTATCGTATCTTATCGTATCGTACATATTATAATACTTTTATTTCTGTTTATTCTGTGTAATTCGAAATACATATTTTCAACCTTTAATATGTTCTCACTACTGAGGTGAAAAATTATGTGCGCAACACGAGAGCAGTTATTTTACATCTCGTGTTTTTGAGTATATAATAAACACTCGCAAGAAAAACCAGCTTTCCTCTCTTGTTGCACAAATAACTATTGTATTACAATTTCTAGCAATGAAGACTAAAAAGTACCACATATAGATGTTGTATTCGAATGTACAATAGCAATTTTATAGAATGAACTATATTTTAGTAACGGCTCAATCGAAAATTTCGGAACAAAGAATTACATTCAAACGACTTAATATCCGGTGTAATAACAGCTGTAAATACTTTTTACTCTTTTCTGAACGTTACGGAATCCGAATCGATATCGAAATTACTCGTGCCTTATTTCATATAGTATATCTAAATAAGGTAGATTAACTATTTATATTAAATAAATAAGTACCTATTTTAAGAGATGATTTTATGAAAAAGCTCCACTCCGTAGAATATAGACATTTGAATTGTGACTGCAGCAGACGTTTCATTTACGGTATTATTATACTTATTATACTCATATCTATTGTTATGGCATTGACGCGGGCGTTGTCCTTGATAAAATGAGTGCCCGATTAAATGTTCCAATCAATGAGAATGTATCTTCTACGTTTTAAGACGGGACTTTCTTACTGGCCAATGGAATCAATTATGCACACGTCTAGTGTCACACGCACAATAGGACACACGTCAAACGTCAAAATTGAGTCAAGCAACGTGAGTGCCAATATAGCGAAATTAATAGTTAAATAAAATAAATAATGTGTTGAATAGTTTACTTTTCTAAATATGATTGTACATCCCGTAAGTTTGTCTATCTGACCTGGCTAGTTTTCCACTCATCTACTGGAAGGTTAGCTGGAAGAGATCCCTTATAGGGATAAGTTCGCCTTTGTATTTCCATTATTATAATTTATTTTTGTAAATCTGTGTTGTGTACAATAAAGTGATTACTACTACTACGAATAGTGCTACAATACGCATTTACAGCATTTATCGATAAATTATCCGTGGTACCTCTCGGAGAATAATAACATCATATTTATCGATAAAAATAAAACAAATAACCTTGCACATATTAAATCACATTTAGAAACGGGTCTATCGCGAATTTATTTGCTGGGACGTCAGTTAGCCGCGACCACGACCAGTGAAACCTGTGTCGAAACGTCGGTAAATAAAGGTAACAAAATAAATTCGCGATAGACCCGTTTCTATAGGTAAATGTGATTTAATATGTGTTCAAACCGCGAAAGTTTTAAATGTTAAATAACCTTGCAGTCTAAGTATTTTATTTAGAGAAATTACAAACATTTGCTCGGACGTTTTTTTAATAAATTGGCAGTGTTATTTTCTCCAGAGAAAATGAGTCATTTTCGCTACTACATTCATTGCGTAATAGTAAAACAGAAAACATATCATAATTTTTGTGCCACTCTCGCAGATTATATTTGTCGCCCTTTCTTGTCTGCTCATCGGCTTGAAATGCCGAACAGAATCTGCTGCAAGTGAAGCCGTTTCACCCACCGTCTGTAAATGAAAAAAAAAATACCTAGTCATAGTCACCAAGAGCGGCACTAGCGTTACGGACAAAACAATTTTTACATTTTTTTTACAAATAAAGCATACAATCGTGCTTTCAAGTTGTCTGACGCGTTCGATTTTAATTAATTAGGAAATAATATACCTAAAGTTTGTCAAAGGACTATCTCATTTCAAACATAGACAGAGAGAATCATACTATCTTTGTCTTACACCAGTACTAGCACCCAAAAGAAAAGGATGAGTACAGTTTTTTTTGTTCTTATTTACTGACAATTTGGTTTGACCAACTATACCTATGTACATATGTATATGTGACACGTGACAACTTACAAATCTTCTTTCTTTCATAAAGATAAACCTAAGGAACCTTAGGTTTACTAATTACCTAATTAGGTAACTTCGTTAAATTATATTTTGACTTTTTACTCTCACATGTTTGATTTTACTACGCAGTATCAAACATTGTACTGTCAATAATGTTACCATTTTATTATCAGATTTAAGATAATTTTATTACCCAAATAGACGGTTGTAAGTTGTGTAGAGAACCGGTGGGCGGCGAGTCGCAGTCGGTCGTGGATAGACATAATATTTAAAAAACGACGTAAGTCTTGGGTTTAACACTGTCGACAAGGCATTTTAACGTATCCTGGCGTGGCTGGACGCAAGAACCGTGTCACATTAGCACGTATCTTCACCAAAAGGTGCCGCTCTTATAAGATTTAAGATGACAATTAATCAAACTCTTTACTGTTTTGCTTAAACAAGTTTAACACGCCTATTGTTTACCCTTTTTGTTAAATGCTGAATTGTCGATTAAAGTTTCGTATCAAAATTTGGATGAACAACAGCTAACAAAATCTAGCGACCTTTCAGGGTCATAAAATTTGTTGGCGGCACATGTTTGTTAAATAAATTTAAAACATATTAGATAGAAATTTCTGATTCCTTGTTTTTGCCACTTTATATTTAACAAAGTATTTTTCTGCGTAAATTGTCTTTGTTTACAACATTATCCTTCAGTGCATGCCTACTTTTATATTATCGTTGAAATAAATCATGTTTCATGTGTCAGTCAGTGTCTACACAATTTTTGACTGGCCTATTCCCTCACTTATTCCCTAGGTAAAAGACAAGCTGGAGAATGTAACAGAAGCACGTCAGTCAAAAACAAGAATTTAATGTGAAAGCAGCTCCCGAGAAAATTTTGGGTCAGGTTACAGTTTGGCTTTTAAATTGCATTATTTTGCCGTAGTATTTCGACATTTTAAAACTTTTCTCGCAGCCAAGGTATGAGGGAACTACCACAACCTTATATAGTGTAATGTGATAAGTATTAACTATTTACTTATTTTTTTTTATTTAATCTTTATTGCACAAAAGAAAATACAAATGTACAAAAGGCGGACTTAATGCTACAAGGTATTCTCTACCAGTCAACGAATCAATAAGTCAATTAATCTCTATTACCTACTTTAAAAAAAATAGAAGTACATACACCAATACAGTTTAAATCAGCAATTTGTATAGTCACACGATTTATAATAATAATCAACCCTACCGAAACTAAAATCTAATTGCGAGGGCTAGTTAACAGAACACAAGCGATCCAGTTTAATCGTGGGAAACAAAGTAAATAAATAACAAAATCGAAGATTTATATTACTCGCCAGAGCGTTCGATTATCTGCGTTTGGTAAGCAGTCGGAATGCCCATTCTGACCAAAGCGGCAAAACTGGCAAAAGGTGCTGCCAGGCTCGGTCCAACTGAAAATCTTCCAATTGACAGCCCTATGACCGTCAATCTTTACACCAGATAAGTTTTTGCGGCGAGATAAATTGTCAGCGGCTAACGCCCGAATATAATTACACAATATTTCAGTTTCTTTACTTTCTTTTACCTCAATTATAGCATTTCGCGGCGCCGACAGCTGGGCTTCGTTTCGGGCATTCCACAGTAACCACGCTGCATGCCGCACTGCACTTAAGGAGCAATGCGGTTTTTGCTACCATCTGACTTTCATTCCCAGTTGGAAAGAATTGTTCTTCGATAGACCGTCGAATGATCTTTAAGCTTGGAAAATTTGGTGATTTGCAAAACAAAATGCCATACGTTTGATGGTATACTTTTTACCATAGCGTCTGTATGTACGTATTTCAAAAGGTACGGGGTATTTTGACAAGGCTAAATTTCGCAAGGTGAGTATAAATCATAGTAGTGAGGTCATACTGTGCATTTTTTTATGGAGCCAGCCGAGCCAGCCGAGAAAAAAAAATCGACTTTCTCATAGGAAAAAAAACTATGTCAAATTTAAAATACATCTCGTGGTCTCTATTGTTTGACATAATTATTGAAAGTTATAATGTAATGATTGACATATTATCATAATGTTACATATCGACGTTTCGAACCCTTTACAGCATTCGTGGTCAAGGGAAGACTGAGGACAAAATATATTCACCTCTATCAAAATTACAATGTGCAAAAATAATGAACAAGATCTAATATAAGTAACATTACTATACTAAGATAATATCCACACCATTCAATACTATGGTCTTACAGTCCTATGACTCCTATGTCTTGTTCCTTTATTAGATGGACTACAGGATCCCAAGATGGTGGTAGAGAAAAGCCATCTTCCTTGTTTAGATTTGGATATGTTTTAATCTCAATGGCAACACGCAACATTCTGGGAATTTATCGCTTCTCCTTGGCCAGAGCCAGAGGCTTATTAAACTTTATTAAGTGATTGGCTTTGTCCATGACATGCTCCTAGACTTCAAACTACAACGAGGCGAATTTATAGGTCAAAATTTATAGGTACCTCGCAAAATATGGCTAAGGGTTGAAAGAACCACCTGTATTATAAAATTCATTGTTTGGTAATACCTATGTGCCGAGCAGAAGGCAAACTTAAACATAAAACACGGCCGCTTTACTGTACCTATATACCTGATTAGCAATCATGTTCATTTTGAAACAGAATACGTTTGTAAAGCGTAAGTAGCAAGTAGTAGCCAATCACAAATTAAAAACGACTCACACACGAATAAAACAAAAGTTCCACGCTACCCGCGGCGACATCAAAAGCTCAGGCGCAGGCGCACGTCACGCGGCATCACCGCTCGCTGACACATCGACATTTGAGCGAAAATTAACCCCCATCCTCGAAACCAAACTGACACACTCGATAAGTAAAAGCATTTCAATTTAAGCCTTCACTTGTTTGAGGTTGAGTTTATATTTGCAATTGTTTAATGTAATTGTTTTCTTTTATTGAGAGTCCAGGTCCAGGAAATAAAAAAGTGCACTTACAAGACCGGATTAGTGAATCGTACTGAATAGATTTGATTGTTCGCTGCGATATAGTTGTAAATCAACTCGTTGTTTAATTCTTAGTTAATCTGATGAATATTTAATTCAGTTTTTTTCTTCTGTGCTCTGTCTTAGGTGGATGTCATAGTTGAGAGGTCATGTAGACTAAGGATGGTGTAATTCCGCACTACTTGCCGAATTTCACCATTTTCCCAAAACCAAAGTATTTCATTCATAACGTGTTAATATTTTCTCAAATCATAATTCAATTTATAATAATTACATATAAAAATAATAATAAAATATTACATTTAATTCGAAATATAAAAATTTACACTCAAAAGCATCTCAATTCATCAAAAAGCTGCGAGCAAACCATACCAGTGCCAAACTAATTTGCATGAGCAGCACATTATTCTACATTTGTTAATTGCGGTAATTGAGAAATGTGTCAAGTTAGTTGTACATCTACATTTCTATTTTTTTCTCTTTATTTACCTACAAGATATATGCGCAGTGGTACTACGTAAACGTAATTAATAACTATTAGCTTAAATCTAAAATAGGCCCTCGAGGCATTGTACCAAGGATGCTGGCGGCATTTCCTCGCTGTATCGCAATGCTGATACGTTGTGCGAGGAAGCAGCCAGCTCTTCGGTCACCAGTTACCGCCGCTTCGCGATTTCTGCAAACAACTTGTGCGCGCTGGGACCCCATGGAACTAGAGTTTCAACTCCAAATGGAACGAAATGATACTCTCTACCGAGGCTCTTATATTTATTTAGACTCTCATTTTTATTTGGAATAGAGATTTAATGTGCTTGGCTGCTTGTTGCTAGGCCTACATAAATAAATATGTTTTGACTTGTCTTGAATTTAATACACCTACACGCAAAAAACTGTATATGACCTAATCTTAAACGAACCAGTTTTTTCCGTGTTGATTTACAGTTTTGCCGCTTATTAAAATTTAGTTTTACTTACATACAAAGATGCCTACATAATAGTAGTATTTTAAGATTATAAATCACTTTATCAAATTATTTTAATCGATTGTAAAACTAGATGTAAATACAAATAACAAAAATGACCGTATAATTTCTAAAATGAGTATGATAAACACGAAGAATAGCTTTAAAATGAGGTGTTAGAATGTGGCGGTTAGGAACGTGTTTAATATCTCTGTATTATGTAAAACAGTATGTATGAGACTGTTAAACCAGTTGTTGCACTTATGCCGAAATATTGCAACGGAAACTCGCCACGCATTGCTTATCATCAAATACCTTTTCAAGTAAGATAACAGACGATAAAACCCTACTTGAGAACGTAAAAAGTCATGTATGCACTGCGATTGTCACATAATTTTAAGAATTTACATAACCACAATACTTGTTCCTGAATTATACTTATTTTAATAAAATAATGACTCCCACGCACCTTCCTGGACTCGCGGCGCAATTGCTTTTAATATTACATTGACCAGCTAAATCCGACCTACGTCTCCGTGTAGCTTTTATATTTTTAAGTTAATAGGGGTGCTGGTACATGTGAGTCAGGGGGTCAGGGCCTGCTGGTCGTAGCTCGCGGCCCACGCGTACTGCTTTATTGGTCGGAATTGCTCCTAAACGCTACCAATGAGACGTTTGTTGTTGTATATTTACGGCACTTTAAGTTCTGCGTGGTAAAAGGCCGCATCGATGCAGTAAAGTGCCAGATATATCGGGGTCTAAGCCTTTAAACGATTCACTCACAAAATTGGACTAAATAATTTAAAAAAGTTTTTTTTTCCTTATTAGAGGTGGGCTATATTTAGATTACATTACGCGTAAATGTATTTTTACTCAGCCCGTTAAAAATTCTTTGCAAATGAACAAAGAAAGCTATATTAATAAAAACAGCCCCTACTCCATGAACTTCGGCTTACCTATACTTTACGAGTTGCAGAATAAAACTCATTAAGTACACTTTACTTTTATGTATTTAATGAGTTTTCTGTTTTTTCTAAATTCATCCAAAAAATACAGATAAATAATAGAAGCCAAACAATTCTCAATCATTTTAAACTCATTAGGATTAGGTGTGTAGTACCTAAATGATAGTGATTTATATACGTTAAATAAGTCCTCCGTTATTTAACTTTTGCGAACCACAAAACCTCAGTCGCAGTCGCAGCAGCAGTCGTATTTTTTAGTCGCGAGTTTGACCACGCGAAGTCGCCCATCTAGTTAATTATACGTACAGTAATCGGTGCAAATTTAGCGTGGTCAGATCCTAATCATATTACGATTATATACGAGATAAACGACTCAAAAGGTCGAAATGTATTAAACAGTATTAAAATCCATCCTTGTTTAGATTGTTCATAAAAATATCATCGATGAAGCTACTTCATACGCACCAGATCCCATCTTCTGTTTACCTCTAGTAGATAAAAAGAGCATATTAAAATCTATTAGGGCTCGGCTCGTCATGGAAATAAACAAACGAAGGGATGTTAATGTAAAACTATTTGATGTTCAACGCGGGCTAAGGGGCATTTTGTTTGTTCACAGCATATTTTGGGGGTGCTTTTGACAGTCGCTAGGCAAAATACCGAAAACATGTTTACTAAAGTATTTTTTGTATCGAATATTTTAAGAGAAAGATATGTATAAAGATAGGTAAGTAAAGGTAAGTATATTTTGGTGTTAATTAATAATTATGGAGTCCGCTCTGAGATATCCATTTACGAAATAGGGTTCCTTCTTTATTTTTAGGGTAAGTACCTATGTTGTTATATTCTTGGTTCTTTATTTTTAGTTATTCTTTTATTTATTGTGAATTATGGCGTACTAGCAACTTGATTACTGGACATTCAAACTATGTAATTTATTCTAGTCTGGCTTTAAATAATAAGAATAGTAAGAATATTCCTCCAAAACCTATTTCACGCTTCTTATTCTGTTCATATAATTAAAATGGTACATCGTTTTCACAGTAATATTTTGTCTGTTTGCATAAAACCCCTAGGAACCTTAAAAAAACACCCTCGCCATACTTTGTTTATACGGGGAACATTTTTTGAGTAAGTACAAGATATCTGCCGCTAGGGCTTCGACAGTGTTTGCACAATTTAGTGTGTTTATTATTCAAGTATTTGCACACTACAAGTGTAGGAAGCGAAACGCCTACTTTAAAAGCTTTTTGCGACACGGAGTTATGAACGCGTCTTTGTCACAAACATGTGAGGAAACGGACGGAATATATGTTTTTAAATATAATTTGTAAGTTTTTGTTTTTCAAATCTTAATATTCACACTTTTGACGGCAAGAAAGACATCTCTTTTCCTTTTTGCTCGTTTGTGTTTTGGTTTTAAATTCTCAATCTTCATATCTGGCGCAAATTGGACTGAAATACTAAACAAGAAGCATTTTCTATCGTAGCAACTAGGTAGCAACAGTAAGCAACTTGCAGTAGCGTAAAAGCTAAAGTATGAAGTTCTTCTGGTTTAGTAGAAAAACTTCACTTAAATGAGAAAGATTTACATAAAAAAGTAACTATCGCGGTAACCGAAGACAATATTATAAAAAAGAGTTATCACAAGCTATAAAATATACTTACCTACAAAAAACGAACGCAATTACAAAGAAAATACCCCTTCTAATAAGTCGGACTGCGGCATGGACCCCATGACACTGGCGGCGTTACCTCTCTGTATTGCAAGGGAAATACGTTGAAAGAGGTACGCGCCAGCCCTGGGGTCCCCTGAGGTGTCGACCAGCCGCGCCGACAGTGCTCCCATGAATATTTTCATGTCGGCTGACCAGGGACCCAAAGTCTCAACCGCGAGCGCCGCAAACTCATAGTCGTTAAGCAACGCTGAGTATTTGCGGCGCTTGAGTACTTGGGCCTGGTCTGCCGCAGCGCCGGCCCGAATGCGGGTCCCCTGAATGTGGGACTGTGCAAAGGTGTCGACACAAGTTGCGTCCCACACCAGGGCCCTTCCTAATTTCCACGGCACCAACGTGGCTCCGTCAGGACTATTGCCGTCGTCCCTTGCCATGCCCACAGGTTCTAAAACCGCAGGCACAGACACGGTGGCAAGCGCGCGACGTACCAAATCGTTAATGGTGCCGTGGCGGAATATTCGGCCGGCGCTTCTTGAGCATGAGAGGCCATGGCGGCCCAACTGGTCCACATCCTTGCCGCAGACGCAAGTATGAGGAACACATATTCTGGACCCAAGCCTCAAGCATATTGCTATCCTTAAGCTACTTGGGTCCAGAATAGTGCCGATCTGTCTTGATGGGAGAGCTTTTAACCAGTGGCCCGACTCGCGGGCGGAAACTGCCAGAATGCGCGCACGTTCGAAATCGTCCGGGCTGTGTTCCATGAGTGAGGCATGGGCTATCTTTAGAAGTGGGGAGTCCCAATCCCGCTGACAATGACGGGCAACTGGGATGTCCGCACTCGGGCACGACTCACACCAGGCCTCCCTGGCCTCCTTCAGGTTCACTATCTCATCGTCTGGTATCGAGGAACGGTTTAAAATAATACCGACGAGAGAAAGCGAGCCGTACACAGAGGACAGGAAAGCAGGTAGAGCTATGCTCGCGGATGTGCGAACACCCAGCCCCCCAAATCTTATTGGGAGAACCGCTTGGGTCCAGGGCCTAGTTTCAAAATCAATGTTGAGGATTTTGGATAAAGTTGTCTGAAGGGAGGAGTCAATCGATGAAAGGATAGATGGGAATTTCCAAATTTGGCAGCTGCGGAGTAAGTACATAAATTTTGGGGTGAACAAACAGAAACGAATGATAGAAAGCGCCATATGAGGATTTATTTTAAACAAGATATCCGATGTACTATTGAATAAATTTAGTTTGCAATTAATTACAGGGGTGACTGATTCATCGAAAATTGGAGAGCCTAAAAGGGTGAGGGACGATTTAGAGTGAACAGAAATATTTGGCAGGACCGTGTTAAAGTTAGTTAAAATTTCAATTTTTCTTTCCGGTGAAAGGTGATCTGGTAGGAAAATCTCACATTTGGTAAAGTTTAACGCAAGTCCGATTTTGGAAAATTGATTTATTATGTATTGAACATCTTGTAGAACATTTATGGCATCACCACCAAGGGATCCATCATCTAAATACCAGAGGTTGAATTTTGAATGTAATTTAGTGATGATTGGATGAATGACTAAGCTAAAAATGGCGGGCCCAAGCGGGTCTCCTTGTTGACAGCCCATGCTTGATAAAATAGTTTTGTCTCCAAATAATAATTTTGATGGTGCTCCGTAGCATTGCCATAAATAATTATAAATGTCTGGCAGTTCTTTTTTTACTTCTGCTAGCAGAGCACCGCGGTCAACCGAATTAAAGGCATTTTTAACGTTTAATTTTAGAAAAACTTCAAAGTCCGGACGATTCAAAAAAGTGCGCGCAGCGTGTACCGCTGCCTCGCAGCCGCCCTTGATTCCAAAACCCAGCTGTCGAGGTTTGAAGGCGTTTGTCAGTTTTTTATTGAGCTTTCTGCAGCAGAGCTTTGAAGCCAATCGTCTGATGGTGCAACCCACGGCGATCGGGCGAATCCCGCCATCTTTTTTGGATAGGGCCACGAGATTAGCACCGTACAGCAGCGGGACGATCTCGGGGTGTACGCGGCCCGATAGCATTAGGTTTATTAACGCTGTGAGTTCCTTTAGTAACTCTGCTCTTGCTTCGCCTAGAGACTTCGTGGTCAGGTCCTTTAGGTGCTGTGGAGACAAACCATCTAATCCGCCAGCAGATCCGTTGGGAAACGATGATATGGCTTGCAACACTGCGTCCTCGCATACATGTATCGTAGGGTCGTCAGAGGCGGGTAGAACTGGCAGCGTCAAGGAGGCGGCAGGGGCGGGGTGTTTTTCAATCAAGACGGCGTAGGTCTCAGCAGAGTGCGCAGCCAAGTCGTCGTGGGAGAATAAAAGACGGGCAGCTCCACTCACATCCCCTTCCGAAAATTTATTTTCAACTGATCTTATCTTGGTACTGAGTGAATTATGAGGTAAACGAGTATAATTTTCTCGGAATGGGTAAGCAGGGTAAATAGCTAGGGGATTAGAGAAAAATGATGTATTATTTTTAATTTGGGACGTAAGTGTAGCTTTACTAGATTTATCGGCATGGAGGACTATGAAAGGGAAGGTGAGAAAACGCTCCCATGCTTGAGTGGAATTCTCGGCAACAACTTTGGCTACGCACTCGGCGAGGCAGCGTGCAACACAGAAGCGCGCGCCACGGGGTATTCTCTTTACAACTGGAACGTTAGCTTTTAATGAGCCTAGCCTATCCGCTAGTGGTGGTGAAGAAGCTGTGTAGCCCCTGGCGGGGGATGATGGCGCAGGTTGAGAAGCGCTGGGCAGCGGGGGGTTGACAGCCATACGGGTGCCATGCTTATAAGCAGTATGGATCGCAAGCCCCCGCCGACCTTTGTATTGTTTATTGTCTCCGCAAATGGGGCAACACACCAGCTCCGGTGGGTTAAGGCAGGGTTGAGAGGACATATATATTACTTAATAAACCTAAGTATAAAAAACAAAGATCTTAGGTCATACACACGATTACAAAATAACATATAGTTATATAAACTAAAACTACTTATAAAACGAGAAATTAATGAGATATAAACAAATAGGGGATAGTCACGTATATCACAATTTCAGTGAACACACACTTTTACTGGCACTATTTCATGGGTAGACTATTACAGTCGACGAACAGGAAAGAAGAAATGTTTGATGATAATCGGTAGGTATATCACGCACATCTTTAATACAAAATGTAAATAAATATTTTCACGAGTTGACAGATGTCATGTTGGCTCGGGCACCCAGCGCCCCCAGCGGCGCAACAAAGTGGCCCGGGCTGCGGTCTCCGCGAAGTAATACTGCGGTTCATGCGTTGTCTATAACTTGTCTAGCAGCCTCAAAGCATGAGACATAAGATATAATCTTCAGATATATTTTATTTAAAATTTATATACGAGACGTCATTTTCAGTGACTATTTGCGTTGCTAGGTGATTGAGTTATTATTTAGTTATTTATTTAGTAGATATATTAGCCATTTTCAAAACAACTCCACTTTCGAAGTTACCGCAATGCACCTAAGGTTTTTTGTTTACAAACTATCCAATGTAATATCATCTTGCGTTTGAACATACAACATGTTATTACTAAATTATATCAAAATATATACACAAACATCTACCCATGCATATAAAATTTTAATAAAACATAAAGGAAGTTGACGATTCTAGCCTTAGTTGACTGTAAAACTATCCCAAGACTAAAATTTAAAGCCACGCCATTGCGACACTAGAATAATTCGCTTCAGGCTTATTTGCACTGAGAAAGTCTGGTATAAAATGTATGGATCCAAGTATGCATAAAACAGAATACGGGACAATAAAAAATGAATATAAGAAGTAGGAAAATATGTCAGAATAACCTATCCTTAGCTAATATTTTTGCGACTCATGAACTCGTGACTGTTTTAATTGATTTATAACTGATGTGATGACTAAAATTACTGATGACTAATATTTAAATATATAGTAATACGATACTATTTTATTTAATAGGTTCTTCGATTACAAAAAAAAACGTAAGTAAACACTAAAAAGGTGCGATCTTATGGACTCACATCACTTAGTAGCAGATTTGGAAAATATACATATAATATTCGAAGTCCGTACTTTTTTATTTAACCTTTTACCTAATATAAGATTAAAGTATAAAACTGCACTGTAAAGGACTAAAATCTAAAGTAAAGTGCTTTTTGCCCATCCTTCGCCTAATACTAGTACTTTCTTTGGCGACTGGTTTGCGACTCGGGGTTTCGGTGTGTACGCCACACATATGCTCTTGTGGCACGGACGTGGACCGACTGGGACACCATGGATTATCTTGCCAAAAAAGTGCCGGCCGTTTTTCAAGACATGCGTCGCTTAATGACATAATCCGTCGGTCTCTTGCCACCATCAATGTACCCGCTCTTCTTGAGCCGACTGGCATTATCAGAGATGATGGCAAGAGGCCCGATGGGATGTCCTTGGTTCCTTGGAGCTTGGGACGGATGTTGGTGTGGGATGCTACCTGCGTAGACACACTGGCACCGTCCCACCTCCAACGGACTAATGTAAAAGCGGGCGGAGCGGCGGAAAGCGCCGAAATTTTAAAACGTAATAAATATAAGAGCCTCGGTAGAGAGTATCATTTCGTTCCATTTGGAGTTGAAACTCTAGGTCCATGGGGTCCCAGCGCGCATAAGTTGTTTGCAGAAATCGCGAAGCGTCTGGTTGACGTAACTGGTGACCGAAGAGCTGGCGGCTTTCTCGCACAACGTATCAGCATTGCGATACAGCGGGGAAATGCCGCCAGCATCCTTGGTACAATGCCTCAAGGGCCTATTTTAGATTTAAGCTAGTTATTAATTTCGTTTACGTAGTACCACTGTATATATCTTGTATGTAAATAATAAAGATAAAAAAAAGTAAAGTTGCGGCCTACATAACGATTATGAAGCCAGTGACGAATCTCTTTTTCTGAAACATGCAATGAAATGTCGTCATTACGTGCGTTATAACAGGCTTCAAAGTATCACGTTTCGGGCGGAGCAACTCGAGAGAACTGTAAAGGAATTTCATACAAAATTTAAGGCCTAGACCGAAAAGTATTTTTTTTTTATTTAATGTAAACATCAGCGTCTGTGTTCAGGAACAGGCTAAACAGCTGAATTATATATATATATATTTTTTCATATTTTTTATAGGGATGTATCTCCTAAACTGTGCGTCGTCGTAGCGCAAAACTAATCAAATTTTCGTTCCCCTGTAATACCTCACGCACTGAATAATCTATCACATTAAGACATGAAACAATCATCATCATCATCATATTTGTATTATTCCTCGGCGGGCGTGAGAAGGGGTTGCGTTGCCGGCCTCATATCTATTCTATTCGGTCGGCAAACCCTTACTTCACGGCTTCTGTAGTAATGTACTATTCTGACATTAATTACTCATAACACACGCCCAGAAACTAACGTCTGAAACTAACAAACCACGAAACTAAAGCCACGTGACACATTTGACAGCAAAAAATCACTTCGCGTGTTGATTGAAAACAGGCGTATTCAATAATCCATTAAAGCGGAGCTCGCGTTTTGACAGATGACGCGCGAGGTTGACGTCGTATGACTGATGCGCGACCTGGGGGCCGCTAGAGGGAGCGGATAACGTGCTTGCGGTAGCGGAAACCGTGAGGTCGATTCTATTTTAACAATTTGTTATGGTTTTGAACTGGTTTTGATACGACCTTGACGATCGTCTTGCTGATTGGCGCGCATTTCACGCACGACTTTCACTTCCTTTGGCATGAACATGCATGAGCGATCTTCAAGGTCATAACAAAATCAGTGTGATAAATTTGAATCGGACTCCGTGATCTGAAGCGGAAATAGTTATACCTACAATAAATTTGGGTTGTAGTTTGAATTCTTAAAATTATTTTATTAAGATGAAAAGCTTAGATGACTTAGATGGTGTGTAAGGACATGAGAGTAGCGACTAACCAATGTAATATGTATACACAGGAGGTAGCGGATTATGCGAACATTTCAAAGCAGATGGCTAATATACCCGCCACCTAAGGTACCCAATAAACTAGTTGATCGAAATAATTTGATAAATTGGATTTTCTGTTGTCAAGCATAACTATTCATTATTGTGATTGAATTCTATTTGATAAAGTAGATAGATATAGATGTAGATCAATGTTCCGCCAATATGTATTTATCCACAAACATATTGTTTTTTATATCGACATAAATTACAAAAAAATCGTTATGGTGAAATGTTTGTTCTTTTTTTTAACTGACTTTCTATAGATGACGTTCGGATGGCAACTCCACCGCGTTACTGTTGCGATATGTTTTTGCTGCGGCCTTGATGGGGGCGCTGTCATGTATTCTGAATCGATGGCTGGCATTGTCAATTTCCTTGATTAAATGCGTGACGAATGGAACGTTCTAATCGCTGCAGTAATGCGGCTTCGAACGTCACTCATTTTATCAAGGAGATTGACAATGGTAGTGCATGCCGCAACAGTAATGCAGTTGCCGCCCGAACGTCACCTTATTTCTCACAGCAACAACATTTTGCACATTCCGCCGTACTCTAAATTAAATCATAATGATGAAGGTATACGGTTCAATTTGAGATGTGCGTCGTAAGTATCGCCGTGCCGTCTTGTCCTTTACATGTCAATTCTAATTGACCCTTTTTACTTAATAAAATTCAGTTAGATTTAGACCATGACCGAACTTGTGGGCGCTGCCTAGAGCCAGGAATGTCATAGAGAGAACTAAACGAGTTGAAAACTGAAATCTACCAAATGCGAGGCAAGGAAAATAACTTTCATTTAATACAATTAGCAATATATTATACCCTATGTATGTATATAAATTATAACATACTTAATATGTTACCGTTGATAATTCTTCCCACGTCATCGCCATTATAATATAAAATACCAATCAAATAGAAAGACAGTAATCGTTATAAAATTACCTCCGTTACGACAAAATGGCGCTGTAAAACTGTTTATGGAATTTTTATCATCAAGAGTTACTAGTTTCATTATTTTAAGAACTTCGTAAGTTTTACGAACCCCCAGTTTCCCGAGAGGACTCGTTATCACAAAACCACATTTTACGACTAGTTCGGCTTAAGGTGTAGAATGTTTCCCGAAGAAAAACTACCGTAACTCAAAAACTACCGAGTTTGTGTGTTCTAAACTTCCGCATTATCACTACCGCGCCAACAGCAAAGAGATTAACTATGTATCTTGTATAAGCACCGAAGTATTCCAAAACTGGAAGAGTTCTATTTCATACTTTACCTTACTTGGGTGCTGCATAGCGTACGATACTGCTAAACTTCGCCTGTATTCTAAACTATCATCTCACAATTTAAAAACAAGGTTAGTTTTAGCCAAGTATCTAACGACTTAGGTATGGTCTTTGTTTTTAGGGTGAATATAGATAGGTATGGAATCTGTATTTCTAGTTTGGACTGTTGACAAAACATTTTCACAGTACCTACTATTTATTTTTATTTAAAGTATTCGTTTGCACGTCGCATACCTACAGCCTAAAGTGCTTGATTGACTTTCACCGTCCTGTTTAATTTTTCTCCATTGTGGAGTATTTCGATTTATCTTATTACATGGTGTTTTTAAATACATAATATGTTTTTTTTAATGTTTGATGACTCAAAATAATCTAGTGAATTTTTTTTTTTTTAACCCTTTCACAGTCAAGATTCAACCCCGATTCAAGCCAAATCGCCTCTTTAAATTAAAGTCGCCTCGTAAAAAATAATGTTTTTAGTCGTACTTAACTGTAGTAAAACACATCAGACTTCTTAATATAAATAACAACTGCAGGCATTATGTAGTACCTATTCGTAATTCCAACTATAATTTATTCCCCTATTCAAAACAATAACATGTTGGATGTCACTTAAATCATTGGGGAACTGGTTGTCAACGCGAAGCGTTAATACACCTTTACACGTATTTAGCGACACGGCAACCAATATGGGCCGTCCCAGACCATGTACGACCGATCGAGTTACAGCCTGCGCGGAAAATGCACCATTTACCATACAATAAGCGGTGGGCGTCACATATAATGTTCAGTTGACTACACTACAGGAACAGACGTAACTTGTAGCAAAATACCATGTAGGTACTTTGTTTTGTTGTGCCTAGTGAATGATTGGAAATGTAAAAATAAATTAGCCGACAGATTAATGTAATTTAAATTATATTACATTTTTGGAGTTCTTCAAATAAATAAAAACATTTAAGCACCTGTAAAAATGGTACTAGTGACTTGTCTTCTTAATGTACTTAACAAATTAACTGGTATCTTGACATTAAGCTGAGTGGAGACCCTTTCTGGAGGTTCTGGAGTGGCGTCCGCGTACCGGAAGACGAACTGCCGGTAGGCCTCCAACGAGATGGAGCGACGACCTGGTGAAGGTCGCGGGAATTCGGTGGTTGCGAGCGGCACAGGATAGGTCGGAATGGCGAGCCTTGGGGGAGGCCTATGTCCAGCAGTGGACGTCTATCGGCAGTGACGCTTATTAATAATAAATTGTTCTGTTGTCTATGTAATACCTAAATTTAAGCGTTTTCTGAATAAATCTCTTCTATTCTTTTCTATTCTATTCTAAATTAATATTATTTTTACTTCTTACCAGCCGGGCTAGCACATGATTGGCGCGAGAGTGTCTTGCCGCGACATAGACTACCCGTCCCCCTTTAATTCATACAGTTAGTAAAAGACGGGTAGTCTATCTCGCGGCGAGATACTGTCGTGCCAATCATGTGCTCGGCCTACGGGGGGCATTACCAAGATGCCAATCGTTCGCTCCGCAGCGAACGATACGCTAATGTCTCTTCATCTTTTTCTTCCACCTAGCATTATTCCGGAATCCGGCCTTTACTAGGGTCCGCTTTCCTCCACTGCGCGATCCTGGGCGTCCTCTCGTGTGAGCCCGTTTACTCACATATCTGCTTTCACGACATCGAGCCATCGCTTTTTTGGTCTGCCGTGGGGTCGGGGGCCGTCAACGGCTAGGTGATGTTGGAAGAGTCATAGAGAGAGATTACCGTATCGTTCGCTCCGTATAGCTACGAGTAGGCGGGCACCCAAAAGATTTACAAAGAGAGAAAACCATTTTACAAAGTAAAGACACCACATAGGAAGTTGATTTTAGAAGCCATCGAAATATGCTAACGATCAATTACATTTCGTAGGTAACTATATTTCAATTATCCGGTCCAGAATAGAGGAAATTTTGTATCTTTCAGGAAAATGCTGACACATTTCAGGATAATAAACTATCTTCTTGGGATACTAAATATATTATAATAGTTAACGATTAATCAAGAAATACGCAGTAGCAAATTAGCAATTAAGGTCGAGTATAAAGTACAGGGAGCCTAGCCAAGTGACTAACGTTGATAGGAAACGCCAATCGTAAGTGAAATAATGTATGGAAATGACCGCGTGACTTTTCGTTACATCTGTCATCCCGATAAAAAAAAATTGATCGGCTTTTGTCGATGTCATCTTGGGCTGTAAAATTTTTAAAACACAGCAGCGCCTTAACCCAAGCGATAGATTTCATTTGCGAGTTTATTGTGATTATTTCGCACCTTAATGCGCATACGCCGGTGGCACGTATTCAAACCTCAGGTCCATGCGGTATGCGGGTTGTTAACTTGTTAGCATTACTTGTTGTGAACTGCCCGTGTATTCTTATTTGAGTGCAAGGGCCAGCACTTGCGAGTTTTAAAACGAACCAGTGTAACCTGACCTCAATATTCGTAGCAACTATGGAGAGCGCAAGGATACCGGTCAGTCTGTCAGGTAGCTTTTCACTTGCTACTGCTTTTTAAGTGATCGGAGTTGACTCGCTTTGGCCTAAACGCCGCTTTAAAAGGCAAAGATCAAGTGTTCGTTAAACGTGTATGCTGTCAGTTAGCACTTGTATTTTATAGTCCATTCCATACAAAAGTAAATCCCAGCTTTGAGCTGTTACAGCTCGTTATATTCAGAGATGCTATGGGAATTTAATGCTTTTACAGATTTTCTGGAGTGAATCTATATATATATAAACGTAAAAGTCCCGACTGACTGACTCACTTAAATCAACGCCCAGCCCAAACCGTTAGACCTAGAGAGCTGAATTTTTCACAATAGGTAGAGCTTTTATGACGTTAGTATCCACTAAGAAGGGGTTTTTCAAAATTCATCCCTTATGGTGGTGAAAAAGGGGTTGACAGTTTGTATGGATCAAATATTTTTGTGAGTGTGGGACTTGAATCTTTGTATAAAGGCATATTATTAGAATACAAGAAAAGTAATACCAGCGTTTTTAAAAATTCATTCTATAAAAGCGGTTGAAAGTTTGTATAGGGTCCAAATTATATTTTAAGCTAAGAGTTTGAAATTTCGTAAAAAGTTATTTCATTAAAAGAGAAGAAAGCTAATTTCAGCGGTTTTGAAAATTCATCCCTTAAGGTGGTGAAAAAGGGGTAGAAAGTTTGTAGGGAGGGTAAACATTTTTTTAAGTGGGCATGTTATTATGGCATTAAAGGTATGTTATTAGAATACAAGAAAAGTGATTTCAGCGTTTTTAAAAATTCATCCCCTAAAGTGGTTAAAAAGGGGTTGAAAGTTTGTCGTGGTCCTAATTTTATTTTAAGCTAGGTACTTGAAACTTCATAGAAAGTTATATAATTAAAAAAGAAAAAACTTATTTCAGTATTATTGAAAATTCATCTCCCAAGGTGGTAAAAATGGGGTTGAAAGTTTGTATGGAGATCAAATATTTTTTTGAGTGCGGGACTTGAATCTTTGTACAAAGGCATATTATTAGAATACAAGAAAAGTAATTTAAGCGTTTTTAAATATTCATCCCCTAAAAGGGTTAAAAAGGGGTTGAAAGTGAATCTATTACAAATGCTTTGAAACTTCTTAGAAAGGCATTGTAAAAGATTCTAAAAAAAGTTATTTCAATGTTTTTAAAAATTCAACCCCTAAAGGGGTTAAAAAGGGGATGTAAGTTTATATGTGGTACAAATTTTTTTTAAGCTAGGAACTTGAAACTTGGTAATAAGGGCATTATATTAAAATAGACGAAAACTGATTACTTACACCGTTTTTGAAAAGTTTGTATTAATAGTTTCGGGAGCGAATGTTTTTTTTAAATAGTGGACTTGTAAATCTTCTAAGAGGGTCGAGAGGGATTATATCGGGAACAATTTTTTTTCAGTTAGGGTCTTGAAACTTCGTAGTTTGTGAAAGACAAATTTCATGCGTTGTATAATGATTAACAAATGATTAACCGCCCCTACTGATATATTTTGCTGCATAATGTTCTATATTATGCTCATGTACAATATATAACCACCAACATACAAATCCACGCGTACGAAGTCGCGAGCAATAGCTAGTATGTAAATAATTACCTACTTGATAACCTATGTAAAAATTGTAATTTACATAAACAAGCAATCGAACAAGAAAAAAAAAGAAAACAAGCTAAATCATAAACGAAAAAATTTAATCTACCTATGTCACCCGAATTTATCGAAAAGTCGATTGACATGTGCATTAAAATTGTCGTTTGTAGTTAGATAACTTTGTTTAATTAAAAATATCTAGAAATTTACATTAGCTTAAGAATATTTACGCAAGTTATGGTTAACAATAAGTCATCAAGGGCTTGAATCCCGTCGGATAAGAATGGTTACATGTAACTAAGACGCCCAGACATTACTCCTCCAAGATTACAAATTGTAACTCACACTGATTAAACATGACAAGTGGAAGTGCAGTTAAATGGGACTCACCATGATTGCGTCCACTGTCCAGTAGAAAAAAAAAAGAATTAAATCAGACTACCTATTAACAAAAGCGAGCTATAACTTTTGCCAGCTTTGCGTCGAGAAATTTGAGTTTCAATCGTAATTGCTTCGTTACTGAAAAACCGGCCAAGTGCGAGTCGGACTCGCGGTCCAAGGGTTCCGTACATTACACAATTTAAACAATGTATTTTTTATGTGAAATGTCTAAAAAACCCGTAGGGGTCGGATCAAAAACTAAGTAATTAAGTCCGACTCACGCTTGACTGCACATTTCTAATAGGTTTTCCGGTGATCTATAGGTAAAGATCTATTTTGTGTATTTTTTTCAAAATTTTTGACCCAGTTGTTTCGGAGATAAAGGGGGGGGGGATGGTCATTTTTTGCCTATTTTGTTGAATAACTTCTAAACTATTTATCTTAAAATTATAAAAAAAAATATTTCAGATTCTCACAGTAAGCTCTTTCATTTGATATGTAACACGATATGGTTTGACAAACTTTATTTTTTAATTTTCTCATTTACCCCCCCAAAAGTGGCCCCCGTGGGTAAAATTAATTTGTTTGCGTTACGTGTCCATTTTTGGGTCACAAACTTGTGTACCAAATTTCAACTTAATTGGTCCAGTAGTTTCGGAGAAAATAGGCTGTGACAGACGGACAGACAGATAGACAGGCAGACAGACAGACAGACAGACGCACGAGTGATCCTATAAGGGTTCCGTTTTTTCCTTTTGAGGTACGGAACCCTAAAAATGGAAACTAATTTTAAATATTGGACTTTAAAAACCAATATGTGGGATATTCTGCCCAAATATTTTTGACATTGGAATAAAAATTTACAGCCAGAAATTATGCGTGGCCACGAGCGTTTTATTTATGTGATCATACAGTTATCGTAATTATACGGTAATTTTAATGCTTGTAAATATAAATCGGATAATAATATGTTTCCCAAAATAGGTATTAAATTCATCGTTTTATTACTTTTTTGGAGGGTGAAATTGGCTATGAACACGATACAGGTAAGGTTTACACTTAGGTATTTATAATTAAATTAATACTGGAATTACTTCTAACGTATCTAACACAGACTGAGATTTAAGGAACCGCTCAAGCAATTTGAATTTAAATAAGAAAGCGTGACAAGAATTCCTAGCGATACGTAAATTACTGAGAGATAGGTACTGTTGCTTTCTTCTTATATAATGCTTCATGAATTCCATACAAATTAGTACCAACATTAAGGGATAATGTTTAATCAAAATGCTGTTGACAGATACGATTTCTGTATGTACACATCATTCTAATTATCGTTGTATACGTACGTAACGTACTCTGTGTGTATGGTTTACTGAAGGTTTTACTAAATACTATTTATTGATATTAGGTAGAATAGAAGGTATTTGCTGAAGATTTGTCTTTAGTAGTAGAAGATTCGTAATTTTTTTGAGTAAATAGAGTAAACTTATATTATGAGTAAATGTTATTATGAGAGCCCAGGCTACCTTAAGGTAGGTAGTCACATAAAACCTTATAAAACATTCGACTAAGGCATGGAGGAGGTAATTCAAAGGGAATAAAAAGCGGATAAGTATCATCAAAGAGGGATATAATAAGATAGAGCGGTACTGTCAAAGTAAATTTTGTAACCACAGAAAATTCACTGCCATCTATCGATACACTCTAAAACTAAAAATGAAGATTTCTAAAAATGCGTTAAAATGTATTTAAATATGGATAAATGATTTTTTTATTTGCATTAATTATTATTATATGATTTTGACACATGTTCTTTAACGGATATGCGTTAAAATTATAAATAACAAACGAAACCGTCAACGCCCTCTATACGAGAGTAGGCCAAAACTAGTGGCGCCATCTGATCGAGAATCAAATTTTCATGATTTTTGAGGCACGTTTTTTCCTTAGACTGTATCCATCTATTACGGAGTTATCTTTGGTATCATGTTTTTGGCAGCTATTGTAGCTTTAAAGGATATTTTCTGTCTTTAATACTTTAATACTTTCGTTTATGATTTCATTTTTATAACAAACTAGCTTTTGCTCGCGACTTTGTCTGCGTGGACTTAGTAACCGCAGCTAGAGTAAGAATAGCGCCTGGAAAAATTCTCATAGCAATCTAAATTTGAGCATATTATGCACACAAATTAGCAGGCACTTCGTTAATTATCTCAATTCCACCCCGCTTTTTACTTTCTTAAGGGATGATTTTCGGGATAAAAACTATCTTATGTCCTTCTCAGGTACTCAACCTATCTCTATGCCTAATTTCATCTAAATCGGTTCAGCGGTTTAAGCGTGAAGAGGGAATACACAGACAGAAAGACAGACAGACAGACAGACTTTCGCATTTATAATATTAGTATGGATGGATAGTATGGATTTTGAGTTTGGCAAGTAAGCAATATGTAAAATATTTAAAAAAATGTGGCTGAGTCGTAAACAGGCTTGTGTATACATACATGTAACACTTCTAAATAATAGTAATAACTATTTTTTAAATTGTAAACGAAAATAGTCAATAAATTAATTAAAATATATATTTGACATTAAAATAAAAATATAATATGGTGTTATATATGAATGAATGGTTATGGTTCATTTAATTAATATTGCACGGAAATGTAGATTTCCTCAAAAAGTATTAAAGTTTATGATTCATCTATATAGGTACCTATTATCTAGTCACGGATGAGACTAATATATTGTAGTTAGAGTTGTATCCCATTTTCTATTTTAATTTGTTTCATGCATAGCCATGAGTTTCAGTCCGTTTACCATCAGTGCGCGCTCATTCGTACATGCCACAAAAAGCACTAGTCCTAGCGCGGCTGCATTCTGGTGATTGAGACTGCATAAAAGATTAGGTGCAGTAGGTGAAGATAAAACGAAAAAGTCCTCACTGGGGCTCGGTCAGCCTTAGGTACACTAACAAAATTAACATATTCACTGTTTCATTTTAACTAGTTCCCACTTTTGAATTTCCTATTAGTGTTTACAAAGGCAAAGTCAACACGAAGCCAGCTAGAGGTTTCAATATTGGTGGAGGATATTTACGCAAGGTTCGACTTAAAAAGTAAGTATAAAAGGTTCATATATGGTTTTCGACTATAAATTATGAAATGAAGATTGAAGATCCACATGCTAGTCTATTGTTGGAGTTTATTTACAAAATGCTTAAGTTGTTGATTTAGGCGTGAGAATTGGCTTCTAACGTTCGTAATGCTGGTAGGTCCAATCGATCAAACATCTAACAGGCTCCTGTGATTTTTTCGGGTCTTTGCTATGTTAATAAGCGGAAAGCTTTCCTGCACGATCTTGCTACAAATGAATTTGTATAACATAGTGATTGTTTGCCGCTAAGGATGCTGAGGTTTACCAAGGAGGTCGTATATTTTTACAATTATTTTGGACATTTTTATTTTTTATATTCTAAATTATTTTTACTGTTTACTCTTTCTATTTACAGAAAGTGGTTTTATACACAATGACTTTTTACTGTTTTATTTTCTTTTGATTGTTTACTCGTATTAACTGCCATTATCTCATACTTTCGATTTTTTTATTTATTAAATTTGATTCTTAATTATTACTATTGATATTGTGTTGCGACGATCTTTTTGTGAATGCATTTCATTTTGACATGTAAAATATCCTCTCTCTGTGGTCGCTCCCTCATGACTGAGGATCGTGGTCATCAGTGGATGTGGATGCTCCACACCTGGTTCTTGTGATCTGCCTCTATCAGTGCCTGTCTATCGCGTCTCTGACGACCGAGCAAAAGCTGGTTGAGGATGGGGCCCCTTTTACTTGATCGCTCCATATTCTAGTTGGAGACCGTCCTCGCCCTCGTTTGCCCTCCGTGTTTCCAACAATGATCAGCTTTTCAAGGCTTTCATCTCCCCTTATATAAAATATAATGTACATTTTAAATGAGAAATAAATGTAGGTATCTAATCTAATCTGAGTTAATGGGACCGTAGACCAAGATTTTTAGTTTGCAGCCAGGTACTAAGCTGGTATACTTATATAAAAAAAAACACTAGTATATTTATTTTTACCAAATTTAAATTAGGTAGGTATATTTCTCAAGGAATCCCATAGCATTTATAGATCTATAGATATAGTGCATAATTGTTTGCTATCGTATTTTCACGGAAACGCACAAACGTGTCATGCTATTTAAGTCAGTTTTAGTACAATAAGTACTGAGGTTGACAGAAGAAGTAGCAAGGTTTCTGAGAAAATACGATGGCAAACAATAATGCACTACATCTACGGTTCCGGTACGGGTAAAAACGGGACCCTATTACTAAGACTCCACTGTACGTCTGTCTGTCTGTCTCTCAGTCTGTCTGTCTGTCCGTCTGTCTGTCGCCAGGCTGTATCTCATGAACCGTGATAGCTAGACAGTTGAAATCGTCACAGATGATGTATTTCTGTTGCCGCTATAACAACAAATACTAAAAACAGAATAAAATAAATATTTTAGTGGGGCTGCCGTATAACAAACGTGATTTTTTTGCAGTTTTTTGCGTAATGGTACAGAAAGAACCCTTCGTGCGCGAGTCCTACTCGCACTTGGCCGGTTTTTTCATATCGCTTTCTGCATTCATAATATTAGTGTAAAAAAAACAGTAACCTAATTGTAGTGTCGCCAGCAGCACCTGCCTAACGGCTCGATTCGAACAATGCTTATAAGAAGTCATAGCGGTACTATACCGATGTCTGTCAGTGTCAAAAGTGACATTTCTTCAACCAAAAAACGTCACGTTTGACACTGACAGATAAGTATCGTACCGTTGTGACTTCTTGTAAGCATTTTTCGAATCGGTCCGTAAAGCTGCTAATGGTAAAGGTTGCAGAGAAGACAAGGCGGCAACCTTAATGACTATGGGCACGTCCAGGAGTGCCTTGTGATTGTCACATCTAGTGGGTCTCTTGAGGAGTTGTTTGTGTGAGATGGTTATTACTAAATAATAATCGCTATCGTTATTTTGTCCCAAATATCCTGCAAATTATCTTGTTAATCACAACTGTGTCCTCAGAGCCAGACATGTCAATTATGCTTGTGTACGTAAACATCGCAGCGGAAGCGTTTGTTAATAAGCACGTCGTGTAGCATTAATTAGGTGGAGGAGATAATTATAAGGACTATCAAATATTCTGTGTTGCTCGTGATACGTGGTTGTGTTAATATGCATATATTATAGGGTTGTTTATGCGAGATACAAAGTAGATGCTACCGAAATTCTAATCATACCTACTCAGATACCATAAACGATGCAGACTCATCATCTTAACTTTTTTCTTGTTGAATCCTATTGGTGCCTGGGGTGCTTGGCAACTCTCCAACCTTCCAATTCATAGGGGAAACTGGGTCTAATGGGGATTATTTCTGTACTTGTGTTAGGATATTTTCTTTCACTAAAGACCTAACGGTAAATATCAAATAGTATTTATTTCGAACACAGTTCAAAACAGTTCCCAGAAACTCATTCTCTAAAGACGAAAGAAAAATTCTTGAAGTAGGTATCTTCCTATATTTTATACACGAGAGATCACAGATCTTATGTTTACTATTCAACGTATATTTTATGTATTACATTAAAAATTGTGGTTTTTAATTACACATTAAAAAAAATTAACACTAACGCCAGGGCCCCTAACAATTTACTAAATTATTGTCAAATTAACAGACGTAACACCAACCAGATTATCCCCCCCAGTTGCACCAATAGTTCTTAGTTTGAAGAAGTAACAAAAGTTAAATTTAACCACTCCGGCGCCAGCTGCCGTGCTGTCCAAATAAAATCCTCCACGTTCTATAAAAAGGGCTTATGTTAGTAAAAATCGATGGAGAATAGGACGTTTTCGGGGAGCATGGCAGATTAATGCCACCTCCGCGGACTTCCGACGTCGTAATCGAATAACTCAAATAAACTCAGGTGGAACTTTTCAATACGCTTCGTGACCGTGACGGTTACGACTGAAACGCGCTATGTAATAAGACACAACTGAGATTTATACAAAGTAAATCCAAAAGAGCGCATGGAATGTGATTTTATTACAAAAGGTGCCGTTTTAACACTGACAGGAACTTTTCTATATCTTTTTGTTTTCAAATGGATTTTCAGAATATGCTTTTCCTTTAGTGTTGAATCTGATTTGGGTATATATCCGCAGTATTGTTTGTGGAAACTTTTTAATACTACGTGACTAGTTATAAGTTTGTTTTCAATAGCGCAATATGCTTTTATCCTATTTATTTTGAAGGTGTGCACGTTAAACATATTTATATTTAAAAAAATCCCTGTGCCTGTGTATTCGTTCAATAGGAATAACAGCTGCTACTAAAGTTTGTTGATTTGTACCTATCCGTATAAAATAAATTTTGTTCATTATTGCATAAACACTTCCCTTTCCCCAAATCGAAGCTTCAAAGCAGCAGTACAAAACACGTAGTTTGATTCGTTCCGAACTTGCACGCTAGGCGTCACAAAAACTCGCCGTCTCTTCGTCTGGGAGAACCCAGGCCACTACTATCTTCTTAAAAACGCTACCTATTAAATACTTACCTGAAGAAGTTATGTACAAATTGAGAATAATGTGTACGAACCAATTTACCTTTATTACTTCGTAATCACGCATTTTTAAGGTCACTCAGGATCTTATCAAAAGATAGAAGATATACGTACTTACTTATAGTTAAAATATATGTTAAGTACTATTTCAGTGAAAACCACCTTCGTAAAAATGTTAGGTTTCATAGGTCAAAATCTGTCACATTTGTTTAAATTATTTCCAAGTTCTATTGAATTTCACTTTAAACCAAACTTTTTACGTTTAATGTTATCTGAAAAAACTTTTGTGACTGACATATTACTTATATCTAATATAATAGTATAAAACCAAGTCGCTTTCCGCTATCTGTATGTCTGTCCGTATGTATGCTTAGATCTTTAAAACTACGCAACGGATTTTGATGCGGTTTTTTTAATAGATAGAGTGATTCAAGGGGAAGGTTTATATGTATAATTTGTAAAAGTTTTGTGTACAATAGTTGAACTACCCGTGAGAAGCCGGGGCGGATCGGTAGTATCTAATATAAGACAGTCGATAGTTACTACTACTAGCCCTGTGAGTTGTATACCGAGCTCGCGAAATCCCATTGCAGGGAAATAGGCGTCATACAAAATTCCTCAAGAATCGGTTGAGAATTGCGACCTGTAGAGAAGAAAAGCCGAACATACGAAATATTTTTTGCCCAAACTGAAACGGAGACTATCGCTTTTGCTCGATCAATAACTAAAAAAATACTAAGTCATACTTACTTACGTTCCTGAGCTTTAGTGTAAACTGTATTGAAGCAAAGTTTTGTCATCCTGGGTATTTTCTTATGGGTTTAGATTTCCTCCTCAATACCTAACCTTTAACATCTCTTTGTACTTCTGGCGTGGGTAGAATCTCCTTATGGGCACAAGTAGGGCACATATTATTATGTCCTAACTTACCCTATTAGATAACTGGCACTAACTAAATCGTACCATATTCCTTACGTTTCAGAATATTAAATATCTTCTAAAAGGGATAGTGGACGACCGCTTCTCCATATTTACAAACGACTCCCCATTTTCCTTCCTGTGTATTCACTTTATGGATAATGTTTCTGTATAATTTATTGTACCTTATATTGACCATAGATAGCTATGCCTCTTCGTTTGACTGTTTTAGATTATTATAAAAGTTATGAGCAAAAAACAAATTCCATACAAAGTTTAAAAAGCTTTTCCATACAAACTTGTAATAAATAAATCAATGAAAAAAATCAAACGAAGAGTGTAGCTATGGTTAATGTATAATTGTACATAAAATCGCGTTAAAATATTTTCAATAATGTTAACATCCAGAATGAAGAAACGGTCGTCCCCTGTCGTCTTAAGTACCTACTATAATTATTTTGTAAGTTATATGTAGCAAATAAGAGAATCTAATTTATAATTAATAACAAACATCCATTTAAGTTCCGAATCCATCACAGTAAGCCACCTATAAAAAAATAGACATATAAACAACGTAACGCAAACAAAAAATTGTCAGGTAAAAATATATCTGTAGATATACCTATATGCCCTACTCGTAATTATGTTAGCTGGAAGCTTGTCAAGCGAGCATCTAGGGCACAGGAAACTTTAATACAAGCTCGCACAGGAAACTGACGAAGCAGTCACGCTAATAATCGTTTAATCTCGTCTTGTGTTGGCAATGACACACTTGATTAGTTTTGGAATATTTTTCAGCTTGCATGGTCTTTTGGTAACTAGCAAGAACCTGTCTTGCCTTTTATTCAACTACTTTGTTTCAGCTGTTATAGTAAGTACCAAGTATCCAGATTAATAAAGAGTATACTATGCCTGCAATAACGAAATATTTAATGGATACCTTATTATAGTCGAATTAGTCATGCGCAAAATGTGTCACTGAAAAGAAAAGATTGATATGCATCTTTCGTACGCTGTGAACTACTTCACTTTTTTATTTCTCTAGTTCAGTTTAGTTCAGAAGCTCAACTGATCTATCTATATCAACAGTACTGTTTTCATTTCTCTCGTTCGCGGATATATTGAGTTGAATGAAGACTGATAGATAATTTCATTCAATATGAATCACTCAAATAAATTAATTTATGAATCGAAGGCTTTTGTCACTCTCTAAGCGAATGAGCAAGTAAATGAAAAGGTTTTTAAACTGAACTGCTGAAGTAAAGAACTAAATGAGTCCGAACTGATCAATTGAAGTACTTGCTTTGAATCTTTCATTCGCGATCGTCATCGATTCTTGTCTAACCGGTTAATTCGAACAACGTGATAATTACAACGAGAACAATACGAAATTTAAATAGATAGTTTCGTTTTCAACTAGTTATCTTTAGCAGTTCGATTCGAGAAACCAATTGTCATTTCACGCTACAATTATTGTGACGTTTTGGGATATCCATTAGATATCCATTGGATATCTAAGTAATATCTTAAGCAAATCTTAAAGAGATCGTTCAAGAGGATATTCGGAATCGCGGAAATGTCAAATTTGACATGACTTTCTTATATTTCGTTATCGTTTTTATAGGATGGGCCAATGATAAATGCATTTTAACGAAAGACGTCAATACGAAAATAGAATTTATCACTGGCCCACCCTATATTTCATATCTAGTTGATATCTAGATCATTGTTCGAATTGGCGCGTTAGTCAAATTAAGTTATGTACAGTCACCATCAGACATGGCGACGATACCTACTTCACTTTTATTACATAAATTGTTACAGATAGGTAGTGTACAATTTATGTGTATAATAATTTCAAGGTTCAAATAGTTATTTATGTACTAAATATAATTATTAAATGAGCCACATTATATTTATTAAATGAGCCACGTTGTATATAAGTTTCATGGGAAATGTAATTTTATTTTTGTGTAGCAGGTAAGTCGCCGACCTGTGTATTTGATTATAAATAATATTACGGTTCGACCGCACAAGGGTTCTCCCTAAGGACTAAATTTTTTGAAGTTAGAAACTAACATGGTTTGTTTATGTTGTATTGTGGATTTTATATTTTAAATACAGGTTTTTTTAAATTTTATTGTTTTTTTAATAAATATGTTCAAAATAGGCAAACATATATATTTAGAGGGATAATTAAACACACATTTAAATTGATGAATACAGAATCTTGTTACCAAAACATTTTATGTGTAACTTAACAAATTTAAGAGATTGGTATACATTATTGTAATAAATATGTACAGCTTATATGGTGCTTTATTTACAAACGTTTGGAACTAAAGTATTTCATGTGGTTCCTCTTTTTCAAATACATATGAAATATTTATTAACTGTTATTAAAAAAAACATTTCGTGATTATATGCATATTAACAATCAAACAATAGGACCTTGTGTTTAATTGCGTGAAACCTACAATACAATACAAATACTCTTTATTGCACACCTCAATACAGAAAACAATAAATGTTGAATTAAAATAATATTTCAAATAACAGAAAACCGTTTTAGTTATAATAAATGGTACAAGATCTTCTTTGAAGTTAACTCCGTAGGAATATACATTCATAATTGTCGCTATAAAATGTTTGAAAAATTAATTAAATAATTGCTTAAGAAAATAATGACATGAAATAAAACTATGAAAAAGGATTATATCGCGTATATTGAATTTATACTACATCCCGACGTTTGGAACCTTTTACAGCGTTCGTGGTTAACGGGTGGCTGAAGAAAAACTACAATGTGCAGAAATACTCACATACAAATATAATGAACTAAATAAACTATAAACTATATTAAGCGACAAAGCTACGCCGTATATCTTTACTTGAAAATAGTTGTATTGTATAACTAGCCTTATGTACCGATTTTGTATGTAAGTACATGCAAAATCGGTACAACCAGCCTTAAAGTTTATAGTTTATTATGGTTCATTATATTTGTATGTGGGTATTTTTTCACATTGTAGTTTTTCTTCAGTCACCCGTTGACCACGAATGCTGTAAACGGTTCGAAACGCCGGGATGTAGTATAAATTAATATACGCGATATAATCCGTTTTCATAGTTTTATTTCATGAGTAACTATCGCTGTAACCGAAGACAATATTAAAATAATATGTAATAAAAAACAACATTTATAAAATAAATAAAATCTAATTACTAATAAAATTGCCTGCATGAAAATAAACAATACATAGGCAACAATATACGAAAGTACTGTGAAGTATCCAATATTAAATTGATTAAATACCTACTCTGCAATTAATAACGTAAAATCTTGCACTAACGAATCTATCTATTGTTGCTTAAAGTTTCTTCTAAATATACAATTTTCATTCCTAGGTCGTTAATGTTCATCTCAAACTTTCTTTCTCTTATCAAAACTATGTACAGTCAGCAACAGTTAATTTTAAATGGAAAAATATTTAACACAAATTTAAGTTCTTTTTTATACACGTACACGTACAGTACTTATTCTCTTTCAAGTACCTATAACTTATATTTTTAGAATACTGTTAGAATATTTACACCCATAATGACTAGAAATATTTTGTACAATAGATTACTTATTTATTAATAACACTATCAAATCGTGTGTCTTGAAACCTGAGACTATCTACATTAAAAAAATAAATCTTAACAAATATTTCTTACATCTAAACCGAGAAGTAGGAAGATATTTACAGCTAAGTAATGAAAATATACTTATTGGAAGCTTAACCAAAAATCACAGCGAATTATCTTATGAACTAATTTAATCGATGTGTTATTCTATAAACGTAACAATGATTGCTGGTGTCATCTCTTACATAAAAATTTACATTTATTCGTTTTATACTAAATACCTTAGGATATTACAAAAGTCATCATGTTTAAAAGTTAGGAGTATAACTATAATAGGTACTAAAAAATTACGACACATAAAAATAAGGAGATTTATTAAGAAAGCTAATAGTAGACAGTCAGCTGTAGCAAAGTAACACTGTATATATACATGTATTCAGTATATAAGACATGTACATGTCTGTTGTTTTCCACAGTTGATGTGTATTGAAATGATTAATATATTTGTTGTTTTAGATATTTCTAGTGTTGTAGTCTTTAAATTTAATAATAAAGGAAAAATGGAAAAAGTTACGCTTCCGGCAGGACTTGAACCCCGCAACTTCCGCAATCCGTTTGTCCGCAAAATTTGCAAGGTTCTGGTAGGCTTCCGTAGCTCAATTGGTTAGAAGCAACGCACGGATTGCGGAGGTTGCGGGTTCAAGTCCTGCCGGAAGCGTAACTTTTTCCATTTTTTCCTTTAATATTTAATTTGGAGTATCGCTCGCAGACGTATCTGCATGTTAAAAAATTGGTTGTAGTCTTTACTTCCTAGAACCGAAAAAAAAATCTAAAATGGAACGGATATGTCAAACTACATATATGAAATAATCAGGCTATTGTAGGTTTTATTGTTTGGAAACCCTAGCCTTGCCGCCGTTAATTCGTTCGTATTATACTTAAATATACCTGAAGGTATTCCCGTATACCCAAACACCAAAATCCCGAATCCGTTGCGTTCGATAAACTGAATACATTCTAACTTCGTCCATAAATGGCGCATTACTCGTTGCCCGTCATAAATATTCATTTTAGGCAACGATGAGGAAGTTTCACGCTTCTTCTTGGTTCCAAGTAAATGCGAGAAATATTAGAGAATTTATGAGCGTGTTCTTACTTAGAAAGATGCGAATAGACCTTAGCGCGTTCGTGTTCTACATGGAACCATCAAGGACAGATAGCTATTATCACAGAAAGTAAAACACCTAGTGTAGGTACATAGCATGTACCTAGTGTTTATTAGTTTTCCTGTGCTGATAGGATATTTATTTATTTAATTCATTATTCAGGTATTTGTGTAGGTAATATTTATAGTTTTTAGGTTATGTATAGTATACATTTCCACTTTATGATAATCGATAAGGTGCAAACTTAATAATGATCTCTTTTCGTTATCGTTGTACATCATACAACTTCATGAAACATTTTAAAAAGTTACTTGAGTTACGACCATTCGAAATTATGTTTCTACGCCCACTCTAAGATTATAATTATTATTAACTAAAAAAAACACGTGAATCTTAATAAAAAGTGGACATTTCATCTTACTTTTTCAGTGGAAGTTCCTTATCGAATTACAGTGTCTTTTTGCTACCTACCAGGTTTATCGGAGCTACTAATGGTTGATTTTACCTATTCCAGTAAGTAGAATAGAAAAATATGGGTTAGTTAGTTTTCTGGGCATTTCCCGCAGGTTCACAAAACCATTGTGCATATTTTTGCGTGCGCTTCGGGTGTTATAGTTGTTTAGGCCTAGTGTGTACCTACGCACTTTGATTTAAGATTTACGCCATTATAAACAGATTAAATAATATTCATCTCTAATCTACATAGTATGTATTTACAACGTATTGCAACGTTTTGTAGTTAAAGGACATAATATTTTTTTTAAATAATAACTAGCCAAAATCACAAATTTAGCAACTTACAGTAGTCAGTGTTACAAGCATCCGTTGTCAAAGCAGAGCCTGCCAGTTTTGTCGCTGTAGTTTTGTAGTTTAAAGACACAGTAACAAATCACTTTTCATTAAGTCAAATCTATTAATTAAATATAGTAATTTCACTGTGATTAGTGTCCGTTATCATAGCAGGGCCTCTTCGAGCGTGTCGAAGGTGTCGTGCCATCAGTCGCTCTCGTAGACCGTGGAGTTGGACGACCGGCGCCGGCTGTACGGCGAGCTGAACTCCAGCCTATTGTCCGGCAGCCAGGAGTACGCAGTGCGCTCCGAGGATGCACTGGAATGAGGGAAAAACAATATTTATTTTTTATATTCATAATACAAAGCACAACAGAGACAGGGAGAGAGTAAGGTGTCTTTGCTGTTCCCGAAATTTAAAATTGGTGTTGTATTCAATGCCTTATAATAGAGACAAACTTCGTCTGTGGTGATATCATTCACAACCAGAAGTAAGATTCCTTATCCTTACTTTCAGGATTAATCAAATCAAATCAAAATATTTATTCTGTAAATAGGCTTAAGCTCTAGCTCTTTTAACTATTATATACAACAACAGACACATCTTTTATTTCTCGTATCTGTATGGCTAATTTCAGTGTCAAATGAAAATGGATCAGAAATTAAATTTTATTAAAGCGGGGGACTTTAAATTTCGTTTAAATGCTTCTTGTTAAATTTAAAAATACCTATATATTTTTTTAAATATTTCTCCCATAAATAATTAAAAGAGCATTCTTGTATGCGGAAGAAGTTACAGGCAAAGGATGATTATCAGTAGGTATAGTTTCATAATACATACTAAACTCGAACATGTTTGAAAATTTAATGAGCCATGTTGAACTTTGTTCCATGTCCAATTAACGTTTACAACTCGGTTCGGCTTTCAACGTGTAATAGTGCGAAATGTAAGGATAACAGTCCATTAAATGCGGGAAATATGTTTATAACATAGCGCAATAATTAATGGTGCATAATTATTACTACTATGGAAATGGGATATAAATATATAAGTATCTATATTTGATAATAGAAAACAAAGACTGTCCCAAAGCTTTCATGTAGATAATTAGTTATTACCTATGGCAATAACATTGTCAACGCAATTGTCATATTCTCAAAAATATGTAAATTCTTATCAAATACCATCATCCCCTAAAGCCTTTAGGGTTATATATTCCCGTAGTTAGATCTAGTTTCTAATTAATAAAACAGTAAAAGGAGATGTACATGTACGGTATGCATTAAAATACTTAGCATTCATCCTGTGAAACTATGTTAAGGTTGTCCATGCTCGTGTTAACTTGAAGATATTAATTACAAAACACAACATTACAGAATTCGCTAACGAGGTTTAGTAGCTTAATGAAGGAGGCTTACTGCAACCTTGCGTTGGACTTCGCGCCTTAATGGTAATCTAGCGCAGGATTTACATGACCAGCAGTAACAATTGGACCATGTTCTTTAGACTAAACAAAGGCATGGTTAAGCCACAACGTCGACATAATATTATCATAGTAATACCTAATACAACTAACAAGACAGTTCTTGACAGGGCGGGGAATAGAACGCACTTGCGCGTGCGGTGGAAATGATGTCACATCTTTTACAAAGCCAATAATATTTGGCAGACGTTAAAGTCCTTATAGCATTCACAGAACGCTTATTATCCTTTGGTTCCCATGTCATAATTTTGTAGTAAGTATTATCATGCTACTGCTTCCTACGTTCGATTTAACAGACTATCATCTAATAATGTTGGTAAACAAATATTTTAAAAGTTGTTATGAAAAGGTGTGTTGTTTTGATGATTCTTGAAGCGGCGGCGCGGAAAAGTGAAATTGTGGTTCTTGGTTGATGAAGCGTGATTTTGTCACACTTGTTGACTCTGGTTTCTCTCCCCAAACACTATTTTCAAATGAAGTTTAAAACCACATTTTTTAACCAAAGGGTAAAAACGGGACCCTATTACTTAGACTCCACGGTCCGTCTGTCTGTCTGTCTGTCACCAGGCTGCATCTCATGAACCGTGATAGCTAGATAGTTTAAATTTTCACAGATGATGTATTCTGTTGCCGTTATAACAACAAATACTAAAAAGTACGGAACCATCGGTGGGCGAGTCCGACTCGAACTCCGATTTTTTAAACATGTTAAAATGCATAGTTTTTGTTTATATTCTAAAGTACATACAATACTTTAGAATCTTTATTTCTATTTAATTAACTAGTTGCGTTACGTTGCTGAATCTCAATAAAGATAAACAAACGCACAACTAAATAAATTAACATTATCACGTTCGAAAAATTATATTCGAAACATACAGAACCACGTACAAAACTATTAGCTGTGTGCACATACAGCTTCCACTTTTCCCCAATGCAGTAGTACATTTTTATTCAACTCATCTTTACAAAAGTAGTTATAATATAGGCTTACGTGTTCGCGCAGGCGAGTGCCACCTACGATCACTTGAACAAACTGCATGCAGTATTTACCTTTGTCTTGCTTGTTGTTTTAAAGAGACGGTAGAGAGCATAGGTCACCGCTCTTGACACACTTTATAGGGACTCGTAAGAGGTCTCTACCGAATACTGGGGTGGGATTTTATAAAATGTCCACGGTAAAAATTTATTGATACTTTTGCGTAAACTATGATCCTAAAGCGGTTAGCAAATAGCTCGTATGTATCATTTAAACTGCTATCCATAACATTTATACGATAGTTTGTAATGATTTCTAAACTAGTTGGGATTTTAAAGCAGTTTACTAACCAAATAAAAATGTGTAGCGCTCAAATTACTTGCAAACATAATATTTAATTTTATTTATTTAGTTTATTTATAAGTTAAGTACCGATTGGTTCATTGTATGGGTGTGCTAAAAACAAATAAAATGTTAAAAATTCTACATCCTAGTAAAAAAGTATTTCTCAGTACTGTTTTTATGTTTTTATTCCACACGCAAATGTATTCACGAGCAGTTTTTTGCTTTGAATGAAAGCTTTCAGCTGTTGAATGAGATTAAAATTGTAAATAAAACTACATATATAAAATACCTACACAGTTTGTGAAACGTCATAGGTAGCTTATTGAATAAAGATTAGTCTACTAAGCCATTGATTTCCTTTAGGTACCTCCGCATAATATAGGTATATACATGAAGTAGGTACATCCACGAACAATACTGCAATTGCACCTACTAATCTACTTCATACGGTTGGTTAATTACAAGGCATGTAGGATAACAGTATAATTGGCGGGTTAATCTTATGGCCGATTATCTTTTAGATCGCCGAAGTTTACACTTCAGACGGCCACTGGTTACCCAATGAAGCTGAAATGTGTATTTTATGAACAATATATTCGACCAATCTTTATCATTTTATGATTTTTGGACTAAAAATATAATAGGTACACTTGCTATGTTTGTATCAAAATCCGTTATTAATTACAAAGTTGCTATCCGCAACATCCACACTGTCTAAGCTTTGGTGCACTGACGAGCCAATCAAAACGTTATCAAGCTAACAAATTTAGGATATGTCAATGTCAACTGAATTTATTCGATTACCCTAATTTTTTCCAGAAGAAACGGTAAAGTTGTCATGTTATTACAGTTTTACTACGTATTGGCCGAGAACCAGGGGTGGCCGGTAAACCGACTAAACTTACCTTTTTTTAAGAGTAGCGCTCTGTAAAAAAAAGGTAATTTCTACTAAGTTAATTTTGATATAATTACCACCTATGCAAGTTGCATGCTATGTAGAGTCAGCATCAAAATTAGCGAATAAACAACGGGTATCTACCCATTCTGTAATAGCTTAACAAAAAGTGATGGTTCTATATGTAGAACTTTATCTAGAAATTTATCTATATTTGGGAAAGTTATCGGGTATATCAGATACTTTTGGCGCGTTGTTTCATCCGCTACTATTGATGATGAATGTACAGTCAGCTGCAGAGAAAACTGATGACCTCCCTGAATAAAAATTTGTTTTCACGGGGGTCAGTTATCTCTGCAGTTGACTGTACATATATATGAAATAACTGAAAAAACTAAACTCACAGCATACGCACGCGAAAATCACTAGTCATTAGGTTAATTATTTACACGTCCGTCCATTAAAAATAATTCAGAAACGTTTTCAAGAGTGGCGTATTGGTAAAAATATGTAATTAATGAACAAATTAGAAACACAGTATTTAATTCATGTTTACTAATCTAGAACTAAAACAATATGGCTTAGTTATAATTTTAGATATAAAGGTTTCAATACGATTTCGAAGCGTATTTAGTAATTCTAATTTACCAGCGCTATTCACAATAGGGGAATGAAAAGCAAATTAATTTTCATTTTAATGACTTTAATGTCTACCTTGCAATAACTATTTATCAACTAAAGCAACGAGATGTAATCGTATTTTATGTTACGTATAATTTTGGCTATTGTATGGTTTTGAATAAATTGGTTGATATTCATTTTTAGTACTGTTATAATCCTGTTCGTTGTTTCCATATCGGAATTAAATGAATACTTATTTTAAATTATAATATAACATTAAGTTCTTTATATTGAACACCTACCTCGGTAAAAGACCCCAGTATTAGATCAGTTTAAAATAACAACCGTTCTACATTTTATTTTCATACTCAATAATTGGAAAATGATGTATTGATTACATTCAGGTACTTGTTTATAAAATTACGTTTCCCTCAATAATGAACAATCTTTATTGTTCGGCGCTACTAAAGCTATCATAAGGGAAGCAAATGGAAAGCGAGTCCAAGACTGTTAAAGGGAATAAAGACCTTACAGACATCACAGTCACTGCAAACGAAATCCAATTTGAAATAAGTGCCAGCTGAATTAATCCAGCCACTTTGAACGGACCGGATGAAATTTCTGGTATTTTTCACGTCTAGCAATAAAAAAGAGCCCTCGAGTTGGAAAAGATGAGTAATAGCCTCGCTTGGTGCTCTGGAGGAGTGTAAGGAATAATTTTATTATGCTCGCACTGTGAGAACCTTTTTAGGCGTATTTACCTCTGTGACATTGACCATACATTTAGTCTATTACCAGCAAATTCGAAGATCGTCATTAGAAGAAGTCAAAACTTTATTATTAGGCAACAAAGGCCCACGGACACATTACATGTCTTATAGACTAACACATACAATATGTTTCATTTCTCATGCTCTGAAAGGGTCATTGTTGTTCTAAAAGGTGTGCAGAAAATGATACGTGTCTGCACTAGGGCATTTTACGTTCGAAGTACGATTTTTTAATTTTTTTACGATAAGCAATTGAAATTTGGGTTTAAATGTATTTGTTATACAATTTCCATTCTGATATTTGCCTTTTGCCTCTCCGTTCCATAAATAACGATACTTTTGCCTAAATTGTTAATGAAAGTACCCTTAAGAAATGCTATAAAAATGTATACTTGGTCACGTCTAAAAAAAACACATGCGTTTTACTTTCCTTGTATTAGAAATGAAAAGTAGTTTAACTCGGGTGAAAGGCATCATTTCATGTCTCGGTTAACAATCTGCTATTTTATAACCTTAGAAACTATTAATCATTTTAGAGACACTACAGTTTTTTTGCGTTATTTTAATTGATAGGAAATTTATTAAATTACAAGCAATAAGATTCACGATAAATAAATTAATGATATTTTCTCGCAACAATCGTACTTGAAAAAATTACTATAAGATTACCGAGTGCTTGTCACTGTCACAATACATGTCATTTAACATTATATCGTTACAATAGAGATGACAGCCGGGTGTCACCTATTAGCGTGTCCACCATTGAGACGTTTACCTTATTACTATCGATTTTTGTGTTTGAATATTTTTTACAAACAAGTTTATGTGTAAGTACGTATTTCGTAAATTTCATTAATTTATGTTTTGGTCTTCATTTGCTTAAATACGAGATGTATGCTATAGGCCGTCTATGTTGAGCGTTTCACGGCTACAATACGCCTTAAGAGCACCGAGTTATTATTACTATAGAGATGACATACCAAACAAAGAAATGTGCCATTTTCAACCAAAAGGATTCAATTAGAAATCAACCTTATCGACAACCGACAATGTGGTACCTTTTGGTTGAAAACGTCACAAATTGTCGCAATCACAACCTGTACCACGCGACCAAAACGTCGCAAGCGCCGTAAAATTCATGGCGCTTACACGTTTAGGTCGCGAGATTCACGCTCTGCTTCTATGGTTTGATGCCAAAACGGCAGCAACTCATGGCGCAAAATACTGATTCTCTGTGGCGGTTCTATACGTTAGTAATAATACATAGTTTAATGCTTAAGAGTGTAAGTTTTGCTTTTTGCGCGGCCCCGGGGAAATGGGATGCATCTAGATAAAATCTGTGTCGACGGAACATTTTGTAACCGTTGGATAAGACTCAGTAGCTCTATTATTCTTGCCTTGCCACTTGCTGAACTTATGTATATTTTTGTTAAATGTTCTCGTTTCATTTTAAAAGCAAGGTCTGAGTGATGTTTGAGTACCTAGTTGTTATTTCCTAAGTTTGTGTTAACAAAAAAATACATTAAAGTATCAATTTCTCAACTATATTGCACTGAGAAAAAATGTATAAATGGTTAATAAATTTAAGTGCATATTCACGAAAATTCGATATTGAGTAAGTAAGTAAGTAAGTAAGTAAGTAAATATTCTTTATTGCACCAAAATTATACATTTTACATACATGTAAAACTACAAAGAAATATTTAAAGAAAAAATAGAACCAGGTAACAACAGGCGGTCTTATCGCTAAAAAGCGATCTCTTCCAGACAACCTTTGGGTAGCAGGAAATGTAGAACTCATACAAAAGTCAACAGGTAGTGCAAAGAGCTAAATATGGAGACTATTAAACACAAACACACATACTACAATTACTACTTATACATATAAGTATTAAAACGAAACCTAACACACAAATAAATATACAATACAATATATATATATATATATAATATATATTTATACAAGCATATATACAATATATAAAATGGCAACTTAAGGCAGAGATAGAAAGTATAGTTTTAGCTGATTTTTGAATATGGGGAGAGATTTAGCTAATCTTAATTCTACTGGTAAAGCATTCCACAGCCGAACAGCCCTGAAGGTAAAAGAGCTATTATAAAATTTAGAAGTAGATGAGGGAGAAGCAAGAATATGAGTCTGAGAACATCTGATAGAAGAGAGATACTTGAAACGCTCTTTGAGATAAGGTGGTGTAGCGGGGTTAAAGAGAATGCCATAGAGAAGGGCGAGAACATGAGAGTCACGGCGAAGACGAATAGGAAGCCACTTGAGCTGAGAACGGAACTGTGACACATGGTCAAATTTGCGCAGACCAAATATAAACCTTATACCGAGATTCTGGAGGCGCTCGAGCTTATTCAGCTGGTCCTCCGTAAGGTCCAGATAGCAAATGTCGGCATAATCTAATATGGGCAATAAGAGGGATTGAGCTAGCGCAATCTTAGTGGCGTAAGGCAAGAAATTACGGAGTCTGCGGAGTGATGCAGTTGCAGCAAACATTTTCCTGCTAACCTCATTCACCTGAGGTACCCAAGAGAGACTCTGGTCCATCATGACACCGAGATTCTTTACCTGGAGAGAGTAGGGAATCTGAATACCGTCAAACACAATGGCAGGTAGAGAACCTAAATCAATCCGGGCAGTGAGCTTTGAGCTACCTATGACTATAACCTGAGTTTTAGTAGGGTTAACCTTGAGACCGTAACGTTTACTCCAATTTAAAATACTCTCCAAGTCAGTGTTCATGGCGCAGATAGTCTGTGATAGATCGGTAACAGAGCCCTGAGAGTAGATTTGAAGGTCGTCAGCGTAAAGGTGGTAGGAGGACAAAATATTGGAAGTGAGAGTTTATGAAGATAGAAAAAAGAAGAGGAGACAACACGCCGCCCTGTGGGACACCAGCAAGCGTGTTGCACCACGAAGATCGATAGGAATCCGCCTTTATACGCTGCCGACGCCCTACTAAGTAACTGTGAAACCAGTCAACTACCGCAGGAGATACATTAAGTGAACGCAATATGCCTAACAAGATGTCGAAGTCAACCGTGTTGAAAGCATTACTGAAATCCAGAAGCGATAATACCGTGATCTTACGATTATCCATACCGGCCCGGATATCGTCAGTAATTTTTACAAGAGCAGTAGTTGTGCTGTGGCCTGTACGGAATCCGGATTGGTATGGGTTCATGAGCGCGTGTCTGTTCAAAAAAGAAGTAAGTTGCTGATGTACTAGACGCTCTAGAACTTTAGAGAGGAAAGGAAGAATGGAAATAGGACGGTAGTCTGAGAAGGCGGAGGGACTGGATTTTTTAGGCAAAGGAATGACGTCGGCATCTTTCCAAAGCGACGGGAAAACATTAGAAGAAATGGAGCTATTGAGGATACAGGTGATAATAGGAGCTATGAGGTCAATGAGGGGAAGGATCATGTTTCGGCTCAGATTATCGACTCCAACGGCATTAGACGAGATGGCTATTACGTTCTTCTTAACGTCACTGTCAGTAAATTGAGCAAGAGAGAAAGGGGGATAGTCAGGAGTTGGGATATTTGAAAGAAAGTTAAGGGTGTCCAACTTAACTGACCCAGAAAAAGTGGCAGAAGAAGAAAAATGCAGGTTAAGCTGGTCGAGGTCAACGCTATCACTGATTGAGTTTTGAGGTTGCTTCCCAACTCCAAGTGACTTTAAGAACTTCCAAACTTTGGCGGGGTTCCCATTTTCTACGGAATTGTGAATGTGTCGCCTCTGAGCATCTCGGCACATTGTACTGCAACGATTCCGTAAAGCATGGTACTTAGCCTTATTTTTGTCTGTAGGGTATCCCCTGAATCTAGATTTAGCCAAATTCTTTTTTGCTATTAGTAACCTAATGTCCTCAGTAAGCCAGGGAGCAGGAAGGTGCTTAATTTTTACCGGGCGTATAGGGGCGTGAACATCGTAGAGATGAGTTAGAGCAGAGTTAAAGAGCGATACCTTCTCATCTACTGAAGCAGCCTCCAACACCCCACTCCAGTCGAACTTCGAGGCATCCTCACGAAGCTTTTCAACACACATCCGACTAAAATTGCGCTGAAAGAGTATTTTAGGTTTGGCCTTAGGGGGACGGATTTTATAAGACAAAAAGAGCAGATGATGATATGAAAAGGCGTCCGCAGAGAATTGGTCATACCTTGCAACATGATCTACAGAAGAGACAAAGGTAAGGTCGAGAAGCGACGGAGAACAGTTAGGAAAAAAATGTGTGGGACCGGAAGGCAGAATGAACATATTGCAGGCTTCAGCAAGGGATTTAAGAGACTTGGAGCGAGAGTCATTTTTAGAATATTGAGCTCATATTGAACCAACAAACTTGATATTGATGCGCTAAGGGACTCGGCTATGAGTTTGTCACGTACGCGTTTGAATGACGTATCATTTTTTTTAGGATTCCGTGCCCAAAAAAATAAAATATAAAATGAGGTAGCTCTGCTGAACGCGATTTCGAGAAATGTTTGGTATGTGTTAAACTTATTAATTACACTTTTACAATTAATAAATATTATCGGAGGCAGTTAAAAGAAACAAAACACAGGAAAAACTTATAATAAAAGACATTTAAAATATATCAAAACGGATCACTCGCATTTTATCAGTCGGAAATAAAATTACTAGACAAGATTATTATGACCCATAACTAGGAGCTTCATATAGAGCCGCTTGCATTGACTAACAAACGGTAATATGTTTGATATCCTCTGAACGTTGTTCATAAAAATAAACCATATTTTAAATCACATACACATTCGTAAATGATTCTGTTTTGAGGGTCTTAGATTCATAAATTAGCCAACTATACGAGTAAAAAACATAATAAGGGTATTGTGGACAAAAAGGGCATACAATTTACTGAATCAACTGTAGCACTTAAATAAGGGTGCATGATTCAAGGCAGGAATTCGTTTGTTTTTATTCGTTAACTTTATATTTTTTAGCTGTTTAAGATGTCTGCGAATGTTGAGTCAGAAGCTGTGATTGGTTTTAAAGCTCACTAATTACATATTAAAAAAAGATATTTAACTTTAAACAAACTCTGAGTGACTTGAAGTTATTTTACTATTGAATTAAATTATTTACTTGAAATTCATAATGTTAAAATGAGGGCCTAATTTTGTTAAATTTGTTTTGAAAATTATAATTCTAGTCTAAATATTTGTTAGTAGTATATGATGATTTGGAATTTGTTAACTTTTACTTTAGTACTTTCTTGTACAAGCCGTTACATTTTGCTCTTTCGACTTCTTAATTTAAATGTTTTGCTCGAATATTTTACTACAGAACTTTATAGTTAAAGCATTGTAATACGAGTATTCCATAATTTACATAGATAATTTATATACATAGGGACTAAACTGATTTTTTTTTTTTTTTTATCTATTAAAGGGCTTTTTCGAGTGAACGAATATGTCGCCTCTTAACTGAATATTTGAGACCCAATAGTTTCTAAAAGTTATTCGACCTATTATTTTGAAATTTAAATCGCCGTTTCTTAATTTATAGGTACTGAACTTACTAATAATTTCGATAGTTCGCCCTAAAAAAATAAACGATAAATTAAATAGACCCGAAAAAAAAGATCTGTTTTACCTTTAGGAATTAATTAATTAAACATGCAATCACAAGTGATTAACAACAATATTTTTTATACGCCCATAAAAGTTGTTACGCACTTTACCTGTGCACAGAACTTAGGTGGTATCCCGGGCGTAGCGTGAATTGTCTATACAAATACAGACAACGGTCAAAATGGAAGAGCTATTGTGCAGCGACGTATTCATTTGTATGGCAAGCTCAATATTGACAGTATGGAACTTGTTTCGTCAATGTCAATAAGGAAACGAACCGTATGTGGTATCAGCTAGCTCATTATTAAAGCTGCCCGTGCCAGATTTCTCTGATTTTTAACTGTTTGATTTATTGATTCAATGTGTGTAACAAATCGTACGGTTACAATCAAGATCGGACTATTCCTGCCTTTCTCGTATATTGAAATTTTAAACTGTACCTACAATACTACAACTACAATATTTGATAGACGAATCATAAGTAAATAGGAGAAACTTCGAAGTTTCGCTTGAGAAACAGGTAAACAATATAGTAGTATTTTGTGTATAATATGACTTATAAGAGATATGTTTGATTTATAAGAGCCACACAATTAATTCATAACTTCTCTATAGTATCATATGAACATGCACACACTACACACTACCCACATCAATACCTATAAGTACTGAATTTTGATTCGTAAAATGGATAGAGAATCCTGATCGTTGCTCTCAATTTTTAGGCTGATTGTAATAAAAGCGTGGGAAATAAAAGACCGACGTAAACTTCAGTTAATAATAAATTGATTATTACTCCGCAAGATGACACTTTAATTTATCATAAATTATGACTAGGATGATCGCCTTAATCAAAATTCAGTTACGATGTTAAAATTATAGCTTTTATTACATTAATTTATTAACTTCATTGAATAAACGTTACCGTAAGTTAAATAAAAGCCAGGAAATTAAGACCTCATCTTTGGTGGTCCGCCTATACTAATTAGTATTCGACAAATACATTCATGAACTGCGATAAACGCGTTATAAAACAAGTCTATGTTTTACGACCTCACATCCGAATCCCAAGTAACTTTTACATCCTTCATTGTTGTGCTTCCATTAACTTTATTAATTATTAATGTATTTTTTATGGTTCATAAATGGCGGCTTAAGGCGATGGAAGATCGAATGGCAAATGTAACAGCCAGCTTTATGTCTGATTATCTTAGAAATGTTCTTAAGAACATAATGAGATTGTTGGTTTACAGGTTTAGCTCTAATAAGTTACTTTAACTACCTGTTTGAGTGTATGGATAGTTTTTTAATTGCTTGGTAACGGTCCCGCTGACATGTTACCGTTTTGAAAACGTTTGGAATAAAACAAAAAGTATCGATTTGAATTAATGTGGCTAATACTCACGCGAGCCCCTAATAAAGGATGTTTATAGGGGGAGTGAAATGGCTTTCCGACCCACGTCGATTGCGCATGGGAACTAAAGTTTAAACAATTCCGAAATCTGTATGGCAGCCAATGTAGTACAGATAAACGCATTGTAAAATTACCGCTGCTGGTCAGTCCACCCCCGTCGTGGTCAGAGGGTGTATTCTACTTTGTACTAGAAGGATGATACCGTTGCTAGTGCAGAAAACAACTACCAATCGTAGGCACATGTAATATGCTATACATTACGAATTGAAGTTTAGGGTTTGTATCCAGAAATAAGCTTGATTGTCTATTCTTATTGACTATTCTAATGGTATTTAGCATGAACATATAACAAATATATTCCAATTCAACAAATTCTTAGAATAAAACTATGTACAAAATCGACATACGTATGTTTTGTTTTCATTAAGCTTCAACTTATAACACCAAGAAGGATTTATTTGAGGATTTTTGAATTTTTTATGATATTTGTTAAAAATAGGGATGAAAAAATTAATTAATTTTATTTATTTATTTAAAAAAAAATTTATGGCATACAAAAGTTTCGCCAAATTTGCGACAGTAATTTGTTGGCGAATAGTACAGAGAATGGCAGTGCGAGCTTTGAGTGTCAAGTGGAAATTAGCAAATTAAATTGGTTATAGGATAATAGTTGAAGTGTAGCTAATATTTTATCGGACGCCGGTTGCATGATGAATCCAGATGGGCGATGCGGACATTTAAATTAAACACTGGCCTTGAGACATAAAATACAACATTTAGTTTGGGAAATATTTCGATATATCTTGCTAATTATTGCAATTATTATTGTTCTTAAAAAACATTGAATTATTAAATCATTTAGTAGTAGTAAGTAACTAACGTAGTCATAAGCCAAACTAACAATTCTATGGATAAAATAATTATCTGAAATAAAGAATTAATAATAATAATAATTAAAGAGATGTCAAACTTAATAATAATTATTTCACAATAAGATCGTCAATCACAAAAATTGTATAAAAAATACTAGTCTACAAACTTTCTAGGAATTATATTTTGATTATAGAGCTCATAATAGGCACATATAACCGTCCCTATTATCTTATATTTGTGTATATCATGATGTTTTCTTTTAAATACCTCCGTATTATATCACCTACTCGTGTGCGGTTGTACATAATAGAATTTTAAGTATGACACTAATGGAATGTCATGGTGGTGTCATTCAAAAAACATATAATTTTACATTCTATTTGTTCAATATAAAATAATACTTATAAGTATAAGTAATAATAATATGTACAAAAAATAAAAAAAATATGTAACTAACAATATATGGATCTTGATTATCTACGAGTAAATAAAGAACTTTAATTTTAAACAAAACGGTTACAAAATGTTAATAATAAAAGATGGAATCGCTAAGGAAGGACGATACTTAAATAATTTTAATTTTGCTTGTCTTCGCCAATTCAAGTTTGCACTGGCATTGTTAATGAGAACCCTTGTCTTTAAATAAGTTTAAAGCCATTAACAGTTAAGTAAAGAGTTGAGAAAAGTAAATTGAGTTACCATTCTGATATTGTAGCTTTTCTTAAAACTGCAACAAATGCTTTTAGCTAAGTAGTGTTAATTTTCTTCTTCGCAATTCAGTCTGAAGATTTTTAACCTATTTAGGCCCACTTGCACCATTCACTAACCCAGGGTTAACCGGTTAGACCTAGAGTTTCCATGGTTACTAGTACAATATGACACTGGGTTAACGGTTTAACCGGTTAACCCCGGGTTATTGGGATGATGTGTGGGGTGAGTGGTTAGTAGCGCTTAAAGTTTAGTTGATTGTGTATTCCTAAATTTTTAAGAATTGATAAAAATATGTATAGAAAAGATTTTTTCACCTTAGCAGCTCGAACAAGCCTACTTCACTCGTCACTCCAGGGAGTGAAACAAAGTAGTTTTTTAATTTAGTGAAGGCCATGAACTGCCACTTCATACTTCGGGGTCTATTACAAATTCGAAATAAATTTTAACCTTTCAAACATTTATTCAGCAAATTGCTCCACCTGCAGCACCTTTAATATGTGCTCACTACTGAGGTGAAAAATTACACACGAGAGCAAAGTTATTTTTAATTTTACATCTCGTGTTTTTGAGTCCCTCGCTACACTCTACACTTCAATTAAAGAATTCGCTTGCTCGGGAGTCAAATCAACACTCGCAAAAAAAAAAACAACTATCCTCTTTTGTTGCACAAATAACTATTTTCTGCACACAAACAGGTTACACTTTATAATCTACTAAATGTTGTAAATATTATCTAAGTGAGATCGTTAGCTTAAAATTAGAACATAGAGAAAATAAATTTGAATACAATTTAATTTAGCTATTCTAGCAGTAGGTGAGTATTTAGAGGCTAATTTACAGGCATCGATCGAAACTGACAGGTAATTAAACTAGGACGATTAACTAGTTCGATGCGAACCTAACCAAGCTAATCACAGAAAGCCCAATAGGAAGTAGGGCAACGCCAATCGAGCCACATTCAGTCACGATGCACGATGCGTAGTTTCGCTCTCCATACGTGATATCAACTTACATACAATTATATCTGTCTGTTTAATCGAGATAAAACCAACTTTAAAGCTAAGACTTTAAACATATTTTACAACGCTGCATTTCTGAAGTAAAATCACAGCTTATTTTTCGTAAATCGTATTCAAATAATTTTGCCATGTCAAATGCAACTTAGTTATAACGCTACTAAGGTATGTATTTTTTAACAGCGTACGAGAAAGATATTTTCTTTGGAAAATAGCAGTAAATATGGTGGAATAGCGTTCTTTTCACCGATTTATTTGACGTTTGATTACTATCAATGGAATTGCTACATCGAAAGCCGTAAATTCCAGCTTAGAAACTAGTTGGCTTATATTTTCTATTCCATTGATTTAGTTTAATCGAATCAGCAAATGACTTCCCGAAATCCTATAAAGACTAGTGATGTGACATAATATATTATCTTTTTCTTGTCTTCCTATAAAATAGAAATAATATATGTGTTAAATATAGGATTAGGAAACAATGCCATATTATTTTACTGGGGAAAAAGTTCGTGGGATGTTTCTTGAACGAAGGATTATAACGCAGGTCAAGAGTATTAGAAGCATTAGAATAAATTAAATTATTTTCATAAAATATTCAAGCAACAAATATTCGCAGGTCAAGAGGTTTCGAGTATAACTTATACTACATCCATAAAATCAGACGTAACAACATTATAATTGTTCAGCTATATGTATTTAGTTAAGGATGCCTCCAGGATATAGTGAACATAGTTATGTTCCCCAACTCATCCTGGAAATCCATCCTGCATCCTGAATCTGTGCATCCTGGGAAGTTTCCCAAAACAATAAAAAAATGAAAATCACTTCCAATAGGTAATTAGGTACCCACGAAACCTCTTGACCTGCGAATATTTGCTGCTTGTATATTTTATGAAAATTAGGGTGAAAATGAAATAAGTAAGAAATAGTCTGTCGTCTGTGAAACTACTTATTTATTAGTTTTTCTGGTACTTTATGTACTCACGAAGTAATTTAGCACCCTAAAGCAAAAGGCGCTTTTTATAAACAAAATACAAGTCACGATTTTGAAAAAAAATTGTCGATTACGGTAATTATAGCTTCACAACACTAGAAAGGAAATGACACAGTGTGTGATATGCGGAAATGTATTTAATGAAACGCGAGGGGTGACCGCGTGCTGTGGGTCCGACCAAAGTAACACACACACGATGTCGTGTCATTGTGTGGGTTCAATATCGCACAAATCATTGTTTGTGTGTGTGTGTGTGCGTTGGGTCCGACCAGAAGGACGCACACAGATATGGTGTCATTGTTGGGAGTTGGGACCCACTCAGCTGACGCACACGCGGGAAGAATGCGTGTTGTTTGGATGCGGGGGCAGTAGTGCGGTAAACCGAAATTATTAACGGATGACAAAAGGATATAAATTAATGATGTCATTAAATTATTTGATTTTGTTGAAAATGTAGTTTGCTTTAATGTACATTACAAATTGGACTATAATTCTGACATTATATTATGATCACTACCTCCTAGAAATAATACGTTTGAATAAGGCCAAATTGTACACACAATATCAAAATTGACGAGCTAAAACTGGTAAAAATAACACATTAAATATAAATAAAAAGAGTCACATTTTTGGCAAAGAAACAATGGAAACTGTTGGAAATAATTCTATGATGGAAATACAATAAATTTCATAGTTAATCAACACTATCAACAGCCAATTTTGTCTCAAATTTCGTTTAAACTCCACGGGGCAGCGCAATTGATTTTCGATAACCGACAACTATTGTTACATATCCGACAATGGGCTCCCGGCTTATTAGCGAATATAGTTACGTTTAGCTAAATAGCTCCGGGTCAAACCAATAATTCAGACGCCCCGGGAGACGATATTCAAACTATTTCGATAGACTCTATTAACGTTGCGATTTCCCCCTACAGTCACACTGGTAATTTAAGACTGGTAATTTGGTACGTGAGGTTGTACGGCCGATTCACTGTTATGTTATTAAGGCTTATTAAAGCAGCGGGGCTTGTGATCACTGTTCGATTATGGTGCGCAAAGTACGTTGCTTGGCGTATTTGCGTTTGCGTTAGCTTTGAAATTGGAACGCGGTTTGAAATTGTTCGATTTGATTAATTGGTTGGTGAGCGTCGTTGTAAGAATATGATTATGTTTGAGGTATTCACGGGGATGCGATTATGATTAAAAGTGGGTTCGCTGTGGGTAAGCAAATTATTGCACTACTAACTACTAGTGCAATAATTTGCTTTGTTGGCTTGCTAACTGAAAGTATTAGAGCTATATGTCATATGTCTATAAAAATTACTATTAATAGGCCAGGCGCGTTGTTTTATTCACTTCTATTAATGGTACAATAATTTTTAGATCTAGACAGTTTTGTGTATTCAAATAAGTAAAAAAAAAAAGAAATACATATAATTTAAACTTTTATCGTCATCTCGTCGTCGTCCACTTGTCAAGTTAAATAAGACAATTTTAATGTACCTTAATGGAATGAGGTTACATAGTTTTATCACAGAGTTCTCAAACATTGGTAGTATAATAAGAAGAAAACAACCTAAAGTCTAAAATAAATATCCAAAATTATAAAAAATAAATAAACAAAAATCAGTTCACCTTATTTTGTTAGTGTACAACCCACAGAAATTATTTGCAGTAGGTATGTAATAAACGGGCTCCGTGGGAATCATAAACAAATTAAATGAATCTAGCAACCCCATTATTGAATGCGCAATAATGACCCGTTTCGCCTTTAATAAAAAATATAATAAATAAAAATGCGCTATAAACGGTGGACTGCAACAAAATATTATACTGTAATAAATTACGGTACACCCCGAATTTAGCGCTTATGCGCACACGCTTAACTCTGTACAACCCTACGCTTAGGCACGACATTGAGTTTCATTATAACTGCGCACAACCCTACGGTTAAACTTGACATTCAATTTCATTGTCAGACAAAAATGTTCGCACCGGCGGTACTTATTATTTATTATGACCCCGCATGTGTCACTGCTAAAAAACATACAAAGAGATGGTCGAGATTATTACATCTTTCCAAGTTTAATTGTACACAATGGTTAAACAACAAAAGCTGGGTTCTACATTTGTAACAGACGTGCGCTATGAATGCGAGTCTGCAAGGACAATAAGTGCATTTGCTGTGGCATTGATTTTGAAAGAGTGCTCGATGAAAATTTAAATGATAAAAGTTGATAACGCATGGAAGGCATGCTTGCCGGTTTCTATGAATAAATGAAGATATATTAATCTAGTTGGGGTTAAATTGTTATTAAGACTATGATAAATGGTTTTTGTTAATGGAGCTTAGATTAAGGAGCGGTCTGCGTTACCACGGTTAAAAGTTACGTCGGTTAACCCGTGGCATGGAGTGAGAATTAATCTCAATTATTAACATGTTAGTTTCGATCGCACCAAGTTTGGTCCCGCCCGACGAAACCTTGAGTATTGTGAGGTGCACCTGAATTTAATTGAGCTGTTTACGCAACTTGGGCTCATTTAAACTGTATCAAGTAACAATGAACAAAGAAAGAAAAACCTTTATCTCATTAATTACATTTTAATTAATATGAACAGTTGAATTGACAAAATAAAGGTATAAAATCAAACAATAAATATTTAATTTAATGTAACTTGCAAATAATTAAATATTTGTGACAAAATGGTTTATTTCGCTATTATTAATTCGTGGTTTTTAAAATAAAATTATCTTGGCCATAAAAATATTGATAATTAAATACACTACTATCGTTTTATGTCCTGTATTTTATCACTCGGAAAGTTGCCCGGATTGGTTGATAGATTTTCAACTTTTCCTGATTAATTTTTCCTAAAAAAGTGACATTTTTCTATTAAATTCCATAAATTTCAAAGCTGACAGAAGTTAATATATTATAAACTCAGTCGCTTTAGGTACCATAGCAAGGCATGTCGCCCTCATACTCATGAATCTATTTTACTGTTCTGATTAAACAGGATCAGCCAGCGCTGCCCAGCGTCGGTGTTTCCTTCGATTTTATATGATAAACAAACATCAGCGAGGTAAACACGCTCGTAAATTTTACTACAGTATTCGCGATCCCGGAAATTCTACATCAAATCAAAATTTCCTTACTTTCGCCGAGTTACGTTTGACTCGTGTTCCGTTTTTGTGGTTTTATTTGTAACAAAAATATGCTTTTCGTGTATGTTATTTCCGTTCTTAAAAATGTACAGCAAATAAGCTTATGAATAAGTCAAATAACAGTGATATCATTTTCTAACTCTGTAGTTGGCGTAGTTTGATATTTTGAAGAGCGCTTTGCTGTTCGGAAATCATAGCTAGAGTTATGATGCCTCTTATGAGTTATATCTTTTACAGTACATATAGTGCTACTTTACTGCACTAGTGCGCCCATTATGTAACTATGTCAAAAATTAAAAGGCCTATATGTACTGTAAAACGTTGAACGACACATGTACGAATAGGTAATTCACAACTCCCTTCGGTAGTGTTTTAGTTTATCGCCACTCGTTGCGAAATTCCTATTTTTCGCACTCGTATCGTAATGTACTATTAATATTTTTTTTGCTTAATTAATGGTACCAAAACCACGACACACTGACATATAAATGTCATAAATTTTAAAACTTTACTGCAGAGAAAAGGAAAGTTCTGCAAATGATTTAATTGTGAGAAATCACGATACATGCAATAAAATCTGCGGAACTATACGGTATTATAATGTAACAAATAGATAATACATCATAAGAATACCATACATATCCATAACCAAACCCAATGACATGAAAGTTACTAGCACATCAGAAATATATGGGCTGTTACCAAATTTTATTGGCAAACAGTATGTTAGATATTGCCGAAACACGACACGAATTTATTCATTGACTATGTGCCACCAATCGCTCGAAATAAAACATGGTCATGGATTTAAAACACATAAGGTTTTTAGTATAGTGGTGAATAAGATTCTCGAACCCATTAAATTTTAAGACATAAATACAACTAAAAGGGTTTCTTACGACTGTCATAACAAATGGAATACCCTCTACGTTTCCCTAGATATACGACCCACTATTGGGCCTTTTTAGCTTAATAAAACTTATCGTAACGGAAATACACTTGCCATAAAAAGCCGAACTAGACGGATAAGTCCCTGCCTCCATCCGAACTTCGTAAAAGCAAATAAACTTCATTACGCATACAGAGGGACCCTAAAAAAGAGTGCAGCAAAAGTAAGCGCATCGAATGAAATTTCGATAATAAAATTACCATAATCGATACATCGACGGAGTCATCGAAGCACCCTAATAGTAGTTCAAAACCGTAACGATCTATATCAAGTTTATTGGCATCGTTCCACACAAGTTTACATATGCACTTAGTGCGCACGGAATTGAAATTAAGCATTATTTCATGCAAACTGCAGTGTATTACGATAATTATTATCGATACAATCTATGCGTTTCCGAGTCGATGGTCGGAATTGTTCCGTTTGTTTGCTTAGTTACGAGCGTGAAGCAGTTGGTGGAACCAGTATTCGTAGCACGCGATAATTAGTGAACGTAGGACGTACTTACAGATACATAGTTAAATTTTAACCATTGTGAGTCATACACTTTTAGTACTTGAGAATATTAGTGACTAGCGCATATGGTATACCCTTTTTCATGGCCGAGTGTTCACGCTGCTGCGGGGCGTACGTACACTGATGTCACCAACAGTTAATAAGGGCGAGTTGCACGGGTTGCACGGGTCACTTCTGATGGACTGGACGCAGCTGCCATCCTATCCTCCTAAGACTCAGATGCATTAGTTTTGTTCTTGAATTTGCAACCCTTAGTTGCTCAACAAAAGTTCAATATAGGTTGTGGAATATGTACAAAAATTTGTACGCGGGGTCTTAGGAGCTTTAAATCTGTTAAACTTTGTTAAAATGTTATCCAATATAACTTTATGATTTTTTTTTAAATAATTAATTTGTTTAATTGTTAAATGGTATACCTATATATAATAGTTTAGTTATACTTTATATCAACCTAAAGAACCCAGAGAATTTGCTCCAGATAACACAAATATTCTGCAATGGGCGTAATAGTAGCAGTTCTATTGTCTGTTGTGTAAGTTGTGACTAGTTTTCGCACGAAACTTTTTTACTCGCGCGTGGTTCCCATTACGGTATAAATCGTTACACGAGGCAGGGAAGTACATATACTTAAGTAAGTTTTATAGAGCGAATTACATAAACTGTTTGTTAAGTCAGGGAAATACCTAAATATTTATATATTTTTTTCAAATCAAGACGATTAATTTATGAGATCACCAAAAAGGAAATAAAATATAGGCTATTTCAAAAATAACGTTACTTTCCTAGATATATTTTCATTGAATTATTTACAATTAGGTACACTCAGCTGCAAAAGTACCTACCCACTTTATGAATGACTTTTGCAGCTTGCCCTACTTTGTGACTAAAAACTTAGAATGCTCTAAAAACCATGACTATGCATTATGACATGGGTCGTATTTTATTTAAGTCATTGTAACCTAATTTCGTGCCCTGCATATACATCTATTCTTCACTTTAGGGCACATGCCCGGTCAAGGAATTTGATTTATGTACTATTATCATCATATGATTGTCACTGTGACAAGTGTATGAAATAGTACATAAATCAAAATTGTCTTTATTTCACTTTACTGTATAAAACCTTATGTAGCAATTGTCATCATATGCCCCTTTTCGTATTCAGGCACGTCACAACATATGCGACTGCTTCCGATCCGAGACATCAATTTCAAAAACAGTCTCGTCCAGTCGAATGGTTCATATCTGCGATAGCCTGTCTCGTTCCAATCGCTTACTGAGCCCAATTCTTTCAATCCAGTACAAAGTGCGCTCTTTGATAAGGTGTAGTTACAATTGATTTCTAAATCAGCTTAACTGGTTCACCCGAGAGTTTGAATGCGGGGCATGAGCAATTCCAATGCACAGCCTGCTAGTGCTAGGATGTCGGTCTCGCACCGTTGGGCCGGAATTAACCCGTCTCCACAAAGCACTGTATACAGCATTATTGAGTGTAGTAATTTTGATAAGTCATTAAGGAGATTAGACAATAAATAATTATTTATTGGCACAGACAATCGAAATTTAAAGAAAAATCAAGCCCTTGAAAACTTACTTATACCCCATTTTGCTACAGGTGAGATCTAAATGTACTATCATTTAGATTACATTTTCATCCTCATTTAAAAAGACAACTTATCAAGGGTACTTATTAATAATAACGAATCGCACTGCATCATCGCATCGCTACGCATCGTATTGTTCTTTTGGTGGTGGTTTGTTATATTTATTTGCGTATTTATTTTTGCGGTGGGAGGGAGGCAACATTAATTGCATGTAACAAATACGCAAGTAAGTATAACGGGTTAGCACTGATTGACTGGCACGTTATCTTTTCGCGGATTGGCAAAGTAATATTTTAGTATTAATTAAATAATAACGCATTAAGAGTCGCCGCCAAAAAGCAGCCTCTATACACCGAAATAGCCTCTATATTCATAATCGAAATTAAGCTCTCATTTTAAAATTGTTCAAAAGTTACAAAACCCAAAAAAATATTATCGTAGAAGTAATAATTTTTCAGTCTACTATTAGAATACGAGGATTTTCACGATTATTATTTTCACTTCTGCTCAAGCAAAAAAAAGCCCTAAGAATAGTCGAAGGATGCCGTACTATACCTGAATCGCACCGTAATATATTTATAAAGAACAAAATTTTGACTGTAATTTCTATGTACCTATACAGGATATGTGTTTATGTGTTCACCAACAAAGACTTGTACGCGGAACAGGGTGCGACCATTAACCATTACACACTGCGAATTAGAAATAGGTTCCTCTTAAATAAAGCACATTATGTAAATTTTGATAAAAGCTTAAATAATACTGCCATAAGAGTATACAATTTATTGACTAACGAAATTAAAAGTATAGTAGATTTGAAAACTTTTGACAAAGCAGTTAAAGAATATTTCTTGAGCCGTCCTTTTTATTCCATAAATGAATACTATGATAAGTTTTTTGACCAATGTACCTGACATCTCTTTTATTACTAATCTAACGCATTTTGCTCTTCTATAATAATTTGATATTTGATTTGACATTATTGTTGTTTTTATTTTATTTTACATAGTTTTTATTATTTGTGATTCTTGTATTAATGTTTTATTCTTTAAACTTACCTGTCTAATTTTAAGATGTGTGTGTGTATTATTATTTCTAATATGTATTGTTGTGATCTGTTTTTCTTTAAATTGTATTTGCATGCATTTTTATGTGTTTGACGCAAATAAATAAATGAAATGAAATGAAATGAAATTACTTTTGTTACTTACTAGATAAAAGTAATGCTAATTAGACGTTTAATTGGAGCCAGTTGTAATGTAGGCAATTGGCGAGATTAGAAACATCCCAGCGCCATGACGTAAACGAGGCTAGGCCAATAATGCAAATAGCTGCCAATTGAGACGAATGACCTACGCATGACAATGCTTATTTTGTTAGCTGTAATCAGGAATTACATATATAGTGGGTACAGCCAAGAGATCTCGAATTTTTATCCTAAGCATATCGTGGCTAATTAATGTTCTGTGTAATCTAAGTTTTTGCTAAAATAAGTGGTTTAATTTATATATGTAAGTGCTTTAGGCACGTAAGATATTAACTAGCCTTAAAATAATTTTACACTTAGAGGATATAACCAAGCGGAGTAGCCATTAACAGGCGTTCGATCCTCTATGTCGAAAATAGGCGGCCAATGGTCATACACAATGTATGGACTGACGTTTATCTGACATGGCTATTTTTACGTTACGTATACATTTAACGTGCCCCTCCCCGCAAAAATCGGCAGTTTTGTGCAGAAAATTACAGACAAGGCGTCTCCGTTTGGTTATATTATCCTCTAAAACATGATAAACAGCATCAAAATTGATTATTTTTATTCAAATTACTCTTAAAATAAATATTAACATAAATTATAGGTATACAAAAATGTATGCATTTTGCACGCATTTGGAAAATTTTAAATAAATTAATATCTAGCTGTTATTTAAAAATAAGGGACAATTTACAAGTCCAAAAATGACTATATTCACCTTATTTAACTAGCATAACTAAATCAACTATGCACCAATTGCATAATTTACCAACAATAATAACAATATACCTATGCAAAATATTATACGCTATGTCACAACAATGCTGATAATGGTCGGTGGTTTTGTGTGCCAAACGTAATCCGGGCCTGATCAACACATACACATTGTGGTCGCGTGATTACTGTGTATTGACTGTAGGTATATGTATTGTATATACAGGTTGATCTAACATTAAAGGGGCACCGGAAAGGCCAGTCTTTGTAACTATTTAGGATGATTCAACTTTGAGATACATTTGCGTTGACATAATTTTATCGTTAGGATATCTTTGTCTAAGAGTTCCATTTCTGATAAACTTGTGTGTTTATATAATAAATACGGCCCCTCGAAGGTCGCCGACCCCTCATATAGAGTTGGCACGTGAAGAAGAAAACCAAATAAGTACGATACGTACTCTACCACAGCCAAGAAATATTTAATACACATACGGTTCCTGTTTTTATCCGTAGTTATTATAAAATAAATACGTGACGCGTCACGTTCATGAATTACATCTTACAATAATTATTAAAATCCCAATAGAAATATTTAGTATCTAAATAATAAAAAATCTCTCTCGTCTAAAATCTCTTTTGTGAAATATCATCTAGTTCTTTATAATAGTGATCAAAACGAACAAATGCAACATCCATTATTCAGACTTGGCCATCCTAATATCCTATATTTACATTATTTACTCAGTCATAACTTCAAAGGCCTCGTGATACAAGGATCCTTATATACCTCATTAATCTGCCCAAAATTTCGGATATGTCAAACTACCCATCAACATCATTTAATCGTATTACCGCTCGGTACTCGACGCACACGCTCCGAGAGGCTAATTTAATGGTAAAGACGAGCCAACACAATTAACCCATATAGCAATGTTCGGAGAAGCCAATTAGTAATGTGCCCCTTATTATTACGAAGCTAAGGTTCAAACGAAGCTTTATAAAGACAATAGCGTCATAGTACATATAATACCACAAATTCAAGATAACTGACCTAATAAATTCATTGTGCCATAACTATAATTGCTACAATGTATGTGAGTTATGGGACTCTCAACGTCTGTTTGTTTCCATTGTAGTGCGTCTGGCAAGATTTTGGGCGAGGAATTGTCAAAGCATTTACGTGCACGTATGATATGCCGACGCTTTGATACATATTACTTTTGTATTAGGTAGGTATGTATGTATGTACTTTATTAATAAAATAAATAAAATAATAAAAATAACAACACGAAAAACACAGTCACAGTGTAAATACTACTAACGTACTAACTACTACTATCTACTACTAGTATCTAGGCAGGTACTTATCTAATGTATGTAGTTCCGTATTCAAAATTGTATTTGTTTACAAATACCAAATGATATACCTTTATGATGAATGATATGCCTTTTGGCATTAAGTCCGCCATTCTTTCATACATAATTGTATATCTTTGTGCAATAAACTTTAAATAAATAACTATCATTATTTTAACTCGTGTGATACTACTTGTTTTACGTTATTCCCTTCATTCCACTTTTCGAATATGAAACCTAAAAACAATAGTAACAATAATTACATAGTTTGCTAATGAAAGCATGAACTAGTACTTCTAATTTTTTTAAATCTTAAAAACGTTATAATAATAGCCTATTTATGGTAGAAACAGTAAAAGTAGTTCCGTTATATTTTAAATTATCAAATCGCTGGAAAATATTAGTTTGAATAATCGTGTCGCTCCAAATAATGAAAACAAATAACCCGATCTGTTTCTCCGGGATCGTTTGATTCAGATTAATATTCCGCATGCTAAATAACACCCAGCGCGATATTCTAAACAACTGCCAGGTCTAAAGGCAGTTTATTCTATTTCAGAGCATAATAAATTGTGGCCACGTCGCCTGTGCAACATTTCAGTATAAAGTTTCTGAACCCCGTTGACAGGTGATATTTTCGGTGAACGGCTAACTAGTCGAAAGAATAACAGTTCTGTCCATCAAAAACTAATTTTGTGGAACTAAAGAGTCAAGTTTTGGGACGGTTTCGGGTGGCTCATTAGCGTATGCAGTTATGCTATTTCAGTTCCATTATTTATGTGGAACGAGTTTATATTTCATGAAAACCTGATTTTCAAGCGCATTTATTCTTTCTTATTACATATATGCTTCTACGAGTATGTATGTATGTTCTAGCTAGTTAGATTCACCTTACACTGTCAGTAAACTTTCTAGTAGTATAAAATGGTCCTTTATAATATTTTTAATAATTTTAATAAATTGATTACAATACAAATTGTCAAACAGAATTAATGAAAACGACGCCCCAAAGCGCGTCGTTTTAATTCGAAATCAAAGTTTCACCCTCTATCATTAAACAAGCTCACGTTAGAATAAATAAAACAGCCCCCATCTGTAAATACGCGGGGATAAACACAACTTACGACCCGCAAAAAAGCTAATTTATACAAAAAGTTATGTATTCTAGGAGTGACTTTAGGTCCTGTTAGCCAGTAAAAAAAGTTTTATCTACATAAATATTTGAATATGTAGGTGTACCTACACCTCAACAAATCCTAAACTTAATTTGGCAACCCGATTACGCAATTACTTAGTTACTTGTACGAAACACGATATCCGGCGCATCCAAAGCATCTATTTTACCCACAGGTAATTACGATTTCTCATAACATGTACAAATGGATGCACCTTCCAGCAAACGCATTTACGGGCAAATAAATTCTGCCGGCCAGTGCGTTGCGCGTTGGTACGTGTTGTTACTAGTGTTGGTAGGAACCTAGTTCTTTGAGTCTGAATTTGAAGCTCAGCTCAGCGCACGAGTCGAGTCCTTTGTCGAGTCTTTTTTAAGAGCAACTTAAAAGGACTCGAGCCTCCGAATAAAGACTCCGTCAACAATTTTATAGGTTTTTCCTAAATAACAGTAAATAAATTAGGCGTTATTGTATGATTTGTCTACCTAATCCACAAATTGTATATAAAGATAATGCATTTCGAAATCGTTTGTAAAAAAAAAACAAGTTCTCTGAAAAGGACACAAGTCTACAAAATAAGACTTGGGTCTCTGGTGGTCTCTCAAGTTGGAAAGAACTTAATTATAAGTCTGAAAAACTGAGTCGAGTCTTGAAGCAGAGGACTCAAAGGACTCGAGTTCTAACCAACACTAGCTGGTACTGTCACCCGCGACACTTCATACGCCAGTAAATCACACGTCGTAAACTCTGTCTGTATTGCTCGTCACTAAAATTAAAGCTTTAACTAAAACAAGCTAGTAATACAGACAGACGATCTTTATAAATACAGTCGCGGCCTCTTAATAGTTACATGTAGATTGGCCACTTAAAGGGTTAAAAAATAAAAGACATAAGCTGCGTCTCCAGCCACCGAGCGCACGCACTCGCGCGGCAGCCTCGCAAATGCTCGGTTGGTGTGGACGTGCCTCGGGGCCGTTCGGGCGCACATTCGGCTGTCGGTAAACGCGATATGTTCAAAGGTGCCTCGGTGTGTGCTGTTCGTTCGGTGTGGACGGTGGTTTTGGCTCGCGAGCGCATGTACTTAGTTTTAAAAGTTAAGTATGTGTAGTTTTAAATTATCATGAACAGTTACGGGCAGTCGATTCGTTTAATTCAATTTTACGATGAACACAAGATCTTGTAGGATCCCAAATATCCTAAACATTTAAACAAATTTAAGCGCGTAGATTGTTGGAGGCAAGTTTCTGAAGAAATCCCGAACTTACTGACGGCTTAGAACCTCTTAGTCTTCGGAGAGACGTTGGCTCTCTTTGCATGTTCTACCGTCTGTACAATGGGGAATGTTCCGAGGAACTGTTTGATATGGTGCCATCGTCTCGTTTCTATCACCGCACCTCCCGCCAAAGGAGCAAAGCTCATCCTCACTTCTTAGACACATGGCATACCAAGAATAAGCGGGCATATCGCTCGTTTCTTCCCAGAACGTGCAGAATGTGGAATGAGTTGCCTCCTGAGGTATTTCCTTTGTGCTACGACATGGGATTCTTCAAGAAGCGGGTATTTAGGGTTCTCAATGGTCGGCAATGCTTAAGTGGCTCCTGTGATGGTACTTATATCCATGGGCGACGATGACTGCTTCCCATCAGGCGGCTCGACTGCTCGTTTGCTGACTATCACATAAAAAAATGCAATGTTCTGTTGATGAAATAAAAAAGAAAATGGATTCCTTGTTGGGTTCTTGTTGGCGTGAGAAAAGCAAACAAAAAGGACCATATTACAGGTTCTGGTAAATAATTTATTTTTTAAACAATAAGCCCTTAGGAAAATAGCTGCAGCAGAACTATCCATCCATCGTTTATGGAAATAATACAACTATCCATCGTCAATTGCCTCGGACTTCTGATAGTTCGGTCTGCCTCGCGAAGCTCGCCTCAGTGTCTCCGGGCTAAACCAAAGCCAGGCTCGCGAGCCACGCAACCGAGGCTGCCGCGCGAGCCTGTGCGCCCGGTGGAGAAGTTGTGAGCGAAAATGGCATCGCGGCGCGCGTGGCAGTGAGACTTATCTAAGTGGACGGAGCACGCGACTATGAATGAACCAGTTTTTATTATATATTTGTCTCTTGTTTTAATGAGAGAGCGAACTACCGCCAGTTATGAAGCGCGGAACTATACATTACATATATTTTTATTACCTGAACCGTGAACGCCCGCGAACCATAATGGAATATGTTCCGACGGCTATTTATTTATTAGAACTGACAGCGATTGTCCATAAATAGGACAATATTTCCGAAACAAATTTGCAAGCGACCTTCTGTATATGAGAGACACACACAAAGACAGTATTGCTTTAGTGTGCGAGTTGGAAACTTTTGATCCCCTGACATAAATCTCCATCAGAAAATAGGGAGGGACGTAACCGGCTTAAGCTTAACTGTGACTAGTGGCTCCGAACCTTACTTTAAATATATTGTAATAATGATAAAATATACTAGTTAATTTTGGCCTTTATTTATTTAGCAGTAAAAAGCGTTTCGTCATAACAACCCTGTTTATGTTGGGAATGGGAGCGCGGGCCGTGCAAATATTGGTTCATATTTCGACTGCTTTTGCTAGTTATTTAGGTAAACAGATTTGTATTATTGGCACTGGCAATCTTATTTTGCTAGGTACTTAGCTAATCTGTTGTTATTTTTTCTTTTGTCGCAAAATAATCCTTTCAATATGTTACTAATATCATAAGTTAAAACAGCTTGTTTTACTTAGTTTATTTTCTTAACAAATTAACCAACCTTTCTCTTAACTGGTTTTCTCTTAACGTCTTTTTTTAACTTGTCATACTTTTATAGTTATACTTTGTAACGATAGGTAGATACTTGTAAAAATATTCTATCATATATTTCTATAACATTACGTTGTAGGTAAAAATACCAAAGTTTGTCAAGTTATGAAATGATCAAAAAAAACTTACACACATTAGATATCCAATTGAGATGTAACACATTACTTATATGACTATAACTACTTCTACTTATACAAGTAGGTACATAGGTATAACGAATTATTAAGTATTATATTTTATTGCTAGTTACAATTACAATGTAATTGTAACTAGCAATATTACATACATTAATTTCACGATACATGCGACATACATTTTACGGAAAGGTTAGCACAAATTACTTGCTTATAATCCTTATATTTTATTAATTCACTTGAACAGCTGTTACTATTTAAATTTCCTCTCTTTGAATAGGAATTCACGAAACATTTATTTCTATTGTGCTCATCATCATGGTCATGATAATAAATACATAAGTATTTATTTATTTCATTTATTATAGTACAGACTAGTAAATTTGTAATTATACTAGGTCACCATATTTATACCCTCATTATTGCGCAGTTTTTCACCAGCTGCGTAACTGTAAAATATGCAGAATTTCTCATTGTTTGTTGAGTTATAGTTTTACATCTTTTATATTAACTATGCCAAAGAAAGGTAAAACATTTGAGCGATTCAACTGCCAAGGGCCAAGTACCGGCCTACCGACTCAAGTAACACTCAGGAAAACTACACAAATTCCGATTCAGATGACTACTTATTTAATAACATTTTCAAAGATATCCAAAGACTATTCCTGTAAATGTCCTACAAAAGTTAAAAAAGAGAAAACATACCTATCTCTAAAATGAAGCAAAATTGAACAAAGGATGCTCAAATCAAATTGTAACATTTGTAACGCGTAATGGAAAGAAGTGGTTATGAATCAAACTATCTCCAAGTGACTTACAAGCCAAATCCTAGTCTGGAATGTTTGAAAATCTTTGAGTTTTCTATTAGGATTGAATCGTATCCATAGATTTGAATTATTACTTTGAGTTTTTTAAACGTATTTTTTCATGTGTTATTCAAATGTTTAGAGGTTGACTGGGTAAAACAAAAACCTATAAAGTTGTCTTGTGTTTAAATCAGTTTCTTTTCGCATACGCCGTTTTTTAGTAAATCGAATTTACCTGATGTCGACAACACCGATATGATAGGCCTGAGAATGTATATAAAATATTTTGTTTTTAATTTAATTTCATACGATAAGATTCGTAAATAAATTCGTGGATTTTATTAAATTTATTAAATTAAAGTAGAAAAAAGTAAAAGTAAAAGTAGTTAAGCTAAAAACTGTAATAGATGTCATAATGTTAAGCTAGTTTATTCAAAAACTTCTAATTCGAAAAAACGTAAGTACCTATATCTTTATCTTTAATTATAAAAAAATTCGTCGTCGACGCGAGGATCATGAAAGCCAAAGGCGCTTTTGCCCAGCTAAAACCGGTCTGGGAATCGAACGTGCTCACACGGCGGATCAAGATTTCCCTCTTCGATTCCATTGTGAAGTCTGTTTTGCTCTTCGGCTGCGAGACTTGGAATGAGACAAAGGGACTAACGGGCAAGCTGCAAGTGTTTGTCAACAAATGCCTAAGATCCATTCTGCGCATATTCTGGCCGAATACTATCAGCAACCAGGATCTATGGAATCGATGCCACCAAGTCCCGGTCAAACAAGAAATCGCACAACGGAAGAGGGTGTGGATAGGGCACACCCTCCGAAGACCAGAGGACAACACGGCCAGGATTGCTTACAAGTGGAAGCCGCACGGGAGCAGGCGACAGGGACGGCCGGCGCACACGTGGCAGCGCACTGTCGAGTCTGAGCTGCGGGCAGCAGGACTGAGTTGGAGGGACGCGGAGCGCGAGGCGCAGGACAGGAGCGGATGGCGACGTCTCACGAAGGCCCTTTGTACCAATGGGGTACCATTAATAGGACGACAACATAAAAATAATTCTCGTTGACTTGCATGACATTTAAATGTATATCTGGTCTTCCGCGACTCAGGCCTAACTAGGCCTAGGGGGCCAAGGGGAGTAGGTTTGCGGGGACTCCTGGAAACACTGTAGTAATCTAGTTATGCACCAACTCTTTGAAACAACTGCTGTTCTTTTTTTGCAATAAAAATGTTCTTTATATTTATACATGTTTTTAATGTTATCGAATTATTATCTCTCTCAGAGTATTAAATCTCGTTAAACCTGTCATAAGTATTAACGCCCGATATTATGCATTTACCAAATGCTTTGCCCGATATTATTGCAGTTTCACGTTAAAATAGTATAGACATGACATTGACATTTTTTATACTCGTTGGCTTTTTTAAACTTCTGTAATATTAGGTAGATGGTCACAGGATAGCTATTCGTATCTGATTTTGAATACAATAACGTAGTTCAAGCACTAATTACACTTTATTTCAAATCAATGTTCTCGCCATATAATGCACTGCACCCGTATATACACAGAACTAGTCTTTGATCTGAGCTCCTTGAGGTTACAGACTCACTCTCCTATTAATTTTAATGTGTAGAAATTAATTTTATTTAGTGGGTCGAAAACGACCCCATGGGCATACATGGGTTAAAACGAGGTGGATAAATCTTCAGATACGAGGTCGCAATATGTAGACATATCAAACGTATTATTATTATTATTATAGCCTTTGCTTCCATACTCTTTCTTAATGTTTGTTTTTTGTATTTTTTGAGCAAGTTGTTTTATTTGTCTTTATGGGTCCCTCTCTGGGTGCAGGCCTCCTCCAGTTTTTTCCAACTTTCTCTATCCTCTCCTGTCTCCATCCAGTGTTTTCCGGCTATTTCGGTAATGTCTTCAGACCAGCGTTTCTTCGGCCTGCCTGTGGGGCGTTTTCCGTGTGGTCCTAATATCAAACGTATAAAATACTGCATTATTTTCCTTTCATGACGAAAATGGCTACCTAACTTAATAATATGAAGTTAACTAACTTACGGCGCGATTCGGGAAATGAATTAGAGATTCACTAGATATGAAATATTAAAGATATGTGACGTCCCACGGGTAATGGTACCTTATGGCGGTTGGCGCTTACGCTATTTATAACGCCGCTCCAATTAATATTGGATGGCGCTTACGTCGCATTGCGCCGCAATAATTTACGATACCATGCGACGTAAGTGCCAGCCGCCATAAGGTACATATCTTTACTATTTCATATCTAGTGAATCTCTAATTCATTTCCCGAATCGCGCCCTTAAACGTTTGTCTTGAAGATTAGATAGCGTAACTTTAACAAAAATATTAATCCCAATTATGAGCAAGGTATATCCGCACAAATCGTTCCTCATATCATCTGCTCCCCTTGCGGTGAACCTAATGGTATCATTTAGACCTATTTCGCTCCTCAATGGGCCCGAGGCTGGTCGTCAGTGACGTAATGCCCGTTTTTTTATTCGCAGTTCGACATTTATCGATGTCTTTGAACATCGGACACAACTGTTCGTTCCAATAATCGTAATAAAGACGTATGTGTAGTTAAAATTGTAAGCATATACGGCATTTTATTAAGTTTACTGGGCAGGTTGCATTGTTCAATGCCGTAAAATGTTTTTCGTGTTTTCATTGATGATGTTTTATGGTCCACCGTGTTACTGTGCGCTTGGGGATTTTGTAAGTTTTATTAACGTGTCACTGATCTAGAACGTTAACTACCCACGTTTTATTCATAATATTGTTGAGCCTTCAATCTGGCCAATCACAGGTACGCATAATATTGCGTACGGGCTCAGAAGTAATTACCATAACATAATTTACAATCAGAATGGAATGTAATGGAATTAAGTATTTTTGTATTTCTTGTGGCTCTAAAAATACCCAACATGTTTGAAAAGTCAATATAATTTTGTCGCTATATTATATTACTTACTACATGTATTTCGAAGCATTTTGAATTATTATTATTAAATTACTAGTTCACGGTGATACATGGAAATAATACCGCTATTTAGTAAATGGGATTCGCATAACAATGCAACTAAATTATTTAACGCGAATGAAAGTGAAGTGATCGTAATGGCCTATAAAATACTGACAATAAATCGTGTATTTACGATAATTCGATAGACTCGTTATTTAAGCTCGCTCCACTGAGCCCAGAACCAAGTACTAATTTTAATTAATATAATATGTAAATTGGCGAGTGCCGTTATATTACTCCATAATTATGGAAGTAACAAAAGGGAGGCCGGCCGACCGCGTAATCCCTTACACCGGGCGATATGGATATAGGTGGCTGGCAAAGAACAGATTATTGTTGACTAGATCGTAATGAAAACTTCAGCTGCTTTTATAAAACCAACGAAACGGTCCAATGTTTTGACCTGTTTGTATGATGATTATCAATACATATAACGACATTAATGATGTCACAAGCTACATAAATACAATGTCAATGGGGTTGGCCTGTCGAAATAATTAGCAGATGGCGCCTGCATAGCTTGCCCTGTCAATCCCTAGAATTGTGTCAATTTTTTTTTTAATGCCCTGGATGCCAGCCTTTTCAGCCGAATCTCATAGAAAAAGGGGCAAGCTATGATGGCGCCATCTCTGCAAACCTTTGACAGTTGCCAACCCCATTATTTATCACATGTCTGTATTTTATGATTTTTATGACAGGTTGTGTCAGTACTGCTGTGACACCAAACACAAACATATTAGAGTAAAATCCATCACGAAATGTCACTAAATTGTACCCAGAAAATCGTTTCCTTGCTGAAATTTGGCAGTTTTGTTAGCGTCTAGTAGCTGCAATCTCTTTACTTGCTCGTAGTATTTTACGATGGCGCTTTTGTCATCCAACAGCTAAGCCTCTCAATTGACCCACATTTTATTAACCGTCATAAAATGTAGCAATTAAAAACAAATTGCATTTTTACAATTAAAGCTGGAGTCGGTTTTATTAGGGTAGTTGTTTAAATTGCTTGTAAGTTTCTGATTTTCGGGGACTCGAGTTTTAAGATATTTACCTATAGTATTTTAATTTAATTTCCAACCCATTTTGTACTTTGTCACAGTGACAATAGTATGAGGTTTCTAGCGACTTTCATATTGATTGTCACTGTGACAAGGTAATAAATGGATCGTAAATTAAACTATTTGACTGTACAAGGATTTGCTAAATGAATTCCTACTGTTTGTAAACTCTAATAACTAAGTTTATGAGTATATTTCTGTCTTTTATTCGCGTTCTTAGTGGTGCTTTTGAATAAAAAAAGCTTATTGATAACATGAATTATCCACTCTGATACTAATAAGAATAATCTGTGCCCCGTTACATATCGCAGCGGCAAAATGTAGGCTCATTTGAGTGAAAATTAAATTATAACCGACGCAGCAATTACATTTTCAATTGTTTACCACGAAATTTGTAAAATACCAAGGGAATCTCTGTGGTGAAATTTTATTGTAAAATGTTTACACATTTTGAAGGTTCGTCGACGCAATCGTAAATAAAACGGCTTTTATTCCAAAACAATGGCAGCTTGAGGCACTGAGGGGCTAGACGTCAGCAAGCAAAACGAATCTCAGGGTGAGTTCGCCAAAATCGCATTTAAATTTCGCGATCACAATTCGAGATAAGCAAAATCATGACTTAGGCTGAAAGGGTTAAGAATCCTGCGTGTTGCCGCATAATTCCGCTATAGGGAGTCTACGTAAGTCACATAAAGGGGGGCCCGAGTTGCGATTCGGGATTTATTTTGGTCATGTTGCGATATCGCCGACTTTGTTAGTTGTTGTGATCTCCGGCGATATGTCAAATTTTGATGTTTGAGATATATTTAGCTTGTAATAAGAAATTCAAAATGTGCACGTCAAAAATTGAAAATTGCGTTCCGACGTGGAGACACCATTTGATTGACAATAGATCTTCACTTTGTATAATAAATCTATGGTGACAATACCGCCATGTTACATTTAGCGACATCGCGATCAGAAATAAGAACCCGTTAAATAGATCCTTGAAATCTTGTTAAGATTATCGTGCCAGCTTCCGTTTCCGCAAAGAATCTGGGTCAAAAACGTTTAAGTAAATGTGATTGCAATTTATGTAATGAATTGTATAGCTCTTTAAAACTAATTTAATTACATTATTTATAATGTACTATAGAGCTAGCAGATAAGGATACCAAAGATAGATATAACTCCGTAATAGATGGATACAGTTTAAGGAAAAAACGTGCCTCGAAAATCACGAAAATTTGATTCACGATCAGATGGCGCCACTAGCTTTGGCTTACTCTCGTATAGAGGGCGTTGACTGTTTCGTTTGTGATTTATAATTTTAACGCATACCAGTGAAAGAACATGGGTCAAAATCATATAAAAATAATTAATGCAAATATTAAAATCATTTATCTATATTTAAATACATTTTAACGTATTTTTATAAATCTTCATTTTTAGTTTTAAAGTATGTCGATAGATGGCAGTGAATTTACAGTGGTTACAAAATTTACTATGACAGTACCGCTCTATCTTATTATATCCTCATTGAGGATACTAAATCACACATTGTAATAAAAATGTCCTCATGACTGTACACTTTTATTTTATTATTGTCAAGCCGCCTTAATAATGTCGTAACAGTAATAGGCATCTGCAGCAGTACATGTTTGATTTCTTCTTAAATAAAAATTACTAACGTACGCGACTTACCTATATAGGTAACCTAAAAATATTAAAAAACAAACCGTCTAACGGGTGCCTAATCATAACTTTATGTAGGTATGTATACCCGACTATACTCGATTGCAAGGGAGTTTTAAAAGGGTTGGAAGAGGGAAAATGAAATGATCAGAGATAAACAACGGTCGGATCTGCGGGTGCAGTGAGCAATGTAATTTTATATCTATTTTTGATCTTTATTTCTTTCCCATAAGGTTCTAAAGTGAAAAATATTTATGTATCTGACTGTACAGGCAGGCGGTTAATTTGCAATTGTAAGTAAGTAAGTAAGTAAATATTCTTTATTGCACCAAAATTATACATTTTACATACATGTAAAACTACAAAGAAATATTTAAAGAAAAAATAGAACCAGGTAACAACAGGCGGTCTTATCGCTAAAAAGCGATCTCTTCCAGACAACCTTCAAATAATAATTGTATCATTATCTTCGGCGGTAAATTAAACGAGTTTTATGCCTCGGAGGCGGCGACTCTGATTTATGTACGGCTTAAAGCCTGTAGACTTATTGGCAGTGGGCAAACCTCTGAACTTGAATGAATCAGTTATTTCAATATACATATATAATATATATATATCTGTAATGATACTGGCAAGATAACGTGGGATCTTCTTCTACTTAGCGTTATCCCGGCCCTTGCCAGGGTCCGCTTTTCTACTTGCCTTTCTCCACTTTGCGCGATCCTGGGCGTCCTCTCGTGTGAGCCAGTTTACGCTCATCTGTTTTCACGACATCGAGCCATCGCTTTTTTGGTCTGCCCTGGGGTCGGGGCCGTCGCATGATAACGTGGGATATTAATTTTATTAAGCGACATAATAACAGATCATTTAATGAGTTAAATGGAGACAACAGCAAAAAAGGGACGGTAATTCATTGCAGTTACAGTTTGCATCCGCTTGATGACGAAAATTATACAACTTTGACTTTTACAATATTATTCGATTGTACAATAATGTATTGCAGTTTGTCTGTTAACTGTTACAGTATTCATTACATTGATCTGTGTAAGAGCTTGAGAAAGCTTGCTCTCACCTACATACGTATAAAACTTCGTGAAAAAATTTACATGTTGTAGTAGGTATAGGTAGGCTATATAATAGTTGATGCACCATTTAAAATTATAAAAATAACTCTAACTGCTACGTTTCCATGAATTTGACTAAAGCAGCTAAACAAACAGACTATCCCGAATAAGCAGTGTGTTAGAATAATTGTCTCAAAACCCCACTATTAAGCTCCAAAATAGGAATTCCTGTAATAATGGGAACCTCACCACGTAATAGGCGCTATACTCGAATCCAAAGTCAATGAACTTTGATAACTTACTAGTAATTGTTTGGAAATACAAATATACATATGTATAATACTTGGACAGTATTTTTTATATATATTTTATAAAGAACATATATTTATTGTATTCTTTAACCTTTTAACGCAGGAGTTCGGCGAACACAGATATGCATATCTAAAATAATGAAAATGAAATGTTGCTTCTTTTTAAACATTCATTAGGAAATATCAATTATGCTTCATAATATGCTATCACAACTTAATCGAATTTAAACTGTCGTTAGTTATACTAACTACCCCTAGGCTCTCCGTTCGTTGTGTTTTTGGCTATCTCAACTTCTTTACAATTGCAGCAAATATTTTAGGAAACTGTGTATTTATAATACATATTAATTTAATACTTACTCTTTAATACGCAGCCAAAAAATCCGAATAATTCCGAGCCATAAAAAAACATGAAAGTCGTGTTTTCATTAGCGGTAGTAATTAACTGACGTTTGCGGGTGCATATTAAAGCCTGATTTGATAAATCGGAGGCGTTTATAAATGTTAGTTATAAAACCATTTTGGTTTCAATGATTGTTGAATATCACAGGAAAATACTTGATAAGTAAGTTTCATAACACTTAGGTAATTTAAGAGCGATGAGAATAGCCAAGTGACTATTGTTCGCAGTAAACTCCCAACGAAGCTCAAATAATGTATAAAGATAAGGAGAAAGAAAGATTAATTATTAAAGTAGGCATATTACAATGCGCTCATGAACGTCAAATAAAGCTACGCTGGCTCTAGCCCTACACCTCTGCCCCGAGAAGATTTAAATATTTTTAGATTAGATTTAAATATAAGTAAATAATAGTTCGTTGCATATTACCTATCTTCCCGATTTATTTTTACTTTAATATTGACGTTTGTCGATATACGATTGTCAATTTGTCATCTTAACTACGGTCCCAGAACAAGTTTTATTGTCCTTTTTATAATTTTCAAATTTAGTTTCAGGTTAAAAGAGGTTATGAGGCCCAAATGACCCCACAACCTCGTATTGTATATCCCAACTCGCAAGCTGACGGAAGGAGTTGCCAAATCAGTCGCGCATTAAGGTACTTGCTGCCGCTTGGCGACCAGCCATCTGGAAGGTAATAGCTCAATCTAGGTGGAATTGGGTCTAACAAAACGTTATTACACCACTCTGGTTTAACGGTTTTAGTGTTGATTCAGTTATGTGAAATTCGTAGGTACGCTTTGTATGCGATGGATATGTATATGTATTAATTAACTGTATTAAGTTGTTAACTAGAAAATATAGCATGAAATACTGAGGTAAGATTTCAAATGTGTGTGGCAGGTTTCAATTGACCAGATTTCAAACATTACATTTATATATCGGTATATTTGTTCATGTGTATGTCCACGTAATAGAAAAATCAACCTCCTAACTGCCGCTTTTAGTCAAAAGTTTCTTATACAAATACGTAAAAATGGTGTTATTAAAACCAATCTAGTTTGAATTTTATTCAAGTTAAGATATATTCATATAGTAGGTATAATTGAGGAAAATAACGAAAACAGTCTTAGGTAAGGTAAAAGTAATAATTGTGTAGAGTTAGACCAAAAAAAGTCTACAGATATTTTGACAGCACACGCAGTGCCAGTGTTATATACGTCATAATTTCATAGAAGTTTGACGTTTAAAATAACACCTGAACTGCGTGTTCTGTCAAAATCTATCCAGACTTTTCTTGGTCTAACTAACACAAAATTTGGTACAGTTATAGGTAATTTGTTATCGCATTGTCAAAGAAACGTTTCTATTAATTTGTCATTCACATTAAACTTGATTTATTTGAAACCCGGCGCCTACTGACCTCCGTCAGGCTAGACACCGGTTGTTTACGGTCGACGTTTTTCCTTTTTAAAATTACGTCATTTTTTGCCGGTAAAATCCCGGCTGAATGGCGTTATTATAGCCCGCCCGTCCCGGCTCCGTACTCATAGTACGTCAAGGAGGACTAGAATCGGCCATTGTTTTCATACATTCCACCATTTTATTCATTTAGCGAAAATCTATTTATTTGCAGCTTCGATTGTTCTTTGATCGAAATGAAATCGCCTTTTCTGTTATGAGATTAAATGCTCGACTTATTCTGGTTTCACTCGTACTTGTATGGACATTTTAATGAATATGGTTTTCTCACGCCTACGTGTCACCGGTGGTATTTCCGATTGTTGTGTGTTTTGAAATGTCACCGACGCAATGGAAAATGTGGCAGTCTATTTTCCTGGGTACTCCTTTTGATCTCATTTAAACACTGTATACGATGAAACCCGGCCATGCATGTTGTGGTAAATCTTTTAAATGAATGTAGCTTTTTAAGCAGCACTTTTCCCTTAATAATTTGTGGTTATGCAATTACATATTAAAATTAGAAACACAATGTAGTTAGGTTGTCTGTGACTTGGAGCGTTATATATTCCACAGTACCTATATTTTTTTGTCCGCGGTCTTTTGACAGTCTTTACCAAATTTTCCAGTATTTTTTTAAAATTATATTTAATTATATAAACCAAATTATACCTTATTACATTCTCTTTTCACAATGCCTAACATTTTTCTGATCGTGTTCAGATCAGATTCAGATAGTTCTGAGGTGTTTTGACTGGTGAATTTGACTTTTTGACAAAAAAGTTCCTCCCATATAAAAACAACTCTGTGCAAGAAAGCTCTGCTCTGGAGTAGAAAGCTGTCCTGACTACCTCAAGTAGAAAAGAGTTTCAAAATGTATGTTTTTGGTAAGATGGCATTCTAATGAGTATAATACAGCTTATGAAAATATAAATACAGTTGTGGTATTGTAGTACGAAGCGAGTGAAGATTATCAAAAAACGTTGGACAAAAAATTAAAGTATGATGGAATATATTCGGCGAAAACTCACAGAAGCCCATACATTGTAATATATTTGTATTTTTATTATAAATAACAATAATTACAGATTATTAAAATAAAAGAACTGCTTGAATATGTGCATTCGGTAAAAATATATATCAGATCCCAATGGCCGGGTTTCATTTCAAGTTAAACCAAAGAAATTTTATTATGACCTATCATAATGGTACTCCCATAACAGAACATCTTGTACAGTGCGCTGCGAAATTGCATGGAGAAATTATGAATGAATTCATTGATAAAGTTGCCATGCACTTTTGCGGCTGATGGTGATGGTCAAAAGATGTAAGCCATAGGCCATGTCAAAGAATTAAACATACATACTTACCTACGCTCGAAAAACTTAACCCTCTTTTTGCAGTTGAGTAAAAGCTGAATTAGATAGATACTTATTTTATCTTATTCTTACAACGAACAAATGTAAAAAAATACTGTACCTGTATCAAAATAAACGTAATAGTGTGTCTCTTTTACCCAGTCATTACAAATCAGTAGTAGAGCTAAGCAGATATGTAGTAGATTCAAATGTAACAACCGATTGTAAGAAAAAAATTGAAATAATTTAACGTTCGTAATATTAATTATTCTTTACGATCCAATCTAGTCTTTACGATCACTGTTTAGAAGTATTGAGTTAAACATAAAATGCGTTTTAAATAAGAAATCAAAAAATGACAAAAATAATAATTTGAGACAAGACAGCTGATTTTACTAACACATGAAACTGGGTCGAGCGATGACAATGACATGTTAAAAAAATACCTAGAAAACTTTCAAAGGTAAATAACCTTTGAATTAGTTGTTCATTCACATTTTTTTAAACATTTCCAACCTAATATCACTAACATTCCGTAACAGACGTACAAGTGAAATATTTCATAAACATGCTCTTTGCTTACATATTTTCATCACGGGAGGTCCTCGAGAGACAAAGCTCTATGAATATTTTGAGGTACACGAATTTGGTATAACGGGAAAACATATTTCACGTTTTCCTCCTTCCCCGTGTACGAGTATCATTATTTTAGTAAGCCCGCCCGATAGGAGACCTGCTCAATCCGAGCCCACCTATTTTTTGCAAGGATCCGTATTCCATACAGATTTTTTGTAAGGCGTACCTACTTTTTAGTCTTTAGAAGCCTAACCTCGTAACTCAGGTTGCCCATAATTGTGGAGAATATATTGTATCGTCATATTTTGTACTAAGCCGTGAACTGTGGTCGTAAAGAGATATTTTCCCAGCAGTGGGACGCATAAGGCTGCAGAAAATATTACTAGATATTTCGATAAAATTTCTACCTTTTACAATTACGACCAGGTCAGTTATAAGTAGTTCAGGCTTAATAGAAAACAATTTTTGAAAAGTATAAAATCATCGTGCTAAATTACGGACATTTTTTCAACAATATGCAGTTTAGTTTATTTTGTAGCACCACTAGCACTTTACTCAAAGTTGTTAAAAAACTCATCAAGTCGTCAATAACATTACAACGTGTAAATTTAAAAATTACGACGTTGCTTAATGAATGTATCAAAACAACGCCATCTTTCAGAAAAAACCGCACCAAGGATCGCTAATACGTGATGCGTATTTTTCTTCTCTAAAATATTTTTCTTCTATTTATATATCTAAAGATTTAGCAATTCAAGATAATAAATCAAGTGATACACTTTATTCTTGTCAATTAGCTGTTGAAAAAAAAAGAAGATTAAAATGCTCTACGTCTATTATGTAAGCTAGTAAAACAGTAGGCCTAGGAGGATATAACAAAATGGAGACGCCACGTCTGTAATTTTCTGTACAAAAAAGTCTGCCGATTTTTGCGGGGGAGGGGAACGTCAAATGTATACGTAACGTCAAAATAGCCATGTCAGATAAACGTCAGTCCATACATTGTGCATGACTATTGGCCGATTTTTTTCGACAGAGGAGAACGTCTGTTAATGGCTACTCCGTTTGGTTATATCCTCCTAGACAGTAGGCGGGTTAAAAAAGTTCGCAGTGAAGATAACACAACACAGAAACAATATGTATAGGTAGATACACCTACAAATGCTACTTGACTTAAACAAGGTAATTAAAACACAAATTATGCCAGATCACTTATCTGTAGGTATTTAATTCAAAGAACTCATAAGGTCTGTTAACTTGGAACCCTCACTTGAGAAATATTATACAAAAAGCAAAAATGGCCATGTGGTCATGCTGTCGAATGGCAGGAGCAAGATGGGGCATAAGACCCCAAATTGCTATGTGGTTGTACACAGCGGTAGTGAGGCCCATTATCACCTATGCCTCCGCAGTCTGGTGTAACAAAACCAGCCAAAAGACGGCGATAGATACTCTAAACAGCCTGCAACGCACGGCTTGTTTAACCGCAACAGGCGCCTTCTCCTCGACACCGGGAGCGGCCCTAGACGCACTGCTGGACATTATACCACTCCACCTGCACGTGCAAAAGGAGGCCAAGCAGTGCGTCTACAGAATATGCACGCTAAACAGGCCAAAATGGCGCTCTCAAGCATTAACCAAACTAAAGGCCTGGGTTTTTGCAAATAGAACCCTTAGCATGCCCACTGATGACACGCACACCGAATGTAATTTTACCAAACTGTACACAGTAGAAATCCCTCCTAGAGACAAATGGACCAACGACCAAATGTACGTCGAAGAGGGAAGCCATATTTGGTACACGGATGGTTCCAAGAAAGGCAATGATGTAGGATGTGGGATCTATGGTGAGAGACCTAAGCTCAGAGCTAGCGTCAGCATGGGCACACAGGCATCAATCTTCCAGGCAGAAGTCTTCGCCATCAACAAATGTGCGGAGCTTAACCTGGATAGAAATCTAAGACACCATCATATCTACATCAACTCAGACAGCCAGGCTGCTCTGCTGGCACTAGATTCCCTCGAGTCAAACTCAAAACTAGTCCAGAACTGTAAAACAAACCTAAATGCACTGGCTAACTCCAACAAAGTCATACTTAGATGGGTACCAGGGCACTCCGACATTAACGGAAACGAAGAAGCGGACGAACTTGCTAGAAAGGGCGCAGACACACCCCTGGTCGGCCCAGAACCGTTCTGTGGAATCACAAAACGGGATGCATACTCTCTCCTCAGCAACATAGAAAAAACGAGAGCAATCGATTGGTGGAAGTTCGTCAAAGGACAAGAACACTCGAAAGCTCTAATCAAAGGGTTCAACGGCAAAACTGCTAAGGAGCTTCTAAGGCTCAAAAGATATAAAACCTGCGCAGTGACTAGAATATTGACTGGACACTGTAAGTTGAACAAACACATGTTCCGAATTGGGAAGAAACAGGATGCGACATGCAGGTTCTGCCAGGAATCAGAGGAGACTGCAATGCACATTCTCTGTTCCTGTGGACCACTAATGTCAAAAAGAAGTATCCACTTAGGGCGGCACATACTGCAACCCTATGAGGTACAGAACATTACGGCCCAAAGAATCTGGAATTTTCTGGACTCAACGGGCATTAGTAACGAACTTTAAAGGGCCGTCACAATAGATCACTGCTTGGTCGACGTGACACTCACAGGCCCACAACACCCCAACAATAAAAAAGGTCTGTTATATGTAATGAGTTGCCTTTATCAGTCATTTTTAGGGTTCCGTACCCAAAGGGTAAAAACGGGACCCTATTACTAAGACTCCGCTGTCCGTCTGTCCGTCTGTCTGTCTGGCACCAGGCTGTATCTCATGAACCGTGATAGCTAGACAGTTGAAAATTTCAAAGATGATGTATTTCTGTTGCCGCTATAACAACAAATACTAAAAAGTACGATACCCTCGGTGCGCGAGTCCGACTCGCACTTGGCCGGTTTTTTTTTCCTTTTTTGTTTGTTAAAAAAAGAGAAAATCGGTGAAATTTTATGAATACACTACCTCTTATCTGACATTATGTATGTCTAATATATGTCGATATGCAATACGTATTGTCACTGGCCGTTAACAATGTTAAACAACAATATAATATAATGTCGTCTAACGTCGTTTATTACGAGCTACGTCCGGTTTAAATATGATAAAAAATGATTTTTAGATTGAACCTGCTGTAATGGTCATACCTTAAGGAGGGTGAATGTATAGAGCTGCTTGTTCTAACTGGAATATTGTTGTATACTTATATGACGACCATATTGATTACTTACTATAGTTGGTCAAGCAAATCTTGTCAGTAAATAGGAACAAAAAAAACTATACTCATCCTTTTCTTTTGGATGCTGGTACTAGTGTAAGACAAAGATAGTATGATTCTCTCTGTCCATGTTTGAAATGAGACAGTCCCTTGACAAACTATATCTGACTTTTCGATAATATGTACATTTCTATATATCTAGATTTGGTTTAATTAATTGCTAATTTATAAAATACTTCTCAGTGATCTTTTTAGAACTGCAAAACATTCAATGCACTACGATTCCGTACCCGTACCACGAGTCACTGACAGTGTCAACACTGACATGTACGCTAACGTCTATACGTAATTTACTTTCTATACATATCACTCGCACTAATATGCCAGTACGAGCGAGATGCATAGAAAGTAAGTTACTTTCACGCTAGCGTTTATGTCAGTGCCAAACTGGTGGTAGCTGTAGTACTTGTTATCACAGCTTTTTGTATGATAAAGTACATATAGTTGTAGGTACAATTTCGTCCTAAACATTAATTAATTCCGAAATTATGCAATGGCTACGTTTATATTTGATTAAATATTTACTTTAATAATGTCGAGAATTAGAAACAAAATATTAATATTGACTACATACTGTAATATAAATAAGTAATACTTTTAATATTTTTGATAATTAATTAAAAATGTATAATTATATATTAAATGTAATATAAATCAGTCTAAGTAATTCATACTAACATAATTTGACCCAAAATAATAATGTACCTATGTAAGTATTGTTCTTATTTATAAAATAATTATGTGATCCTATTAAATAGAAATAATGTGCTGACATGTAAAATATATCTATTTTATCAATAAAAGTTTGATTGATTGATTGATAACAAAAATTAATATTTTTTATATCTACCTAAAAACCCTTACGACATTCCTGGAACTCCATATTATTCCGGCGGTAGTAGCGACAGGGGCCTATTTAACATAAAATGTTATAGAGTACCTAATATCAGACGCAAGCATACCCAAGGTCTCGCCGTCTTTGAAGCCATTATTGATCTGCTCTATTATTTTTGACAAGGGTAGTGTGAAGAAAGTTTTATATTCCGCCAGTAACATGCTGAAATATTAAAATCGTTTTCTGAAGCAGCTCTATATTATATCCATATCAGGGCATAATACTTACCATTGCCGACACAATTAACATGCAATTTTTAAACCTTAATACAAGGCGATAAGGTCTCCCAATGGTTAGTTAAGTGTGTAATCTGTGTGTTGTTGTTGGGAAGTGGGACGTTCTACAGGCGAGTTCTAGCATGTTATTGACCTGCCCTATTGTTAACGCCATATGGCCACCGAAATTACTTCGTGCCAAGAGAATTAGCAAAAATTGGTAAGAAAAATACTAAGTTAGGTCTGATGGAAGATATTTGGTTCGCGAGTTAACACGTTTTCTTTTTTGTTTTTGTTAGTCGCGAACGGCACGGCAGATGTAGTGATTTCTGTACGGAAAAGGGGTTCGCAGCTGCTAGTATATTTATTGACTGTGGCGCATGCTCGGAAAAGTTTTGAACAAAGTGAAATCGCCCAGTTTATGGAATTGATTTGTTATTTAAATATAAAAATGAAAAAAAAAAAAATTTTTTTTTCCTTAAATTAGCAAACTAGCGCTGATTTTTTTATGTAATTGTGACCAATGTACATCAATCAATTTTATTTTAAACATTTACCTAATAATTATCGTACGCAAAAAAATGGAGACAGAAACAAAATTAATTTCAAACTCGATGAATATTTTAGCACATGGCGCCTAAAGGTTCCTCATAATTCAGCATATGGCGGCGGCCATAAAAATTTGGTAAATTGGACTGATTACAAGTTACGACCAAAACAAGAGTTCAATTATCGTCCAATAGACAAGGGTGGACGTGATAAAAACAGATCTCCTAACACGTAATTACATAATTGCGCGCCCTCGACGCCGCACGAATATGGGTTAACCGGAATGAAAAAAACAAAAATTACGTTGTGGCTATCATAACATGGATGTTCTGGACTTTTAATATATTCAGTTCATAGAACATTCAAGAATGGGTTGCCGATAAAGTTTTGTTTACGTATAAGCCAAGAAACTTTTATCTTCCAACGCGTATGTTATGTTGCAAAGGTTTTTTGGTAAACATACCACAGCAATAATGGATTCACTATTGCCATGGCTATACCTAATCATTTACTCTTTTGCCAGGGTATGTTGCTAGAGCATATATGTTAAGCAGTTAAAATTAAACGTCGATGGTTGACTGGTAGAGAAGGCCATGAGGCATTAAGTCCGCCATTTATACGTTTTATTGATGTACAATAAAGTTTAAAATTAATAAATGTTCATGGTCGTGTCTAAAAAATTCTTCTGAAAAGCAAAGAAGATACTTTATTTAATGTGCAACATTATACAACTAAGCATATGTAACATTCGTATCTATAGTAAACTCATCGCTCTCCGATGCATAGATAAAACTGAAGTCCCAAAAACAAGTTTAATAAGACAGTGGAAGTAAAACATTTTCGATACCGGAATCGTTAATAACTGTACGTTGCGGTCGGAGCCAGCCGGTGAACTGACGATTCCCTTTTAATTTGAAGCCTGAGCAGAGACGAAAAAGTTAACCAGACCCGCGTAATTATAGCTTAGTGAAAGAACAAACAAGCTCTGAACCGAAGGCTATTTGAAATCGTTATAGCGCCATATGATATAATACGGTTACGATTTTGCATAGTTATTTTGATTGTATTTGTTTCAGCTAAATCCGAATTTAACAGTCACAAATGGTTACTAAATATTGCAAAAATGTTACGTTATAAAATATCTTCAAAACTTAAAAAAACTATGTTCAATTATTTTTGCATTATTGTATATAGTTTTACTCGAAGTATTATCGTATATGATACTTTTATATCTACCCTTATCATTCACTGGTATCTGTTCGTGTAAATGGTTGGGATAGTGTAGCTATGCAATAACTAAATAATTTATTGTAGCTCACAGCGGTGTCCTTCTGAACTATCACAACAATACAGCAAAGTTAACACTGCAAACATACTAGGACGCCGCAATGTAGGTGTAATAAACCGTATTCGGTCTAAGATTGTGAATTAATTATGAAGTTTGTTGCGTTAAACTCCTCTATTGGCGATAGTTGGTAACAGACTCCATCGCGTTATGCATATTAATGAATCTGCAGAACCATTGCGGTACTGTTCCTCCTACGAGGATTGAAAATTTCATACAGAAATTAACTTGATGCACGAGGCCGTATTTTTTTCCAACGCAAGTTGCTTTTCATGCTAATGAAAAGATGTTGAGCAAAATTTTAATTTAATAAAATGTGCTCGTAAGGATTATACCGCATTATGAAAGGTTCTATATTTTGATAAATTAAGTGCGGTAGCTCACTGATGCGATGTTTCAAGCTTAAGGTTTTCGAATTATACCGTCTTAGTTAATTTATTAATTTAGGTAACATATATTTTCCATTAGTTGTTTCGACTTAAGCAAACCGACTTTGGTTGAGGGCGGACCGTTAACACGTTTCATGCTTTTTGCACTTAATTACCAACTAGTTAATTGAGTAAGTCGTGTGCTTTGTTTGGCTAAATTACTTTTAAACATCTGTGAGTGACCAAAAATATTCCAGTCTAAAAGTTAACTATAATTACCCCTCTTGACGTATTTTGATTAAGTTAATAAAGGTTTATAAAATACATTTTCATTATAGGATTCTATTATTCAGGGAATGTCAGTGACGTAAAGCTGTTCTCGGATATATTGATCAATATATAAATCTCTAAAAGCTTTCATGGAAGTGAGTAACAATTATGATAATTATCGTGCCGTCACAGCGTTAGTCTTGTAGACAGCCATAACAATAATTAAGACCATAAAAAGTGTTATCTCCCAAAAACCAGTAATGTTCAAATAAAAACACTGTCGCCGTCACGTTCTAAATTTCGTTTTATTATTCGAATGAAACTGAACTCTACGTGCATTCACTTTATATACAAATCTAAGTCGATTATCTGATGATCCGAGTTGCCATCCCGAATAGTCGGCTGCATTCGTAGGAAGATAAAGTATCAAATTCCCACAGACGAACAGTATCAAGATGCAAAAGCGGTAACCGCTTTTTTCCAAATTTAAATGAATTATAATTATAAACAATTACCGACTGATTTAATGAATAAAGAAAAATGGTCGATACGAAGTTAGAAAGAGATATACTATTCTAAGCAGTGGTCGTATGAAAAGGAAGTGAAATAGAGAACGCCTACGTTTGTCTTTGGATGTACGATTCGGCGAGCGATAAAAATCGCTGGTCTTATTCGTCGGTCTTTTTTTAATTAGTGAGGGGTCCGACATGTGAACTGAGGTGGCTCGGGCCATTGTATGGGAATAAATACGACTTTTATAAATGATCGGGCCTCGACGCAGACATTGAGAAGGACACCGCATAAAAGAAGAGGCGGAAAGGATGGGTTTTACGTTTTTCTTTATTCTTTACACACGAATTTATTTGAGTGATTAAAGTTAGTCTGAGTACCTACATATAAAAAGAGTGTGAGATATTTGCTTATTGAATCTAATAAAATATTTTATATTTAATAAAATATCTAATAAAATATTTTCAATCCCAATACCAAATAGAAACAAGACGCAACACCAATAGGTACTATTCCAATCTAATATTTAAACGTTAGTTAGTGGCAACGAAACGTCAACTTAGGAACTTGTTTGTTTAGTTTAGGAGAGAGTGGGATAAATATGGACATTGGGTAATTCCGAACACTAAAATATCTAAAATCTTACCCTCCGAGCCCCGCTAATAGCAAATATAACAATGATATGTATATGTACTACAATACGAGTTCAATAAATGAATACTTGATACATATTTACGACGACTACTATTAAAATGAGTTAAGGGGCCCACTGACTATCAGTCCGCCGGACGATTACGGCCTGTCAGTTGTTCGGAACTGTCAAACTGACAGGGCAATACCGTCCGACGGACTGAGAGTCAGTGGGCCCTTTTAAAATTACATTGCATAAATAAATTGAGATTTCGGTTGCTATGTACTTTTTGATCATTTCTTACGCGGCATGTGCCCGTTTTTGGGGTTCCACAAACAAAATGAAAAAAAAAATATCACATGAATTGTACACGGCAACTATAAAACGTAGGTACGTTAATAAAATCTGGAAAATGGGTGTCCTTAGAAATCACCTACTCTGGTATATAGTAAGGTTCCAAAAAATATAATAAAACTATAGAAAGGGGCTCCATACATCTAAAAAACTATTATTTATAAGGGAACGTGTGACTGTAGCACATCATCCCACAGGTCTTTTTCAACGGTTCGGTAGAAAAGTTAAGTAGAGAAAAAAGTAGATTTTCACTCAAAAACCTGCTTTTTTAGGGTTCCGTACCCAAAGGGTAAAAACGGCACCCTATTACTAAGACTCCACTGTCCGTCTCTCTGTCTGTCACCAGGCTATAGGTATCTCATGAACCGTGAACCGTGAACCATTACATCACCGGTGAAACTGTCTAGCTATCAAGCTAGACAGTTTCACAGGTGATGTATTTCTCTTGCCGCTATAACAACAAATACTAAAAAAATCATTTGTACGGAACCCTCGGTGGGCGACTCCGACTCGCACTTATCCGGTTTTTATTTAATAATAAGGATATAAATGTTACGAAGATACGTTAATTCATTTGTTGCTTTTGTCGTGTGCTAAGATGAAGCTACGTAACTCTCCATTATAGGTGTTCCAACACGCACTTACCGGGTTATAAAAGAACACTTTTTTATTTTTTCTTTATTAGCGAAGGCTAGTTAAGGGCGATCCTAACCTGTAAATAAATATAAGATAAATTATGTAATTAAAGGTACCCTGCCGAGCTTCGAAGGTAATTTTCTCATCTACCGGGTTTTCCTGGTGTTGTTTGCGATATTTGTATTCGCGCAATAAAATATATAATAAGTACTTGGTGTTAATCTGAAAACTATACTGTTTAATATATATATGTAATTAAATTTTGAAAGATAATTTATAACTTTATTTAGGTAAGGAAAATAAAATATAATTATGTATAATGAAATTCATTAAAATATGTTCTGGAATTCACCCATAATTATATCACATAAGAAAATGCTCCCGATATTTGAATTGTCTGCAACTACCTAAAAGTCTCGATTTATTCTGTGTACCCACAATTTTATAAATTTTATAACGTATTTCCAGTTTTAGGAATGGCATTTCCTATGAGTAATGAAAATGATATTACTATAGACAGTGTAGTGATTTTAATAAAATAACCAATTAACAATGAATATTTAAATACAACAAGAATATACTAATAGTAGCTTAGGTACCTGACCCGCGACCAGTAAATAAACATTTCATTCTAGCAAAATGAGGTTTCTCTTTCAATTTTATTACATATATGTAAAATCATTTATTTTAATAAAAAGTACGCAAAAGAATTTGTGTTTGAACATTGCTTTTTTTTACGAAGTTCAAATTCGAACTCGCACTATAAATTTTTTGCTCTTTTGACTATAATGTTATGCTCACATTTATGCAAAAACTATCCATAAAATAACTTTAATTGCAAGTAATATATAATCCCCAGCTAGGTGCTATATCAGAGTATGTCTTATGCTGTAAAATTCTAAAGTTGAACTATTATTTACCGACTAACTCTATAATTTAAGAAATTCCTTAGTAGATATTTATAAGAGTTTCTAGCTGCGATTTCAGTATTATAATTAGCATAAATTAAATTAATGCTAACTGTGTATTATTCTGATTCAAATAAGCAGAGCAAACAAAATGATTAGGGATGTTAATGGAGCTGTAATTACGGCTTATTTGTGAATATTTCTGCTCAAGATTGCACGGTGAAGATACGGTTTAGATTGTGGTCGAAAGTAGTTATATTATGTATTAGGTACAGAACAGTTTCCCTACGATAGAAAATGTAAGGTTGAGCTGAGTCGGGCATGTGTATTCGGCACATCATAATGATATTCGAGAACGTAATAAGCTAATAAGTAGTCAGACGCGAAACGCCGGTACTCGCTTATTTTAATACGAAGCTTTGCGTGTTAGTAAGACGTACACTGATATTTATATTAAAATATATTATATCATATATTTGTACTGAATTCTGTTTCTTACTACGGTCTGTTGAATGTTAAATTTTTTACTTAAGTCTTTCTGTCTAGACTAGGTATTAAGAGTCCCCGCCAAGCTCGGTTCTCCATACAAACGTAGTTGCGATCTCATTTTAAAACGACTACCTAGATTGCTCTGAAACTTTGTACTTACAATGGGATATGTCTGTAATTAGTTTATATAGCTTCAGATACCATAGTAAAAAAAAACGGCCAAGTGCGAGTCTGACTCGCGCACGAAGAGTTCCGTATCATTACGCAAAAAACGGCAAAAATGTCACGTTTGTTGCCCCTCTTTAATATTTATTTTATCCTGTTTTTAGTATTTGTTGTTACAGCGGCAACAGAAATACATCATCTGTGAAAATTTTAACTCTATCACGGTTCATGAGATGCAGCCTGGTGACAGACGGACAGACGGAAGGACGGACGGACAGCGAAGTCTTAGTAATAGGGTCCCGGTAGGATGCCGGGTAGGATAGGTAGGGTTTTACCCTTTAGGTACGGAACCATAAAAAATATAGCGAATTTAAGTTTTTCATACAAAACTTATTTTTGCTCTATTTCGTTTGTTTTATATACTAGATATATATACTAATTATAGACCTAGATATACCTCATGTCATTGTATGTATAAAGTTTCATTACAATCCAAGACGTAGTTTTAAAATGAGAACGAAACTCTGTTTGTATGGGAAGGTGAAATTCGGCCGAACATGTCGGGGACTCTTAAATGTATAAATTTAACATGGTTTCGTTTTACTATTTAATTTAATTAATATTTTGATTATGATACGTGTATTTGTACATTTTTGAAGAATGCTCAAGAGCACTTTCTTGTAATTTAATATTAATATTTATGTTCTAATTACAATAAAATTCATGAAAAGTCGTTTAGTATATTTAGCACCATTTTCACGGTACCTAAAACACGAGTGTTATTTAATGAAAATATACTTTTGGACAGCCATATGTCTAATTGGTCTCTTGTATTGAAATGGAATTGAGTGTTTGTATTTTCATAGTACGTACTTATTTATTTAAATTAATTATTGTAATACCTACATATATTGAAACTCATTAGAGCTCAGCAATTATGCTAAGTAAGCTAAGTTGTAATGGTAAAGATTAAATTTAATTAAAAAATACAATGGCTCCCAGAAAAACTGTTATAGACATCCCGTTTTATTATTAGGGGAGACCGAGGTGAGTTATGACAGAGTTGAGTTGTGACATCGTCGATTTTTGGAGTCCATTAACTAATAATAAGTTGCTTGCAATAATTAGCGCGCGTTTGTTAGTTCAAGTTACTAGCTAACAAACGCGCACTGTTGCGAGCTCGCTAACAGTTAATTGGTTCCAAAAAATCGACAATGTCACAACTCTCCTCTGTCACAACTCACCGTGGTCTCCCCTACTAACGTACGTTTATAAAAGCAGGTGTAAGTGAACTCTTTGCTAAAGTTCCCTTAAAATCAATAGACTAAAATCTATTGAAGTAAAAATCACAATAGGGAGGATATGTGACAGACTAGAGGACCAGTTTACAAAAGTTTTTGAGTGCGCTTCCACAATTATCTATTCTGCTTGTGAACTCTATAAAGGTCTTAAATCCGTTAGAATAAAGTCGATTGTACAACAGTTTTCTGTTTCGAGATTGAAAACAGCGCAACGAGCTTGTACCATACGAATGACATGTTCAAAAAATGTCTCCAGAATAGGTTTGTGACAATGGGGAGTAATTGGTGGGTTGGGTACCTGGGTCTGTTGGTTTTGTCATTTGACAATACACGGATTCCTTGACAATGCGCGCTGGGATAAGAATATCGAAGTAATTCGCCCATTCGGTTTCAACGGTAATGAATATTACTGTGATTAAAAAGGCTGATTACGTGTTATTATCCGCGTGTTTTTTTTATTCATTTCAATCAAACATGCTTTATATTATTGCCTTTGAACATAGTTCTTTGGAAATATAAATTCAGTGAGCACCTTTTGTTTCATTGCATACATATACATATAGGTATATATTAGGGTGATTAAAACTAGTACCTACTGAAAAATACTCACCATCTACAAATGACCGCATTAGAAAATACTAGATTTTTTTTTAAATTTTTAAATTGATATTTAGGAGTCGCTACCGATATTTGAAAATTTGTGAAATCAAAAAAGGCGATATTTTTTTTTACGTCACTGGTTGACGTTCTACTCAGAAAAGGACAGTGCTGAGTTTGGCCTAAGAATCCTAAGATTCAATAAAGATGGCATGTTATTCATTTATTCGGTGGCTTATGCTTATAACAATTTTCAACGGACACTTCTTCTACAAATAAGAAAAAAGGTATTAAAACCGGGATTTGGGTTTTGATGTGGTTTTGATTCATTTATTGCAGTCATGGCTGACAGAATACTCATCTGTGTTGTTTCGGCTGTCATTGTTGCGTTTCGTTGTTATTATTATTTAGTCACAAAACTCTTTTTATTACAATTATATCTAAATCTCAAAAAAAATTAGTTTTACATTAATTCATGTCCACGCAGTAATTTTACTATTTTTTACCCACCTGATTACCGGTGCCAGGAACCATGAATACATGAAAGCAGAGAGAAAAATGGACACCAATGTAATTCATAAAAAGTATCTGTTTATTAATGTATGCAATAGTAGCTTTTATATTTATATGCCCTATTTATATTTTTGACAGATTGAATGTATTAAACGCATAGAATGCATGCGTACAATTCAGAATTCAGTTGAAACATTTTTAGGGTTCCGTAAGGGGTAAAAACGGGACCCTATTACTAAGACTCCGCTGTCTGTCTGTCTGTCCGTCTGTCACCAGGCTGTATCTCATGAACTAGATAGTTGAAATTTTTTATTACAAAAAGGCAAGTATTTGACCGCAATCTCACCTGATGGTAAGTGCCGATGCAGTCTAGGATGGATCATGCTTACCTAAAAGATGTCTATTCACTCTCGATTTAAAAAGATCCAAGTTATAGTGGACTGGGAATATATTTGCAGGAAGTGAATTCCATTCCTTAGCCGTTCGCATGATAAAGCTGGATGCATAGCGCTTAGTACGAATCAGTGGCAGAGTAACGACGTAAGGGTGAAACGCAAGTCCGCGTCTAGTCCCACGGTGGCAGAATTGAGATGGGGGGATTAAATTATGTAATCCCATCGCACACTCCCCGAAATGTATCCTTTAGAACACCGATAAACAAGCTACTTTTCTACGGTGTTCAAGGCTCTGCAGTCTAGCCTCTACTAATCCCGCATCTCCAATAAGCTTCCTAGCGCGTTTGTCTATGGAATCTAAGGCGGCTAACTGATATTTCGCGGATCCATCCCAAAGGTGGCTGCAGTACTCCATACACGACCGGACTTGAGCTACGTAAAGCTGAAGAAGCTGCCCAGGTGTGAAGTACCGCTTGACCTTAGAGAGGACGCCCAATCGTCTAGCTGCAGATTTGGCCTGCAGAATTTTCACAGATGATGTATTTCTGTTGCCGCTATAACAACAAATACTAAAAACAGAATAAAATAAATATTTAAGTGGGGCTCCCATACAGCAAACGTGATTATTTTCCGCTTTTTTCGTAATGGTACGGAACCCTTTGTGCGCGAGTCCGACTCGCACTTGGCCGGTTTTTTTCATTATCTAAGTATAGCAACACTGGCGCATTCACATTCGCAACACATTCTGTTTCTGACTGCACGTGTGTGTAACTACTTATAATAACAATAAAAGAGTATACCACGCGTCATTTATGTTCAGTGCCGGTGTCTGCATTAGAGACCTTAACTCGCAACAAAGCTTTTAGTTACGTCGAAATTCGAAAACCGCAACATCTGGCGTGTGGATGGTGCCTACATTCTATACTAGATTGCATTTTGTGTACTTGCGTTAACAAACTTATCTCGCACGATGATCAACTCAACTTCTATCGTCTCAAGGTATGGTTTTGAATGACAAAGAATGCATATTTTGCCGTCGCTTGAGACATTTTCGTAATAATAAGCGGTTTCAATCTCTTGTCGCGTCTGTTTTCCGACGCTACAAGCCATTCCATACAGATGCGGGTGTAGAGACGAAAACTCGATTTTTCCAGACTCCGATTTAGCTAAAATGAAAATTAGAATGGAGCAGCGAGAATTCTTAGAAAAGTAATTTCACATTTGATGAATTCAGGAACGTTAATTTTGTATCATAACCAGCATTACTACACATAGGTACAGTCGCCATCAGATATATCGGAGCGGCCGAGGTGCTCAAAAATATCTGAACACGCACCTAGCGCCTTGACAAATAGAGGCGTGTTCAGATATTTGTGAGCACCTTGGCCGCTCCGATATATCTGATGGCGACTGTACGCTACAAGACACATACTACAAGCAGTTTCAATTCCTCTTTTTGTTAAACAAAACACACTGAGCTTAGCTTATTCGTAGTATTTGACCTCGAAAAGTAATCCGCGAATTTAGAAAGTCCCTAAACCCAGGCCTACGAGTCCTTATACTATCTCCCTATATTTCCTCTTATTTCTCATAATGCGGGATCCGGGGAGTAGGTAGTTATATTAAAGAAAGTTAGCGAAAAGGATTCCGAGGCTACGTTCCAAGATGGAATAAAGAAAGTTTTAATATTTTTTCCCTTATTTTCCCATTTCTTCCCTTCTCATTTGTAGCAGGTTCTGTCTGCATTAAAAGTAGTATTGTGATTTCATTTCATTGAATAGGTAAGTATGTAGAAACATAGGGGTACTTATGTATTTCCAATTTTCCATATCAGTTGAGCATATTTTATTTTATTTTTATTTTATTACAAGGAGATAAAACAGAAGCATACAAGTGAAGAACAATATAGACAGAATATACATAACTATTATAGATTATGTTGTTTCCTTAAGCATATCTCACCGAGAACATAAGTGGTATTAGAATGTAAACCTAGCAACATGCAACACTTAACTATTTTAACTACAACAACTACATTAAATTCATATTTATGATTTATGAATGTTATGATCTAAAACTACTTATCTATTTTTTATATAATTTTGTGACAGCAGCCTTGAATGAGGCACGGGAGCATGAGAATAAATCTACATTACAAAGTAGCTGGTTGTGGTGGTCGCAAATTCTATGTAAAGGAGCCCGTTTGCCTGCGTTAGAACGCGTAAGCGGTAAACTAAATAAGTGTTTGGACCTGGTCAACTTCTGCGGAGTGCGAAACTGTAGGGCCGCGAGAAGCTGCGGGCAGTCTATATCGGCTACGCAGATATTGCGCAGCATCACTGCGTCAGCAACGGCTCGTCGGTTGTCGGATAGTATGTAGAACATGCTGATTTTTTTTAATGGAACTAATACCGAAATCGCGAACAAAAATTTGGCTGTTTCAATACATTCCGGTTGATGTGATGCCGCTGATTTCTATGGGACAGCCAAATTTTATTTTTTCTTGATTTCAGCATTGGTCCCGTACATTTTTTTCAGTATGACCTATAAATTCACTATGCAGAGTATGGCTGGTGCATAAAATTTCATTCTGTATGCCAATGACTTCTTATAACATAATAAAATTATAAATATAAATAGTATAAATATTATTTATAAGGACATCTTTGTACATACATATTCTAGCAAATAAATTATTCTTATTCTTATTCTTATTCTTATTCTTATTGTTACTCAAAGATAACATTGACTTCATTTAATCGCAATTTTTATTGTGTTAATCATATTAGATAGGTAATTATAATAATATCAAGCCTTGTTTATACATATAAAATAATGTACATGCATTTAAATCGAGCAATTTGAATGCATTATTTGCGTATACATGCATTTAATCTGATAAAATAATTGTATTTTTTCATTATTATTGCGAAAAGTCGTTATCAAAAAGAAATAATGTTTATTTCTATACCGTAATAGAGAACAAATTGTCAAACTAAAATACTTATAAGAAAAATCGGTAGCTACGAATCAATAACTACAATCATAATAAATTTATCACGAAATCAATTCGGGAACTTATTGAATGATGCTATCGCCGCGTCTAGAAGAGCTCTTAATAAATCAAATACATTAACGTAGTGATTGTTCCGATTCGTTATTGTCTCAGAGGAATATTATTTACATAGTCGACTGGTAGGCGTAAGCATACAATTACGGTTTGTCTACATTGCTGCCGTTTGGTTAACCATGATATATATTTCTACGTATATTTTTATATGGGTTATATTACTGGTATTATTAGTGTTATTTAATTATTTTTGAGGAACAGTTGCATCCGTACATTGTTAACATACGTATAACATACTTACTGACATATTTTGTTACTGAATTATTTCCCAGTTATAACTTTAAGGTTCACATTCTTCAGCTATTAAATGAGTTCGACAATCTATATTACCTAATTTCATCAACCCGTCACTAGAACGATAGTATCTTATTAATTATCATTGACAGCGATATTATTTAACCAATTCAGTAGCACTGTAGACGTATCCACTCATAGCGCCTTACCTTCAACGAAATGTCTATGTCTCGGCACGCCCGAAAACACTTCAATTTCTCTGTCCTAAACAAATATGTTGCCGGTGTAGTAATTGCTCACCGTATTTACAGTCTTTTATTGTGTATCGCAGTGCAAATATTGTTTTTGAATGCATCGGTTGTCTCACCTACCGCCGTCCTAAGGAAGCTTGTTATTCAAACCAATCTGAAAGTTAAAATGCGGTTGATTTGATTTTTATTATTTACTAACAAACATGACATTGTGCAAAATGTAACCAACTGATAGGCTTTGCATTAGTTTTTTATTCAAGTACACGGTTTTTTCGAGTTGGATATTGTGCGTTTTTTTAGAGGTTATACATGGCAGCATGTCATTTTGAACAATATGGAGCCGAAATTATTATACAAAAGACATTATTGATAGTTGATGGTAGCCTCTCCTATTTACTGTAACTGTGTTATCGTTGTCTTGTATTGTTTTTATTATAGTAGTATATACCTATTGTATTTTGATGGTGAGTAAGGCTGCGTTGTAACGCCGAGATTAACGCCGATAGACTTGCATTTGTCGCACGCGCATTTTACACACGTACTCTCATGAAACCTGAATGAGAATGAATTACGGCGTAATTAATTTTAAACTTCCTACAAATGACTTTAATATATAATTTATCTCAAAATATCTCGTTACCAAAACTTTGCGTCAACTCCGTAGAAGCCCGAAGTTAAATTAAGTACCAAGTTAATAGCAGCAAACGCAAAGTTTTCATCTACTTAAATAAAATGTGGACTAGTACAACATCAATGGGTTCACTAGCTATTGTTATAGAGTGCTCGGAATATGATAAGTTTTTGACTTCAATCGTAAATTTAATTTTCACCCGCCCATTAGTGACGCCTACAAATAACGTTCACCTCACCTAAAAAAGTAGTGTATGATAATGCCACCTACCGGCGGCTTGCTTGGTTTCCGACGCTTCAAAGAAGCTACCGTGTAATTCGAGATCCTAAGCTTAGGCGACAGTCTGTGACGAAAAAAAAATTTCAATCGAGTGAAAACGAAATCCAATACAGCAGTGCCACGCGGATTAATTTTGTGAAATGCAAAGAAGCTTGCAGCTGTTGTTCAAATTTTGCCTGCGTTTTGACGACAGATTCATAAAAACACGATTTTATTTATTGAGTCAAACAAAATGTTTGGAATTTTAAAGCTCATATCATAGATTGTACTTACATAGAATTTTAACAACCTTTAGTATTTTATATTTTTATTAATTGAATGTAAGTATGTAAAACATTATAAACTTTGAAATAAAACGGTCATCAGATAGTTACTACAATGAGAAAATTTCATCGTAAAATTTCAATTATCTACTCGTACACTATTGAAGAATCTGACATTTTAAAATGTTATTAAAAAAATACCAGCTTGTATTTATCTGAAATGCCTTTAAGTTAGTATAGGTATCTAAATTTATGATGCCTTTTATATGGAATAAGATATAATTATGTTGTGGTTTCATAAATAAAAATTAAATAACTTACAATTGAATAAATGTTAGACGATTTTAATCTATATATTAACGATTGAAAGTAAACTAAGTTAAGTAAGACCCATCATATATCTATACATCACTCAAAACAGTCAAAACTACTTAATGTGGTCGTTTAAACTATTCAAAATAAATTCTTGAGGAATTTTGTCTAGCATTAAATTCAGGAAGTATATTTTCGCAGCACAAGTTTCTCAAGCACTTGCGTGATTGAAGATAGTCTCAGTCAGTATAAGAGGGATAACGCCGGGCCGAGTGAGCAAACAAACCGGACGACAAACAATCGACTAGTTACTCCGGTCCTTGCGAACGTGTAATCGGATACAAAATGGTCGTGGGCTCTCGAGAGCTTGCGGGGTCTCAGCAGAAGCCTTTCTAAAGGAAATTACATCGAATTACAACATTTTTCCCAGTGGAGCAACAAAAGTAGACGTACCTAATAGGAAAAGTAGTGTTTGCGTTTCCTGCGCTGCCAACGGAAAATAAGAAATGTTTAAATGCTTTGTTTTAAGACTAGGAGGCTAATTCGAACGTACCACTGACATCAAAATGATATTTAAATGAAGTCATGTCACGGACAAGTACTTTCGAAATGCACTATGACTAAATGACATCATTTAGATATCATTTTGATGTTAGTGTACATTCTAATTGGCCTGTAGAAAGAACAATAGTAGATTGTCTTACAAGGGAGCAAAATGACATATGTATTTACGGCGAGGGTGTACATTGAATCCTAAACGAAGCGAAGGATTCTAGAATCCTGAGAGTAACGAGGGATTCTAAAGTAGAATCCTGAGCATGGTGAGGGATTCAAGTGTGTTACGCCCAAGATGGAAATAATTTTGCTACCATGTGACACATACTGCTTTTCACGTCATCTATGAGGTAATTATGATGTTTAAAAATATTATTTAAGCTAAAAAAATAATGTGCAATTTTTTTTTTAAATAGTGTCCTAGAACAGAAAAGTGTTACTTTGATCCCTCCTAGCAGGGAAGAAAAGTGCCACTTTGATCCCTCCTAGCAGGAAAGAAAAACCCCTTTTTCGAATTGGTGACGTGAAAAAGCTTTTTTAACCATATGAAATATCAATTTATGGAAGCCCGTTACATTTTCTACTTACATTGCATTTGAAAAATTCGTTAAACTGTATTGAAACAAATTTTTATTTTTCTGTTGCATGTGTAAGTGCACTGTTGCGTATGTAAGTGTAATACATTATGTGTGAGATTAATTCTACAAAATCTACACTTTGTTTGATTCTTCTTTCAGCTTTTTCATCCTTTGTTCTTCAAAACCTATTTCAATACTAAGACAGTAACAGTAGCAGTCGCATTGAACAGAAAAGAATACTCTTTTACGTGGTATTACATAACATGAAGTCTCCAAGGCGCAGATAAGACACTATTGATGGAATGTGACATTGAATACGACTTATGAGATTGTTATCGTTACATGCCAGCGACAAATGGCGAGTCTCACGAATAAAACCGAACAAGTACATGTTTTCTAGCAGACCATTGTGATGACAAACTCAGCGACTTTTGATAGATACATTTCAAGTAAGAAATCTCAGAAATACGCTGATCTCGAAACGCCGGTCCTTTTATTATTTTCCTGCTCACTTTTTGCCGCAAATATCATAGTGGAGGGAGACATTGTACTCTTTTGTCTTGAGCATCATCAGCATCATTTTTATTCTACCCATGTAATATTTTCAAGCAATAGGTAAATGATTCAGCAGTGTTCTTGCGATGTTTCTGCACTACTTGCTTCAAATTTATCTTGTCTCGATGCTGAATATGCAATTTTATGGTTTTCGTGTAACTAGTTCGATTTGTGGCGTTATCTCGAATGGCTGATGGTCGTTTCGACTTTTGCAATGTGGAGCGAATGATTGTTCACTGATCTACCAATTTGCGGGGGAACATCCTTTACTTTGGTTGGCGAAACTAAATTATATTTTAGGATTTGATGGATGTATAATAATTAGTGGTCCGAAAACTATGATTGATGGTAATTATACCTATCACATACACCTACACCCAATAAGTTTAAGTCAGACATTTCTACTAAAGGATAAACTTGTAAATCTACAATTATGCTATAAACTCTAAATATTTAGGGCAATTAAAATAAATATTCAGGAATTGGATTCAGAATATTTAAAGTCCACCGTTTATAGCTAAGGATATTTTTCTCACAACCTTTTTTGATTTACTAAAAAGGTTACTCCTTTTGATTAATACAAAATACGGTAGGGACTTTGGTGACATATCAAAGATCTTATCCGAGCTAAACCTTCGCACAATGCTTCGTAATAATGGGCGAACAAAAAATGATCGGTATCAAAAAGTACCAGCAAAGGGGACACAAATAACCAAAAAACTTACATATACATGGATGACAAAATTATACTAGCTATTTTATGTGTGTGTGCGTTACGGCCAAAGGGTTTAAGATCAACCCATAGATCTTTAGTGACTGAATAGGGTCAGTAAAAAATATACGCTACAGAATCTTATTTAAAATGTTTAATAACAGAGCTCATAAAACTAGTCTGCTTGTATGGCCGAACCATTTTTCTCTACTTTTTGTTAATTTGATCCTTAGATGTGATATCGTCCTCGCAACTCGGGCACTCTCGTTAATGGGGTACCTATGAGGCCCGAGCCCGCATTGTATGTACTCAGCTTTTCTATACACGACCCTACGTGACAAAACTTTGTCCCTCCCTATATTCAAATTCTGAAGGAGCAATTGAAATCGGAGATCGTAAAGAGAATTAGAGCGGAGTCTTTTTCGAGCGCCCGTTTTGTTTCGTGAGCTCAAAGCGGGGCTTCTTTTGAATCTCGAACAGCCATCCGAGTGGAAGTGGGGGCAACGCTTATTGGGATTCCCTATGGCCACCAATCGGTTGGTGCGACATCGCGTAATCTAATAGCTTATTAATGAAGGGAAGCCGGCAATCGACCCCTATTTTTCTATCCTAGTGAACTTTAAAAAATAATAGGCTCCATCTCACTCGTTCGCGTAGTTGATTGTTAAACTGGAGCGCGGTATCGCCGTCTTGTTCCTGCGACTTGCAAAGTGGGTAGGTCGCGTTCGATAGCTCCTCCCACTAAATTTATAATACAATAAATGAGTGAAGCTGCCTCGCGAGCGGAACCGGCTGTGGAGATAACGCGTAATGTGAGGTTATTGCGTGAAAACAAACGGCAAAAAACTCCTCAGTAACAGAGATATACGGTCTCGCATAGCGGACCTTTACGATCCGAGCTGCCTAATATACGGCGGGAGATTCGCGCTCCATGGATTATGTCTGTAATAAAGAGGATATTTTTTTAAATTACGTTTGCTACAAAGTTGTAACATTAACCGTAATTGGAGATATGTCGAGGTTTTATGTTTGCGCTAGGTTGTTATGTATGTAGCGATGTTAACAATACTTTAAATATTTTTGATTTCCAAAGGCACTTTTAAAGTTGAAGTAAGGTCGAACTTGCGTCAATTTGTTTTATCGCCTCGCTATGTAAGATAAATGAGAAAAGTTTTAGTGATATCTCTTGAAATTTAATTTTAAATAGCCGCATTTACGAGATTTCATAAGTTTTAAAGTAGGTAATATAACGTGATTATTTTCATATTTAAAACGTTACACTTGGCTAGTAAATATTGTTGTTCATAAAATAAATGAAGTAAATAAGAATGTGGCAGACATGTTTGTTGTAAATTTTCTTGAATATGAAAGACCCGATTATACCTAATTTATATGGAATCAAATCAAATTCTATAGGTACTTCAGTTACTACTTTCCAAATGACATTACATCCGACTAATCAGGAGAGCTCTCTCTTAAATTTCTTTAATTAAGTAACTCCCTTTCACGGAAGAACAAAAGCCGACTGAGATTTCATTAAAGGCGGTTGTTATAATAACCCTAAAAACCCGATTTTTATGAGCTGACATCTAAGAAGGTAACTTAATAAGGGGCCCTGAGTTATAAAAGCTTATCTCGTTATCGAAATTCGTCGAAACACGTTTAACAAATTCACCCGCAATGACTCAACAATTACGAGTACTGAACGCTTAATATAAACCAGGAGCTATGTGTAAATACGCACCGTGCATAAAAACAGTAGGCCAATGTTTTATCTGATATTTTTGAGAAAGAAAGGGATAAATTATTTAAAAATCGAGTAGGTATGTCATAAAAAACTAAATCATTAAGGTCCAACGTCGATACTTATTATTATTATTATTATTGTGAGCCTATTGTGTCCTACTGCTCGGCAAAGGCATCCCTCTCTTTCTTCCATTCGTCCTGGTTTTGAGCTACATCTGGCCAGTCTCTCAAAAAGGAGTCCAAGTTATCCCGCCATCACCGACGAGGTCTGCCGGATCCCCGGTTTGACTCGTGGGGCACCCACTCCGTGGTTATCTTGGCCCACTATAGTCATTCGGCATGCGGCAGATATGAACAGCCCAGTCCCACTTTAACTTGGTTGCTTTTCGAGCTACATCTTCTATTTGAGTTTGATAGCGCAGCGTCAACGTCAATACTTAAACAAGTTTTTTTTTTATATAAAAGAAGTATGACCACTTTATTTGCACATTTTTCCAGTTTTAAAATAATCTATCCGGTCTTCAAATGGCCTCATAGCCTAGTCCGCAGTGATACTGCCTAATGAAAGTGGAGATCACGAGTTCGAATCCTGGTAAGAGCATTGATTTGTGTGTTTATAACGAATATTTTCACCACACCAGCTGCAAAAGGCTCTCTTGGTTGTTCAGAAACTGATGAGAAAGTTGCATTTTATCCACATGTGGGGCAAAGTAATCAGATGCAAATATTTAGCTGGTAGAATTGACGTTTAAATGATGATTTTGAATGAATATTGAATGACGTTCATTTGGATTTGATTTGACTTTGTTTGATATCGTACCTACAGTTAATATTTTCTTCGGGATGGTGTGGTGAAATTTTTTGTGTTTCACTCGTACGCGAGGCCGACTCGCACTTGGCCGGTTTTTAGGGTTCCGTACCTCAAAAGGAAAAAAAAATGGAACCCTTATAGGATCACTCGTGCGTCTGTCTGTCTGTCTGTCTGTCCGTCCGTCTGTCACAGCCTATTTTCTCCAAAAGTACTGGACCAATTATGTTGAAATTTGGTACACATATGTTAGTTTGTGACCCAAAGATGGACATGTAAAGTAAACAAATTAATCTTAAACACGGGGGCCACTTTTGAAGGGTAAATGAAAAAAATAAAGTTTGTCAAACTATATCGTGTTACATATCAAATGAAAGAGCTCATATTTTTTATATAATTTTAGAACAAACAGTAGAAGTTATTCAAGAAAATAGGCAAAAAATGACCATTCCCCCCCCTTTATCTCCGAAACTACTGGGCCAAAAATTTTGAAAAAAATACACAAAATAGATCTTTATCTATAGATCACCGGAAAACCTATTAGAAATGTGCAGTCAAGCGTGAGTCGGACTTAATTAGTTAGTTTTTGATCCGACCCCTACGGGTTTTTTAAAGACATTTCGCATAAAAAATACATTGTTTAAATTGTGTAATGTACGGAACCCTTGGAAAGCGAGTCCGACTCGCATTTGGCCGGTTTTTCTTTTTAACCTCGCATTTCTTCCTCTTCAAAAATTGGGTATTATAAAACTCTGTATGTCTTATTGATAATTACGTGTACCTATACACATGTAAAACACTTGCTTCTTGTGAATATTTAAATACAAAATAAAATGTTTCAGCCAACTTTGTCCGTGTTACATGTGTCCAAGCCTTAATGGACTTGTCATGTTATGGTAATGAGGAACAATCAGATACACCATTTATCATTTTATTATGATGTCAAACGAATGCCACCTAGAATGCTTGATTCCAGTAAGTTCTTATCGGTGGGAAATTTTGATTTATGTTCGCATGTAGCTTCTGTAGAGCAATGTCATGCGTAACATAAAAACTGTCATTCATAAATATGACATACGCGTGTGTTTTGTGTATAGGTATATTTTTTTAAGTAACAAATAAACATACAATTTAAATTAACTAATGTCAAATAATATATTTACAAAATACAAATTACTCTTAGTCTAAACTATACCACAGCTACCATAGAAACTAATAATAAAATTATCTTATGTAGTTTTTAGGATTAGTTTTTTTTATTTGAATTATTGTAATTTTGACGTAAACAGAATAAGAAAAAAAAGCTATTAAGAACAAAATAATAAAACTAACTCCAGCCTAATTAAATTAGTTATGACAAATATGTTTGTTAATAATTTAATAAATATGACATATACGCACTACGCAGGTAAGTAGGATTTAACACTAAATAATAATGATTAAAATGTAGTTTTAGCTTTTCTTTTTAGCGCAATAATTCTTCTTAATATTTATTTTACTTTAGTTACTGCAAGAGTTACCTACTCTCGGTTAGCATAAATAATTTATAAAATGCTTTAAAACTGAATTAAATGTCATTGATATTTATAAATACCTTTTTTTTAAGTAACTTTGCTGGCTATTGCTTGTTTTAGGTAGGTGCTAAGTTTTATCTCTACTTACTATTGAAATCAGTTTAAACAATAAACAACTTCACAAATCATACACAAAGAAAATAAAAGTGTCAACGTAACTTTTTAGAAAGTTATTTTCTTATCAACCAGTGTTAATGACCTCGAACCTTATCAGATGGTGTGTGGGTAATAAATAGGTCAGTTTTATTGCTTTCAGCGTGTAAGTTATGTGTTAATGGTGTTTGTGAGACCAGTGAACTGCTCATTTGTGATTATAGTTTATTAAAGAATAATTGGGGTCAGAGTTAAATATATAATACTTTACTTCAAGTATGGAAGCAAGATTTTTCAAGTTACTTGCGTAAACATTGCGTTGAGCTGGGAAGCTTCGCAATGCAAGTGAAAAAAATAACAGTTTTCTTCTTTTGCCAAAAGCAAAAAAAAAATACATTTATAATTGTTACACGTGATTGAGAAATTAGCCTAAATATAGAGAAGGCATATATTTTATATTTAATTATTAGGTACGATATATACCAAAACTCATTTAAAACTTTTAGCACTTAGTCATTTTTTTAAATGATAATTTTGTCGGTCAAAGGGATAGGGACCGTTACTTTACCTGATAAAGTTGAACACGTATTAAGATTCGTTATGCTCTTACGCTTACCTGTAATAAAAAAAAACACCATAATTAAAACTACTTCGTATTATATCGCCTAAAACATTGATACTTATAATTTATAATCAATAACCCTTTATAGTGAATCCATCGTAGTTCATAGTACTCCCAGTAGATTACTAAATTCTTAAGGGTTTATGAACAATGGCTGGGTGAATAAATATCAAGAATTATGATGACTAGCATAAAGAAATTAAATTCAGCAGCGTAGACTTACGCAGGTGAGGATGACCAGTTGGTACTACAGTTTTAGGGTACTGCACTACCGTTATTGCATAGATATGCAATAAGTATAGCATTTACTTATTATAACGTACTGGCGACCCGCCCCGGCTTCGCACGGGTAGTTTAACAAATTTAGACAAAACCTTTCCAATTATACATATAAACCTTCCTCTTGAATCACTCTATCTATTAAAAAACCGCATCAAAATCCGTTACGTAGTTTTAAATATATGTATATATATATGTGTATTGTATATGTGTATATATATTATATTATAATTACAACCATGAACGCTTAATGCACCTACACCGACAGGAAAAAAAAACCATTAGAACTATCAATTCTTGTAATGTTTAGTTTTAGTTATAATACTTATAATATTGTCAAACCTATTTTTTTTATTTTTTTCTCACCTTTGTATGAAAGAGCGAATACCTCCTAATACAAGTGTCAAACTTAAAAGGAGGATTCGACACCCAGGATAAACCTTGTTAAAAAAATAAACGAATTTTGAAATATCTAAGCATTCATAGGGACAGACGGACGGACAGACAGCGGAAAGCGACTTTGTTTTATAAAATATAGTGATGCTTAACTACTAAACGTCCTCTTTCATAAGCTGCATCTCACACAAAGAGCTTTTAATACAACAAGCAAACTAAAACCGAATTCTAATTTGAATGACACAAATGGACGGACGTTATTGTCCAAAATGCAAATTGCTTAGAGATATTATTTTCATTTCCATATAGCAACGAAAGAGCGCTCCAGAAACGTATTCAGTATTCCATTTTCAAATATGTGCCGCATAATTTTGAATAAGGAAATGGAACTCAAACAAACACAAAGACCTGCTTGAATGTCTTGTGAGTGCCTATACGCGTTGTCTATGACAAATACGCTCCCGACGTTGAATTACTAAGAATACACGAAAGACAAAAGAGATACATATTTAAAAGAAGGCAATTCTCATTCATATTGAAAGCTTAATACGTGATAGACATAATTTAGATGAAATTGGATTCATTGCGGGATTGTAGAGACATTTGGCAGCGGGGAATTGGGGATGCTTTTGCGAGATTTATCGCAAGCTGCCAACTTATAGAAAAAATATAATTAGCAGATGTTTTACAAACTTTGCTTTGATGAGATTGAGATCTTACACATCTAAAATTGAATAAAATAATATTTATCTTATAAGATAATTAATAGTCTCGACAAGCATTAAATAATTAAAAAAACAGTGGTACATTTCAATATATAATTATTTTAATAATAATTAAAAATATTGATTTTTCTAGCAGAGATATCACAAACCAAGCCATGTTTACCAAGCATTTGACAAATTGGTTAATTAATAATGTATATTTTTTAAATAATATTGCTACACTGAAATGTTTACGAAACTGAGACGCGTGTTCATCTATATTCGAAGAGCGGCTATTCATTTTCGAGACTGTTGCGCAAAAAAATATTTAAAAGGCCTTTCTGTCCCGCTCAGACAGTGACAATTCCATACATTCGATAACCGTAAGCTCACTCATTCATACTCCGCTCGTATAGCAAGATAAATTGTCCCAGTACACAAATAAACGCGGTTGGAGAAAAAGGAACAAAAACCCTCACGTATACACGTACGCATCTTTGAGGATAGCCATAGTAATTTATTATATTCAACTCGCTCCGATCCATTGACTTTTGTGGTCGTTCAGAGACCTCCCTTTTGTCACCATGTCAAGAGGTCTAAAAGGCCGTATAATATGAATTAATAAGCACATAGAATCGTCTCTAAACGTTTTATTTGTTAGTTCAGGAGAATTCGATGGGTTTTGATTTTATTGTAGAAATTATCTGCCTACATTAACAATGTTGGTCACCGGAACAAATTTTGGAGACTCGCGTGCGCGAGGTCGTGCTCGTGGGATGAACGCGAGCCAAAGATTAAACATGAGGTTGAGAGTTAACCTTAAAAATTAATTACATATTACAATATTTTTGTCATTTATTATTTAAGCAATTGAATACGAGAATAAACCGTTCGCCAATTGCTTACAAAGATATACGAAAATAGACACAACTTTGATAGCGAATTAAATAGAAAAGAGGAAGCAAACATGGTAGGTTTAATATTAAATTAACATTTATATCCCACTAATTGTGGGTAAAGGTAATGAAGAGATAAATAATAATAGGTCCCTAAGCAGTTTGCGAATTTGTGATAGAATTTGTTGTGAATAGAATCAATGAAGCCGAGTAGTGGAATTGATTGTTATAGTCGATAAATAACTTTAGTTATATTCATATAGTATTGTTTGTGAACTCTTAAACAAACACAGGCTTTGTCATTGTTATTTTAATTAATGTTTTCAGTTTAGTAATTGTATTACTTACTCAAATGTCTCATTCTGGGTTTTATCGTCTCCTTAACTAAACCCCTACTATTCAAAACTCTCTCAGAGGTTGTAGGCATTGATTCAAGGCGTACGTATAAATGAAGTAGGCATCTGTTTTTATATACTGTGTTATGGACTGTAATGACTCGACTGGCTCAGAGATGAAAGGGTCGCCGAAGATCGCTTCGAGACATAATGGTGGAGGTTATCAAACTAACTTGTTGTTTCCGATTTATTCTATGCAGTTATCACATACATATTATGTGTGAGTATAAATAATGGTTACAGTATAAAATATAATACAGCTTTTTATCTACCTACGTTCTTATTTTTACTGATACAGAAAGATAGGCCTACGTATAACCTTATACTATCAGGCCAGAGTTTATAAGTTTTGTATTTAACTGGTTTCGTAGTCACGGGTTATGTAGTTAGTTATTCTTACTTAAGCAACTCGCCTCGTTGCGAAGAGACCTGTTAAAAGCCGGAGCCTAGTAAACTTTGGTTGAATAATGAAAATCCTATCGGGTTCGTACTTAATTGTATTGCGTCTTACACACACATGCACTAGAGCGGCATTCTAACTTCAAAATGTGTTATAATTGTGTTATGTCCGATCGCTCACCGTTAGTCGTTTTAGAAGGCATCTCGCTAGCTAAAAATATCAAAATGTTATCACACTTTAAAATCTGAGTATCGCTCCTGTACTACACAATATCGTACAGGTTTGAAAAGCTACATCCGTTAATAGATTGGCATAGCACTGCGTTTGAATTTCACTAACGTGTTCTGTTTTTCGTCTCGTGTTTTCTCAGGTTCAATATGTACTCGTAGCTAGGCAGTCAATGTCAGTGGTAAAAAGCCTTTAACTTTATACGTTTGTGTACGTGCTCCACGAGTACCGACCTACAATTTATGTATAATCACTATAGTAATAAAAGTTATTGTGTATTTGATGTTGTTTTTTAGATTAAAACTATTCAAGGCTAATACGTGATTAGTGTCTATGGATTAATAATACCATAGTAAAAGCATGCTAACTACCTACTAAAGTTATAATATTATATGTATAAAATACCATGCAAAAATAAAAGAAGTATAAGTAAATCTATGAAAAGTAAAAATAATATAATAATAATATTCCAGCCTATATACGTCCCACTGCTGGGCATCTCCTCCTCCTTCTCTCATGCGAGAGGGATAGTCCCCGCGCTGGCCCGATGCGGGTTGGGGACTTCACCTACACCTTCGAATTTCTTCGCGGATGTATGCAGGTTTCTTCGCGATATCTTCCTTCACCGAAAAGCTAGTGGTAAATATCAAATGATATTCCGAACATTAAGTTCCGAAAAACTCATCGGTACGAGCCAGGATTTGAACCCGCGACCTCCGTATTGAAAGTCGGACGTCAGATCCACTCGGCCACCACCGCTTACAAAAAAAGTAAAAATATGTTTACATATTTCGTCTATGTTCTAACAGCATACTCCTACTGCGTTGAGCAATCACTCCATTCAATTCAATCCCGAGGTACATATTTTATACTCGTATGCCCAATTCTACGTTACCCAAAATATGGCGGCCATTTTCATAAAAGTGCGGTGTACTGTGATGAGATAGAACGGCCGCTACCGGACATTGTTAAGGATAAGCAGAAAAATCCGGTAAATATTTATAAATCGCCGCATTCTGAAATAAAAATCAAAACCAATATAAAAGCAATACAATAAGAATATCAAGGCTTTCCTCTCGTACACATGTAGCTGCGCTTAAGAGCGCACGTAATGAATTCGTTTTCAATACCATTTTTGATGTAGGTAAATATCCTTTCTGAAATAAGGCTAGAGTTGGTATCGTGGTTTCTTGTGTGGCTGAGCACTTTCTTACGTGACTGGTTTGAAATCCTTGGCTTAAGGAGGCTTTTACGAGTGATACCTTACTTTTGATGGTTGATAAATATAGCAGGTAAATAAAATTGAACTGGAACAGGAAACTGAACAATTTTATAGGAATATATAAATAATATTCTTATTTCAGTTTTCTCCATTTACAGATACTAACTACGTAAGACAGAACATTTTAAGTGGCTCGCAATAATAAACGTGAATATGAAAAATATAATAAAAACGGCCATACATTTTAAATCAGCAGCATAGTTAATTAACCCCCTCCCCTGCATTGAAGATAGTATGCAGGGGACTCAATTATCATATATCAGCTATCTCTATATCCAGCCACAAAATTGCATGACCACTAAGAATGAATTCATGCAATGTGTCAATGCAATTAATTTTGCGGCTTGGTACAATATTCTAGTTTTTATAAGAATGAAATTTTGTCATACAAAAAGACCCCAACTTCCACTCAGCTTCTCCTTACATAAATCTAGACACGTAAAATTCTAGATATATTATGTCCTGTCCACATGTGTAAGGTATTATTATTACGTGATGGGGCGTAGGTACCTGTTCTATATTTGGCCCGTAGTTAGAGCCGCCTGGGGTCAGGTCGTGCTAGTCTCCATGTAACTGGAGATGCAGGTTCATGCTAGGCCGTAGATTTGTATCGTGTAGTTGATACAGAGGGGGCTACCGCGAAAACCGAAATTCGCAAATTGCGGGGTTCTTTCTCTTTTACTCCAATGAAGGTGTAATTAGAGTGACAGGGAAAAATGCCCGCAATTTGCGAACTTCGATTTCCGCGGTTATAGCCCAGGTGTGGTTCATAACAATAGCAAAATATTGTGAAATGGATTAACTACTTTTTTAAATATCTATACAAAAGTACATTTAGGTTGGTCACATATTTGTTATGGGTTGGTTGACTAGAGGAAAGATTTTTAGGTACCTATTAATCGTTTCTAAGTATTGCGTGGCAAAAATTAAATAAATATTTTTTTATGACAACGCTGCGATAAGTTTTAGTGTGACAATCGGTAAAATATGAGTTCAGTTTATAAGGAGGTGCATTACCTACATGCAGCTACGTTCATGCCAGTCCGCTTTAAAGTTTAAGGTGATAAGAAAAACCTTGCAAAGATCCTGAAGTTTATTTTAAAAACTTAATAGTAAATCATTCAGTAAAGTTTAATTAACTGCCAAAGTTCATTTCAAAACTTATAATAAAATGGTATTTCAAAATCAAATTGTATATATTGGATTGGATTCGATAATCAATTACGAGAATCGAAGATTGTCATAATTAAGATGAAACTAGGTTGCATTTTATGTAACGATCCATCCTAATCAACGTTAACATGTGATATATGAGTAACATAAATATTTATAATGAATATTTCTGCTAATAATATTCTGACTCGTCTTCTATAAGAGCAAAATAGATAATTTGATTCGAACGAAATAATAGTTAGTCCAGCCTTCGCCTTCGTACCCAAGAATGATAAATAGGCCGCCATTTGCCAAAGTTACAGGTAACATCACAGAAATAATTCACACAAACGGAATAACATAATATATTCATGACAGACTTGACTTAACATGCTGTGAAGTGGATACCTATTGGTTTCAGAGATCAGCTCATTTCGTGAATCAAACTTAATTTAGGTTACTTACCGCCGGGATATAATTTCACTTAAGGCTTTAGCATATATACCAAGTTTCGTAGCGTATGCCTAACCCAATGTACGATGATATATTTTATACAAATGACTTTATCATGTAGTACCCTCTTCAACCATGTTACCTTCAGTTCAGGTCTCCGAAAAACTTTTTCTTTCGCCAGTAAATCAATTTCCGATTTATGTCTATGATAAAGTAATCAACTTATTAATCCTGCCACAATGCTGTTAGTTCCATCTTCCATTTTTTCTGCCGCTATCGATGTCGTTTTTTGTCATCGCTTCTGAGAGCTTCATAAAGTTATATTAAGGTTTAATTACTTTAAAATTTCCTACCGACACGTGACATTGTAGATTAATGGCAGCTAGCGAATTACATATAAGAATAACTAGAGGAGTTCCGTCTATCGTATTTTTATTTGCGTTTAAATATTGCAACAATCGGCCCAATATTAATTTAAAGTCACGACTATCACTATAATTTAACTACAACTGTGAGTTTTAGTAAAAAGGTAATTATTAATCAATAAACTCCTAGTGGGAATTGTGTTAGGGTGCATGCTAAACTTATCATTTTATAATCTTATCTGTGTATTGTCACTGGCCTGTATCTGTTTTTTCCCCAATAAAGAAAAATAAAATAAAATAAAATAAAAATAATCTGAGTCTTGTTGGTGAAGGTGTCTCATCTTTATATATGTAAAGCCTGACCAGTAATATATGATCATTGTCAAGAGGGCGCTGTTATTCTCATGTATAGGGTGATAGTATGAAAAAAATTAGTTCCAGTGAAATTCCGCAACATGGCGCGTGATCATATATTCCTGGTCAGGCTTTAGGTACATTCAATGGCATAAATATATGTACATTCCCAAAGTTTCAAAAATATGTGTACGTTCTTAACTCCTTAGGCAATAAAGTAGTGTTCACATGTTTTTGAGCCATTTGTCTGGATCGATATTTTTGCCTTCGACTGTACATACTTAGTAATAAATTTTGCAGTGCCGTTCTTATTTTATCACGTTCACTGTCCCCGTACAAAACGATATGACAAAGTCACACGCCCAAGTGTGCTTTCAGTTTGAAGTTGTGAACCCGTAGTGGAAGCACGACTCCTAAAAAAAACCTTCATGACCCCACATTGGGGGCACCCGGACAGGGAACGTGAAATTGAAACACATTGTAAAATCTATAATAAGGTGGGCAAAGTTTAGGGAATTCCGTCTTAACTAAAATACTAGTTTTAATTACTCAAGTTTGATACAGAGAATAGGAAAAGCATGGCGAGAATGCAAAAGGACATCGTTATTGGGCAGTGTATTTTTATTACATATGTATTTACAGTCAAGACAAGCAATGAAACCGTCAGATTTCCGAACACATTCCGACGTAACTAACGAAGATTTAATTAAAAACGTATCGTCGAACTAGCTGGACGGTACACAATTTACGATGCCGCTAAAACAGAGCACCGGCAATAATTTACCTCATTTCTAATAAGAAAATTATGTAAATTAGACCGATTACAATAAATAGTTAGTAAATCAGACGGCCCGGTCTTTAAGTGATGTCTGATGATAATCTTATGAATACTTCCAAGTCTCTTATCGTTATGTGTTTAAACTTTAAAACTTAACTTTGAACAATATTTACAAGTGTAACATGCATTTTTTCTTAATTGAAGGGTTTCAATTTTAAGTGTAACATAAAAATTGAAGGTACACTTCAATCGAAACTATGTAGCTCGATGAAGTTTGTAATTGAGAATGACATCTTTTATTTGACATTGTTCTCTGATAACAGACACGGCGACTATAAGGCCGTCTGTTGTCTCCAGTCAATGATACTCGTAGATTTTGTCCATTCAAAACGCGATAAATTAAATAAAAGTGAACGTCATCTAATTGAACGTCAATAACTTTCCCCCCTTTGGTAGGTATGGAAAAGAAAAACCTTGTGACAGACAAGTGGCACCGAAGCTAAATAAATATGACTGGTATTTACCAATTGTGGTAGTTGTGGAAAACAAAAAAAAAATGGACGCTAAAAATGCAAATTAAGTACAATAACTGAAAGAAATAATCTTATATTTGACAGATTACATAAAAAAGTTTCAACCAGAAACTTTATTTTTTAGTGTAACGAAAATATATCATTTATAATGGTTATAATGAATAAAGATCGATTTGAGTCTAAATTAGATCTAACGCCGCTGCCATTTAAAACCAGGTGATTAATGTATTGGAACCTCTACAAACTGGCTTTATATAAAAATTAAGTTGTGATAACGTATGTCTAAATGACATCAAATTAATTGGGTACACGATTTATTATAGAAAATCACATAAAAATGCAAATTTTATGTAAACTTAGTTACATTGTTTCGGCAGTAAAATTAGATTACCCTACAGGTAATTTTACGTTAAGATTAAAATTGGTAATTTAATTTCACTGATGAAGATAAAAAGGTAAAGTTAGGTTTAATTTGAGAATTTTTAAAGAGAATTCTCGATCAACTGGTTTTTAATATTTTAATCCTACTTAAGACTCAAGTGTTCTCACACAGCTTGGTAGGGCATAATTAAAAAAATCTAAAGTAAGTACTCGAAACTTTACAAGCAGCTTTAGTTTTTAAAACACTACTTATCGTTGAACCTTTGAAACTAAAAGCATCTGGCATACGATTTAATTACGGAACTCCATGCACAATGGCGATTCATAATTTTACTTTCTTCGTAAGGGTTGGAACAAGGTGATATGTTTACAGCGGGAAAAATGCTTGTAGAATACGCGACCTAGTCAATATTCATGTAACAGTTAGTATTAATTATTCAATTTAATTAACTATGATCACACATTGTGGGAATAAACGGTAACGATGTAGGTAAGGGGGTAAGAACGGCAAAACACTTATTTTTCCTAGTAAAGCCCTACAGCCTGTCTTAGGATAAGAATATTGATAGTTGTTTTTAAATAGGTAGTTTTAAAGATCATTGGGTCATATCGTAAGCTGAAATTAAACATTATAACAATAGCTTGGGTTTTACGAAGTTACGTTAGAGGCGAAGTTGTTTCAATGGTCAAATATCCAAAAAAAAAACGTTTGTAGATGTGGTTATAAATTTACAGCTAAACTATAAGCGTGAAATTAAAATTTCTATAAACCAGGCGCATTTCTCGCACGCTATCGCCATCTTGATTTAGCAACGGTTGCCGGCGTACGCGCATTTGTTTGCATCCAGGTGTTGCGCTGACAAAACAATCGACCCTCCACGCGAACGGGGCGGAGAGCCCATTCATATCAAAAGTTATAAAATTCCATCGAAAAAAGCGTGAAAAAATCTTGAGAACTCACATCTTCTCTGTAATATGTTATAACATTAACTACTTAGCTGTCGAAAATAGGTGTGTTGTAATTTTTTTAATAAGAGTTAAGTATCGGCTCCTTTATTTCTTGACGTCAGGAAACGCCCCCGATAGCAAAGGTGCAAACGGAGGCTTCCGTTTATTAATTAAGTTTAAAGTTTTGTCTTTCTTATAAAAATATTTGCAATCCAAAATCATAAAAAGTATTCGTGCTGACCAGTTAATCGTCACTTCTAAAGTCACGATTCTCACCAATAAATAATATTATAACGCTCAGTGTCCTTCACAAATCTGCTAGTGAATTATTTTATGAATCTGGTCTATCTTACCGAGCGAAAGAAGCCAACAATAACAGTGATGGGCCAAAAGTAACTACACCTATCATAATATAGTCCGATGGTCGACCTCTCGCATTATATCATGTTTTCATAAGCCTCAAGGACCGCCTTCAATACATCCATGGAATATAAAATCCTCAACGCTTCGTCACACTTCAATGCAAATAATTAGGTGTATATTTTACAATTTGCCAAAGATCTCTTTTGTGTTCTTTGTGTTGTAAGTGGATTTCTTTTCTACAAAGGGCCGGCCGCATGACAGTGCTACCTAAGGTATCGGTACGTGTGTGTAATGTTATTATACCGAGCCGCATCTGTCACAAAGGCCGTTGCGTCTGTAATTTTACAGTTTAATCAGCGTTAAATGCTCACAAAGTTACCGCGTTGGACGCAAAAAATTGAAAGAAACGTGTCCTCAGCCGGTCGCCTCAAGAATTTGAGTTCATAAATCACTTCTGTCGATGACGTTCGCGTTCCCTCGTAGTCATCAAGACCAAGCAGTTTTTCGTGCCTTTGTTATTAGAAACAAATTGGATAAAATCACAGGAACCGTGACATCAAATTTACTTAATTATCTTAGCGTAAGAGCTTTATAACGACTTTCCCAAAAAGTTTCTTTCATATAAATCAGGGAGTGAATTGTAAGTACCAAAAATAATAAATAAATAAAAAGGAAATTTAGTAAGATTTTGATCTTCAAAGGCACTTCTTATGGAAATATTATTATAAGAGGGCAAGACGTTCAGTAGAACACAAAGAGATATGTCATCTATTATGTCTCATTCATCGTCCGCTGACCACTTAGTGTCGAGAGGAAATAATTTATTTAAAGCATACTCTGCCCTATCTTCAATGTATTCTAGCCACTTTGAGTCGATACCTCGTCCTTGCTTTGAATTGAGAAACATTGTACTGGGCAAGCAAAATAAATATGACTGGTGGTCTTATTTCTTACACTCATAATTGACTCGTTTTCTTTCTCGGATAAGTATGAAGAATCAATTAGCAATGGTAGGTAGCTAAAATTAATTAGCAGACTTCCTCGGCTTAACAAAAACAGCAGATGCGGGAGCAGTACAAGCTGCGTTATTAGATGCTCAGTAATGTTTTTGCTTTTTATTTTTTCCTTGCTAACCGGCCGTACTAAAACACCATCTGTGAGCGGACACGATTCGGTGCAATACACACGGGTTTACGGTTAGTCGAATGACATAATCACACGTATGCTTTGTGCTCCAATACCTACAATATGAAGTAAAAATCAAGTATGAAGTGCGCAGAAATAATGCTGCTCTATTATGTCAAACGATTTCGTTTTAAATAGGCATTGACTTTTTAATACAGTGAAATCTAGATCGTAAGTTTCACTGTATTATGTTAGAAATTAGTCTACTTTTAGTTCACGAATAAAAAATTAACAAAGTTATTTTAGGAATATTGCGGTAAAACAATCTTTATCTGCACTTGCACGTCTATTGGTAAGATCATCATCATCATAACTTAAGAGCTTTGCTCTTGTCGGTGGAGTTATTGCCAATATTTTCTTACCTGAACCAGTCTTGATAAGATGGGGTAAGATTATCACCGGCGTAAGACTATCACTTGTATGGAATCCTCATACTGTTTTTCTTGTCCCGAGGATTTCAGAAACTCATATATACACACCTACCTACTTAATAATATCCTAACCTTTAAAGTAAATAGTTAGATCTCCATGCCAGTGTGTCCAACTTTAACTTAATTATAACACTTGCCTATAGGGCCTGGCCGAGATTGTGATTGTATAGAATGGGAAAGATTTATTGCGAACTTGCCGAGTCGGTTAGTAAGTGCGGCTCGACTTATTGTTTCATTCCCTTCACGCTTAATCAGTGGATAATCTTGGACTAATATGAATCCAGTTTCGGTTAATATTGATAAAGTATTACGGCGTGTATGTTTACTATAGGTACATAAAATAAGATAGCAAGTTTATTGCGAATCTGAAGATAGGTTTTCCAGTGCAAAAAATAAAATTGACAGTAGAAATATATACCTACTTTGACTATAACTTCAAATAACGAATAACTACAAATATTTTTTTAACATAGTAGGTACTCCTATCAACCAATAATTTAAATCAAAATGAATGGAAGTCGCAAAAGTAATCAAAATCTATTCCAAACATGCCTCTAAATTCCGACAACACTAATAAACTAAACTAGTTTAAAACATAATATTTAACAACGACGATAAAACAAAAAGTTACTTCTTTTTGACCTCGATTGGAATAAACTAGAAGCTATAAATTAGTTTTAATTGATTACTGTTAATATACAAGGAAACAACCGCCTGCCAGCATTGAGTAACTATAAGTCGATAGAAATCTGTTTGGAAACGTTTTGCTTCTAATTTTTATTATAAAACTGTTTCTCAGCTTGTTTTGGTTTGCTAACTGAGTAAGAGTAAATGTGACTCGTTTCTTAATGTTTTCCTGAATAACTTTGCGGTAAAGATTACATATATGAGATCTTTTCTTAATTAATATATGATAAAGCAGTTATATTTCATCCTGTCAGTTATTTTATTAATTTATAAAGACGATAAGAAGAAAATGATATTCTGTTAAGAACGGCGCGAGTATTGTACTTCGCTGTGTTGATTCGTAGGTCCAATAATTATTGCCGATGACTTGCTATGCCCGGTAACTGAACAGTGTACTGTTGATGAAATATTCTTGTTTCTCGTGTTCACGCTGCTACAGAAACAATTATGAGCATACAAGAGACGGGTCGATCAATAAATCTCTCTTTAATAAGAAATTCTATAAATGTAATTAAGACGCATTCTTTTAAGGCGTCATAAAACCCGTAAATAGAATTCTTGCCCCATCTGAAGAATAACCACGAACAATAAATTTTAAAATCATGACAAAATGCTATTTAATGTCCCTTCATCCTTTGTTACTTATGAGAGTATTACGTCATTTCCCAAAACTCATTTAGGCACGAATGACTTTAAAAGGACCATCCTTAATCTAAGGACACGTTTTTTCATCGCAAGTCTATCATCAATCTGTTCGTCTGAGAGTCTACTTATTTCCATGTTATTTCTTTCGTCCTGCTCTTTAAGGAGTATAGAGAGGGCAACAAATAGAGAATGTATTATCTATTTTGTCTGAGCATTGACAATAATTAATGACTGGATTTAAACGCTTCCTCACGCCCGTGACATTAACGTAAATAGAATGATCTTCGTTTTGCCCATTCAGCCCCTTTGATTCCTGTATTTTTAGCTCACCGGGCTCAGTTTTGTATATTAATTTGTTAACTGTAGATACTGCGATGCTTTCATTACTTTGATGTTTTGTGTTAAATGGTGTCTGGTGATTTTCAGTTTAATACCTTTTAAGCCTCCTGGATAGTGTTACTGAAACGAACATGTTCGTTAAAATGTTTTAGCAAGTTATTTCTGTGATACCTAATTATTAAAAAGTGGTTGTCAGTGTACGCTTCATTGTAAGTTGTTAATTCAGCAGAAGTGCAAAGTTACATAATTTAACCTTAATAATTGCATACAGTGAGTGACTGACATGGACACAAGTTTAAAATCTTATAATCAGAATGAACTATTAATGTGTGCATAAACGTAAGCACGATTCTATCCAATTAAGTAAAAATAAGTTCGCGATTCCAAAGTTTAATTAACATAAACCTGAGTCATGGAATGAACAAAGATCATCAAGATAAATCCGCTGGTGTAGAAGATGATCATAAACCAAGCGCTCAGGGCGACGTGGTTGACAAAGAAAACAATGGTACAGAATGTACAGATAGTGTAGCCGAGACACAGGCTTGAGGCAAGTGTGAATTATTGTAATCAGCTGCTGCGCGCTCTTTCTTTTTGTATCCTAATTAGTTCGAGGGGAATTAGAGGGATGTGAATTTGAATGACAACATAATGTGCGCCTTAATGTGTTTGTATTAAGATAGATAATTTGACTTACCCTGCCGTAATACTCGTAATACGTAATTGGATTATTAGAAATACTTAGGCACTTAATAATTTTATTGTGAGCACGTGATAAAAGTTTATATTTTTTTTAAAGATAACTAAGTACATATGCTTATAATTGCACGGATAAAGAATCAAGAATCATCGCGTTTATTCGTGATAAACTATAACATACAAAGATAAAAAAAACAACAATGAAATATAAAAATAAAAATAAATAAACGATCACGAGTTAAGAATCCCACGCTTTGTAAATTGTCTCGCTAAAATAAACACATGATGCTCCAGATTTGCATCTAAACCTGTGTAATGAAGTTAAACAACTCTCTCATACACCAGGACATAAAACACGATATCTTGACTAAACCGTTATTTTAGCATCTTCACCAGACGTTATTATATTGCCACGAGCTAAGAACTCGACGACCGTAAAGTCCTATAAGTTTGTGAAATTCCTAACAACATGAACCTTACGGCGGGTTCTAAAGACTAAGTTTCGACATGATTTATAAATAGACTTGCAAGATTTCTTGATAAAAGACAAACTGTATACTATGTAGTGTCCAAAAAATGTTGTGCGCAAACATTTGTTCATTATGCACAAGCGGTTTCTATTTCTTACATTTTGCGATTAGAACTAATCTTTGCAATAAATAAATAAATACCTGTTCTCCGATGGTGTCGAAATCTTAGAAACCGATTAATTTCTTTATGCAGTGACTAGTATCACGAGCATGCATCGGGCGACCCGAATAACTAGCGAGCCCAGCTCTGTATGGTCACCAGCGGCGAACAATTAATTTCACAATGTGCTAAGAATTTCTATCACGTCTCTAGTTAAGCCACAAAGGCTTTCGAGACTTTAAAAGTACCTACTGTTACATTCAATATGACTATGTGATATCTGATAACCCTTTTACGCAAAATAGACACTAATTTGTATGTTGGTGTTTACCTAACAAGACATTAAAGAAAAAATTGCAAAGTTAGAACCATTGATATAGGTACCTAATGAAATATATTGTATGAGTAGTTATTAAATGCTTATTTGATTTAAAATGCTTTCATTGTAAATTATGAAATTAAATTACTTTACTTATGTACTCATAAAATTCAGCCTCATAATAACAAATAGTAGTACTCCACTAATAGCTATAAGCTAATAGCAGTTTCATTTAGAAAACGGAATTAATAAATCAATTAGGTCGTGATGTTGTTTACCAAGCACGTAAATAATAAAGTACTCTACCAATCTCGTGTGTGAATCAGTGGAGACAAAGCGGAGTAATTATTATGCGAGAATCTAGATATTATTCCTTGAAAGATAGAGTCGAAATGAAATCATGAGCTTGTGTTACTTGTAAATAACATATTACTCTTTTTGCTAAATGAAATAAAATGTAAGCATATTTCATTTTATTTGCAACGTTTTAGTTGCAATCTTATGTTAGCGACATGTTACACATGCCGCTATAATATTTATATATTTTTACAAGCTTTTATTTATTTAACTTGCCCTGTGTATGTATGTTATTTTGTTAGTGTGAAGCTAAATGTGCCCCACTTCCCGATTTCCGCTGGAGCTGAAATTTTTCATACATATGAAAATTGGACGACAATGCAATATTATGATGACATGGAGCTGATCTGATGATGAAGACAGGACGTGGCCATATTAACTCTGTGATAAAACGACGCAACCTAATTGTGTATGGGGTTATCTCGATGAGTATTACTCGCCTGTGGAAAGAAAAGTAGTCAGCAATAAAAGCTTGTACCAAAAATAATTTTTTTGCCAAAAACTTATTTAACATTTAATCAACCATTTTTTTATAGTAAATTCAGTATACCTAAACTAAAAAAATCGAACATATTTTAAAACCTACACCTAGTCGCGAAGGAATTGTTATTATTCAGTATCAAATTTATTTTCTACGCGGACAACTCACAGCCTCTGATTATATTAAATTAGGACGAAATCATTTCATATTATATCCAGCCTCGAGCCACAAAGTCTCTCAAAAGCATACCACTGTGTTTTTATAATAATCCCAAGATAAACACACCAATTATTAAATTCCATGTATTATCTTATGTTTGTATGGAATCCCAACCCGAATAACCATAAGCCAATAAGAAATATGAATTTAAAGAATTGAGACGTAGCCAAACTAAACAGAAATAACTTTTTACTTGAACTTTATCAGATGGCAGAAAGGCGGCTACTATATTAATTAATAAAAACATATTTTATACTGAATTGAATTGAATTATTTATATTCGAATCTTGGTTTGGAATCCCGCTATTGTTTAAGCTTATCTGACTCGGGACGGTGACATATTTTTGGTATCATACATTATTTATATTTGGATCAAATCATTGTGGTTTTCGTTAGCCATATAGTTGGCATAGGTGAAGGCTGTATCTAGCTTAAATAATAATATAATGGACCGCAGTGTCAAATCTTATCATATTTATTATTAAGTATAGTAGTAGTGGTAGTGTAGTATTATTAATAAATATTCAAGTAAAAAATATATATTGTAAGTTACATCTTTGTGATAGGTGTAACATTTACTCACGATATATTTAAAAGCTTAATATTTCCTGTAGAGTATTTTATGAAATGATTGCCAGGAATATGATTTATGTCATTAAGCAGATACTTCGAGTCATGTAAGTATGAGTGCAAATTGTCTTTATACCCAAAAATTTTTTTCAATACTTTTTACAACTTAATTCACATTCTGTCGAAAATATTCTTAGGGTTAGTTGCACCATCCCACTAAGTCGGGGTTAAGCTTTAACCGGTTAACCCCTGGTTAGTGAATGGTGCAAGTGGCCCTTGAAGTATCTACAGTAAATAAAATCTCAATATGAATGCTTGGCTTATAACCTTTGCCGGTAATATTTTATAATATTCTTCATTCCAAATATGCTAATTACTTATATGTTACGGCGTGACAGCAAAATCCGATACCAAGACGTATGTGATTCGATATTAACAGAAAACTAAAACTGTATGAGAGCGAGCGGTGCTCATTTGAAGCCAATTTGCATAAGATATAAGTCATTTAGGGAGTTTATAAGCAAATCTGATTATTAAATTCCAATTTAAACGAGTGTTTATATTGTGTGACATACCGTTTTTTTACAAATTATGTGGCCATAAATTTCTTTATGATCGGTTGATTTAACAAATTGAGCGGATATTGGATATCTATAATTTATTTTAAATTAGACCTCTAAATGTATAAATTATATTTTTATATTAAAGGAAAAGTTAACGGAATAATTCACCGCCTCAGGCAAGGCTCGAACTTGCAACCTTTCGGACCACCGGTCTAATTGTTCCTAACCAACTGAGCTACCGCAACTTACGCGGCGTAGGGAGGCGTAAGAATAAAAAGGAGGTTTGAGGAGGGAGGTTGTCGCTAGTCGCTAGTGACGTCGTCACAGTTGCAACGACTAAATTCGCGTTGACTGACGGATGGTCAGCTGGCGCAATTGGTAACGCATTGGACCGGCAATCCAAGGATGTGGGTAGAGTTGGTGGTCATCGTTGATTTTTTCATTGTTATTGACATCTGTATATACAATTTATAGATTAGACTTACCTATACATTGACCGGGATATAGACCGTGATTACCTTTTGTATGGTTTTTGAGCACCCGATATTAGACAACCACACACAAGATGCATGTAATCGGGAGCTCAAGAACAATACAAAAGGTAATCACGATCTATATCCCGGTCAATATAAGTCTAGTGAAACTAACCGTGAATCATTCAAAACTCTTAATTTATAGATTGTATAGAGGCCTAAGAATGTTCTATCTTAACGGTATCGGATTTCAAAGTTGAACAATTCACCAGTCAGTAACCATGTGATACGTCTGCGAGCGATACAACTTTTTTTATATTAAACATAATTATTTTTAATATTATATATATTGTAATTCAGGGTTGTCGTGTTTCTGCACAGCTGATGATTGAATGGCTGGATGCTAGCTGCCTACGCCTTGTACATCAAAAAGCATTTGAATAGGGGCAGTGACACGGTTTATAGTTGAAAGGAAAAAACAGAAACAAAAGACGAATGGCTCACATTTTCATCCCCTTTTGTAGCTGATCCAACGAATAAAGTGATGACTTTACCTCGAAACAGTCGAAACAATTTTAGGGGTTTACAAATGCAAAAAGATATGAGTAATATGATCATATTACTCAAAATTATTAATAAAAAATACTAATTATTGATTATTATTAATAATATAATTAAATAAATAAATAAATAAAAAAATTCATTGTGATTGACATCTGTATATTCAATTTATAGATTGTAATATGGTACGTCCCATAATAAAAAAAAGGGAAAATATAAACAAAATGTGCCAGAGTAGACGGCTTAAGAACGGAACCCGTATTTGTTCCAAAATACACACGTAAGTACTTGGGGAACTTTTTTGCTGGCACGTGAAGGATGATAAATTACCAGAGTATTCCGCCTGAATGCAAATCTCTGGAAGTGGGTCAGTCCGCTGATATTTTTCACGTTGAATCACTACTGGAGACCTCGTCTACTGAATGATTGATCTCTTATTGTCTCGTGACACTTTTACGACTTGCGGGTGTAATAGAAAATTTTTACAACGCTCCGCAAAGCAACTTGAATGTAAAAGGTAGCGCGATTCCCTCTAGAGATAAGCAACTAAAGCCTTAGATGCTTAAGACATAAGTTTTATTATCATCTGTGACGTGACGGACCTTTATGGCTTTGTAGTAGTATAATTACGTCGAGTGCTCTTTGTGTGGGGCTCACTTGAGAATATATTCTTGGATTGCACAAAGTGCAGTTTTTAGAGTTCCGGCCATTGATGGATTAATCGATTAAAAGGTGCAAGAAAGTGTCACTTTGAATCATCGATCACAATACTTCAAAAATATTCCTTGTCGATATCAGGAAGTTTTTATTGATCGAGCGGTAAATAGGTCGCACTCATACATACTTAGCGTGGGAACTAATCGGTGTATGTTATAAAAGGAAGCATAAAAATATGCAAACATGTTTTTACTGTTAGCAAGCTAAATTCACAAGATGCTCTGAGGAATCCAACGTGTAAATGCGAAGCATTAGCTGTAGGCTATTGGAAAGAATATCCAAAACATTCTCTGCATATCGATAGACTTAAAATCCAGTTAGTCTAATATAAACTTTAAGCACGAGCCATAAGACTGTTGTTTACAGGTACACAGGTAGTTGAGTTCTGACCTGGAATAGCATTCACCTCATCATCATTTTTAAATCCCAGAATTTTAAACATTTAAATTGCATAACGAATCGCAAAAGGCTCCGATTGAGCTAATAAACCACTGAATATTAATATTAAAAATACCCATCGCATATTGCTTGTAGCGATCACGCCATTAGTCCACTAAATTGTACCGTGTACGCTTTAAAATGCAAAAAAGTCTGAATCCGCTGAGAAAGTAAAGGTTGCACATAATCTGTGCGGTGCCGGGGTACACGTACGTACACGCATCCCTGTAATATGAATACGGTCGCAACAACATAATGTGTATAAACAAGTTTAGCAAAGCCGGCTATTGTCGGTACCATTTTGTTCCAAACACCTGGAATTCCAAAAAGGAAGTAAGATATGACAATATAACATTAGATTATAAAATCTACCTTATTAACTTTATTGGCGCGAGCAAAATGCGCTATGAGTAATCTCTACTAATATTTAATGCAGAAATAACTCTGTCTTCCTATCTGTCAGTTACCTCTTTACGCTTAAACTGCTGAACCGATTTAGTTGAAATGATGATGGTTTAAAGATAGTTTGTCACAAGATAGTACGTAAGGATATCACCATTCTAGCCCAGAAGTCGTGGGCAGAAACGTAAATAACAAATCAATAACCGATTTATCAAGTTTGAATGGCGCCACAGAAGGCCTTAGTGGATGATACACATTCATAACTAACGTTTCTTATTAAATCACGCAAAAAACATGCACAGGGGGCCAATTTTTTTAATTCTGACCGCTTTTCGTTCAATAATATCTTCACTACTAGGCATTTAAATTATACTAATAGAATTGAAAACGAGTGGTCAATACCACTAGATTCCCAATTTCTATCGCTCGTATTTCAAAAATTAGCATTTCGCCGTTTTCCACCGATTTTCAAGTGACGAAATCGAGCGATCCGCCCCCCAGGTTGATGTTGTAGTTAAGTACCTGAATATTTTATTTAAAAATGGAAATATGCAATATTGCTTTTTTTTATTCTTGCCAAATTTTACTTTGTTCATAGTTCATAAGTGTAACTTAATCAGGGGCAAATAAAAAAAAGATGAAGTTGGGCAATGACAAAAATGTTTACTTGCATACAGAGAGGGAAAAGTTTTCATCCATCTTATTCTTTTATCCATCTTTTTACGTTTAACTTAACGTAAATGCCGGGCCTTAGCCAATTTATAAATCCTTTTGCCGTAGCTTGAGGCGAGATTATTTGATGAAAGAAATTTCGAACCGCGAGTCGAGCCACCGTTACATGCTATGTTGAACATTATCTTAATAAACAATACTTTTCTTCATCAACATATACGCCAATTTTATACCGTAAAATTGGCGTATATGTTGGTATACAACTTTTATACTCAAAATGGCGAATAAAGAACTGAGACCATTTCAAATTAAAAATACACAAATGAGCTTTAGAATTTAGAATAAATAGTTAGTTCGAAAACGAATTTTACTATCAAATCCGAAATTCAATATGTGGCTTTCTAACACAGAAGGGTATGCTTCAAGTGCAATAAAGACGTTTCCATTTGAAATTTCAACAGAGATTGTTATACCAAATATGTGGATTTCCATCAGAGAAGGGTTTCTATTTGTTATAGCGACAGTTGTGTACTAAAAAAGGACCTGTTTATACCTTGATTAAATAAACATAAACAGGCACATAGCCAAGATGTATGATTATCAATATATGTGGAAACGTAATTCCAGCCCAGGGTGATTGAATTTAGTATGCGTGTTCGATGATAAAATACTGCAAAAAGGTTGATTTTATAAAAAACTGAAAACCGAACATATTCTTTACAAATTAGGTAGTTTTCTACGTATGAGTAAAATTTTCTAAAAACATAAGTCTGGATTATGACGGAAGCCAAAGTCCGTAACCAAAAATATTCAACTTTTCGACACCGCTGCTCAGATCTGTCTCAAGAACAAAAAGTATTAAAATTTTGTAGAACCTAAACTAACTTAAGACCTTTTTCTTAAAGGTGCTAGTTCAGTCATTAACCGACTTCTAATTTTCCTAACATCTCCTCGGAACATCAATCATAACTCAGTTTAACTCGATATAACGACTCGTCCCCGACAACAGATCCACCGACATGATGATGATGACTTATGTAATGCAATCATCTGTAACATTTGACGCGGCCGTTGCCCTGTACAGATAGGAAAAAATATGGTATTTGTGACAAATTACGGACAGTGATGGTAAAAAGATAAATGGTGATAATGTCTATATAGTTTTTTGATTTTATTAAAGAAGACATAATTCATTAAATATATAAAAATATTACTTGGTATAACTCGCACACTTGATTTTTTATTGTATAATGATCGAAAGTAAACTATCGTGAGACATATATCAAAATATTTAGATCATTACGGTTTCACTCACTACTATTAAATAATAGTGAGTGAAACCGTAGTGATCATATATATTGTATAGGTAATGCTCGAAGATTTTTCTAGTTTGATAATTTACAATTTAAATTACGTTGTTAGTGTGACGTATTTATTTACAAGTTTGCGTACACTTAAAATTTTTTGAACCCCTTTAAATATTTTTCACATACGAAACGAAGTTATAATTATAATACATAATTATGGTAAGTGTTGACAATTTATTAAAATTTAGCAAATTTGGACCCCACAATGTATAAACGTATTGCAAATTTAAATTAATATGGTACTCCGATATGCGTATGCTGTTAATGAAAATATATGATATTCGGTACCCATTTTGACGTTATCATGTTAATGATTGAAGCAACATAGCGTAATATCTTCTATAGCGATCCGAACCCTGGGTGCCTACTGCCTAGCCGAGGTGACAATCGTATGTGCTACGATAACGAAACGCTTTGTGTTTCTCTATCACTCTTCCATATTAGCGCGACAGTGACAGTCGCGTTTCGTTCGCTATGGAGCATAAACGATTGGCATGTTGGCTACGCACCCTGATACTAATCGCGTCGTATGCGCAGGTAGCAAGCAGGACTGCAGGATTCTCATTGTTTAGCGAGCCGCAGGCGAGCCTGGATGTCTGGCACCTCGATATAAACAACTATGCGTAGTTAGGGTCAATTACGAATATACCGCCTTGACTGAGGCTAATGCTCGTCTATGGACGATAAGTGTTATAGAATAGCAGCGGTCAGTCGCGACTCGATGCTATCTAAATACAAGACATATCTCAAATGATCTCTTTAATTCGGCGAGAGGAGTTTTGAGATAAGACAAACCGGTTGACTCACTTGTTCGATTTAAAGAACAGTTTTGATTTCCAATTGGGGAGAATTTTATTCTGTCTGGAGTTGCCGTAGTATCGTACTAATATGCAAAAAAAAACATTGTTTCGGTCAAAGACTGTCATATTCCTTAGGGAAATAAGTAATTTTAATAATTACAGATCGAATTAAATGAACAAAAAGTATTCTTGGTACGAAAACGTGCTTTCATGCAACTTCAACCGAGTCGTCTGGCAAAACTTAATGTTAAAACAAAGCTACTCATGTGTTATATTTGCTTTAATGCTTCGCAACGTGTGAAATAGTTAGCGGAGAGGATCTTGCAAAGCTTAAATTATTTCTAATGTTTCTTCAGTACCTTAAGGCTAACGACCTTCTTATGTTTCTTAAGCACCGACTGTTTATTACTTCATCATCATCATCATCATGTCAGCCGATAGACGTCCACTGCTGGACATAGGCCTCCCCCAAGGCTCGCCACTCCGACCGATCCTGTGCCGCTCGCAACCACCGAATTCCCGCGACTTTCACCAGGTCGTCGCTCCATCTCGTTGGAGGCCTACCGGCAGTTCGTCTTCCGGTACGCGGACGCCACTCCAGAACCTTCCGGCCCCACCGGCCATCAGTTCTGCGAGCAATGTGCCCCGCCCACTGCCACTTAAGGTTTGCAATTCTGCGAGCTATATCGGTGACCCTAGTTCTACTGCGGATATCATCATTTCTGACTCTATCACGCAGAGAAACCCCGAGCATAGCTCTCTCCATTGCCCTTTGCGTGACCTTGAGCCTTGTTTATTACTTGCATTTACTTAAATACTAAGAAGGCTCAGCATTAGAAATAAAGAGTTTGTAAGAACGTAGCTATTTTAATACTAGCCGAGCCCGTAGCTCCGCCCGAGTTCGGTCTATAACCATTTTTAGATGGTAAATTAAAAAACTAACTAATTTAGGTCCATCCCTTGGGCTCATGTTGTCTATGTTTCAAATTTAATCACAATTTAATTGGTATTAAACCGTGAAACGGTAACCAGTAGATTATAAGGCACATCACCGACAGACAAGGAGTTTTGTACAGCTAATTAATGTCATTAACGTGTCCAACTCGATTAATTTTCATTATTTTTCCTTTTTTCCCGACGCTTCAGCTAGGTTGCACTAGCTGTGCAATAATGTCGGGTAGTTTAGTGTTGTTTACCAATATCTCGATTGACATTTTGCTACTTTGAAACTTGCAAACAGATTTAAAAACAATGAATCATTCACGGAGCAACTTGATTCCTGGGTATACCCATTAAATAGCAGGTACACTGACCAGAAGCTCGGATCAACAACCGTAAGCAATAATCATTACTTTCCTCTCATCAGCCTTGAAAGATGCTTTATTGTCTCGATTCGGCTCGTTGTCGACTTGTTACGACTACAAAATAAAATAAAAAATAATCATCAAACTTGTATTATAAAACATCACGCAATCGACTGCGTCGGGAAAAAAGTTAAAGCAATTCCTGGGTTGATTTGGAGGGGGCGTTGTTGATGGAAATGGTTTATGGTTGGTGCGATTAGGATTTTATTAGATGAAAGCTGGCCTTGTGGATTGTGAGATGACAAAGCTCAGATTAGTGACATTTGAGATTTATGCTGTACGCTTCTAAGCTTTTAGATGTGTTGATGGAAACTCAATAAATAGCTATATTAAGAACGTCAAACTGTAGGATCATAATCATCTTAATAACAAAAGTTACATAATTTTCTAAAAGACGTTTGAATGTAAAAAAAACGTAATAAGTTACCCTTTCCGCTATAGTGGAAGGTGTAGGCATTGAAAACCGCAAATCGATGTCCAGTTTATCCGTTTGGCACACGCTTACAAAACAAAAATAAAATTTCAAGTCAACAAAACACATTAACAAAAACATTAGTCAAAACAAAATTTGACCCGCAGTTCTTAAGAAAAAATCCCTTAGGAGGGGAGGGCCGAGTCATATTTTTTTTGTATGGGATTTTTTTTAGAAACGTGTCTCATATGAAAGGGCTTTTTGAGGCGATTCTAAAATATACCTATCATACATTTTTATACATTTCAGCCATTTTTTTTAAATTAAAACAAAAATAATTTTCAAAACATACCAATTTTTGGCTCCTCCAGATACGATATGGCTGTTTTTTTGTACAATATAGCACAAATGATACGTCCACATCTAACCAGCAATTTTGGAAATAATTTCATTTATTATTATCTTCTTTTCAATAATACAAAGTGACCCAGTTCTACTTCAGTACCGTCATTATCGCCAACTTTGCCCGCTTTGTTTGAAAAAAAAAAACACGAAATTCTCAAAAAAATATGACATCATTAGGTATGACTCTTTTTTGCTCAGCACGTCCATTGTGATCAAACGCATCAGTTTATTTGAAGATTTTTTTTAAATCATGTTTTTACCCACTTGTTTGGCGTTTTACAGAGCGGGCAAAGATATCCGGAGTTTTCGCCAACATTGTCCACGCCAATTTGGTGTTTAAATACAGCTCGTATGATGATGATGTCTAAGGATTACAAAAAGTCTTTGGGCAATCCTACCATTCTCTGTTAATAGCTTAGCACTTTCGAATAAATTGAGTGGGCAATGTTGCCTACCCGTTTTTGCTCATTACCATACAAGACTCGCCTAAGCATTTTACAAAGGCTAGGGTTGTAACTTATGAAAAAATCTGTTACAATAATTTAATAACCAAAAAAATTTTTAATGTATTTTTCATGCGTTAAAGGGATAAAACATTTAATAACTTTCTTTAGTGTACAAACTTAACCTTCTTTTACTTGCGAAGTTGGGTAAATTAGTCGAAAGTAACAACCCAGAGCCGTTTTTGGTCGTGGGCAATGTTGGCATCCAAAGATGTGTAAATAACCGGATTACATTGCCCACCGCCAAAACTTTTGTATCTTTATGCTTTTTTGGTTGATACCTCAATAGACATAATCTATGCTTCATGTTTAACTGAAACCCGAAAATATTTGTCAATGGGTTCTCCATTTTTTCTACTTGCATTCATTTTCAACAATTTTTTCCCGCAGAAATATACCCTATATATTTGAAAACTCGCTGAAAATTCTCAAGTCAAGTAATGCACATGTTCGGTATATAGTTTTGTCACAAATATACTCGTAACCTATTTTGTACAAAAAATAGCAAGGTGACCATAAATATTTTTAATTTTTCTACATTAAAGAATTTGTTTAAAATTGTCGTTTTGGGCAAAGTTTCCCCTGGAGGCAAAGTTGGCGATAATGACGGTACCTATTTTACGAGACTTATGGAACTATACATATTAATCATAAAATGATACGTAATATCCATATATCCAATGAATACCGGAATACCTCTTTAACCCTTTAACTGCGCATTTTCATCAGTTGGTATTTAGTAATAGAACATATTATCATTGAGACTTATTTTTCAAACCTGCCTAAGCGAGAAATCTCCGATGCCCCCTTGAGCTCTCGCTTATACAGGTTGGACTGTATTTTTTTGGACGGGATTTTTTTTTCGAAACCTATCGCGTGTGGTATCATATAAAAGGGTTTTTTGAGGCGATTCCAAAACTGTGGCATATTTAAAAAAAAAGTATACACTAGCGGAAAATACTCTATCATATTTTTCAGATACCTTTGTAAATTGTAAAATAATAATTCGATTTAATTTTCAAACCAGAAGCTAACGAGGGTGAAAAATTGATCCATCTAGGTTTTTACGTTGTTGAGATTCGCTTTTGAGTGTTTTTTTCAAGAAATTCAATATTTATAACATACATTAATTGGTTTGTGTGAAGTCCCCAATTCGTATTGTGCTAACGTGGCTGCCTATGTTGTCACATGCTGTGGGACGTAAGCATATAGTATTATATGTTCGTGATGATGGTACAGTCATTGGTTAATATTAAAGTCTAATTACACAAATTTTCAAATGAATGCCTTCAAGAATATATAAAAATAATCATTTTCAAAACCGCAACAGTAAGTAAGGCCAGTCTCATGAATATATTGTATAAATTTCAAGATATCCCAATCTTTCAAATAATACTTAATGCTTTGATATTCATTTCTAACCGTTTTTTACATAAAATATTCAGAAGTTAGTGATAGGTAGACTCTTATATGAAATTGCTTTGGCAAGCTGAAACTCATTTGAATCCTTTTCTTGGCAGGTAAATCCAGACAGATTTTGTAATAAGGTACCGAAAGAGCAAAATCCGTACGTGAATGCCATTACCGTACTTAAATAAGCATTCTCGGATGGGTATATTATATCCCCGTAAATTCTTGCGACAGTAAAAATATACCTAAGCGTTATTGCTTTATTGTTACGACGATCCAGATACCTCTTGCAGACAAACCGAAAACCAGATAAAGTCTATAGAAAGTATATTTCGCGGGGAACGGCAATAACTTTTTAAGGCCACCATGAAAGTAACTTTTATGATTGTTAGGAATTAATATCTGAAAAACGGTTTCGGACCGTCGTATTTTAGCCGATAAACGCGATATTGCGAGAAGGTGCGTCCAATATTTTTTAATTACGGTACGAGTTACCATATCGATGCGATGAAAAGATTTCATTGGCATCTATGATAAAATTAGCATGAGATAAAAAGCTAAATAATAATGACGAAATTGTTTTAGACGATCTCAGACAGCGACTGCGGCCAATGGCTTTAACTGATATTAATGTAACATATATAAAACTGGTAAATATTATTAAGTACGGAATTTAAACAAGAATTCAATTAGGTATTTCAAAAACCAAAACAAGGCCTTGGTCAGTGGAAATGTAATAATCCTGGAAGCCGCTGAAAATACAGGCACTCCAAAAGCCTTTATTTCTTTTTGCGTTAGAACGGGTACGTAATAAAGCTAAAACATCAGCATGTTAAGCTGTACAGCACCCGTTGTTCAACATGTCGATAGAGATGTGTTGTGATCGTGTTAGTTTAAATCAGTATGTCGATATAGCCCAAAAAGCAATTGCGTATTCTCTTTCATACATATTTGAACAACACGTAGCATATGAGCAGTCGTTCTGTCTGCCTACTTTTGTGATATATACAAATACAACCCCGATATAAATTGTGCTACGTGAGCCCGCGGTGGAATGGGAAAAGCCGGTGAAAAAGTTTCCCTTTTGTTATTTTAAATACCGAGTGCCGACCGCCTAAAAAGGTCGTCTAATTTGTCGACCGGAATCCAACATTATTTCGCTTGGCCATTGTTTACGTTCAGTGTTACGATTAACGCAAGGGTTAAATCGAGCGTTAACGCGCCGAGTTTTTTAATCAACTTTTCCTCGTTGCTAAAAGGAGTGAACTTAAAAGGGTTAAGCGCCCAGCTTTAACCGTAAACTACTTGCGTTTTCTTCCTTTAATCTCGGATTTCTGGGGTGGTTGGAATTATTTATTTAGGCCCTCCAGTGTTATGTAAAATGGAAAAGGTGTAAACAAAAAATCCTTTCAGCGCTACCTTCGACTTGAGCTTCCAATAACTGAGTTAATTATAAGTAAATACATTGTGAATCTGGCTATAATAGGCTTTTTTATTTTAATTTTATCACACAATCTAGTTCTTAAAAGTACCTACATTTTATTGGTCAAAGTAGGTATGCAGGATAATCTTGTAAAATTTAAAGTGAAATTGCGCATCTGAATAAAATTAAAATTGAAAATTATACAAAATACGTTTGAATTCTTTTTGCTTTCAATAAACATCTGAATAAGTACAGCTTCAAATACTTATGATAACACATTTACATCAGCTTTAACCACGGGAAGTGTTTTTCAAGGGTCCATAAACTTTTATGAATAAACCAGCTTGTTACAATTTGCGTATAACTTTATTGCAATAACGAGAAGCTCATTTCCACGACTGCAATTGCGCTGGCGCATGCCTTAGGACAAATCGCATAAGTGCAACTATTAATTGCAACTGGTCCTTCTGTTACCCGTACTTAACTACCGCTATTCCACTACACCGTCAATCGAGATGTATGTCCAGCCATACTCAAATAGATATACGACTTTCTTGGATAATGTAACCGCTATACGCGCTAGTATGTGACGTCAGAAACCTCTCGCCTCTAAATAAGGTTGAAGAATCGGACTCGATATGGAGATGGCTAGCATAGTTATACAGTAAACTGACTTGTCTTTACCATAGATACGTTGGCATCATATGAGATTTATAACATGATCAATAACTGATCCATCGGTTGATGAGTTTTTTTTTATATTTCTGAATAACGCGTAACTGTAAGGTAACTTTCTATAATAAGTAATAGAATAATAATTAACAGAATAATTAATAAAATAGATTTTCATCATTACCTTTGTAGAAAGAATTCTTGATACTTTGAGGTGATACTGATTATCTTAAATTGGGCCGCCTGATAATACAACGGATACATAAAACATTCATTAAAGTCCTGATAATAACCATAACTTTTTAATATCGCACCTTCACGTAATATCCTGATCAAAATGCCAGTGTTGACAATGAAGCCAAACTTCATGGAAATCCGGCGATAACCGTCCTTAATAAGGTGTGAAGCGCTCTACAGCTTCACTAAGCGCTATCTTACGGCTATCGACTCAGCTTATCAACAATCGCCGGTCCTCTTAATTGTTGCTCAGTGCATGTCTGGCCTTAATTAGTGAAAATACCCACGCGTTATCGGACCGTCCATCTTTGATTTTGAATGCAATTATTGTTCTCTTGATAAAGAGGCCGTGTTAAGCGCTAAGACTATAGTAAATAAAGGGTTAATGATGTTATGCAATATGTGGTCAAATGTTTATTTGACTGCTATAAACATATTGTAATAATGTATATATTAACCATAAATATATGTTCCTAGACAAATGAGTCCATTCTGAGAGAACTAAAAATCAACAAACGACTCTCAACAATCTACCAGGAGAGGGCTCTGTTTCTTTGGGCAAATAATGAGATCGCCACGCCACAGCCTCGAACGTAACATTATACTGGGGCAAGTTGAAGGCAAGCGCGCTAGAGGCCCCTGCAAGATGGTCGGATTAAATTAGACAAGCATGTGGTTCCATGCAGAGAGCAGCCCACATAGCCCTTGATCGCGTTAAATGGAGGGACACAGTTGTTGGTCACGATCCTCAGTCATAAGGGAATGACGGAGGAAACCTAACGAATGACGAAGAAGAAGAAGAGATAAGTTCCTGGTCATCTATTTTAAGTAAGTAAGTAATAAACACTTTATCGTACGAAAACTTATTGGTTACAGCAGATGATACATAATATTATATGTATAATGGTGTAGTACAAAGGTGAACTTATCTCTATGAGGGATATCTTCTTGTTGCCACCCTTATTTCCAACTTCCAAAAGAATAACTACAGTTGTTAAAATTAAACACATTGTTTTCTTTATTTAGAGCTATATAGATCTCTGCTTTCAACCCTAGGGGACGAACACGCGTACGTTATGTGTGTATGTGTAATGTTCATAACTAAGGATTAGTGCACGTTCTAATAATACCCCGTGGCTTTCCAACTGCGTAGCGCCTGAACAATAATGAAAATTTAATCCATTCATCTGCATACTGTATGAAACCATTCAAATTATCTAATTCAGTTGATCTTCAGCGGCGCGCTGAGATGTGAAGGCCCTTTCATTTTGCAACTGCTGCGTAGGGAATACTGAAAGGCTTAAATTTTAATTAATTTTTCACTCGACGGACTTCTTTAATAAAACGGGAGGCCTAATTGCCAAAATATTTCACAATCTTTTTACGTGAAGGTGAAGGGAGGGAGGGGAGGGAGGGTGAAGGGAGTTGCTTAAGACGTGTTTAATTAGAAACGTGGAATTCATTTAAATAATGTTAGTTTGTAGATAGTCGTAATGATTTGTGTAGCTTTTGCGGCAGGCACTGACCGTTTTATTATTTCAGACTGAAACATATTTTCTAGAGCTCAGACCATGATATAGCTAATTAGAAAAGAACGCATGGTTTTTGTAATGTGGTCTAGTTAATTCATCCCGACCTAACTACATCAAGATATCACGAAATCTTTCAGTCTGATCTGATGCGGTATTCAAGCAAAGAGTGAAATATGAAATTAATCATGTTCAAAGCAAAATACCATCTTAGGAAGAAATGTATTTTTGGACTAACATTTGTGACATAAAATATAAAATGAGAAATGAATGTATATTAAAAACCACTCAAGCTCAGACATCACTCCTTATAAACCCTTCAGGAATGTGTACAAAATGTTATCTTTAAACGTATTTAGCTACTTTCTTTAATAGCGAATACAAAACTCTTCCAATTCATTTACTTATCTCTTTAGACTCTTGGTAAGGGTACCGTATATTGAAGCGCAATGGAGCCTAATGTCACAAAATGTCATGGACTCAGCCATCCACCAAACTTGGTCCGCAATGAATAATAATAAAAAACAAGTAGTATTGTTTTTGGGTTCTGTAGAGTGATCGTCTTGAATGAAATAGAACTTATTTTTTTAAGGTGGCTGTGATTAAACAAAAAGATAATTGAGACAAACAACGGCATTCAAATTAAAAAAAAATGTTATTGATTTGATATTGATCTTATACTTGGGTATATTTTCTATGAATCTCGCTTGCGCCAATAAATGAGCGTCAACAAGATGCACCGAGAGTTATTACATATCAATATCTTTAAAATCAGAATGCGGCTCAAAATCCTTGACGGATTTTCGTCTCAACTGATTTCGCTTATGAACAATGTCGAAATAAAATATAGCAAATCTAGCAAGCTCCGTTTAGTACAAGAATAGTAATAAAAAACTGCGAAAGTGTAACATAGTGTTCTCAAACAAACCTTCGAAACTATTATGCAATGTTATTATAACATAACTGGCAACCCGAAGGTAAAGCCAGAGAGGTATTCACCAATCGTCCGGCTTGCAAAATGAAAATTTTAAACTCTAAAGGATTCACGGCGGTACCCTAAAAAATGTAAATATGCCTCTCACGTTGCTCGGCCAAGCGAGTTTTCTGGAGGCAGGTATATTCAGTTACCTTTTACAATCTCGTTAGTATGAGCGCCTTTTCCTTTTACCAAATATATGGTTTTCAGAGACAGATCGATATTAAAAAGGTACGTGGTTTCGTTTCGCTTATCCTTTTGTGGGACAGACTTAACGTGTAAATTGATAATGGAGGTAATTTTTTCGTATTTTTTTGGTACCTACTTTGCATTTGTTATTAGTAGGGATTTTTTTAATGATATAGGGGACAAACGAGCAGACGGATTGCCTGATGGTAAGCGATTACTGCCGCCCATGGATACCCGCAACACCAGAGGGGTTGTAAGTGCGGTGCTGCGAAATTTAAGATAGCAGTACGCTCTTTTCTTGAAGGTTTGAAGGTCGTAACGGTCCGGAAATATACAAGATTACAAGCGTATGGGATAGGATAATTCGCATTGCTAATTTAATTTTAAATGTTTTATTTTAAATCTGTACTAGGGGAAAGGTGTACAAGTTGATCCCATTAAGCGAGATTTGTCGTAAAATCATTATTTTTACTTGTAGTGCGAAAATGTTAACGTTTATTACTAGCAGATTTATCTATATTTCTATTGTGAAACAACAAATATTAAATTTATTAAGGATTCATGACATTATTTAGTTTTTTTTTAAACCCTATGTAACATATCTTTAGTCGACTGTATACATCTATTTAATATTACATATTTAGTAGGTTGACCGACCTACTACAAATTCAGGAAATCAATGTTGTTCAATTGATTGAATTACGAGTATGTATACAAGCTCCTGAAATATGATTCTCAACATCTCATTTACTTTATAGTAATTAAATTCATTACATTAAGATTATAAATAAATATTAATGTTTTATTATTGTTTTTGTTTTAAACATGTCGAGCTATTCAACTTAATAATACGTGAGTGACCCGTTGTAAAATAATTTAATATGTTTAATTATGTTTGAGTCCCACGGAAGTTTTGTAGTGAAAATTACTACTTCAAGTAAAGGTATAATTTTCATTTTCTCAATCGGAACAGAGTTCCATTCGTATTAAATCTGTTGTATCTATTATCGTTCAATAAATTACATTTGACTTGTAATTTATTGAACAATACGATTCATTACAAAAATGCAGATATCGAGACAGATGAAGCTTGTTAATATATGTAAGGCCTTTAAAAACTTACTTATGTATATGTACTTACAACCAAAATTTCATCCAACAAATTCAATCCGGAACTTCCCAATCCCTTCTCTACGCACACAAAATATTATACGCGAATGCAAAATCACGTTTCTTTGCCAATTCCGGGATCGCATCCGATAGTTCACTAGTGTTGACAAAAAGGAAAACTTTATATTCAGTTACATGCCTCTCTATATTTTAGACGGAACCGGTTTTATTTGCCAAATGGCGTTGTTTAATACCGGTCGAGTTGGCATTTGTTATTGGCATTGCTGCTGTTCTGGCGTCTATTTGAGGAAGATGTTTCTCGTTAAACTGCTTAAATACTGAGACTTCTAGACACTAGATAGTTAAGTTATTGATGGGACAAGTTATCTTTGCTTTTACCTAGCTAATAATAATATTATAAATTTTAGATCCCATCAACTCTCAATAGTCCTTACACCCTGACGGGTGCTGCCTCTGCGTGCGTCCCATGACACGAGCAAGGGCAGCATCCGCTCGGTGTACCCCTTACATTTCACTAAAGTGTCAAAAGGGTCTCTACGTGTTGGCTTCGGCTCCGCGCATGCCTACCAAGTATCCGGAACAGCATTGTTCCATGATGAGAAAGACATAAATAATAATTACAAGGTAAGCCTATCAAAAGACCGGGATTTATAGGCCCCTAAAATCCAAAATAATTAGGTAAAAAAATGTACCTAGTCTGTTACCTATTCTCATACTCGTAATGATGGCTGATTAACTATTGTCAATTACATATGTCACATGCAGCTGTGCGCACTAAAATTGCAATTTGGAACGCAGCCTAACACTTTATCGTCATTCATAAATTCTACTCATTTAGCTTTAAGTAAGTATTTAACGTATGGACAGTTGAGATTATTGTTCCAATAATAGTACTCATAATAATGAGATTCACGATTCAACGTCGCCAATATTAGACAGTCATTTTTGCACTTTGATTATGAACCGTTTTAAAATAGAGTTTAACTGAAATTTGGATGTTTGTAAATGTTTGAGAATCGAATTAGAATCAGTATTTATTTGTGTGATTAAAAAAGTACCCACTCAAAACAAACATAATTATACATATATGATTTTATCGTCTTTAACGAATCATGTTGAAAATATACTCTTAATTACACGTCTCCTTAATCATCTCTTGCTTAGAATTAAGCCATATTTTTTCAAATGTGCAAAAATATATCGAGATTGAGAGGACTGGAGGCACTAAGAAAAATCATTAAGAACCAGTTTTTTGTGTTACTAACACCTGTATTTAAATTGTATTTTCTTATTGTGTAATACTAATCAAACTATGGACTCAGAGACTGCAATAAATCTTTTTTTTTTCACAAAGATAGTTTATACCCCACAGAAAATTCTGCTTCTTTCATTTTGCCAACTATAGGTAACCTGGATTAGACTTCTAGATCCTCATTATTACTTATTTTTTCCTTAGATGATGCAACATAATTTGCTGTATAATGAACATAAAATTCCGCATAAATGTAGTCGATGGATGTCAGAATTGCTTCCTACGCGCAAGAGTTGCGTTGAACACTTGAGTAATATTCACCATTTATTCGGTAGCGACGCCTCAGAATGGCTTTTTCTTGTTATCTAAATTATCTATTATCTTCTTTAGCTCCATACCAAGGAAATGCCGAATGTTGTCGTAGGTTGTGTATTTTTTACATAGCTGGAAATGTTTATTTACTTTCAGATATTTATAGCAAATAAATACATACCTACCTGTATTTGGTTTTAATATTTTGTTGTCAAGCTATATAAAACCTAGTGGTATTTTTTTTTGTAAAAGTTTCCTTACTACGAGTATTAGTAAACTTTAAGGTCGATTTTTATTATACAAACTTGAAATTTTCCCCTATATTCCTGGAATTCCAAAGAAAGCAAAGAAAACGAACACGCTCACTAATAATAAATTTGAATATTAATATTCGGTAGCCGATGTAGGTGTTAAACGGATGGGAGCCAATCTTATCTATGGAACGTCAAGTAGCCCAACTGAGGATGTGTCCAAACTAGCATCGGTAGATCTCTCACACCCGCATGCTGTTGCTTCGGCGCGTTTGAGTTTCGTTAGTAGACTGAGAGGTCATTGAATGTTGGTAGCATGACTCACGTGAGCTTGGATGTGGGAGGTAGGTGCATTAGGGCCGAATCAAGATCGTTGCTGCAACGGAAGCCAGGTGATGCATTGCTCCTATCAATCGCTAGATGCCCGATAAGATCTGGCTTTCTAGCTCAAACTGCTTTCAAATGTACTTTTAGTTGTTTGAGCTTAAGTGATTCGTCTTTTACACACCTTTCGCAGTTTATTTTCAAAGAAAAGAAATTGCATTGTTCAAGTTTATTTTCGTTTCTAACAAAAATAGTGTTCAGATGTCGTTTAAGGTGTGAAAAATAAAATTTATTCGAATTGATCAGTTTCCTTTGTTTAGTCTAGACAAAAACTGATAACTCCGTAGTTTAAAAATAACACTTAATGTAAACAAATATGTATTGCACAGTCCAGTCCAGACTTATATTTATTATAATCACGCTCGTTCACATGGTATGTGGGAACATGGACCTTTGCACGAATTCCAATTAACCAAATGGGTGTCAATATACGTTTGAGCTAATTGTTATTCCATACCGATCTTGTAGTTATTGATGAGCCAATCATAGGAATGATTAAGTTTATTTACCTGTCCGCCAACGCAATAGTTCATTAACTACGGGATATGTTCGTATCGTTTAACGTCCAAGTGTGTGCCTGTGCAAGCTGCATGACTTGATGTGGGTGTCCATCTTTCATTAAGAACAAGTCAGTTCATCACGATTGAAAGAACACTATGATGTTTCTAATTGAATAGTTTTTAGTTCAGATTCGTTAGTGTTTTGATAAATTATGGCTTTGACATTTCAAATTCTAGTTCTTCACATGTAAATACTTATTTATGTTTTGGCTTTCAAAGACCGGTGTTTATGAGTATTTTTGATTCTGATCTAATTTCGTTTCTGTTAGTTATTTAAAAAGTTTTACCTCCTTTTTCATCAAACTTATCCATCATCAATAAAATGTTGGCAGATTCATTGTTTGAGCCTGTAAATAGGCTGGAGTGCGGGGTGAGGCAGAGGGGGCTCACGTCACCTAAGCTCTTCAGCTTGTATGTAGATCGGCTGATTGGTGAGCTCAGCAATGCCATGGTCGGATGCTCAGTTGGCGGTAAATTTATAAATAACATAAGCTACGCAGACGATATGGTGTTGCTGAGTCCATCACTCAGTGGCATACAAGACCTGTTGACGATATGTGAGCGGTATGCGGATTCTCATGGCCTCAGGTACAATGCCTCGAAGACTAAGAGCTAATGTAGCGCGTGTCAATCAGGTTAAACTTGGCGACACTCCTCTCAAAGTAGTTGAAGAATTTTAAATACCTGGGGCACTGGGTTATTTCATCCCTCACAGACAACAAGGATATCGAAAGGGAACGCACGGCAGGGCGCTGGCGATGACGAGTAACATGTTGAACCATATATTTGCTAGGTGTAACAAAAACTTTAAGATTACCCTATTTAGGGCATACCACGGAAGTCACGGTAGAAGACAAAATACGAATAGATTTATGATCTACTTTGACTGTCTTTTTTAGCTAGGAGGATATACTTTATACTAGGTAGTTTTAGAAAACATAAAATATTTGGCATGTATCTGAACAAAATCTTTGCTAATAGCTGTCAAAGTTATCATACCGTATGACACTTGAACGCGTTATCGAAAAGCGGAACATTTACTTATTGCTTAAAATTTAATTATTTACATGTTTTGTTTAGTGACAGCCATGATTATTTAAATGAAGGTACACAGAGGTATGTTATACATTTTTTTTAATTTAATTGTTTTCTATGCCGTGTTTTATTGTAATATTTATTTTACGCGACATTAAAATAACCAACGACGATTTCGATTTGAAAGATATTTCGAAGCTTTTAGTTCAGAAACCTTTCGAGTCCCGTAGTGATTTATAGGTCATTTTGTAGCCAAAAGTGTGCTTTATCGTGTACAAGTGATAATTCCACCGAAGATTGCCGAAGGTCTTGGTGGTAGCCTTTTTACGTCATTGAAGTTTCAATAGACTTTTGATGACATCCGATCCCTACATCACTGGTTTGCGAGATTTACCTAAAAAAAACGGCGTTGTCGTTCAGCGCGGCAACGCCGCCAGCCTTCTGGGCATCCTACCGGACGGCACAGACCTGGGGCCAATTTTTTATTTATAGGACTTTTTAGGTAGTTTTAGTTTAGTTTGTTTAGTTCGTAGTTTAATTTATTTTTGTTACTTTTAATTTGTTTTTAGGTTTAAAAAGCCTTTAATTCCACAAAAAAACCCAAAGACTATATTTCACTAATTTCAGATCATATACAATCATAATAAAACGTTGTTCTGTTTGTTAGATTTTTAGTGCGACTTTCGAATTTCGACCGCTGTTTTATGAACGCATGACCACCGTGCATACTGTCAGTCATTTTACACCTGCAGTATACTCAAAAAAGCCTACAGCGCCCTGCGCGTCCAATATAATAACGCTTTCAGGATACTGTTGGGGCTCCCGAAGTATTGCAGTGCGTCAGGCATGTTCGCGGAGGTGCGCACGGATGGCTTTCACGCGATAATGCGAAAACGTGTCGCGTCCCTGCTGAGACGTATCGCCGGTAGCCCCAACAGTCTCCTGGAAACAGTGGCAGGCCGGGAAGATGGTCCCTTCCATTAACTACTACTAAAACCAGATACACATGCTGTCCACCTAGTTTTTAAATGTAGGTTTTTCTTGTGTGAAAAATGTGTATAGATTTTAAGTTTTATTTACATAGGTATACAACTCGAGAAATACAGTTGATTTGTATTAGATGACTATATTACTCTCTTAGTAATTCATAGCACATCGAAACAGTAAAATATGTATATAAAAAAACTGGCCAAGTGCGAGTCGGACTCGCGTTCCAAGGGTTCCGTACATTACACAGTTTAAACAATGTATTTTTCATGTGAAACGTCTAAAAAACCCGTAGGGGTCGTATAAAAAACTAAGTAATTAAGTCCAACTCACGCTTGACTGCTCATTTCTAATAGATTTTCCTGTGGTCTATAGGTAACGAAATATTTTGTGTATTTTTTTCAAAATTTTAGACCCAGTAGTTTAGGAGATAAAGGGGGGGGGTGGTCATTTTTTGCCTATTTTCGTGAACTTCAAAACTATTTATCCTAAAATTATAAAAAAATATATATGAGATTCTCACAATGAGCTCTTTCATTTGATATGTAACACGATATAGTTAGAAAAACTTCATTTTTTAATTTTCTAATTTACCTCCCAAAAGTGGACCCGATGTTTAAAATTCATTTGTTTACGTTACATGTCCGTCTTCGGGTCACAAACTTACATATGTATACCAAATTTCAACTTAATTGGTTCAGTAGTTGCGGAGAAAATAGGCTGTGACAGACGGACAGACAGACAGACAGACGCACGAATGATCCTATAAGGGTTCCGTTTTTTCCTTTTGAGGTACGGAACCCTAAAAAGTAATGATATATTATATACCAGGCCGCTTGTTTTTTTGTACTTAGAGCTCTATTATTCGGAGCCACTTGTGTCAGTACTCAAGTCACTAATGCCTACACTTAGCTAGATTAGCTGCCAAATGAACGTTAACATTAAAATTATTGTTTCTTTCTAGGATTATTGTTTGTGGTGGAGAACATAAAACTAAATAAGGTTTTTAGGAGTCATAAAATATGATCCTGTGAAGCTAATCGTAAATGAAAATAATAACTTTTCATTATAGTTTTAACATTGCAAAAGTTTTACCAGACCTCATTTATCGTAAATCTATTGAAGTTAGTAAAGATAAATTCTCAAATTCGATTTTAATAAATTAATCAACATCTCATTTAACGCAAGAACAAAACGCTCCAACTCAATAAGAGACTTCTTTATAATTGACTTAGCCCCACGTTTGACCTCTGACTAGGCGCTGGTATCTCTTAGCGAAGCCGCTAAATCTTCGGTTTTAAACTTGGTCTCGGGAGGACATAAATTCCGAATCCTAAAACGAACCGAGGTGCGTTAGGATGTACAAAGAGGGTTTAACTCTGTATTGTGATCGCAAGCACGCGAGATAAGAAAATATTGTCCCCTTACGAAGACTGTACGCAACGTCTTCTTTTCTTATAAGCTATATCCGCACTCATTATCTTTTAACACGCCGCAAAACTTATGTTCCTCCTACGTTATTCGCTATCTCGCCTCTTAAACAGCACTTTCCCGGCTTTTGCTGCGTCCCGGGCTCAGATCAGATAGGAACGCTCGCACGAACCAACAGTCTATACACTTATTTATTTACCGCGCTAAGACGATTATTTACGATGTAAAGCGCATTGTAATAGGTTGCAGTATCTTATTTTTCCGTACGCGCTGCGGCTCCCAGAACATGCATCAATATGTGCAAAGTCAATTTAAAGATTTGAAGCGCTTCAAACCTCCGGTTTCATTCTTTCTACTTTAAAAGTATTCGCGACGCGATCCAGATTAGCATAGAAAAGTAATTCAAACAAATTGCCTAAACGATTTTAGTGAGAAGTGAGATACGATTCGTTTTGAGACGCTAGTTCCGAGAAAAGTTTCTTTAAACTTTCATTTGAACAGCTTTTCAATGCATACTAAAATGTGCTTTGACTCTTTTCTAGTAATAATTTGGTCAGTATAATTATGTACTCTTTAAAAATGACTCTTAATAAAAAGTTTAAAGTATATTTTCCAAGGCAAATCTTTGTTGTTTAATTTCTTTATTGCACGGTGGAAACGCAAAATTCGTAATAATTCTTCAAAATTACTTTATATACTTTTGGCGATAACGCTCGGAGGGCCACCATTAAAGGCCTTGTTTAACTGCTGGCCGATAACATTTTTTGCTAAATACATAAAAACGTACATAAAGATAAGTCCCTGTGCGCGTTGCTGAATTTGTGCCGCAATATTTGCTCCCGAACCGTTTTCGGATAATGTTCTCCCATCAGTGGTTTACAGGAATGAGCTCTTTTAAGGTTTTATTTTCAGTCCCTTTTTACTACCTCTTATTAAGACTATCTCAGTTTATGTGTGTTTAACAGCAAGTAGCTAGATAAAATTTTAATAATATGTCTATTGGAAAAACGTGGTTAAGAAAATTTGCAGAATTGTAGTCATTTTTAGGGTTCCGTACCCAAAAGGTATAAACGGGACCCTATTACTAAGACAGCACTGTCCGTCTGTCTGTCTGTCAGTTGAAATTTTCACAGATGATGTATTTTTCTTGCCGCTATAACAAATACTAAAAACAGAATAAAATAAATATTTGAGTGCTCCGATACAACAAACTTGACTTTTTTGCCTTTTTTGCGTAATGGTACGGAACCCTTCGTGCGCGAGTCCGACGCGCACTTGGCCGGTTTTCCTTTTTTTATAAAATATAAATCACGAATTACAACCACGATGATGGATCATGTAGATTTGTAGAGCACTGACGAGTGCTACAGGCAATAAATGAATAAGCAAGAGAGATTAACAGAAGATGGTTCAACGTGTCATCGCCAAATAAACTCAACGAGTGACCACGACAGCCCACAAAGAATTTACCTACACCAGAGAATTTTTTTTTACATATTAATATTATAGGCCTGTAAAAAGATACTGAGAAATGTTCTAATTGTGTCAGTTTTGTGTTGAAGTACTTGAAGTATGTAAGTTGCACATTGTTGCTTAAAATGTCGTGCTTGATGTCACCCAGTGTTTTATTTTTAAACACAACACACCAACCAGGGTGACAGCGAGTTTTACTTTCAAAGGCTAATAATACTCCCGTTAAGGCTTAAAGACAGCGTCTGCCATCACACGGAGGGCCTCATAAAACTCCCTTGTATGCCATTTAATGGGCGAACGCGAGAATAAAAACTATTTATAACGCGATAACGAAACTGTAGGTACACAGAGAAAGCAATAAATATTAATATAGGAGGCCCAAACTTTCGTTTATGACGGCCGATCCCTTGTCGCTACTGAGAAAGTAAAAGTGCCGGCATCCTTGTGAAGTAATTTGCCCTATAGCCAATACGACAACAACGGGCTTGTTTTACAATTGAGGCTTTTAACATCCTTTGTTTAAATTTGTCATCTTTAACTGAATTGAATGGATTTTATTGATGCAATAGCTTCAGCAATCTAGTACATCAAAGGCCTATTGTCTCTCTATAACAACCGTCAGTTTAAGAAGAACGACAGTCATGTTTCGGCACGTGAATACTAAACGCTTTGACTTTGTGTCCCCGACACCGATCACCGATGTCGTTAACGGAGACAATTTCGTATCCGACAGTGATATTGGCGCCAACACTAACGACGGTGAGCACGAGGTGAAAAAAGAGCACTGGGCGGGGTAGGCGTGTCGTCGGTCTGTCGGATCGACACCTCGGTTTCGGCTAGTGCAAAAACCTAATATTTTGTAAGTACAGGATATAATAAGTATCTACGAGTATTATGTTCGTTTGTATTTGTGTTTAGCTGGAAACAAGAGATCCAACCTTTTTCGACAAAGTAGTAGTAGTATAAATCAGAATTGTTTAAACTGAACTCAATTGAATATTGTTTCAGGTAAACAAATGGTATTAATTCACATTTTGATGATATTATAGGTAATATCAAAATTATTACTTGCCTGTACATGTATGCAGAAAGTACCTGTATTTAGGAAAATAAGCTAACGAATCTCGATATTATATGAAAATGTGGATCCTTTACTCATATAACTTTTTTAATCAAAATAATAATATTTAAAACTACAAATAAACTTAAAAGTAAGGCTTTATAAATAAAAAACGTCCCCCAAGTCACTGCCAATGGGCAGTGCCCATCCTTTACTTGTCCTTTAAACCTCCTGCCACTCAATTTAAACTAAGTCATGACCCAAATCGAAAATCGTAACGAAACTCACAAAGAACTCGGTACTATGAATAGAATCGTCAGTCGTAAAGACAAAGTTGGTTTCACCGAATTCTCCGTTTCGTTTTACGCATCCCTTGTATGCAAATTTGGTTCAATTTCGGCTTTCGTTTACTATCAACATCGTCATAAATAACTTGAAGAAATTGAACAGAGGGTCCTTCCGAATCCCGGCGGTAAAGCCATTGCGACGAACAAAAGTAAGAGATTTTTTTACGTATACTGTTTATGAAATTGTAAATTTAGAAATTCTTTTGTGAATTATAGTGTGATGACGACATGACTCATTTACTATATTGTAATTTAGTTCAATGACTTTCACATTCATATTTTGCAATTAGTTTGGAGATTCCCAGGTGCAGTTCAGTCTTTTTATTATTATTTAGTACTATTTTGATACCTTTGTGAAAAACAAATATATAGAAATGTAGCTAGGTAGCTTATTATACTTAGAGTTAAATTAGCGAAAGCATTTAGTTCGTCGCCATTAACGGAAACCAAGTCATAAGTACTTACGGTTAGTACGATTTTATAGGCCTAGGGCTTTAAAACTTACGTAATTAGAAGTGGCGTCCTGCCCGCGCAGCATGGTTTCCCCTATCACTAAGTCCGTCACTTTCGCACTCACATACTTGTTAGAACGTGACAGACATGGTGATAAGCGTACCGTGCTACGACTCCTGTTGCAAACTACAATATAATTTGATAGTATTTGATGCTATTACTCGTAATAAAGTGTTTATTTTAATTGGCCGTTTTAATCGCATTATCCGCGTGCACTAGAAGGTTGTTTACGATGAAACAGCGATAAACCTAGAAACCCAGCTCTTGTTCCTCAATGAAATTAAGTAATTGAGTTGGTTGCTACTTTCTGTTAAAAAAAATATATTTTTTGTGACTGTTTTGACTGTGTGTAGAGAATGAGAGAAGGGTTTGATCATTGTGTCAAGGAAAGGGTAGTTGGAGACTGAAAATTGCCACATTGTGTACAATTTTGAGTTCGATGTTATTGTTTCTATAATACAGCAGGAGATTAGTTAACTGTTATTCAAGCTATTGCAGTATCTCCATTAAACGTCTACGAATTTGCTAACATTCCGTTTAATCGCAGATAGCTTTGCTCAGTGTGTGGTAGAGGAAACAATTCTCAATTTTCTCCCATTTCCCCTTTAAGCAAATCCGCACGAATTCCTAATCCTTATACGGTTGAAGGCCCGGCGGATCACGCCGGGGATATAAAGGCACTAGACGAGGCAACTAGAGATTACTGAGTCAGTTGTTACACAATGTATAATTGTTTAGCAACTAGCCTTGTTTAATTAAGGAAATAGCGTCGTTATTGGACGACATGTTGTAAAAGTGCCGTATAATAATAGTAGCAATTGTTGGACTTATTTTATAGTCTCAGCTGCTTTGGTTTGACTTCTAAACTTTTATAGATTACTTTGTCTCTAATATCCGCGATATATTACGTCGATAATTGACTTAAAGAAATGTACATATCTACATTGCAGCGTAACAAGGTTGAAAATGTACACATATATTTTTACCGCCATCACTACATGTTTTAACTTCCAGTAAAATCTAAGGATAAGCAAATTCTACATCATCGATTAAAGGAATTTTCTGTGTACGTCAATTGAGTTAGGTTCGCGCTTAGAGCCGATAGCCCGTCTCGCTTTAATGCTTATAGCGCTTGATGCCGCTATTCCATACAAAAACTAATAACGTCGTGAATCGGTCTTTTATCTCTGGAATTAAAAATAAACCAGACTGTTTAACGCTGAGAACTACTCTTACTAATCCGATATGTAGATAAAATTGAAATATTGTAGGATAGTTTTACATAACTATGAGATATTGAAGCTAATCAGTGTTATACTCGTACAATACAATACTCTTTATCTACGCACATATCATTAGTCCTCTAAAATGCGTTCAGAAACCGCGAATGGGAGACGATCGGGCGGTGAAAAGAGCGTTTGAGGGAAAACCGACAGCACGCCGCCCGGTCGGGCGACCTAGGTACCGATGGGCGGATGTGGTGGACGCTGATCTGTGCGAGCTCCAGGTCCAAGACTGGCGAGAAACTGCACAGGACCGGGATCAGTGGCGAACTGTCGTGTTGGAGGCCAAGACACACTTTGGGTCGCTGCGCAAGAGGAGTAAGTAAGTAAGTAAGTAATTTTACTATGAGAACTTTCTTGTCTGTGGTAGTAGGTAAAATCTATACTTTAATGTTATTACAGTTAAGTATCGATTTTTGTAAGGATTTTTAAATTTGGAACAGCTTTCAAAACTCAAGTGGGTCTCTATTCTGGTATCCATAGATACCTATGAGTTATCGGTACGAAACGTCAATTCAGTATGTTTTTTTAATATAAACCGTACGACATTTGATCTCAAGTGATATGATAATAGGGCCTTCATTCATTTGTTTATGAATTAAACAGTTTTAAGTGTAAAATTAACTTGTTTTGTTGTTCTTAAACAAACTTATGTCGTCTGAAATACAAGGTTAGTGAATATATATGTATAATATAAAGTTTATAATATATGTGTAGATAAAGTAGTGTATGTACTGTACGTAATTAGGCATTAAAACACTCGTGTGATCCTTTTAAGAAACTCACTTTGTTCGTTTTTTAAATCCACACTGGTATTTTAATGCCTTTCATTATGTAGCAGTCACATAAACTACTATTATTGCACACCTCATTAAAAGAAAACAATACAAAAGAAACCAGAAACACAAGCAGAGGTAAACAACAGGCAGTATTATCGTTAAAAAGCGATATCTTCCAGACAACCTACCTACCTAGAGAACCCAAGCTAATAAAACATTTGTCAAATAATTTTATACGTATACTTCGGTATTACCTATATTAATTTTGATGTAGTTATTTTTTACATAGGGACAAAATATGTAATTTTAATCCTCACACTTATTTGCGCTGATAAATAAAAGTTTAACTTTGTATGACAGCCGGAACCTAGCTGACCCCACTTAATTACCATGCCTTACTGGGAATAAAAAGTTGGAATAAAATAGTCGCCGGTCTTTTTGTGTGCGTTGAAACAAAAGTTTTATTATTTTATTTTAATTGGCGTCTTAAACCTTCGATGAATTAAAGATAGAATGATAGCTGCGGTTTTTTGAACCCTCTTTTATAAATGAGTTAAGCTTTAGGGGCAGACGAGTAGTAAGACAACATTTTGCTTATTTCCAGTCCACAGTACACCTACACTGTTTTGCCTTTAAATTTAAAACAAACTTAATTAAAATTATTTAATATTTTAGCAGTTTAGTGACGTGATCTATTATATTAAAAATAATCTTATTAAAACGACTTTTCTTTATGCATGACATTCTTTACAAAATTATGAGTATCTAACCAAATTTGTATTTAACAAATGAACTGTCAAATAAATCATACATGGTAACAGGCTCTAATTTTATGCATTGATTTATTTAAATGATTCTAAATAAATGTTCTTGAGCATCGACACCATTATTTTAACTATTGTTTAAGTTGCCCGCTGAAATATAGCCTTTTCGGAATAGACCATTTATTCATTACTGTAGGCGTTTCTTAAAAGAGTGCTGAGGAACCAATAGAGCCTTGGGCGTTCAAAGATATCAAGTAAAAATACCTATTTTTACTAGTCTATCACTGGTAGCTGACACTCGAATACTTGGTATAAAGAAAATTGAGATGAAATGTCAGAAGCAGTGAAGTTATATACCTAATAGGTATGTTGCTATTAAAGTAACAGGCTAGCCCCGTAATTGTATTTTTTTGTCTTATTTTTATCTTGGTCATGTTTGATTAAAGGAATGCAAAAAGAACTCGCAATTTTTAACAAATTCAGTTACTTGATGACAAGGAATTTACTGGTTAAGAAATTTCCCCTGCTGAACACTGGTTTTTGTTGGTTTAAATATCTATTAATTATACGAAACGTTACCTAAACAGAACTTACAATTATAATAATTTATTTGATTTTGATTTAATTTTTTAAGCACCAAAAACTAACAGTAATTCGAAATACTTCTTCTCGTCAAAATACTAGGTCTACTAGGTACGTTACACCGCCCGCAGGCATCCAAGTCTACGCATGAACATTCATCGTCTACATGATAATTAAATTTGACCTCAGGCGGCTTACGAATACATATCGCTTTGTATTTATGGTTGCGTCGAACTCTCTTGACATGTCGAATGACCAGGTGCCGAACCTATGCTGTAAATATTGTTAACGCTGCATAAAAAGCGGAAGGCATTATATGCGGTAATTTATTGCTTCCTTTCAAGAGTTAAAGAAAGGTAAGTGGAAAGTATGATTCGGAAATTGTGACTTATGTGTGATATCATAGTTTTATTTGGGCAGCAATGATCGCTCATTTTTCTACTCTATTGGGTTGGAAACTTAGGACTACTCTATAAAACCTTTTAATATAGAACGAGCAGGCTCTACGCCGAAAGCCTCAAGGAAATTGTTGAAAGTAAATGTGTACCGCAAAATTAAACTAGAGTTAGGCCCCGATATTGGCAATTTAAATTAAAAAAATACTTCTAAGTTTAATCACAAAAATTAATTTTATGTAACCTATAAGACAGTTACAAAGATTTAAATTTTTTCTGACATATAATATTTGAATGACGACTAATTCTTAAACTTTATTTAATAGCATTTTTTCATCCATTAGAAAAGACCACACCAGTAGCTCATATAATACATAATAACATTAACAAACGATTTTAACTACATTTTGATAGCCGTTTCTGATGATTATTGGTACTAACTGACACATAAATACGTTTACGGGTTCCTATTTAAGAAAAAGTTCTTAGAATTATTAAAATTTTCAGTGATATGTTGCCGGAAACAGTGCTATTAGTAGGGTGCAGTAAATTTTACAAATTAGTAGCGTATGACAAACGAAAATTAATGGCTCTGGTCGTCAGCTCGAGGCATTTTTTAATTCCACACTCTGGTTGTGCTAATGATCAAGCAGATGTCAGCGCCGTACTGAAAATGAGTGACGTGTAATTTTTTTTTAGTTATTAATTTTCTGTGCGTTATCTGTACAAACTGTTTTTATAATGGGTGGGTGGGATCATAAATCTAACATGGAATCCGTTTATTATGACTCCGCTTATACTGACCAACCGCTTAATGACGTAATTACTGTGCGAAGTTTGGTTTCCATATAAAATTCTTTGTGACAAAGTCGGATAAGCTGACTTTTCTTATAGTGACAAATGACCTATAAATCCTATTTTTATGAAATTATGTCCGGTTATACTGACATATTAGCTGGATTTCGTGGCCGTCCCTACATCTTGTCTCCCTGCGAGGACGTTTAGTGCGTGCGTAGCGTTTAAGTAGGTAGTTTTGATTCGCGGTGAAAGTTGATAATTGGTACAAGGTTAATAAAACTCATCTTTCACAAAGGACTTTGAGATTAATTTGGAAAAACTAACAAAAATAAGAAGTTAATCAACTCTGCTTTATATGACATCCGCTTAGTATGACGTGTTTGCCACTTCCCTTCGATATCATTAGAAGCGGATTCTAGTGTACATAAAATGCATAGCTAACTTGTATTTAATAGTATCATGTATATTACAAGTCGATTTTCAATCAAGGTATTGATGAAATAATAAATAGAAAAAAAAAACATTTATAACCGACCCCATATGTATAGGTATAGATAATTGTCGTGTTCCGCCATAGCGTCACAACTTTAATAGCCGATTTTGGTGAATTAGGTATCGTTATATATCCAAGGTATTATCCAACTTTGAAAGAGTAGACGGTGAACACGGAAAACCGTATTCAGGATAACCTCCTGAGACCCAGACTCAGTTATTTTGTTTTTGAATTCGGAACCCTTACCCGATAAAGGTTCAAAATACGCAAGGTCTCAGAAAGGTTTTGTTAGCAGTTTTACACGACGTAATTGTACGAACATAATGTCTACTACATATGTATTACATTTCAGCGATCTTACTTATTCATAAACGAAAACCCGTATCAAACTCTCAATTTACAAAGTTCAAGAGTGTAGACTTAAATACCTATACTATTAACCCTATGCTTTTAGCCTGTTGAAAGCAGGTTTACCGAACTTTGAGGTCTACCTTAGACATCCAAACAGGCTAACATATTCCTGATTAAAGCACCTTGAACAAGAAACAAGGAAACACTAACATAGGTTCCATTAAAGTGTATCCGCGCCAATACTCCGAGGGCTACGAACTTTGATTAAAATTTCATAACCCCGAGCTTAAGCAGGGCAGACTCATTGAGAATTATAGCGGCGTGTTCAATATTCAATGGGTTGGGCCTTTGTTATCACGTGTAACCACTATTTTAACTCATAAATAAATAATTTGAATGCTATAATTTTATTCGTTACCAAAGCCTGTAATTTTAGTATTAATTTTTAGTTTCAATAACGTATTTGTGACATCTATGTCACGACTGCTATGGATTCAGTTTATAATTTTACGTATGAAAGGCCGTTTTTCCACGAATTTAATATCGATGATTGGTTTTCTAATTAAATCGAAATATAGAGTAGGAATACTTAACTTATATGACTTACCCGAGCTATACTTCACTTTAGACGTATTTTAAGTAAACTATTGCTCAGCTAATTACTTCTTGCAAACTCATTAGCTTTTTAAATCTAGCTTCAGCAATCAGTCCCTGACAAGAAAATCAGAGTCCGTTTTGCGCGAGTTAACAAAACGCTGGCATTCCCAGAGGAGACGGCTATAAGTCATCCAACTACCGCCGTCAAGCCGCCGAGAAAGCGATATATCAAGTTTGATAGTCAATTATTGGCACTCGGTGCTGGAAACCGCTGTCTTTGGGTTATCTAAACCGAGGCTGCCTTGGGGACAGCCCTCTGGTAATATGGCCTGGTTTATTCATACTTGGTCTGAGCAAATGAATACTAAGGATCATATCTCTATGGTTATATTGGTTGTGTTGAATGATAGTAGCTGGTTTTATGAACGCTTGGTTTTCTGCTAACTAAGTAGTTTTAAAGACAATTTTCTAGTATAAAAATTCAAAAATTTATAGGTTATAGTTTGATACTTTGCTACCTTCCCTGATATAATTTCGCTTATTTTATATACACATACTAAGATAGTGACAAACAAGCATTCTGATGGTATGTAGATTCTAGAGTAGATTAAAGTTTGCAACTCTAGCTCTAGTGATGTCACAAGCGCGTAGCTGACCCTTTATATCTTAGTTATATCTCGTTACGTATCCATCATTTTATAAAACAAAAATCAAATTTTTTTGTAACTCAACAAGGATTTTTTTTAATAATAGTTATATTTGATATACAAGTAACATCCTACTCTAATGCTGGGAACTCGGAATGAACCCGCCATAATGACGGTCCCATCGAGCTATTTACTGCGCTCCGAAAATTCCCAACACCGACACTGTTCACATTCTCGACCAAGTTCAGATTGAATTAACGTCACTAAAAAGTACAAGAAGTCACGAAATCCTTCGTGAAATTAACGATAATCTTTTGTAACACTGAACGCGCCACGAGCAACATTCCTTTATATTAAACTATTCAAATTTAGAACGAGACGCCGAAGTTCTAACATTTTGACAACAAATTCGACCCGAAAAAATGTTGTACGGCCGGTTGTTAATGCACAAATAGATTTGTCCTACCAAAAATAGAATTTCGAACAAACGAATCGTACCAATGTTTTTCTATTGGACTACCAAACATTATTTCGAGTGCACCGGTGCATGTGATTAAGGGATGGGATATTATCTGAGCTCCTTTTGTCCTCGATTGTCCTTGTTTTGCGGTCTGTGGTCGACATATTAATATGAAATGTCACGTAGTTCTTATTTAGAGGTACTTAAGAGATACATTTGAATGTTGGATGCGTTTCACAATTTGTATTGAGTTACGCAAACCCAATACCGCTGCCTAGACGAAAGCTGATCTCTTGCAGTGACATCTCTAAAGTACGTAAAGGATTATCGAATGACAATATACGTTTTTCTATACGGACGGTGATATTTTAGACCAGAGTGCTATTAAATTGCGTATGCGTCTTTTGTCATGCCATATGGTGCTTTCCTAGCAGATGTCTCTTTGTTAAGCCTCCATGTTTAAGTAAGCTTATATCTTAGAATTCCTATTAAAAGTTTAACGACATTTAAAATAGGATAACATCGATCAAAGAGTCCGTGCGGCACTCACCGATGTACTTACTTCACTTAACTGATATAAGTACTGGGCAAAAGCCCAAAAGGCACACAATACTACATAAATGATGAAACACCGTGGGATCAAGTGTGATTGAAAACAATTAACTATTTATTATTATGTTAATAATGATGAAATTGATAACTCAATGTGTATATTAGGTAATCTGGTTTTTTTTTTACATTTAGATTTTTATTCTAGAAAGTTTCTATACTAGTATTTTTTATACAGTTTTGGTGTTCGACGATCTTTTTGTGGAATTCTTATTATTAAGTTTGACATATCTATAATAATTTAATGTTTTTTAAGAACAATAATAACTGCATCAATAAATTGCTCTGATATTCTGGCGATATTTGTAAAACTTGACAATTTAAAAGTGCTTGTTGCTAGGCCTAATTTGAATAAAGAATATTTTGATTTTGAATGTCATCACTTCAATATTGCCAAAATAATTGTTATTACCACAATTATCGTAAAATGTTTGCCTATTTTATCGCTTTTAAAAGGTATTTCGTATATTTTGTTTTGAAATATTTTCTTTAACATTCATACCCTAAAATTTCCTTATTGCAGTTAAAAAGTAAATAAAGTTTTTGAATTTGCTTATTCACATCACATATTCAAATGTAATAAGCATTCGTTTGTCCAAAAATAGAGCGGAGCCCATTACAATCAAACTCGTTCTACCCTTGATAACTAAATTAAAACTTAAGCACACAGAGGCCTATTGTGGTTCACTAATAACTATCAAAACGTACACGGTGCGTAGCTGAAATTTTCCACACAATGTTATCTTCATCCCTCTTCACTGAAGTACCAAAATTAATTACCAACTAATTCCATTATCCCGCCGTTGTGTTAGCATTATGTGAATATATTTTATGAGATAGATAATATTTTACGCATTTTTACTTTTGTGTCTTAGGTGTATTTTACAGGTAATAAGATATGACACCACATGTAATTATGATCATATTGATTATGAAATACCTATTGTGAACGATATTCCTTAATATTATAAGAATTTGTATATTATTTATGCTGTGAATGAAGTGCGAGTCGGATTCGCCCACCGAGTGTTCCGTACAAATATAACTTTTTTTAAACTAAAATTAGTAAAAAAATATAAATATATTTGTAAGTACAGTTTTGAGATTTTTCCCTGTACTTGTAGTATAAAACGATATTTCTTGCCAAATTTCATAGTTCTAGGTCAACGGAAAGTACTATATAAATTTCGAAATGTATGTTTTTTACTGCATTAAACGTCCGTATCTTTTTTTACGTTAACTTAGAAGTTAGATTTTTTTACAGCTTCATGGCACTGTAGACCTGAATATATGGTTTTAATTTTATCTCGATACCTCTACGCGTTCCCAAGTTAAAGGGTCTTGACAGACAGACAGACTGGAGACGGATGGACGGACAATCCTGATAAGGGTTTCATTTTCTCCTTTTGAGGTAGGTACGGAACCCTAAAAACTACTCGAAAATTACTGCTATATAGCAGTTTTATTGCATATATGAAGTATTTTTCCTGAATATAGATACTTAAGCCTTTATTGAGCTTAATTGAATCTTACTAATTAATTTTGATTACTCTTACTTAGAGAATTGCTATGTCTTCGATAAGTAAGTACAAGCGATATGCATAGGCAAATTATAAATTAGTCGAAAATTCGAAGTACTTACGACACTATCTTTAATGTATAATGAATCGTCAAGTAAATTCATTTCAATCCTCATGTGCGCTATATACTTACATAAATAGTTATGTGTTCATGAATCAAACATTTCGTGTTACAGATGTAGTGCATAATTGTTTTCCATCGTATTTTCTCGGAAACGTTCGTATTTGTCATGCTAATTCAGTCAAACCTCAGAACTTTTTGTACCGAGACTGACTGAAATGGCAAGACACGTTCGTACGTTTCCGTGAAAATACGATGGAAAATAATTATGCACTACATCTGCACATGTTTGAACAATTGAGAAACATAGTCTCAAGTGCCAACGTCTTGTTAAAGTCGCATTCTCAGTACTAACTTCGAGCAATTTACAGTTGTAAAGACTAACTAACAAACAGGGTGTATCCGATAAAATCGAGACCAGGGTTGGTGGAAATAAGTTTTCCCATTATTCCCGCGCTGACCCGTCGTCGGTTGATAAGGGTGCGACCGGCAGAAGGGAAACCGATGTTGATTTCGTTTTGATTTGTCCGCGCTGAGATAATAGCAGTTTCATTGAGCCGACGGAGCAGCGTTCCCGGCAGGCGAGACAAAAAGCGTTAATATGACACGCTTGTCACGATGTCGGCTGGCGGAATCAAAGGGCACCATTTGTAAAAGCTTGGAAATGTTTCTTTAATTCTTGATTGCCGGTTTTTGTCCAAAGTTTTTGCCAGTTACTTATTTCTTACAGTTACCTATCAGAAAACTAATTTCTACTGTCTAAACTTAGGTTTACCTTTTTAGTTATAAACCGAGTTGAAATTGAAAGCCATTGCAATGTTCGACATTAAATATAGAAAATAGGCAGCGGAAACATTTTGAAAGTGATAACGAGAAATACAAGAATTTCTCTTTAGTCCCTAGGTCCCTATAACTACAAAAGAATATTTTCATTTTATCACGTTATATAAATAATGCATTAAAATGTTAGTACTTTACGAATTACCTTCCTTTAACTTCGATATTATATATCAGGTTTTAATATACCTACGCACACTCCGTATAGTTAGTCAATAAGTAGAAGCACCGGCAACTATATTACCTGACTGTAATTTCAATTTAGCAATATATCGCAGGAAACTTGCACCTGATCGTGGCAGAGAACTAAGAACTCTCTACACTGCACAAGATTATTGAGTTACAGGTTCTGAAGCCGACAGATGTTAGACGGCTATTCATTTGAGTCATGGTACTTATGTGTTTTTGATAAATATAAATTATTTATAACTGGCCACTAGTAATAAGCAAAACTGGCCACTAAATTGCCGTATTCAGTATTAACAGTGAACGAGGTTGCATTTTACTTAAATGTGACCGATTTTGTTCTAATTACTACACAAATATAGGTCTTAATAATAGACTGGATACATGATTTATTTTAATAACTAGTTTTACATTAAAAAAAAAAGTCTGATTAAAACTTTCTAAATAGGTACATACATATTCGAAGTCTACTAAGGTATATTTTGTGGCTTTATTTTAGGCAATTATTTGCGCAAATATCGAATTTACTCTTTTTTTTCTATTTTAAATATACCCATGTATTAGATTAGCTATTAATGTTTTTGTCAAACCCAAATATGTAAATTGATTTTCTTAGAGACTGTATATTATTACTTACCCATTAACATACCAATAAACTGTAGGAAATATCAAATTTTAGAAATTATACATAATGTGTATATGTAGTTATTAACGAAATGACCCTAAACATATTGTCTTTCATAGTTTTGGTCTATACTATCTAAATAATATTCTTTTAAATAACCATGGTATCATGTACCTACACCACTTACAGTTCCAGACGAGGCATCTCCAGTAACAGCATTATTGGGCTCCTTTTACGAGCACTCAACTTTAGTGGAGTGACTTCGAATTTCCAACATGTTTGCATTTGACGAACGTTACAACAAGTCAACTTTGCTCAGGCAGTTAGTTGACGCTTTTAAAAATGAGTGCTTTTTAACTAGTAGGTAAAGTATACCAATATAATTTGAAAATCGAATTTGGTAAGTTCTTTCATGATATTTGTTTTGCCTGACCTAACTTTTGCAGCTTTTGTTCCCTGAAAACCTAACTTTTATTTAAATAAAAAAACAGCAAATAAAGACGGCATAAAATAAAATAAAACAAAACAAAATTATAAATTCAAATTGTGTTTATTTCAGTTTTCCTTTTTCGTATTCCTGTTCATATTTACAGTTTTTTACATATTTTAATATTTACAGTCTTTTGTATGACAATCATAATATTAACAAATAATTATTATAAATGCATCTGTACATAAAACTTTGGTAGGTATTATAATAATTTAAGCAATAAAAATAAATCATAGAAGATAAGTCGATTGAGATTTTAGCTACAGTATATTTACATGTGTTATTCGTGTATCTATAAATTACTATCGCAGATAGTAGGAAAATAATCCGACCTTCTTCATAATCTTACCCTACTTGTACAATTAAATGCGGATTGTGATGCTATACACCTTAGACTAAAATAAATATTTATATGGAACGTACATACTTAAATTTAATTATCACTTTTTTGGACTAATACGCTTAAGCGTTTTAAGAGGGAATTTTACCTGCGTTGAAGCATACGCTACGCCCAAAGTTGCGCGTGCGGCGGCATGCGGTGTGCGTGCGCATCGCGAGCGTGCACGCTGGCCGAGAGCGCCAGCCCGTCGCCCAGCAGAGGAGGTAGCTTGCCCGGCGGCGGGGGCGGGGGCGGCGCCGGCGCCCGCCCAGCCCCCACCGGGGACACTGACGCGTAAATATTCACCGTCGAACGGTGATACTGACACTTTCTCAAGTCTGGCATCGCGAACCTTAACTTTTGCCAAAACTGCCTATCACCCCACTCTATACACGTGTTCGCCTTCAAACACAGCCTTAGTTCGGGATCAATGTCTCTGTTCGGCAGCTCGCCTAGTAATATTATTATCAGTCTTCTTCGTCTCTCTTTTAGTACTTCGTGGAGCGCCGTCTTAAATTCGAAACGGCACCATTCGTTGTTAATGAAATTTTTGGATAGGACTATTATAGTCCTTTTAGATGATTCTACGGCTTCAATGATCGTATCTGCCACATAAGCAGAAGCATTAAAATCTCGATAGTGCAGGCATAGTCGAAAACTTGGGTCCGTTGATTCTAAGCCGGGCGCCAGCATCTGGGCCACAAATGCCTCGTCTTTGACACTATAACTAATGTAGGCATCAAACAGCCGATCTTTATCGGCCTCATCATCGAAAGCTGTGCTCTTGTAGCACATTCTAAATCCGCAATGGTAGTAAATCCAAACGCGAAGCTCTCGCCTCCAGTAAAATACACCACATATTAATGCGGAACTTATTACAAATATGCATAGAGATATCAGAAGCAGTGGTAGGTAATCATTTATAACTTGATTTTCGATAATTGAGGAGCTGCCACCGACGTGGCTTGTGCAAATAGTGGAATTGAAATCAGCCATGAGAGGGCCGACGGCGTTGGTTACATTATCGAATACACATGTGATTTTGTTAGCGTCTTCCACTTTTCCAAAGTTATTTTTAAACCAATTTCTGAATTTGTTCATGTATTGACAATCGCACGACCATGGGTTTCGAGACAGGCTTATCTCTACTAAATATGGGTTCACTGTAAACTGCCATACCGCGAAGCCGTAAATGTTATTCCCTTCCAAACGTAGCACTTCTAAACGCCTTAGCTCTATGAAGGTCCGATTATCGATATAGTGTATTTTATTGTCTTGTAGATGTAGCTCTCGTAAATTCTCCAGAGGCGACAATTCAAAGCCGAGCAGCTCTTTTATGTTATTTTTTTCTAGATGCAAAACTTTTAAGCGTTTTAGTCCACTAAATGTATTATTATACAGAGCGTCAATATTTGAATTATTAGCGTATAATATATCTAAGTTTTTACGACCTATAAAAGCGTGACTTGCTAAACCACCAAAGTTGTTACCGTCTAGATATAGTTGAGTAGCGTCCATAGGTATGCTGTTGGGTATTTCCGCGTACCCAGCAGCCGAACAGTCCACAATATTTGCCGACCACGGTTGATCATGATAACATGTACAGTTCGATGGGCACGTCATTTCACAATCACAAGCGTCAAAATCACAACAATGACACAACGTAAAACAATGAGTTTTATATGTACACAAAAACTGGGAAGATTCCGCCTCGATAAGCGGTATATAAGTCCTTTCTCTATTATATAACAACTTGCAGTATATGCTCTCTAGGTCCATTACCCTAGGGTGTTGTCTGAGATGATCGAGTTTGTTAATTCGTTGTAGCCACTCCATTGTACAATCACACTGAAAAGGATTTCCGCCAATGTAAAACTCGGGCAGAGGGCGACCTGGATCGACCGGAGTTAGACGAAGCGCATTGAGATCCATACTAGTTATCTGATTAGCATACAAATCGACTCTCGTTAAATTGGTTTTTCCAACAAAAGTTTGAGCTTCAACTTGTGTAATTTGATTATCATTTAAGAACAGAAGTTCCACGCTGTCGGGTATGGAAAAGGTAGATATTTTTGTCATTTTATTGAAGCTCGCGTCTAATGTCTGCAGGCGCAGCTCTTTATTCAAACGGTAGTTATTGCCCAATTCTTTGATATTGTTGCAATGTAGGTCCAACCATTGAAGTCCCGTCGGTATAAAAGCGTAGTCAAACCATTCTACTTGGTTATCTGACACGTTTAACCACAACAGAGAGGGGATGTTTGCAAATAGACCTTGGATATCTGTGAGCTGGTTAGCATCCAATCTAATAGCTTGTAAATTAGTAAGGGTATCAAACGCATTGATGTTGATTTTCTTCAGTTTATTACGAGCTAAATTCAATATTTGCAACGAAGGTAAATCAGAAAACACGTCTTTGCTTATGTTTTCTATTTTATTTCCGATAAGTCGCAGTCCATATACGTTATGCAAACCGACAAAGCCGGGCTCTTCAAGCAATGTTATCTGATTTTCTCCTAGATCCAATGTTCGCAATAATCTCATGTTTCTTAGCGCTATGGGTACTTTCTTTAATCGATTTCCATTTAAATTTAAATCTTGCAGGGAGGATGTATTTCTAAATGCTTCAGGGTGGAGTTCTTCTAGATGATTATTGTCGATAGATAGCAACGACAATACGTAGAGACCATTTAAGGCATAGGCATCGATATGTTTTATTTTATTGTATGACAAAATAAGCGTATGTAGGTTGTTCATTGGTGCAAATGTATCGGCAGCAATATTTTCTAAAGAATTGTGTTGAACATTCAATATTTGTAGCGTGTATAAATCCTTGAATATCTTCGGGTCTAGTTTGGTCAATCGGTTATTCGATAGGTTCAACAGGACCATTCTTATAAGACCCCTAAACGTGTTTTCTGTGACCCAAGTACTCGTTAGATGATTATTTGACAGGTCTAATGCCAACAATTGGTCCAAGTTGGCAAAGAGATTCGGCGATAATACACTTATGGAATTATTTTGCAGGTAAATTTCTTTAATTACCGTCTTACAATCCTTAAATAAGTCTTGCGGTAGGGCGACAATTTTATTATTCGATAGATCTATTATTTGTAGTTGCTTCAAGCCCGATAGAGCTTTTTCTGACACCATAGATATTTCATTATCGTGAATATGCAATTCTTTCAACCTTCTCAAAGACATGAAGCCATTTTCAGGCATTAACACAAAACGGTTGTTTGAAGCATCCAGGACTTCAATATCTAAGGAACACGAAGCATGAGGTAGGGATGACGAAGGAACTGGTCCATCTTGTTCGCTTATAAGAGCCTGGTGAACTGCGTGTTCCCGGAATCCCAGATCACTCACGTCCAGCAGTCGGTTTGACGAAACATTTAAGTATACTAAGTTCGTCAGAGGGCAAAACAAGTTTTCAGGGAACGACCAAATGTTGTTAAAACTCAGATCCAACTTCTCTAACTGCCGAACCGCCGCAAAGCTTTCTGATGCTATCTCTAGGCTCATAGCGGCCCACTCCGTATTTTTCGTTCGGATCGTTAAATTTCGAAGATCTCTCAAACCCGAAAGTACACCAGGCGGCCATCTTCCAATTTTACAGTTATCCAAAACAAGTTCACGTAGTTTTATTAAATGGGCGAAACTTCTGTCGTCTAATGAGCTTTTGTACATCATTTCTTCATTACATTCTATTCTAAGTGACGTTGTATGTTCTGAAGGGATGACACTGAAGTTTGTTGTGTCGAATTCGCTGTTTATCGTACGAAGCTTACATGTGAGAGAAACTTCGTGGGAGTTGTTCGGGCCTCGTAGCCACCACTGACAATCGTCTGGAGCTTCATATTTGAGCGGTAATGAGCTCTGATCGGCAACATTAAGTCCAACGACAAACCAAAATAAAATTTGGCTGAAGGCTTGTTTTCTTGAAGAACTTTTGTGAAGAGCCATTATGAGGTAAATCAAATATCAAGGAAGAAAGAAAACAGGACACGATAGGCTCAGTGTCATGTTTTTTCCGCCGGTGTTCGTGTGTTTCGACCCCTTGCCGGATGTGAAGTATCCATCAATTTATAAAGTCTATTTCAGCGTTAATTTATCAAAAAATCCTTGTTATACCAACACATATAATGTGATGGTATTTATTCACAGCTTTCTAATGTATCCTTGGAGATGTAAACAAAAATCACGTAAACAGTCCACTTTTACGAAAAGTCAAGTATTTTCACTAAAACTAATACACAAAGTCTTCTTTTATTCATTTGGCGATTTTGTTAAATTTTCAGAGTCCGAGTTTTGTTGCTGAAACACGTTAGTGATAAGCGTGTTTTACTGAAATATCGTCCGTGCGTAGCGTCGAGCGGCGCGACCGTGCTCTGACGCTGCGGTAAGTAAACTGATGCGAGTACAGGCATTGCAGTCGAGTATACGTTCGGTGGTGGGGAGAGGGGTGCGCGGCGGAAGCGAGATGAGCCGAGCGGTTGCGAATGTTCACGAGGACTTATTACAATAAATTATTTTTTCTTGGAGCTTTCGGGCATCGCACGCCTGGTCGACTTCAAAATTTGAAAATTTTGATTAAGACATATATACTTAGTCTTGCACTAGTTTTCTATTCGTTTAAATTAAAAAAAAATCTGATTTTCAAATTAGGTAATAAAAAAAAAAAAATATAGTTCGGAAAATTTTACTATAAAAGATACTCCTATCTTTAAGATTTAGGTAAATAAAGACTTTTACTAAGATTAAGGTAAATAAATAAAGGCAATAGATCTATTTTAAGAAATGCTTATTAGATTTAATATTGATTGAGTTAAGTAGGTACCTAAGAATAACATTTCAAGCTTTCACTTTTCGAACACATATTAAATCACTTTTACAATCGGGTCATCGCGAATTTATAAATAATAAAATTGCGATATTTTTTAAATTCGTGATAGACCCGATTGTAAATGTGATTTAATATAGGTTCCTAAGTACTTCTACAAAATGATCAACAATTTTAATTATAAAAAAGTAAATAAGTACACAATATGTGACAATAGTGCATAAATATAAAACAGTAAACAAGTCTTATTAGGAGACCAACATTAAGTACGAGTATATCAGTGTTTACCTTGATATTTTTTACCCCGACGCAAAAAGAGGGGTGTTATACATTTGACGCCAATGTGTGTCTGTGTGTCTTTCTGTGGCATCGTAGCTCTTAAACGGGTGGACCGACTTTGATGTGTTTTTTTTTACGTTAAAGCGAGTTTCATTGCGGTGGTTCTTAGCTATGCTTGATAAAAATCTATACAGCAGGTTGAAGAGTATTAGCTCTTTTCCAAAATGATCTAAGGTATTTTTGCCACAAAATGGTTTAAAATCTTATGATACGACGGTGACAAACAAGCGTTCGGTCGCCTGATTTTAAGCAGCCACCGCAATAGACGCTTGAAACATTACCTAGTGAAATTATTATTTTCCCAGATGTTAAAATAAACACACAACTCATATGTATAATCATGACTGTGTGTTGTTATACTATTGAGAAATTAATTATATTTTTCAAAGCAAATCCCTTAAGACTTTTAAAAGCTTGAATATTAATCGTTTACTTCCTACCTCGTCGCTGTACCCAACGTGAATAATTTTTAATAGGATTCTGAATAAAGTAGAAGTAATCGTATAAAAACTTTTTACTTCTATTATAAACGTATACATTTTCTTATAGAAATCGAAATGAATTTACCGCAAGATGAATAGGGCCTCGAACAGTAACAAAAGGCTCTGACGCTTTTGCCTACAGGAAAGCAGGATTAAAAATCAACCCTTTTATACTTTTTGAATGCTAAAATTAAAAGCTACTATGGGATAAAGGTATTAGGAGCTTAAGGTAACAAAATTCGTAAATGCTTTCTCAAAAGAACTCGACAAGAGATTTTCTGTTCACGCTTGGCGGACCACACTGGCTGTCAGACGACGGAAGATATCATTTTAATCCTTTTAGTTAAGTTGACTATGAGACAGATGCCTTGTGGTATCCGTGTTTTTCTTTTGTCACTTGGCGCTGCTTTCACGGTTGACATGACGAACTTTGACGAACAGACTGTTACTCATTGGAAGACCACTTTTTTATCTTCGCTGTATGAAATAGGTATAAATATATTTATTCACAAACGAATACCCATATATTTCAGTTCATTAGACATTAGAGCGATGCGGATATATAGTACACTCATAAAAGTAAATACGTCTTTTTGCTATCCCACTAAGTATATTTAATAGCAAGTTTTGGTGTAGAACCAGCCACATTTAAAAGTCATTATTTCTATTAATACAAATAAAGTAAACTTAAGGGGACATGTTTTTCAATTTCATCATACCTTTTCTGTAACCTTTAAAGTATGTATATTTTAAAGCAAATCTTACCTAAATTACGTCACAGAAGATATTGAAGGCACTTTTTATGAAATGAATTAGGTACTTATTTGCAACAAACTGCGGTCATTTCATTAACTTTACGTCGAAATCTGAATAAGTTTATTTGGGCCAAATACATGGCAAGCACGGAATGCAGCGCGTATAGTATATATTGTCTCTAATATATCGACCATGATGAATCCAAAACGTGTTAAAGTTATTACACCGAAGTGTTTCACATCAAAATCTGTCAGCTCTTGGATGAATAATGATCAATCGTTTTCGCTGATATTCGCCGTAGGGGCAACGTCTCCCACGCATCAATACTTTTTCTTCAGTTAGGTATTGCGAGCCGCCAGTGAAATAGTTCTGCGCTCGAATAAATCGTTTTTATCCGATAATTGCGAAGCGATTGTTGAAAAATGCGAGGTAGTCGTACCCACTCCATTTTATTAACCAGCTTCTCAAAAGGATTTTATAAAAAAATTATATTCGATAGTTGGTCGCTCGATTAATTCACAGCTGTTTTTAATTTCAGTGTATTTTGATGAATGATTCTTTATTTAAAATAATTTTCTTTGACATTTACTCGTACATTATTTTATAAATTTTGCATTTTAATAAAAAGTTGATGTCGATCTTTGAAATTAAACGAAATTGTTTACAATCAAAATATTAGCATTTAGCTTTTTAATGCAACTCGTAAATACGCTGTAATCTTATTCGACTTTGCATATTCCTATCGTAACAATTTTGAGTACCCGGCTCCCGAGAAATCGTTCTTACTTAGCGTTTAAATTAGGTAGTGGTTTGAGATTAATTGGTGAGTCAGTATCTTTATTTATCCTGACGTTAATAGACTGTTACCAATTAATTTATTGCAACGGGATATCGACAAATTGCCGCAATACGTTTTTGGCTTCTTCGAGATTATATTAAATTAAGTTGCTATCAAGAAAAACTACTAATAATATAAATTCGGTTTATCCAGACTGTAACTTGCGGGACGAGATAAAGAACGAGTTATGTTATTAAAGATAGCAGAGGAGGGCAAACAGTACTTACTAAAAGTATCAACATCTTGTATAAATTGAGCAAAAACATAGGTGTTGTTAAAATGTCTATAGAGTTAACGAATAAATAAACTATTACATGTTTATATGTTCATACAATGAAGTACTTTTTGATATTATAATGAGAAGAAAGGAAAAGTCCTAAAAGTCATTATAAATAACATTTTAAATTTATTGAAAGGAAATAATAGAATAGAATAGATTAATTCTTATTCGTTAACACACAGACAAATAGACAAATAGATAATGGTATCACAAGAATTTATAACGTCTCAGAAACTTTTTAAAATTAACAAAAGGATCACCGCATATTTGGACGCTAAACTTTTAATCGTCAGTAGCCATCTGACGCCAATCAATAGATATAATGCCCATTAACGACCCAGAAAATCGACCTTCATAAATTCAGGTTTAACTTCGCCCGAAGTTCGTTAAAAATATTAAACTTTATAAATAAAAAGTGCCAAAGTAAACTTCCGCGAGGAAACGACGTGAAATGTTTCCTTTCCTTCTTAACTTTTTATAAGTATTATGTTGACAGCCAAGCCAGTAATAAAAGAATATAATACACAGCATACAATGACCAAAACCTAAGAAGGGTAAACATTCCATTCACTGAAAAATCCATTCCATATTTTATAGAAGTCACACCGTATAAAATCAGAAAATATGAACCTTGACAAAACGCGTGAATCTGTATATTAATCTGTTTGAAATCTAATCAAATCAATTAAGGATGCTTATTTCTTATGCCGAGCAATATATCTGTCCTTCTCATATTTACGGGGACTCGAATCAGATATCTCTTTCATCCTGTTTTTTTTTTTGCCGTTTATAAGGTGGATATGTGACAGGGGTTGTCCGGCAATATTTCACAAGCGGTGCATATAAGGCAACAACGCTCAGGTAGCAAACATTATCACTATGAGCTTTGTTCATAATTTAGAAGAAAAAAAGACAGCTTTCTGTATGGTAGAATAAAGGAGGAGTAGAGAGTACAGCTAATATTTTATTTATTTATTTGTTATTTTACAGTACCTAACCAGAATTACTTATGTTACCAAATGATCAAATTATTCATTTCGGTAAGTAGTGTGTATGTTAACTGTTGCTAAAATGTTTGTCGCTATATTTTACCATCTAATGTTCTACCTAGTTATGTGCTTTTTACGTGAACACGCAGTGCGTTTGTAAATATTTAATTACATAGATATAAAAACCATTATAACAATGAAAATAAAGTGACATAAAATAAATAAATATACATACTTACCTTCGGAAGTATGTAATTACTTTTACTTATTGTAGATAAAAATAAAATTTTACCTGTCATAAACACCTAATGACAGTAACATTATAGTTCTTAAAGTAAAGTTACACGAAAAAATATTAATTAGAAAAGTGGAGTACCAAGTCATCTCCAATCATTTATCTGAACAAACTCCCAACAAAAATAAGAAACGGATAAAAAATAAGCGGCTCAGAGCTGAGCTGCTAAGAAAAAATGACGAACAAAAATATTAATCTTAAAAAAGATAATGCTCTGTCTGAACTTATTTTTTGCATTGTGCCATCTTTTGTGCCAATTATGAGGTCGTTTTTAATTTTTTAGTACCTTTTTCTATAATGTCAACGGTGGGTGGGAACTTTGTCCTGCAGTGGCTAACAAGTCCTTTTGTGCGTTAGGTGCGTTTATAATCCTTTACTTTTTTAATAATTCTACAAAGTGAAACTCAATGAAATTCATATGTATGTGTCGCTTAACTTCAAACTCTGGTCAATCCATTCGACCCTCTTAGCAAATATCTACCCTGTTACCTTTTCTTAATACCAAAATCGCATAATCTGACAGATGGATTTACCCGAGTTTGAAGTTAAGCGACTCGTATGTACTTCTATTTGCTGTTCATTTAATTTAGATATAATCATTTACCTAAAAGTTATTAGTAAATGGTTGTGGGTTTTAGATTCTATCTTGGGTTTGGCGTCGTCGTCGTGGATCCTGCCTTTCATTTATTACATCTATCTACCCCCTCACAGTTATATCACCCAATTACTAATTAGTAATTACTCATATTATGCAATAGTTTGCAAATTTAATTTGTAAAATTTAACTTTCACACAATAAAATAGTATGACTAATGTTGATAAAAGAATGAAAAGCATAGTCGTAATATACTTATTGAGGTTACCTAATATGCTTCATATTTACTAATCGATTTGCCTTAAGTTTGGCAGGTACATACGTGTTATAAACGTTATTTAATCCACGAGTAGCCGAGAAGCAAAGGAGAGCTCTAGAAGGATCCCTCGAACAGGTTGAGGGCAGTTATTTAGCTTTCGATCTAAGTCGTTACTAATAGGCGCACGTACCTTTCAACGCGCGATGGCCCTTAAGCATACGGTACACTGGTAAGGTTTTTTACTTATCATATGAGTAATCTCTACCTACGACGAACTATACGTATATTAATTATTATTTAACGGAGATTAAGTTTATTCTTACAATAGTTCATAATCCCGACCAATAGAAAATTTAGAATAGGCAAGCAAATATGATACCTACTTACTATTGCCGAGCATTGAGCACCAAGAGTATCTACTAGTATAGTATGTTTAATTGTTTATCCTTATATTTTAGCGAACACTATATAAATTGTGAAAAGTATATATATATATATATATATATATATATATATATATATATAAGTAGTAAAGATACTAGAGTTTGACAGCCTAATTCCAATAAATGACAGCCCGTTTTAGAGCTCTAATGCTTGAAATGTAGATCTTTTTATATCATATTATTATTTTACTATAAGACTAATGTTAGTATGACAGTCCTTATGCGAAACACTTATTTCATAATTATCATTTATCATTTTGATGCTTGGAGAGCATTTGCACCTCCAAATCTTCCAGACGACCGGTCTGGCGTAGTCGGTAGTCTAATAGTGACGCTGCCTTGAAGCCGATGGTACTGGGCTCGAATCCCGGTAAGGGCATAGGTGCGATGAACACAGATATTTCTTCCTAAGTCATGGGTGTTTTCTATGTATTTAAATTTGTATATTAATGATTATATATATCGTTGTCTACCTCTAAGTACCCACAACACGAGCCTTCTTGACTCTTTATGTTACTGTGGGGTTTAGTCAATTTGTGTAAAAATGTCTTGTAATATTTATCTTGTTAGTATTAGTATTGTCTACATTTTCGGACATTGGGGATACAAAAAATACAAAAAAAAATTAAATGTTTTTTTTTTTTCGCTTTAACCCTTCGTTGTGAGGTGTTATTGGAGAAAACAATATAGATTTTTTTTTGACAAAGTGAATACTTATATCTTTTTAGCAATTATCGCTCCGAATGGAAATAAAAGTGTCAATAAAGTTCAGTAAAGACTTCGTATGAAAATGGTAGGTACCTATTTACTTTTCGCAGTCTTACCTTCTTAGTAAAAAGACGTACTTTATTGATTGTATTACGTCTGGCATTTCTTATAGTGTTTGCTTTCAATACAGTTAAGCTGAATAAAACCCCTAGCACAAAGACGAAACAATAACGAATAGTCTAGCTAAATAAAACGTCATCGTGTCCAATCGAGTTTTTCTTAGCAGACGAGTAAAGTTCAAAGGCATTTTTCAATTTAAATTTACCTTCGCCTAGGTGACGGGTGCCTATGGAATTTCATTTAGTGCGCACTGGCCCTAACCCGCGCCGCATGGTTCCATTGCGGCTTTCTTACACAACCTCGTATTATAAACAGATAGTGTAAAACCGTAAGCTACCTTACTATGTAACAAATAAAGTTCAGTTTAGTGATATGTGAATAGAAACGTATGAGATTGGTAAAGTAAATGTGGAACGGCCGCCTCTGTACAGGCAAATTATACTACTCACAGCGGGGCTCAGGTCCTGTTTAACGCAATATATCGAATTTCTCTCACTCACTTAACGATTTATCGTGCTTGTTCGCAGGAAAAAATAACGAAGAATTTTTATTTAAGCGCAAAAAGTAGCTTTGAATAAAATAACAGATTCAAATTGGACAGCTCGTGAAACAATCGTCGTACGAAATAATTTGAGTGATCGCTTACTTTTTATATTTTATCAGACTTAAGCAAACTGTTTTTGTTTATTTATTTAGTATGTAAGTAAGTCTACAAAAAAACATGATGTTTTTAAAATTTACATGCATTTGCATTCAATTCGGCTATTAAAATTATGTTCTATAATTAATTGTATACGTAATTGTGTATGTTTAACCAATTAAACAAACTTATCACCTAGGTATATTCCGTATATTTTTGGTATTAAATTAAATTTTACAAAAACATCTTGTCACTTATTTCTTAAGCACGTGCCAAAGAACAGAGTAATAAATAAAAGGTATTGCAAATTTTAATACAATCGTGTAAAATACGCATAAGTAACATTTGTCCGCTATTTCTGGAGTAACGTAATTTAGACTTGCAGTTTTTATTACCTTTACTTCTAACTCATATTAGCCTAGAACATCTTGCCGTAGTCAGCAATTTGCAAAATCCGGTGTTCCCGAACAAATACTTGCTCATTAAAACTACAAAAGGTAAACAGATAATGTAGACGGAACCAATCTTTCGTAACAGATTATCCCTTAAGATAAAATACTGTTAAGGCAGACAAAGATTGAATTACCATCACAAAATTACAAAAGACATTTCGACAGAGCACGTAAGAGGATTAACCGAAAGTGGTTACAAGTCAACATTGCAATTTGGAAAGGAGATCACGCAACTGTACATTTAAAATTAGTTGTTCTATTGTTGTTAGCCGGACATCTTTAAACGATTTAGGTTCTAAACGACTTATTTAGTCCCAGTCTTTACCGGGGTCCGCTTTCCTACTTGCTTTTTCCACTTTGTAACTACCAGTACCAGTGTTTTTTCCTTTATAAGCCCATTTTCGAACACCCATACAGCCATTGCTTCTTTAGTTTACCTATTGTGACGACCAGATTCCACTAGGTCTAAGGTTCAGTTCAATTCGTTTAATACGGTATCAACGCTTATGTCAAGAGCATACGAATTACAACAAACACACACCGTCTTGGACATGGCGCGGATAGTCCGGCGGTTCCTCTCTTTGCGGCCCGGGGCCCTGACCACGTCGGGCAGCTTGGGCCTTGCCTCACTGCTGGCGGGACCCTAGGTTAGCATTTTAAAATTTTATATTTTTTTTAATTAACAACGTAAATATTACAAATTGTTTTATAAAATAATTGAAGTATAGCCTTAGCTATATGTTTTTATGTGCAAGCTAGGTAGATTTATTTTATTAGGTGCGTAACTAATGAAATAAGTCTACTATCTCTGGCATCCTGTACCACGCCATTAGGTAATATGCTGACATATGTTTGGCAAGATTACCTTTAAATTTATTTATTTAGGTAGTTCTTCTGTCAATAGGACGTTGACATATTTACTGGAGCCATTATTTATACTTTAAACTGTAATACAATTATGCTTAAACATGTCTAAGGCGAAGTTGAGTACAATTTACATCAGAACGTTATATTGAAGCACCAGAAGTCCAGCGCTTAAACTAAATTCGATGTACGCAGAATCTCAACGGACCATGCACGTCGTAGAAACTTTGCTAAAGTAATCAAAATGGCGTGTTAGTTAACTGAAGAAACTTAATATGTATTAACCAACGAGAACATCGCTTGGACATGACGCGCCTCATGTAGCTGGAAATGTCTGGCCTTGCTTAAACTTGCCGGAGGCTATATGGCCACAGATATATAATTAGAAGCATGGTCTTAGGCATTGTTTGATATGTAACCTAATTGACTTATTTTACTGGAAACATTATTTTCTTTGCTTATTTTGCTTAAAACAGATAAAGTAACACCCGATTAACCTTGTATTAATTTTAGCTGGATGTATCTTTACAACTAGAAAATAATTCTTTATCCGGGAATCTTAATGTCATCAGTATACACATTAGGTACTTGTATATAGTCATAGTAGTAGTAGTAGTAGTAGTAAATTACTTTATTGTACAAAACAAAAATTGTTAACATGAAATTCATATAAATTCAGGTACAAAGGCGAGCTTATCCCTATAAGGGATAAGTCATTAATGAACAGTTGTTTTTGTTTCCGGTAACAAAAACTTGATACTTTCTTAAAATTATAATAAATCATCGCTATCACCTACATGCTTTCTTATATACATTTATTTTATACAACAAGTCACGATTGCGTAAATATGCTCCCACCAGTCCCACCCCATTTGTGTAATAATCAAAGGTTAAATTGCATATGAAACTCGTATGAAAACTAACTTTAATTCACTGCCGCTATAACTGCAAACTCATCTAGTTCCAGCTTCGTTTACCGGCCTCATGATTCGAGAAATCGCACCAAGCAACATATTGCCGATGCTCGTTGGGATGGTGTATAGTTTTGAGTAGGTAAAATTGGCTCGCTTGGTTTTTAAGGGAGCGCTTCAATCTTGTTCAATTAGTTCAGTAGCCAAATTGACGTAGGTACGAATAGGAACCGTCTTTATCTGATAAGTTCACCGAACCCGAATTAAACGAACGATTTATTTGTATATGTTTGTTGAAACAACATATTACAGAAACTAATACATTTTATTTCATAATTATAATATAGTTCCTATGGGCTAGCTCAAACCCTTAATAGGCCCTAAACCCTTTTTAATGAGAAGAGGCTTGTGTGGTGCGTATATAAGCTGGTGTCAAACATTGAAACCTAGAAGATTGAAGACTAAATACCGTTTCAAGTAATTCCAAAGGAACTAATAAGTAGTTCCTTTCGCCAAACGAAGGGAATTCATTTCTAATAGTTCATAGTACCTGCCGGTGCCGACTCAAATCTAGTTTTGAGTAACTTGCTGTGGTCAGGGCCCGGTGGATCGCAAGTTGCGTTGCGACCACATGATCCACATATACCTACACCGCTTATATTAGACCCGTGTTTGCTGACGCTACTTGACCGTAATTAGAGAACTGAGGCGTCTGCAAATAAAGTCCAGGAGGTATTAAACTTTTTGTTCCTTTGTCTAGGACAAGGGATATACATCGGTTTGAACTGCGGGCTTTGTTCCGGTTCCTGTGTTGATTTACTTTGGCTGATAGTTCCTTCGTTAGGTCCTATAGCGAATGTTAGAGGCCGAACATGATACCTACAGATATATACATAGAGAGACAAATGGTTCATTGTGAGAAAGAGTTCTAGTATCTTTTAAACTGAATCTTACTAACGTAACTAGGTATTTATAGACCTTAATGTATATCACTATTACTATAGGTACGAATTTATGTGTTTATCAAATAAAAATTATGAACTTGAAATAATTTGATTTTAATAGCTGTAGCAACTGAAGAATTGAATGACTAGGTTCTATAGTAGTCGTTTCAATATATTTGCAAGCAAATTTATGTTATAACATGTTCGGCTACTTGAAGTTGTGCGGTGAACTTGTTATAAACACTCTATTACCATAACTTCAGGTTTGAAAGCAAAACAAGCACGTTATTGCAGCTGCGAGCTTCGATAAGCGACTTGGTGAAAAATACAATCTTATTCTGTACCTCAAGGCATAATGTATACTTTAATACCGAATATACAAATATACAGAATCTTTTTAACTATCAATATGGTTTCAGTGTTCATTTCTTTAGCACCAGACATACCTTTATGGATTTTGTGGCTTTAATTCATTTTCATCGTTTAAAAAATTCATATGTTTTCAGCAATTTTTGTGAAATTTACATTACGATAAAGTAAAGAGATAAATACAGTTTATTATTCAAGTAGGCATATTACAATGCGCCTATGAACGTCAAATAAAGCTAAGCCGGCTCTAACCCTACACCTCTGCCTCGAAAAGATTTAAATCCCCCCTCAAATGGAGGAGGGTATCTCAATGTGGGACCGGCAACAAACTCGGTGGGACACATCTTTTCAAAACATTACCTACATCTTATAATTAACATGCATTACGATTATTTTGTCACAAATATAACCTATTTTCTACTAAAAATACAGTTGTTAAAAATTACTGTTTGTTGTGTTTATCTACATTAACGAATTTGCTTAAAAATGTGTTTTTGGGCAAGGATGGGGTATCTTTGCCCAAAAACACATTTTTAAGTGAATCGCCTCAGGGGTTGAGGCGTTTCACTTGTATCAAAACTTATAAACTAAACGTAACTAAATTATAGTATCCTAAATTAATAATAATAATAAACTCTTTGTTAATATTGACATTTGATTAATATAAAATAATGGCTTGAGTTCTTATTGTAAATATTGCAACATTAATGTTTTATTTCAGCCACATACATATCACATTTTTTGTCGTCCTCTGAAAGTCTCGCTAAACGGTATTTTTACTACGTTGATACTGGTATGCTCGAATTCGAATACAAATAGTTAGTAGTTTCACAATGGCTGACATTTCGATTCGATTCGACCCTTTTGTCCAACCCAATAAGACGGGCACAGCGAAGCCGTGACGAGTGTTTGTCATTTGTTACGAAGGAAGGCCGAATAGATAACCGCCGCGCCGTGTCATTAAAACGAAACAAAAAAAGTTAATATGAGTGTGATACTTATGACTATATATTTAAGAAGGGCAGGTCAGGATGCTTCTATCGCTGATGCCTCCTATGCTCTGTTTGTGATAGGCTTAGGTATTAAGAGTTCTAAGGCACTCCGTTGCTCCATAAGAAATATTTTTACAAAATTGACTTATGTTTACCTGAAATAATACTTAGTCATAGTCATTTATTTATAATATTAAAAATATTACATGTCAAGTTATTTAGGCCTTATTCAGTTGCAATATAACATTCATATTAATTAAAATATTAGAACAGGTAGGTACATTGTCAATTATTCAATTAAATTAGGCATTACCTATTCAGTTGCAATATAACATTCAAATTAATAAGATATTAGGATTGGTACAATGTCAATTATTCTTAGTTAGGTAGGATATAGTTTAAGTGACAACATACCTGGGGTTTTTATATAAGTACATACAGTGTGTAAATCCAGTTACGGGCAATAAATAAAACCAGATATAGAATTTATCCGTGCAATCATTAAGAAGGTTTTTTAAGTTACACTTAATTATGACCCCGTAATTAATATTTAAAATTTTACCGAGCCTCAGTGTACTGCAAACATTACGAGCCATAACATGACATGACATTACGAGATACGAGATTTTTATAGTAACGCCAGCAAGCGTTGACAGTTACTTAGAAAGCTCATTATCTCGTAACTTGTGTGTTGCTTTACATTGCGGGCCGAATAATTTCTTATGGTTAATATTTTCATTGTATTTCTAAGAAAAAAAATCTCAATATATTCCTACGCTAATTACCAATATATTCCTACGCCAATTAGTTCCTACGCTAACTACCGTTTAAATATTCGCCCGTATTGGATTTACACACTGTATAATTAATTAAACAAGATTCGAACACATCTATGCTTAGCACTTTTTTATTGACTCATTACAGAAAAGTTTAAGACCACAACTAACTGTCAATTATGTCGCTGTTTCGTTATTAATACGTTGGAATACTTTATTGTACTTTCATAGCGATACATAAAGAGAAAATCGCCATTAAAAAAAAAGCTCACATACAAGTGGCTACGGAACCGTCGTCGCTGGCAGTGGCAACTGAACGTTTATAAAATTTAATAGTTAAATTGTCCGAACGAACTTTTATTTATTTTATTCGGAAACGTGATAACATCGCATACCTACTCCGAGTTTGTTATTATCAAATATAAATGAACAGATTGGACGACATTCCCTGGCGCGATCTTAAAACCCGCTTCGATAGATAAACAGATAAAATCAAAAATCTCTAACCGACACATGCGTATAGCAACTACAAGCATGTTTCGATAGAAGGCAGTTGACTTATGTAGAAGTCTTAATTAAGTCAAAAACAAGCTATATCTGGCTACCGAACAAATACATATTCCATCAATCATGGAGTGGTGATTGATAATGTATAGTGAATTACTGATAGATCGACTCGCCCGCAACGGGAATGGTCTAACAATTTATTTACATGTGTCCCGTGGCACTTCTACTTGTTGATCTTGCCATATGAGAAGATGCCTTTGACAATGGACAAGACAATTCCTTTCGATGATTTTGGAACTATATAAATTAAAATGTATGTTTTTTATAATGATGGCTATAATGTGACCTGCCTTTGGATTTTTGCTGCTTTTTGATGAGCTAGAATGAGACTTCACAATTAACCTTTTACCGCTTAGAATTTATCATCGAGCGTGGTCGTGTCGCCGCCGGCCGGTACGAAGTTACACCACGCTTTGTATTATTTATCAGACTGCGATGAAATGAGCTGGATATTAGTCTACGGCGGTTAAAAGGTTAAACAAAAAAATTGTCTTGTTTTAGAAATAAGAGTTATTGTTAAACCATACATAGGTTTTAAAACATACTCAAACTTAGCTCACACTATTTTTAAGTTGCTTTATTTCACAAAATTTATTAACCTTTAATTTTCATCTATTAGGTTGGTATGTAAACAAATCGAATCTTGCTATAATTACGGAAAATCAACATGATTAAAGGATATAATTCCTTAAATATCTAAGCTCAAAATGCCTTCTCAAAATAAACGTTTCCTAGCTTCGTGACGATGATCTAAGATACACGCTAACGAAGCGTCGGATGTGATTGAAAATCATCTCTGAGGAATGATGTTCTACACGGAAGCCACTATAAATCATCGACGGTAGCCCATACATCAATAAGGTCGATTATTTGATAACTCAACAAAAAACATACTTCACTAACTGCGCAACCGGCTATATGCACTGTTATAAGAATATTTAAGTTTCTATTTCACTTTTCCATTAATGATAGGCTTTTGCCTAAAAAAAAAGTATAGTTACGCCTAACTTCTTTGGTCAGATTCTACAAAAAATAGAAAAATAACCAATACTGACTTATTACCCATTAATTATTGATTTATACGTTATTAGACCATAAATGTTTATATAAAATAGATTACTGTCATCAAAATCATCGCGATTCGTAGAAATGTATTTTAAGGGCCATAAAAAAGCATCAATTACTTGATTATAGATTGACTTGATATCAGGCAGGTGATCACGGATCACGACCATCGGTCGATCAATGAAATTCGTTACAAATTCGACCATTTAGTTACACCTCGTTGCGTCAAGGACTTTCCGACTCATTCCGTGCACAATAAAAAGATTAAAAAACACGAAACAAATTAACCGATTGAACCTGTTCTGTGAGGACCCCTGAAGAGCGGGTTCTGTTAAACTGAACTAATTTATACCCACCTGTATCATAAACAATATAAGAGGCAGCGATACGGGATGTTTGGAGGCATTTAATATTTTTATTGGCTAAGAACAAAAGATCCGCGCAGTAAAGAGATGTTAACTCTTAATATTAATTTTAAGAGCGCGAATCGATATAGTTGTTTTATTTGGTCTGTCGACAGACTATGTTGGCTATAGCTGGAAACATGAGATGCTTATTGAATTATTTCTTTTACCAGTATTAATTAACACGCGACTCGTATTTATTGGTTATCTGTTACTATATAATAAACCTTTAAAATAAATATTAATTAATACAAAGTCCGTGAACTTTGTATTAATTTTATTGTTAGTCGGTTACATTGTTATATTTACATTTAATATATAAAATATTAAAAATAGGTACTTCGTATTATATTACATTATTTACAATTAAATTCATAAAAATCTGTTATTTTTAGGCGGTGCAGAAATACTTACACATTATATTCATATTTTGGTATAATAAGATGTTTTGAATGTGTACCTATACCTACATCAGTTAAAACTGGTACAGTGGTACCACTCATAGTTTTACTTGATATTTTAATAGTTAGTACTAAGCGGAAATCACAACTGGAAACTCGTCTACTTTAAGCGCAGTCAAAGCCCATTTGAATCGTAATAAGGTGTTATCTTAAATTAGATTCTAAAACGGAAACCATCCTATTTTAATTGCAAGATAAAACTTGCACACAAAACAGTTTTAAACTTGTGTGATTATAGAGGTTTCATGTGGCGCTTGCAAATTAGTCTTATAACGCTATTCGGTTGCACCATCTACTTAACTAATTGATGTTATATCTGACGCAACGCGTATAATAAGTACATAAATTAGTTTCCGTTATTGAAAGGCCTTATTCGGCTATACAGTTGCCGCCACACAATATTCCATTTCGCCTGCCAGTGGGGGGTTCGACGGCTTCAATCGTAGCTACAATTAATCACAGACCAGCAGTGTCATCCAGCTCCGGTCAAACCAAAACATTCCCCCACCAATTCTAATTTCAACTAAGAATTAAAACAGCGTATGTACATAAAAGCTCCTATAAAGTTACGTCTTTTCAACTGCAACAGGTACAATTTGTAACCAGAAGAATACAATTTCACAGCCGTTCCCGTTTTCACCATCTCGCTTAGTCTTCATTTGATAGAAAAGGACGTTCCCTTTATCGAAATAAATACTGCATCTGGAAGGTTTAGAATTGACCGAGGAATACATGCCTAACGAATTTATGGTACAATATTTTTTACGTGTACATAAAACGCGCGATAAACGTTACGCAGCACAGCGGAATTGAGATGCTAATCAGACAGTTTATGATGAAAATTTAAAATACTTTGACACATTCGGGCCAAGTTATTATGCCCATTAAATATTTGATCTTTTGATACTTACTTATTATTTTGTAAAGCATATTTCGACTTAGATTATTTAGCGCCACTTGCACCATGTCTACGCTCCGCCCGGCACCGGCCCAGCTCCAAAACCCCGAGAGCTTTCAGCTCGAACTTCAAAACCGGTTCGAATGCCTAGCTAGCGACCTGGACGATTACAACGACGGGTTTGTGGAAGCTGTTCATACGGTCGGGTCCAAGTTCTTCAAGACTCGTCGTACAAGAACCAAGAAACTCTCGGACTCCACTCTCAAGCTCATGGAGGTGAGGCGTGAGATGATTCTGCAGTCGTCAGGTGACGTTTGTCGTTATAGGCAGCTCAACAGACGGATCTCGAAGTCTCTGAAGCGAGATATACGCCGATTCAATACTAACAGTATTGAAGAGGCTATCAAGCGCAACAGAGGCTCGAAGGTGTTTGCCAGAGATCTGTCTATTGGCCAAAGCCAACTGACAAAACTGAAGACCGACGACGGCAGGATCATCTCATCCAAACCTGAGCTCTTGGGAGAAGTCGAGAAGTTCTATGGACAGTTATACACAACAACCCGAGCACCCGTCGTGGATCTAGCTAGAGACCCTAGAGCTAGACTAACTCGACACTATACCGAAGATATCCCGGACGTCAGCCTGTACGAGATTAGTATGGCTCTCAAACAACTTAAGAATGGCAAAGCCCCAGGTGATGACGGAATTACGGCCGAACTTCTGAAGGCGGGTGGTAAACCAGTCCTTAAGGCCCTTCAGACGCTGTTTAGTTCCGTCATGCGCGAAGGAAAAACGCCGCAAGCGTGGAACAGAAGTGTGGTGGTGCTCTTCTTCAAAAAAGGTGATAACACCTTGCTGAAGAATTATAGACCCATCTCACTTCTGAGCCATGTCTACAAGCTGTTTTCGAGAGTCATCACGAACCGTCTCGCACGCAGGTTTGACGACTTCCAGCCTCCCGAACAAGCAGGTTTCCGTAAAGGCTATAGTACCGTAGACCACATACATGCGTTGCGGCAGGTTATACAGAAGACTGAGGAATATAACCTCCCCCTTTGCCTTGCATTTGTGGACTACGAGAAAGCCTTCGATTCGATCGAGACTTGGGCTGTGCTGCAGTCTCTCCAAAGGTGCCAAATCGACTACCGGTATATCGAAGTGCTGAAGTGTCTGTACGAAAACGCCACCATGTCCGTCCGACTACAGGGCCAGAGCTCGAAGCCTATTCCATTGCAGCGGGGAGTCAGACAAGGAGATGTAATCTCCCCAAAGCTGTTCACCGCTGCATTGGAGGATGCCTTTAAGGTTCTGGACTGGAAAGGACGAGGCATCAATGTAAATGGCGAGTACATCACTCACCTTCGGTTTGCCGATGATATCGTAGTCATGGCTGAGACCATGGAGGACCTCAGTGCGATGCTCGCTGATCTCAGCAGAGTATCTGAACGAGTTGGTCTGAAAATGAACATGGACAAGACGAAGATCATGTCTAACGTCCATGTTGTGCCAACTCCCGTATTAATCGGAGGCTCTGCGCTCGAAGTTGTTGACGATTATGTATACCTAGGACAAACAGTCCAGTTAGGTAGGTCCAACTTCGAGAAAGAGGTCACTCGTCGAATCCGACTCGGTTGGGCAGCGTTCGGGAAGCTCCACAGTATCTTTTCGTCCAAATTGCCGCAGTGTCTTAAGTCAAAAGTCTTTGACCAGTGTGTGTTGCCAGTGATGACATACGGATCTGAGACGTGGGCGCTAACGATGGGCCTCATAAGAAGGCTCAAGGTCACGCAAAGGGCAATGGAGAGAGCTATGCTCGGGGTTTCTCTGCGTGATAGAGTCAGAAATGATGATATCCGCAGTAGAACTAGGGTCACCGATATAGCTCGCAGAATTGCAAACCTTAAGTGGCAGTGGGCGGGGCACATTGCTCGCAGAACTGATGGCCGGTGGGGCCGGAAGGTTCTGGAGTGGCGTCCGCGTACCGGAAGACGAACTGCCGGTAGGCCTCCAACGAGATGGAGCGACGACCTGGTGAAAGTCGCGGGAATTCGGTGGTTGCGAGCGGCACAGGATCGGTCGGAGTGGCGAGCCTTGGGGGAGGCCTATGTCCAGCAGTGGACGTCTATCGGCTGACATGATGATGATGATGATGATGACTTGCACCATTCCACTAACCCGGAGTTAACCGGTTAAATCTGGAGTTACCATGGTTACCAGTACAATTTGACACTGGGTTTACGGTTTAACTGCTTAACCCCGGGTTAATGGCATGGTGCAAGTGGCGCTGAGTCTTATATTGTGCCACGGCATTACGAAAAAATACTCATTTAGTTTTTCAAAGATTGATAGGTGATTGTAAATTTATTAAATTTACATCTTGAATAGGTACACATAAAAAAACGTACTATAAACAGATCATGAATTAAAAAATAATAAAGCTCACAGCACGGCAGAAGTGAAGCATGAGATAATTATGACTAAATTAAGCTTGCCAAATCGATAATAGCGTAATCACTAAAGAAGGTTCGAAATTATCCTAAAATATTTGAGATCATTTGTTATGTTTTCGACGGCTAGCAGTGAGACGAATTTTGATGAATAATTCAGATCAAAATGATTGCTCTCTTTTATAACTACGAAATTAGATTAAAATAGAGGTTTTGGTATAGCTGCCTTTAATATGCAGTGTTATTTTAAATTCCAACTACATAGTACACATTTGCAAATATATTTGAATCTTGTTAAGTTAATAATGCAATTATGTGTAGTTCGGAATATTTATTACTGAATTAGCTTTATATTATTTAAAATAAATATAAAAATTAACTGAATTTCACACTATTTCTAAATTTATTTAATTATGTCTGTTCTTTTTACACTATCGTCACACATTCCAATTTATTTATTACAAATTTACATTACAAATTAAATTCCAATTCCAAATTATTTAATATTGTCTTCTGTTACCGCGATAGTTACTCATGAAATAAAACTATGAAAACGGATTATATCGCGTATATTGAATTTATAATACATCCCGACGTTTCGAACTCTTTACAGCGTTCGTGGTCAACGGGTGACTGAGGAAAAATTACAAAATGCAAAAATACCCACATACTAAAATAATGAACAATCATAGACTACAAACTTTAAGGCTGGTTGTACATGCAAAATCGGTTCATAAGGCTAGTTTTACACTATAATTATTTTTCAAGTAAAGACATATATATATACGCGATAAAAAACTATGCCGGCTCCAACCCTACACCACGGACCCGAGAAGATTTAATTCCCTCCTAAATTGTAGGAGGGTATCCCAATATGGGACCGGCAACAAACTCGGCGGGACACATCTTTTCAAAACATCAGAATGTCCAGCATCATCCGACACTACGGTCTCACAGTCTATGTCTCGCTTGCTCCTTTATCAGGTGGACTACAGGATCCCAAGCTGGTGGTAGAGAAAAGCCATCTTCCCTATTAAAGTTTGGATATTTCTTAATCTCAATGGCCTCGCGCAGCATTCTGGGTATGTAACGCTTCTCCTTGGCAAGAAACGAAAAGAAGATATTTAAAAGATACGTAGATGACACTTTTACTATACTTCCAAAAAGTAGTGTTTCAACTTTCTTGGATCACCTAAATTCCATCCATAGCAAAATAAAATTTACTATGGAGTTGGAAAAAGACTGTTCTCTCCCCTTCTTAGATGTATTGGTAAAAAGAAATCCTGATAACACCCTAGGTCGCACTGTGTATAGGAAACCTACTCATACTGATAGGTACTTAAATGGCAAATCGCATCACCATCCCAGTCAACTTGTTACAGTAGGCAAATCTTTGTTTCAGAGAGCCCAGAGAATATGTGATGACCAGCATCTGGCCGCGGAGCTCCAGCATGCCAGGCGCGCGCTCCAGGCAAACGAGCTCAGGATACCGCGGGTCAACCAGAGGTCCCACATTAAGATCCCCACAGTTGAGCCTGCCATTCTGCCTTTTGTCAGGGGGGTCACGGACAGGATCAGCCACATCTTGAAGCGTGCTTCTATAAAAACATATTTCAAGCCAATGAAGAAGATGTCACAATTCCTGAGGCCTGTAAAATGCAATACCCCTCTACAGACTGCAGGAGTGTACAGGCTGGACTGTGAGTGTGGCCTATCATATGTCGGGCAGACGAAACGGAGCATTTCCACTCGGGTGAAGGAACACATAGCTGATGTCAAGCACCGTCGACCTAGGTCTGCTGTCTGTGAGCATGTCATGGATAAAGCCAATCACTCAATCAAGTTTGATAAGCCTCTGGTTCTTGCCAAGGAGAAGCGTTACATACCCAGAATGCTGCGCGAGGCCATTGAGATTAAGAAATATCCAAACTTTAATAGGGAAGATGGCTTTTCTCTACCACCAGCTTGGGATCCTGTAGTCCACCTGATAAAGGAGCAAGCGAGACATAGACTGTGAGACCGTAGTGTCGGATGATGCTGGACATTCTGATGTTTTGAAAAGATGTGTCCCGCCGAGTTTGTTGCCGGTCCCATATTGGGATACCCTCCTACAATTTAGGAGGGAATTAAATCTTCTCGGGTCCGTGGTGTAGGGTTGGAGCCGGCATAGTTTTTTATCGCGTATATATATATATCTTTACTTGAAAAATAATTATAGTGTAAAACTAGCCTTATGAACCGATTTTTCATGTACAACCAGCCTTAAAGTTTGTAGTCTATGATTGTTCATTATTTTAGTATGTGGGTATTTTTGCATTTTGTAATTTTTCCTCAGTCACCCGTTGACCACGAACGCTGTAAAGAGTTCGAAACGTCGGGATGTATTATAAATTCAATATACGCGATATAATCCGTTTTCATAGTTTTATTCCAAATTATTTATTTGTTAATTGGCATAATTAATTTTTAGGCAGTAATAATCAATTGATGTGTCATATCTAAGAGTATAATAAGACAAGATTAGACGCAGCGTTTTAGATCAAGTGAAAGAAAAAGTAGGGGTCGTGTTGTATTAAAAAGTCAAAGAGCTGGCGCAGGTTAGGGAAAGCTAGAAGATACTCCACCGACAAGAGAATAACTCTTAAGTTAATGAAGATGATGAAGAAGACAAGATTACACGGTCTGTTAAACAACCTAGCTATGTTCGAACACAAAGGGTGGTCTTGGCATGTGTAAAATGCACGAGTTGCTAGACATTAAAGCCTAGCATATGAGTTAGTCATAAGGAAACCTGAGCCGCAGCCAATCAAAGACGTAAAACGGGATTTTATTGTGTGCAGTGTTCCATGGCAAGTTTATTGTACGGACTTGTGACGGTAGCAATTACTCAAGTCTCGTATAAACACGGCTTTTGCTTTACAAAATAGTGGCGTACTTCGGTTTATGTCCTGTTCATATATTGCGGCGTTGGAATCCTTTTAATCTTAAGGCGGTTCTCTAAGCCAGAAGGCGAAAAATCTCCTTATATGATCATGTTTTTCTAAGAGGCGTTGATATTCGTAGACGTGGAAAAAATATATGTAGTTCTTGACTATATCATCTTTATACACGAATTATGAAACTTCGCTCGATACAATTAATTCCCAAAGTAACCTCTAACTCGGACTTTTAATCCTACTTTACTCGGTTATTTATTATGTGATACTATAAACAAAAAAAGAAGAAAAAAAATCTTAACTTAAATAGTAATTTCATAGCTTTCGAATTTCGATATTGTAAGGTAACGTTATTAAAATAAATAAAAATCGACAAAATTCGATCAAAATTGACACTTGGCGCGTATGATCTTTCCCGTTCTTTCTTGCGAAATGTGACAGTGACAGCGGCAAACCGATGGAACGGCCTTAAACAACAAAGGTTTAGATATAATGTGACTTTATTAGTAAACATATGAAACTTAATATTGCAAACTTTTGTAAATGGCACTCATAAGTATACAAGTTACAGGTAAATTCATCAGCGAGATTTGTACTGAACTGTCAACATTTTCATTGAAAATCCTCACAATTCTTTGTGAAACGACCGTTGATTTTAATTGTTAATATTCATGTATTTCAGTAGGGTGAATTGAAAAGTGTCGTAAATAGAATATTTTTCTTTAATTTATAATGAAGATACATGTACTTAATTATGATTATGGTATGATTGTTATTAATCAAAATTAATAAATAGAAAACATTGCGCTTGAAGCGGTTAAATTCAAAACAAATTCCACTTAGTGGACAATACTGAAGTCTTTTACGCCGTTAATATAATAATGCCTCAAAAGCGGCAACCCCATTAAGTTCCTTTGGCAAAAGTTGCTAAAAGGGTGTTTAAGCGTTGGATTACAAGATAATCGCAACGTAAAGAAATTCGTCAAGGAATGTACAGCGAGCTAAACGTTAACACTTTTCATTTAAAGTTTTCCGGTTTCCTTGCGCCGCAACGTTTAATTTCCGGCACAGAAATTATCAGGAAGAACTAAGTCAGAAAGGCTCTGAAAAGTGAACGACAGTAGCCGACTGGCCTTAACTACCTGTCAACTATAACTTGTGAAACTATAACTTTTATTAAACCGAGCGGCATTACACGGCAGTTGTTGCAGTTTTTAAACGTCACGGTTGGTTGTTATGGTCTAAAGCGGGGGTTTATTATTTAGTGTACAGCTTGATAGCTTGTGGCGGTGCAGGATTATTTTAATGCTTGTGTGCCTAATATTGATATTTATAAATTTAAACACATTACATTAGCTTTTTTTTTTAATTTTGATCCGAAATAACACGGACTGTGTCGTATAACTTGAATAAAAACTCAAGTCCATAGCTTGTCTGTTTGTTCATTTGATTGTCTTTTAGTTATTTCCGAGACCGAAATGTATAACTAAATGTATTTATTAAAAACAAACTATTTCTCATTTCTGTTACAAAATAAATAAAAGTTTGAGATACCATATAATTGGTTTAAAAAAAATGCGAGTATTCTAGCAAAATCGTAAATAAATTTATTACAGATCATTACAAACGCTCTCACCTACACGTGCGAAAATCCTCGTATTCCAAAATGGCGCTCGATAGCTCACAGGAACTAGATGACTGGATTCAAATAAGCAATTTTCTGCACCATCATGGATAAGCACTTCACACTCGTGAGCCATAAACCGCGGCAGAATCCTAAAGTTACCATGAGATCTATTCAGATTTGTGCTCGTGAGAATAAAAAAAACGAAATTACAGTGAATTTGTTGCCTATATCCTTATGGAGAGGCAATCCTCTTACGTGGATCGTTCGGCAGAGCCCACACATTGTACGAACTGATATCGAATATAGGGTGAACGTCTGTTCTGTATTTGAGTTCCTAATAAAGCGGCTAACTTCAATCTTTCAAATTCTAGACAAAAGGACTGAAGGATGCATAGGTAATTAATTGATTATAATCTAGTATTTGAAAAAAATACTTGCTAATTACAACACTGTTATCGTGAAATGCAATTAAAACCAAAAATTAAACTTCCCCCAGGGGTATTTTTATTGTATTGATCAGTGATTTTTGTACCCGGACCATCAGTTGTATGGAGTATGGTGCCAACTGTATAAAAGTCTAATTTAGAATTTTCTTACTCTGTTCGGTAAATTAAAAATCAAAATCTTAGTTAAATACCAGAAAGCAAGGCTTTCGGGGCATAGCCTGAAACCAAGTGTTTTGACAACATACAACGAATATTCTAAATAAAATCCTGTACTTGAGTGCGAGTGTAGGAACGTCATTATAGATTGGAGAGCGCTGCTCGCGAGTAGGCATTACGAAGGAACCTAATGACTATCTTAGATAGAGCAAAACTTTTTCGCTTTTCTAGGACTTGTCTGAGGTTTCTTCTAAATAAGGTCATTACGGGCGATACAGAAAGCGCGTTCTGGGTTTTGACTTTATGTCGAATTTGTGGGAATTAAAGAAAATGTTAGTTTTATTTTATTGTGGCTTAGCTTTGACAGTGGATTCCTGGTAACTAAGACTAAGTTTAAAGTTGTAAAGGGTTCGAAAGGTATTATAAATTCAAAATACGCGATATAATCCGTTTTCATAGTTTTATTTCATGAGTAACTATCGCGGTAACCGAAGACAAAATATTAAGACTAATTTTATCATAAGCGCTAAAAGAAACAACAGTACTTCTATTTTCTTTGTCTGTTAAATAATAAGTTTGTAACTCTACAATTTTGTAAATCTTATTGCCTATTCAAATTATTGAACTTTCAAATTAAAGGTTTCCAGGGTTATTTATTTATTTATTTTATTTTAAACTTTATTGCACAATATAACAAATAAAGTACAAATGGCGGACTTAATGCCTAAAGGCATTCTCTACCAGTCAACCACAAGGCTAAACAGAAACAGTAGTAAGTGCCGGCATATATTTACTTATACTTTAGATCCTAATACGACCTTTTTTATAAATTACTACGAAAAAAGTGTATAGAAAGAAATAAAGAAGGAAAGACGTTTATTCCATAAAGCACACATACACAGGAGAATACGATGAAAGAAATAAGATGCTTAAAAAAGGGAATATAAAAATAATAGCAAAAACAAAAACAAAAATAAAATTATTTACACATTAAAAACAAAAAAATACACACGGGTCCAGCAATGTATGCAGTAGGGAAGAGGCCCTGTCTCAGCATATTGTTGCAATTTGCAAACGAGGCAAATTCCAACGCTGTTATTCTGTATCTAAATTAGCTCTACCACGATTAGGGTCTCTTTACTTGAATCGACAAAGTATGTGAATGACTTCAATACCGTGTCTTATTAATCTGATGAACTACCAAGCCTGAGAGCTGGCACTGCAATCCAAACACAACTTTAAAGGCTCAGAAAGTAGATTAAGTCAGACATAAAGCGTAGTACACGAATGCGGGTAACACGAGACACTAGCAGACAATGCTGGCTCCCTTATTGCATGCTCTTAAATTGTGGTGCGGTTTCAATGCAAGTGCCAGTGACGTTAAATTATTGTCGGCGTGCAACGTTACACCGCCTATGTCGGTGGCGTACACGTGTGCACCAGGCTTAGGTCCTGTTTGCCAGAGCCTACGTAGGTCTATTAAGGCTATAAGGCGTGGAGTTACGAAAGTTAGGAAACTAATAAACTAAGTGTTCGATTCCACTAAAACATTTTTTTTGCGTTGCAGAGAATAGGTACGTATTATAGAAGACTAAACTAGATGTAAGATAAAATATATAAAGGACCGGGCCCCAAGTAAATAAATATTAGATATATAAATCCAACTTCAATGGAATAAAATTTTGTATAATACATATCATATGATAAGTTTAGCCCGTTTCACCATTTTCAATGGACCTAAATTTAGATTAATTTATTCACTTATCTTTGAAGTCTGTCTGACAATATATGCGTATCTTTATTTTAATTCGAGCTTTTGTTTTGATGATATACTTAAAAAATACGTACCTACATATTCGTGCGCTGATCTAATATACCGATAATTTATAATTCTGGCCGGTGCTTACTGTTAAATAAAATATTAATTAAAGTGTCATTTTAATTCTGTCAGCATTTGTTCAATTTACCTATTTTAAAAAACAGTGTGAAAGCCCGTTATTACAAAGCAAGGGTTCGTTAAAAACAATGATTTGGCTAAAATACTGTTAAAATTATTATTGTTTCCCTTGTTGGCCGTTCCGGGCTACATGACACTTGTATCAATGCGACTAAATATTTCTGATATATTGTTACTAGTTTTATTATTTTAATAAATAACATATATAATTTATCATAGTTATTGGCAACTAGTACCTATCTGTTCGCGACCATCTGCGTTTTCGGTCATAATAACTAAATTACCCAATTCCTTTCTCTCCATACCAAACTTTATTTACATCGGATAATTTTTTTAAGCGTCATGAGTTAACAGACAGACAGACGTACGGCGCGATTCGAGAAATAAATTAGAGATTCACTAGATATGAAATAGTAAAGATGTGACATTTCACGGCAAAAGGTACCTTGTGGCGGCTGGCGCTTACGTCGCATAGCGTCGCAAATTATTGCGGCATGCGACGTAAGCGCCATCCAATATTAATTAGAGCGGCGTTAATAAAAGCGTAAGCTCCAACCGCCATAAGGTTCCTTTACCCGTGAGACGTCACATATCTTTACTATTTCATATCTAGTGAATCTCTAATTCATTTCCCGAATCGTGCTGTTACTTTTGTATTTAAGAACATATTTAGTACGGATGTTGTATACAATTTTAAGTTTCATAGCTCCTTGTCCAAACCTCACATACGTTACACAGTAAAGATGGCGGCTCTACATTGTTACGCTACAATATATCGCTAGTAATCGGGTAATTGAAATTTATATTTAATTTTGTTGATCATTAAGTGCCCTAAGCTTTATTGACTTGTATTGAATTAATGCTTATTTTAATAAACTTTACATGAGTATTGTAATTACAGGTTGGGATTACAGGTTCAAGAAGTTTATAATCGTTAACATATTGATAGCATTCATGTTTGATAGCCAACATTTTATTATGCGACTTACTCACTAATGCTACATTTTAGCATATTCAAACTATAATGAACTAGTAGCTTAAATTTAATATATCATTTGAAATGTTAAGGGATTACTCTGATTATAGGATGTTCTATTAAACAATATAACTTTGCGTACAATAGAATCACAGTTGGTGTAGTTTTACATAAATTAGTCTATCAAACAAAGGTTTGGGACAAAGATCTGAGTTACTGAATTGAAGGTCAAAGTTGACCGTTATTACTACAACATTTTTGTACAAACACGTAACTTACTAGGCTTGCTCTATTATTACAATCATTATTTGGCTCTACACGAGAACAAGTGCATACGTAGTCATTACATTTCGTCAATATAAAACCAGAATTTACTACTTATCTCTTAATAGACACTCTTATGTTGACTGAAATAGAGCCTAAATTTAACTGCATTTTTAAAAGCCACTGCAAGTACGAGATTGTTTTTTATCAGAACGAATGCTTGATCGTGAATTATACCGACATTTGCATGTTATGTTTAAGTATTATTATCTATGTTGTGTAAAGCACTGTTAATAACACTTTCTAATATCAAACTATTTCAAAATATGGTTCAAACGGTAACCATGTACTCGTAGGTATGTAACCTCTGCATTATTCGTAATACCTTTTTTTTTTTCTCAAAACTACTTCTTAGCAATACTAAATTGTCAACATAACATAAGACCTTTATATAAAATAGATAGAAGTTATCCAATTATAATCCTTTGCTGAAAAAAAAACTGCTAATTCTATTAAATATTAATAATGGTAATAGTAGTAGAAATTTTTCAATTTTGGACAGGAAGTTACTTACCAAAGTACGAAATTAAACCAGGAGCGTAAAACATCATTAATAAATCAATCAATCAATCAATCAATCTGTGTAGGAATGTCCTATAATATATATTTATATATTTATTTATTTTATTTTATTTATCCCCTCGAGCGGCAAAGAAATATCTAAAATTTTCTACTCGTAGCTCCAGCAAAGTAAATGGTTATCCTTGGATTTAACAGTGTAGCGAATAATAAAAACCTAAATGCTCGTTATTTAGTCGACAAGTAGTAAAGCAAATAAATAGTTATTGTTGTAAAAATAACCGATTTTACTTCATTTAGTACTGCAATTACTGTAATACCGTATAGCGCCCGCAAACGAATTAAATAATCGATTTAATCGTTTACTTAATTACGAAATTAATGTCGAGCGCTCCCGCACTCTGGTAAGGCTTCTGCGTTTGCCGCGGGATGTGTTGCTTGCAGTCCTAATTAAAACGCAGTTACCTCATATAATAAAAATACACTTACGGCTTTTTGTCTTAAAGGCCAACATACTACATTCAGTTGCACGCATTAAGATTGCGCAAAAAAGTAATTGTGCCTAAAGACGCTACACGAATAAGTAAACAAATTCAGTATTTTATTTTCCCAGTGTTTTATTTTTCAAAGCTGCTTATTGTGTTTATCTATTTTAATTAACATCTATCGATATTTTAGTAGTTATATTGAAATGAAGTAAAAAGTATTAAAAAAACTTACATTATTTATTAAAGTACGGACACGCGATTTTTTTTTCAGAATCCATAATTCCCGCGGGAACAATAGGTAAACGCTTTGTCCTTCTGTACACCTGCATGAAATAAGATCTTTATTCATGAATTGCATTAGTGATCTTTAGAACTTGAAAACTGTAATATTCCAACCGTAACAGCATTTCGTTATTAGCAGAACTTTGATGGAACCTCCTGACATGCGTCACCTTTGCCCTCCGCAGATAATCTCAGTTTCCAAATTGGGTCGTGAATAGGGCCCATAAGTCGAGGACGGATTTGAACCAAAGGTTGGAGATTTACGTAAATAATTTAGGTAACGTTACTTGACCCCTGCTTGTAGATAAGGCTGTGATCGACTTGGCAGATAGGGATGGAACGGTGTTGGGACTGCTGGGAGAAACATGAGATACAAATATGTTTGGGGGGTCATTCTCTGAGAATATATTTATCTGCAGTCTAATTGCCACGACTCTTTTCGTACATTTTGTATGGGTCGCGGCAATTAGACTGTAGACAGGTTTTTGACAATGACCCTTGCCATGCTAAGCAGACTAACTTTTAATATGTGAATACATATTTTAACATTCTTTTTGCAGGATTTTTAGCACAAATGTGCAAGAATTGAATGATTAGGTAGCAGGTAACTTACATCAATTATGACAAACTAATTAATATAGTGTACTACCTAAATGAATAAAAACATAGGTATGTAAATGTAATAAATATTTAATATTATCTTTTAATATGAAAACTGCCTAAATAATTAAGAAGTAATAATACAAGACTTTATTGAGCCGAAATTTTAATAAAGAATCGCATTTTGAAAAATGCAAAGGCGTTTCGTAATTAAGTTCAAGTTTAATAATAAAATATAAATTAATGTCGATTCCAATGAAATCCATTATTTGTATTTTTTGTTTGTTACCATAATTATAATACCATACCATACTAATATTGTTAAGTAATTCTGTCTGTTATCTCTTCAAGTTTTAATCGCTGAAGCTATTTAGATGAAATTTGGTATGGAGATTTTGTGTCCAGGGGAAGGATATATGGACAGTTTTTATCGAGAAAAAAGTCGCATCTCTTAAAAGCATAAAAGGGGAATGGACATAGAAACACTAATTCTACTTAGTCGAAGTCGCGGGAAAAAGCTTGTTTATTATAATTTTATTAAACCACATAAGCAACAAACACACAAAATGCACTTGCTTTATTTCTTACATCCATAATAATAAAAACATCCTAGTTTCTACCCTCTCGGCGGCGCAGCGTTCGTTGAACAAACGACGTCATTCTGTAAGAAAATTTGAAATTAATGAAAATGCATTCTTGCTAACACTTCGTTTAACATGGCGGCGCCACACTGGCAGATTAGAGCAGTATGTATTGTAACAATAATTTGTTAATATAACCAAAAATTCATTGATTGTATTAGATGCGTGCTTGGACTGCTTGGAATATGACAACCAATAAAGATTGCGGCTGTACGGCCTTGTATATTTCACGGTTACTTTTGTTGCCAAAAGTTGCCAATTAGCGATTGAGTTACCACAAAACATAGCGCCATCTTCTTCAGCTATCAAACTCAGAAGCAAGATTTCTTCTTAGTCTTAGTACTCGTAGTTATTAAAAACATCACACTGAAACTACCGTAAAAGAACATTTCTATTTATCACTGGAAATCACCTTTGAATACAATTCAACAAAAAAATCTATGATGTCTTTTGTCACAATATAAATGACTTATCTACGTATATAAGCATACGAACGTGTATCGAAAATTATGAATTTCATAAGTTGATTTCATTATTTTACACAGAACATCTATACTGCTTTGCTGTTTCAATCTAGTATATCGTGGCGTAAACGTGAAGTCTTGAAACGAACTTAGATACAAATTAAGGCTGACATTTCAATTACATTCTTGCGAAACTATTGTCTCAAGGAAGCGGGACATGGTTTCTCCTATTTTACTGTACTATACAAGTTCATTGACGATGTTGCGCAACAAGGTAGGTAGATTAGTGTAACAGGCAAATTTAATAATATTTAGCAGGTTATTTTTTTTTAAATTATAAACTGATCGGCGATTGGCCCTAGTCACACCTGATGGAAAGTGAAGACATAACATTTACAATGTTTTAATCAGTGGCCCCTAGCATTATGTATGCTAAAGATTTATGATACATTAAATAAATAAGTAAATGTTTACATTTATATATTTATGTCGTTCTTAGTCTGAAAGAACTTAAACAATAACTGAAATTTCAACAACTTAGTACAATCAATGTTGGTGAACAGATGTACATGAACATGTACGTAACAAAATGAATATTATAATTACGTTTTTAAATTTTCGTTATTTCCGCGTTTAAAGAGAGTTTATTAATCTCTTCTTTAAATAGTTCACAATGGTGACAAATGTGCAAAACAAAGTGTTTTATCGATTTTTAAATGTCACGTTCCGTCACCAATTACGATCGACTTTTTCCTAGCGGGTCCAATAAAGGTCCAGCATTAAATACGAGCGGCAGGGCTCGTAACTCCGACAAATTAAGTCGAATTAAAAATAAAGTCTCAAGCCAGTTCCGATGTATGTCCAGGATAGATGCTGAAGATTTTTCGTTTCGCATAAGAATGGCTCCTGATATTTTGCGTGTGTAGAATAAGCAGGTTCTTTACATCTCAATGTTCCTCCTTTTTCACAATTTTATGTTGTTATTATGTAATTGTAGTCTGCTTTTTTAGGGTTCCGTACCCAAAGGGTAAAAACGGGACCCTATTACTAAGACTCCGCTGTCCGTCTGTCCTTCTGTCTGTCACCAGGCTGTATCACATGAACCGTGATAGCTAGACAGTTGAAATTTTCACAGATGATGTATTTCTGTTGCCGCTACAACAACAAATACTAAAAAGTACGGAACCCTCGGTTGGCGAGTCCGACTCGCACTTGTCCGGTTTTTTAAACTATAAAATACTATGCCATATTATTTTATGCAAGAAATTAATGAGCGTTTCATACTATTTCCTATACCTAAGCAGTACCTACTTCATAGTTAAAAAAGAGACTTACATTATATAACGTTTCTGTTTATTTTTTTGGCATTAATTCAGAAGAGCGTTGAAGCGTGGTATATTTAATTTATTAAGTCGAAATTTGCAGAAAGATAAAATAAAGTTTAGAAAGTACAAGTTTAATAATACATAACAATAGCAATAGCACGGATGCAATGTTTTTTTAGCGCTACCGCAAAAATATCCGAGTACATATTTGTGAGAGGCTCACAGAAATTCAGTCCTATAGGCTGTTGATTAAACGCCATCTACCGAGACTCCATCAATAACAACGTTTAATTAAACACTTTTATTCTCGCCTGAATGACTGCGACGCCAGTCTGGGCCTTTTATTTGCTTTTTTATTTGTTTAATTTTTGCTTAATAGAGTCGACGGCGCGCCGCTAAATGAGCCCGGGAACAAAGCGGACTTAGCCGTAAGTATTGAACGCAGGTTGGAATTTATTTAAAAATGAAAGGGTTTCAAATATTACTTTTATAAAATGTTATAAAAATTGTTAAATGTATTGCTTATAAAAAGAGTATTACGCAGTTTATGCGCTAACGTTTCGATTAAATGTTTGTAAATGACAACTTGTTTTTTTAAACTGTGTAGGTCAAAACTAAAAATAATTACTCGTACTATGTATTATAATATGTGCACACCGCATGAGTAAAGGTGATATTCGGATGGTATAGTTAACGCTATCTCTACTGAGCTCGTTCACTTACCTGTACTAACAATGGCATTATGTTAAACAAAAGTCATTATTTCTTTTGTGTGAGCGCGTGACCTTTGTGCCTGAGCACGTGGCCATTGTGTGTGAGCCTCAGGCACAAAAAGGCCACTCGCTCACACAAAAGAAACAATGGCTTTTGTTTAACAGAATGCCATTGTTAGTTCGTAAGTGAACGAGCTCAGTAGAGAGCTATAGCGCTCAGTAATGTAGCTGCAGTTATAGTTAACGCTAGTTAACTATAACTGCAGCTACATTACTGTTGCGACATTACTCCATTCTGCGGCTTTGACGCGAGCGTTGTCACTGTCAATTTCCTTGATAAAATGAGTGACGTTCGTAGCCGCATTACTGCTCCGATTAGCACGTTCAATCATCTTATCAAAGAAATAGGCAGTGACAGCGCCCACGTCAATACCGTAGCAGTTATATGTCCCAACAGTAATGCAATTGCCATTCGAATGTAACCTTAAAGTTACCGTGCGAATTCAGACTACACCAGCATAATATCAGCACTGGAGTAATTCAGCGCGACATTACTGCTACAAATGTCAATCCATGTTTCTCTCCGGATTGTTGACATTTGCGGCAGTAATGTCACGCTGCAATACCTGCTGAAGTAATGCTGGTGTGGTCTGAATCCGAAAGGAACCGTAATAAGTACAGCACGGCTCCGGTATCTTTCGCAGTACATCGCTAGTGTCGTATATGCATATGTATTTTTAACGAATGTGGCACGTAGTGCAAGCGATGTACGCAGAGAGCCAAAGACGTACTGCGTACACATTCGTAGTGGCCTGATTTAAACAATCATGATCATGAACAATAATAGGAAGAGAACGTAAATCATCTTTACGAAAACTTCAATCAAAATTGTTAAGTATGACATGTACAAAGACATTATGTGTTCATTCATATAGAAATGTATTTTTTTCATAGATTTACAATAAAGTTTCGAAAAGAGGTACTTCGAAAATAAATACGTACCTACATAACACACAAGTATTATTATTACTTTTCTTCCGTTATGTTATCCTTTTTAACGATCAGTAAGCTGTAAAGTGTAGGTATGCATCCATCAAGTAATAAAATGTTAAGTTATCTTTCTACTAATTTATTAAAAGGATAATAAACGCAGTAAAAGTAGATAAAAGGACAATTTATATGAGTCTACTTTCTTAAATGCTTCGGGCAGAACATGCTAATGGTCGCCGAATGAATTAAATTACAAATTACATTTTGAATAGCCTCTTGCCAGAACAAATTTGTATTTATTTACATAAAATACGGAAACGACACGATAAGCGCTTGAAAATTGTAAATTTTAGTATACAGGATATATTGGCCCAGTTAAACCATTTTGTAGTTGCTTAAAATATATTTAATGGTAACTTTACAAATATATACATTTCAAAATTATATACCTACACAAAAAACTCAATCTTCATGAATAAATTAATTTTTAAGGCAAACATTGGAAAACTGATTTGTGTACCTAAGTTAAATGAGAAAAATTATATAAACAAAGCAACAAATGAGATTGCGAGAAAATTAAAAACAAACCCGAATTTATTGAAGTTAGACAAAAAGTAACAGCATATAAAGCGGTTGGTCTTAAACACATTTCAAACGACACAGATAACAAATAATGACATCTTCATTACTTGAATACGGCTTACAATAATGATTTAAGATACTATCATCGCGCGCCATCTTCTTAACAGAATTCGAACGCTTACTTTCAGATAAAACCTGGGTTTATTTTATTGTTATTGATATGGAACAGATAAAATATCCCAATACGTCGTAGAAAACAATGTCGCCAACGTATAAAATTGATAAGGTATAATAAAATATATAAGGACCATTTTTAAAGTGGGGCCGGCGTGTGAATAAGGATGTTAGTCCCAGTGCGATTTTCGTAATGTCGCCATAAAGTGATGTTTATACAGTGTTGCTTTACAAGATGTACACGGTGGGACGGGAAATGCGCCGAGTAAAGTTGTTGCTACGAATGCTGCGATAAATATTACTTTTCCGAACTATTTCTGGATCTGTATATAGCGTGTATCTAGTATTAGTATGGATTGGGCATGAGTGGTGGGGGGAACTGACAGAACGGGATAATCTTATGTATCTTTCAGTAGGAGTGGCAGAGAAAGGGCTATTATTGTTTGTCCTTGTCACAGTCTCACTTTTTTTTATTTCCCACCGTAAATTGAGTATGGTTTATGGTGGGCAACAAATAACCCGACCAATTATTTTGTCGCACTGCGTATGTTCTGTCCCTCACGGACGCACGCGTATAGCTCATCTATACTAAAGTAGTAGAGTTTATAGTAGTAGGACCCTATAGATTCTACAGGATCTTACCATTTATGATCAATAGCCAATTTCAAGAAACTCTTTAGCAATAAAAAAATATGAAACGTACCTATTTTTTTTCTTTCATAAATACTGTTTTGGAAAAATTCAGTAAAACATCTACATCCGCCCATCAGAAGTTGTTTGCGTTATTTCTGTTATTCAGTTTTCTCTTAAATTCACTGTGTTCTTTAGGACTAGTTCGGAGTTTATTGACTTTTCTCAATATTTTGTTTTTTTTTTTCGAAACAAAACTTTTACCTTGTTCAGTTAATTTAACTATGGATCATTAATGTTTTTTTTATTTAAGTGGTAAAATATATTTATATTAAAAAAAATGATTTATGTTTTATTTTAACTTTACTTGTGTTTAATTACGTTCATATGCTTCAAACCCCCTTTAAAACCATCAAACTAATAACATTCGACTTTTAAAGAATAAGCTCTTAGGATCCCAACATAGCACCTTGTTACACACAGTGCCTCAGTCACCTCCTTTCTGTAGGAAAAATAGGCACACAGCCAGTCAATTGGAAAACAAGCCCTATATCCCGAGAGCTAGACTCAGTTGGTTCTTCTCACGTAATCATTTTATGAATGTTATGAGTTTCACGTGCAGGAGATACGACGTGCAACGACCGTCCGTCCGCGATAGTTAACGTGTTATTTATGCGTTTGCGTTTCACGTTAATGTTAATGTGGATTCGGTGTTCTATAAAATCTTGTATCAAGTTTAAAAATAATTCGTCGTTTTAACCTTACATAATTTCAAACCATAAATTAACATATACCTACAGTAAAGTTTTCGCTCGATACAACTATGACACAAAACTACATTATTAGTAAACATGAAGCTAGCTTTGAATGTTATCACATTGACAGGGGCAGAAGTATCGTTTTTGACCAATGTAGGTACCTACACTTTGTGGAAATTTATACGATAAAATAAATTTATTTATTATATACATACCATAACAAACCCAACTCAATAACGTATACAAGTGCGAAAAGGAATTACCTTTTCGCACGTGGAAAGATTGTTCATGGCCCTTTAAGTTTTCGCCATCCGCACGTACCTATAGTGCTAGTTAGTAGTATAGTGTTAGTGCTAGGGTGGTAAATTAACTCCATATGACTGTACTGTAAATATTATTATTTTTCTATATAATTTAATGTAACATATTTATTAATAAACGGAGCAAAGGTAGGAAAAATGGTAGTTCTGCTCTTCATAAAATAATTCTCGGCGCTACAGGCATAAAATGTTCACAACATCTTGTAAACTAATTTGTTTAAACCCATTAATGAGTTTGTTTCTATATGTACCTACCTACATAACTTATTCAGAACGTTTAATGGAAACATTGATGTAGGTGAAATTGATGTAGGTAAGTAGTAATAAAATTGACACTTATTTACGTAAAGTATTACTTAAATAAAACTTACATTACGAAAACAAATTTCTATTTCATGCCATTTCTTCTGTTGTTGTGAAATTACCTGTACCTAAGTGAAATTTTTTCAAAGTAATCATATCCACATTATGATCTACCTAACCATGATACACGTCTGCAAAACTCAGAAACCGCACTTGGACGTAGTTTTCAAAAGTGGCTCTCGCACTCCTAAATGTAACGTTCCTCCAAGATTGTTCATGTGATTTTGCATTCCAAATTGCCCTCCTTGAACGGTACTGGGACTTTTTCTGAACGGAGTTGCTAACTTGCTTATGGCCGAAGCAATCATGAAATGCTGATTTGTTTTTCATTTTTATGCAGGACAAGTTTCAACACAAATTAAGTAGCCACTTAATGTTGATTGATAGCAGACTGCGGTTGTCTAGTAACATTATTATATAATATTTATAATATAAACTTAAGAAGCGTTCTTCGTTTGTCTAAAATTGAATTGAGCCAATTGAGGTTCCTGAATTGAATTTCAAGTAAATTTCATAATTTAGATATAATACTTTATGTTTGTTATAAGATGTACAGACGTAGTAGGTAGCACAATAACATGGACAGTACACTTATATAAAAAAAAATCATTTAATTTTTTGTGTCACTACACCAACCTAGAGTTTGTTGAAATATTCAGGCACTGCTAATAATTCATTCATTTATAAATATGGATTACCCCAGAGTACCAGTTTCGTTTGGCTGAAGCTGGATAAAACATACAACAAACAACATTTTTATTTGAAGCCAACATACATGCATAATATATAATCACGTTTGTTTCCCAAAGGCATAGGCAGAGATCACTCTATGATCCTGGCGTATTTTATTCGCTACATTCTTTAACTGAATTTTCAACTAACTTTTGATGAAGTAATATAATAAAACTAACACGGGACTTAATCGCGTACAAACTTACGTTTATTTATGGCCTAGGCCATAAATAAACGTAAGTTTGTACACGAATAAGTCCAGTGTTAGTTTTAAAATTATAATATAATAAAGCCCGAATTTGCCTTAGTAGATGAATATTTGCGTAGACCCAAGTTTATTAAATACCTACAACATATTTATTACATCTTTTACATATCAACCTACCATATAATATTACCAGACCAATCATCGTGACATATCTACTATTCAAAGTAATCATACCAAAACAAAGTATAGTGATTTAAAATCATGATTGACGTGTTGTTATTGCGTATGCCGTTAAGTTTTTTTGCAATTAAAAATGATTTGGCTATAAATTACAAATTGGCAGTCTACTTTTCTACTAATCATTATGATAGTTCAGTAATGAATTCTAACTTATGGTACGCCTACACTCCGGTCATATCGTTATCTATGTACTTATAAAAAAGGATTATTCGTTTTATAATACTGTATGTAGGAGTTGTTATAAAATATGCTTTGAGAACCAATTAAACGCGTCTGATCGTTTATTTATACTACCTTATTCAACAATTTATACAAGTATAATCTTTACATCTACTTACACTATACAGCAAAGCTATAAGCTTGGCACCCGTGCATACAAATTTGTATGCAGAGCTGCTAAGCTAATAGTTTTCCTGACTGTATTATTTGTTCCAGATATTTGGAAGGCGTGCGCGGATTCAAAACCAACAATTCGAGACCAAGAACAAGTTTGGTAACAAATCAAATTATTTTATTAAATGTTTTGATTTGTGTTTTTTTAAGTAGTCACACTACTATATATAAATTAAAAACTGTAATAGATGTCATATATAAAAAAAAAAGTGACGTAGCCCTCCAGTGGTGAAGGCCGGATTCGAACCGGCGTCTTTAGCTATCGCGGCTAACGCCATGAATCCCGAAGGTAAGGGAGGAGTAAGGGAGAAATAAGGAGGAGGAGTCCGTAAGGAGTTCGTTTAGGAGGTGCAAGCGCGCACTGCTTGCCCTTAGAGCTGGTCAAAGACGCCTAGTCTTACTAAGATGGCATATAGTCGAGAAATTCGGACGGGCACCGCCGTAGCGGGGTGGCCTAGGGGTTCATGGCGTTAGCCGCGATAGCTAAAGACGCCGGTTCGAATCCGGCCTTCACCACTGGAGGGCTTCGTCAGTTTTTCTTTAATATATAGGTATGACATCTATTACAGTTTTTAATTCGAGACCACTTTTTACAATTTAAAGAAATGTACGGAGTACACCAAGCAGATGCTTCCCATGCCCAATATATCATTTGACACACGCACCAGGCAGCCACCAGGGTCAAAAGACTATTGAGAATGAATGGAATCAAAGAAATGACATCGAGAGCTTAGAAGTATTCTGAAAAGAAATTAGTTTCATTTTAACATAAGTTTAGTTCAAGCTTGCGCATTTCACGACAAGGTCTCTTTAAAAAAAATGAAATTACCAGAAATTTATAAAAGGTATCATTTACTTTTCACCAATTTCGTATTACCATTTGACCTTTAAATTAAAGTTATTACGCATGAACTCTTAGTTTATTAACAGTATCTGTGGCTTATCTGGGTAACATTAACTAATTTGTTGCACTGAGATAAACGGCCACGCCCATTTTTACGATTTATGATAATAACCAGCACCTATACTGTCTCTGCGCAGGTGTATGTAAGTACAGTTGGCATGTAATTAAAAGAAAAAAATATACAGTAATTTTAATGGCTACATTAACTATTTGTTTTTATTCTTCTGTCAGCCAGGGGACTATATATTAGCACGGTTAATTAGAAAAACTGTAAATTCTACTAATATGCTTAATATGCGAAACGCGTTTTTGGTCTATTTATTTGCTATAAAACCTCAAATTAAAGGGTGACCCAGGAAGAAAGAAGTAGCCATGACAAGTGGCAACAAATGACATTAAAAAGTGAATTTACCCTTATATGGTATACACCCGGTGTGAAATGGTAATAGATTTTATAAAAACATTATTATAATATGTTAGGTGTGTTAGTTATATGTCAGTGATTCGTGTGAGATCCGGGAGACTGTTTAAAGCATTACATACAGCATACTTCTTCTTAGATTTTATATCCCAAATTTTATCAAAATCGGTGTAGTGATTTAGCCGTTTGTACTGAAAAATCCCTGTTAAAACTAGTTTATATTAAGTCGTTTCGTACATCCCTTAACTAATGAAAACGCGTTTTCATCAAGGCGTTTCGAAAAACTAAATTTAACTGGGGAAAACACGTTTTCACTAAAAACGGAAACATATTATACCTACCTCAAAAGGTGTTCTTGCAAACTGTACTACGATAATAATTAAACTTTACAGTTACAATAAAGGAACGTGAATCTGTTTAATGGGTCTGATCATTTTATCAGTAATTTGTAAATTATTAAATACAGCTTTCATTTCGTCACACTCCAATTAATTATTCCCATTTTGTGGAAATGGGTCGAATCACAGGTCGCGTTCGTAATACCTACTATTTGGAATTATGTATTTGTGTATTTACTCTTATTTCACACAAAATTGACGGGGCTTCAAAAATAATTTGTACTTGAAATGAACTTTAATGCGTTTAATGCGTTTTTAAAATCACATAAAATTATGTGCCTATATGTGGCGTTGCATGGACAAAGGGTCCTTATGGTCGATATGGAGTTAAGCATGGATCCTAAATCTACGTTATATAAGCTACCTAATACAAAAAACCGCTAGTCGGACTCGCGTTCCAAGGGTTCCGTACATTACACAATTTAAACAATGTATTTTTTATGTGAAATGTCTTTAAAAAACCCGTAGGGGTCGGATCAAAAACTAAGTAATTAAGTCCGACTCACGCTTGACTGCACATTTCTAATAGGTTTTCCGGTGATATAGGTAAAGATCTATTTTGTGTATTTTTTTTCAAATTTTTTTTATCCAATAGTTTTGGAGATAAAACCCCCCCTTCGTCAAATGGTCATTTTTGGCCTATTTTCTTGAATAACTTTCTAAACTATTTATCTTAAAATTATAAAAAATATATATTTGAGATTCTCACAATGAGCTCTTTCATTTGATATGTAACACGATATAATTTGACAAACTTTATTTTTTAATTTTCTCATTTAACCCCCAAAAGTGACCCAGTATTTAAAATTAATTTGTTTACGTTACATGTCCATCTTTGGGTCACAAACTTACATATGTGTACCAAATTTCAACTTAATTGGTCTAGTAGTTTCGGAGAAAATAGGCTGTGACAGACGGACAGACAGACAGACGCACGAGTGATCCTATAAGGGTTCCGATTTTTCCTTTTGAGGGACGGAACTCTAAAAATACCATATATATTTTTTAATCATCAAACCTACACAGTCATGCTAAAACCGCGTTTTTGAGAAAAAGTTAAAAGAAGTTTGAAACGCATTTGAAGCGTACGGCGCGGCGTCAACCACGGCCTTACGAGTATGCCTGCGTCTTACGTAAGCGAACAACTCGCGAACGCGAAGCAAAGCGGCGCGGAGCGGCGCGGCGGGCCTACGGCGTTCGCTTTCGCAACGAGATCGCCCACGTAGGTTACTTCTATATGTAGGTATCAAAGAATTGATTCATCCCGCCCCATATCGCTTCGCTTCGCGTTCGCGTGTTGTTCGCCTACGTAGTACGCTGCGTTAGCGTGTACGTCAACAGCTAGAGCACCACTCTCACGATCATCTATTACGGATAACAGATCTACCAAATTAAAAGTTCAAGACTATTAACTTGAACTTGCCCTGTTCACTAATTCCGAGTAACATCTTAAACAACATGATGTATGTGTGAACGCCCATCAATGTACACCCCACCAACACAACTCTACCTTATATCTACATAAATAGAGGCTATTTTAATTTTCAACCTTTAGTTTAGTATACATCGTAATTATCAACTGGCCCGCTAATGTGATAATCTTTAGGTAAGTTTTTCTTTGATGAGTTCATCGAATGAATGCTGAGGTTTTTAGGTCATTTGATGATTTTAGTAATCAGTATTAATCATTGACAGGCGTGCGTCAAAATGTATATTTAAATAGATGGAAATTATAATAATCGATTGTATGTCTGTATGGTGTGAAATTGTAATAATTACGACTATAAATACCAAGGGGTCTAGCGTAGTAACAATAGAGAAAACGCCAAAGGAAACTTAAAAACGAATTGGGGAACATCCCGATGTATTTTAAAAATACAATTGAACTATTAATCATTAAATATACTTTAACATAAAAAAAATGTTCATTTAATTTCAATTATTCCTTGCTTAGTGTGTGTACAAAAGGATGACGAAGGAAGGATGAAGGAGGGTGAGGAGGAGGATGAGGTGAGGAAAATTGACACAAATCGAACTATGGCTTATACAATACGATACAATACAATATATTTTATAGGTATTTCAGACTTATATATATCCGTGCTCATCACACAAATATATTCCCTTACACAAATGCATAAACCAATGACTGTAGTTACTCACGTCCGCAGGAATTGCCACTAACACCCTGCACGTGTCCCCTGGGTGGCGCTAAACGAGTAACAAACTTTGGCTGCTGTACCTGTTGTTGTAAAATAACCTCACAGCACGATATTCGAGTCGCTTCAACGAATGATCTACGGATGCAAATTGATACGAGACGGAAAGATGAATCCACACAATACTGCAAATAGCCCCCCCTCTGTAATAAATATTGGGCCTCACCTACGAATCTGCCAGCTAAACGTCGAGGGAATTAGCCTGGCGAAGTGCGAAGTCTTGCACAAAACGCTGACGAAACACCATGTGGATGTCCTATTGCTACAAGAGACGCACACTAAAGATATGCAAGATTTGGAGTCTAGAAGAAAGATCCCAGGGTACAACATTATTGTCGCACACAATCACGCAAAGTATGGGATTGCAACCTACGCTAGGGAGGGCCTGGCGAACATCTCGATCCTGCCGCCAAAAGGAAACCCTAGCAACTACTATCTGGTAGCAATCAAAGTCCAGGACACCTCGATCGTCAACATCTACAAACCTCCAGCCCAGGAATGGGGGGACGGACTGCCGGTATTCCCACACCCCTGTGTCTTCGCGGGCGACTTTAACAGCCACCACATTTCATGGCGCTACGATTCCAATGACCTAAACGGGATCTGCCTGCTGCAATGGGCAGAAGATAACAATCTCCACCTGGTATTCAATGCAAAGGATAAGGGATCCTTCAGATCTGCCCGATGGAGAAGAGACTATAACCCAGATCTCACATTTGTGTCATGTGAATCATCAGGTGTTCCTTTTCCTACTACACGAAAAATTCTGTCCAATTTCCCCAACAGCCAACACCGTCCAGTCCTGATGAAGACCGGAAACCAAATCCCCTTAATGCAGTCAATGCCCCTCCCCAGATGGAATTTGCAGAAGGCGGAATGGGCTGCCTTTGCAAAAGACATGGACTCTGCCATGTCATGCCATCCATCTTGGATGGGGGACTTCTTAAGTTTTAAACTGTAAGTTTTAAAAAAATAACTCCAAAACATCGAATTACTGAAACCATGGGGCCGCTAAGGGCATATTAGTACACAACGTAATTACACCTTTCGAATTATATCTCGCCTCGTTTGATGCGCGGGCGCCGGTAACGAGACAGAATAATGATACGAGCCGCCTTTTGTCTGTGTGTTTCGCCACCTGCCCAAACAGCGCGGCGGGATCAAGCTCGATATCGATAATGGTAGTATAGTGTGGAAAACACATCGATAAAATAATATTTATGATCTGAGGTTTAAATTTTTTAAACACTCAGAATTACCAAAAATGTTACAATGAAAATAAATGTTGCAAGTCATTTTGATCTTTCTCCTAATATCCAAATGTAATAACACTGGGAAGATAATTGTATACATAAAAATATTTTGAATAAAATCTTATTTAATATAATAAACTTATATAAGTAGCTTTTTAAGCAATACTGACTTCAATAAGCGTATTACTGCTAACAACTTAATAATTATTTAGATATCAATTATTTCACTGATTCGACCATCCGGAGCTTAGAATCTACCCTTAAAATAGTTAAAGTACATAGAAAATCACATTCTATGTTTTTCAAACATCCCTATCCAATTTTAACAACCCTCTGTAAACTAAAACTATGAAAACGGATTATATCGCGTATATTGAATTTATAATACATCCCGACGTTTCGAACTCTTTACAGCGTTCGTGGTCAACGGGTGACGGGTGAAAAAAAAATTTTCCTCAGTCACCCGTATATTTCATGAGTAACTATCGCGGTAACCGAAGACAATATTAACCCTCTGTAAATTAAGCACCGGTTTGTTCACCTGCGAAGTTCTATTCAGCAGCAATAGTAACAAAAGTTAAAAAGCTTAATCTTCTACATCGCCATTGCCAAACGTAATAAGACGCGGTATAAAAACATCGATAAAGTGAGGTCGACATCCTTATAATGATACCTTGTTAGCTCTTAGTCATCCCGGTGACGGAAAGACGTTGTAACGAAAAGGACTCTTTAACGTGAGCCTTAAAGGTGTGATTTTTGGTACGGTTAAGAAGTGTTAAGTAATTATTAAAATCGGTCCTTGTGATAAACGCAGCCGGTTATGTGTTTCGGGAAACCTTGTTAGGTGCGGAGTTTTGTATAATCTTCGGTCGTTAATCGTTATAATTTGACATCCGTCGTAACTGGACCAATTTAGGCTTTTAATGGGGTTAATTTTTGGTTAAAAACTTGTTCATTTTGCACCTTGTTAGAATTTCATGCAAATTTTAAGAACCAAAATTATTATAAGGTGTACAAGAAGGGTGTGAATACAAGAAGTTAATTGTACCTATGCCTTTAAATAATTTAATATCGTATAAACTTTATATAGAAGCAACACAACAGCAAGTCAGCAACATGTAAAGAGTATAAGTGTTCAACACTACAAGACTGCATTCAAAGTTGCTACAGTAAAAGTGGATGTTGCAGACTTAGCTTCTATATGACTCATTTTGTCTGTTAAATTATCATGCAAATATAAAAGGTACTTTTTGTTTGAGTACAGGTTATAAATATTGTCAGCGCGCGGTCATAAACACCTATAACTCTTGCATACACGTGACGTTTCACTAAAAGCCCCTTAACCCGGACAGTATCGCCTTTCTTTGTAAGTCAATTTATAGCTATTTCATGAGCTTTATTTAGTTTTATATACGCTAGAAGTCTGTGCTATAAATTACTTGCAGCCCATACCAAGGCCGGACATACTAGCTTATACTGCGTGAATAACTCTCCTCTTATTATGTTTTCGGATATAAATTAGAGAGATTTATGTCTTTTCCCCGTTGTAAACAGTATACCGCCACTTTCGTTTAACAATCAGGACAGTGTGGTCGAGTCCCGATTGTGCGTGATTTAAACGAGATAGTTATCTAAACGGAATACAGTTGAAATAGTAGCGGTATAATTTATTGTTGACTAAATTTAGGTACAAATAAAGATCCTAAAATTTGTCGAGATCATACAGACTTTACACTGTTCATTCATTGTAAAATAATAAATAACATTCATAACATTTAAAACGAACGAAGATGAATGAAGAAAACGATAATATGATGATGATGTTTTACTTAAAATACTAGTAACTTTCATGTATAAGTACATGCAATTTAGTTACGTACCTATTATTTGTTTATATACTCTACAGGTTACTTTGTACAATAATTCGAGGTATACACACACACATATTTTATAATGTAAATCAATTTAGTAATCAGGCCTGTAACTCATTAATATAATAATATGTAATATATTACTCACATAATTACAATACTGTATCATTAATCTTATTTAAATATTAATATGCCATCGATTGTAATAAAACAACTATGTAGATTAAAAGGGTCCAAACAAGATTTGTACTAAAACTGTAACATAAGTCAAGAATCGACTTGCCCTTTGTCCCCTTTGCCCCAAAAAGCCGTAATTCGTAATTAATAAGGCCTGTTGTCGAAAGCCATTGGATTTATTGTTTTACAGCGCATTTTGACTATAAATTCCTTAATTGGCCTCCACTTTACGCTCAGCGGCCTTAATTTACAAGGGTGAGCACGGACTGTATCAAGTTATTTTTTATAAATAGGTACCGTAGGTACGTATTCGAGACCGTCGAGGCAATTCGAGCCAACACCGACCATATAATTTGGGTGGAAAATACTCCACAACATTGTTAGGGAGCTAGCTTCGCGGAGTTGCGAGATAATAATTTTCACATTCAAAATAACAGTGTATAAAGGTATTTTACGAGGGATTATTTAAACTTTATTGGGCCAGAATTAAAGGCAGACTAACAAGCCACTCAGATAAATGAGGTATAGCCGACTCTGATATGACCGTAATTTGTAAATTAAGATCCGGCCCGGCGGTGAATAAATGTTTTGAAATGGACCCTTCATTAGCTTTTATTAAATGTAGTGCATTTTTAAATATTTGAAAGCGCCGACTGGTCAAGCAGGCGGTTTCATAAAAGGCGATTTTCTGTTAAAATAGTACATGGAATGTCTGGTTATATCAAAGATAACCTTTTTTTTTTGTAAACTTGTCATTGACAAATGACAAGTTTACCTCAGAGAAGAAACCTGAAGAGAAAAAGACATACAAATGCTTTCTTTATTACAAGCTTTTATTTAATAAATATATTAAACCGGGGCACTCACGTTTATAAAGTCGATGATTGCTCGACATGTTTGGCTCCATAACGAGCATCGACTTTATAAACGTGAGTGACCCTGTTTAATATATTTAATATGTCAGTGTCTCACGGAAGTTTAGTTATTAAAAAGCTTTTATTTAACTTGTCCTGTTAGTATTGCATATGTTTGTGTGGGTCAAATCTTAGAAGCTAAATTTGACCCACTCCCGCTTTCCGATTGAGCTGAAATTTTGCATACATATGTAAATCGGATGACAATGCAATATTATGATGACGTGGAGCTGTTCTGATGGAGACAAAAGGTCCGCATGGGAACTTAGTGATAAAACAAGGCAAACTATGTACAGATGTACCTAGGTATTTAGTGCATAATAATATTGATTAAGCATATTATTATATTATGCATATAGAAGTTTTACTTCGCTCAAAAGTTACGTTTCTTTATTGGTTTTTTTTCTCTCAGTGCACCCACCTTGACGCTTTTCTGTTTAGCCCTATGGTTGACTGGTAGAGAATGCCTATAATGGCATTAAGTCCGCCTGTTGTACACTTTTTATGTGCAATAAAATTTAAAATAAAATAAATAATAATTATTTTTCATCATATTATCACGGAAACTTACGAACATTTATTATTGCTATTTTAGTCAGTCTCGATACAAAAAGTACTAGCATGACAAATACGAACGTTTCCGAGAAAATACAATGGAAAACAATTATGCACTACATCTGTAATTGTGTTTGGGGTTGTTCTTTTATTCTTTTGTTCTGTACCACTTGTCTCGATGAGAATTAGTAAAAAAATCGTATTAGAAAGAAAAGCACAGTCAGCAAGCATGCACCAAAAATAAAAAATTGCCAACAACTTATTCTATTATGAATAACAAACCAATATCTAATTGGTAGCCGTGAACAATAGTTGTTAATTTAAAATTAATAAAGTTAAAGAACCAGAAGTGTAAACTTTTTTATAAACTAATTTAAACTTGTTCCAAGAACTTTAATCTGCTGTTTTGGAATCCTGCTGCAGGCAAGCTCTCATAAGTTTTATTTATGGGAGCCAGTCAGTGTTCTGATAACTGCTTATTAGACTTAAGTAGTTAAAATCTTAATAAAATATTTTTAATTAGAATATTTATTCACTTCCTGGGGTTCTAAAGTAATACGGGAATGTAATTAAATAAAAGCACAGTAACTACGGCATACAGTCATTAGAAGCTGTTTTATTAGGTTCTTTATTTAAATTTATTGTATTATTCTACGCTACAAAAGAATTTACCGATAAAATGTAATGCTAGACTTTTTAGTCGTATTTCGTGTTTACAATTCCATACATGTACATGTAAAGATGGCGCCTAGAGGCTTACCAAGTTAAATATTCAGGGCAAAAGTCAGTCACGAAACGAAATGCAGTGTTCTTGCAACTTTTGAAGCTTGATACTTGATTGTGTAAAGGCATATTTTGTCTTGCAGCGAACGAACCACTAGATCTCAACAAAAGGATGAATCATCGATAACTTCTCTGAAATTTTGCCAGCCATTTGAATAAAAATGAAACTGCTGAGCTGACAAATATTTGTCGGTTGTAAACGAGAGCAAAGGTTTTGTGTCATAAATGACTCCTGTTACACTACACAATATAGTTAGGAAAGCGAAACCTTAGTATCAGCCTCCTCATAAACCTGACAAATTGCTCAAACAAAAAGCTACCCATATTTTCAATGGAGTGGAGCTGCGATAAAGCAAGTGCCATGAAGTTATTGTTGTAAACATAGTTTAAATAAAACAATTCGCTAGACTGAGAGACAAACAAAAGTTTTCGTCGAAATTCCACGCCACCCTTTCGGCTTCCTTAAATTGTTATAGCGGTAATAAAGCCGGGGCGAACATGTGACTTTTATGGCCACCAGCTCTCGAGAGTTTCGGGATAACACAGTTTGTCACTGGCACAATTACTGACAGTGTAAGTACAACACAGCCTTTGGACAATGACCGCTATTTTTTCAACTCATACACGTTATACGTAACCTTCCTTTCGGAAGTCGGGTTTAGACACAATTTTTGCCAGATTTCAATTATGTACAAAAGTTTGGCACGTTTACTTTCAAATAAATATACCTATACCTTATGAAGAGTTCCTTCACAATTGTCGTTATGCCTTGTTACATGTAATTAATTACTGCAGTCTCTGAAGAATCCATTCGCGTTCCCGGTACAATAAAACGCTTTCAGATTATGATATGAAACGTTAAAAGCTTATCTTCAACTTGTAATAAATCTAAGATTTGTTAATTACCTTCGAAGAGTCGAGTCGTCCCGGCGAAGGGAGTCGTAAAGGCGTTATGCTTTTGTTTTAGTCGCAATTCGGTGGCAACTTCAGAAGATTTTCATTGTTATTGAGTTAGCCGTAATAAACAGACTGTCCCTGGAGGCAAGTCCGTGTCTTGTCTTGTGTAAACAAATTTTATTCCTCAAAACTGCAGAAGTTGCCATATCTGCCTTGAACATAAAGTGCTAATAAAAATTCTAGACTGACCCTGCCCGGTCCGCTTTCTTTATTAGAGGACACTCAAAGGGAAATATGACAATTCCGCTAAGCGAATTAAAAAGTTACCTGCTCTAAGATTAGCGTGCTAACAAGTTTAATTTTCTTCTGCTTTTGTTTGGCTTTAGATATGCCGCAAAATGTTGCAATTTCCTTTGTTTACATTTCATCTTGATGAATCCATTTCGAAGTTTTGATAATTTTATTTTGAGTTTTAATTAAAAAATTAAGATATTTATTTATATTCCCTCTTTGTTTACATTTATACGTTTTAAGTGTATCCTAAAGGTATTATTTTAGCCCACAAGTATTCAGTACCTAAGTATTGCTCGTTAGTGTTAACGCGTCCTAACGTTAAGTCAAGATTACCTGACCGTGATGCCAAGACGCTATATTACAGCCTTTATGTATCTTTAAATAGGCGTAGTCCTACATGGCAGGGGCCGCGGCTAGCGGACCATAACCTCCAACGTTTTTATTTTATAACGAGAGTTCGAACTATTATTATGGCGTCACCGTGTCATGCCCACATCACCTCTACATCCGCCCCATATCCCGACATTTCTTGCGCATAATCAGATATCGCTTGTTTATCATACGTAATACGACAAGGTTATATTCTAAATCGTATCGTCCCACATTTCTATAGTCAAACAACTTTGTCGGCTTTAACGAATTCTAATCACTAAACAGCATTACAAATTGTTCTTAAATGATTTCTTGACAATTTAATACTGATGTAGGTTATCAAATACGTTAATAACAATTACAGAAGAATGGAGATAAGTGCTCGGGGAAAAATATTTTTGTTTAAGCACCTGTTTAGCCGGACAGTTTGTTTTAGGCAGTCGGTTAATGCGTTTTTAAGTAGATATCCTTGTCTTGATTGATGAATAGCTGTCCCGCGCTTTGTTACCGAAGATACTGAATCAGTTCTTAAACAAAGTGATTAATTTGTTTAACTTAATTGAGATTAATATAACAAGGAAAACAATGAATATTCGGTGAATGTTATAAGAGCAGATAACTGCAGGATTGGTATGATGATATATTTGAATAATATTGGTAAAGGGTGTAATTAGGTAATTACACAATATAAAACTACGAATATCTAGTGTCTGATCGAAATCCCATACCTAACAGTACTAACCTAGTAAAAGTTAAGATAGATAAGGTATAATATCTTATACCAACGGGCCCTTAGCCCATGGTCGCTTGCAACTCCGTAGATACTAAAAATACGTAAATACTAAATACGTGAGTGAAACCGCTAAGTTAGTAAGGTTAATATGTCTCACGATAGTTTAAATACGATTAACTCCGTAGATATTGTTTACACGAGCGTTACTGAAACTAAAGGTTTAAGTAATAAAATTAGAATGTACAGACTTACTGAAATCACTTACAAGTTTATTTATTGTTCATTATATGTATTACAATATGCAAATTTCAGAACTTAACTGTTCTAGAGCTTTCGACCTTTGTCCTATTTCGATTGTGCTACACTCGCTGTTTCTATTTCACTGTTGATGGTTCCTTTTAAGAGCCACTTAACAGAGCCGTTAACCCAGTGTCAAATGGTACTGGTAACCATGGTAACTCCAGTTTTAACCGGTTAACCCGGGTTAGTAAATGGCGATTGAAATTAATTAATTTGTCCAGAAGATTTAATAATCTTAATAATCTTAGAATGGTAATCCATTCTTACTTTATTAATGATTCTTTGTCAGAGGCGATGTGAATCAAAGAAATTCATTTAATCGTATGGTGCGTTACGGACTTGCAGAGGGTGTCAGAGGGCATCAAGCGCATGGTGAGCGTTCGCGAAAAATACGAGAATCTGCACATTTAAAGCGATAAGACATGACAATACCCAGCTACCATAGCGACAGCATGACATTGCGCAAGTTTGTGAAAACGCACTATCCTAAAGCCCCGACGTGACGCGATATTTTAGTATATTTTTACTGTATTCAAAATTGCCAATAGAATGAGCATCTAGTTAAATACTCCGTTTTCAATTTGTTCGCTTACATTTTAACTCGGCACACGTCGGATGTCGTACCCTTAAAGGTAAATTAGGCAGCTTCAGCCGGCCACGACGCTAGCCATTCCTCCGTACCATTCGCTATTCAATTGCAGTGAGTTGCGCGTTGCGCGCACATACTAAAGGTCCGGCGTACCTTTCTTAGCGTACGTGGGAGCTCGTTTAGTTTGTCATGGATAAAAAAAGACCTTTAGATTTTCTAATTTTGTTCCTTTGGCTTGCATACTTCTAATTGTAGTCGCGCTACTGGTGGTTAAATCCGACTTAAGAACTTTTCATTGAGAATAATTACTAAACTCAAAGTTAAGCTGTTTACAGAATAAATATTTTAACCAAAAGATCAATGAGATGTTACTACTATAAATATATGTAATTATAAATTTGATTTTAATAATAAGCGATAATATTATGTTACCTTTATTCTTAAAATGCCAATCAATTACCTATATGCCAATTTCTGGCCTCATTTTAGATTAAAACTGTCTCATTGATAATTATAACGCATTATTGTTCATTATTTTGTTCATCACAAAAGACGACAGTGCGTTGATTATCTTTAAGAATAGGGAATATTACGCAAAACTCTGCGCAGAGGGCGTCACTAACTGTCACTAGTACAACACGAAAATCGAAAGTTCGGTATCTGCCTCTCTATCACTCTTGCATATTCGATCGATAGAGAGGCAGATAACGAAATTTCGATTTTCGCGTTTCGCGATAGGCTATCTGTAAGCAAACCGCCTTGGTGCATCAACGTCATGGTGAAAACTTAACTTAAGGCACAGTATGTACAAGTGACTCTTATGTTTTCGACGGGTGCTAGTGCTACACTCAGACGGCAGAATTTTGCAGTAATACTCCCTATTATCAAATCAAATAAATGTTTCAACGACATAAGGCCTTAAACGGATAAACAAATCAATGCCTCAACCAAAGTGGAATAAAAAAGACGGTTTTTACGACCCCAAGTTTCTAGCAACACCGAAGCGCGGTATTTAGTTAAAAGAGCCCAACATTTGCATAATCGAAGTTTCCACAGGTGCATTGGCGACGCATTGGCAGCTGATTTAAGTTCCCGACTAAGTGACAAGAGGGCCTGCTGGGCGTATAAGGCAATATGCAACATCGGCCATTTTTATTTATCGACGCTACAAGACAACCGCTCGGTGTTTTACGCGCGTTTGCAAGGATACGGCAGTGGATGTGATTTTGTTTATTTTTACAACCACGACGTATAATAACTTGTCTCGTGTGCGGTTGATAAATCGGCTGTAAATTAGTTTTTCTATTGGCATCTTTAATACTTAGTTAAAAGTGCTACTTTTTAACGAATTTTAAAATAGATATGTATAATTATGGTATATTTCTGACTATTATTATTTACGGCGACGGGACTTAATCGCGTAAAATAAGTTTTAAATTTACCTCCGACGTTTCGAGGACGGCGTTGTCCCCGTTTCTGACATTATTTAACAATTGAATCTACAGGTAATAGTATAAATTTTAATTAAATCGAAACAACAGCTTTGTATGATATAAAAAAATGTATTCCTTAAAAAAGGTTCCCGCCATTAACTCGTAATATACCTACTCTGAGAATATATCAAAAAATATATTACAATATTTATACTAGGTACTATTACGCTTCCTTCGCTTTTTCCTATATAATTCAAAAATCTATACTAAATCGTGGCACACCTGCGAAGCCCCCAACATAACGAATTCCAATTAAATACATCTTGATATTCCCACTGATCATTAAAGTACATTGTTAGGGCCCTGTTTATACGGAGGTGTTGGCTCTGTGTGAGGCAGTCATGATTTCTGGTGACTTATTTCTGTAACCGATATCTTTTGAGAATCATTGCTAATGGTACTAGACATAAAAGGGAAGTTTGACTCCTTTTATAGTTATCAGGAAAAGCATTAAATAAAACAGAGTATGCGAATTATTACTGATACCTATTCAATATTTTTGCTGATAGGGCAATAACATTTTTCGTGATTTATGAAGCGTATGTTCTGAGATAGCTCACGTTCTCTTTTATAAGGCCTACACGTCATCAGATAGAAAAAAGGAAAGGATGTACTTATTATTTGTGTGTCGCATTGTACATACCTACTTATAAAATATATTTTTTTATACTACGTCGGTGGCAAACAAGCATACGGCCCGCCTGATGTTAAGCAGTCTCCGTAGCCTATGTACGCCTGCAACTCCAGAGGACCTACATACTGGAAAAAGAGACTTAGTATTTCAGGAGCGTAAGTTTTAATTTGAGTTTTTAATGCGCATATAGTAATCTAGGTTATATTTCATTTATATGACCTTCAAACCTTCAAGAAAAGAGCGTATTCCCATCTTAAAGGCCCTCTGGTGTTGCGGGTGTCCATGGGCGGCGGTAATCGCTTACTATCAGGTGATCCGTCTGCTCGTTTGCCACCTATTTCATAAAAAAAAATGAATAATGCCCAAAAGAGCGTCATAATGATGCAATTTTTTTTATTAACTCCCTTTTGAGTTATTAGATGATTTTTACTGGTTATTGCAAGCTTTAGCTCCTTTTTTAATGTTCTTAGTTCTCATACATATATGACGACATCGAATCATATTATCACTTTTCAAAACTGTTGTAAATTTTTAGTTTGACGAGGCTATTGACGGCGCATGACGTTGATTCAAAAACCCCTTTGTACATCCTCTAAGTTTACATCCTTGATTCGTTGTCGTTTTAATTAATATCATAATCGCAATTTTCATCGCATTTGTTACTTAATATCAAAACTAACATAATAAACTAGTGCTAGTGTTCATTAATTAAACGTTCTCCCTCGTTATTATCAACACCTGCTCTTGAAAACCGTTTAATAATGACGTCAAGCAGCAGCTGGCTGCGGCCGTGGCTGGAACGGTAGTTTTCAGGGAAAATTAAAATCATATTAATTTATAGTGGTTAGGCTTATGTAATTAATCTTCAGTTCAAAGTAATTCCGAGTTAGTGCTCAGCCGTCAACGCTGGCAGTTAATATGTGGAATAATATCATTTTATAATCTCTGATTCAATCTGATTCTGATTATGATTCTGAGGCCGCTTGTATACGTCCGTCGTTTTCACCGGACAATGGTCCGTGTTACGCGACAATGTCCGGTTATGTATCTGGCTACTGATAGCTATACCCAAGAAAACAAGACATGGTCGCCTAACACGTACAACTGTCCAGAGAAAAATAAACAGACGTATACAAGCGGCCTTAGGACCACTTTTACTACTAGTGGCTTTTTTAAAACCCGACTCTTTCATGCCACTTTCCCCCGACATTGTAAAGTGCCATAATTTTCCGTATATCGATATGTCTAACAAAAAATGACACAGTCCTACTGGAAAATCGACTTATACGGTTTGATAAATATACTATTGAACAAAATATGTTTGATTAAGAACTTGCAGTCTAATCTTAATACGTGAAAAATATATCAAAATTCAAACAAGAACAAAAAACCGAGTGCGAGTCGGACTCGCGCACGAAGGGTTCCTATCATTACGCAAAAAACGGCAAAAATCATGTTTGTTGTATGGGAGCCCCACTTAAATATTTATTTTATTCTGTTTTTAGTATTTGTTGTTATAACGGCAAGATTAATACATCATCTGTGAAAATTTCAACTATCACGGTTAATAAGATACAGCCTGGTGACAGACGGACAGACAGACAGACAGCGGAGTCTTAGTAATAGGGTCCCGTTTTTACCCTTTGCGTACGGAACCCTAAAAAATGGCTACTGTGTATGAAACATCGCGTTGAACGCTTGCTGCTGATCAAAAAAATTAAGAGCGACTTTATCCTTAAAACAAGTTATAAAAACATGCGCCCAAAACCATATCTATAGTATTTAATTCGTATACAAAGCAATAGAGATAATACCGCGATCCGAATGATCTGATTGCTCCAACGGCAGAGCATCGAATTCTCAATTACGAGTCCGACGTATCACCTTTCTCGATGCTGGATTGTTACAGCTAAAAACAAACGGTACAATCGAAAACAAGACCCAAGCTCCGACTTCGAACTTTGTATAGTCTGCATCTTCTCATATGACTTTTTGCCTAAGACGGTAATCTGTTAAACAAAAGCCATTGTTCCTTTTGTGCGAGCGGTCGCCCATTGTGTACCATTGTCTCTGGCAATGGCACGCGTCGTAGCATGCGCTCAGACTCACTTGTTAAGATCTTAAGGTTGTAAAATTTGCTTAAGGCTATAACACAAACTGCCTAGGCTGTGTTATAACTTCAAAATAGCTACAATACCTCTCTATGAGATAACTAACTCTTGTAAACCCTTTTTTACAACTGTGACCTATAAAACGTGTTGTACATCTTTTAGTAACAAATAAAGTGCTAAGTGTCGCCTAATTGTTTGTTGGGTAATAACGAAAAGGCACATCAAATGTCGACTACCTTCTTGGTTACTTAGCTTACTGACCCAATTGCGAAGTTCTAGTTATTTTTTAAGTTCTACAACGGCTTGATATTAATTTGTAGCGAAACCAACTTCGAAGAAGGATTTAAGCACAACCTTTTTTATTAAGTAAATACCTACAGATTAAAGTTACCTCAGTGTTTTTCCCATTAAGGTGCGTCCAGATCTGGCAAATGCGTGAGCTGTTTTCAAAACGCGGATAACGTCCGCTACCGACGGCCTTTGTTCTGGACGGGCGTTTACGCGATTACCACACTGCTGGTCCGCATGCCGCTCCGTTATATGAGTAATGTGAGCGATCGGCGTTATGCAGGTATATATCAATGTTCTGCTTGCACACCGTACAAGATAATATCTGAGCTAGGACAATAATGTCACTGCACAAACCGGAGTTAGCTGTGTATCTTGGAGCTACGAGTACTTCTCCGAACGATTGGCCGATTCTTTAATTAGTAGCTTATCAAGATCGACACGTGGAGAGTAATCGATGCGATGCGATGGAATCGAATGCTAATGTATCGTTACCTTTATCAAGATTCGTAATTGAAGAAATGGAATCGAGATATCATAAAATAATACTGAAATGGTTTATTTGTATCGGGGATACACGTATGTTTTATTTTATTGCGAACTAAATAAGTTACTGTTTGTGTAAAATCGCAGGTTTATTTGGAAAATATACCACACACCATATCTCTTTGTGCCGTCAAGGTCTGTTTCAAATTTATATGTGTAGAATCCGCTTTGTAAAAAAGGTACCTACATAATGGTTCATAACGTAAGGGATACAAATGACCAAAACAGTGCAATGTAGCACAAATTATTTTCTGAGAAAATAAGTTAATTTTATAAGATCAAAAACTAGGTATATATAGTTAGTAAAAGATCTTCATACAAAACAACTGCAACATTCAATTGATACATTAAAATCGAACTGAATTACGGTTTTCACGATAGCATTTAAAGTACTTGTCCAGTTGTTTCCATTCGACTAACACCCAGTCTCATTACCGGCCGGTGATAACATCTGAATGCCCGCAGCGTTGCTCCCGCCATATCAAAATATATATCATTAATCTCAAACTGGCCTATCGAACCAACTCACACGCAAACTAAATGAAATTCTAATACAAGAGTTATAAGATTTATAATTTAATGGTGCAAATGGTGGACAGTGTTTGTAACGCATGGGAGCCTTAAAAATGTGGTTATGTTGATTGTCAGAAAAACCGAATAAGCGCACATGAGTGACCAATTCCAAGCATATAACTATGTGATAATTATAAATGTAATGAGTTTAATTTATTAATTATTTATTAGACTACTTCAGTGAGAAGAAGTCAAAGAGATGGTTCAGTTAAGGAGCATTATCTTTTATTTCCTATGTACTGGGCACTCACATTGATCTTATTTAGAGAAGAATATTATCATGATAAGTATGAAAATTGGGTCTCTATTGTTTCCCATATAGTTTTAAGTCATAATGTATTGGTTGTCCAGTCCACATTTTCGTTAGTCAGAATTTGTTTTTTCTCAGAAACGCGTAACTTTTCAGGATTGCCATAAACAAACCTAACCTATCTATAGGATAACCTGAGGAAAATCCTAAAAAGTTAACGGTTCTAGAAATATGACTAATAATAATATTATAATCATCACATTATGACTTTCAATAATATGTCAAACACAGGGACCCCATAAAAATTACATAAAAACAAAAAAACATACATACTCCATACATACATACTCCAAGGGAAAAGTTTAATAAGATTTCAACATTTAAGTATATTGTGATAATTTAGCCTTCCAGGTCCGTCGCAAATTGATAGTAATTAACGATGTATTTTACTGTCCCTCGCTTTCACTACTGGCATGGATCGATAAGTCCGTGCATTACAGTCTAATGCACAAATGTATAGAGCCAAAGAGCCATAGCCATACATTTCTGACGTTACGTGGACGTGACAGAGCTAGTATGACGGTGCGTGACGTAATGTAAGTACAGACAGTATGAATGTTAATGATTGTTATATTTATTAAATACATTAAGGACGCTTTTATCTATATTTACCTGTATATCCCAAAGATTTGGCTCATTGTGACTGTTATGAGATAAAATACATTGATAATTGCATTATATAAACTTTATTCAAGCTACCTGTTATTAATTCTGTATGCAATTACAAAATTATCCCAAAACTGTTTTATACGGTAATTTAAACAAAATAAAAACATATTCTACAATTGTACCGTCAAGAGGTAGGCGGAAACACCAGTCGCGCCATGCGTTGGGAGGCAGCTAGGGTTTGAAACAATAAAATAAATGATTCAAGCGATTCATATCGCAGTGAAGGAAATCATAAAGTCTAGGGTGTTGAAAAGGGTCCAGTAAATAGATTCGCAGCAGTGTACTATCGCACAATCGAATTTAAATCAAGCCAACACTTAACAATAATACTTTTACAGAAGACTCAGTATTTATTAGTTGTTAAATACATTTTAAAACTGCTGTAATATTTTGTAATTTAAGCGTAATTGTAGGAAGGAAGGTATTTATTTTAATTAAAGGTCTTTTAATATAATTATGTATATTATTTCATTCAAGTGATTTAGTTAATAACGCAGACTGCGTTATTATGAGTAAATTTTAGTGCATTGAAAAATAGAGCAACGGCGAAAACGACCATGACCGGGACGGATTTTTATTTAAAATTATTATTTTTCATATAAGTATTTTTTTTTGTAACACGTATAAGTTGTTTTTTTGGCTGTACAATGTACATTATCCAAATGATTTCTGAAACTAATAATGTAGTTTATTATTGAAGATTTTTGCTTAGGTATTATATATTTCATTCATACTGTATTATATGTTAAACAATCCAGCATATTTATGAATTAATAATAATAAAAATAAAAAAGCCTTTTATTTCTGGATAATGAAATTTAATCTAAAAAACAATTAAACCTAATTTGTATAATATTGAAAGATTACTCCAGAACCCTCCTAAGAGGTATAGGCCTCTTCCAGATTCTTCCATTTTTTCGGTCTTGGGCCTCCCATATCCAGTTGGCCCCCGCTATTTTAATTATGTCGTCCGACCAGCGTGGCAATGGCCGTCTTCTCTTCCTCTTTCCGTCTGGACCTTTCCAGGCCGTTGTGTGAAAATTCCACCTCTCGTCTTGGAGTCTGGCAACATGGCCACCCCATCTCCATTTTTGTTTCTGGAATGTCTGATCTTGTAATTTTTTCTCCTTTTAAGTAAACTCCGTTCCATGCCCTTTTGGCATGAAACTATCGTCCTTTTGGCCTTTAAAGTGAATTTCCATGTTTGGCATGCATAGATCATTGTTGGAAGTATGCACATATCCATTACCTTCTTCTTAAGCTTTATAGGTAGGTCGCTTTTTAGGGTTTCTTTTAGACTCCAGTACTTATTCCAGGTGTTTTTTGTTCTTAGTTTATGAATTAACAACGTTAAAATAAAATATTTTTTACATAAGAAATTCATATATTCAAATTATTGAGTATTGTTAAAGTAAATGAATATATCAAACCAGTCGCTACCGTCCAAGTCTATTGAAAACATATTTCATTTTACGTGTAGGAATTCCTGTAGCAGTAAATTTTAAAATTAGGTATTAAAAATAATTTCCATATAACAGTAAACTAATACAATGAAAACAATTGTAAACGGGCATGTCGAAGCAATATCGAAGCTGTAAAACGAAATTCCTCATGACCAAAATTCCTTTTAAAATAATAGTCCCGACATTATTACGCAATTCCTGTGTTCAAGAATATCAGTTTTCATTGAAATTGCGCTTTGTACAAAGGCTTAATATGACTGTTACGAGTAAAAACAGCAATTAAACTGGTACGCTGGCTCAAAACAATGTCAATGTAAATCTATCGTAAAACTGTTACAACGTTTTAAACTGTTACCTACCAATCAATACGACATTACGGCGCTCCGGCAGTTAAATTTAGCGATAAATTAAGGCTTAGGACATTCTCATTGTTGCCAGAAGCTTCCTAAAGAAAGGTTATATAGTTGACGTTAATACGAATAACATAGGTAGTCACTCTAGTCAATGTTTGAAATATCTCGCAGTCTTTCGTATGTAGTTTGTGAATTAAAGTAGATTTTCAAGAAATATTATAAGTATTTTCATGAAATATTTTTAAAAATAGTGTTAAATACCTTCTAATATAAACATGTGTTCTCTTGTAACATCACATATGTGTTTATTTCATTATCGCTGCGAGTTCTGATTTATAACTACAGTGGAACTTACATCTTTATATACAAGTTTATTTTCGATAATAATTTATTTATAATCAATTTTCGCTGACGTAATTAAATCAGCATTAATGTTTTTCAAACACAACATATACCAATTTATCCATACAAACATGTAAAATCAAGTAGCAGGTAATGACCTGCGGCCTTAAATCAACCAAACATCTGTCAATCTCGAACGATAAAGATAACTTCGAGATACGATAGTACCACCAATACAGTTTGTCAAAAGAACCGACCGCAATAATGGCTTTGAATACTGTTTATTTAAGTGGAAATTTATTTAATTAGTTCTTAATAATATGACCTCCTAATCTTTATAATGTTTAATGAGTACTAAATGCGTTGTGTGGGCTCAGCCGCTATTTATTTTATATTACTTTAAGATAAGAGGATTTGATTCATTGAATACGAACCCAATTTAAATATTTATAGAAATGCCAGATGCAGAAATTAATTTGTTGTATGTGTTTATTTACAATCTGAGGCGTAAATAGCCGTTAATTAAGCCTGTCTACATTAAATATAAGTACATGGTATTGCATTAAAATATATTGTGAGTGAGAAATGTTTATAATTCGGGTCTCAAGTAGCCTAATATCGGGTTATACTAGTTATTATAATGTAAAAAAAGTAAAAAAGACTTATCAAGATAATAATAACATTTATTTATGTGTATAAAATTACGTAGTTACCTATAAGGAACATAATTTCGTGGATAATTATATTGCTATTCTAATGTGTTATATATATTTCTTTATTTTTTTACAGATTTTTATACAGGGTGGAACAGAACGAACGACCTTTACGCAAACGGGGAATTGTTTAGGCTACGTACTTTATTTTTCACTTATTAATCACGTTAATATTTCTAACCGTTTGTGAAATACAGTTGGTTAAACAGTTGTGAAAAAATCTGTATGTTTCAACCCTAGCAAGTAGATCCGATGACGTCATCAAGGCGAAGTAAGTTCTAATAGTTATATAAATATGACCTTTTTACGACGTCATGTAGTAAAAAAAAGATAATGACAATGACGCATTCATGTCACTGTAAAGTTGACTTTTGCTCGAGTCCTAGCATAGACATAGTATGCTAAAATTGTAAAGTATGGGGTTTATAAAAAGGTTTAATACCAACTAAAATTGTTAATTATCTTTAGGTTCCTAAATGATTTTCTTTGTTACCACATTTTACTATTTTTCAAATTTTAGCACTAATTTCTGAATAGTAGTGTCTCGCGAAGAGTAAAAAATTTGAAGTACAGACCAACCTCTTTTAAAAATGGCGAACTTTTTGGTTTGATGATTGAAATGATTAAAAAGGTGACGTGCTTTGACATAATGTCACATATCGTTTTTAAAAATGCCACAATTAAATGCTAACGGTTATTTGAATTTACTCTTTTTATACGCGGAGTGCAATTATAATGCTGCCGAGGCTTTACGCCAGTACCGAAACAGATTCCCACCACCTCATCCAACCGGATACAGGGTAATACATCGAGCTATGGACTGTGTGACTAACAATCGTCCCATAGTACCTCGAACGGGTCAGGACGACCAACGCGGAGGACGCGTTGTTGAACATGGAGTTAGATTTGAGAAGAGAGTGCTACGCTACTTCGACCGTAATCCTAGAGCAAGTTCAAGACAAGCGGGCGGAAGAGATGAGGCAAAGGCTTACAGTTGCCTTTGAAACACTCCGCAGGAATGCCCGGAACCGAATATTATCACAGTTCCACCTTCATACACGGGCACGTGCGGCAGCGTGCATAATACGACATGGCGGTACTTTCGAGCATAGAATGTAAACCCAAATTAATGACATGACATGTGTCAATTAAAAATGTAAATAACTTTGTAGGGTTGTCGCTAATATAAACATATTTAATTTTAATGATTTTGTTTTATTTTTTAATCCAGCTATGCGATTGTAATAACTCGATTGTAGATCACTTAGATAACACTGTCCTTTCAGCTCAGTCGCTAGAAATGTTCCACCCTGTATATATGTTTTTAATAATGCAAAAACAGGCAATGCGAACACTAGCGGGTGTGAAGCCTAGACATTCATGCAGAGACCTTTTTGTGACGCACAAAATAATGACACATTACTCATTATATTTATTTGAAGTTATTATGTATGTTAGAAATAACTTATCTTTGTTTAAACGCGTCGAGGTATCTGGCATAAACATTAGAACTATAGGTCGATTACGAACAGTTCCACGTCGCATGGCACTTGCAGCAAAGAACCCGCGTGTCATCGGTCCGACTTATTATGAGCGATTACCTGCAGAAATAAGGACGGAACCATCCGATACAACTTTTTACTGGACAACCCATTATATTCAATAAGTGAACTTTTTGACATAACTGTATAATTTATAATCGCATACCATTTTTGACATTTTCCTTTTTTATTATTGTTACTATTTGACGATCCTTCTCAGGGGAATTTTTTCATATAATGTATAATTAATGAAATTAATATTGGATTATTTTGCTATTATTTAAATTTATTTCTGACGATCAGAATGTAGATTCTTATAAATTGACATTAATGTAATTTGTACTGTAATCATATGTTGTGAAATAAATATATCTAATCTAATCTAATATTTGAAGGTTTTATTTATACTGATAAATAAATCAAATTTATTTTAATTTATCTTTTATACTTTGTCGCGACCAATTACTGTAAATAACACTTGTAGTATTTAAGTATTTATATCTCATAACTTTAAAAGGAAATGCTAAACCCGGCTTCTATACCTATTGTTGATATGTGAATATTTTTGTGGAAGCGTAAAGTATTCTCAGCGGGTAACTCACGGAGCCATATTTCAAGCTCACCTTGCTTCTTGCCCTCTACTGTATCGTGTTGCATTATTACTGGCAATAGCATGGATAAACTCTTTCGACGGAGATTTACTTTTATTTTGAAAACTGAAACTTTGGTATTGCCGGCTATATAAAACTTTATGTTAGCTATTGGGTTTCATCGCCATAGCTGTCAACACAGAACAATTGAAAGGCAAATATAGATAAAAAAAATATATTTCTTTCTAGAGCAACGCAATTTCTTTCAGCAAACATGACATTGAAAGTATATATATGTTTTTAGTAAAAATATCTTATTACTCATGGGCAAATTACATTTAAAATACAATAACTAATAATCTTAAAATTAACATAAAACTAAAACCTAAAAACGTGTCAAAACTAGTTTCAACTGAAATTAATTTTGAATAATTAATGAAAACCAGTTTTAACCAGTGAAAACGCATTTTCAAGGCGATACCGAAAACTAGTTTATTAAACTGGGGAAAACGTGTTTTAACTGAAAACGGGTTTTTACGGTAACATATATATAAAAAAAACTCAATTAAACGATAAGCCCACATAACACATTTGCCTTTTATGGGAGTAATTTTGGTAAGAAGAAAAAGTTAACAACTTAGAAATGGCAGCAAATATGGAGTCCTTTAAATCAAAACTTTGCTGTCTGCAAAGTTTTCGGACTCATTTGAATTTTATCTTCAAAACAATTGACTTTCTAAGCCACAAATGAGTACCTACATAAACCAAATGTAATATTATCAGATTTTACGTTTCAAAAATGGAAATAAACGCATATTTATTACTTATTAGCTATCTCTTGTTGATTTGGATATAGTAACAAAGTACCTATTATTTTCTTTAGTGATTTTATGAATCTTTTACCAAAGTTTTGCATAAACTCCAAGATACTAATTTAGTATGCGCGGACGTGTCTATAAGCACCCAATGTGCTAACCAGGAAACTGGTATTCAGTTTCGTAGTTACTCATCAACCGAGACTCGCCTCAATCTAGCGAACTTCCTCTTTGCAACATATTTGCTCCTCGGAATACCAAAACTTGTGAAACTCCGCTCATAATCGCATAGCACTTTGGATTTGTACGTTAAGTTAATGCTTTATAAGTACGAGTATAACTACTTCACTGAACTGACTATAATTACTTCAAGCTGCGGAGTGTTTAGAAAATAGCTTTATTAAATCAATAATGCGTATTGACGTAAATTTTTAGGATATTTTAGGAACAAGTACTTACCTGTCCTTTTTTTTAACTCTTGAGAATGTTCTTCAGTCTCAATCCAAGTATCAATTAAACCATATTTAAATTTTATTTATTAATCTTAAATTTAGTAACAATGTTGTAATTACACTAATTCAGTTTTTAGTCAAATTTAGAACTAAATCTAATATTAAATCAAATTCTTATTTCAAACAATTCAGTGTAAAAAGGGTTAACATTTCAGAGTTCCCATTAAAAGCGGCCATTACTATGGGCCAATGGAGCCTGTTTATAATCCGTATGTAATATTAGACGAAAACTGTAATGAAGGCCGAGGGATTCCCGCAAGACGGTAGATAACAAGCTCCGGAGGCTGAATATGGCTTGCCGCAAGTCACAATCAAAAGCGTTCACAGTCAAGGCGATACCCGAGTATTATTGTGCTTTGCAGAATTCAAAATGACTCTAAAAATATTGAAGATTCAAGTTTGATACTCGTATACCTTCGAACTTTGAATATGACCAAGGATTTTAAAATAATAAAAGACGATTGGAAACAAATTGTTCTATAGATGGCTACAGAAAGCACGAGGCCGAGGGAAGAAGAAGAAAGAAAAACCTACCCAAGCAGTGACAAGCTTTACTGTACATACTGTGTAAATGTGTAACTAATTGCCGTCAGAGTAATTTTTTTATCAACAGTGGAACAAAAAATGTCAACCAGATAAAAGAAGTAACGTTATTATTCGTGAATTAGTAAATACTTAAGAATAATATTAATTGTCGCTAAGATGATATTGCAAATTGCTTTACAGTACCGACATATGTGGTATTTTCTATAAAAAGGGACCTTATTGTCGATGGCGCTTACGCCATTATAAACGATGATCCGATATGAATACAATGCCGCGCGCCGCTGTGCGGCGTAAGCGCCATCGACAATAAGGTCCCTTTTCATAGAAAATGCCCCATATCTGCCAACTTTGCTCCCCACTGGATAATTGTGTCCAAGTTTTTATATATGAAAACTCAGTAAGTAAATTAAAAAATTAAATTAAACGTCGTAGCTAAACATAAAATCATTATAGATGAAAAACAAAACTAAATAAGTATGTTTTTTTTACAATATTGCGCTTGACTATTTATTTCTAAATTTCATGTTTTTAGTGACACCTGGACAATTAAGACAAATAGATTGGTAAAAACATACCCTTCTTTGCGTTGGGCTGTCGGTTAAAAATTCCGCCTATACAAAGATACATGTCTCTTAAAAATGGCCTAAAGCTTGTATCTTCAACCTGAGTTTAAACACACTACGCGGAGTTGATTTATGCCCACAGAGGTTCATACGTTCCACAAGCGCCGTATAACTGTTTCTGACCTCAGAGTCTCATCAGCATGCGTTAATCCTATGGGATACCACTTCTGTGGTTTAATCTAGGGGCAAAAAATAGGTCGTTATCCTTTTACTGAGGATTTTTGAGAGGGATTAAACTTTGTTTACTTAGCTGAAATGTGTTTGCTAGAAAGAGTGTTTTTGTATTCAAATGTTAATGTTAAATGTAAAAGGGTTCGCTTAATTTGTTAGATTGAGGGTGTTTACAATATATAATAATGTAGGTGTAGTTAGGTGTAGTTCATTAACAAATCATATAAAGCTTTTTGTGATCGGATAAATTTTGCTCCACACAGGTTTTATATATCGTCAATGTGTTTTAATTTCTTTACAGATTAATCTTCAATTTATATTTAGGTTTCAATTTGTTCATCGTCATCGTCAATAATTTATGCCGTAAAGAAATATTGGAAATATGCTAAATCTCACGCCAATTATCACGCTTCAGCAACTCCGCTAAAAGATGCTCAGCATTTCAAAATCCGAACGTAAATATTTCAGTTTAGTTACGCACTGTATTTAGCATTCAAGTGTACTAAACTTAGGTAATCAATCAAAAAATAAACACATAACGAGTGCTGGCGCGGACGTCGACGGGTAAATGGGGCCGGGGTAATCTTATCTTCATTTATAGAGCAGTAAAATAACGCTCCTCCTGCGAAACATAAAGGGCCGTTTATCATCCGCTTCGCCACAGTAAGTATATCGAAATCAGTCCCTTGAGATCATAAAATGTACCGCGCCGTTCAGTTAGCAGTAGTTTGGCTACAAAGCCAGATGTCATGAGTTCCGTACCCACTATGCAAAAACTCTCTCGGATGGTACCATATTTACATTGTATGCTTTTGTAGTTTTGCCATTTTTCTTTTTGTGGTGATGGCAACCTAGAATCCCACTTCATTCTAACAGATCAGTTTTTCAGATAATCATAATTATTTTACTAGTAAGTAATCCCATTTTGAATGTTTATACATTTTAAGATAACCTTTAAATATATTTTTACTTGTAATGATTTACTGTGAATGAATGAAAGACAAAATTAATGTTCGTCTTCTAAATTCGATCTACTCTAAGACGATACAAAGTATTATATATGAAAAATATTAGTTAAAATACGGATTAATGGAGTTTTATCGTGCTGTAGGTAGTTTAGGAAGCAACGTATTGAAGATTGATATCCCGTATAGGCCGTGATAGGTTTTGTTTAAAAATAAATTTGTATAGGATTTTTGCTTAAGAACGTTGTTGCAGGTAATTTAAATCTCGCAATAAAACTGGTTCTAGAGTCTATAAGCGCTTGATTTTATTTAGAACAAGAATGAAGACTAAAGAAGTAAAGACCGTATCGTTAATTATGGGTACAGATAAAACCTGGTCTAACTGTTTACATGTTGTGTATTATTTTGTATTACATACTATGTTCTTACGATATGGTCTGAGGGTATTTTTACGCCATATCTGATATAAGAAGGTTTTACAATCTTTTTTTTTAGGGACATGATGCTTTCAATATCGTCTAGCAAATATAATTTGGACAAGCCTATCGAGTTTAATTTGGGACAATTTCACCGACTCCTGGGTACTATTTAAAGAAAAGGTCAATACGCTGCCAAAACATGTTATCTATTTAAGTGTCCTCTTCATGATTGCAGAATTGAGCATCCACAGAATAAATGTGGTGAACATTTTGGATTCCCGTCAATTTCTGACGCAAGCGGAAAGAGGGAGACACCTAAAAGAACCTACCAAAAACCAAAGCCTAACGGACATTCATGGCGTTGAACCATGGCAAGAGTAGGTCTATAGAAACGCTCCATGATAGTTAAGAGTATATTGGATACCAAAGTCGGAGTTGTCTTAACTATATAATATAAACATGCCATATTCTCTAAAAGGCCACCATGCACAGATTCAAAACTTTTTTTAAACTAAAAGAAATGATTACACTAGGTTCAGATGTTTCGCTTTACGAATCATGTGTAATGCTGTTTACATGGTACGATTTTTATTAATAATATTATCGTCTTGTTCGTAAACCGTAAATTTTCTTGTAATATTTGTCCACAATCGTTATTGTTATTCGGGAGGATTGGTTAAATGTTGTCCAATTATGCTTTACGTCGAGCTTCCAGGACGAAATATGTACCTTATTAAAGCACTACTTAAACACGTAATTTTTTAAATAAAAATATAGTACCAAAAAAAACGGCTAAGTAAAGTTGTACCAAGGTCTTTATTACCCTTTGCTTACATGATTTCCATTACAAGTATTTCTTTTTTTTATTATTTGCGTTCCATCTTTTATCGTAGACAAAACATCACAGCAATCTTCACATGTTCAACAACTCTGAACAGTGGCAAAGTACTTTTTGGAGCCATTGATAGTAAGTAATAAGCCAGAAAAATAAATCAGGCCAACTACAACTACCGCCTACAATTATTATACCGCCTTACATTTGTATTTAAATTACTTACTGCAAATACTCGTAATTGTAATGACTCACTGACACTATTGGATACTGGACTCGAATAGGTATAGGTTCTTATAAAGGTCATGCAAAAACGCCACCTAATGAACATGAACAAAAAAAAAAATGGGCGGGGCAAAACAAAGATTATGTATAAGAAGGATTCACAGAAATGCATTTAGTCAGTCAATTGAAGCACAAATCGCGAATAATTCGATACGGTTTAATAACAAGGTGCTTTGGTAGGGTTGTCTCTATAAAATAAATTGTACTGAACAAATAAAGACATTTACATCAAAATAAAAACGCAAATTCTTTCAAACTTTGAATAAATGGGAAGAATGATACCTACAAAGTAAATTTAATAAGCATAATTAATCCAAGGATACATACATGTCATACAAAATAAAACATTACAAAAATCTTAACCTATACTAGAACCTAACAAACACAAAAACTATTCACAAAATGCGCCCCACGCCCCTCCAGATGCAAAGGAGCCCATCACGCTCGCCGCGTTGCCACGTTGAACAGCGATGGACAACCTTTGCAAAAGGAACGACCCGGAGCGAGGGTCATGACCACTCTCCCGCAACCGTCTGCCCACTTCCCCAATAAAAGTCTTGGCCTCAGCACACCAACAGCCAGTGGTTTCCACGGCAAGAGGGACAAAGTTAAGAATAATACTTATTTTAAAGTATTTTTATTCTTCAATTATATATTAAAACAATTCAAAACAAGTAGACATATTTTTGAATAATGTCTCAATTCTGAAGTTTTATAATAGGTATTTATTTATTCAGGTGTTCGTCTAAAATATGTAGGTATGTCACTGATAAACAAGAAAAAAATGTTTATAACTGAATGAATAATATTATTGTAAAGTAAGGTACCCCAACATTCGGCATATGAAGGCAAAATCTGTGTCGACAATGGCTAATAGATCGTAATGTAACAAACGTTCTAAGTCGGGAACTAAAGGAGGTTAAAAGCTAGCGAGAAGCGATGTTTTGTGAGCAAATCGATCATTGTGTCAATCACGCCACGGAGCTACGATAAAAAGAGTTTGCTGTTTTGGATATACCTACCTATTTACATGTAATATAAAATAAAAAATCTTACCCTGACGACTAAGTACTAGGGTTGTTACGGCATCATTAAATTAATGGCGTTAATTACCAGGTTGCCAAACTTATAATAAGTTCAATGAGCACTACAATATTTTTGCAGGCTTTTGTTGGATGTTTTGTAGGCCGGAACGCACTTACAACCCCTCTGGTGTTGCGGGTGTCCATGGGCGGCGGTAATCGCTTACCATCAGGTGAACCGTCTGCTCGTTTGCCTCCTATAAAAAAATGTGAAACAAAATTAAACCTACCATTAGGAACTAATAAATTAATATATTGTACAGCGAACATTTCTTGGTAGGTATCATTTCAAATAACTAGTAAGTATTCCCAGGGTACTGAGTTTATATATCGTATGAGGGGGTAAAAAACCAGGAAATTAAAAGGAAACAAGATAAGGCACCGCGCGAAACCTGCGATGGAAGATTTGGCCACCGCGCGGGTTTTTACCTTTTATCTCAATTACTCTACTGTACTTATATTTTTTTATACCACGACGATGGCAAACAAGCATACGGCCCGCCTGATGGTAAGCAGTCACCGTAGCCTATAGACGCCTGCAACACCAGAGATATTACATGCGCGTTGCGGACCCTTTAAAAACCTGTACACAAGTGTACACTCCTTTTTTGAAGAACCCCATACTCTAGCACCTCGGGAAAACCTCGGCAGGGAGCTCATTCCACAGCCGAAGCGTCCGCGGGATATTTAAAATTTTGCTAGACATCTATCGAGCAAACTATTGCCTTTTAAGGTTTTGGCACAGAATAAATAATAGTACTACATAAAGAAGGCTCACTGTATAACAAAACCCCTGTTTAGGTATAGCAAACGGGATTAAACGTTGCCAAACGCCAAATACAAATTAAAGTTGATTAAATTTTCGGGCTTTACACAAAAGGCTCGGTTAATACTAAGTAGTTATACCAGGGTAAACTAGCCTTCTAACATTATATACTTATGTGTAGTCAGCATTTTTGTCATTGTTCCTGCAACCAGCTGCGATGCAGTGTTTACTTGCTTTAGACATGCTCCAGATCTGGTGACGGCCGCGCGACGCGGAGTGACACACGCCTGGTTTTGGTTAGTCTCCCTTGCAAATAGTCTAGTTTCCGTATGAATTCACTAAATTGCCTCTGACATTATCTAAGTATTTCGTGTAAGTATTTACTTTGTCATGGCATTTGCCTTTGACTAAAATGTTTACAAATTCAATATAAAAACTACAACTTTGCGTTAGCCCCCTCTTCTACTATTACTTACCCTGGCTACTCTAAAATAGTTTTTTCTCACTAAGGTATTTTTAAATGTTATTCTGAAATCTGTAAATCTTTTCTAGCTCCTTGGAAAATTTCAACAGTAATTTAACGTTGGTACCTACGTCAGTTGCCTGGAAAGATTTAACGAGAAACGTTACGTGAACTTTTAAAATTTATGTTGTTTGAAGTAAATTCGTAATCAAATATCTTCAAAAGTAACCTACATTCTGGATCGAGTTTTAAAAACCAAGGTCGTTATGTTATAACGCGTAAGACACGTGTATTTATTACTCGTTGTTAATGTCCGCTATAAAACAGATCTACGATTCTACTATTACTTGCACCAGACAGACTGAGATATTTTACATTTATAAATTTTAAATCACACTCAAGCTATTTATGTTGCAACATTACTTCGATACACGTACCTATCGACGTTATTGCGAAATTCCTAAGTTCCTAAAATAAATAATAGGTTTCAGATTGGAAACCTACCAGCTGTCTTATGGATTTCCCGCATTCAAAAAACAATACGCGATAAAACGTCGCAATGCCGAAAAACTTACATAATGTCCTTTTAGGGACATCACTCCTTTTATAGCAGTGGTGATGTTGTGGTGACAGCTTGTCAGCCATATTTTTTTCTGTAAGGAAAAAGCAAAGTAGTCCAATATAAACGTTTAAGCAAGAATTAAAATATTTCATTCATAAAGTATGCACTTTTGCAGCTGTGTGTACCCGACCACTGCGCTACCTTGCGTCATCAAGGAAATCAAAACTTAAAAAGCTTACTCAATTTATAATAACTATAAATCGAACGAAAGATCCGATAACTGTTAAGTCGATATGGCGTCAAAATCAATGGTTTTACCCTATCACGTAGGGACCATTACACTTTCGTCATGAGCAGAGGGCGAGGCATTTTGAAGTTCGCCGGATAAACACGGCGTCGTGAGCGAATGTGGCTGTTAACACGTAACGAGGTGTGGAATATAAGCCCACCAGTCATGATCATGTCTTAGCGAGTTATTCCTCGACCACTGACCCCGCGGCGAAAGCAAAAAGCCTCTATACACCATCTCACCTTTCTCACTTTACAATCTACTGCTCTCACAATAAGGTTTATATTGAAAAGCGTGCGATTTCCAATTCGGTATTTCTGATTTAAAACACCCAGACGGCGGTGCAAGCGATAATTTGTACGCCTCATTGTAGTAGGTATTATTTGTACGTGAGTAACGTACAAGTGTAAAAGAAGGTATGAATAAGGAAATAAATGATTATGAATTACAAAGCTGAGAATGGAAGGCAAATGTCAGTAATTTGTAAGTTTTAAAGTAAGTATGTGGTACCGGACAAAAATTCCTGATAACCAGGTACATTGTTCGTAATTCTCACATGGCGTAGGTACTTTAAAAAAATCATATACATATTTATTTTTATGAAGCTACAAGAATAAGAAGCAAGCTTTTAAAAACCAACCTCAATGTGAAAGCGGTAGATTATAAAGTGAAAAGGTGAGTCGTTAGGAAACCGGACTAATCCCAATAAGTTTACCCTCTGGGTTGGAAGGTCAGATGGCAGTCGCTTTAGTAAAAACTAGTGCCTACGCCAATTCTTGGGATTAGTTGCCAAACGGACCCCCGGCTCCCATGAGCCGTGGAAAAATACCGGGACAAAGCAAGGAAGATGATGATACGCCTAATATTTAATGAAGATGAAATTGAAACAAAAAGCTAAACATTTTGAATAACTGAATATCGCACAAGCTATCGTGTACTTTATTTTGTTTGCCTAACTATACCTAACCGCTGCTGTAATATGTCATTTTGATATACGAGTACCTATAGTGGCTTAGTTTACATAGGCCAGCGGTGTATGTACATATTGTCTGAGAAAGGTACCATATGACGTCACTTCAGGGGCCTAATCCTCGAACTGTATTAGTCTAATAATATTAGTGTGTTGCTATGGTAACCCATACGACTGGACAGTTCGTGGACTAATAATATTAGTCTAATACCATTCGAGAAATGGGCCCCTGTGTGCCTATTCAGCGTATTGCTTGTTATTGTTTTGATAAAGCTTTATAATTCCTTTTGTCTGCATATGGAGAGGAATCTTTTTTAAGTAATGAATTTCTATAGGTACCTACATTTTATAAATTTTATTCTATTGTTGAACTCTGCTTGTATATTTTCACGTTAGGTAGTAATAAATGGTTTCCAAAGACTGATTTTGTTCGATTTATAAAAAGCTTATAGTACCGAAACAGCTCTTAAAATAAATTTATACATGATAACTAACATCCCAAAAAAAGGTCTTTGAGAAACTACTATTACTGCTTAATTTGTATCATGTTCGTTTTCATATTGGTGAGCAATAAAGAATATTTCTATTTGTATTGTATGTAATACCATTTCAGGTATTCGCAATAATGCAGCAGTTATCAGGCGAGTGAATTTCAGGCGGAACTTAAACAGTCCTAAAATAGCTACAGCCAGAGGCTTAACTATTTTCTTAGGCAACAATATAAACAGCTGCAAAAGCCAGTAAGAACATTCAAAATGAACATAGTAATTCAAAAGCTTCCAAAGCAAGTCCAATGCAAACACGGTGTAAAGTCGACAAAGCGTATTCTAACGCTCGGCGTATCCTCTAACACAGCCTTTGTTGAGGAGCTCCGAGTGTTGATAGAACATTTCGCCGTTGGCTGGTGACCTAAGTTACAACGGACCGTTGCCTGACTTAGTTGTACGTCATCAATTATTAAAAAATAAAAGTACCTAAATATAGCTTTGACTTTGACTGGAGCTGTACTGAAAGATAACCATTTTAAAACCCCGACTTTATTTGAGATTGTTGAAATGGTATGTCCACAATATAAAGATGCATTTGCTTCTCAGGCACCTGCACACAGGTTGACAGATTTAAGTCGTGCAATTCCAGTAAAAACTCGTCCAGATGGAAAATAACTTGGCCTCTATCTCATCTAGCGTCCACACGTACACAATTTGACATTCGAACGCTTAAAAATCTTAAAATTGGCATTCTTGCGTTCACACCTCTATTTGATCGGTCATAATCTTATTATCGAATCAAGTGGGATCGGCGAGCCTATTTTATTTTTGCACCGTTATCGACGTTAAACTTTCCCGCAGCTGTGGCGCCGTAATGCAGTCTTAATTAGAATTTAACAGTTGCGCCAAAAGAGTACCTATGACCTGCAGTGACTGGTGCTGCTCGTGTGCTTCGAGCGAGATGTAGGTCGCCATCCCAATGTAAACTTTATTCTCTAAACAACAATTATCAAAACGCCGTCGCTTGTGAATTCATCCGTATCTAGTCGGTTTACATAACATAAGACCGCTTGTGTCCTTTCATAGTAAAGTGTTGCTTTTCATAAAACGACTTAACTTAAATCTGAACGAATTATGCAACAGAGTTAACATTACTATGGCTTCATACATAAATCATAGTTTTCTGCTTCTATAAAAAGCATCTAGTCTAACTAATTACCATTAACATCTAATTTCATCTTCAAATCAAAATATGTTGATTGCTGATGCCTGAATCCTCAATGACCGCAAATAATAAATGGACTCTTCCCACCAGTTTACGGTATTTTCAGTCTCCCTTGTGGCAGGCCCATCATGCGGTTCAGAACGTTTCAATTATTTTGTATTAGTAAAGGAGGTAGCTTTTATTCCGTCTATCTTCGGAAAAATGATAAACCTTTTCTTCGTTCCTTCGCTCTTGATATCAAGCCAGTGTGTGTAGTCCTTTTGGATGGTCTGCATGCGGGATGTTCACTTACGAGTTAATTTCTTTCAGAATCAGTAGGGTTAATATGGTCGGCTTTTTATCATCTGTCATCATGCCTCTCACGTTCTGACAAGTATGTAAGTGCGAAAGTGACGCATGACATGACAAGTGATAAAAATGCGGCCATGATAGCGCCGCTGTATTATGAATTAACATATACCTTCTCATGAGGAGAGTTAGAGACCATCTTATCGATCTCATATGTAACAGAAATCTGCCTTTGATTTTCTTCACTACTTAAATACCGAAGTTATATTAAAAAGTTTAGTACTGTCCTTAATAAAAGATAATGCTTGATTTTCCTGAAAACACAATTATGTAGGTATTTATTTCCTACACAACTTCTACAGCCATTCGCCTTCATTATGTCGTAATCATAGTTTGCTATTTCGCTCGTAGCTAACATTTAGTACTGAATGCACAGGTAAAGCAGTTAATTTTTACGATAATCTTCTCATGCAGTAGGCGGCAAGAACAAACCAACTTACACAGCTACTTTAAGCTTTAGTATAGTAGCAATGTCGTAATCAGTACCTGGACTCCAGTATAACAGCCAGTACAAAAATAACTATTTATCAGGAAAAGATTGCATTTTATTACCACCGGCTACTATTGATCGAATTTGCTTCGTGTCTTTTAACCTTTTACACACTCCGTGTGTATATATAATGAATATTTTAATAAACAATTCAGTTAGAATCATTCGCTACTGGATTAAATTTAAATTGCCCCAAATAAAAAAAATAAAAAAAAAATAAAAAAAATTGTGCCTTCAATTGGATTCAAGAAGGTGGTTAGACAATATATGTATGACCCTTAATATTTAAACGTACAATTTACATTTGTTCGTATGTGTTTGCAGATCTGTCAACGAAAGAGAAGGTGTTTGGACAATCCAGCGGGATGGACATAGATGAGTCATACCCAGTTTCGTGTTCACATTTTTCTTTCCTGTACCAATACGAGTAAGTTACGTTGGTGACAAATGTCCACAATTTTGATATTCTTCGGAACCAGTTTCAAGCTATCTAAGTTACAACAAAGATCTCAGACTTCAGTGCTTTAAATTGTATGTACCTAAATGAGGGACATTTTTTTTTTTTTGTATTTATTATTTTTGTAGATGATGCTGTGTGCCAAGCTCGGTACATAATTTGTTGGCTTTCTGCTGGGAGTATGTACCTATATTTAAGGAGTATATAATGGTTAATCCTATAAGCGAGATATACGTTTCCCATACACATTTCTTAGCGAGATTTTCAGTTACGAATACATAAATAGGTTTTAGATATTTCATGTATTGGCAGTCATTATTCTGCATTGTTATTTTTTCTGCGCTTCTGTTCTAAGCTCGTAATATTCCGCACTATAATGAAATCGCCTGTTAGCACGCGGCCTGCCTGCTTGTGAATATGAAGGCTCAGATTAAGGCTCTGATAGCACCGTAAACAAGGCTCAGTTGTGATTTATGTTGCTCACTGAACAGGTTTACTGTACTATGTATTTGTTTTAGAAGTGAAAATAATGTTGTTATGCATTTTTTTTACATATCATGACTTAAAGGGGCGCACTGACTATCAGTCCGCCGGACGATATCGGCCTGTCAGTTAGAACAAAAATTTGACAGTTCCGAACAACTGACAGGCCGATATCGTCCGGCGGACTGATAGTCAGTGGGCCCCTTAAGATGGCGCAATTAAATAAAAAATTTAATTATTCAAGTATCAACCCAATGCAATTGTGTTCGAGGCATTGGAGAGAAACGTAATTTTCAAGTAAGTCCAGTTTTAGTTTAAAATAATGTACAAATTCTTTAAAGATTTAAGAGAATCATTTAAGAGATTTGTATTTTTAAATGATTTTCTTTAGATTTGTAACTTATAAAGCTTTTTCTAACTTTAAGCTAATTTTAGCTTAATTTTAGTATGTCTCACGACTGTTTAAGTTCTATGATTTTCTAACTTTGTTTATACATATGTTTTAACTAACCAGACCATAATGATGATCCATGAACTAAATTTAGAGTTATTTGAACACTAGGGATATATCTAGTGTTACCTTATGGTACATATAGTATTACCTTATGGTAACGTAAATGTGAAACGTATGTAAATTCCGTATATATATAAACGTATGTAAGTTGTCAATCACAACTCGTACACACATCGTAACTGTGTAGCATATACAAACATAAGGTAGAAATATCCACATTACACCGCAATTCATTATTCACTAATGCCTATTTTCGGAACTGCGAATGATTATGCAAAACAAAATCAATCAATTCGGTTGTCCTTTTCATTAATTAATCCGTAGCGCATGCAGCTGATTCGAGCGTCAATCGAATGGTAGCAGATGTTTGGCACCGATTCCAGCGATGCAGCAAAGCGTTCTTTTATACGAAATTTAGTATTTGTAGGAGTATGTTAAAGAGGAAACCAGTTTAACTTTGTTAATGAGGGCTAACGCGTATGAATTCGCATATGAAGTAGATGGTGGTCTTTTCCATAGTTCGAAATGTCAAATGTCACTTGTCACTTCAATAACTGACAGCTTTTCTATAGTCTTTTGGACCACCATCAACGAGGCGCCAACTGGTGAGCAAAAAAACGATAGCCCTCATTTTGAAGACGCGGCTAGATTTTTTGACAGCTATCTTTATGAACATTTAATATATAAATTCCTTTTTTGAACCACTGACAAACAATCAACAACTTTTGTGCATCTTCTGTAAAAGATAACCTAGGCGACAAACGAGGGAAATAAGCTCTAGTATTCTATTACCTATTATTATTAAGCGTATGCAGACTCTCCGCTTGATTTATACCAAGAATTACCTACAATGTTCTCATTCATGGAAAGCTAGTAGCAGAGGTGGCACTTGTCAGTTATTTTAGATTCTCTATTAAATAAAATTAATAACTCTTTTACAATCCATACTAATAATATTATAAATGCGAAAATTTGTCTGTCTGTTACCTCTTCACGCTTAAACCGCTGAACCGATTTAGTTGGGTATTAAGATAGTTTGAGTCCCACAACTCACCCCTCAAGAGGGTCAAAAGGGGGTGGAAATTTGTATGGGGAATCATTAACCGCTGAACCGATTTAGATGAAACTTGGTATGGGGATAGTTTGAGCTGTGGGGAAGGATATAGAATATTTTTTATCCCCGAAATCATCCCCTAAGGGTGTAAAACTGGGGTGGAAATGTATAGAGTGGACCAATTTGGGGGTGAAAAAAAGGATGGATTTGTTTAAAAATTAAGGTACCCAAATTACCAATTCCACGCAGACGAAGTCGCGGGCAAAAGCTAGTAGTTACATAATTAAGGTAAAATTTGAGGGAAAGTGGTAATTCGCAACGTGATTTCGGTAAACCAGGCATGATTGCGTTGTGGCAAACTTCATGGAGTGGGTTTTAATTAATTTTTGTCTGCGGCACAATTAGTGGGTGAACGTGAGGGACGTGTAGTTAGAAATTGAGGGTAGTGACTGTATATTTTAATATAAATATCTATTAGTGACTAATAAAATGTATAAAAAAATTCCGTTCTACATTAACAACTATTAAGTTCTGGAATAAAATTGAGTAATAAACTAGTTAGTCTTCTTTTTTTGAGTCATGGGGATGGATACATTTTTATCTACTGTGATCTTTTGTTTATACCTACTGCAGTGGCGGATTTGCCCTAAGGCCAAGGTAGGCCAGGGCCTAGGGCGGCAAGACGTTAGGGGCGGCAGCAAGCAAGATGAGTGCCGAGAAAGGGGCGGCTAGTAGTTACTACAGGGACTGGGGCCTAGGGCGGCTTAGACTGCAAATCCGCCACTAACCTACTACTGTTTACTTGCTGCACCTAACTATTTAAAATTTTGTTTACTCCATACATTGTAGACATTGTAGTTAACTAATCAATAAATATTTTGTTAATAGGGCCTTGATTAGGTACCAATAAAGTCGCTTATATAGGTAGTATTAATACGCGCTTATAATAATACACAATCAGGACATTTCCGATTTATACTTATTTGTAACTATCTATAGAAAAGCCAATACACACACGTATATACTTATTACCAATTCAAGCATTTCCTCGAGCTATGACATCACAGGCACAATGATTAAGCATACACTTGAGATAATAGACAATGTATATTGTTCAAGCAGTACGCCACAAATGATTTAATTACAACCTATCACTAATTACATTGTATATAGCTAGGGTATAACCGTACACAGTCATTAACTGATTGCCAATTCCGTCCAGTTAACGTACAGGCGATGTAGGTATTCCTACTACCTACTACATACCGATCGGGTCAGATGAGCGTTGAGGCGAACCAACGTTACGGCCGTTCCATCGGTTTGCCGCTGTCACTGTCACATTTCGCAAGAAAGAACGCGGAAAGATAATGCACGCCAAGTGTCCATTTTGATCGAATTTTGTCAATTTTTATTTATTTTAAAAACGTTACCTTACAATATCGAAATTCGAAAGCTATGAAATTACTATTTAAGTTAAGATTGTTTTTTTGTTTATAGTATCACATAATAAATAACCGAGTAAAGTTGGATTAAAAGTCCGAGTTAGAGGTTACTTTGGGAATTAATTGTATCGAGCGAAGTGTCATAATTCGTGTATCGGAAGCTATGTTATTAAAGATAATATAGTCAAGAACTACATATATTTTTTCCACGTCTACTAATATCAACGCCTCTTAGAAAAACATGATCATGTAAGCAAATTTTTTCGCCTTCAGGCTCAGGGAACCGCCTTAATGTGTTTTTTGTAGGGTTCCGTACCTCAAAAGGAAAAAACGGAACCCTTATAGGATCACTGTCTGTCCGCGTCTGTCACAGCCCATTTTCTCCAAGACGTTAAAATTTGGTACACATATGTAAATTTGTGACCCAAAGACAGATATGTATCGTAAACAAATGAATTTTAAACATGGTGGCCACTTTTAGGGGAGGGGGGGGGAAGAAAATTAAAAATAAAGTAGTTTCGGGTCGCTACAAGTACATGCGGCCAACACCAATTTTGGTGTCTAGCCATAGTAGTTGCCGCGCACCGCTACGGAACAGACGCCTGCTCGCGCTTGCGCCACCTTGCGGTCATATCTGTCGTAAATAACGTAATTGACGTGTTTTGTTAGAGAGTGAACCTTCTGTACCTAGTACTATTATTTATTTAGTGGCCACACAAGAATTATAAAATCCAACATGATTTGACCCATTTAAAAACTGAGTATGTGTGTAAAAGCACTCTTAAAAATATGTAATTTCGAATGCGATTCCTCGTTTTTCCGCTTTATTATAGACCTGTAATAATTATACATACGAGCAAATGTATGAGATTGCCAAAATAGGTGCAAGCGAGATGCACTTTCATATCCGCAAACCAAGCTAACGATTGGGGTCGTAAAACTTCTCATTCACGGCAAGAGTGAGAGAGATAGTGATCTCGGTCCTCAGTCTGGTATAAGGATATTAGTATAATTTATCCAAGCGCTCTCTTCTTGCACTCATTCAGCGATTGGAACAGCGCACGCAATATTCCCAAGTCAATTCCAGCGCTCACGTCATACAAACTAATATTATTGTAACTGCTATTAAAACGGAGTATGTAATATGAGTTCCAGATAATTTGACATTGTTGCAAGCCCCGTTTATAATACCATAGCAGTTACAATGTAAATAAACAAGGAATCATTTTTATTGTGATTCCAATCTAGCATACCTTATTGTTATGACACACAAGCTCACAGTTAAAATAGCTAACATGAGGCAAGTACGTCTCAACAATGGGAGTATTGGTGCTGCTGTTAATTGCATGGGTCCAATCTAAGACAATTAGTAAGGAAGTCTGTGATTATCGGTTTAACAAACCAATTGAAACGGTCACTTTGAAAGTAACTTACGTCGATGCTGAATTAATAGAGACTTAACGTTGCTGATGCGAGCGTTTCAATTGCTGCAGAGTTGATTGGTTTGACATTGAACAAAAAAAGTGCTCAAAATGTTTAACTATTACCGCGTAAGTTGAGGCTACGGACACAACAACAGCACATCTCATGTTATCATGATACGGAATGTTTATAACTGCACAATTCTTATTTTTATTATTCACATAATTATCTATGATATTTTTGTTAAGGTGTAGCGGAGCAATCCTGACTGCGGGAAATTTCAACTAATCGAAATATATTCCATGTTTTACATTATTAACTACGGTGTCATATATGTCCAGTCCAGATAGCGGAAAAACTTGTTCATAATTTCACCATAGATGGCTTTGATGACCGAATGCTCTGTGATCTACGCAGCTATTTTATTTTCGACCAATTTCCTTCTGTGCACGTGCCAGTTGTCTCCTCAAAAAATTCATTAAATATATAAAAGAAGAAACTGACTGACTGACATATCAACACACAGCCCAAACCGCTGGTTCTAGAGATTCCAAATTTAGCACGTAGATTTCTTATAAAGTCTAGGGGTGCACTAAGAAAGGATTTTTCAAAATTCACTTGATTGTGACTTTAGCTATCTGGATTAAAAAAGCTATGCGCTTTCGTGATAATAACTATAATAAGTTCTACCAAGGCAGTTTACACCATACCGAAAAAATGCTTAAAATTTGCAAAAAAAAAAACGACGGTCTCGTAATAGAAAAAGCTGTTTAGATTATAACGTAATAATAGCTATTTATGCAACAAGTGCGGAAAGCTTATGATTTCTGACGAGTGTATGAAGGAATACGAGTCGAAAATCATCTTTACGCACGTGTATCATACAATGTTTTACTATGCATGGCAAATAAGTTTAATTATTAAAAGGAGTGTTTTAAATCTACACGAGTTGCGAATTACCTATTCGCACGTGTATCGTACAACGTTTTACAGTACATATGGCCCTTTAAACTTTGGTCATATGCACGAAAAGTGCTCTTTTCCGCACTAGTGCGAGAAAGTAGCACCATATGTACTCTAAAAGAAATTGAAAACAAAAAGCACTAGTGCGGAAAAGTAGTACTTTCCGCATGATATGGCTCCGTAGGAAACGCACTTTTCGAGCACATGCATTGTAAAGTTTTGAAAACCTCTTATTTTGTCTTCAACTATGCGTATTTTGTGCAAGTATCTAGAAAGCCTGGGAACCGCCGAGCGAGCACTGGACTGTGGAAATGTGGAGGCTGACCACGGCGGTGCCGGTGTCGCGTTACGGCAGCCAATTGTGGTAAAAAAAACATCACTGCACGGACGCAAGGCTTTACACTCTTTACAGTGTCAATAAATCTTAACGAGATTGATGAACCGGAGCTATTGCTTAGTACAATGTTTAAGACAAATTTGCTGATAAAGTATTTACATTTGGAAATAATAGGGATTCTGTTTGTTTTTTTAAATAAAGAGATATTTAAGTTGTGAGAGGTACTTTTCTGATGAGAAAGTAACTGTAATATTGTAAGTCAGGGACGAAATTTAAATTACCCATCTGATAACAATGATATGTTATAAAAACTATGAAAATAATGGCTGTTATATTTGACTTCATAGTTGCAGCAAAATAAGTATTTATTACGACAAAATACCGCTTTACTGAAGTGTGACAGTAGATATATCGACACATATTTATAAATATATGTAAAAAAACCTTTATAGCTACTATACCTCAAGATGCAAGTTTGTACTTAATACCTTTTAGATTGCTCTATCATATGGTTTCGATTGACCGCAAAACCAACTAACGTCACAGTAAAAGGGGATATGTAACCTTGTTTTTCTTAATCATACGAGACTTTCTATGATAGGAGGGTTGAATGAAACCCTATCAGGCAAGAGACGGTGGCCAGTGTGGGATGACGTAACCCATCGGAATTCGGTGACGCAAGAGGCTAATCACATAATTAATAGACGATATTAGTTACAGATACGAGGGGTTGTTATACAAGTTTTTGTATTACAATGTAAGTAAAATTATTTTAACCGACAGCTAAAAATATCTATAGTTTTACTTTTGATTCTGATGCGTTATGACGCATCATAAGTAGTCTGCATAAAAGTTATCCAGATTATTAATACTTTTATGTTGTGATATCTTTCTAATAAAAACCTTCGTTGACGGAACAGTAGGTATTAACTCAACGGTAGTCTGTGGAGACACCAAATCGTATTTCTTAAAATCAATTCAATTTTCTAGCAGCCAAACATATTGTAAACATGTATTATAAAATAATTTAGCAATGTCACTACATTTAAGTTCCGAACTTCAAGTCGACAATCAACAAATTTGCCTTAGGGCCTGTTTCACAATGTCCAAGTAAAGTATTTGATAGCTAATTAACAAATAAATTAACTGCCAGATAATACTACCTTCAGTTGTAAAGGTATTTATCTACCAGTTAAGCTTATTCGAAGATTGTGAAACGCCAAAGATGACTATTCATCAGATAAGTGGCATATAGCTTATTCAGGCCTTTACTTGGACATTGTGAAACTGGCCCTTAAACTGATATTTAAGTATGTAGGTATAGGTTTCTCTTTCATGACGTATGTGACTTATAATCGTCTACTACACATTTTGCACGAGCCATATTTTAACTTTTCAACTTCTATACATAACCAAATAAAACAGTTCGTCAAAACCCTATTAATTAATCAAGTTAGACAATTATAATGCACATTCAATTCTCGATGTAACTGAACTGTGAACTACAACTGCCTGTAATCATAGCATCATTAGACTAATAACATGACTAAGTATAAATATGTTTATTCAATTTAATCTTAACAAATTGATAACCAAAAATATTTGGTTTCAATGGTAATATAGGCCAAGCAATAAGAAGGTATAGAGGGAAATGCTTGGAACATAATTTTTGACCCCGTAACTTTGTTTGAACTAGTTAGGAGGAACATATCAACCACCTCCTAACTAGTCCAAACAAAGTTTCGAAGTCAAAAATTGTGTTCCAAGCATTTCCCTCTATAAATAATAAATAAATAAATAACTTTTTTTAGGCATTCATTTCCTGGCCTAGTAGGATAATTCCTAACATTTTTATATTTTTTTAAAAGCCTTTTTGATGGCTTAATAAAACACACACTCAACCCAGCAGATATATGAATAAAATGAGATATAGATACAAAGACTATATAAAAAAAACCCTCAACACTCATCTAGCGACAGAAGTGTGACTGCATCCAATCATTTCGACACGTTGCCACTTCTAGGTAGTAGATAAATCATAATAGTTAGCATTATCCTTGCCTGTCACTCCCACTAGGTAGTGTTTCTTAATAACTGATTCGTTGGTTTTAGTAACTGGAAAAGTTAGGCATTACGTAAATTATTAATACCTATTCAAAAAAGTGAGATTCCAATAATTATGATTAGATACATTCTTTTTATGAAACTTTAAATGTGCGTGACGTGGAATGTGAATCATAGGGCATATTTACACTTCGTCTAATATATATTGCCATAATTATTATACACTCTAAAACACACAGTGTACACTAAAGCACATTATTTGTTATAACAAGTGATATCACATAATTATTTGCGTGGCATAATAGTTGCATGATATAAATTGGTTAGGTTAGGTTGAAACTGCGAGTCCGCACAAACGAATAACTACCTAGCAAAAGGAGGGTTAGGTTAGGTTAGAACTTTGACCCCCCGTAGAATGAAATACCTAGGAAAAAAAGTGGTTTAGGTTAGGTTTGAACTCCGGAAATCTACAGAATCGAAATCCGTGAATAATTTGGTTAGGTTAGGTTAGAACTGAGACCTCCCTAGAATAAAATAGCTAGCAAATAAAGTGGGATAGCATAAAACACATAACTAGAAATTCAAAATTTTAGTGCAATCGTGCTATTCTTTTTCGTCAGGCGTGTTTACACTAGGATAATTTGTATTTAATTGTAGGGCCTGCGTATTAGTTATAAAAAGTATGTAAAATATTACGTTATTCTTAAATAAAATATGCTAAAAATGGTTATACAATATATGTATTTATAATTGATTTAATTATATTAAGTATTACGTTATATGAAACTATAATATAACAAATGTCATTATAAAACATGTTCATATACTATTTAAAAATTATATTACAATAGGCATTATATCAATGACAGTTTAGATGAAATCACAATATAACAAAGGAAACGTATATTAAAAATTACATTATAACATATAATAATATATCAAATGGCGTTATAACAAATGTATGTTATTATATATATATTAAACATTACACACCCGTATGTAATATGTCATGATCTATGGTGTGACCAATCTTATTATCTACTGCAGTCTGTGATTATCGGTTTAACAAACCAATTGAAACGGTCACTTTGAAAGTAACTTACGTCGATGCTGAATTAATAGAGACTTAACGTTGCTGATGCGAGCGTTTCAATTGCTGCAGAGTTGATTGGTTTGACATTGAACAAAAAAAGTGCTCAAAATGTTTAACTATTACCGCGTAAGTTGAGGCTACGGACACAACAACAGCACATCTCATGTTATCATGATACGGAATGTTTATAACTGCACAATTCTTATTTTTATTATTCACATAATTATCTATGATATTTTTGTTAAGGTGTAGCGGAGCAATCCTGACTGCGGGAAATTTCAACTAATCGAAATATATTCCATGTTTTACATTATTAACTACGGTGTCATATATGTCCAGTCCAGATAGCGGAAAAACTTGTTCATAATTTCACCATAGATGGCTTTGATGACCGAATGCTCTGTGATCTACGCAGCTATTTTATTTTCGACCAATTTCCTTCTGTGCACGTGCCAGTTGTCTCCTCAAAAAATTCATTAAATATATAAAAGAAGAAACTGACTGACTGACATATCAACACACAGCCCAAACCGCTGGTTCTAGAGATTCCAAATTTAGCACGTAGATTTCTTATAAAGTCTAGGGGTGCACTAAGAAAGGATTTTTCAAAATTCACTTGATTGTGACTTTAGCTATCTGGATTAAAAAAGCTATGCGCTTTCGTGATAATAACTATAATAAGTTCTACCAAGGCAGTTTACACCATACCGAAAAAATGCTTAAAATTTGCAAAAAAAAAAACGACGGTCTCGTAATAGAAAAAGCTGTTTAGATTATAACGTAATAATAGCTATTTATGCAACAAGTGCGGAAAGCTTATGATTTCTGACGAGTGTATGAAGGAATACGAGTCGAAAATCATCTTTACGCACGTGTATCATACAATGTTTTACTATGCATGGCAAATAAGTTTAATTATTAAAAGGAGTGTTTTAAATCTACACGAGTTGCGAATTACCTATTCGCACGTGTATCGTACAACGTTTTACAGTACATATGGCCCTTTAAACTTTGGTCATATGCACGAAAAGTGCTCTTTTCCGCACTAGTGCGAGAAAGTAGCACCATATGTACTCTAAAAGAAATTGAAAACAAAAAGCACTAGTGCGGAAAAGTAGTACTTTCCGCATGATATGGCTCCGTAGGAAACGCACTTTTCGAGCACATGCATTGTAAAGTTTTGAAAACCTCTTATTTTGTCTTCAACTATGCGTATTTTGTGCAAGTATCTAGAAAGCCTGGGAACCGCCGAGCGAGCACTGGACTGTGGAAATGTGGAGGCTGACCACGGCGGTGCCGGTGTCGCGTTACGGCAGCCAATTGTGGTAAAAAAAACATCACTGCACGGACGCAAGGCTTTACACTCTTTACAGTGTCAATAAATCTTAACGAGATTGATGAACCGGAGCTATTGCTTAGTACAATGTTTAAGACAAATTTGCTGATAAAGTATTTACATTTGGAAATAATAGGGATTCTGTTTGTTTTTTTAAATAAAGAGATATTTAAGTTGTGAGAGGTACTTTTCTGATGAGAAAGTAACTGTAATATTGTAAGTCAGGGACGAAATTTAAATTACCCATCTGATAACAATGATATGTTATAAAAACTATGAAAATAATGGCTGTTATATTTGACTTCATAGTTGCAGCAAAATAAGTATTTATTACGACAAAATACCGCTTTACTGAAGTGTGACAGTAGATATATCGACACATATTTATAAATATATGTAAAAAAACCTTTATAGCTACTATACCTCAAGATGCAAGTTTGTACTTAATACCTTTTAGATTGCTCTATCATATGGTTTCGATTGACCGCAAAACCAACTAACGTCACAGTAAAAGGGGATATGTAACCTTGTTTTTCTTAATCATACGAGACTTTCTATGATAGGAGGGTTGAATGAAACCCTATCAGGCAAGAGACGGTGGCCAGTGTGGGATGACGTAACCCATCGGAATTCGGTGACGCAAGAGGCTAATCACATAATTAATAGACGATATTAGTTACAGATACGAGGGGTTGTTATACAAGTTTTTGTATTACAATGTAAGTAAAATTATTTTAACCGACAGCTAAAAATATCTATAGTTTTACTTTTGATTCTGATGCGTTATGACGCATCATAAGTAGTCTGCATAAAAGTTATCCAGATTATTAATACTTTTATGTTGTGATATCTTTCTAATAAAAACCTTCGTTGACGGAACAGTAGGTATTAACTCAACGGTAGTCTGTGGAGACACCAAATCGTATTTCTTAAAATCAATTCAATTTTCTAGCAGCCAAACATATTGTAAACATGTATTATAAAATAATTTAGCAATGTCACTACATTTAAGTTCCGAACTTCAAGTCGACAATCAACAAATTTGCCTTAGGGCCTGTTTCACAATGTCCAAGTAAAGTATTTGATAGCTAATTAACAAATAAATTAACTGCCAGATAATACTACCTTCAGTTGTAAAGGTATTTATCTACCAGTTAAGCTTATTCGAAGATTGTGAAACGCCAAAGATGACTATTCATCAGATAAGTGGCATATAGCTTATTCAGGCCTTTACTTGGACATTGTGAAACTGGCCCTTAAACTGATATTTAAGTATGTAGGTATAGGTTTCTCTTTCATGACGTATGTGACTTATAATCGTCTACTACACATTTTGCACGAGCCATATTTTAACTTTTCAACTTCTATACATAACCAAATAAAACAGTTCGTCAAAACCCTATTAATTAATCAAGTTAGACAATTATAATGCACATTCAATTCTCGATGTAACTGAACTGTGAACTACAACTGCCTGTAATCATAGCATCATTAGACTAATAACATGACTAAGTATAAATATGTTTATTCAATTTAATCTTAACAAATTGATAACCAAAAATATTTGGTTTCAATGGTAATATAGGCCAAGCAATAAGAAGGTATAGAGGGAAATGCTTGGAACATAATTTTTGACCCCGTAACTTTGTTTGAACTAGTTAGGAGGAACATATCAACCACCTCCTAACTAGTCCAAACAAAGTTTCGAAGTCAAAAATTGTGTTCCAAGCATTTCCCTCTATAAATAATAAATAAATAAATAACTTTTTTTAGGCATTCATTTCCTGGCCTAGTAGGATAATTCCTAACATTTTTATATTTTTTTAAAAGCCTTTTTGATGGCTTAATAAAACACACACTCAACCCAGCAGATATATGAATAAAATGAGATATAGATACAAAGACTATATAAAAAAAACCCTCAACACTCATCTAGCGACAGAAGTGTGACTGCATCCAATCATTTCGACACGTTGCCACTTCTAGGTAGTAGATAAATCATAATAGTTAGCATTATCCTTGCCTGTCACTCCCACTAGGTAGTGTTTCTTAATAACTGATTCGTTGGTTTTAGTAACTGGAAAAGTTAGGCATTACGTAAATTATTAATACCTATTCAAAAAAGTGAGATTCCAATAATTATGATTAGATACATTCTTTTTATGAAACTTTAAATGTGCGTGACGTGGAATGTGAATCATAGGGCATATTTACACTTCGTCTAATATATATTGCCATAATTATTATACACTCTAAAACACACAGTGTACACTAAAGCACATTATTTGTTATAACAAGTGATATCACATAATTATTTGCGTGGCATAATAGTTGCATGATATAAATTGGTTAGGTTAGGTTGAAACTGCGAGTCCGCACAAACGAATAACTACCTAGCAAAAGGAGGGTTAGGTTAGGTTAGAACTTTGACCCCCCGTAGAATGAAATACCTAGGAAAAAAAGTGGTTTAGGTTAGGTTTGAACTCCGGAAATCTACAGAATCGAAATCCGTGAATAATTTGGTTAGGTTAGGTTAGAACTGAGACCTCCCTAGAATAAAATAGCTAGCAAATAAAGTGGGATAGCATAAAACACATAACTAGAAATTCAAAATTTTAGTGCAATCGTGCTATTCTTTTTCGTCAGGCGTGTTTACACTAGGATAATTTGTATTTAATTGTAGGGCCTGCGTATTAGTTATAAAAAGTATGTAAAATATTACGTTATTCTTAAATAAAATATGCTAAAAATGGTTATACAATATATGTATTTATAATTGATTTAATTATATTAAGTATTACGTTATATGAAACTATAATATAACAAATGTCATTATAAAACATGTTCATATACTATTTAAAAATTATATTACAATAGGCATTATATCAATGACAGTTTAGATGAAATCACAATATAACAAAGGAAACGTATATTAAAAATTACATTATAACATATAATAATATATCAAATGGCGTTATAACAAATGTATGTTATTATATATATATTAAACATTACACACCCGTATGTAATATGTCATGATCTATGGTGTGACCAATCTTATTATCTACTGAAAACAGGATATTTTGTAACCTATAAGTAGTAAACAGACAAAGGATACCTACTTTTTTTTCCTAGGACACATGTTGCGACAAATGCTATGGAGTTACATGTATGCGAGCGTATTTTTACGTTTTTCACTACACCCCAAAAGTTACTCGACTCAATTACAGTCCTTACTTGTAATTGTTGCCAATAAAGCTAGAAAAGTAACGATTATTTTATGCAAAAACTCAACTACAGCGTGCTCTTAAATACTTTATTTTGCTTCCCTAGAGTAAGCTACCGGAACATTTGTATATCCTATGTTTTTTGCTTGTTGAACGCCTCCCGAGAGAGGAGATAGCGTTCGGATGTTTTCTAGAGTTTGCGCCAGCCATGTATAAAGAAATAAGGAAATGATTTGTATATGTATTAGGTATTTGTTACAAAGAAATTTAGTTTGCAATGTGTTATATTATATGATTTCGTATTCATGAACTTTTGTCCAGCTAAAATAAGTCATCGAGCTTTAGTTCGGAATATAAATTAACGACTTCGTTATATTAGCTTCATAAAGTTCACTCGGTGGATAATCTATTTTTTATCTATTTATTTCTTAATTGCTAGGTGAGGTAACAAAATGTAAATTTGATAGATACATCTTAATATTGTATTAAACGTATACAACGTATAGTACAAATTTAACTTATATTTCTTTTAATAAAATTCAGAACATAATCATGGACAGTGAGATCATGTATTTAAAGGGCTCCCCCGGTTTTCATCGATTTTTGACAAGTTTTGAGCCCGGCCGCTACTCCTACTGCAAAAGGAATTATAAGGCAAACGGATAGCCGTTCTTCAATCTTTTATCTCCATTTTTGTTTGCCGGATTTTGAATGAAATGAATATACATAATTTTTATAATTTTTTAAACATTGTCTCGAAAAACACTTTTTCGAAGTCGATTGCCGTGAAGGATCTTACATTATATGAAATCTATACATATTTGGGTTGTCTTTGACGTCTCTAAAAACTGGTCAGAGATTTGAATTTTAAACTAATTAACACAAAAGTTATGGCCAGAAAACCTGTGAACTTTGTGTGTGAAGATGAACTTAGAAGTAAATATGGGATACTGTATTGCTTTAAGCCGTTGCTACTGTTAATATGATAAACTACAAAAATATTAGAAAACTAAGGGATTCAGATCGAAGGTCATTGGCGCCAGGGAGCCCCTTAACTAGGTATGTGATAATTTTATTACACTATTTCTTTCGTTATTGGACATATTGCCCTCGGCCCGCCTTACCTTAAAGGTATTGCAATAATATTGCTACTAAGCGGCAATATCGTTGCAGTACTATCTAATTTCCATAAATTATGATGAGCAATTCGTGCCTAATGTGAGGCCTTAGTAACGCTACAGTCAAACGGAATTAATTACCTTTGAACAAGGACTGCAATAGCTAAATTCTTAGGTAATTACTACGACACTTGTGCAATAGTGTTTTAATTAAGTACAATCATTAACAGTGACAAAAACACATTACCAACTTAGCGCCACTTGCACCAGCCCACTAACCTGGGGTTAACCGGTTAAACCGTTAACCCAGTCTCAAATTGTACTGGTAACCACGGTAACTCCAGGTTTAACCGGTTAACCCCGGGTTAGTGAATGATGCAAGTGGCCCTTATAAATAAATAAATAAATATTATAGGGACATTCGTACACAAATTGACTAAGTCAGACGGTAAGCTCAAGAAGGCTTGTGTTGTGGGTACTCAGACAACGATATATATACCTATATGATACTTATACAAATACTTAAATACATAGAAAACATCCATGACTCAGGAACAAATATTTGTGCTCATCACACAAATAAATGCCCTTACCGGGATTCGAACCCAGACCATCGGCTTCACAGGCAGGATCACTACCCACTAGGACAGACCAGTCGTTAGCCAGTGCTTATAAGATTATAAATTTTTAGTGTTGTACTGTTTTCTGTGTTATTGTAACGATGGGGATACAGTAGTGTTGTTAAAAGACTAGTCTTTAAGACTTTTGAACCTTAACGACTCGCGAACCTTTAAGGCTCAAGCTTTGAAAGCTAGAGCGTTAAAGGTTTGCTCACAAAGCGGTTTAGAACCTTAACGACTCAAACTTTTTATGACTTGTCAAAATGAAGTCTTTAAGACTCGGGCCTCATAGGGAACTCTAGCTTTTTAACTTAAGCTCAAGCCCCCGAACCTTAAAAGCTTGTGTCAAGCTTAGAGCTCATACGTTGAGCTCTCTTTGCAGAAATTATTTTTGTGTAGAGAATTTATGATATACCTATCTATATCGGAAGAGTAACTTAACATCAGTTAACGCATTTACTGCCTGCAACGTATACAGGGTGGACCATTTAGAACCGTGATTCCGTTGCGTATACATATACATTTTCTATGAAACTATATTTTAAAATTTTCCCATTCCGTTCCGTCCTATATGAGTGAGTCATAAGACATAAAAATAAAAGTATTTAAAAAAATATTTATTACTTAATTAAGACTGGGTGATTACTTGAACCGCTTGAACGTTTTAACTTTTAACCGCCTCCGCTATTGACTAATTCATGAACGCAAACTAAACAACTAGACAAAAAAACAAAACGGTTTCTGCAGAACTGTAAAAATGCCGCGGCATACATTTATAACCAAAAATACCACCACATTCTTTGTGGACTTCGTCAATATTGCGGACAGAGGAATAAGAAGGTAAAATTCTAGTACTAGTCACTGAGCCAACCCGCGGACTGACAGAGAGATGAACGGACAGACATGGCGAAACTGTAAGGGTTCCTAGTTGACTATACGGAACTAAAAACGCGATAAGTCATAATTATATTTTTCTGTTTTTCCCTATTTCACAAAAACGTATTAAATTTCACCCTACCCTATAGCATAGGTTGATCTTATTTGTTAAAAGCTTTTACTTTTGCTCCAAACCTTTACTGCTAAAAACCTTACAGACTTAAACCTTCAAAGCTTAGGAGGCTTTAAAGCTTGAGCCCAAAAGACTCTAGGTTTCTTTGCTCGTAAGCAGCAACACGAACTCTTAGTTCGAGTCGTTAAGGTTCCGAGGCTTGAAGGTTCGAGGCTTCAAGGCTCAGCAGTCGCGACTCAAGTCTTGTATAGGTAGTTTACGCCTCAAAGCTTAAATCCATAACACTAGGATACAGTTATGACCCATACAAAAATTCTAAAGTGCGTTTTAAGGATGACTTACGTTAGACCGGGCCGGGCCCGAGCCGAGGCATCCGACATGTAATTTTCTATGACGGCTGATCGATGATCACGTGGTGCTTTCCATATAAAACGAATCACCGGCCGGCCCCGGCCCGGTCTAGCGTGAGTCATACTTTATGGTTTTTTGATATGGTAAAAAAATAGTAATTATACACTGGTATCGTAATTGACCACTTGCAATTTTTGCAATCATTGCCTACTTGATATTAATAAGACACTGTAATCTTTTAACATTTCAAATGACGCATTCTGTTGCATTGAACCGCCTGACGTTAATTGTTAAGCTATATTTCTATAGGTTACCAAGGCTAAACATAGCTATTTCACATACTTACCCTTAATGAGGGCTTCCGCGTTTAATTTCGCCGCTAGGGGCGCTAGTGTAGATGGAGGTCTTTCAAAATGTCAAATGCATAGAAGTTTTGGGGGTTTCAAGCTTTTTATCGGGAATTTTCACTGTGGTAAATCTTTGTCCTTCTTTGATTAATAAACAATAGATACTCATATAGCTCAATAAATGTAAATGGTGTAAACAAAGGCCCAACTAAAATATATGCAAAATTAAACAGGTTGAAAAAATGGCACATTTAGACGTTAAAATACCTTTGTGTATATTAGAACGTATTGATTTTATAAAAATAAGCATAGAAGAATTTTAAGATCTGTTTTTTTGGACCTACATCTACAGTGGCGCCAACTGGTGAGCATAAAAACCTTCGTACTTATGATTACACACACACACTACTACCATTACCACATCATTACAGTTCAAAATTATGTTGCTTCCACAATTTTTCCCAAGTATGTGGCGGTATATTTACGTATCCCTGCAACTTCCAATTAAATTCAAATTTCAATGTTCTCTCATCAATTGCCTGTTTGGCCTGTGGCACCTTGCAGTACATTTCAATTGGGTAATTACTGCACGTGTACAGGCTACAATTGTACACATCGCATCTGTCCTTGTACTTTACATCGGTTGACATTGGTACTCGGCTTGCCAACAACTTCCATTGTTCAAATTGATTTTCCGTTAATTTACATTCGTCCATGAGACATGCATTTGTGTGCAACAGTCCGGAAAAATTGAATGACGAGTTTGGTGTCAATCCCGTCAGTCTACAATAATTGAAATGACACTCCACCAGGCTGTTCATAATCATGGTTTTGCCCGTGGATGGGGGGCCCAGGAAAAATAAATTATTACGTTTTCCAGTTTTTGCCGTGAAATGCATGTACGTCACCTTTGCGAATGTAGCCACGTCAATCCTGTTGTTTGTCAATATCTTGTTTATATTCTCTTCACACTGATCAAAATGTTCCTCATTATTGAGTGAAGTATATGTTTTTTCCCATTTTTCCTTTGCACGATAAAACCTCTGCTTTATCGGTTCCTGAAATACCAGAATTCGGGTAATGTGGATGTATGCCTTGATCCTGTCCCCGTACTGTTTGGAACACATGAATTCGATCCCTTCAGGTGTTCTTGCAAGTACTTCCATTGCGCTTGATTCCGAGAAAGCACCTGCCTCGCATAAAAGTAAAATAATATTTGCATTTCCACCATAAATGCTGCCATTTTTTCCTGACTCCATGGAACATTCTGGACCGTTTTCCCTTCCGAATAAAATTTTCCTTATTGGAAAAACATACATAAGGCATTCATTATTACGTGTTACTTAAGCAGCACAATCACGATTTTAGAATTTTCAGGCAAACATTTCCAGTGTACACTAACCCCAAAACATGCAGGAATTCAGTTTTAAAATAAAAACGCGGCTACTTCATTACAGTAGGCTTAATTTCTAAGCCCGCGGCGTGGAAGAGGATTTACATTTTTAACCTCGGGACAAAATGGGGGTTGTTCGTCAAAATGTAGAAAGAATAATGAAAACCAAACATAAATACGCTTGCATACCACTCGACGCAATGACTACATAATTAAGTATATATTATTTGTATATATGACTAAAATTATCAATAGTTTGAAAAATATAATCCTGTCCGATATTTTTGTGCGCACTTGTACCTACGTGTTAAGTCACTCTACCTACCTGGAGGACCCGTGCGAAATTGCCTTTTCATACAAACGTAGTATTTTCCTATCTGGATATTAACATTATTGAAAATAATTTGATACCATTTGTTGTATATATCAGTCACAGCTTTGCCCCTACGTTTGATTGTTTTCGATTTTTTTATTATTATAAGAGAGAAGTATTTAAGAATTTGTATGAAATCAGTTTTTCGCTCCTAATTTTAACAATAATCTAAAATCTAAAAAAGTCAAACGTAGGGGCATAGCTATGGTTAATATACATCAATTTATGTAAATATATTTTCCATAATGTCAATATCCAGAGAGGAAAATGGGGACTACGTTTGTATGGAGAAGCGGCCGTCTCCTTTCCCCTTAACATAGCCCGATACTTCAAATTACTAGGAAATAAAAGATAAGGAATATTCAATCAGCTATTGAGATGTCCATAAATGTGAACTCCAATCTCACTTTGTTCTGCTGTTTTTGGGTCCTATAATTCTTTACGTTGTTTTGTTTTTTGTCCCCAAACAATGTGATGGAGTGGAGCTTTTTGTATGGAGTGAAATTTAGTCTTTAATTTTTCTCATGTAAAATATAATCTACAGCTAGTAAGACATGCGATAGCCCTCGACTTTTTTATTGATTTGACAGAAGACAGAAACAGAAGCGTGACAAAGTGGTCAGAAACAAGACATCGAAAAGAATTCTGAACCATTAAAGAAAAAATCTATCTCCAATTTGCCCAACAATTATGACTACCGCACAGCCATTGAAAATTGCCATAAATGAGGTAAAAAAAATACATAATGAACATCATTAATCCTACACCTGTTTAATGAGCAGTTGTAAAACTACACATAAAGTTGTAAAACTACACATAAAGTTGTAAAACTACACATAAAGTCCCGACACCTCGTGAATAACGAATTACTTAACAGTTATATAAATTCAATTTATTTTCATTTTAACTATCATCCTTTTTGCAATAAGTTTTAATATACCTATAAACCCTGTGCCTATCCTTGCAAAATAACATTTCATGGGGATGCAAAACGTACTAATAAAAAAGCACTTAAGTTTTTTTGCACAAAATGAAACCATAAACTGCAGGTTTCATACCTACTGTCCATGGTGTTTCAGTTAATATAAAATTACAGGTAATAAAAAGTACCGTGGATGTCAGCAGCTAAGTTAAAACATATTTTTTTTGCAAAGGGTTCTTTTCTGTAACGAAAAGTTTCTTCAATATGTTTAAATAGTTTTACCTTTACCAAACGAATGTAATCAATAGATTTTTTTAAATTTCTTTTATATACACAGCTAGTCAGAAGACACAATAAAAACTTAATGTTGGCATGTAGTTAAATAGAGACATATATAAGTAATATGAACACCAAAATGGATGTAACTCAGCATATGCTTTAGTTTTTAAAGTTATCCTAGTGTATTTCCTAGTTTTCCTACAATATACATATGAATACTTCAAAAAATAGTATTAAATTGAGGTGATAAAGTTTGCAAAATTTGTGAAATACTTTTACAAACGTATCCATTATCATTCATTTTATATTATAATATTATTTTATATTATAATATTAATACAATTATGTAATTATTTCTAAGGATTTAAATTGTATGAAATTTAATATTCATAGGTGCAAATAAATTGCAAATTTGAACAACAGCTTGTCAATTACTTTTCGAATCAAAAACACATGGAAACTGCTATGCGCTCTGACGTTTTTCACTACCTATCAAGCGAATAAAGTTGATTAATGACTTGCAGTCACTTTTAACGTGCGGGCCCCTAAAAAATGTGCGCGATGCCCGCGTGGTAGAGGGATGCTCGCTCTTGTGAACTGACCAGTAATTTTATGCGACATAAAATTACGGATGAGGATTTATGCAAAGCCTTACTTGGCATACCCAACGGCACATGAAGGGTTAAATTTTGAAAAGTACTCTCTTTAAAAACCATATCATTTTACGTATTTCCATCGGTCGCTTTAGATAACATTGAAGCAAAATTGTTATCGTTTTCGTTTTCGATACTGTTGGTCATTTACATGCACCCCATCCCGAATGTTTTGGAAACATAATACCCGAGCTTAAAGTCAAAGTGAGCGAAATTACTTTCATAACGAACTTCAGAATTTACTGCACAAAAATGTTAAAAGCTTTCTGTGCTCGCAGCAGAAACATAATGAAATTTACCTGTTAACTAATTAATATTTTGTGTACCTAATTAATTAGCAAAACGTTTGCTTCGAACACTTTACATTGCAGATTTTCAAATTATACTAAATTGTACCTTCGAAGACAGATTTCAGTGAACTTTGTGCTCCTCGGGTAGCAATAAATCGTTCAAAAGGAACAAATAACTTGACTTAAGAAATTAGCTCCGACCTAATTGTTGAGTGGGGACCGGAGTTACTAACTAAGAAAAGATGAGAGGAACGCACCCTGTATACAGATTAGAGTTTGTAAAGGGCTCAAAATGTGATGCTAATAAAGTAAAAACAGGCTCATGAAATTCGGGCTTCGGGGTCGTGACAGGCATAAATTAAAATTGTTTATAGAGCTCATTGGTGATAAATTTGATTTTGAACATTTGCTTTGACCAATTATTAAAATAATTTGTAGTTTTGTTTTTGGTGAGGTTAGCTTGTGAAGCAATGCTATTTACAATGATGAGTTTTCAATACGAATTGAAATGAGGGCTGTTTTTAATATTTTAATTAGTCTACTCTCGTATATATCCAATTTATTTGTTATTTGTGTTAGATGTGTTTTGTGAAATAAAATATTTTTATTTATACCTACTTGATTATGTGGTCGGTTTTGCTGTAAGTTACTCTTATTTTACAAGCTTTTTATTAACTTGCATTAATGCTTTAGGGCAAAAAAGTACACAAGACAAATGAATGAATTGTTTTCTACATTCACACTAAGTGCAGAACATCGTAATGAAAGCTGACCAATCCCATAGCTGGCATTTTTAGAGTTGGAAGGTTTAAAAAATAATTCCAAAGCCAATTCTTAAGAGGATAGAGGAGCGGAGCCCCTTCTCAGATTTACGAATTTTAGGTGATTATATCCGTCGCGCTAACGGGGGCGGCTCCGAAAATTAGTGCCGTAAGTGTAAGGACAACTGCAGCTTAGGTGAAAAATCCTGTATAAAAATCTAGAGGTTACTCGACTGTTTCCTCCTCCAAAACTTAACCAATCGTAACGAAATTATTTAAATCTAAATAGTAATGAAATTAATATCTGTGTCGACTACTCGAAACTAAAACTGTTTTGCTTTTAGGGCTAATTGGCTAATTGGTATCAGTTTTAAACACCATGCTTTTCTTTGCGGCCTAGTCAATTAAGCCGTTTTTGCAATGTTTGATGTGATCTAGCACTTAAAAAAATATCACAAAAATCAAAACAGTCCGCCAGTCTTTGTTGGAAAAATCATTGCTTGTCAAAAACCACGGAGGTGAGAGTCGATTAGGTACGTGTGTAAGGAGAAATGACCACTCCCCTATCCTCTTAAGGTGCTGAGTGTACGCAGGTGTTTTCAGTGAGCTGTGGGAAAAATGTATATTATATACATATTGAACACATCAAAGCACTTCATTGTAAACATCTTGCAAGATTGTAAAGCAATATACTCGTAAACGTAATCTAAGCTATACAAGAATATCGCCGTAGCATCTTTAGATACCTATAGTATGTTAGTTCTATGTAAGACCAATAAATTATGCGTGTCTCATCATTGAGTAATTATTCCCAATGTTAGTATTATTTTGCTTTCAAAAGACAAGGAGACCTTTTAAAACGCGATTGTAATAAAAACAAGTGAACCTACCGCCCACCAATTACGATCCGTATCGCTAGTCCCACTTGACAGATATCCTGCTGATAGTGTTTAAGCCTATTTTTGCTTTATCGTAACTACCTGCAATTACCCGACGATGGCGAGTAATGCTTCAATAAACCCGAACTTAATCATGGTGATAAAAACTGAATGACATGCGTTAGTAGTGCGGGGAAAAGTGTGAAATAATTTTTGTAAATATTTCTGAACTGCAATTTTTAGTAGTTATTTTGCAGTTAGTTCAAATGGGTAAGAGGAATATTTGTATATTTTGAATAATGTGAAATGTCATCCTATTGTTTTTCTTGCCCGAGACAACTTTAATATATGTCCCTCTTATATAAGTCAGGTCAGGTTTATGGATTAGAGTAAATAGAATATTTCGTTTCGTTACTAAAATAACTATTGTTTAACAGAAAAGTTATGAACAGTGAATACATTTTTCACCTTATGCCCATGTGATGGTAGCGAAACGGCCAAGCTACATATTTCGTCTAAGGAGTAGAGTTTGTGAAGTTAGGGCTTGTAGAGTTAGAAGCTTGGCTTTACATGAAATCTGATAATTTTTGACAGTGCGAGCCATATGGTCTCGTCTTGGCAACATTTTACATGAAAATGTTTTTGGTGGGGCTAACTTCCATTCAATGCGTTCCTAACAACCTAATATAAAACTTTTATCGATATATTTTCAATATCATTTGAATACAACACTAAACTCTGCCCGCGGTCCTCTTGCAAATTATTCAAGTACATCGCTCAGTCGCACAGTTTGCACCTCTCGCTCGTTTTGCAAATTTATATGAATCATTATTGGGTTGAATTATAGTACCGGCCATCGGCTCAAAGGCCGATGCATAAGTTTATATTGCGTTCGTAAAAGGACCTAACCGCCTATATATCAAACTAGTCAACAGTCGGGCTGTTCTTACCAAGACTTTATTGTCTGCAGCATAACAACGACTTCAACATGCACTCTATCCTTGTATTGAATGGTGCTGACTGTACCAGGAACATGTTCGTTTAAAGACAGACCATAATTTAAGTGCCATTTAAAACGTCTTTTTGAGAAATAGTACTTTAAAGTGCGTACTTTTTGCAAGTTGTGTTTGCCTATAAATGGTTCCAGATCCAGAGCATTCACCCAATTATAGGCATTATGATTGGGTGAATGCTCTGCTCACACATGACTTTGGTGTTAATTAATTAAGTCCATTTGTGTTCGTATTACACCTGTTGGCAAACCTTAATAATAAACAAATAAATATGTGTTTATAAAAAAATGCTTGGGCTAGCGTGGGGAATATAGCCCAATCCCACTCGTGCATGGGAAGAAGCCTGTGCCCACCAGTGGGACGTATAAAGGCTGAAATATTATTATTATAAAAAAATGCACAGTATACAATCCCCAAATTATGCACACCAGCAACGTTATCAAAGCTATAGGTACTAATTATATAGTTAAAATGTCTTTAATCAGCAATTCCACTTTAAATCAGCCCTACGAAAATTTGGAAGAACGGTGGATGCTTACATTGCATATGTGTGTTACAGAGGTATAGTTTTCTGATTTTAAATTGCCTGGTAATTTTCCATTAAGTAGATTCGATTTGGTTGTCACGCCATTAAGATGTAACCACCGTTAGGATTTAATTTCGTTTCAATAAACGTGTGTTTTGTGGAAACGATTTTCTTATTTCTACACCCGCAATCAAATTGCAAATTAGTTGTATGTATATCGAAATCAATAGTTTTTCTTTTACAAGAGGACAAAGTTGTTTAACTGTTCGTGCTAATATTAATACCCGAGCAAGTAAAAGATTCCAAAATTGACCCACAAGCAACAAGCGAGTGGTTCAAAAAGTGGAATCTCGAGCGGTCCGAGGATTTTAAGGCATGACCAACCAAACTTTTAGTGAAATACAATATTTTCACCACTTTTTTTTTATACTACGTCGGTGGCAAACAAGCATACGGCCCGCCTGATGTTAAGCAGTCTCCGTAGCCTATGTACGCCTGCAACTCCAGAGGAGTTACATGCGCGTTGCCGACCCTAACACTCCTCTCCCTCGAGCTCTGGCAACTTTGGTTGCATTTAACACATTTACACACATTTAATTGATACATACATTTAATTGAAAGTAAAATATTACAGAATATCAAATATACTTCTACCTACAATGTATAAAAGAGTTCATGCTCGCTTGTAAAATTTATTAAATCGTATCTTACTTTGCTTACAATGTTGTTCATAATTCTTTAGAGAAAAGCTTACGCTTGACTAACAAAGCAACTAATATGCAATAACCATTGCCTTCTTCCATATTTCATAGCTTAGCCTTTCTCAGCGCATCAATAACGTACGGATAGATGTTATCAAGTCTCGTTTAGCTCTGGTTCGGCCGTTTTTTACTCTCAGCTCAGCGGTGTTTGATAGACGAGCTGGGCTAGTTATTTATACACAGAGTTTATGATTACGATTTAGACACAGTCAGAAGGTGTCGACTTGTAATTGATTAAACACGCGCAATAGGGTCTTTTAAGCTTGCTTTTTGCTATTGGATGCATATTTTAATCTTATCTATTGCAAGGGTTTGGACGTCTGCCTGGGTGGCTTGTTTGTGGTTTTACAGTTGTCTATTTATCGATGCAATTGATCAATGTAAATATTACCATTTTAATATAAATACCTACCATATTATGCTTGTAATACATATTGTAAGTGTTTTTAATGTGTATTGATTGACACATTTTAAAAATATTGTTTCCACGGGTCCTGAAGGGAAGTTATGTTTTTTTATACAAGGGATACGCTACACCTGTACATAGTGACATTAGCTTCTATCGAACATGTTGATTGCAGATTGGAGAATGGTCAACCATTATTTAAATGAACATATTGAACGATTTCCTAATTACTTTCCACGATTTGAAAAGCACAATGAAGCAATCTATCTTGTTTATCAGAGCTATCTATGATATTTAATATTTAGTCTTCGGCCCGCTCAAAATGACAAGCACAAGCATTAAATCACATCTGAAATCTCTGGCTCAAATTAAAAGTTGTTAAAATAACCCGTTACTCTAATTTGCCTTAATAATTTGGGGAAGAAAACAAATACTTACACATCTAAGAGCTCACTCAGAAATGCATGGTCAGAATTTGACGTGAAGTTGAATAAATGTCCACAATCGCACATCAAAAACACAATACAAAGCTGTATTATCGTGTTATTATCACAACAAACTCGCAATCACAATTTTACTCACTATTAACAGTATTAACGCTCTGCCACTGACATCAGACTGACATAGTAATCAGACAATGGAATTGTTATTTTATTACATGTTAAGTAAGCAAAAAGTTTTTTGTTTCCTACTCTACTCCTTACTTTTTCTCTCTTTTCTTATTGTTTACCTCTCTCTTCACGATATTTTACATTGTGAACTGTGTTGGGACTGTGTCAACCAAACTGTAAAAAGAATTTTACTTATTTTCTTTGTCGGTATTCTTGTGCAAATTTAATTCCAAAGCTGTAGGTAAAATTTAGTAATTTAGTTAATAGTCCACTCCTGTTTATTGTTAAATGGACCTGAACATACAACGTGTAATTTGGCTCTTGCAATTTTAGGACTCATTCATTTCAAAAAAGTGTTTCCTTGTAACGCCGTTTTATTACTTCCTTTTTGGATATTAGCATTATTTTCGTGTGAATAAATTCATATAATCTGAATAATTTTGTACCTCAGACATGTATGAATAGGTAAACGTAAGTATTGAAGAAGGGTGAGATATATACTTGTGTGTATACGATGTATACGATACAATTCGTCTATTCGCAGATAAAGTACATGAGTACTTTAGAAGTATGAACTATGAACTTCTAACTACAATTGATTTTGATTTGTCGATAGTTCTATAAAAAGTACCTAAAAGTATAATGGACGTTTAAAACTAGCAACACTTGGTTGTAATACTATCGTCATTCAGATGGATTTTTATCTTCACATCTTCACAAAAAATCTGTCAATATTACATGATTTGGTTTATTGAGTATTACATGAATTTACAAGTATTTTTTTTAAGGTTCAATCTAGGAACCTATAGTGCGACATAAAATAGTAGAAATTAAATAAAATTAAACTAAAAACTTTCCATACTAAATTGTTGCCATGCTTAACATTTTACTTCAAAATGTAACAGTTACGTAGGAAGTGGCGCCATTCTTTGGGCGCCATCAATAATTTTCTACAATTTCTTGTTAAGTTGCACATGTTGGGCTACTCTTTTTCAATCCACGGGGCGCAGCTATGTGGTGGAACGAGGTCTCAATTTACGTTTGCAGTTTTGCAGTGCAGTTAGAGGGATCTAACTATTAACGGCCCATACCGGGTGTTTCTTGTAACACGAGCAAAATAATTAAAACATAGATTGTAAGCCTATAACTGCAGTGTTGCCACTTTTTTCTGCTCTTTTTTGCCAGACTGTAGACAGTTGAAATTATCACAGATGATGTATTTCTGTTGCCGCTATAACAACAAATATTAAAAAAACAGAATAAAATAAATATTTAAGTGGGGCTCCCATACAACAAACGTGATTTTTTTGCCGTTATTCGCGTAATAGTGTGGAACCCTTAGTGCGCGAGTCTGAATCGCACTTGGCCGGTTTTTTAGTCTGAATAAACGTTTTATCGTTTGACTTGGAGAGCACGGCGACCTCACGAAGACTATATGGGTCGCTTAACTTTAAACTATCCATCTGTCAGATTATGCGATTTTGATATTAAGAAAAGGTAATAGGGTAGATTGGGATCGATATTTGCTGAGAGGGTCGAATGGATTTCCCGAGTTTGAAGTTAAGCGACACCATATTCATGAAGTTTGGAAAAGTTATACCTAAGGTGAAGCGAGCTGTCACGTTTTTTTGCCATACTAAATTAAACCTTATCACGACTACAAATGGCAGGCAAACTATAAATGAAAATACGTGATCACTTAAACTTTCAATTTATTTAGAAAATGACACACCTTTCTAATATATTCCATGTTATCCTAATATCCCCTACATATACATATAAATATAACTTATGGAGACCCTAATTAGAACGAGATGCAGGGCTCAAGTTTGACTTCTCATGTGGACACATTTTTTTGTCAATGTACTCGATCCGGCTTGTTAACTATATCCATGCACATAGTTCACAATGACAAACGTAATTTTTTATTCAACCTTCAAAATATTTAAGTACATTTTTTACAAAAGAATAATGAACGCAAATATCCAAAATCTTGTTTGTTGTCTTATATTCTTTTCAACGTTTCGAGGGATCAAGGGAGACTTTGTTAATAATGGAGAACAGGACAATATTGCATCAGGGCCACGGTCATTTTGGGACGAACACAATTTTGAAGAAAGTGTAATTAGAGAACAGGATGAGTCTGAGGACGATGAGGATTTTGATGATTATAGACTAAGGAAAAGTTCAGTGGAAAATTTAAATTTGTATAAAGAATTTTTAGAGGCACAGCTGAAAGTAAATAAGTCCAATGAGATGGCATTACGGAGCAAATCCAGGGAAAGGAGGGATGATTCGGTGGATGTACTCGAATGTCTACAATGTTACGGCTCAAACTCAGGTATTAATATAAGTATTGCTGATGAAAACTGCTACAGTGGTATCAAGTAAGTTTTTTTTAATCCATACCAATTAGTAACTGAAGTCAAAAACATAAACCGCATTTTACTATCACAGAACCGAAAAAATGCACTCATAAGATTATATTATAAACACTTAATATTAAAGTACCACAGACCATAGTATGAACTACATATCGCAGGCATCCGCCCGCAATAGTATCGTAAGACAACTACGCGTAAAATTTTGTATGCAAAATTATAAATTAAGCGTTTTCGACTGTAGTAACAAACATATTTTAGTTGAACGCATGAAATGGGAGCGCGACTGCGATATTGTATGTTTATGCACCAATGAGAATGACACACAAAGTAAGAGTAATGCTTGGTCTAATACAATATAAAGTCTGTGGTATTCAATGTATTAATTATTAGATTTTTTTTTTTCCTTTCAGTGTATCGTCGGTCGAATGCGGTACAGATGTCACTCGAAATCATCAAGAATGTTTTATAGAACTTCATCCTCTTTATATAAAGCGAGGTTGTTATGATCCTCTTAAACTCAATGTAACATTTTATTGCAAATGCACACTATGTAACGATAAACCAGGTGAAAAGCGCGAGTACTTCGTGTATGAAAATATAAAGGATTGGTCCTTTGACAATAGAAGACTTCAACAACCGAACTTGCCAGGTATTCTTTATAGGGTTCTGAGGCTCTGCCGCAAAAAATGAAAATCGAAATTTCCGCCTCTCTATATACCCTCTGCGCGAAAATATAACAACGCCATCACAATTTAATCGCTATACATCTTAACATAGGGTTTTATAAAATATCAAAAAAAGAAATACATATAAACACATTCAAAAACCCTAACATAGGGTGCCGTCTGCAACGGGGTACTCGGGGCAGGGCACAGGCTACCGATGGTTAGCCGCATATTAGAGAGAGGTACAGTGAGGTTCGAAATTGCATGGAGAAATTATGAATGGAACTCACTGCGACGAGCATGGAGCGGGCGGATCATGGATAGCTCCGTCCGTCTGCCTACTAAGCAGCTTGGACACCAACACTGGAGTGCAGCACTGCATGCAGCGTAAAGTGTTTTTAATATGGATATTAATTTCTTACTCTCTTGTATAGTATGGGTATCAGTGGTATTTAAACTTGAACACTCCCTTGTAGGTGTTTATTCCCACATGTAGAGGTTGTCCCTGGGCCCGTCCCTCTGTACCGCTTATTGTGAAGATATTCCGTTTTGCCAAAGCAAAACGGAATCCATTTACAATATATACCTATTAATATATTTGTTATATATTCAACTAAAATTTGTCTGTTGAAACCGTTTTAATTAATTATTTCAGTTGTTACAATTAAGTATCAGTATTTATGGAGTCTTAACACATATCATTCATTTGTAGGTGTTATTACAGCGTGTAAATATTGCAACACGACTGGTGCTGGTTACTTTCAAACTTGTTTGGACGGTACCAGGTAAGTAAATAAGAGGAAACACGTTTTTCAGTTAGACATTTACGGCGAAGGGATTTATTCAGAACCATTTCGCACCAAACCTTGTCACAGTGACAATAGTATGAGGTCCATATCGATTTTCTTATTAATAGGGGATATTACTGCAATGTTCTGTCACCAGAGTGTAGCACTAGCTTTTGTTAGTAAACCATAGAGTAACTTATATATACGGGGGCCGATTTTTGATTTTCGTGCGCTTAATTTCGTCCTCGACAGTCTGTGGAAAACGGCGAATTGATAATTTTTAAATGGGAATCTAGTGGTATTGACTACTCGTTTTCAATTCTATTAGTAGAATTTAAATGCCTAGTAGTGGAGATATATTGAAGGAAAAATCACGAAATCAAGTGAATCAATTGATAAGTCTTCAGAGATAATAAAATATGACATTGATGCATCAAGGCGGTTTGTTTACAGAGGACCTACCGGGAAACGCGAATCCGAAATTTCGCTATCTGCCTCTTTATCGCTCGAATATGCAAGAGTGAGAGAGATGTTAGATAACGTAATTTCGATTTCTTGTTCCGCGATAGACCCTAAAATTGTGGTAGTGGCGCCACCTACGCAGAGTTTCGCGTAGTATTCCCTATTGTCACTGTGAACGTACGAAATGGTTCGAAAATTAAATCCTTTGACTGTACCTATAAGAAAATGAAGTTTTAATATTATTTTCTTACTTTCACTATATTTTCATATAATTTTTAGACGTTTTAAATTTCATTTAATGCCTTTTTTTGCTTTCGATGTCCAATATCTAATAATCTGAAATCATTTTGAAAACCACATTAAATAAGTGTTCAAAATATACCTAACAAGTTTTTAAATATGTACGTTGTTTTTTAGTGTAGAGTATACAATTTGCGATGAAGGACAAATGTGTTTTACTCAAATAGACAAGACTAAAGGGTCAATAAGTCGCGGATGTGCTGATAAACCAGCCTACAACTCTTTCTTCACATTTTGCAACCAAAGCTACTGTAACGACAAAAACTATTGGGATTCTAATGTAGCATTTCAATTTGGCAAACCAAGAAACAGGACGCACATGGTTTCAAAACTTTCAGTTACTTTAACAGGATCTAATACAGGATTACGTCCTATTGTGAACGAAATATTGCTTTTTGTTCCAACCTATATGGTATGTAAATACTCTTTGAAATAATTACTATTGACAATTAAGAATGTCAAGATTATATTCTTGTCAGAGTTAAGTGTCATGTCGAAAATAAGCACTAGTTATACAATTTTGAATATATTTATTTTACTAATATGCGTGAATTGCAATACATCAATTTCAAATGTAAAGGACAACATTATTTTAGCTTATGAAATGAAAGACAACGATGACACAACTACGTTAAAATCAATTGTTGAAGATGCGCAAAGTGATTTGGTATCGGATTTTTTTGGCCATCTTAAAGAAATATTTGAACCTGACGGAGTTAATACGAGTAATGAGGTAAACTCTAATGAAATTCCTGGAAATAATAATGACTTTGCTGTAACAAAATCCCCAGCAAATGAGTTGTTACAAAGATTTAGACACGTTACAAAAAAGAAAAACAAAATTATTGCAATGTTTGAAAACAGTACATTACCTTCTACAAAATATTATACTTTTCAAATTACCGATCCTGATATAATAAACAAATACAAGTTACTAAAAAGTACTAAACTAACTTCTATAGAAGCAACGTCTTTGTCGTCAACGTCTACACAAACACAAAACCGAAAGTATTTTGAACAAAAAGCAATATCAACGAGTAAATCTGAAGAACAAGATGAGCTTCTGGAAGACGAGACAAGCCTTGGGCCACTCGCTATCGAAAGTGACCTAGACGTGGATTTGATGGATCAACAGTTGAGAAAATTATCTTGCATATCTTGTGATAACGTTAATAACAAGGATTGCAGTAATCCGGGAAACAAATTGTGAGTAACACTTTTTTCCTCAACTATAGTTCCTTCGCGAAAATACTGGTTGGGGTCTAAGAAAGCGGAAGGGCGTGCACTGAGGTTGGATAACTGGCGCAAGCGCACATTCGGTATAACACTTCTTTCTCAGACATCGTGTTTAAACAGTATCTATGTAAAAGCTAGATTTTATAGAATTTCGTAGCCATAGTGCTAAGTTTGATTAAGAAATATATCAGCTATGTTGATTGATCGATAGTGGTCTCTAAGGTCTACTTGTAAAATGACTGTTTGATTATGAAAGTGAAGATGATTTAATATTAGTAATAGTTTAATATAATTAAATGATTGTTAGCTTAAAACTTTCAGAATTTAACATACTATAAATTTGATGGTGATGTAGATTTGAGTTACTCTGTGTATGTTAATCCTTAACCGAGCTAAAAGTTTAAAAATAACAGTCGAATATCAGGCTTACTAATCTAATTAAATATAGATCATATTTTTTAAGGTGGCACCACTAAATCGCCTCTGCTTTAATAAATGTTAAACACATGGAACATATGTACAAAATATGGCTTTTCAAACACACGACTCCAATTACTCGTATACCTAGGTAGCTTGAAGAGTTTTATTTTCAGACTTCCCTTGATACGTTGCAATAATGGCGGTGATAGATGCTATTCGATGCAAACCCCTTTCGGCATAGTGGTCCGTGGCTGTTACAATCGTCTACTAAATCACACAACGTATGTGTGTTCGTGCAATCTCTGCAACTCAATACCGATGCACGACCTACCGTACACCTTCACCAATAAGATCGAATGGATGAATAACATTCAGGAGATAAGTAATGGGAGAAGATTAAGAAATTCAGTGTATAACCAGATGGCTTGCATACGATGTGAAGTTAATCAAACGGTTCATGAGATACCAGATATTAACTGTCTCGAAGGGAAATAGTAAGTTTTTTTTTCTTTATTTTTTAACACTTCAACTGCCCCTCACTTTCACTACTGGCATGGATCGATACATCCGTGCATTACAGGTAATGCAAAATTGTATAGAGTGACGTGACAGAGTAGTTTGGCGGTGCTTTGCATGTCATGTAATGCACGGACAGTAAAAGTGTTAATAAACAGCCTTCATTACAACATTTCATTCAATGTAAGAACTGTAAGATCAGAGACTTACTTTAGTTTAGTTTAGACTTTTAGAGGATACCCCTAAACTTGTTATTTAGTAAATCTGTAGAGCGGTCACCACGATACAGGTCTAGCCTAGTATGGGACCACTGAGCCTGTTGTGTAATTTTAAAATCTTTCTTTTAATAAACAACCTTTTATTTTATTTATTTTATTATAAGCAAGGAGAACAGTATGCTGCAGATTTAAGTGAACCTCCTGCAAACAAGCTTTTACGCATGGGGTGTCACTTAACTCTGCAGCTTACTGTACCTAGTAATGCCCTAGTGATGGGCTCATAATATATATGTTCCTGAGTAATGGATATTTCCTATGTGCTCGTATATAAAGGATCACCTTACGAAATCAATATCTTGATAAAAAAATAATTTAGGACTATATATGTACATGCACTAGGCATAAACTATATATATTCATATGTATGTGTTTAACCATATTTGCTTATGCAAGTAACAAACATACATGTTCATCAACATTTAAGTTTATTTAAGTAGGTTTCAATATTAAATTAATAAAAACATAATATCAGTGTGGATAAGAGCTGAGTGAAGGTCGTCGTAGGACAATAACTTTCGTGCCTATTGTGTTATATTATATTATATAACATAATAGGTTACGTATGTCGTTAAGACAGCAGTAGTAGTGAAGCTCTCTTCCTCTTCACTACTTCTGCTTTACCGACCAGATAAGTGGAGCGTGTACTGTACAAACGAAACAGTTAAGCGATTAAAGAGATTTACCTTAGAAAAATCCTATTCCTTTTATCATCAGACCATCTCGTTTTTAGCAGAATTGAGATTGGTACTTTGATAAGTTGTAATTAATATTTATCATCAAATAAAACTATGAAAACGGATTATATCGCGTATATTGAATTAATAATACCTAATCCCAACGTTTCGAAACCTTTACAGCTTAGCTTTGTAGCTTTATCGCGTATATCTTTACTTGAAAATAGTTGTATTGTATAACTATAGCCTTATGAACCGATTTTGCATGTACAACCAGCCTTAAAGTTTATGATGGTTCATTATTATTTTTTATCTACAAACATATCATAAACCCTCTATGATGCCTTCAAAATCCGTAAATAATGGCCAACATTAAGATAAACTGTTTTGTTACAGCAAATTTTTTGTCTGTGAAAATGATATTATTGCTAAACAATAACATCGATTTCGATAATATTATTTTATTCAAATTTCGAACATCTCTAAAAAAAAAACTAAGGATGCGTGACATGCGTGAAAAAAGTTTTCTTTGCCGCCATTTGACGTGCAGTTTATCTTTTAATTAGTTTGTAAGTAAAAAATATTTTTTTTTGTTGTTTTTAAAGTAACTCTAGTGAAGTTTCGTGTAAAATGTGCGATAAAGATATTTCGGAGACGCCACCTCATATCCACGAATTCCGCCAGAGAGCAACTATGCCCCAATGTCGGCTGTAATATGAGGTTAGTGAATATATCATAGAAAGTTTATAATATGTGTGTAGATAAAGCAGTGTATGTAACTGTACATAATTAGGCATTAAAACACTCATGTGATTCTATTATGAAACTCACTACGATCATTTCATAAGCCCACAGTCGAGTTTTAATGCCTTTCATTATCTAGCAGTCACATAAACTACTATTTTATGTGTGTATTTTTGCACTTTGTAGTTTTTCCTCAGTTTTTCCGCAGTCATACGCGACATAAATTTTCATAGTTTTATTTTATGAGTTACTATCGTGGTAACTGAAGACAATAATATTTATCATCGTTTACATTGAATTCCAGTCGGGTTCTGCCTAGCCAGTACTGTAACGTCGATGAGATATGTGGCATACGGTCAATCAAGAGAGAAGGCTACATTTGGCGAGGGTGTATCAAATTCCCTGGATACAATTACTTATGGAGTTTCTGCGATAATGACTTATGTAATTTCGATCCGCCTACGTCACTCTTTGATATTCAATGACATATCTGTGGTTGTGTGAATATTATTATCCAGTTATTACTTGGTACATTGTATTGGGTAAATTAAATAAATAATTAAATATTTTAAATGTTTGTTAGTGCACCTGTTTAGTGTTTCTTATTTATTTAAACATACATATGGTGTCTTTTTACATATGGCGGACTTATCTACCAGTCAACCAATGGGCTAAACCAAAAATATTAAGTGTATTTTGTCTAGTATCCAAAAGATACGCAGCGGTATATGGATTTGTAAGTAATTTCCCAACCAAATATATGGGGCATTTTATATGAAAAGGGACCTTATTGTCGATGGCGCTTACGCATCGTTAATAATGGTGTAAGCACCATCGACAATAAGGTCCCTTTTTATAGAAAATACCACATATGTAACCATCCTTAAATTTCAGTTAAAATATACTTATCTAGGAAAAAAATGTGATTATTTCATTAAATTATTATATTTAATTTGTGTTATTTTACGTAGAAACACTAATACATAAGTATATTAACTATGAACTGAAACAGATGGCATCGAAATACGAAAGAAAAAGTGACCAAGGCCTCAGAGGGCCTACCGCGAACTACGTTCGACGTGTTGCCTCTCTGTCGCACTTGTAAATTCGTACGTTAGTGTGACAGGGAGGCAACACGTCGAACGTGGTTTGCGGTAGGCCCTCGGGTACCCAGGACTGGGATCGAACCAGCGTCCTTGGCATTCGCTTCAAACTGCCGCAAACAGTACCTAACTAAACAGTCAAAATTGTTATGCAACTAAAAAAGAATCCAAATCCGAAAAATGTTGTACAATGTTTATTAGTCAATCAAAACGCTAGTGCTACTTTACAAGTATATAAAATTGAAGTCATTGCGAAGTCTAAACACAATTAGCTTGGTCTGACTCTATTAATACCTACCCTATTCATGTAGAAGAAAAGCGTATTCATTAAGGTCAGGGGTGCCAAACTAATAGTTTTGATGACTGAACCTAATTCAATTCAATTCAATTCAATTATTTATTTACAAAATAATAATTTTACACGTCACATTTTCAAATTTACAATTAATCTTTAATAATATTTAGTAAAATGTAACATTTAAACCTTTCGCGTTTTGAACACATATTAAATGTTAAAACATATTTATTAACGGGTCTATCGCGAATTGATTTTCACGAAACGTCGGAAAATTATAAATATGTTTTAATATGAATTTAGTGAAAAGTCTATAAAATTATTACAAGATCATGATCATCATCAAGATCGGCTGTAAGAAAATATTTTGATCTACATCATGAGAGCTCAAAGACGCTTGCATCTATCGCAGCTAGTCACTTAAAAATTCTCTCCCCTTAACATCTTTTCACAGATTTTCTTATCAGAGCTAAAAGCATATGCTGGTTATCTCGCGAACACGTAGTTGAAAGTGGTCGGGTTCAACCATGCGTAACTTAGACTTGCCCGTAATCTAAATGAATTTTACGGTTATGGATACTTTGAAGGATTTCATCTGGTGGAAACGAGATGAAGTGAACTGAATGAACCGTTGATCTGGAATATAAGATCTATCAGTTGAGTTAGGAGTCAGAAGTTTAAGGCAGATGTTATGAATACATATGCACATAGAAATCTTTGCACACTCGATTGCGTAAAGTAAGTTGTAACCATTTAAACCAGCCTCAAGTGAACTTTCATTTTTAGGGTTCCGTACCCAAAGGGTAAAAACGGGACCCTATTACTAAGACTCCGCTGTCCGTCTGTTCGTCTGTCCGTCTGTCATGAACCGTGATAGCTAGACAGTTTAAATTTTCACAGATGATGTATTTCTGTTGCCGCTATAACAACAAATACTAAAAACAGAATAAAATTAATATTTAAGGGGGGCTCCCACACAACAAACGTGATTTTTTTGCCTTTTTTTGTGTAATGGTACGGAACCCTTCGTGCGCGAGTCTGACTCGCACTTGGCCGGTTTTTATAGTTTATGTACTACAATATACTAAAATTAATCTTTATATTTTCGTCACATAATCTGCAAAATAACTCCCTGGGCGATAAATCTAATAATAATAAACTCAGTGTTCACCATTGTTCCGTGATGGGAAAGATAAACTCAGTGTCATCGGTAAATTTACCTGCACGCGTGTTTCACTTCACGACATTACTTAAATTTAAATCTAATATACTTAGTTTACCAGTGCAAAGATAAAATTTTCTAAATCTGAAAAATGCTTTTAGAATACGTTGCAGTAACGCAGTGCGAAATCTCGAGTGGCGCTCGGTTCTTTCCGTGTTAAAACTAGCAAAAGAAATTTCCATTTACTTCGTTGAAAAGGTAACCTTATTTCGAACGGGATTAAGGTTATATGTTAAGAGAATAGAAACAGATGTTACGAGTATGAGAAAATTGACAGAAGATTTTCGTTGCAGACATTACGAGTCTGCTCAAAGGCCCACAGTGCTAATATTTTATAATGTGAGTTAAAAATGTCATAAATTTGTGTGTGTTTTATGTCTGAGAATATTTTCTGTAAAAACTTTCAAATTTTTCAAATTTTACAGGATGGCTGATCTGAGAGTGGCCGAGAGCCCCCACATTCACCACGATCAGTCATTTTGCAACTTCCTGGCCTATTATCGATCAACAATCATTTCTCAAATCGGCATATTCTTCGTTAATGAAACCGAGGGGTGAGTAAATTAAGTAGCATGTATGTGACATGTTAGACATATGAATCCGAAATGAATGACAACCACGAAACCGACTTACCGATACCAGTTGGTACCTAAATCTTAGGTATAACCGGTAAATCCTAGATTTACGGTACTTAGGGCTTTGACATTAATATTATATGTACATGTATAATACTTACCGGACATATTAAAAAACTTCATATTTTACAAATAATTAGAACTTTTCAATATTGCCTCATTATTTTACTTATTCGTTTTCAAATAGGCAATATACGAGGACCGCTGATGTCAAAAAATTTCCATTACCTGGCGGGCTGCCCAGACTTAAGGTTTTGGCTGGGAGCCACGAGAAATATTTAGTTACCCTAACTTGAACCTTGACCTCGGGCGACTTTTGTCTGGAGTCTTTGAAACAGCAAATGAAGATAAATGCATGACACATTTTTTCATCGTTATTCAAAAAGTAATGAAAGAACGATCATCAGAATAGATATAATGACACGTTGGTTTGGTAACTATAGGTCATGTAAATTCAGTGGCTTTGATGCAAAATATAAAAGAAAAATGAATGAAATACGAGGTTTTTGAGACGAATGGATGAGAAAAAAATTATAAAAAAATCGAGGTATTGATTGATTTTAATATTGTAAAGAGTTGAAGACGGATTGCTCTGAAGAAAATGATACATATTACTAATTTTCATACTAGCCAAAACTAACTTATTAAATAATAAAAAAAATTTAGTCTTGGAATGACCTTTTATTAATTTGTCTTTAAAATGTATAAAACTAAAAGGAAACATATTAAAAAAATTGGAAACTAACGTATAGGGTCAACAAATTATTAAGAATAGAAAAAAAAACGAATTTAAAACAAGTTGGATTTTTATTGTTCAAAAGTCACAACACCTTTTAAAATGTATTAAGTAGGTACTTGTGTATTTTTTAAATCTCTATTGTTCTAGTCTTTCTTCGTTTTATAAATAAACATAGCGTAAACCTAAAATTGCTTCTCTTTATCTCATCACCGATCTACAAAACAACATCGAAAATTACACGCTCATTATATAAATGTACTAAATGTTAGCATATTGTAATGTAGACTCGCCAATAACACAGGCCAATAACTTATACCAATGTTGCCATTAGTGTAATACTGTAACTGTAGAAATGTCTATGTAATGACCTCGTATATCTCAATGAACTACCACTATTTTGCCTGTGCTATGCGAAAACCGGCTCTGGTTACAGTTTCCTATAATATATCTTTTAAGTGTAGATTCTTTAGTGTTCCTAAGTCTAAGTGAATATCGTTATTAAAATGAATAGTTGCCTAAACCTAATCTGCATAATAGCTTCGGCAATAAAGCGAAATCCTAGGAGTGCATTAGCTATTAGTATTCATTTAATTATTTTTAGATGTAACGACAAATTTGGAATTTCTATATATATTTGTATAATTTATTTAAGGGTTCGTAACCAACTTAGGTACCATGAAGTACATAATAATATTATGATAACAAAATGTAAAACAAAACCCATATCCATCCTTCTCAAGTTAATAGGAAAGTGGACGACCGCTTTTCCATACAAACGTATTCCCCATTTTCTTCTCTGAATATTGACATTATCGATAATATTTTTTCATCACACCAACTCGTAAAGGCTTTCTTTATACTTCAAAAACTGATACGAAAGTTGCTTACAACAAAAAGAAGATCAAAATGTGAACTGTAAATTCACTACAAACTGTATTGCAAATGTGTATTATTCAAACTCAATAACATAATGAAATAAAACTATGAAAAACGGATTATATCGCGTATATTGAATTTATAATACATCCCGACGTTTCGAACTCTTTACAGCGTTCGTTTCATAGTTTTATTTCATGAGTAACTATCGCGGTAACCGAAGTCAATAACATAATATTTGTGGCGACATATAAGCAGTATACCTAATATAATCTCTTCAAAAAAGTGTCTGTCACTCTTGCTCTAAATTACATCGGGTAATGACAGGCGTAATCCTTCTTAGGTTTATCTCATCGAAACGTTCGGTCAACACTACTCGAACTTATAATATAACAAAAAAGTCGACGCAATAATCACATCTCGACGCCAGAGCGATCATTGCGCGCCCTTACCGGGTTATAATAACAGTATTTTGAAGTCGAACGGATAAAATGGTAATGAGTGGTGTAGTGAACGCAGAAGGCACGCTAGTTTGAGATGCCTCGAGGCTCTCCCGTGTTTCTTTCAACACGTAGTATACTGTGTGTTTAATGCTCATCTAACGCTTGCTATCAAAAGCGTCTGAATGCGCCTGAAAGTATTTAAGATTTGCAATCGTGTTGCCGCAAACGATACCATTTGGCCAAGGGCGAAAGCACGGCTTGCCTGTTTTGTCTGGTTATAAAGCGCTTTTGGTTGAAACGAGAAAATTATAGGACAGATAGACTGAGGTTTAGTAAAGACTTATCTTTTGAGTTTGCAACGTTTTAGACAGATAACAGCCCCGAGACATACACAAAAGCCTTCTATTGGTCGTAATACTGAGACCATTTACCGCCTGACTAAGCATAAATGTACTTTCGTGTTTATTTGTACTGTATTTACTAAATGGTGACAAGTTAAAATGAAAAAAAAAACATTTTAAATTCGTTTTAAAAAGTCGATTGTAGACCCCAGTTGCAATGAGCGTTGTATTTTTCATACCAAGTTGAAAAGACCGGGTAAGCACGTGCGACTGTAAAACGCACGCATTTAAAAAAGCAAGCCACTAACGAGCGGCACCCGCGCAGCGCTGCCCATCGATAAATGTTCACTGGACGATTTAACTTTAGCACTGAAAAATTAAACGATGTATCGCTGCAATTTAGACCATATTTATATCAAGCCTTCCGATTCAAACAAATAGGCAGTTCGGCTTACGACGCGTTTATAAGTCTGACAACAACCCATAAGTGGAGAGAATTACGATTCGAATTTCGCGGTTTTTTTACGATTGATTTATACTTTTGCAGTCTCCAATTTGCGAATGTTTGTGCTTCAATTAAATGGAGTTATGAAGTCTCGAAAGGCGAGTAATTTGTTTGCATTATTAGGAAGATATGGTTCATCTCCCACCGTGTGGTTGTTGTAAACATTGTGTCGATGAGATATTTCTTATGTATATTAGGATCATGTTTGTTTTAACAAAATGAAAATTATGGGCTTCCTTTGACTCAGACAAATATACAGTTTAGATTTTATTCCATAACATTTCAACACAAGACCTACAAGATGAAGGAATGAGTAAACGGATGCCGATCAGTATCAGGGTTAATTATGGTAATATTTATAAAATCTCGACGTATTATCTAGAATGTGGCCCATGCGTCAGCAGCGACAGTAATATATTGCTGACATAAAACCTCTAGATTCGGGTTGATAATTTCTTGAATAGTTAGTTTCCGCCCAACGCCCGATCCTTCTTCTAACTAGAGGCCATAAAAATGTAGAAAATTCACCCAGATAACGCCTGCCACAGATCGATCAACGTCGAGTGTTTGAAGGCCTTCTATTATTCTAAAATGTGTTCAATTTTTGGAAAGACTTTTTTTTGCTCTACCGAAAGAAAAATGCTATTGTCTTTTTCGCATCTGAAAATATAAAAATATCGGTCAGCAATTATAAATATACGCTTGAATCTTTAACTTGAATCTTTCAACAATATTTTACGTCTTTTATATATAATACAATATACAATATCTTCAATTATACGTAACTAATATTATTGTCCTATAATAATGGTTACCTACGAGTAATCTATTTGGTCCCTATATTTTTAGCAGCTTTATATATGTATAATAAAGGGGCCCGCTGACTATCAGTCCGCCGGACGATATCGGCCTGTCAGTTGTTCGGAACTGTCAAATTTTTGTTCTAACTGACAGGCCGATATCGTCCGGCGGACTGATAGTCAGTGGGCCCCTTAAGACAAGTAGTCATTTGTAAAACGTGAGAGCCACTTTGACATTAACTACCTATAAATATTCCTTTACACTTAAAGATATATTTATTATATAATATACTACTCGCTGAATCCTAACGTCATCAAAATAATGCTTGCCTTGATTGAGGAATATTTTAGCTAAAATACATCCAAGCGAGATAGGATTGTCGCGTTTTATGACCGCATCACAGAAAATAACATTACTGTGTCAATAAGTTCTCGCCCGTGGAATTCGGTGGTGGTAGTATTTTATGTTCTACAGTACGTATTGCCAGGCATTCCATCAAAATTTTATTAGAATCGACGGTTTATTTGGAATAATATTTTGGTGACAATGTTTGGTTTGCTTTTTTTTTGCCTTATTGAATAAATATTTATAAGACTAACAAATACAGGCCGGCATTAAAATTCGCTTTTGTTTCTAAGAGACAAAACCTTAAATAATTAAAGTTATTCATATATTCTTTGGGTTAAATAATAAATAACTAATAATATATTTTATAACAATTTATACATGTTAAAATGAAACTTACCAAATATGAAAAAATGCCGTCCATTTATGTTCTTGTTACCAGGAAATATTCATAGTTAAATCTGAAGTAAAATTGACTAATTAAAAGAATGAAAGCTTAAATATTACGGTACTCCAGTATCTTTACACAACGAGCAACTCGACGCTGTAGTATCATGCAACAAGAGCTTACAATTGTATATATACTCTATCAACAATATGAGCTGTGGAATTACATACGTAACGTGCCTCTGGTATTCATTATCTATCTTTTAAATTCAGTGCATTTGCACGTAAAAGGATTGCGAGTATTCAGAAAGTTTGTACTTTATTTTACATAAACCTTAAACGGACGGAATGCAAATTATAAGTAGCTTTTGTTTAGTGGCGTGAGGCATCTAGTTTTGTTATAGTTGGAATAGAAAAAATAATTTTCATTTTCATTTGTGTAGAAAGATACATTCAATACCTATAAACCATTTTGTCTAATGTGTTGAATACATCATGGGCCATGATTATCATGACGTAGGTACGATTATATGAAGCTACCTATAAATTATTACAAAATCGATCTAAATTATATAACCAAACATAAAACAAATCGCGCGTATGCAGTCTGCAAGATAATCTACCTATAATATCATAAATCGTAATGAAACTAGACACCACAAATCAAGCAATTATAAATCACTAAATTCTAGCTTGTTAAGATCGCCTTCTAAGGCACTCGTAAAACAAGTAGGTGTTAATTGATTACCTTACCACACTTGCTAGATACTTTGTATCACTAAAACGGCTATCTGAAAATCCTTTACTGGCCATGGAAGATTACGACTAAGTTAAATAAACGCTTGACGTGTGTTTGACGCTTTGTATTAGCAAATGAGGAAGTCGGTACGGTACTTACACAATACATATTACATAGTACCTACAAAATGCCTTTATGTGTGGTCGTGCACTCAAAGGGACGTCAAGTTGTGCCAACCCTAATACCGAACGGAGCCGAGTTGGCCCGAAGCGAGGAGTTTCGCACCCCTGGTAAGGTCATCGAGATCGATGTATTGATATTTTTTGCGCATTGTCTTGAATGTCAAGACCTCAATACTCAAGAGATTCATCAATCAGTGCCTGTGGTAAGGGTTGTTATTTATTTACTTTCAACGAAATCTTGATTTCACCAATTTGAAAAAAATATAACCTTAATAACTATTCAGTATTAAATATTCTGAATTTAACTAAAACTATGAAAACGGATTATATCGCGTATATTGAATTTATAATACATCCCGACGTTTCGAACTCTTTACAGCGTTCGTGGTCAACGGGTGACTGAGGAAAAATTACAAAGTGCAAAAATACCCACATACTAAAATAATGAACAATCATAGACTACAAACTTTAAGGCTGGTTGTACATGCAAAATCGGTTCATAAGGCTAGTTATACACTACAATTATTTTCAAGTAAAGATATATATATATACGCGATAAAAACTACGCCGGCTCCAACCCTACACCACGGACCCGAGAAGATTTAATTCCCTCCTAAATTGTAGGAGGGTATCCCAATATGGGACCGGCAACAAACTCGGCGGGACACATCTTTTCAAAACATCAGAATGTCCAGCATCATCCAATACTAAGGTCTCACAGTCTATGTCTCGCTTGCTCCTTTATCAGATGGACTACAGGATCCCAAGCTGGTGGTAGAGAAAAGCCATCTTCCCTATTAAAGTTTGGATATTTCTTAATCTCAATGGCCTCGCGCAGCATTCTGGGTATGTAACGCTTCTCCTTGGCAAGAACCAGAGGCTTATCAAACTTGATTGAGTGATTGGCTTTATCCATGACATGCTCACAGACAGCAGACCTAGGTCGACGGTGCTTGACATCAGCTATGTGTTCCTTCACCCGAGTGGAAATGCTCCGTTTCGTCTGCCCGACATATGATAGGCCACACTCACAGTCCAGCCTGTACACTCCTGCAGTCTGTAGAGGGGTATTGCATTTTACAGGCCTCAGGAATTGTGACATCTTCTTCATTGGCTTGAAATATGTTTTTATAGAAGCACGCTTCAAGATGTGGCTGATCCTGTCCGTGACCCCCCTGACAAAAGGCAGAATGGCAGGCCTGCGCTCGACTGTGGGGATCTTAATGTGGGACCTCTGGTTGACCCGCGGTATCCTGAGCTCGTTTGCCTGGAGCGCGCGCCTGGCATGCTGGAGCTCCGCGGCCAGATGCTGGTCATCACATATCCTCTGGGCTCTCTGAAACAAAGATTTGCCTACTGTAACAAGTTGACTGGGATGGTGATGCGATTTGCCATTTAAGTACCTATCAGTATGAGTAGGTTTCCTATACACAGTGCGACCTAGGGTGTTATCAGGATTTATTTTTACCAATACATCTAAGAAGGGGAGAGAACAGTCTTTTTCCAACTCCATAGTAAATTTTATTTTGCTATGGATGGAATTTAGGTGATCCAAGAAAGTTGAAACACTACTTTTTGGAAGTATAGTAAAAGTGTCATCTACGTATCTTTTAAATATTCTCGGTCGCACAGGAGCCTGAAGTGTAGGTATAGAATATTAGGTATTTATAGGATTCAAATAACATGTAATTAGATCATAAGGATCATATAGCTTAGCGGTACCATATACGGAGAGTCATGTAAGATGACTCTCCTCCATATTAGGTTAGGAATGTAGCCATATACGGAGAGTCATCGGAGACTCATGTAAGATGACTCTCCTCTATAAAAGGAATGGAGGTCAAACCATATGACACCTTCCACGTGTAGCCATCCCCACTTAAACACGTGTAACCTAGATTCATAAGTTTATATATACCTAGTTTAATGAATAAATAGTTCAGTTGTACTCGACAGTCTTGTGTTTTACTTCTGTCTTGGGTCCCATCCTTACATGGCGACCCTGCCAGTGGCGTAAAGTCTACGCGATATGGCGCCTGCCGGTGCAGTAGGTGGTTCTGCACTGGCAGGGCGCGCTTCAATGGCAAAAATTCAAGAAAATAATTTAAAACTCTTAATATGTGGACATTCGCAAGAAAAAAAAAACAGTGAAAAACTAAAATATCAAAAAGCAAAAACTGAAAGTAAAAAACAAACAATAATTTAAATAAACTAAAATAATTTGTGGAAAAGTGGACTCTAGTGATAAACATACGTAAAATTAAATAAAGCAAGACATAATATGGACAAGAAGGCAAGTGATATACCAGCGCCGGTTTGCTAATATAACGTAAATAAAACTATTTTTGTGAGAAATCTATCAGCGTGAATGTGAAAACGTGATTTAACTATTCGGATAAAGTACTGTGCAAATCCGCGAACCAAGACTGCATGTGTATGTAATGACGGTTATTGCTAACCAGTAACGAAAGCTATGGGCGCGGCTGGATGACTCTACGTGGACTCAAATATCCAAGAAGAAATGGACTTATAATATTAAGGTACACTCAATAATTGTGTTCGAGATTTTAATTATTTTTTAAGAGTGTACATGTGGATATTTAATTTGACTGTCATAACAAGCTGTATTTTCAGGGTAGTTATTTTTTTAAAATTGCAAATATCTAAGGTTAATAAAATGTATTAAAAAAAAAACAAGTTAAATTCTTAGATGTAGATTCAATAAATTTAAAAATAGAAATATTACATTCTTTTAACTTCTTCTTAATAGATTCTTAGGCGAAATGCATTAAATTTATTGATTTTATAATGTTTATTTTATTATAAGGTAAATTAAGTAGATATATGTCAAGTATGAAGGAAAATACATAGGATACTTATAGTAAGAAGATATGACTTTACCGGATTTGACTTTGTTAACACGGACTTGAATGCATAATAAACAAATAACGAGGAAGAAAATAAGTGATATATATAGAAAAATTAAACGTGGAATACATATAATATGTAACAAAGATTAAACGAAAAAAGGTTAAATATTATGATATGTCTATGAAATAAAACTTGATATTATTTTACTATCTGATATGGAAAATTAAATGTTCGTAGGTAACATTTTGTAAAGTGAAGTTAAATGATTATTTTAGAAAATGCAGTTATTACAATGTAAAGGACTGGTTTAAAGATAAAATTCGCGAAGATAGAAGGTTAAAATTGTGAGGTTTATAAAGTTGTGTTAAAGATGGCAAAGCTAAGCAGATAAGTTTTTATGATGCAATTAGCCTGATCACCTAAAAGCGACTTAAATACCTATATGTTGTAGTTTTGATGGCTTGTGAGTAATCTGAAGCGGATAATAATTGTATAGATTATGAGGAAAATTAATTATTTAAAAAAATATTATATGAGAGCGGTAATAATGATATTCGTTAGCTTCAGTGGCCCGAAGGGAACTGTTGTGCGAATTAAAACAATGTAGCAAGGTACACGGGGATACAAGGGCAGGCACGAAATCCTTGTTACCTGATCATGATTTGGTCGAGCTACCTTTCGTGAAGGTGCTTGGACACGTGGTATGTTTGTTAAAGAAAGGAAGTGTTAAAAGAACTGCCTGTTAAGTTATAATTAATGGTATAAATAATATATGCGCACTAAAGAAAGAAATAATAATAAAAATATACCTTGTATCCTGAAAGAAATAATATATGATATATTGAAGAGATATTGTAGCGCTACAGAATAGATAATTATGCATGTTTTATAAAAGAGATAGTATGAAAACAAATAATAAACATAATAAGCATGTGAAGACGTCATAAAAGAGAAAGAGATACATAAATAAATTGTGAAACATTATTTTCTTGCAAGTAAATAGGAAAGACGATACTATGAAAAGTTATGCATACTGACAATATGAAAAAAAACCTGTGTAATTTAAGGTACCTAGGATTGTGACAAATACGCGTATTAATCAATGACAATGACAATGAGAAATAAGAGAATTAATAGAAAAGGAGATTGAATTAAGAATTACTTTGTTATCAAATAAGTTTAATTTTATTAAGATAAGAGATTTTTGTATTATTAATGGTTTTATTTTAACATGTAAGTAAAATTTTATTTTAGCATAATTATGGTTATACTAAAATAAAATTTCCACTATAGTGGAAGACATATGAATATTATTTTTGTGTTATGGATAAATAATTATAAAAAAAAAGTGTCAAAAAATATATATAAAAACAATAATATAAAAATTTAAAAAAAAGAAAAAATATATTCAATAATATATTTTTCCTTTTCCAAAAGGAGGGAGATGAAGTGTAGGTATAGAATATTAGGTATTTATAGGATTCAAATAACATGTAATTAGATCATAAGGATCATATAGCTTAGCGGTACCATATACGGAGAGTCATGTAAGATGACTCTCCTCCATATTAGGTTAGGAATGTAGCCATATACGGAGAGTCATCGGAGACTCATGTAAGATGACTCTCCTCTATAAAAGGAATGGAGGTCAAACCATATGACACCTTCCACGTGTAGCCATCCCCACTTAAACACGTGTAACCTAGATTCATAAGTTTATATATACCTAGTTTAATGAATAAATAGTTCAGTTGTACTCGACAGTCTTGTGTTTTACTTCTGTCTTGGGTCCCATCCTTACAAGCCAATGAAAGTGCCCTCTCCTCGAAGTCCTCCATAAAGATGTCAGCGACTACTGGAGACACCGGAGACCCCATGGCCACACCGTCGACTTGAAGGTAGAATTCACCATTCCATAGCAAATAGCCAGATGTAAGGCAATGTTCCAACAGCTTAGCATATTCCTCTGACATGTTCTGCTCACATAACCTCTTCTTGACAATTTCAATGCAGTCTTGTACCGGTAGGCTTGTAAATAGCGACTGAACGTCAAAACTGACCATGATCTCATCATCAGTCAATGTTAGGTCTTTAATCTCACCGATGAAATGGTAAGAATCCTTTGTATGCGTGCTAGTGTTACCACGTAATGCTGAGAGGGCTCCCGCGAGGTGCTGAGCCAATTTATATGTGGGAGCATCTATCTGGCTCACTATGGGACGTAGCGGGGCACTAGGTTTGTGTATTTTTGGCAACCCATACAACTTTGGAGGCACGGGACAGTCAGGAACTAAACTTGCAACATTCAGATCAAGGCTGTCCGAGTAATCACTAATTAGTTCTTTAGTGGTTTTCAATACTTTCATAGTCGGGTCCGACTTTACATGTTTGTAGGTTGTAGTATCCGCTAATAATTCCCTAATTTTCTGGTTATAATCTGAAGTATTAAGTACAACCGTCGCATTTCCCTTATCCGCTCGAAGAAAAGTAAGGTCTGGATCATCGCGTAACGTTTTCAACGCGGCCAATTCATCTCTAGGCAAATTCCTTTTCGGAGGCTTGGCTTTCCGTAATAATGACGAAACATCCTGCCGTATAGCCTCCAAATCTTCCTTCTTTACCTGATTTTTCACCAGACAGTCTTCTACACTAACAATAATGTCCTCAAAAGGGATCTTTCGCGGCACCACAACATAATTAAGACCTTTTTCTAATACTGAAAACTCAGACGTCGACAATTGTTTACTAGATAGATTGACAACCGACCGATTTGACACTGACAGCGACGTTCCGTTAGCGCTATTATTCTGAAGCCCTCCGTTATCGCTGCGTCTCGTTTTAGATTTTAACTTGTCAAACTTGCCAATTTGTCGTTTCTTGCGTTGTTCAAATATAAATGCGTAAAGTTTATTACCTTGTTCAACAACATCATTAAAATCGGTGCTTGTCAACACTCCCTGCAATTGACCGGTGCCTACCTTAATATCGCGTATATATATATATATATATATATATCTTTACTTGAAAATAATTGTAGTGTATAACTAGCCTTATGAACCGATTTTGCATGTACAACCAGCCTTAAAGTTTGTAGTCTATGATTGTTCATTATTTTAGTATGTGGGTATTTTTGCACTTTGTAATTTTACCTCAGTCACCCGTTGACCACGAACGCTGTAAAGAGTTCGAAACGTCGGGATGTATTATAAATTCAATATACGCGATATAATCCGTTTTCATAGTTTTATTTCATGAATTTAACTATTTAATGAAAGATAATTTTTCCCACTTCATTAATTAGCATTAAACATATTATACCGGGTGTAATACGAGCATCCAATATAACTGTAGGCTGTACTCCTCAAACTGACCAACATTGTTCAGCGATTTTTAAAAATAACTTGTGTTTTGATTTTAGTACACTTTAAAATTTATTCTAAGACGCAATGTATTGCGGATTTTGTTATGTTTAGGGCGTTACAAGCAATGACAATCACAATAATAAAGGCGTACATTGAAGATAATATTTAATTTGTATTTATTTAAAATAGGAAGTATAGAGACTTTAGATTTTTTGGAAGTTTATGAACAAAAGTGTCACCGTTCCGTGTCGAATCCTCTCGTCTCTAATCAAGAAAAATCTGTGCAATTTATGTGTTAATCGAACAATCCGTATAATGAACGTGTGTGATGAGTGTTTTGTCGAAGACAACGAGAAAAGTCCAAGGCCTTGGTGAAAAGTCAGCTCTCATGTGGTGATCGCAAGGAACACACGTGCCGGCATTCCCAAAACGAACATTTTTCAAGTAAGTGAGTGTGAATTTCCCATTTTCCCCTCTGTTTTGGAGTGGTATGTTTTAATTATTTGCTCGTGTTACAGGCCCCACCGGGATATTTATTGGACCTAAGCGCTTTTCCCAGAATTACCTTATCACATTTTTTATTTATTTCGTGCCTGATGGTAAACGGTAGGTTTTTCTAAGGCGAAGTCTCTTCTTGAACGACGCAACGCTTGTTGTTTGGTAGGGGGGCATCAAGTTAATTAAAGGAGGAATTTCATTTTAAAGACTGATAGAAAGATTTTAACTATCGAGACTCACAAAAATGTTACATGTGCAGTTAAATGTCTAATCAACTCGAAGCTTCCGCATTAAATGAGAAAAAAGTAAGTACTTAGTAGGTATATCTTTTAACCATAGGCTATAGTATATATTTATATTTAAAAAACAATAAAATATTTTTTTTATATTTACAAAGTTATTATTAAAAGCTATTATTTATTATATATAAGATACATTTAGGCGTTAGAAAATATATTTAGGCGTTTCGACGCATACAACCAGTACAAGTGTCATTTGGCATTTCGCGAAATATATATATTTTTTACGCAAAGCTTGGTACTTTAAATACCAAATACGCTTAGTGCCAATTACGCAAAGTGCCATTTGGCGTTTCGCGAAATGTATTTTATTTATACGCAAAGTACCAAATTATGGCGGCCGAGGTGCTCAAAAATATCTGAACACGCACTCTAACGGCTTCACAATAGAGGCGTGTTCAGATATTTGTGAGCACCTTGGCCGCTCCGATATATTTGATGACGACTATACAAATAAAAGAAAAAAATGACAATTGTGCCTTCGTTCTCTATAGATCCAACCAGTAGATCCAAGACAGATCTTAGTGAGAATTGTTTTATTCGTTAGATCCAACTTCGGGCCGATGGATCCATTTACCGTGAACTTATTTAAATTAATATAATTACTTGACACTTACACGATTTTAATAATAACTCAAATTTGGTGTTTATGTAGAGACTATTTATGTAGAGTTTAGTCACCAAGCTGGTAAAATATACCATAAGTGACAACCCTTGATGCACAGTTAGCCATAAAACGGTTGCTGATTCAAACGGATTGGCGAAATGTAATCTCGCTAAGCCTATTAGAAGATTTGGGTTGTTGCATTGTACATGAGTATTATTGTTCGATGATAGCTTCATACTTACACACGTCGTTGATGTAATGTGATTAAATATGTATTCAATATCGATTCTCACGCACAATAATAGTCAGTAAAAAGTGCCTCATAATTCTGAGTAATAGTGCATTAACGCCCACCGATTTTAAAGTATCTTAGATATATTAGGTACCCTCTTTATTTACGTATTCTATGCGATTAACTAGTTTTGTTTGTAAGCTTATATTTTACAAGGTAAGTATTTAAATTTCTCAATAGTCTTTTTTTAGTTTATTCTTTACTTAGCATTGTTTTTAGTTAAACTGTACTTTTGAATAACACAAACGGCTTTGCACCAAAAACAAAGTTAATGTTCGATACAATTCGAAACTGATTTCTTTCGCAATATTTATGTCCAAAGTGTACTTTTACTGGTGGCAAAATAATCGATGTCCCATTGTGAACTGGAAGGCCTGGCTTGTTTCTTGGCGCATTGAATCTTTCAAGGGAAGGCGGCGATCGGCTGCAGAGTTGTTAATGTTCCCGACCACTTGTCACTTGTGACTGCGAATGCTTAAAGAGTACTGCATCTGTGAAAGGAAAAGAGTACTGCTTTAGTTTATTAAGTTATAACAATATCCCTAGTTCCCTACTCAATATTATACATATGAAAGTAACTGCCTGTATATCTGTTACGTCTTCACGCTTACACCGCTGAAGTGTTTTAGATCAAATTTAGTATGGAGATGGTGTGTGTGTGGACATAGAATAGTTTCCATCACTCAAATCATCATCAAGTATATGCTTACGAAGAAGCGAATTAAATACACTGCCAAACTGTATCGTTAGAAATGATAAAATGATCTCATGTTCCCTAAAGCTTAACTTATTATGGAGCCTAAAATCTGTTTGTGACTTTATAATAGTTATTGTATTGTAACAAAAAACGATAAATACCATCTAAATGGATGCAGGACTCCGGTCAGCGTCCATAGGGATACAACAATCATTCCGACACTTCACGCGCAAAACGAGCAAAACACGAGACAATTATGGACGCCGCCGTCTCCCGGCGCCCTTTTTACTTCCTTTGCCCGGCGAACACCAAAATGTGTATTTTTGTAACTAATTTAGAACCGGACACCGGAATCTGCTTGTCTATAGGTTTAAAGACATGCATGTAAAGGGTGAAGAGATTTTTACTGTTTTTTTTCTAATGCTGGAGATTTGTCTGGCTTATGATAGGATAAAGAGTATGATTCCCATCAACATTTCGACTTGGCGAGATAATAAATTCATATAAAATAAGTATAGGTACTGTTAATAAAATGTAGGCCTATAGTACCCAAAACTGTTTGGTTATGTTTGGAACAGGACAATGCTGCGGTAACAAAAAGTGGTTAACAAGATAAATGATGATAAAGCTGTACGTATCAGCTTTTCAATCATAAAAACAATGCACTGACAGCATTTTGTTTCCAATTGAATGTTGAATTCAGAGACATTCGACAGCTTTTTCATAAATTCCGTGTTGAACAAAATCTTATTCACATTGACGAGCCTGCCACCCTGAAAACAGCTGGTGTTTCATTTACAACCTGTATAGAAGCAAGCTATTGTTCTCGAGATGTTTATCGTTCTGTCGCCTTAACAATGAAATTCGAAGTGTGATTGTTTCGATTCGCATCAGCGGGTTTTATTAAAATTCCCCTTATTTGTTGGCGGACGTTTTTGCGGCTCGCGGAGTTGGCTAACGAAACTCGCTACACGTTCCAGACACGAATCTTGTGGCTTTTTTATGTATATTTCGTCGACATTTTAAAACCTCCCGTTGCCGACTCGTTAGAGATCCCCGCATGTCTGGAGTGGCGTTCGCGATGCAGATACGCTCAGGAAATATTCCCAGACATCTTTGCGAAGCCACTAGAATGCTGTTAGAGCTTTTTATTCGCATCAGAGACAAGCCGCGGTGGTGTTAACAAATGCTTATAGTATCTACATAAATGGTTTGGAGAAGCCTGGTAAAAACTAATCAGTGTGAAAAGATTAAATACCGAACATATGTCGGACATGTATTTGCCGATTGTTATTGCAGTCAGTGCAGTGGTTTTTAGCGGATGGTTTCGGGTATTGAATTATGGAAGAACGTGTTTTCGACTCGGAGGACGGTAATGTGTTGACTCCATAATGACAGTCATACATCATAAGTAGTACGGCTCGGCACATAATTAGGATTCAGTGCCTAGGTCAAGCAATAAGAAAGTATAGAGGGAAATGCTTGGAACACAATTTATGACTCCGTAACTTTGTTTGGACTACCTTTGTGCTGGGGGTGGGGGGGGGTAAGAAGGTCCCATTTTTCGGGTTTTCACATATCTTGGAAAATTTGCATCTTAGCGACATGACATGACTACTTACACAAACCATTGTTTCTTTTGTGCGAGCTGTTAGCTCCTGCATTAGCCACGTTGCAAAGCAACAATGTCCTTTAAAAAGAAACTGTACCGTGGTGGTTTTAAAGTCTACATCTAACATGTTTTGGTAATGCAGGACGATCGATCATCTCAATGTAGGCGTGCGCTCATATTATTACATATGTATATTTGAACCTTAAAACCAATACGATACAGGCGATACAGCAGCTTTTTAAACGACATTAGATGCTAAGCGTCATATCCGCAAGACACGAACTAAGCCCTCCTACACGTACACCCGCAACTCGACTGGACAACTCCATTGCGCATCCTGTGACCGCATCTTTAAGACAAAGTTTGGTTTTGCGAGCCACATTAGGGCATTTCATAATCCGGACAAGAATCGTTAATGGGGTCGCCATTGCCGGATGCGGCAAGGAAGTACTATACCTATATATATAAACGACATTGTTGCTTTGCCACGCGCTAAAAACGGGAGCTAACCGCTCGCAAAAAAGAAACAATCGCTTTTGTTTAACAGATTAGGGTCTAAGGCGTAGAAATCATTTAAGAAAATTCATATTATACTACACCACGGCCAAGACGTTAGCCGCGTAGGCTGAACACACCGGTTTAATTCCAGCTTCAGCCACCGGAGGGCTTGGTCTCTCTTTCTTTAGTATATGACATCTATTTTATTAAGTCTGCTTAGATGATATGAGTGACGTCAGGTGAAGCATGTGAGTGTTTAGATATTGACTTGGACTAAAAAAAAAAAAAAACAATACTCCACTTGCGGACCATGGCGCGAAAGGAACTAGATAAAAATACCTAGATATTTAATGATATAACTCAATTGGTTTTTGGACCTAGGTTCCATATAAAGATGCCCATGGTCCTTTGTCCTGGTTATCTAAATGCTTACTACTACTTAATGCTACTTGAATAATAATCTTTATCTTTATCTTATGCGGAAAATGTTATTATGCCTATAAGCACTCTCATTAAATTTATTTTTATAAAACCTTTTATAATAAGATTTAGACTGTTTTTTTATACCGCAGAGTGGTCGATGCAGCTCAATTTGTAATTACATTACGAATATCGCAAAAAGTCAATTTCGGCAAAATGTCGAGTTGTTTCCATATGTTGACTGGTAGGATTGACTTTTAAGACCCCGGCAAGCTCGGCCGAATTTCATCTTTCTCATTTTAAAACTACGTGTTGGATTGTAATGAAATTTTGCACGTACAATGACATTAGGGATATCTAGGTTTGGAATTAGTTTATACAGCTCTAGTATATAAAACAAACGAAATAGAGTAAAAAGAAGTTTTGTGTAAAAAACTTAAATTCGCTATTTTTTTGTTTAACTATGGTATCTGAAGATACATAAACTAATTACAGCTAGGTCTGTAATTAGTTTTTGTAGCTTCAATAGTCAATAGTCAATAGAATGAGAGCATAACTACGTTTGTATGGAGAACCGAGCTTGCCGGGGACTCTTAAATGATGATTTTGAATGATAAATATGCAATCAGAACAAATCAAATCCAAGTTACGTTATTTGGATGTGATTCTGTCTGATTTTGTTTGATATTTTACAGTTAGTATTTTCCTTGCATTGGTTTGGTGAAAAATGTGTTTTACTCGTTGGCAAAATTTGTATAACTCTCGTGCCTTGAAGCCCTTGCAACGTTCAAGGTTCCATTTTTCAAACCTCTGATCGCTACGTTCGTGGTTCAATTTTGGAATCTTTCGCTTGCTCGGTATCAATATTAGCACGAGCGGTTAAAAAACCGGCCAAGTGCGAGTTGGACTCGCCCACCGAGGGTTCTGTACTTTTTAGTATTTGTTGTTACAGCGGCAACAGAAATACATCATCTGTGAAAATTTCAACTGTCTAGCTATTACCGTTCATGAGATACAGCCTGGTGACAGACAGACGGACAGACGGATAACGGAACCCTAAAAACAACTGCCCCCTTGTAAAACAAATAGGTAACTATTTTTTATTTACAGAATTTTTTGCGAGTTTTCTTTAAAACTTCAATGTCTGTCAGTAGGTATGTCTAAACAAATGGTATGACAATTTTCACTGAGTTATTATATAAACAAGCTTCACGAGAATTGTCATCATCTCTAAAACAAGATCGGTTTCAGAAAACTTTGTATGACATTTTAGTCTTTAAATGCGGTCAAAAATACATTAAAATTTTAAAATTTGTCGCATAATTCGAGCCCACGGTGTATATCTATATTTAAAAAGCTGTAATTTTGTCCACAATTTCGCGCCCGAAACAAACATTGAACAGCGCGCAATACATGTCGTAAAATACGTATGTTTGAGATAACGCCCGTACAGTGTCTTCTACAACTCCAAACTCGGAGCACGAAACATACGAATAACGCCAAAAGTTTAATCCATCATTGCGCACCCGGGAGCGATTTTTCACGTTAACGGCTTAATAAATAGCCCTTCTATAGCTACGCACCGACACGCAATATGCGATAGCGAGCCGGGTGATTCTCAATGACCGGTGTTAAAGCTGTGCTGCATGTAAACTCGACCCCTTTAGTATTAATTTTTTTATTAGAATTAAGATCAGACAATAATTTTATACTTATATGTAATATGGGACTGACAGTTGTCTCTCTCTTATCTAGTTAGATTAGATTAGATTAGATTTATTTATTTCAGGATAAAAATTACACTATAAATTTGCATCAATGTCAAAATTATGCTTATCTTCTTATCATGATCGTCAAACATTACATACTAACAAATACTGATACTGATCCTGATGTCTTTGTTAAATATATCCTACTTACGTAATAAATGTATCGTCACTACTTTGAAAAAATATCGTATATCGCACTGCTACCCAAAGTTAAACCGCAGTAACTCGTTGGGGTCCCTTTGTTTGACATCATTATTATCATTAGTCATAATTCTGAAACCGTTCTCCAACTTTTCAGGATTTTTTCGGATTATCCTATATATAGGTTAGGTTAGGTTAGGTTTGTTTTATGGCAATCCTGAAAAGTTACGCGTTTCTGAGAAAAACCAAATTATGACTTTCAATAATTATGTCAAACAATAGAGACCCTAACTCGTTACATACCTACACTTACACACTACACGTAACATACATAATTACCACATTTTTGTTTTGATTGACAGAACAAGATACAAGTTTTTTTCGAAGTAGTCATGCTATGGAATGGTGGACACGTTTTCTTCACAATCAATCCTGACCTATTTTTTTATGTATTTAAACCTAGTTTCGGGAATACTAAAAAGTATAACGCAATGTTTACTTTTGGTTATTTTCTATTCACGTCCAAGTCGGATTAATGGTGAATTTCGAAGCGCTAAATCACAGAGCGCCGTATAAAACACCTGTCGCTGTTGTGAATACCCGGTATCACAAGTTTTATGCGAGCTAGTTTATGCATGCCACTTGTGTTTGAGGTGTTTGAGACATTGTTGCGCTTAAATTAAAAATTAACTGCTGACATCGTATCTCTAAAGTTTTTAATGTGAAATAAATTTAATTTTAGTAACCAGATAACGAAAAAAAAGACACTTTAAGTTTAAGTCACCAATTAATAGAAAAGTTAGTTAGAGAGTAACCTATGCACTTTTCACGACTACTGTAGGCCGAACACACGATTTACGCGACAGTATCTCGCCGCGAGATAGACTACCCGTCTTTTACTAACTGTATGAATTAAAGGGGGACAGGTAGTCTATGTCGCGACGAGATACTCTTGCGCCAATCATGTGCTAGCCCGGCTGGTAGGAAATAAATCAATTATATAGTTTATTATCATTTTATGGTAAACGACTTTTTCATATTCTTACATATTTTTACTCGAAATTCAAGAGAACCAACTTTGCAATCGTTTTAATTTCTGCAGGTAAGCATGTGATTCGATATGTCAAATTACAATTACCTACATAAATTACAACCATCGTCGTAACTCGTAACATTTCGCTTATTTGCATTTTATTTTAATAAAAACAAATACCTAATAGAGTCGTTTTTTATTAACCATTACAAGCGCTTTACTCAATAAGTTGGACAATTTTAACCTTTCTTATTTTGAAAAGGGTTAAAAGCACTAACATAGTGGCTTGTGTCAACCAATCAGTGTATGAAATGTAAAAGTGTAGTACAACCTAGTGCAACAAAAACGTTTTTATATGTACAATTATGTGCTACTTTCTAGTCAAGATTTAGACCATCACCACCATATAATATTGCCACATTTCCCAGCAATAGTTAGCTTGAAAACGTAGATATTAGTAGGTTGGCTTTAAATACGTTGAAAATGGTGATATATTATACCTACGCATACGCGTGATGTAGCTCGCAAATTGAGCGACTGAAATACAAACATTACAAAGAATTAATTTAGTTCAAACCTATGTTAAGGCTTAACGCATTGTGCATAATTTACAATGTTTATGTAGTAAGTTGCTTTACATATATGTGTTACACATGCCAAACAGCGTTAAATGTGTGACTTCGATTGCCGAAGGAAACTGTTTATTTAGTGCGTAGTTCATGGCAAGAACAGCGCGGCCGCTTGCCAAAGCCGTTAACATTGTACAGGCGCTTCGTATAAAACTCTGACTTGTACTCGTTTCTAAGGAAAGTACAAATATAATTTGACAATTTTATGGCTTTTATAATAAACAGCTACATATTTAAAACAACGAGTAAACGGCAAATATTTTTAGTTAACTATTAAAATTATATGTGAAGGTAAGTTGTTATCCCATTCATCTAAGGGTGATAGTTTTAGTAATAGTTTGATTTTTTAGGAATTTCGTAGCTTACATAGTTTTTATTGATTTTTTTGTTTGTTTCGTAAATTGTAATAGCAAATTACATATTTAACAGTCTAGTAACAGATCCTATGCGTTGTATTTTGAAAAGGACAAACTTTATAGTTACATATTTTTTTACTTTCTGTGCGGTTACTTAACATTGTAGGTACAACATTAATGTGATTTATTTTTAAAACCGTAAAAGACCAAGAAATAATAAAGAATCTCTCCTAAAATCGGTAGGTTACCCAGAAAATTACAGCTACCCGTAGCATCGCAACTATGCCCCGAGATAATAATGTTAACGCAATGCAATTTCATATGCAATTAAACACACACGGGACACTTAACATCAGGTTGTCATTACGGCCCCACATTTATTTAGAGGGCGATTATAAATTAAATGCGTGCACCATCGCGAGCCTCCGAATACAAGACGTTGGAACCGAGCCCGACCTTAATATTGGCCTACGGGTTGTGACGATAGTGGGGTTTGGTAGCGATTTAGTACTAAACGCTTATATGCTTCTAGAAAAATAAAAATAAAAACATTTAATGACCCCTGCATAAGCGGTGGGTATTATGCAATGGAAACTATTTATACTCGTAAATGTGCAGTGCTAGATGTGCAGTGTTTTGAGAAATTGTTAAACTTCACTAAAAGCATAGAGTAACTTATACTAGAGCGGTACTGTCATAGTAAATTGTGTAACCCCAGTAAATTCACTGCCATCTGTCGACACACTTTAAAACTAAAAATAAATATTTATAAAAATACGATAAAATGTATTTAAATATGGATGAATGATTTTTTTTATTTGCATTAATTATTTTTATGATTTTGACCCATGTTCTTTCACTGATATGCGTTAAAATTGTTAAATAACAAACGAAACCGTCAACGCCATCTATACGACAGTTGGCCAAAGCTAGTAGCGCCCTCTGAACAAGAATCAAATTTTCTTGATTTTCGAGGCACGTTTTTTCCTTAGACTATATCCATCTATTACGGAGTTATATCTATCTTTGCTAAAAGTAATCCAAATGAGCCGACAATTACAGGCACAGTCAAGGTGTAATTAAATATTGGCATGGACAAAGTGCCAAAAATATGTGTACACGACCTAATTGCCCATACTTTAAGGTTACATATTTTTGTCATTTTGTTCCTGTCGATTAATACTTGACTGTACCTACATGCCAGAGTTCCAGGTAAATAGAGTTAGACCAAGCTGAGTTGGCAGCGATTTTAATAGCCTAGACTGCAATTGTTATTTTAAACGTAAAACTTTTATGAAATTATGACGTTTACTTAACACTTGCACCGTTTCGGCTATCGAAATCGCTGCCAACTTAACTTGGTCTGACTACTTATTTACTATACCTCATTGCTGATTAGATATAGTAAAACACTAATATATAAAATATCACTTTACTGTATCTGTTCATTTGTTAGTTTAAACTTTTTTGTAGTTGCTGATTGCTAAAATATTCTGTATTCTCAACGCTCTTACTGAACCTAAGTCGCTACCTAATTCTTGTTATGGAGTTCGGTGCCAGAGTCGCAGAATAATGGTAGTTAAGTTCCAGCCACGCTCTAATTCACGCTTGTTCGCCTAGAGCCGTCACTTGTGTTATTAATTAAAGTAGTGGCAGCGTCCTGAAAGTTCATTATATCCTACCTCTAAAGTGAACTCTCTTTTTGAGGTTGGGGAGTACGTAACTGTATCAGCAGATATGAAACATCATAATTGATTTTATTATTTTCATAACAACAATTACAGTTGTTATTTGAAAACACAAAACATTTATACACATATTGTTTTTTTTTGCGGGTAAACATAGACATAGGCATAATAATATTTAAAAATATATAATTTCACGTCACGTTATTTACGTATAATTACATTTCAGTTTTGCAGTGCTCGTTTTTATTTGGAATCTGGTGTCACGTCATGTTAATATACTCGTAAATTGAAATATTTATAAAGAAATTCAGTCCGCAAAAATATTGTAAAATTGATCGATAATATTGTAAGATTGATGATGGCGGCCTACATCAATCAAATTTTATTTCAGATAAGTACATTCGAGTAAGTAAGTAGGTACTATCACTACATAGTATAAAACAAAGTCGTTTTCCGCTGTCTGTCCGTTCGTCTGTCCTTATGTGTGCTTAGATCTTTCTTAGATTTTTTTTATAGATAGACTTTTTGTGTAAATTAGTTGAACTAACCGCGCGAAGCCGGGGCGGGTCGCTAGTAAAAATATAAGATAAGAAAACTGATTAGGGTATCTACAGAAAATTACTCTTAATATAAACATGATCTTGGGCTCTATTCACTACATGGATATCAAAAATAGATATAACTCCGTAATAGATGGATACAGTCTAAGGAAAAAACGTGCCTCGAAAATCAAGAAAATTTGATTCTCGTTCAGAGGGCGCTACTAGCTTTGGCCTACTGTCGTATAGATGGCGTTGACGGTTTCGTTTGTTATTTAACAATTTAAACGCATATCAGTGAAAGAACATGGGTCAAAATCATAAAAATAATTAATGCAAATAAAAAAAATCATTTATCCATATTTAAATACATTTTATCGTATTTTTATAAATCTTCAATTTAGTTTTAAAGTGTGTCGACAGATGGCAGTGAATTTACTGGGGTTACAAAATTTACTATGACAGTACCGCTCTAGTATAAGTTACTCTATGATGGATATAAATAAAACAAGCTAACCAACTTACAACCTACATAAAACCCACTTAATTTTAACAAATGCTCCTTCTAAAACTACGTAAAACCTCCCTCCACTTCATAATCTTGTACAAGCAAATCTATGATAGAAAAGTTTCGCCTTGAAAAACACTTAGCGGTCTCACGGGCACTTTGTGAGTCTTCCGTCAACTAAGCATGCAAGAGTACTAAAAGCGAATTTTTCAGGTAGGTAAGCGCTAGATAATGACACCTGAGATGCCATAGCTTAAGTACTCTCTGATAAAATGCTAAGTCGAAACGTTTGTTTTTTTTATTTATTTTTTATTAGGGGGATTTTACAAGTTGGCAAGAAATAAGCTAAGGGTAGTGCAAAACAACGATAAATATACCGCGACCGGACCAACAAGTGTGAATGCAACCGTTGGTAACGTTGAAAGTGAACGCAGCCGACGCGCAAGAATGAGGGTAGACAGAGCGCTGTCTACACAACTTTGACACCCACCCGCTATCTTCAGTCACCCGTGAACATGATGCATGTAACTGCGTCGAAATATCGGGAGCTCACAAATAATACAAAAGGTAATCACGGTCTATATCCCGGTCAATATAAGTCTAGTGATAAAAAATATCCTTGTAATACGTTACTTTTAAACTAAAAGCAATGAAACATACACTACATAAACTACATAAATTATTTAAATGACAGTAATACACTACATAAATCTACGTAAACAGCGTATATAAATATTAAGCAAACAAAGCAAGAGAAGTAAAGACTAGGTAGCGAAAATATAAAGAGGAATTCCATTCCAAAAAAATAAAAATTAATTTATTTTAATCGTAATATCAAAAATCCATTTCATAAATCAAGATCAATTTAACGTGAGTTTGAAAATTTCTAATAGTGCTCAAATTACAGTAATGACCGACCATATCACATATGCCTAATCCAACCGATTTCATCATTCCTACACTGGAACCTAATATTACCTAGGTATAGTAAAATAAATGTCAGGGACAAAGCTAAGTCTCCTGTAAAAGCTTTTTAAGTAAATGAGCTGTAATGGCAAGACCACTTCCTATCTGAATGTTTCCTTGCTCAATGCGGTAAATGCTCAAGTTAAAAGTCTGAAGAAAATTGTTTAAGAGTGATTTTGTGACGATTTTTAGCATGTTGAAATATTCAAAGTGCTCTCTACATCTAAGAAAGCATTATTTCTAATAATTCTACATTTACTGAGACGTTTTCAGTTTTTGTTCTGTCACAAATTTATTTATCTTAGTACAAAATTAAATCAATGTATTCAAAAAATACACTTGAAAGTTTTTTGTTCTTTTAATGACAAGATATACGAAACAAACGTAAAAATCGTATTTAATAGTAACTTTCTAAATAAGACAAATATATTATATGAATTTATTGAAATTCATGACAACTGCGAAATATGATATATAATTGATTTAAATAGGCGTATAAACGTGTAACAAAATTTTTAATGACAAACATTTAGCTTTTGAAAAAAAAAAACAGAAGATTATGACTATGGTACCTAATTATTGTCAGTCAAATTATAGTCAGAGATTAGTAGGACTATTAAACATAATTATTTCAATTCACATCAAAACGCTGCAAAAAAATCATTCTTATTCATTACTTCAAACTTCGATTTCTTAATGATCCAACCGGAAATCTGCAAAAATGTTAAAAGACGCCATTTCATAACATTAAAGGGCAAGAAAACGCAGGAAATCGGGACCTAAAAAGATCTCCAAAGTGCTCATTACTGGCTTCTAGGACGACATCTTGGGGCAGTCATAAAGGCAATTACCTCGCGTTTTCTTTCCGTTTCACTTTGAAAATTTTATTTTTGTCTTTCTTTACTGCTTTCGCGAGATACGATTTCTTTTGTCATTTATGTTATGAATATCTTAGCTTTAGGACAAGCAGATGATCTTCTCTCTCTTTACAAATACAAATACTTACACATGAGAGATACTTACAGTTGCAGGCGTCCATAGGCTACAGTGACTGCTTACCATCAGGCGGGCCGTATGCTTGTTTGTCACCGATGTGGTATAAAAAAAAATTCATTGTAAATATTCTATTTACTTGTGAAAGAGTTTTTAAGACCTATTGACAGACAATTTTTTTATTATTTTGAATACAAATATCTACTCTTTATTGCCAATTTATGGCACACCTCAATAGAAGAAAATAATACAGAACGAAAACACCAACACAATTGGACGTAAACAACGGGCGGTCTTATTGCTAACAGGCGATCTATTTCAGACAACCAGGTGGCGGAAATTGATAAATTTACACGTGTCAGTAGGTGTTTCTTTAGTGTGTTATTATGGGTTTAGAAAATTATTTTGCACAAGACAAACGACATGATAAGATAATATTATATAATATAACTATGTCAAGAAGCTTCAATGGAAGTGAGTATATTCAAATCATGGCCACTTTGTCCCACTTAGCTATTAAGGATAAGGAGCTTAGAAACATCTTTACTTAAAGTCCTTTAAGTAACCACAGCATTAAAAAGTTATAAAAGAAAATATTTCACAAAGCACGTTTTATCACAGTTCGGAGTTGCCGGTATCACATGAGCTTTGTGGCCGACGCTAATGACGTGAAAGACTTTGCTCATATTTGTTGTAACAAAAATGGCGTTCTTTTTTATGCTAATACTTTTCTTGTTTACGAAAATAAACTTAGGGTTCTGTCTTTCGTCCCTAACCTACATCTTTTATTTATTTATTTATACAAGGAATTCCAACAGCTATGAAATATTAGTTTAACTTTTTAAGTAACAAATATTCGCAAATAGAAATTGAATATAATAATATTTTACACAGTATACGCTATGATACCATTGCACAGTATGTGATACAATATGTACCTACATATATTACAGTATGCAATATATCAAAATTACAAAATAAAAATAAGAAATAAAAAAATAAATCGTATATGAGCAATGAGTGAGAATATCTCTAAATGTACAAATCCTCTATAAATGTACAAAAACAACTACAAATGTACACCGAAGTGAAACAACTTAATATATTAATAATTTGATGAACAACATGGACCGGACACAAATTAATTCAAGTTACAGAACACACGCCATAGCATTTGCTTCAACACTATGCTGGTAGTTCTTAAAAAAAAATTCCATAAGGATTCTGCAACTTGAATTTTCATTTGCGAAACCTCACTTCCATCTCTCAGTTCAGTCTAGATGTATTTTTAATATGGAACCGTAAACTCAACATGGCCTGTCATGGTCTCATCGGCCCGCTTCTTTGCGGTAAGTAAAAGTATTAATTACTTTAATGACTTTAATCTTCAGCTGCTATTAAGACATGTTAAGAGCTTGTATTGAATTTATTTAGATGCGCATACAGAAAACTGAAATAGAACAACGAAATAAAGTAAAAACGTTGCTGCATTGTTTCTGTCTGAATAATTTGATGGAAAACTTAATTCTCTATTTCTTTGATTAAAACGATCTGAAAGCGACGTCCACGATTCATCCAGAGCAGCTACACAATATTAAAAAAGATCCCTAGGGCGAAAATACCTCGACGAAATAGAGGAAAGTAAACAGATCCGTTGTTAATTAAAAAAGTCGGACGGCGGTGGAGGGTATTACGATTCCCTCTTTACCTGATTACCGGACTACATTGATAAGATGAGGGAACTCACTTCCCACCTAATGGAATCTTTTATTGTTCTTCAGGTGATAAAGGTTTGATTAAATCCAATTGTTCTTAATGTTTTGTTCATTTTGGAGAACGTGTGTAGTTTGAACAAAACAATCAAACATATGCTGCTATAATTATTAGATTTATTACATACTAGGAAAACTCAGATGAGATAACGACCTTGAGCAATGTTTAAAAACCTAAATTGAAAACAGATTTTTGTCTCTTTTTCTTTTTTAATCTGCATGAAAAACACATGCTTTTGTTAGCTGTAGCTACTCTCACCCTTATTTTATTATAAGAATAGAATTCACTAAAAAATACCAATCACGTGAATGGATATGAACATCCGCGCCTCGCCTAATCTACTTATTACTATTCGTAAACTATGTAACAATTTCAAGCCTTGTAACTTTTACATAACCATCAAAAAGTTTACCTGCAAGTAAATTTGAATTACGAAAACATTTTATCACGACAAAGTTAACACCTCACCGTTCGTCTACGGACGCTTCAGTACTTAATAAAATACAAATTAAAAGTACCTATTAAAACCGACTGTTAGAAGGCGTTTCATTACAAATGTACAGACGGACAGATACTGACGTGGAAATAAGTTTTCCTCGAGTTAAGTCTCATGAATATTAATCTCTCTTCCTGCGGGAAGTATAAACTTTGAACGTTTCCCACTTGATCAAACTTTACTGTTATTTAGGACAGCTAGGGGAGACTTTGTGATCCGGATGCTATAATCACGTTAAGAGTATTATTAATATTAAAAATGTTTGTTACACGAATTTTAATACCTTTAAAATAATGATATATAACATTTCCTGCACGGAAGGTTTCTGCAAAGTTAAGTCCCTAAGAGCAAATAGTAGATATATATATATATATATTTATTAGCCTGTTCGTGTGTCCCATTGTTGGGCAAAGGCCTCCCCTCTTTCCCGCCACTTGGCTCTATCCAAAGCACATTCCCGCCACTCCACACAGAATGTATCGAGGTCGTCCCGCCATCTCCGTTTGGGTCTTCCTCTGCCCCGAGATCCATCCTGTGGGATCCAGTCCGTAGCTAATTTGGCCCAGCGTTCTGGGTGCATTCGGCAGATGTGCCCTGCCCAGTCCCATTTCAGCTTAGCGGCCTTCACGCCCACATCCACAACGCCAGTTTTAGAACGCAGGTCCGTGTTTCTAATACGGTCGGTTCTACGAACATCCAGTATGCTGCGTTCCATTGCTAATGGAAATAGTAGATAAGTAGAATTAAATTTTAAACTGTAATAGATGTCATATATTAAAGAAAAAAGTGACGAAGCCCTCCAGTGGTGAAGGCCGGATTCGAACCGGCGTCTTTAGCTATATATAATTTATATATAGTAGTGTGACTACTTAAAAAAACACAAATCACAATATTTAATAAAATAATTTAAATTGTTTCCAAACTTGTTCATAGAATTAAATTTATTTTTATTTTTCACATCAAAATTTAGATGTAGTTACCAATTTATTTATTTAAACTTTATTGCACAATATTTATACAACAATGTACAAATAGCGGACTTACTGCACTCATAGGGTCAAACTGAGATAGTACATCGAGATTTTGCAAAGAAGAAAAGGAAATTAGATATGCTACAAATAATTTTATACTACAAATTGCCTATATTTGTAAGTACAATAATAAATAAATTGTAAGTATATAATAATTAGAAACTAATAATTATATATAGTATATAATATTATTATATTATCATTATATAAATTATAACATTAGGTATGCCTAAGTACTTCACTACTATAAAATATAATACTGATGGATATTATTCGAATCCCTAGTGCGTAGACAAAATGCCAATCGTTCACGCTCCGTAGCGTAGCGTCGCTATCTCTCTCTATCACTCTTTCATATTATCGCGCGACAGAGACAGTGCGTTTCATTCGCTACGAAGCGTTAATAATTGGCATTTTGTCTACGCAACCTTGTTTAACAAATGCTTACGTAACATCCTTGAAAAGAGACTATTGTTTCCTTTTATTTCTTAAATAATAACAAGTTTCATTTATTTTTATAATCAATTTTGTGTAAATAAATAAATATCAAATATATCTTGTTAGGGTACTTTGTGTTACGAGTGAAGTCTAAATGCCTTAGTAATATTTTAAGATAACAGTCCCATTAGACTACCCGAACATTCTGGATTAAAGTATTACTCAATTCTAGCAGTAATTAGTACAGTCTTATGTGTATCTGGATTACCAAATGTAATGTATTAACGTTACATAGGTACACCATATAAGGTATAACAATAGAATAGGTAATACTGTCAAAATCCTAAAAGTGCGTAGTTCAGTTATAAAGAAGTTTTGTTTGGTTAAAGGAGGAAGAGCATTCGGTAGCATTAAGGAGACGTTGGTCTTAGTCGGCGTGTTTGTTTGATCCGAGTTGTAACTGAGTCTTATTCTCAACGAGAATTTATACATACTAAAATGATATCAAAAATGTATTAGATTCGTGCGCTCGCTTGCTCTACAACGATGCCAGATATGTGCGAGTGCTTTTTATTAACAACAGTTTTAAATTAATATCATGTTGGTACTGGATTTTGTTTCTGAATAAATCCTCGGATCAGGAGTAGAGGACTAATCTGACACAACTTTAGCTATTCGAACTTTGAAAGTTATCTCGAGTAAGTATTTTGTCACACTGATTTAAAAGTTCAGGCAGTTTTCTGTAACAACTGCAATAATGCTCTAAGTTTATTAGGATATCATTCGCGAGTAAAAAAAAAAAATTTTTTTTGACATATCCGGAAAATTAAGCTATGAGCAAATACATAATTGTTTGATTATGTATTTTAAAAATATCGAGATCTAATATAAATATTAACCTATGTAATGGCTAATGATCTGACCGGAGGAAGACAACTGTTAAGTATGTTTTTCTACTCCAGCACTCTTATTCTTATTTGTAGACTTAAATGACAGCCAGTGAGATCGAAATGAACTTCATAAATGCGGCGCGCGGGGCCCCGTGCATTTAAATATTGTGTATACGGTACATAAATAATTAGCTCTTAAAATTCTCGAATAAACTCATCCCTTGTTATGTACCTGTTGCAAAAAATACTATTATAAGTCGCATTTTAATTTAAAAGTTTCATCATCATCATCATCATGTCAGCCGATAGACGTCCACTGCTGGACATAGGCCTCCCCCAAGGCTCGCCACTCCGACCGATCCTTTATTATAAAAGTTTATAATACAATATTTAATTCCGTTTCCATTAGTTGAATCAACTTTAATCTATCAATATCAGTGCACAGTTAAACAGGGATATAGCACGCCATACAATCAACCGAAAACAACATAATCGCCATAATTTCTTATAAAAATAAATTGCTAAATTGAACGGAACGACCAGCCGGACAGGCAAAATGGTATACCAGGTTCGATATCAGCACCGTAAATTATTTAACAAGAACGCATTAATCTTTATCTCGCTATACCTGACTTATGTACCACCGGCCAGACTATAAAGGGATTTAATTAGAGGCGAATGCGATGAATGTGTGGTCCGGCCGGTTATCGGTTGACACGCGGAGGATAATCTCGGAGTCATTCGTAATGTCCAAGGATTGTGTAAGCGCATCGATTAGATGACTTTGACAAAGATGTGATATGTGTTTAGCGATAGAGGCGTAAAGTACGCTTAGTTGTACTGTCAAATGAAGCAAGTGTCTGATGTTAACGTCACCCTAATGGCTTTTTTTAGCAAATCGTTGCATTTATAAGTACATACAGTACGTACATACATGGTACTGTTAAACAGTCTATTGAGCAAGCTTGATTTGGGATTTTGATAAAGTGAGCAATTATAGTACAAGACCATAATATATATATTTTTAAAGCTTGCGGTTAAATTACATTTCTTAAAGGTATTTGTTCAAATGTAGTGAGTGTAGTGGTTCAAATCTTGGTTGTGCCGTATAGAGCAAAACAAATTGTTCTCGAAAAAAATCCAAAAAGATGGCTAACAATTCTGTCAGCATCCTTATCATACACAGACAAAAGGTAAAAATAACCAAAAAGAAATAGGTTTCTGTGTTATAGTTGTACAACATTTTAATTTTAAAATTTTGCAGTACACAAATCTAATCAAAAACCTTGCTAATTCACGCATTCATATTCAGCTGTAATCACAGTTGTCTCGAAAATTAATAACGAGTATAACGACCAAAAATTCCTTGCACGTCCAAATCCCGATATGTAATCTGATGCCGAAACTTCGATGTTGTTTAGGAGCTAATTTATTAAATTAAATGTCTTAAGTAACGCGCTTGGAACTGGTATTTAATTATACTTGTTTCAAATAGGATACATGTAAGCTAACAATACTTAGGCAAACTGTCTTTATTTAACTTGTATTTAATATCAACGACGTGTTTTGCGAAAGTTCCCTGTACGTATTCGCGGTGGAGTTGCTTCAAGTTTAGAATTTGAAATTGCGTTCGTTTGCGTGCGAATTTCAACTTGTTAGAATTTGTTCCTGTGAGGCATCAGTTATGAGTTTGATAGCACTCATTTAGGAGTAATGCTTTCTATTTATTTTAGGTCGTACCGCGTACTTTGTGAAACGTTTCTGGAATAAATTTTGACTCTTTTATGGAACTGCGGAGTTTGCTTGTTTAACTTTTCATATAATGATTTTCTGCTAACTGGCCTGTGGTTTTAGATGAGAAGTAAAATAATAAAAGCTCCGAAGCATAATGTCTGCCTTAACTTGTAACTTGTAGTTTCATAAAATAAGACTAAGTAATAAACCAAGTAATTTGTGGTTGCTTGAGCTCGTTAATTATGCTTATAATTAATTGTACCTACAAGTTTAATGAAACTTTGTACTTTCCCTAGATAAAGAGCTTGCTACGGATAGTACCGCGGGGATTTGCCGAACGTGATACGGTGGATTATTTAAATGACACAATTTTAGTTTCCGTCATGCTCCGGATATGCTAGCAAAAAATATTGTTACTCGTAGTGAAAACATTTTGAAAATATAAACGCAAAATAGTTTTTTGCGCGTTATTATTTTAGCAGAAATGTATAAAAGATGAAAATAGATTGTATTATCAATTTGTTTTTTACCTTGAGATAACAAAGCGACATTGATATTGTTTGAAAGCCTATTATTATACATTTTACTAACAATGTACATATGTGTGTATTTTATATCGTGTTGACTAAGATACGGCATAGATACACACAACAGAAAGTCGATTTGATTTTATTACGATGTAGCTTAATGCTACTTTTTAACTAGTTTCCAATAATAACAAGAAAAACTTAGTACAGTGGGGTTTTTTAGATTTTTAATTATAGTAATTTAAAAGCTGATGCAAATACAATGATGATGAAAAAATGCATTGGAGGGGGTGATGGAAATTATTTAAATAAATAAATGCTGAGGTACTGAATTTATTAATAACCATCATGTTATAATCCTTAATCAATAGAATCATTTTTAATTTGTTGAAACTGCATCATTTTATAATCATTAATCAATAGAATCTTTTTAAATTGTTAAGACTGCATCATTTTGTAATCATTAATCAATAGAATCATTTTTAATTTGTTGAAACTGCATAATTTTACTCATGGACCGCAAGGCGTGTGTCAGCAAGACGTATTACCTCTTATAACTTTATTTATAAAAAATCAAGAATAAAAAAATAAAATGCTTTTATTTGAGACCAGTCATACACACATTAAAATTACAAATAAAAATTACAATAACTAGACGAAAATAAAATAAAATAAAAATTCAATTACAAATAAAAATGACAAATAAATTACAAATTTTTACTAGTTAATATTTACACTTTAGTCCCATTTACATTACACAATTTGTACAACTACATACATTAATTAATAATAATTGTCATATATAACATTTTTCTTATGCTGGGCCATGCAACAATGGTTCACATATGCGCAGTCAAACCTGCTCGCAATCATTTTCAGGATGCTGGTGGAGCTGCCCCTAACCCGGCGCACCATGGATGCGCAGCGCTTCCGCATAGAAGCAGTGTAGCCGGGCTGTCGCGAACATCCCTGACGCGCTGCAGAATCGGGGCAACCCCACCAGCACTGAACGCATCATTATATTGGATTCGCAGAGCATTGTACTGTTCCTCGGTATAATCACACCACAGGCTGCTGGTATAGAAAACTGTACAATAGGCCCTAAACAGGACGACCTTGACCTTGAGGGTGACAATGTTCACATGAGAAACGTTTCACGGCTTAAAAATTGCTTTATTACTTCCCTTAAACTCAGTATTATATTGTACACGCGCTCGTAATACATGCATGCCGAAAATTCAAAACTAAAATCCTCTATGTGAAGGTAACTTCAGCATCTTCAGCACCCAAATCTAAATCGTGTCGAAATTAAACGCTTACACGTCCATAAATTATTCCTCAAGTTTATTGCTAGTGAATATTTATTACTGGCGTAATTAGGTTCTGCCGGGGACTTTATTCTCCTATGTGCCTTTTTTGCCTCAAATGGTATAGAAAACAAATTCATCGCGTGCGCTCGCTCGCTCTAAAGTGCATGTGCAAACGGGAACCACTGATATGAATATTGAATTGATATTATATTATTATTTATTATTCATATATAAATAAGGCTGCAGGGTTGCGCAACGGGACTCCGTCTAAATAAATTAAACATTCCGTCTAACACACGGTAAAGTCAACGGCATAAGAAAATAAAGTAAGATTAACTTATTCATATTCATATTCATATTCATATGTCAGGTCTTCAGAACGGCACATCATTCTAAATCCATCATCATTTTCACAGATAGAATAGATGTACCTCTATTAAACAACTACCTCTCTCGAAAAGTATTTTGTTTAAATCGAATTCAAATCTTAATTGCTAATTACAAGCCTTCCAAGAATCAATAAAACATATCTACCGGAGTAACCACCAGATTCCGTACCGGATTGTCGACTAATGTCGAAGGGAAATAGGGAAACACTTAACACTGTTTACACGAACGTGGGGGCGCCGTAGAGTGAGGAAGAACCGGAGTAACTTTCAGTTCAAGTTGTTGGAGCTGAATTGCTTGAGCCGTTGGCCTTTTGAAGTTTTAGTTGTAATCTGCTATATGTGCGCTAAATACGAATGAAAACGGATCGTTTTGTTTAGAAATCTTCATATAAAATGAATGACACATCAAACATCATCATGAGTGTGCCTAATTATCTAAACCATCGATCTCTTTTCTTGGCCAACACGTACTTACTAACAAGTTAAGGCAAGATGTGTCCAGGTCAATTTGTCATATTTACTAAACATTTTTTAAAACTTAATCAGGAGGTGGATTACTCAAAAAGTTAAAATTATTCAACATACGAAAATAGTGGTTGTATTTTAAACTAATATATTTATCGGAAACACGAAACCTTAAACAATTTTAGCATGTTTTGTCAGGAAATACTTAAAACACCATTAGATATATTGCATTTAAGATATTTGCTTTAGACTAACTAAATATTGTTCTTCCGCGCGTACACTTGCAAGTGTTTTCCTTTTTGGTATAATGCGACGTTAACGTACCTAGCAAATATTATGTGCCCGTGAGAATGCTTGATGGTGCTTCTTCTTAGAACCAGTATGAGATATTAGAAATTTAATATACGCACTCATAGAATGATGTGCATCTTAACAATGTGAGATTCTTTTTGTGCATACGAAGCCATATATTGCATTTATAATATTCAACTCTAATAATAGCTTTTAAATTTCTCAGTTTTATCGTTTTTAATTTTCCTAAGTCATTTAAAAAGTTTTTGGTTAATAAAATAATAACTAGGATCTTTGATTTAACCTATAGCTGACATATCTACGTACATACAAATATTTTACAGATGTCGTTGTCGATTGATAATGTACTTATAAACTACGAAGAGAGTTAGGCAAAAATTATCTTGAATAAGAATAAGAATAAAAACAGAAATTTAATTCTTATTTGAATCGATTTTATAATAATAATTTTTGCACTCGTTATTCCAGAATAAAATTAAAGTGAATAAATCATATGACTTTTATTTTAAATGAAGAATAAAAAATGGAATAATTAATCCAGATGCAGGATTATTCTAAATAACGTTTTATTCAATGAATATGTCGTTTTAAAAATATATAAATAAAAGTTTAAAAAAAAGAACAAATTAAAAAACTCATTAATATATTTTAAATTAAAATAGTAAAATAAGCAAAAAAGTAAAATTTCAATGTTGACGATGCGTGTTGCAGATAACTTACGTGTAAACGAACGTTCTGTTTTGACGAAACCTGAGGTGGATGAGCTTATTGTAATGTGACGAAGCCTGCGCTGTGGATCTGATGGTATGCCTTTTTGTTTTTTTGGTTAATAAATTTATCAAACTTCAAGTTCTTAATTCGCTGACATAGGACATGCGTTTGAATTGATATTTGCAGTTGGATGGATTTTATAATCATAATTGTTGATGCTTGTATGTAAATTCTATGTTGACGTGTAAAAGTGCCCTTGTAGCCTATTTGCTGAATAAATGTTGAAGTTGAAGAAGTAAAAAAAAAAAAAAGCAAAAAAGTTAAAATGTAATCGGAATTAAGTTAACTTTTGTAGTACAATCGGTTATAGTTTGTAAAATGAATTTCAGGTAAGATGTTCAATGGTCGAATTGAGTTACACGTAGTACCGCACTGTTTTGTAGCCTAGTTTTAGTTTGTAAATTTACCTACGATGCTGATAAAAACATTTATTTCTGTGATAGTGCGAATAAATTCCTGTCTTGGGAATATTTATGTCTAAAAATATCTTTATTTTATTTTTTATTTTTATTTTATTCATTTTAGGGATAACAAACAACTATACAATATGATGTTACATTTAGTAGTGCAGGTAAAATTAACATACGCATAGCCAACGACATTATCCACAAATTACAATAAGATTATGCAATGGTTGGCACAAAAAAGTCCAGTTAATTATTCGAAGCGAATAATACTTGAAATAAACATGTACCTATATGTGTATTATAATCGCATAGTATCTGTGTAAGAGTATCAAAAAACTAATTTCAAACAATGCATCTATCGTATCGCGGAGGTCTTTCTGCACTTCGTCTCTCCGGCGGTACCTAGAGCGTCCAGACCTACTTCCTGCGGTACATAGGGTGCAGAAAGACCTCAGCGAACTCAGCGCCGTCGACTGGACAGAAACGGCTTTGGACAGAGTAGCATGTAGCGGTCTTTGGTGTCGGAGGCCAAGATCCACTTCGGGTCGTCGCGCCACAGCAGTAAGTAAGTAAGTATCTATCGTATGCATTACGCTATATAAATAAAAGTTTGGTCAACCACAACGCATCATTAATTACATACTGAATGTACACATGATACATTCGGAATCAACCCGATCGATATAATATTGCTCGTTATCGTTAGAAATGGCAATTTCGTAGATAGAAATCTTTTCTAAGCAACTGACCAGGAAAATGACCAGTTACCTCGGCTAATGAGCCTGACGTCAGAAATGACTCTTCTAAATAAGAACAGAAACGTTGTGGAGTATTAGTATAATATTAATACTTAAACTAATACATTTAAACCGAAATGGTTACCTGTTAAAAGTAGGAATACTTTATTATAGATCTCGAAGATAAAGTTAGCTACTTATTAAGTTACATTTTCTGACATATTAACTGACTGTTTAAAATAACGCGTTATTTCAACTATATTTTATTTGACGTGAATTGAAAAATATATTTAATTCGAATTGACAGACAAATATTATTCAAGAGCTATTTTTGTTTTTCAATGAGATAGATAAAACAGATTACCACTCCACACCTCCCGAATCTCATATCGGCGTAAAAGTTTGCACAACAAGTCCGTAATAAACGATTGACTCAATGACTTGAGCAAGTAACGCCCCAAACTGGCCGAACGACTAACGATGTCTATTATTTACCGACAAATATCACGGAAACTGGCGAGAACGAAGCAGAGCTTTTCATTTGCAACGATTTACCGACCATACTACCGCACAAGGAAGTTTAATTCAAACAATTTGGACAAATGTTTATTGTACAGTACCTGTATTCGATAGTTGTTTTAAAACTTGTGTTGATATTACTGACTTTGGATCTCACGCTCATCAATACATATACCTAAGTACGATTGAAATACAATGCAAGTAATGTTAATTAACATAAGATTTATAAAGTTCGAATGCAGCTCGTTAGCTAGTTTTTTTTTTCGAACCCATTAAGATAGGCATTTCAGCAGTTGCGCTAGAGAGATAGTAATTACCGGTAGTAGTTAATTACAGTAAAAAAATACAGTATGGTTACATGATTAGACTAATATTAATTATCAGTGACTACCGATTACTGTCTAGAAACTAGAAAATTATCAATGTCATTGCCATATTATGAAGGCAAACCGTGTCAAATTAATGTGTACATTTTTTTTTAAATCAAATACAGTAAACTACAGTACAATCACATAAAATATTGATATATGATGTTGTAACACCAAACGGTAGGTTCGTTTCATCAGAAAACATTACTTTCCAATTTACTGAAACCACCCCCCGATGATACCTCAACAGTAACATCGTATTTCAATTAAATGTTAATTAACTATTCGTATTATACAAAGAAGGGTACCTAAAGAAAACTTCGGCTAACATTGTTAAAGGATCAGACAAACTTGCGAACCGCTCGAACTTAAAATATACATGAAAATGTGGAACGTCTCTACCACTAAAACGTAGGGCTGATGGAGTAGATACTAAAACAAATGTTAGTAAATTTTTTACATCTAGTAAGTGCGCCTACCTTTAATTTAGTCGATATAGTTATATAGGGGTAGGCGCACTTACACGACATGCGCACTTTTTCGTAAAGGGGGCGAAGTGCGCCTGTCGTGTAAGTGCGCTTACCTATATAATCTATATAGATATATAGGGGTAGGCGCACTTACACGGCAGGCGCACTTTTCCGATTATTATTAATGGACTAATGCAATACCTATAAAATCAACTGCAAAAAAAGGTAACCATAAAGTATTTAAAATACTTTATTTGGGTATACTTTCTAATATCAATACGACCAATTTAGCATAAGTTTAGTATGTATCTACCTATATATTTTTTATAACATTTAAAACTTTCGCGTTTTGAACACATATTAAATCACATTTACAATCGGGTCTATCGCGAATTTATTTGTTACCATTATTTACCGACGTTTCGACACAGGTTTCATTGGTCGTGGTCGCGGCTAAACCCTATAGAACCAAGTGTAAATATGATTTATTATAAAAGAAAATTGTAAATTATTTCCATCGATATTTTTTAGGGTTCCGTACCCAAAGGGTAAAAACGGGACGCTATTACTAAGACTCCGCTCTCCGTCTGTCCGTCTGTCCGTCCGTCTGTCCGTCCGTCTGTCCGTCTGTCTGTCTGTCTGTCACCAGGCTGTATCTCATGAACCGTGATAGCTAGACAGTTGAAATTTTCACAGATGATGTATTTCTGTTGCCGCTATAACAACAAATACTAAAAACAAAATAATATAAATATTTAAATGGGGCTCCCATACAACAAACGTGATTTTTTTGCTGTTTTTTTCCGTAATGGTACGGAACCCTTCATGCGCGAGTCCGACTCGCACTTAGCCGGTTTTTTTAAACCGCCGACGCAAAAAGAGGGATATATTCAGTTTCACCGCTATGTGTGTGTGTATCTGTCTATGGCACCGTAGCTCTTAAACAGATGAACGGTAATTTTTATTTAATAATCAGGTTTTTTAGCAGTGGTCCTTAGACTTGTTTTATCAAAAGCGGCTCATCCGTTTGCGTGTTGGGGTTTTTTTTATTTGGTTTTTTTAAATAACTCTGCCAGTATTCTTCTAGTAGCAACACGTGCCGTGCGGACTAACTCCACACCTAAAGGCCTACCGCGAACCACGTTCGACGTGTTGCCTCTCTGCCGCATTTGAAAATTTGTACGTAAGTGTGACAGGGAGGTAACACGTCGAACGTGGTTCGCGGTAGGCCTTCAAACCTTATTACTCGAAATACTGAATTTCAATTAATACCTATTATATAGAATTAATTTTATAATCCTAATTAACTCTGACCTCTGACTCTTTTGACCGGCTTGATAGAATTCTCAAGATGCGCTTCAAGACCCTTACGGTTGGTTAGGCAACCGGCCCTCGCGTTACGGCAACGAAAGTATGTCGGCGTGTTCCCGAACGTAGAACTAATTAATCCAATGAGCGGCGTCTTTGCACTAACGAGGTTCGTCGTTTGTGCCCCCAGTGTGATACTGAGGAATTGTGTCGGCGTTCGATTAAATTATACGGGAACTTTCAAACTTTTCAAAATTATTTCTTGGAATGTTTAGAAATGGAAAAAATCTCTTCAGTGGTTATAAACTGGCGTCTTTTGGTCCGACACGCAATGAATTTATACTAGGGAATGCAAACCGGTTTTTATTGTATGAAAATACCGGTTAATAACCGGTTATTAACCGAAATTTCATACAAATAAAAACGGGTTTTGTATTCCCTAATTTATACACATACTTAGAAACTATAAACACACAAGAATTTTATGTATGATTTTAGAATAAAGTCGGGTTAGTTATACCATTTATAATTCGAGAACGGCTGGACCGATTTTTTGAAATAATTTTGGTTTTGTAAGATTCGGCTCTGTCCCGATTAGGAGAATATCTACTTAAAAATCGGAAATATCACGAAAAAAAAATTAAAAATAATGGCTTACATTACATGTACGTTTTCGTAAATATATTTCGTAAAAGACAATATACATGGAATCATGTATATTCTTTTCTATATTCTCACTTAATACTTATTTATTACAAAAAAATATAATGTCGCAGTACTCACTTGAGACAATTAAGTTTTTTCGAATGATCTGACAAAACACAATAGTAACACATTTACATACAACCGCACCTATACTTTGATGTGTGTTGAATAAAAGCTACGTCATTAAACGAAAAAGAATAAAAACAGTTGTTTTGCAGTAATTAGTGATTCATCGTTTTTTGTCACGCCATATGCGGATTTATCACATTGTGACAACTTGTAAATCGTATGTTGTTTTGTCGCTTCTCTTTTTGCCGGGTAGCGGTACGGTGGAAATAAAATAATTGGTATCACGCCCAGCCTCGGCATCTGATTTCGAAATTGTTACTAGTGTGAATCGGACATTTTAAGAGGCCAGAAGTTTAAATATAAAACAATAGAATGTTGACAACTTGTATTATATTTTATTAAAAAATAGCGTGACAAACTACAATAACATTAAAGTATACATATTTTTACTTTTAAATTTGTATATATTACATTTAATTATTTGAGGCAAGATTTGTCGGACGTTTTTAACGATCTAAGCGGACGATGTCGCCCTTTAGGCGGAGCAGGTCACTTTCTTAGGTCACGATCTGAGGACTTCACCTATTTTATTTAAGAAAAACTACATGTCCGCCATCTTAGAGGAAAGGGGACGGCCGCTTCTCCATACAAACGTAGTCTCCATTTTCCTTTCTAGATATTGACATTATGAAAATTTTTACATAATTTGATGTATATTAACCATAGATATCGCGGTAACCGAAGACAATATTACATAGGTATGCGTCTACGTTTGACTTTTTTTTTTCAATAATGTTAATATCCAGAGAGAAAAATGGGGACTACGTTTGTATGAAAAAGCGATTTCGCACGGGTCCTCCACTTACGTCTTAATATCAAAAAGAAAGAAAAATGTCCTTAGAAAGTGACGTCCTCAGAAAGTTGACCTACCTCGAAAATTACGTCGTCAGAACGTGACCTAACTCGGATGTCGCAAGTATAAGTCTACCTATTACTAAACCAAAATACACAAGAAAACAAAACGAATTATTGGCCTCTATATTGAGTTACGAGATGAAACATCCGCACTGAATTCATACTTTGAGTTCAAAACAAATTAATTATCAGAATGAAACCGAGGCCGTGACATCTACGAGTTGACTTGAACTGAGTTTTGATGAATTACAGGAATTAATGTGATTTATTTATTCGGAAACAGCCTTACAGATACACTGATACGTACAATTGATATAAACGAGCTCACTGCCGTCACTTTCGGTAAATTGATTGATCGTAACGCGAGGGATGAAATCTTCATTCTTCATTCCACATCTTGTCTTGTCTATAGGATTTCCTTTATCTTTACTTAGGTAGATTAAGGCTGAGCCTTTAATTTAGCCTTTTGGTGCCTGATGTCGATTTTAATATAGCCGGGAGGATTAAGATCCTACAGGATGACTTTGACTTAATTTAATTGAAAAAAAAATTTTGCCTTTGAAATAGATATAAAAAAAGTTTGATGTTGGTCACTGTTACCGTAACATGTGTATTTTCGAAATTGTATAAATCTGCGTCTTATTATAATATGTACCTAACCTACCTTTATAAAACCTTAATAAGCATAATTATATATGTTTTTCATTTAAAAATCAATACGGCTACATTAAAAAATACTATTGTATACGAGTTTATCTCTCCAAGTGTCGCCATATGGCAACAGGAGACAAAGCAATAAAAATGCGATAATGATCAATGACAGTTGGTCGCTTACGGTGGCATAAGATTACGGCGGTAATTATCTTTTAAACATTCCTCCTTTATTCAACATTTCTACTTTATTGCCAGCGACCGGTTTAATAGTAGTCATTTGAAAAATCTGTCGTTTTGGTTACAATTGGAAATTCAAGACACAAATTTCAAGGAATAATCAGCGTATAAGGGAGTTAAAGCATCGCAAAATGTCATCAAGCTCGAATCAGGAGCTTCCATGACTGTAAAAAAGTACCATCTAGCCTTTTATACAGAAGACCGGAGTCATACTAGTAAGAAAACTGCTCTTTCTACTCCATCCGTACGTATATGTGTATAGTATTTTATTCCTGGCGGAGAATATTGACTATATATTTGACGAGGCGAGAGACGAAAGTGGCTCCTTATATAACAGTAAAGAGTCGATAACGCGCTCGTTAAAACTCTGGAGTTACTTAGCATCAACGTTTCATGCTTGTTTGCCACAGCTATGGTCTATAAAAAGCTGAACTAATGATCAAAAAACTTATAACTCGTATGTTTGCTTAAGCTTATGTACACATTACGAATACAGAGATAAAAGGAGGTAAAACCAACAACGAATTTAATATTTATTTTACCTCTACTCAAACTCCCTATCTGCAAGTAATATTTTCCAAAAATAATGAAAAGATGTACTAACAACTTTTACAACCGGCGTTGAAATTATTTATGAGAAAATAAGTTAAAAGCGCTTCAGGCTATGCCTCTTTCAATTTACGATACTTCGATCTCACTAATCGAAATATCATGTTCTAATTTTGCTGAAGCAGTGTTTGTACAAAAAAATCCATTCAAATTTTGTTATTACATTACAGATTAATAAAATAATAGCTTTATGACTAATTTACATAATTAAATTAATTTTGAAACCCGCTAAAAAGTTTATCAAAATGGGTAGTTGCAATGTTACAAAAAATGTAATGATGTGGTTTTACGCATATGGATTCCAAATTATTAATCTAGCTTAGTTAGGTAAGCGTTTAGTAATTTTTCTCACAAATATCCACACACTCCATGCCATAAAGCATACCGTTTAAACTCAAGATCCTCATTTTGTGTCGCCTTAGGGCCACTTGCACCATTCCACTAACCCGGGGTTAACCGGTTAAACCTGGAGTTACCATGGTTGCCAGTACAATTTGACACTGGGTTAACAGATTTAGCGGATGGTGCAAGTGGCGCTTAGTCGGTTAATATATAATATAGCCGTTAAAGCAATTATTTTGTTACAAAGATTGATCTAATGATTTGAGACACCCTAGAGCCTAGTATCTACCAGCAAAAAGAGAGTATTAATCACCAAATTAACTCTGGTCATTCCGCTTATCGGAAAAAGTCTTGTCAGCGTCCGTACATCAATTATCCGGAACCGGGCAGATCCGGGATCACGTGTAATTGACTTGTTCGTCATTTTTTACACGCTTTCCTTAGCTTTATCTCTGCTTGCTACGTCAGTTCCTTATACTTATCTTTACCATTATATAGCAGAATGTGGCACTGCAGATTTATTTTAGCTACGTAAGATAGGAGCACTACATAGTTGGTATATTTTTTTTATTACATAGGTACCTGTAACATCTTAATAAGAAATGGCAACAGGCTCAATTCAACGATGTAACTTATTTAATGGTTCATTAAAAGGCTGATCACACTTTCCCTTAAATTAATGAATTATAAAGAAATACTGATAATTATATATTATAATAAATTTTCTTCTAAGAATAGTGCGCTTCTAATTACCTATATATACGGTATAAACCGTAGGTATTTAGGTAACACGGTAACACGCACTTACATCGCAACACTCATCTCAAAAATCTCATTCGATCAGGTAAAATTGCTAAAGTAATTTTGCAAATTCAGTTACAAAACGGTAGTCGGACGATATCGTATTAATTAATTTTGAAAACCTTTTCATACTGAACTCCCTTTGATCCTAAATTTGTTCCTTCAGAAGTCTTCCCCCTGAATTAGTCACAGTCTTAGTGCGCCTACTAATCTGCCAATTTGCAAATTGGAACTGAGTGATCGTTGGAGGTTTCCTTGATATTATATTATTACGATATTTTAAGTAGAACGTTAAGTGACAAGCAAGATTTGAAACAATAATTAATACCTATTCTTAGTAATTGCATAGACATAGTCGCAGTAATTATTTATATTTTGTTTTTCCTAGCCTATACTGGTATCCCACTGCTGGGCAAAGGCCCCTTTTCTTGATCTCTAAACTTCCGATTTAGTGCTTCTTCGGGGAATTATTTATTTTAACGGTAACTTTATAATAGGTACATAACTAATTTTAATGGCAATGCATGCCAAGGAATTTCCAAGTTATTATTGAAAACTGTAAGCAATCAATAGATACCTATCTAAGTACCTAAACTTTAAAATAATCTATATCTAAAAAATATAATATATTACTATCTAGTCCTAGTATAATATATTATATCCTTAGTCCTAGACCACTCTTTTCCTGTCAAAAATGTATTGATTTTGATTACGCTGATTCTCGCGCATAAGTTTGTACGGGTATGCAATTCACGCGTTCAACGTAAAAAACTCACAGGCAAATGCTACTTACTACTAAGTTGAGTAACAGTCAAATATGGTACCATTTACTTTTTTTTGAAAAACCATCAACTTTTGGGTTTTTTAGACTCAGAATCACGAGTGCCTAATATTGAATGAGACAAAGAAAAATGTGTCCTCAGTTTTTCATACTAATTTTGGGTTTCAGTTTTGTAACGTTCCATACAAAGTGCATGAGAAAATGCGTTACAAAACTGACATTTCTTTGGAGACATATTTTTTTTTAACCGATGGTCCAAAATTATTAATCGTGATTCTGAGTAGAAATAACCCAAAAGTTGATGGATTTTCGAAAAAAAAGGTACACTTTTAAGTCAAAATGCCCAGGTACTAGTAAAAGCCGTTATTAGTATTTCGTCTGATATTTCACTTAAACAAAGATGCTCTGCATCATTAGCGTGCTAAAATGAAATGAGCCCCGAACCGCCCAGTAGCGAAACGCGCCGCTCCGGTTCGGTTATTTGATCCCAAACTACTGTTCCGCGTTATATTACGTCTTAATTAAGCAAAGACGGAGGGCGTTCATATTTTTTGCATACATATTCCTGGTTAAAACTATCAATAAGCTTGCCATGCGAGTATGAGTTTTAATAAGCTGAAATAAAGTTTCTATGTTTGTTAAGTGTATTTTATGAGTAATTTTGATTACCCTTTCCGAGTTTTTTAACATACATCCGGTGATATACGGGGGATTGGAAATACCTTTAATTGGCAAGCAATAACTTGCACGTTAGAGTTCATTTTTAAGACTGCAATCAATGCGCATAACTTCGAAAGCTCGAATGACTGAGATAGATGGTTTTAAAATTACTTATTGTTTATTAATCGGAAATCCTTTCACTAAGCTGACAGTCATGTCTGACTGTACAGAAACGTGGCACAAATTCACATATTAAAAAAAGTAAAAACAAGCTTAATTATTGCCGACTGTACTTGGTATCAAATTATTGTATTGTCATCAGTGTGTATATCTCAAGGGCCTGACACCCTTTGATAGAGAAAGATAGTCTTATTGCGATTCCTATAAGAGGAAAGAGAAAATAGTGCCATGCTTTGTCTTTATCACCGACCGGGCATTTTTTTAATGGTCGGGTTATGGCATCATAGCAAGGAGGCGATGGCGAAATACCGAAATTTATAAGAGTGAAAGAGAAAAAGGATTATGTTGCCATACATGAACCTATCAATACATGAATATGTCTTTCTCTTACCCCTGGTCGCTCGGTTTCATGTCTATAACTACTCGTACTTGTATATACTATGTCTATGGTATATCTATATGTACTTGTAGTTTCAAAACAATGCGGCTATTAGAAGTAGGCAAAAAATCGACATGCATGGTTTTATTTATTACAATATTATTTGTTACTAGTAAATTTAATATATGTTAAAAAACTCTTTGCCTGACATTATGTTTGATCGAGTTTCGTGGAAACGTTTTATACCACGGAATAAACAAGAGAGGTAGTAATGAAGTGTTTCATGTTGTATGTAAGTACTTCAATTGTTTTGAGCATGGAGACTATATAAAGGAGCCAAATCTCTATGTATGAAAAGTGTCCATCAAAAAACAGTAATTAGGCGGCGCCACCATACACCGAAATACTACCAAAAACAACCTACGTAATTTGGTTGGGTTATTTGTTGCCTTATATGGTTAATTTTATACTCATGTCCCAGAGCCTAACTAGCGGCACCGGAGAAATTAGGAACTATTATTTAAAGCTGAAAGCGGTCACTTTTGCAACAATTCTGCCATAAGAGATTGGCATCATTTCTATACCATCGTATCGGTGGTCCCCGCACTAGGCAAGCCTGTATTGCGGAGGCCAGTACTCGGTGTGGTACTATATTATATATATCTATATTATATATTCATAATTAAAATGAGTACAGCTCGTTAATGTCGAAATGAAATATGCGGTTACGCTCCCGATTCCCATACTAAATTATTAGCTACCTAGGTATATGTGTAGTAGTGACCGCTAGTCTGCTCCATTTTGTTCTTATAGTTCAGGTGATCAAACCATCAACAACCTAAAATATTCCAGTTTGAATCTCAGACGTATTGCGCAGAATAATAATATTTCTTCAGAGCAACACGGGCAGGGTCTTCACGTAGACTGTCCCTGTGATTAACGAGCAAGGGCGGATCCAGATCAGATGCACGTGACGTCACCGAGTAACGTCCAAATAATATTTCCGCAGTATACATTTAATTGCCAGTACTAGGACTAATGAGGAACTGGGCAATCAATTGATTGTTTATAATATATTATGGTAGGTAGGAAAACTACTGTTGCTTACTTTTGTCTGTTGACCGTAGATATCAGAGGGGTATTAATTACAATCATGTGTACCTTCGATGGTAGGTATTAACTTGTGTGTAGGTACTATAGGTATACATGTTAAAAACCTGCCAACAATGCGAACATTTCCGGCAGTTAAAAACATATTAGGCACGGTAAAGGAGTCAAACTGATTATTATTATGTTATACATATATAATAAACAATATATTACTTATTGATAGAAATAACAATACATTTATTATCACAAACGAACTTATCTATAAAATAAATCTAATAAACAATATTAGGTTGATTTCAAATTATTAAATCACAAATAACAATATAGATTCATAAGGTAAATACCTTAAGCTTAAGCTGTGTGTGCTGTTATTCCCTACAATTCTTTTCACAATACTATTTTATTTATTTATTTTCATTTCTAAGAAGCCCCTTGTCGAATTTAATTTCATCATAACAACTCGCCTCAAAGTCCTCTCAAATCTCAAAATCATAATGACAAAGGGTTTCATTCGGATATTTAATTTTGTAAATAAACTTCAGTAACTTTTACAATCGTGGTAAGTTTTTTTATTATTATTGGTTAAGTATACAACGTGTATGAATAAAGGTTGCAAAAGCTTTGGGGCGGTCGCAGTTTACCCTTCAATATCCGGGCAAAGACGCTACTTCCGGAATGCGGTGGACTGGTCGAACGATTTCGTCTATTTTTAAAGGAAAATGCAACATTCTTTAGAAATCGACTGTAGTGTAGCGCCATTAAAGCGTGAGGGTTCGATGAATAAGTTTTCATCTGAGAAACTGCTGTGACTGAAACACGGTGGATTAAAAATGTAAGTGACTTTTTGTAAGACACGTAATAACAGTGATTTAAACTTTCACGAGTTTTACTCATTATTATTTAACAAAACAAAAAATGACAACTAAAAGTCAGGTTTATGTCAACTTTAGCCAGTCTTCTCCGAGACCAAGGGGACAACGCAGTCCTCGAAACGTGGGAAGTAAATTTAAAAACTTAAGCTTAAGTCCCGGTTTGTTAAATAATAATAAAAACACGTAGTAACTATAAAATACTTCACGATTGGATGTTTTGGATATATATATGTATTTTACATTTGTGCAATTGATTAAAGAAAGGTTCTTGAGAACACGACGGAACAAAAAAATTATGTATTTGAAAAGTTTGAGTGCAATATAGTTAACATGGAGTGTGACAGCACGTTCAAAATTGGAATACATCGTGTTGACTAAATTAGGAATACCTATTTTAAAAAATTGCACGGTCTAATACTAAATTGGCATTTTACCCGAAATATTACAATAGCATCAATATAGCATGTGTCACGCAAAATAGGCGCTAGTCGTCGAGTTGCGGAAAATTGCCCGAACTACAATAGCATGTATTACAGACCGTTTTTTATGAAGAACTATGTATGTACAACATACCTATGTTTAGATGTTTAGATTTCTGCACTATTGCTGCGAAACAGCTGGCGGCAGCGACAGGGAGCGTAGGTAAAGGTGGGATTCCACCAGTATGCCGCACACCGCACTTAATAATTTATTTTGAATAGGAGTCAGTGTGGTATATTTAAAAAAAAAACATTCATTATTCACATATACATCCGCTAAGATGTTTTCCACAAGCCAGACAAGGCTAAAATATAATAAAAATGGCCATTGAAATTTATCTTTTTTTTGGCTCTACTATGGTCACGAAAGTTAATAGATGCAACCGCCGATAAAAAAAAACTGTCAGTAGAAAATTTAAAGGGGCTTGCCTTGCTGATGAAAGAGGCAGCATCAAACATAACATAACCTGATATATAATATCAATTAATATTGTATACTAACACATTTTATGAGTCATGTTACTTGAAATAAATAAATGTATTATTATTATTATATATATTAAGTTATTACTAAATAAACTAAATACACTAACAGCCTAAAAGTATGACAATAAAATAATAAATCACAGTTACGAGTAGCAAAAGTTGCGAACACAAACTCTCAAACACGCACACTGAAACTCTTCTCCCTATTAAAAATAACTTGCCACAAACTTCGTTCGCATAAAAAACACCAATAAATAACGACGTAAATTATAACTGGTTTACAACAAAATAATCGCGCACATTTAAACTGTTCGCAGCAGTTAGTCCAATATCCGGGGTATAGGCGCCACGGCTGGCCGCTTCCGCCGGTCGCACGTTTGCTCTGACCACTGCCACAGATTAAATAAACGCATACCCTGATTCTGTCTTTTTTTCATTAGGATAAATTTTCCCATTGACAAATAGTGGACTTTTGGGCATTTACCCATTGCTGGTAAATTGGATAGTTTGACTTTATTAATATGTATGGTTTCGATTTAAACAATGCTATATACCTTTGGATAAAGAGTCGACATTTTTTATTATTATTAATTCATGATGTCTATCACAATTCCTTGATTTTCCCCCAGCAAGCAAAAACCTAAATTACCTGTACATATATTTCAGACAATTTAGTTTTTATTATGCACATTACACGTGCGAAAAAAGGATTCTCGTGGCCCTGATTTTCATCAATGAGGATGGTTGATGAAAATCAGGGCCACGAGAAGTGGTTTATCTGCTGTACAGAATCATGTTATCTATAGCCTGTAGCCCAGTTGAATAAATCGATATTCGTTTTCTGCAACTGTAATGCGTACTGGATTTTACAGGAGTAACCCTGGTAATTATTAGGTTGAAATACTTACCCCCTGTTACCAAAATTTGATGATACATATATGATGATGATACGTAAAATGTTTTTAATTATACAACAAATAACATCCTCCCAAATCATACCTACAACAAACACAACTTCAACTCTTTCCTTATAGTTTTTGCTTATAATTAAATTTCATGATATCGATAAAAATGTAAAAAAAACTTAAATTCAAGCCGTATTTTCACACAACAAATCACAGAATGGTTAACGACCCTTAATTGACATTAATTAAAATAGTTTTCCCAAAATATGAAGTATTTATACGCAAGCCTAGTGGTGAGAATAATTGAGGAGTTATTCCCGGAATAAACCTGCTTCCATTCCCGCCGCGGACGCCGGCTGTCCGCAACGTGACAAGTCCGACAATAGCTACCGTTACTAAATAATACCTTACTTAGAGAAACTATGTATTATTTTATGCAAAATAATATTGTCGGTACTTTTTAGCGTTCGACAGGAGTCACGCTGTATCTACATACCTAAACCGATTTAGAATGTTAGGACCGAGGCTTATTCCGAATGCTTCATCACCAGAGCTTTTTGGTTAAGCACAACAGCGTCAGACAGGAAACCTGCATACATCTGAAAATAAATTCAAACATTTTATTGTATAATTAAGACCCCCAAACCACATGAGACTTAGTTTTGAGTATTATAGATATCAACGAGACGAGGCCTGTGCCCAGCAGAAAAATGAAATCAATCAAAAATCGCCTCTCAAAATTTTGAATGCTCCAATTCAGAAGGGAGTTGTCGGAAATATTTTCATACGAAATTTGTCAATATTATTTTCATAAATATTTAAAATTTGTATTTTTTAAACATAGTGGTTGATTAAAAACCGGCCAAGTTCGAGTCGGACTCGCGTTCCAAGGGTTCCGTACATTACACAATTTAAACAATGTATCTTTTATGTGAAATGTCTTTAAAAAACCCGTAGGGGTCGGATCAAAAACTAAGTAATTAAGTCCGACTCACGCTTGACTGCACATTTCTAATAGGTTTTCCGGTATCTATAGGTAAAGATCTATTTTGTTTTTTTTTTTTTTTCAAAATTTTTGACCCAGTAGTTTCGGAGATAAATGGTCATTTTTTGCCTATTTTCTTGAATAACTTCTAAACTATTTACTTTAAAATTATAAAAAAAATATATTTGAGATTCTTACAAAGAGCTCTTTCGTTTGATATGTAACACGACATATGTATGTGATATGTGACATTATTGAGTTTGACAAACTTTATTTTTTAATTTTCTCATTTACCCCCAAAAGTGGCCCCCGTGTTTAAAATTAATATGTTTACGTTACATGTCCATCTTTGGGTCATAAACTTACATATGTGTACCAAATTTCAACTTAATTGGAGAATCGGAGAAAATAGGCTGTGACAGACGGACAGACAGACAGACAGATAGACGGACAGACAGACAGACAGACGCACGAGTGATCCTATAAGGGTTCCGTTTTTTCCTTTTGAGATACGGAACCCTAAAAAACATACTTTTGTAAATCTGAAGGAATTACTTTACTACTTTGAACTATTTTATTACTTTGAACGTGAAATAAAGTTGAAACATCATTGAAAGTAGTATTATTTGTAAAAATACTTATTATCTCTTAATATCCATACAGTTAATTCAGAGTAGGATTTATACGCTTTTTCAGAATGAATGGAACGGAAACAAATATACCTTAATTTTGTTGGTCCTATAAAAGACAGTGACAGATCTCGAACGCATTATTGCAACCTAGAAATTCAAAAGAGAATTTAATAAAATTTATTATTTATTAAATAAAATTCAGTTAAAGGATTGCATTTTTGCTTAAAATACGAATTTTTTGCCAGAAATGTTCCAGGTTTAGAACTTAAGTCAATCTTTTTTAAGATTTCCAAGCATGGGGTTTAGATTTTCCACAGAACTCCAGGTTAATACAGGTACATCTCTGATTAGATTAGCTACTTTCACAAATTATACAATAATTGTTAGATTATGATGTATGCGGAAATACACACTTAGTTCCATTAATATCATTGTGTTAAGTATTTGAGCAACTTACGTTTTTGTTTCTCTCAAATACCCTAACAAAATTGGTAATTATAAATTTTCATTGTGAAAATCCGCCAACGTCGGTGTGAAAGCAAAATTTAAAGGAGTTAAAAAGTCCTATCCCAATCTTTGCTCAGAAACTTTGTCGCTTTTCAAAATTTAATACTCCCTTAGCAGCAATCCGAAATGTTTCTCGGTGAAACTGCACCCCCGAGCTTATGATTTAAAAATAAATTCGTAAATATTATGTAGGTTTTGAAGATCTGGTACAGGTAAAATAGGGTTTGGCACATAGTACAAGCAATGCATTTTGAAAGGTGTACAATATCTACCTACTGTAGCATACTGCTATTAAAGTTGTAGAGTACTGCCGTACTGTAATTAAATCGTGCAAATTAAATTGTACGAGTATCCATTCTCCGGTATCCAATTAAGGTAAAATTTTGCATGCACATGTAATTGGATGGCAAGGTAATATTTTAATAACCGAAGATGGCCATGGAAACTCTGTAACACAAACATCTACGACAATGGAACTATAGTGGTTTAGGTTCGTTTGATTCCTGTCGACGAGTATTAAAGACTGTCTCAAGAAGCAGAACTAGGTAATTGATGTGTGCTCAGTACAGTCAGCAAAAAACATTTATATGCTTTTTTGTACTCCTTTAAGCATAAATTATCTAAAATGAACTCGAAAAATATTTTATGCACTTACTGAACTGAAAACATTTTTCTAGTTTCCATTAAACCTTAATCTTACTAAGAAGGTACTTTAGCCGCGGGCCGAAGCATACAAAGCCGTGCATTCGACTTCTTTGTGGCAAAGTCAAACGGGCCGAAGCCGTGGTTTAAGTCTAAACTAGGAAAAAGTTTAAAAGTTGGCAATATTTGATACAAAGGACTCATTTTCCATTATAAATTCCTCAGAAATTGCACAGAAAGAGTGCACTACGTTCCCTGCATACAAATTTATTTGTAAGTGAATATACTTTTCTTTCACTGACCATAATACGTGTCAAAAATGTTTGCAGGGGCTCAAAAAGTATAGTAGGTTTTGTAGTTTTTAATTTTGGCGAAGTTTACTATACCCATAAAGCAATGAAGAAGTAACATTTTAATTATTTAATAAGCATTGATATTGTGTGTTAATATTTCAGTTACTTTTCGAAAATCATAAAGAAACGAATAATTTTTCGCAATTTTTATATTCTAAACAAACAAAACAAATTAAATTTTCAATAAACATTGTAGCACAAACAGTTGAGTTCAATAAAATGGGCAGTAATATGGTACGTAAACAATATTTAAGACTTCGCCGCTGATATTAAACGGCCCGAGGCAACAGTGGGCTTTCCTATATGATAAATTCCTTGCAAACTTCAGTAAACCTTCGGTTATTTGTTAGCGTTTGAAATATTCGCAATATTTAGCAATTTAATAATTTTACCTTTGTTGTAGGTATTTTGTATTTTTTATTTATATGCTAAGCATATTATACATGCAACAAGTTCGTTAATAATTTTGTGGCTAATAGTTTTATACCAAATTCATCACCATCAGTAATATTGCTACCAAATATCAAAACAAAACTATACGTAAAATACATTCTTTTACCCTTATCATCAGGACGCCACCTGGACTTTTTCAAGTTTTTAAATTCTACTTAAGTATTAATAAGAAATTTTAAATACACCTAGAAAATTAACCGCGGCTTGAAAAACTTACTATAGTTTTACCGGTGCAACTATGAGTGGACAAAGTTTGAGTTAGCAAGCCGGCCCCTAGTAAACAAAAGGCGTTAGTAACAAGAGTTTTATATTAAAATGAGCCTCTTGGTTCAACTAGGCGCAGAACACATTCTCATTACTCATTGAATGCAGACGAGTGCTTGACTCCGGTGTGCCAATATAAGTTTGGGTTTTAAATCATCGTCCTCAATATATTTTAGCCACCATTGGAAGTTGGCCTCCAATGGCATCATCTCTGACCAGCCACTTGGCGATTCTCCACGTAGTCTGTTGCCAGCAATACATATTATCGAATTTATCCCAAATATGCTTATTCCATCTCTTTATTTAATATTGCAAACGAAAGTGATACAACAATAGTAAGGAAAATACAAGATTCTAGCAAGTTATGAAGATTAATTAATAACCTCCCACATTACGTTAACCGGTGACCGGTTCATAGCCACCACCAATGGCTTATTAATTCTCTCAGCCACATACCTAGGAATACAACTTAAAAGTGCACCTCTGTATTCTAACTTCCCCGTTCCATCAACGGAGATCCAGGTCCAATCCCTACGTTGTCGATTTATAATTTATTAGCAAGAAGTAATTTGCTGCTCTTAATAGTGATATACTCTTTGCTACTCTATTAAATTAACTAGTGAGCTTTATCTTAGGCCCTGACGTCACTTTCAAACACATGAGACTAGGATCAATCACTGGTCAGTTTGTATTTCAAAAAATCTGTGTTTTCCTACGTATGGTTATTGCGGATTTCGAAGTCATATTTATACTAGTCATCAAGAGACACAATGTTTGTGTAAGCGATGTTGATAACTGGTGAGAAGTACCTAACAAGTGCAAGTTGTGGAGACTGGCAAAGTAGGTAACGAACAACTGATGAACTTTAAAATTTATTTTCAATTTCAAAAGTTGTTTAGTGGGTGGAAAACGCTAAAAGATATGATTAGTTCATGTGACAATAAAAGGTGACCGTGAAATTATAAAATAGTGTTTTGTTGGGAGAGCGAAACGACAATGCACACAACAATCTACTTCGATAATGAAATAATTAAACAGAAAATATATCTTAGTCGTAGTAGTTAGTGCCCATGAATTAATAGCAATAATTGTAATACTTAATTTAGGTACTCCTAAGTCCTATTGGGATTGAACCCAGTCAGCATTTGTCAGCAGCGAAGATGAATGTTACTACAACCTAAATAGACCATCAGTCCATCACGTCACTGGCCGCCCTATACGTATTTTCCTCAAAATCCAAAATATCCAACAAAAATACTTTCATTAAGATGCAATTATCTAGCTATCTACTCAACAGGGCTGAATTCTTTATCCAAGTGAACAAACACAATTATCTTGAACCAAATGAAAACGTAACCGTCGTCACCGAGGAAAACTCTTATTTAATGTCACTTCACCAAGTCTGAGTGTTTGTGTAAATTAAGATACCGACGAAAGGCAGAGTCGATTCCTTATCTGGTTGCCATAAGGTGCATGAGCGAACAAAGCAATCACCAACATCTCAAAATGATGTTATTGTCAAGGTATTGGAATGCATGTTCAGATATTGAGCACCCTGTAATAGTACGTAGTATGTGTGTAGATACATTTATCAGCTGCTGCAACTAGTTTGTGCGTTTGATTGAAACCGCTTGGTCGGCTTAAGAGCAATTGAGGCAACTGTGCCTGCTCGAAAATAATTGTTAGTTCATTATTTGGACCGCCCGATTTACAACCGTATGAAACAAAAAATAAAAACAAAACAAAAAAAAACACGCGTTGTAGCATTAATGTCAAGATCTATCAATCAAACACTGTTTCCATTAACTTCAAAAAAGCATAATAAAATTAGAATATTAATTCGCGTGTCCACGAAATGAATTGGTTTTGGGAAGCAACGTCAAACTCATTTGTTCCACTCCGTCTCAGTAGGGTACTGTTTCTATTTGTTAAAATTAACATATCAATAAATTAACATCCAGTTATGACTAGGAAAATGTATCAGGTAGCCAGGCTTCAGAATTAATTCAGGACAGTCTGTTTTAGTTAGGAAGTTAATATTCATGACAGAGAAACTTATTCCTTGAGATACATGCGGTGCATAATTAAAGAAAAATTGCTTGAAGTTTAAATGGAGTTGATATTGTACAGTAGTTCAGAAATAGTTTCCAAGAACAATTAATAGTTAATTATGCATTCTTGCTCAAAGTCAATAAGCGATACTTTTGTTCAACATTTATAATAGTAACTATTTTAGAATAATGCCTTAAAATATTTTCTTGTTATGGTGAACTACATAATCGTCACAAATCACGACCTTTGACATTCTAAATCCAACAATATACACCTTATGTTTCACCTCAATGGCTACCAATAAGACTGAAGTTGCCAAGTGCCAACTAATGGTGTAGTGTTGAATATTTATCTACATTATGTATTTTAAAACAAGGTGTACCTAAATACCGAAATAGTATGCTCTCAAAAACTGTCTAGCTTTCATACATTACATACGAAAAGCGTAGTAAACCTAGCCATAACCTTTGCTTGATTATTTACTAAAATCGAAGCTTATTATGTCTCTAAGAAACATAACGTATGGTAACCCTATACAGTGCCCGTGGGTTTGCACCTGTATTCTTTACTGGGTGCCGCTGATGTGAAAAACTAAACCAAAGGGACAGGTGCGAATTCTAACCCAGTGGGGGTCCCGCCGACAGAACTGTCGGGTCCACCCATAACCTTAATTGATAGGAATCGTTAACCTTTAAACACACGCCATCGTTTCCTTAACATAAAATACGCCCGATTTTAATCTCCAAACTTTTTTCAACTGTTATATTATACGTTCCTCTAGTTAGCTATCGACTATCGTTTTATTTTCGGGTGTCCTCTCTCATAGCTGCCGATAGATCGTTATTTCGTAATAAACAGTCCATTCTTTGTCATCCGATATTTTGAGATTATGGACGAGATAATTTGAAATCATCTTGGCGCCGTGTCTCATCGGTTATACGTAATAACGTCTAATATCGATTAAGTAAAGTGGACAGGGATAAGACGGTGAAATCATTACCCGATTTTGGTACATTACTTTGACTTTATAAGTATCGTATAGATTTAAGATTAACTGGAGGGCCGAATCGTGACCGAAATACCTACCCTGTTATAACACTTCGAAGGTGTTTTGTTCGATTTAGGATTATGGAGGGTCATAACACTAAATTCTATAAAAATCGCGACAACCTCTCGTTGAACTTGTCGCGAATATCGCAAATCGGCTAATAGCTGCCAACATCATGGAGTAGATGGCGCTTGCAATCACGTTTAAGTTAAATAACCGCTTCTAGGTTGTGGTGATTTTTGAGGTTAAGACATGAGGGTATACGCGCGAACGACAGTAAGAAAGGGTTGTGTGCGAACAAAGCTACGGGAAGAGTGATATTTGCTTTAGGATCTATTCAAGAACTTTCTTATGGTGTTATTAGAATAATGTGGTGTCTCTTGTAGATTGTGACTAACATTTATTGTGATATCAGCATTCAGAGTGTGAACAGTGAATTGTTGATGGCTAATGTAAATGAAGTTCAATCATAATTATAGAACACATTGTAGTTACGAGAAAGTGTAACCACTCATCATATGAACTTAAGGTAAACTTAGTGTGCGGAAAGGGGTCGCTATAAGGGGAGGTAGGAGGCGACTATGAAGCCCAAGTAACCAGATGGATAATCAGGTGTAAAGTAGGACACCAGCAATGAATTATCGTCATCTCACTAACGTCCAGGCCTCGTATAGATATGTAGTATGTTTACATGTCCTTTTCCAGTATCAGTAAAGGCATCAGCTTATTCGATAGGTTTATAAGTATAGTGAGCTTGAGAACTCTCGTGATACAATCCCTTTAATTTATAGTCACACTTTTTTGTCATAGCGATTATTCCTACCGGCCATAATACTAACTAAGCCAAGGGTAAGAAGTACGAATTTACTGGCTGAGTATTATTTAAACGGGCAAGCGCAAGAGAGGATGTTTGTTTAGTAATATGAGACTGGCATTCCCGATTGCAACGTAGTTATCATGGTAGTAGTGTGACTGGTGTATAAAAATTCAACAGAAAACAAATAACCTAAAAACATTAACCGCACTTAATATGCGGTATAGAGTTAGACCAAGATACCTACTTAAGTCTGTAACGATTTTGATAGCACACGCAGTGCAAGTGTTATTTTAAACGTCAAACTTCTATGTAATCTTGACGTATAAATAACACTTGCACTGCGTGTGCTATCAAAATCGTTGCAGACTTATATTGGCCTAACTCTAGTCACTGTATAAATATCTGTTACCTATCGAAATATCTCGCTAAAACGTTCAAGACCGGAGATTTTGCGGTCTTTAGATAAAGACGAAATTTCAACCTACGTCTGCGAAAAAAAGATAAAAAAATATACAGCAAAAAGTCACTAAACAAGTAAACACCTTGTTTTAATTACAAAGATACCATATTTTACACAGACGTGGGTACAAACATAAACCTTCTGTTTATCTCCAATCATCGGTACAATTTAAAAACTACCGACTTGACATTTTTCTTTGAATGTAATCAAATCCGGCGCGTTGACATAAATTTGGTCGGACCCACATCAGTTTGTGTGCCGGCCCGTTTGTCATCGGTACACGATGTTATCAGATCGGCTAAAGACCATAATTCTTTTACATGTAGATATTTTGTGGAAGCCAAGTTGTGAACGGTAGTGTAGGCGTATTGTAATATGTTGTTTATTTAATATTGTTTTCGCTGACATTTAATCATGTGGTTAAATTAATTGGGCGACTTGGATAGCGGAGTAATTTTGATAATGGCAAATATCTACTTCTGCTATAGTAACATGCCTTGGTAAAAGTTGCAGTAGCGTAATTATTGCTAAAGTATGAAGTGATTTTATGGTTTTATACATATTTGCTATATTCAAAATTACCCCGTTTTCGAAGTTATCCCAATACACCTTACGTGAAATTGTGTAAAAATATTTTCTATAATGTTCATATTCCTGCTCACCGCACCGGGTTTATGACTAAATCCTTTGCTGTCCAGGCGAGTCGTCTACGCAATTCACACCCTCGGAATATCAGAGAAGCCCCGTTGCTACATAAGCACCTGCTGGAACAAGAGTAAGTAGCATCCATCATTATATGTTGCTTTCCATTAGAGAAGGCTCCTTATGCTTCAAGTGCAATAAGGACGTTTCCATCTGAAATTCCTATAGAAATTCTGAAAAGGTCCATTGCAGATGAGGCATAAAGACCCTTTTCTGATGAATAGCCACATGTATTAATAAGTAGTATGTATGATATATGTAGCAGTATATTAATAAAATATATTCTAGTATTTTTATTTTTGTATTATTCTATATAAGTATGTAGTTTAACAATATTATATGTATGTATATAATGTTTTTCAGTTGTTTATGATAGTTCTAATAAATACTTTTTTTACTTTTCTCCTTGCACCATTTTCACATGTTTCTGTTTGGTCCGATGTTTGACTGGTAGAAAAAGCCATTAGGCATTAAGTCCGCCATTTTTACAATATTTTTGTTTTGTGCAATAAAGTTTAAATAAATAAAGAAATGTTTGTATCCAAAGAGGAAAACGGGGACTAGTATCGAGAAACCCTATACCTTTTAAGGATCGCCGCTAAATGGACTGAACAGGTGCCTTAAACTTTTTCTAAAGTCCCTCAGGTCGTAAATTGTCTTAAGTAACAAGCTGAGTTCCAACTTTAAGCAACTTCTACTCTAAAAGTTCAAAACTTTATTAAAGTATAATAGGTGAACAACAAATCAAAACTTGAATTTGGTTCGTGGTGTTTTGAAATAAAATGCTTAGTCATTTTTAAAGGTAGCTGATGGTGCTTTTATTTAAAAAGGCTGTATGTTCATGTTACTTTCTAATATAGAAAGATTCGTTTAAAATTCAATGAAGTCATAAATCAATAATGGGTTTTGTCTTAAGAGCCGTTTTGGGGCGTAGGTGTTGTCGATACTTAATTGGAGTAATTTCATTTTTTGTGTGACATAGTTCGATCCAATAAAGGAAAAAACTTGTTTAAAAAAAAACCTTTTTTAAGCCTTTAAAACAACGGCAACATAACAGCTATTTGGTGCGTAACAATACGCTAAAATGTTAACCTACCGTTAACATTTAACGTAAGTACACTATTTTAGACGGAACATCATTCCTAGTATAGTCCGCGACAAATTAATAATTAATAAAAAACCGAACAAGTGCGAGTCGGACTCAACAACAGAAATACATCATCTGTGAAAATTTCAACTATAGCTGTAATATTATGGTTCATAAGATACAGCCTGGTGACAGATAGACAAACAGACGGACAGATGGGCAGACGGACAGAGGAGTCTTAGTAATAGGGTCCCGTTTTTACGCTTTGGGTACGGAACCCTAAAAATGTTAAAATGCAAGCACGGGTAATATTTAAAGGTGCTTCCACACTGACTTGTTCAGTTACAATAGCCCGACAGTATATAAAGGCCTGAAGTACCCATGTCGGTAGTCTTTTGCCGTCTTGTAGTGTCGTGTAGATGTCTAGATAAAGCGGACGCGAGGGACGCGGCCGCCGCGCCGGAGCTCTTATAAAACCTGGCCCTATATGTAAATGCTTGTGTTCGTGACTAGGCGCTGCGTATTTTTGAGAATTCGACCTTTTCTTGGATGGTGAAATAAAATCCGAAATTTTACGTGCTTACTCTTATAATTCTAAATGCTTAATCTACGTGTACATGATTCGAGGATATTGGGGTAGAGGGGAACAATATGTCGTGACGTAGGGTAACGAAAGCGTATCTCGGGCTCCGTATTGGCCGCGATAGGTATCACGCGACATACGCAACTGCGTCTCTCCGACAAGGCGACAAGAGATGTCGCTGTGAGTCTCGTACGGAACATGCCCCCGGCCTTGAAAGATCTGGCTTTCAAGAGGATTCTTGAGCGTCTCTCCTCTCTTCATCTGGCTGAGACACCAAGGGGCAGATTTTGGTGTAAGCGCGTCTTATGGTGCCTGATGCAGTATGGATGTCTGCCACTCTTGACACTCCGTCTCGCCCAGGGATAGTCTTGACGACACGTCCTAAATGCCATTTTAGCGGAGGCAGATTGTCGTCCTTTATGAGAACCAGTGTGTTCGGCTTCAGGTCTTCGCAGTGGCTCCTCCACTTGGATCGCGTCTGTAATTCGGAGACGTACTCCTTGGACCAGCGGGCCCAGAAATGCTGCCTAATCTTCTCCACCATCTGGTACCGGTTGAGTCGATGAGCAGGCGCGTGCTGAAGGTCCTCTGAGGCGGGCGACGTCAAAGTGCGACCGACGAGAAAGTGCGCAGGGCTCAGAGGAAGAAGATCGTGCGGATCCGATGACATGGCGTATAAAGGACGGGAATTTAGGGCCGCCTCAATTTGATTTAATGCCGTGCTAAATTCCTCGAACGTGAGGTGAGCGTTACCAATAACACGGCGTAAATGAAACTTACATGATTTTACTCCAGCTTCCCATAGGGAACCAAAATGGGGTGCGTAAGGTGGAATAAAATGAAATTTAATATTACAACTAGTAGCGTAATCTGTGATGTCGGGACTACATTGCGATAAAAACTTGGCAAAGTCGTGCATCAAACCCACAAAGTTCCTGCCATTATCTGAGTATATTTCGTTAGGCTTTCCGCGTCTCGCTATAAAGCGTTTGAGAGCTAGAAGGTAAGCATCGGCAGTCAGATCGCTGACAAGCTCTAAGTGGATGGCTCGCGTGACGAAACATACAAACAAGCAAATATATGCCTTCACAGTTTGAGCACCTCTGCCTTTGCGGTTCAATATGAAAACTGGCCCTGCATAGTCCACGCCGCAAGTTAAAAAAGGATATGTAGGCGTAATTCTCTCCTCGGGTAGGTTTCCCATAAAAGGAGTAAGGGTTTTCCCTCTTAATCGCTTACAAACAACACAGTCATAAAAAATCTTTCGCGCTAGATTCCTACCACCTAGTGGCCACCAAGCATCATGCAGTTCAAAAAGAAGGGCTTGAGGCGCAGCGTGTAGAAGTTTTTTATGTTCGTGGCGAAATAATAAAAGCGCAAAGTGATGTTTGCTTGTTATTAAAATCGGGTACTTTTTTTCGTAAGCAAAGTATTGCGAATAACCAATGCGACCGCCGACTCGCATAACGCGATCTTCATCGATAAACAAATTTAATTTACTTAAATTATGCTTAGTTTTAATTGTTTGTTTATTAGTCAATAGCTTGTACTCATCTGGAAACGATTCCAGTTGAGACAGCCTGACTAATAAATTTGTTGATTCCCGCAGTTCCTCGACGCTAATACTGCCCGTACGCTTATTATTCTTATTGCGCGCGTTATGAATAAAACGTAAAACATAAGCAGCGGCGTGTATCATGCGCGAGAACTGAGAAAACCGCTCGAAAGGAAATAATGCCGCTTGTGTGGTAGCGGTAAGCGCTAAATCTACGTTAGATTTAACCTCCGGCAGTATGTCGTGCGCATCATTCGAATTTGGTAATTTTGGCATGTTTTTAGGGTCAAAATTAACATCCTGCAGAAATTCAGGTCCTTCCCACCATAAACTAGATCCAGCTAGGTCTTCCAATCGAACGCCTCTCGAAACTAAGTCGGCTGGGTTAATTTTACCGCTGACGTGGCGCCATGGAAGCCCTTTGGTTAGTTCATGGATCTCAGTGACTCGATTCTGCACAAAAGTTTTTAATAAGTTAGGTGCCATGCGCAACCACCCTAAAACGCAAGTCGAATCGGAATAAAAAACGACGTCATCAAATTTGCAATGAAGACTATTTATGACCTTGTCATATAATTTAGCGCCTAGAAGTGCGCTGCAAAGTTCCAGACGGGGCGTACTAAGGGCTTTAATAGGACTCAATTTCCCTTTCGAACATAACAATCGTGAGCATACTTCATCATCATCATTTATTGTGCGAATATAAATGCAAGTGCCGTAAGCAACCTGTGACGCGTCTGTGAAGATATGCATTTCTATGCGCGTATAATTACTGCTACCTATTACATAACGCGGCACTCGGATAGTACTTATAGCAACTGATAACGATTTAGTAAAATCATTCCAGGTGCGCATGACGTCAGAAGGTACTTCATCGTCCCAATCAAGTTTAAGAAGCCATAAACGCTTGAGTAAGACCTTGGCGAGCATAATTGTTGGACTTAATAAACCTAAGGGATCATAAATTTGCGAGATATGTGATAAAATAATGCGCTTGGTTACTTTATCATTGGGTTTCATTAAATCAAGTTGCGAGTTAAAATAAAATTGATCATAGTAATTATTCCAACCTATGCCCAACGTCTTTGAATTGCAGTCTTTATCGAACGTTAGTTTAGTTTGCGCGTCAGACAGTAGTGCGAAATTAGACTCTAACGACGGCTCACTAAAGTTGAATACCCACTTTCGTAACGGAAAACAACCCGATTGCAATGTTCGCGCGGTTTCATTGCATAATCGTAACAATTCAAGTTTATCCTGTGACCCAGTTATCATGTCGTCTACGTAAAAATCTTCGTTAATTATTCTTTTAATGTCGGGATCGGTGCATTCAGTGGCTAACTGTTTTAAACAGCGGACACTTAAGAAAGCCGCCGACGCCATACCGTAAGTGACACGATTTAAGCGATAAATTTGTATCGGTTCGTCGGGGCTGTCGCGCCAAAGGATCAGTTGAAGGTCACGTTGATTTTCTGCCATTAGTACCTGACGATACATTTTAGCTACGTCCGCGCATGCCACGTAACGATGCTGCCTAAAGCGTAAAAGAATTGACAGAAGGTCGCCCTGGATCGCGGAACCTACCATTTGAATGTCGTTCAAAGACGTACCCGTACTAGATGCCGCACTAGCATCGAAAACTGCCCTTAAACGTGTGGTTGTAGATTCACGAAAAATTCCATGATGTGGCAAAAAGAAATGCGGTGAGTTATATGACGTCACTTTACTCATGTGCCCTAAATCGAGGTACTCATGCATAAAGTCTGTATATAATTTTTTAAACGTTTCTGAACGCTGTAATCGGTTTTCCAGCGCCAGTAAACGACGTTCAGCTTGAGGATACGTTTCTCCTAGCATTTCGGGTGGCTGCTTGAGTGGCATGCTAACACAGAACCTTCCTTCGCTGTCGCGCGTAGTGGTGCGAACGAAATGCTCCTCGCAAGCCTTCTCCTCGTCAGACAATGCGTCCCGAGTGGTAGGTACCTCCTCAATCTCCCAGAACCGCCGTAATAACGAATCTGTTGTTTGCGTAAAATTACATTGGATGTGGCCTTCAATGCGTGCGTTTAAATTGATAGGACCTGCTACTACCCATCCAAATTCGGTATTTAATAAGTAGGGACCGTTACGTAATTTTATTTTTTCCATCGTAAACAAATCCCAGAACTTATCACCACCTATTAAGATATCGAAATCTTTGTAGTCTAAAAATTGCGGATCTGCCAGTTGTATATTATCTGGAATATCGAATTTTGCGCAATGTTTATATACAACTGGCATTGCTGTATTTATTTCCGATAAAACAAAACAATGCAAATTTGTTGTGTAGGCATTAATGCGCGATTTTACTTGAACATTGCAGGTTTGCGTACACTGCGTCACAGTACGACCTACACCGCTTATTTCGTGAGTGGACTGTACTAATCGTGCGCCTAATAAATCACGTAAGGATTCTTTTATAAAACATCGTTGCGAGCCATCATCAAGCAGAGCAACGACCGTATGCGGTTTATTATTTTTATCAATCACGTCGATAAGCGCAGTTGACAACAAGACCGGCTCCAAGATCGGGTACTGCGAAGGAATTCGCTGACAATGCACATTGACCGACACGGCGGCGGCCGAACTAGATGCAGCTGCGGCCGAAGTGGATGCAGCGGGGGTCGTGACGTCAGCGGGGGCAGGGACGCGAGCGCACTCATCACTAGGAGGATGGATAATTGAATTATGTTTATTATTACACTTGCGACACGGGCCGAATACGCATGACTCCACGGAATGTCCCGCTCGGAGGCAGTTAGTGCATAACTTGTTGTCGGCTACAAACTTAAGTTTAGATTCGTAGTTAGTATCGAGAAATTTGACACAAGAATAAAGTGGATGATTTAAGTTACACATAGGACACGCGAATTTTGATTTGTGCTGTGATTTTTGTGGTTTGCTGTTGGTAGAAACATTGCAGTGTACTTTGTTATTGTTGTAGTTGTGAGTGGAGCTAGGAGTGATATATTTTTTGTTCACTTCGTGCTTATCGCGTACACTCGTACTTTGTGAATGTGATGCCTGCAATGTTTCTAACATATCAGCACGGTTTCGTAAAAATTGCAATAAATCATCCAATTTAATCTTCATCTGAGTGTCGCCGCTCGTAAGGCTACTTTTATGTTGTTCCCACTCGCGTTCAGTGGTTTTATCGAGCTTTGACACTAAGATGTAAATAATTAGGGTATCCCATGACGATACAGGTTCGCTTAGGACCTTCAAAGCGCGTAAATTCTTTAGTGTTGTGTCAATTAACTTTCGAAGAAGTATGTGTGATTCTTTAGGCAGAGACTGAAGCGTAAATAGTGCCTTGACGTGATTGTGGATTAATAACCTATTGTTATTGTAGCGATTAAGAAGGAGCTCCCATGCCACCGCGTAGTTACTTGACGTTAGTTCGAGCGCTTCTATTACTAACAAAGCACTACCTGTCAGCGATGACTTTAGGTAGTGGAACCTTTGGATGTCACAGAGATCCTTCGCATTGTGAACTAGTGATAAATAAATATCTCTAAAAGCGAGCCAGTTTTCATACGTGCCGTCGAAAGAGGGAAGTGATAAAACTGGCAGTTTAATTGCCTTCATTGTTGTGTTTTGCGAAACAGTGGGACTTTGGCTTTCAGTACTATTAAATTTATTTAGTATAGACTCGGCGAGGGACTGCGCACTGAAATAACTATCCTCAAACTGATCTCGTTGCGTTAACTGATCATCGAGATTTGATTCGTACACATTCGCTTCTATTTGAGTTTGAATATCGTTAAATTCAGTGTACAGGCTCTCTGCTCCTTGTATGCGTAATTTTAAATTTATTCTACAAGGCTCAGTTAAATCGTCTAAATTATCGCTACAGCTTTGAATGTGGGTTGCGAACTTTGTGAGTCTAGCCTTTATAATGCCACGTTTTTTAACCAATTCGCGAACGTGAGGTTCAATCGCGGCGTCACAGATGGCCCTAGATGGCGATTTATCGCGTGATTTACCATCATTTGGTACCACAATATCATCTTTTCCCATTTTGATTAGGTTTAGTATAGAAAGCTGGAGTACTCACGTGTGGACTTTGGACCCTGATGCAACTCCGCGTTGTGTGGCTGCAAAAAGGAGTCCGAGGGTACCGGTCACGCAATGATTACTCGTCACAGGCTCACTGGAATTGATTAAGCACGGCATTAAGCAACTGAAGACAAAGGGTTAGGTATAGGGTGGCTGGATGTCCGTACCGAAATATGCGCGTTTAAAATCGTTGGATGTCCAGTTCTCGTCCTATAGGTATCCGCAGTTTCCCAAATTAGCGCGTCCTTGGGTGTCTTCGTGCTGCATACGCGCCTTCCGTCCAAGAAGAAATGTCGATGTGCGCTTTCTCTTCCAAAGGTTCTGGTTCTCAATGGCCTCTCATTTCGTACTCGACGATTGGCGAAGAAACCTTTGATATATTTGGCGAAGAAGGACCAATATGTTCGTGACTAGGCGCTGCGTATTTTTGAGAATTCGACCTTTTCTTGGATGGTGAAATAAAATCCGAAATTTTACGTGCTTACTCTTATAATTCTAAATGCTTAATCTACGTGTACATGATTCGAGGATATTGGGGTAGAGGGGAACAATATGTCGTGACGTAGGGTAACGAAAGCGTATCTCGGGCTCCGTATTGGCCGCGATAGGTATCACGCGACATACGCAACTGCGTCTCTCCGACAAGGCGACAAGAGATGTCGCTGTGAGTCTCGTACGGAACAGCTTGTAAGTATAAAATATTATGATTAATTTTATAAAAGATTTCATTGTAGGGATTATAAAAAAACATACAAATCAACTCAAAGTTTCTCAACAAGTGCAAGTCGGACTCGCCCACCGACGGTTACGTACTTTTTAGTATTTGTTGTTATAGCGGCAACAGAAATACGTCATCTGTGAAAATTTCAACTGTCTCTATCACGGTTCATGAGATACAGCCTGGTGACAGACAGACAGGCGGACAGACGGACAGCGGGGTCTCAGTAATAGGGTCCCGTTTTATACCCTTTGGGTACGGAACCCTAAAAAAGTGGTTAACATAGGGTCTCAAATTATCTTGTAAAAATGACTAAAATTATATTGCATTTTAACCCAATTAACCCATTAGCGCTCAGAGTTACGTTTGCGTAAAGTACAGCTAATACACATAATATATGTAAGTTGAAGCTTCTAATTTAATTTTCTTCTTGATTTGTAGATATATGACAGTATCAGTAAATTAGTTGCTCCCAAATGCTTATTTAGATAACCGAAAAGAACTTTTAAATTGTGTATTTCTGTCTTTAGGGTGTAGCTGTAGAACATACATGGAACAACTTCAAAACAATGGTAACAAATCAAATTATTTTATGAAATATTTTGATTTGGGTTTTTTAAGTAGTCACACTAATAAATATAAATTATAAATTGAAATAGATATAACCCACCAAGTCCACCGGTGGCCGAGGCGGGAATCGAGCCCGCGTCTTCAGCTTACGCGGCTAACGTCCTGACCACTAGACCACCCGGCCACGGCGGTACCCGTCCCCCGCGCCTTTGACAAACTCTAAGGGCGAGCAGTACGTGCTTGCACCTCCTATACGAATCCTTTTATTACAGTTACGGTATAGCGAGAGAGATGGTGCTGCCATCTATCCAACTAGGGAACAAATCAATTCCTGGACTTGGTCACTTTTTCTTTAGTGTATGATATCTATTTCAGATTATAACTTCAAAACATTTAAAATATTAATTTTTTTGTACCAATTTTCACTTACGATGTTCTTCGATCATGGCGATACGAGCCCGATGAGGTGATTACAGATAAGAGGCCTGATCTAGTTAAGGCACCGCTAATGCAAATGATTTGTGGGAAAATACATTCAAAATTCAATGTTATTGTCATTGTTCTACACTACTTACGAGTAAGTATGTAGTTGAAAAAATTTTTTCGGAACTTACTGTCCATTGTTTTCTTTATACTATTAAAGTAAGAGAACTGTTATCTGTATGTTGAAGATGGTTCCTAATAATTTTAAATGTGTTTAACAATAATCATTAATCCTTTATTATTATTAGATTATTACATTCCTAGTAAATCTGTTTAGATTATAGCGAGAGAAATTGTACGTACATACGTAGTTTCAGTCGTAGACCTGGTAAAAACTTACAATGTGCGTTCGTTGTGTTCAAACAAGTTGGATACAGTAGAGATATAAGTACATAGGGAGATTTTGAGCTAAAAAACCCCCCTTAAAACCCCAGAAAATCTGCGGAAAAAAGTCGTGTAGTTTAAAAAAAGGGGGGGGGGGGTTCAAGGTACTTTTTTTCATATTTTTGCTCATATCTCGAATATCTTTACGAATAGCAATAACTTCGGACAAGTTTTAACATAACATTTTCTACAAATTTGGTTTTGTTTATTTTTACTCTACTATCAATACTTTAGGAGCTACAGGCTGTTAAAGTTAACAAAGAGATAAAAATAGGCGATTTAAGATAACGTCGTTTTTTCGTAATTGTTCATCATAAATTCACTTTTTAGTTTAGAATAAGCAAGCTTAGCGACCTGCTGATGAAACACAAAAACGGCTAGACCGATCAGGTTCGCTATATATTTCCTTAAGTTTTTACTAAGCTATAGACGGACAGCGGAGTCTCAGTAAGTCCCTTTGGGTACGGAACCCTATGGCATCAAAAGTTGGAACAACGACAGAAAATAAATCGATAAATTGTGTATTAAGGGACTGACTCCGAAGTATTTCAAACATTTTTCTTTCTTAATTCCTTTTTGCCCCACAGCTATTTTACGGGGCAATGCAACCGATTATAAATTATTACAAATATTACAATAATGTTTACAGGCTAATATGTTACTACAACATCGCCTATTTCGTACAACACAACTATTTACTAATAATACCGAGAACATATGTCTTTGTAATAAGACCTACTACAAACTGTCAGTGTAAGTGTAAGTGTGTCAGTAATAGTGTGGACGATGGTACGTAATAGATTTAAGAGTGACAGCGATGTCAGATAAGATCGTAGACCCGATTCATTAAATGTAATGATATGCTTCGTTAATCCAGTACAATTGACGATTTTGTGCGCGCTCGCGTACCCCAAACCCACAGATTACTTTCCTACTAATATATAGAAGATGGAAAAAAATAATGGGCCCTGGGGGGAAAGTGCCTTAAACCTTAAGTTAGCTCATTTTATTTAAAGAAAACATTATTTTATTTTTAAAAAGAAACAAAACTGCATTCAAAGATTTTTCTTTTTTTTCAGTTTTGTCTAAAAATGTTCTTGATTACTAAATGTTCGATTTTATGGATATTGTATACGACAGACGAGTGTAAGACCTAATGTTTCTTGGAGAAATGTTATCATTAACATTAACTGTATCGACTAGTAGAATAAAATAGAGGCTGTTTATTTTTTGGAATTTTTAGTCGGTTTGATTCCCGGGTGATGATGATGTAGATGATGTCTCGACAAGCGAATTAAAAAAAAAATGCAGTTTTGTTTCTTTTAAACAATAAAAGAATGTGTGTGTACAACTTCCGCTTGAGGCTTTATTTTTCGCCTGAGGTCTTAGGTCTTCGATGCGCACAGCTATGTTTTAGCCGCATACCTTTAAAAAGTAATTTTTAGGGTTCCGTATCCAAAGGGTAAAAACGGGGCCCTATTACTAAGACTCCGCTGTCTGTCTGTCTGTCACCAGGCTGTATCTCACTAACCGTGATAGCTAGCTAGACAGTTGAAATTATCACAGATGACGTATCTATTTCTGTTGCCGCTATAACAACAAATACTAAAAACAGAATAATATTTATGTGGGGCTCCCATACAACAAACGTGATTTTTTTTGCTGTTTTTTTTTGCGTAATAGTATGGAACCCTTCGTGCGCGAGCCCGACTCGCACTTGGCCGGTTTTTATATTATGGATGCCTACTTGACAGTAGGCATCCATAACATTATAGAGAGTATTTATTAAAAATTAACAACAATGTCCTCAAACATAACATTTAACAATTAATGTCAAATAGATTTCATTTATTACCAATTTGTAGTCGAGTTGTCGTATGTACATGCTTCATAATACCAAATCTACGAGAGATCGTCTATGCGGCAGCCTTATATAAACATACTCGTGAAACGGTTTCAATGTAACGGTCCATAATAAAACCTACTTTATTAGTTTTGAAAAGCAATAACAGAATTCAAAATGATCGTTACGATCCTTTGTTGGTACAAATTGATTGTTTTATATGGCTCTGACAGTCCCTGACGAAAAAGTTGAGAAAACATTCATTAGTCACGCATTATTTGTTTTTCGTGTGATTTTTGTTGAGCGAAGCCGAAACAAGCAAATGTATATTTAAATTGACTTTGAGTCACATTGAAAGTTCATGAACATTTAATATTTAATTTGAATGTGAATTGTGTACTTAACTTAATTTTATTCTAATAAGTTCGAAAACAAAATAAGCTGCAAACGTATGCAAACATGTACAAATTATAATTATTCAGACTATGTCATAATTAAAAGAAATATGAAGATTTGACATTTCTTTTCAGTATCAGTTTTAATTCCGATTTACCAAAGATATGTGTACATGACATTATATAATTAATGTCACATAGATTTCATATTGTTATCATTCTCTCTATATATATGTATGAGCGAGATACGCTATCAATAGCAAATCAACAACAGATTTTGAAAGTTCAAAGGCTACGCTAGTATCTCATATTTTACGATTCCGAATAAGGCTCCGCCAGTTACGATATTGAAACGCATTTGAACTTGAGACAAGGTGATTGTTTTGCCCAATTTATCAGTTCCACAGTGCGGGCCGTCAAGTAGGATGAGTCGTGGTATTCCTTTATGAAATAATCAATTAAGTGTGGGGGAAATCTGGATTAGATGCTATCGGGGCTTTGTCGGTACGTGTATCAATTGTGAGATATATAACAAGATGACTCGATTTAATAATCTTGGTGCTCGTCGTCCAATCTTCGTAAATTATTTTGGGGTTATTTAATATAATATAATTTAAATATTATTTAACATCCCGTACGGAATTTAATTACGAAAATTAATAAATTCAATGTGGTATAAGGTATCAATAAAGTGGCCCCCTTATCGAGTGGCTATAGCTCTGAATTAGATTATAATATCAGATTATTATCTAGGAGGATATTAAAGAATATTCAATTTTTTTATATATGTATTACTGGTATTGCATGTTGGTGTTCTGATTCTGGCTCTTTATTCATATATTTTTTATCTCTAATTTCATACTGTTTTGTCTACTCATATAAAAACATTTTCTGGGATGTATATTACCTATATATGACGCATTTTACGAAATTTGTTATTGGTATTAAATAAAACTTTTGGAGATAAAAACTTATACCTCCGCGCGGTTTAATTATGCATATCTATCCAGATTCAAGCTTAAACACGAAATAAAAATTAAGTCACATTTACTTCAACAACAAATTACGCCCAGTCAGTTGTTAGCTCAACATTACAACCATCAAGATCAGTAAATCCGTATATCGTACAGCGGACGCGGTGTTTGGGTCCCAGCGGCGCTCAGGCATCCGAAGTATTGTCAGTACTTTAATTGAAACAGCGGGGGCACCGGCCAGCCCAAATGCCCAACACTCCGACCAAAATACAACAATATTTTGTATGAAAATATTCATGCAGTACCTACCTTTTTAAGTGCTGCCATATATGTAGTTTAATTAGAAGCGTGTTGTCCATGATTAATGTTTGACCATAAATAGCCTCAGTGAGGAGTATAAATAAGCGTCATCGTCATTAGAATTTTTTAAATGTTTGAAATGATGCCCTTAGATTCTACCCGCATATATGTAATTAAAACAAATTATAGGCTTTTAAACTGTATCAGTGATATTAACCCATTGGGTTAAGTTATTATCAGGCATATGTATTTTTATATCCTGTCACTCATCTCAAATTACTTATACAGATTTTAATGACAGAAATACTTGCTCAAACTAACCTAAGACGAAAATCATGTTTATTTAGGACTGTCTTAAAATTGGACAAGCGAATAATCTGTTTTGTTATGTACCGTAGAACAATAACATCATTACTATCCAACAAACAGCGGACGTCAAAATTATCTTTGTTATTTACAAGGCAGTCAGTGAAGACAATATTTGAAGATCCAAAATAAATATGAACAAGCTTACTAAGACACTTTAACCAGTTTAACCTACTGACTTTATATTATTGATAGTTTATGTCTAAATGATACAAAACTCTTGAGAACAGTCATCATTTAGATTAATGAGGATAGTCTAAAACTAATCCCGGCATCCGTAACTTTGACAGAACAGATAGGCGGCGCAAAATGTTCTTACACTCCGATGTCTAGAAAGTTGGGTAGGTTTACCCAATAGTTCAAGGTTTCTAACTCCAACGATAAATAGAAATTGTTGTATTATATCGCACTACGAACAATAATGTGATGCCCAAGTAAACAGCTGCAGAGAATATTCTAACTAAATAGAAGGCTGCTTCAAACTGTTTATTTTTAGTGAAACAATGTTTGTTTAAAGTAAATATGAAAACAAAAGAGAGTGGGACTTAATTAAATTATATTGCGAATAAACCTGTAGGTACAGTCAAAATCAAAAGTAGCGGATCAGACAACGCGTCATTCTGTAACAAAGTGAAGTCTTTTTAAATAGAGCAATTAAGAATCTAAAATGGTATATCTATATTTGGGATAAAAGCTATCTGGGATATCAGATACTTTTGGCGCGTTGTTTCATCCGTTACTATTGACGCTGACTGTAGGTGCAGCAGCGTACATTTTAAAGTCATTGTCTAAGTGATCGCCGCTTGATTTGTATTGTAGTCACCGAACGCCAATCACAAATGTTTACTGCTCTTCTCTTGGCATCTTTATAATGCTATCTAGCCACGGTCATTGAGAACGGATATTTTAATTAGACGCCTTGTTAAAGATAGTTAAATCTATTTTATGGCATTGTACCTCTTATTGTTTTATTCGCATCATCCTCGTTGAAATGGTTCTTGAGCTGAAACTGGTTTTTTAATGTGTGTGAAGCTAGTTATAATAAATATATTAATAAATTATTTATTTCAGGCCAGATTGCCCATAGATTGTTAGTTATATACAGACTTATAATATTAGAGTTAGTACAATTTAAATCAAGTTATATTAACATGATTTTAATTAACTTAAATTTTTTAATGTTCGTTTGAATGGAATTAATAATGCTGATTCATTTTTATTTATTTACGCATCATGAGGTTTTTTAAGGATACCTAAATTAATCTTGTCCAAGTTTGGGCTGGCGGAATACGTTGTGGACATAATTTAAGATAAACTGTCACTAAATGGATATAATGTATGCTTCCAGTTCAGATTTAATTTAGAAGAAATAGATAAGAAAAGGAGTTGCGGGCGGTTAAACGAATATTTATTGTTTATCATGGCACACTCCCATTGTCGTAAATTTGTCAGAAACGAGTGGATTGATACAAGATGAGACAGATAAGCCGGAGCGGAAATAATTGGGCAGTTTTATGATGCCATAGAATGCACCCGGTCAGATGTTACGCTTTTTGGGTCAGTGGATGTTTTATAAGCAAACGAGCATTTGCTTAAAATATTATTCCTTGTGGCAAAGATTAGTTTTCTACGACAAACCTGAATACTCTATCAAACGAAAACACGTTACTGACCTTACAATTTATTTGTTAAGAATAAACGTAAGGAAATTGTGACGACACTCATTTTCATTTTTAATATTTGGTTAACTAGTAATAACTATAATAAGTGTATGAACTAAATCCGCCGTCGCCGTAAACCAATCTATTTGCTACCATAATTGATATAATGACACCCTGTATGACAACGCCACCACGTAAGGCCGTCCGTTTTCTTGACGTAATTTGCCGTTTGATATTAACATGATACATATTATACGGAATGTATTTCGACAGGTCGCGAGACAAGTTGAGATTAATGTAGGTACTTAACCCGATTGCAAATTGATGATTGACTTATGGTCTTTACAATTTCTCTTTTAAAAAAACGTAAGAGATTTTTTTACTTTAAAAGCTCTAACTAGGTATCTAAGAACACTCGGTACGAATTTCTCAAAAGTTGACCGTTTTATCAAAATTAAATAGTTCCCTATTTAAATTTTATTCCAAAGATACTATAATAGCAAAACTTACCTACTACTTGTATGTACCTAGTTATGTGCCTAGTTAATAGGTACCTGAATACTATTAGGCTTGTTATTAATTAATTATTTGCATGCTAAAAAGCAATTTTTTGTTGGAATCCCTTACCCTATACAATTTTGAAGAAAATTTGTTTTCAACAGTGCCCAATAAAAATAAGAGAAAAGTTCCAGTTTTCCGGTTAAATAGGTGTCAGCTCCCATTTTAGACATTTCAGTTCACACTGTCGGGTCGTGGTAAAATCTGTCGCCATTGGAAACCGATTGTATTTTAAAATTAGGATTTCTCAGTAACAAATCGTTGAACAGAGTTTTGTGGGCTACATCGAAACTTAATTACCTACTTTGTGTTTTGAACTTGGAACTTGTCCGACGGCAATCGATTATTATATTTTACTCGGAATATATAGGTTTTCGCGGGCTCGGTTTCCGCAACTCGACGTCATATTATTGCGTCTTTTATTCGGGATATACAACCCTTTGTTAGCCAATTGCCTATATAAGTGCATATTTAAAGATGAGAGGAATAGGTACACATTCTCCAGAGTTTGTATGGCAATACTGAGCTGATACTGGCATACTGAGTTTGTATGGCAAGAACCGGGAATTCCCGGTTCCGGTACTGTACTTGTATAGAAAACCAGTACCGGGAGCACTCCCAAGTACACATAAAACACACCTTTATGCGGTCTGTACACACTCGTGGAGAGACCCCGAGAAAGACCGAGAACGAGTGTGTTACATGCTGCTCCCTTCTCGTTTCGCTCTTCCCTGTCTCGTCTCGCGCTTCTCCGATTAGATCGGAGGGGTGCCTGATCGGAGAGGCTCTCAACGAGTGTGTGCAGCCGGCATTACATGTAAAAGACACACCGTTAAAGTGATAACAGAGAACGCATTCATAACCCCTGGAGTTTAATAAAGCGTCTATTATAAATGCTTACCGCCAGTAGCCGTACCACGAGTACTTGACGTTTACGTTAGTGACTGCGTAAACTCGATTGCAGTCCATCTCGCTCGCACTGGTGTATTATATTAGTGCGATGGAAAGGGAATGCGATCGAGTTCACGCAGTCGCTTCCGAAAATGTCAAATGCTAACTCGTGGTAGCCGTGCAGGATGGTCATTTGCTTGTTTCTTACCGTCGTAGTGCAAAAAAACAGAGGTTGCTAACCGACTAACGATTTATAGTATCTGAGCATCCCTGATTTAACACTAATTCTTACTTAATTCACGTGCAAGCTACCTACATTTCTTCCTCATTAACCAATAAGTAGTTACTTAAGTTAAGATTGTCCAATAGAACTGATCCTTTATGCAAAGCATTTTTTGATATCTAATTTTTTGTTGTAGTAACTAAGGGACGCACCAATACCAACTCAGACCTTGAAGATAAAGTCTTGAGGAGTCTGGAACCTGACGCGCATACAGTGACATAAAACGCGTAAGTTTAACTGCCATTAACAATTCATCAACCAGTATTTTATAGCTTACTAAATACGGATGCTGCAAATAAATCTCAACATAAAATAGTACCTAAGTAGTAGGTTTTAACGGGACGTAAATTTGATTCATACTTACACTTAACTCCAGCTAGTCCAGCTTATTGTTTTAGTAAGCTCCAATGTAATTATATACTTGTCAAGTGTCCGTTCAGCTATAAAACCTGAGACGAACAAAGACTAACAGCAAACACGCTGTGGTTACAGTTCCATGTCCGAGTAACAGTGGAAACTAAAGTATTTTTGGGAATAAGAAACAAGCTATCAAATCGAGAATGTTTGGAGCAGTAAAATTGTTTAATGTTCCAATGTGGTTCTCGTCAGATGTGATCTAAAGCTTGTCTTCCACTTACCTATCAATCTTGCGCAATACCTATTTTATTTGGATTGTATGTTTCTTAATTTAAAAACGTACAATTAATGGTATATATATACAATCATAAAAAAATTACTTAAACTTATCTAAGGTAATCAATAAACTACAAAACTAACTAAAATATTTTATTCAAAAAGACCTCCGCGTGCTGTACCTATGCTTTTATTAGGATTAGTTTTTAGTGAAACGGTGAATCAGATTTCAATTACTACTTACTAATGACTTTATATGTTTTTATTAAATAAACTGTTCAATACAAAAACCTTATACCTTAATTGGTCCTCGATAAAATCATCGCTGTTTTAGTTAGATGTTTTTATTAAATAAATAAATATTATAGGACAATTTTACACCGATTGTAAGTTCAATAAGGCTTGAGTTGTAGGTACAAATTAGACGACGATAATATCTAAATAGTATGTATATACTTAAATACTTGTATACAGAAAAAAAACATCCATTATTAAGCAACATACATTTATAATAAACACAGAAATAAATGCCCTTACCAGGATACGAATCCGGGACCTCCTGCATCGTAGGAAAGGTCACTACCATACTATGTATGTACTTCGTAGGTAGGTATTTATTAACTATTTAAGTAAGTATTTTTGTACTGTGTACACAATGTGTGCGTAAAAATAAGTAATAATTGTTATGTACACACATAATAATGATCCTAATGGCCATTAATTACGTATTAAATTCAAAATATTTATCAGTACGGTTTTTACTCACTATTATTTTTAGTCGCTTTTGGCGACATGTTTCGGATTCTTTGGGAATCCATCCTCAGGCGCTCGTGTCCGCGGCGGTTGTACGTCGTGCACTGCCCCCGCCGCCCGCTTCGTCGCTCGTTGCGAATAATAGTGAGTAAAAACCGTACTGATAAATATTTTGAAATATGTCTCACGATAGTTTAAGTGCGACGTATTAAATTCTTAAAAGAATTAATATATGTACTTTATTGCACTACAAGAGAAAACAAACTTAAAAACAGATTTACATTGCAAATTATTGTAGCAACAGGCGATCTTATCGATGTAAGCGATCTCTTCCAGACAACCTCGGGATAGCAAGATATAAAGAACAAAATGCTTTAGATACGGGTAGTGCAAGGTCTACTCAAATAAACTTTAGCTTTAGTTGGACGATCGGCCTTAAAACAATCTTTTTATTCAAAGGTTGCTTAATTTATTATGAATTTTATTGTTTAACTTTAATGACCACTAATTCGAATGGAGAGGTAAAGAACTTGTGCTCATTAAATGTTTTAATCTACTTAATGAGGCGATTTTAATATTCACAGCAATTAGTTAAATCTTGATTGAAAATTAGGTAGCTTTATCTTGACAAGATGTCGCATGTTTTATGGAAATCTCGTATTTTTCTGCGGAAGGTACTGAGTAGGCATTTTAAAGATAAAATAAAATATAAAATTGTACAAATAGGTACAGTTTCTATTGTATTTATTTATATACTTCGGGGATCTCGGAAACGGCTCTAATGTTTTCGATGAAATTTGCTATATGGGGTTTTTGGGGGCGAAAAATCGATCTAGCTAGGTTTTATCTCGAGAAAACGCGCATTTTTCAGTTTTTACATGATTTCCGAGCAAAGCTCGGTCTCCCAGATATTCAATGTTTAATAAACAATAAGAAATCTTTTCAACTGCAGTGATTGAACATTTTTTTGGGTTCCCATACCCAAAGGGTAAAAACGGGACCCTATTACTAAGACTCAGCTGTCCATCCGTCCGTCCGTCCGTTCATTTGACACCAGGCTGTATCTCATGAACCCTGATAGCAAGACAGTTGAAATTTTCACAGATGATGTATTTCTGTTGCCGACAACAACAAATACTAAAAACAGAATAAAATAAATATTTAAGTGGGGCTCCCATACAACAAACGTGATTTTTTGCCGTTTTTTGCGTATTGGTACGGAACCCTTCATGCTCGAGTCCGACTCCCACTTGGCCGGTTTTTAAAAAGTAGAGGTATTAAATATAAATTTTAAAGTTATATTCCATAGTTTACAAAAGATCAGACGTGATTTCACTTTTTAAATTTTAAAAGTCAGATGCTCGTATCATAATTAATAATAATAATTAATAATATAATGGTAATTTATGTTGTAATTTTATATTACGAGAATAAATATCTAAATCTAAATCTAAATCATATTGTGAAGCTTTTTAGCTATTTCTAGTAGAAAGCAGATAAAATCAACTGGGTACTGGGTACAAAAACAACTAACAAAGGATGCCAATCTTTTGCGCCGTAGCGAACGATACGCTAATGTCTCTCTGTTGTACTAATATGAAAGTGATAGACAGAAATTACCGTTTCTATCGATTGGCATCTTGGCTAGGCGCTCTGTTAACCATTGCCATTCGAAATATTTTATATGCCGATCGCTTGATATCGCAACATTTATAATAGGTATCAAAAGATCTAATAAAAACAAACATAATAATAAATAATGTGGAACTCCAGTTGTTAATACAACCTTTTTTACATAAAAATAGAAACGAACGAACTACTTCAGAGTCTTCATTCCATAAGGAAATTTAGCATTGTATGCCATTAGTTTAGTTTTGTACTTTAATAACATGCTAGTTTTCTTTGTTTCTCTACGCAGCCAGCAAATATCGTCTAATAACACAAACACAAAGGAAAAACTCTGTTCTGCCATACGGTGCAGACGCTGTAATAATCTCGTGTATTATTTAAATGATGTCTGTTATGAACTTACTGACAGATTGTTCGTGATCTTATTGCTTTATTAAACTACTTTTTTTCATGTACACACACATCATGTGAAAACTTATTGAACCAAATAATTTCACGGTTTAGACACTTGTTTTAATCACTCGCGCGACATGGCCACCAACACATCATCATCACCAAACATCATCATCATCATCATGACATGACCAAACGGTCGTAAGCGTAACAGCTTGCAGCTACTTATTACATGCTACAATTACTTACCTACTTATGATAGTGTTTATCAAACTACAGAAGAGATACATTAAAAAACCGAACGCCCACCGAGGGTTCCGTACTTGTTAGTATTTGTTATTATAGTGGCAACAGAAATACATCATCTGTGAGAATTTCAACTGCGTAGCTATCACGGTTCATTAGATACAGCCTGGTGACAGACAGACGGAGAGTGGAGTCTTAGTAATAGGGTCCCGTTTTTACCCTTTGGGTACGGAACCATAAAAACGTAGAAGTAAAAGAACGTAGATAGAAAGTTACTTAAATGTAGATGTTTATGATATTCCATTTCGTTTTATTTACAAAGTTGTGGACGCCCAACTTATTTTATTCGCCGAAAGCTTAAACTGCACTTGCCAATAAGTATTCCGATTATTCTGACTCATTTCACACAAATTCAAATGACTTATATAACTTGGATATTTTCAAAAAGCAACCTTCAGTTCTGTTTATTGAGAAGAGAATCCAGTGAAAGGTTATAAAGAGTTGCGGCCGCTCTTTTACAAAGGATTCGCTACGAAGGTCCTTTGACGTTCGAAAGGCAAAAAATAATACGGCGGTGTGCACCGTGGTGATGAGACGTCAGTGCTTCGTTTATAAATATTTATTACCTAATTATCGGGGCAGGTTTAACACCTCCAGCGAGATTTTAGCCACCGGCGGGCAGCTGTATTCATTAGAATTCCGTGGTGAATGGGAAAGAACTCGGCGTTCAATAAAACATGTTGTCGTACGTACAAAGTGTATACTGTGTTGCAAAAAGGCGGTGCAGCCTTTTTGGGCTAGGCGACGTTGTTAACAAATAGATGGAATGCAGGACCTGCATATAAGTGTCTTATTACTCTTATTAAACTGCATTATGTAAACAAACTGGTTTAGGCATGCACTAAACATAAGGAATCACTATGCATATAAGTGTCTCTCCGCCACGACCAATGATAATAATGTCGGAGAATGTAGATACATATATATTATTAAACTTAAAAAGATACTGAGAACATGAAGGTGAACTATATAATTACTACACAGTGAATTAACGTGTTTTTTTGATTTACCGAAATTTTCTACCATTCAGCTATACCTATGTTCAAAAAAACCTTTTGGAGCCTTAGGTCACAGTATCATAAGGTGGCCCGAAGTCTCGAAACCTAACAGACATAGAAAGTCATATAAGTAAACTCAATATACCGAAGCGACGTATAATGGTGCTATATCAAAACGATTATAAAATCTGTTCATGTTTATTTTACACACGACATACGGAACACCATGCTGCGAACTCGATCTCAGCGAATTAATATACTTTTACATTGCAACACTATAACGAGCAACAACTTAAATCGTGTCAACATGTAATAAAGTTGTCCATTACCTATCATTCCGGGGTGTCGAGAATGCGAGAAGGTGTTCATTCCTCGCAATTTAAATACGAAATATTACAACGGCCGCTAAAAAGGCGCAAGAGAACTCATTTGGCGCGCTTAAGTTATCAAAACGATCAAAATTATCATAACTTTGACGTTTTCGAGCGCGGTAATGCTTTATTTATACGAGTCGAGATACGGATTCGTATGCTTTGTCCATTTAAATGCGTTAGTATATTTTTTCATGTAAATTGGCATATTTAAACAAAAGAAGGTTATAAATAGGCGTGTTGTAAAAAAAAACAGACTCAGGATTCCGTGACAGACTGACAGATAATATTTTTCTTGGAATTTTTTAACATCGGAGACTAAAACAGATTACAAAATTAGATTTAAAACAGGTGTTTTTACATATAAATTTTCAATAAACAACTTTATTACGTATTTATATGGTCAGTCCAATTAAAAAAGTATTTATTAAGTAGGTAAGGTAGGTTTTAGTTATGTATAAACGAACTTAATAACAAAAATCATTAATAACGTGGCCATGCACTTTTGAGGCTGAGTTTACAAAATCAGTTGCAATTAAATATATTGATCTACTATTCGTTTGAACTTGGATACCTATTTTATATTAGGAGGAGGGTCCAGATATCTCAACAGTTGACTGTATACGGAACCTTGAAAATTAATCATTATTAAATCAAATGATTATTTAACGACACAGAATACCGATGTTCAACGTTTAAAATAGTCGATTCGTTACGAAGATGGCTCCAAACCCGTTCCTCGTGCTAAATTATCAGAATGTGACGCGTTATCACGAGAGAACAGCAGTTTACACTTAAACATGGTGTCTGTGACACTATCGACCGAGAATTATGCGTTTAGTCGCCTTATTAAATAAACTTTATCGGTGAACCATCCGCTGCGGCGCTTGTATATCTAACCTGAACTTAGAACAGATATACATAGAATGGAAAGAGTTTTGTGCTACATTTTTCTCTTGGCCCGCTGCCTAAACTACTCTACAACTTTTAACGTAATATTGTCTTCGGTTACCGCGATAGTTACTCATGAAATAAAACTATGAAAACGGATTATATCGCGTATATTGAATTTATAATACATCCCGACGCTTCGAACCCTTTACAGCGTTCGTGGTCAACGGGTGACTGAGGAAAAACTACAAAGTGCAAAAATACCCACATACTAAAAAATTAATCATCATAGACTATAAATTTTAAGGCTGGTTGTACATGCAAAATCGGTACATAAGGCTAGTTATACAATACAACTATTTTCAAGTAAAGATATACGCGATAGTATATATATATATATATATATATATATACGCGATAAAGCTACGCCGGCTCCAACCCTACACCTCGGACCCGAGAAGATGTAATTCCCTCCTAAATTGTAGGAGGGTATCCCAATATGGGACCGGCAACAAACTCGGCGGGACACATCTTTTCAAAACATATTTTACTCAGAATGTCCAACATCATCCAACACAAATGTCTCACAGTCTATGTCTCGCTTGCTCCTTTATCAGATGGACTACCTTTATGTAAAGGGTTCGAAATGTCGTGATGTATTATAAATTCAATGTACGCGATATAATCCGTTTTCATAGTTTTATTTCATGAACTTTTAACGTATTCAATTTTATTAACTTACTTAATTTCGGTACATCAAATATAGTTATTTAATCAGACGTTTAGAATTCAAATTACCGAATTTCATAAATTACATATATAATTGTTTAATAGTTTTCAATAGTATTAAGTCGAAATCGACCTTTTCGCCGATAAAATAATTACATATATACTTGTTTACATTTTTCATTTGATTATTCTTAAATAAAAATGCATGTCCATACTAGCGTTATTGTACGTACTTTATTAAACTTCGATAAGGTTAAAGATTACGGTAACGTTATTTAATTCAAACAGATAAAAAATTAATTCATTCACAGTGTTATAACATACGATCGTGAGATTTAATCCAATTATTAAAAAGTTTATCCATATCAATACTGTTTTACCCGATAATGCAAATACGTCCGAGGCTTTACTGGGACAAGATAAATACCACACAAATAATGACCTTAGGGCTCCACAACTATGTAGTTTAATGCCCGTTCGTAACGTCATCCCAACGATCAATCAACTGGACAGGATAAACATTAGTTTTGATTTAACACTCATTAAAATAAACAAACATTTGTGGTGCGCGTACGCGGGAATGCGTAATTAACGTCAGGACTTCATATTTCTTCTTTCAAGGTAAACTGAGGGAATGCGTCAATTTACGTGACGCTGATGTGTTTCCGAAAGTAGAACTGGAGTGACGTATCTATTTTTACATATTTTGAGGATAGTACGGATGCGCTGACTTTGTTGTCTTTGGGGTCTCTTTTTCACGTCTTTAACAAACAGATAAAAATACTTTATAAAATCTTACCTACCTATAATAGGTACTTTAGTTGTATCTATTACGTGATAATTGATTAATTATACCAAAAGCGAATAATTTACATTAAACTATTTAAGAATTTGAACTTATCTATCCATGTTAATTCATTAAACAATGTTAATCTGTGAATAAATTTGCTGGTTCAAATGCACAAAAGCGGACTTGTTTAAATGAAATTTGCATTTTAACCAAATTAATGAGATACTAATACTATCGCACCGTCCGCAAATTCTAGTCTACTAACCGCCCACATATGCCCAAAATACTGAGATTTCAACGTGTCAAAATCAATCAAATTTAAACCTTGTCATTTTGTGTACAGAGCTCAAGATAATATGTTTTAAGGTTCAAGGGTCAAACCTAAAATATTTTTCATTTACATGACAAATCAATAAAACTAAAATATATATCATTAAATTTAATTACACCTTATCAGGTTGGCTGAACACAGATCATTTTAGTAAATTCAGAGTTTTATCTTAAATATCTTAATGTCATTTTAGCTTTTTATTAGTGTAGTAGGCGTTCAAGACTAAGTAACAATTGCATTTTAAGTATTTATTTTATTGCTGTCTGATGCTTTACTTAATGCTTGATGCTTTGCTTTACTTGACTAGCTATAAAATAAAAGTACCAGAGTTTACAGTTTTGGTGGTCAAGAGAAAACTAGGCCTTATTAAGACTAGTCCGGTTTCCTCATCAAATGATATTTTGTTGATACATAAGTTTCAAGAAACCCATGCATGATCCGAGGCTTGAAAACGCGACCTTTGGTTTGAAATGCGCACACTACAGCTATTGCAAGCTGTATACAGCTTGGCCACCTACAAACAGTTCAACCATTAAAATATATTACACAAAATATTTCCATTTTCAGGAAATATATATAAATTCACTGCTATTATTTTTAGAGATGCCCCAAATAGTGGTTTTGGCGGAATACCGAATATTCGGCCCCTCTCGGCCGGGTAAGTAATATAATATGTATCCATTTGCTTTTAAATAACATTCAATATTCATGTGGTATAAGAGATAAATTTCATAAAAAAAGTCAAACTATCACAAAACCATATCAGTTAAAACATAGGTCTAAGAACATAAATACTATATATATATATTTATTTATTTATTTCAGCCACAAAAAAATCCCGTAAGTTAGTTAACCGTTAAACAAATTTGTCCTGCCGCGGCACGCTCGCTTCGCTCGCTCGGCTCGCGCGCTGTTTGTTCGCGGTTCAACCAAACAGACCTCGCTTCGCTCGGCGTCGTATCGTACCTAACGGAGACCTGCTTTAGTGTAGAATAACCAACAGAATTTACTAATTTAGTTTGTTACATGTGTGATCAAATGTATAGTTCGGAATACCTTCTGTCACGTAATTATTATGTTACATATATTATAATATATTTCAAATATTTTTATTTTTAAAAATTACTATGTTATGTATGATATATAAAAATTAATTGGGCAATACAAACTTTATATTATAAGTATATTAATATATACGAAGTTATATGTAAGATAATTTCTACCATATATGTTATAAACATATTATATTCTTTTTTGGTATTCCTAACGCGTGTTATATGTTGTGAATGATATAAAAAATAGTTTATATCAAATGTTGGTATATATTATAAGACACACCCCTCTCGGCCGAAGCGCCGAATATTCGGCATGACATGCGAACAAACAAAGCGCAACAAAGTTGCTAAGATATATTTTTTGTTGAACAGAATTAATGTAGTTAGAGTCAATCAAATCAGACCCATGATATATAGGTAATTAAAATATTTTGTAATCAACAAATGCTCAAAAAGGGTCTTCGTATTTAATAAATTTCCAAGAATACATTCTACCTATAAATATTTAATATGCCTAGAGCTAGACCAAGAAAAGTCTGCAACGATTTTGATAGCACACACAGTGCAAGTGTTATTTTAAACGTCAAACTTCTATAAGATTATGACGTATCAATAACACTTGCACTGTGTATGCTATCAAAATCGTTGCAGACTTTTCTTGGTCTAACTCTAATTTTTGGTTATTTTTATTGTGTAATTTTTCTTTTTGGGTGGGTGCAACAGATATTCGTTATTCGGCCGAATAATAGGCAACATTCGGCCGAATACCGAATATTTGGCAAAATGGCCGAATAGGCCGAATACCACATAGTTGCTGAATATTCGTGGCATCTCTAATAATATTTCTGTAGAGTGCAGCTTTCAATTAAATTAAGAATAACACGAATGTTAAAAATAGAGCTGCATACGAGCACATCGAGGCTAACGATAATGATGCATAAAAGTATTTCCCATGTCGCTTTATGTCTCTCAATTAATCAGGACCATACATTTTTTACTTTATTTAAAATTTAAAAGCATCGGTAAACGCGTTCCTGTGTTTGTATGGTCCACACATCGACCCATCGTCCATTAGGGTTTATTAAGGGCCTGGTCAATATTGATCAATGGCTAGCCGGCGACATAACGACGCAATTAAATTTTGCCTCCGATGACGGTGTGTTTATGCACTAAACGAGGCTGAATAATTGTAAATTAATCGAGTTTATCTACATTGGAGTGGTTTTTATCGATAAATTGGGAGTCTGGATTTATTAGCGAACACGGAAAGGCTGTTTGCGACTCGGAGTTTTGAAAGTTTTATTGAAACTGTGCGATTAGTGAACGAGTATTTTTACCGTTAATGTGATTAAAGTTTTAAGTGTTTTTTGTGGATTGCAAACATTTGCGAGATCATCGTGATGTGCCGTACTTTTTCTTACATATTCTGTTTGTATATAAAATCCTAAATAATATAGGAGATCATTATGTTATATTATTGTTTCAAAATCCGTTTGAGAATAATTAACGATCTATCAAATAAATTTTTGCTACCTGTTTTGTTTTTAGTCACTAACTTATTTTTTTACCAAGAACAGTTTTCGTGTTTTCTATTTACTAGATAACCGACATAAGCGTTCCTGTTTAGTACCTACACATTTTAGTCCAGCTACTTCGACCGTCTGTTTAGTATGTAGGGCAACTTGTATTCTACAACAGCTTATTTAACAAACAGGGTCACCTCCCGTTGTACGCGCCAACTGGGTCGTGGTTCAATTTGGGATTCTATGCAAAAAGTTAGGTGGACAGGTACGTTCGTTGTGACTGGCGGTGTGAAGGCAGATTTGCATTGTAATGGCTTGGCAGCTCCTGACGTTGTACTAGCCATCTTTCCGGGTGATGTTGCGAGTAGATGTTGGGTACATGCACGACAATGATAACAGGCTTTAATGTGAATTTTATGTTAACATCTAAACCACTGCGTGCACTGTGATCGATTTTATTTTACCCATTTGACTAATCATGTTGCTAATCGCGAAGAACGCAGTAATGTTCAAACTTAAAAAAACCGGCCAAGTGCGAGTCGGACTCACACACGAAGGGTTCCGTACCATTAACTATAAAAACGGTCACCCATCCAAGTACTGACCCCGCCCGACGTTGCTTAACTTCGGTCAAAAATCACGTTTGTTGTATGGGAGCCCCACTTAAATCTCTATTTTATTCTGTTTTTAGTATTTGTTGTTATAGTGGCAACAGAAATACATCATCTGTGAAAACTTCAACTGTCTATCACGGTTCATGAGATACAGCCTGGTGACAGACAGACAGACGGACAGACGGACAGCGGAGTCTTAGTAATAGGGTCCCGTTTTTATCCTTTAGGTACGGAACCCTAAAAAGACTAAAATCACTCACGTAATAAAATCCTTCCTTAAAGTACATAAAAATAGATCACGATTATAAATCATATCACAAATAAAAAGCAGTTATGTTTATTTAGGTATAAATTGTATTCCTTTAATGTAGTGGAACTCACAGTGTATGTGTCTCCTAAATCGCTTAATGACAAAGTATTATTTTATTTTATTTATTCAACAAATTACACAATATGACACTTGGAATTCATATAAAAGTGTATATAATTATGTAATCAATAATATAACAAAGACATTTAAAATATAAATCTAATACATAACAGACGACTCACGTTTATCCATCGCCTCACAGAACTTCATACACTCACTACAAAAACATCACATTCCGGTGCTGATGCGAGGAGCGCGAGCAGTTGAAGAGCGCGGACCAGAGGCGACTTACTATAGGACACAGTACGTGTTCTTGGTATAGCAGCCAATTAGCTGACGCATTCGTGGTCGGAAATTCCCAATCCACTATCATAACTTGGATCTTTTTAAATCAAGTGTGAATAGACATCTTTTAGGTAAGCATGTTCCATCCTAGACTGCATCGGCACTTACCATCAGGTGAGATTGCGGTCAAATGCTTACGTTTTTCTAATAAATAAATAAAAGTTGGCCTTTCGAAGAAACAAGTAAACGTACCAGCTCTGGACAGTCAGTCCGAAGCTCCTCTTAAGATGCTACAGGCAGTAATCATAAGTCCAAAGTTACGCCTTACTTCCAGAGAATTAAATCGCAACAGCCATACAGAAATTTCGAGGGATACATATATATTAGGTAGTAGACGTAGGTACATCTTTTTATATAAAAATCGCAAAAAGGCTCTTTGTTTTTTTCCAGAAGCCATACATAGATGGGTTCCAGACTATAGATGCCGCTTCCAGATTGCTTCTGACTGATCAGAATTGGTCAAGGCAGTGGCTGTCAAGTGTTTTTATAAATTATTGTATAAAAAAATCACAACACGTTAAATCGTTTAAATATTTGGAACTTTGTATGACCATATTTCAAAAACTATATCACTCTTACACAATCATCATCTTCGAATTGGGACATCAACTCTGTCAGACAATATGGATACCATTTTCCCTATTCATTTTCCCTATTTCATTACCTATTCGTTGACTTTTCTACCATTTCTGGGTGGCCTTATTTCAAAGACTGTTCTGTGGTTCGGTAAATAGAACGTCTGTTTTGTCGTACCCTGTGGGATATCGGAATAGCATTATACATTTTATAAATCATTTATAATTCGACCATGTTTGCGTTCATTATTTGTGCTATTTTGGTTTTGATATTTCAATCGCACACTATTGTAAACAAGCCATTTTTCGCATGCCACGTTTTTGATGTTAAATTTATTACTACACCCTGAATGCAGGGCAACAATTACTAGTAAGTAGAGTAAAAAATGTCATCTGTCTTAATTTTCTTGAGACACATTGCAAACACCGCTATAAATACCAAACTATACTTACCGTGGATGCCAAAGTAACGTACTGATATAGCTGTTCTTAAGAAATATTATTGCCCTCATAATATTTACTTAATGTGCCTACATAATAAGAAGAATCTTTAAAGTCCGATCAACAAATGTCTTGAAAAAAAACCGAAATTTTAATAAAAATAGGGCCAAAGAACCTGCAGCATTTATCATGCAAATCAATTAAGAATGTATGCTTGTTTTACTGTTGTTTATATACCTATAGGTACTCGTAGCGCCATAAATGTGCCAATCAAATAGCTAACTTCACACTCTGCATTATAACCACTATCACTACAGCTTAACCTATTAAATGATCACTATTAAAAACTGGAATTAACTGAAATGACCAGAGTAACTAATACGATTCCTTTTACGATACAATTTTTTTATTATATCATAATCTGTCTGGTTAAAATATGCCCCTATAAACTTTACACACTGAAATTTTATGGTCGTCAGCTACTCAGCTTTATATTTACCTCCATTTTAAAATTAAGTTCATAAACCAAAGTCATAAAAGTCTAAGTATGTCTTTTTCTTCTTAAAGTTTTAGACGTAAATTTCGCTTAGCATGCACAGTTCGTTTCTATAAAAGCAAACGTTCACAATAAAAATGTAACAGTCACAATCACCAAAGCTAGTTCGGCGACCGACTGGCCCGGCTGCCCACAATCGGACGGAGCAAAGCATCTCCGTCGACCGCATTGTTCCTTTGTTGCTCGCTCGTGGACAGAACCTTTGTCCGAGAATTGTTTTATACAGAATGTAAGTCACGAATACCATGTACTGTCTAACTGAATAAGGACAGCTCTTTCTGCGTCCAGTCGAGATGCTCGTAGCCTCATTTGTGACTCTATTTAGTGGATATCAATAATCTTCTGTAGATACCTATCTGGTATCTTAGAACGCTTTACTGACACCGCGCAAGAAATTGTACATAAATACCCCGAAAAATAATTACTTTTGTTTCGAAATCCACTACTTAACTGTCTTGGTCAGCTTGGTCTCACGGGAGGCATCTTACTCTTGTACCTTACAAAACACGCTACTTTGCTAATAAAGTAGGTTTATACACTAAAAACATTGACATACGATACCATGTGTAAACAGAAGGTATCTACCTAGTACCTACCTGAAATGGTGTTATGTATTATGATCAGTACGGATATGATGGTCGTATGGTAAAGTTGTCTAGGTTACACCATAACAAAGACCAGTGTCCGTCTCTTTCAATCGTCTGGTATCAAAAAGTGACATTTATTTTATCACGTGGATCAAGTCGCCCATAATAAGCCTGCGACTAGATAATTGCTACAAAGATGACATTGTTGAAAACGTAATAAAGTAACTTTATAAGTTCAGTCAAAAACTTTACCATAGTTAAATGGTTACGTAATTGATTAATACGATCAAGATACTCGAAAGTCAATTATGGGGCTGATTAAATCTAATTAGTAACTTTACTAAGACTCCAATTGTTTTCGATTAATACTTTGTGATATCCATAAAATATAACTTATAAGTTTTATTAATGGAAAATTTTATATTAAAGGTCGAGTATAATACTAATTGTATTTATAGTTGGTCAAGCAAATCTTGTCAGTAGAAAAAGGCGGCAAATTTAAAAAAATGTAGGCGCGAAGGGATATCATCCCATAGAAATTTTTAATTTCGCGCCTTTTTCTACTGACCAAGATTTGCTTGACCAACTATACATCTTTTACTGACGTGTGCCAATAAAAAGTATTATATTCTATCTATCTATAATAGCCGATACTTAATAACCTACTAGCACAGCCTAGGATAGATATAGAAATACAGAGTGTGTGGAAGTGTAAGTTTACTTTATAATCACTCCTACAAAAGTTACACTTTCACAGTCATTGTTTGAATAACATTCCTATTACAATTATCACTTTTATATATGTAGGGTAGAGTCCCAAATTAAACAAACTTTCACTGGAAATGACTTTTTTCTTTATTTTAACCATTTCAGTTACAGTTCACAATCCGCCATTTTCTCTCCTCTCCCTTCACTCCTTCACTCTCGCTCCTTCTTTTTTCTAGAGTAAAGAGAGAGAGAGAGTTAGGGATTTTGTCTATGTATATGAGTATGAACTCGTATTTATGTATAATCGTCGGCTATGTAGTACGAGCTCTGCTTAGTTTGGGGCTAGGTCGATCTGTGAAAAATTGTCTCCAAATATTATTATTTTTATTTATAAATAGTACACCCATGCATTAGTACTTAGTACAAATTGTTTCACATATGACGTGAAACCCTCGCATAAAATAAATTAAATCTAAAAATTCCATATCAACAGCAAACGGAAGTCTTAGACGTCAACGACTGAAAATGCAACCGATGCGATTTTATTGCGCTCGGTAGAACATTATCTGTCAAGCGCATTTCTAGAGATATTTGATAAAAATGCTGAGGCTGCGTTTTCGAATGCTGGAGGAACGTAGTGTCTTATATGTGCAAATTGAGTTATGGCGTCGATATAAATTTATTTCACTTTTATTATAAAGATGTATTTATAAGGAGTCTGCGCAGTATTGTTGTGACCGTAAGGTGGTTGTGGATTTAGATAATATTTTAATCTGTTTTTAATTATAATCATTGACATCTACAGCTGCGGAAGAATATTAGGTTCTATATTTATTATTTACATGGATATATTTTGCATATATGTACTTTCTCACGTACCGTTTCCTTCCAACTTCCAACCTAGATATGCGTACCCTATTTTTCTTTTAACTTATTTACTTTTTCGTATAGACACCAAGGCAGGGTAAAAAAAGTCCTTGCTATTATTATAACAATTGGTATAATATGTAATATAACAATAAAATACGTTCAGTATACGTGATTTGCCTCAAGTTGCATGAAAACAAGTTAAATTTAATTAACTATTTGAAGTGGACTTCTCAACTTTCTTTTATTGTACACTAGCGGCCCGCCCCGGCTTCTCACACACAGGTGCATTTACACCTTCCTCAAGAATCACTCCATTGATAGATAAAAACCGCATCAAAGTCCGCTCAGTGTATGTAATGATAGTGGTACATGTATGCTGTTTACATTATTCCTTTATTCCAATATATAACACTTGACACGACCTTTACACGTACAAAGTGTACAAACTAGGAACTGCGAACCATATTCGTCAACTAGCAAGTTCCCGCGTGTTTCCTCGCGTGCCGAACCTGACCTTCGTACTTCATACTATCTCAATCTGATAAACAGATAACCGCCTACATCGTTCTCAGCGGGATCTCGAGACCTTTACCCTCTGCTAAACCGCATTCTTTTGTCTAGAATAATAAAGACTATATTCCCTTGCTTTCATGACGGAAATCTTGTCATGAAGGTATGACTGTTTTGGGGTCGTGATTGAGCTTATAGCAAGTATGCATTGTGGGACAGAATATACACGCAAACGATGTCTGTGCTGCTTTTGTTTCTAAAAACTATTTCAAATATAGCTAAAACTTCTATACATAGGACTTGTATCATGTGTATTAAATGGCCTGGAACTTCAAACTTAAAAAACAGAAATCAATCTTACCGATAATCGGACTCCGACTTTATTCGGCGCAAATTAAATAACTTGGCCTATTTTTAGATTACGAGTGGAGTACCTACTTACAAAATAAAGTTAAAATTGAACTATGTCACTAAAGTACGCGCACTACTTTAAATGCATAAGCATAACAGAAGCACATTCACGTTGCAACACACTTCACTGCTACTTATGAAAAACTCGTAGTATAGTAAATATTTATAAAGAATTAACGGCCAGTACATCTTATCGTAAAAATGTGCTTTACTGCATAAGTCTTAAGGTTGTTTATCGAGAGTTCATAAAGGTCATTGGCTGACATTTCTTCTATTGAGAAGTAAGTAAAGTTTGCGTTGTATATGGGAACGTGGGGTAAGTTTTATTTAGCAAAAAGGCATAAAATGGATGTCTATTGAGCGGAGGCGGGCTGATCGCTGCGCTATACAACGTGCACTAGGAGCGCTATCAAACTTTCGCTTAACACTGCTTTTAATGAAACTTGGTATCGCGGAAATTGCGTGGAAAATAAATGAGAACGCAGTAGTTCGCTAGCAACTTTTAAATTTACCCGTCTAAATAGAGTGCCTTTGTTAAATTTAAAAGCGAGTTCCGATTCAACTGAAAATTGGAGTATTTGAACGTTTCATCTTGAAGTTGACGTTGCTTGTGCACTGAATTTTTTTTCATTTTAACGTTTCTATTTTCAACAATTTGCTACTCATTTGCTACTATTAATTTCTTATGAAAGTTATCAGTCGTCATCCCTACAAAATTTAAATATTATATTTCAATAAATTTGTTGTATGTGTAGAAAGGCGACCAATAGTTTATGTAATGTATGTTAATCTAAACTCTAAATCCCATATTTATAGATCTCGTTATGTAAGATATATTGAATCAATGTTGTACGTTTCAATAATTTAAAATGAAATAAGATTTTCAACATTCCAACAAAATATGAGTGAAATCGTGAGTTTATTTAAAATAATATTTTGAAAAGGATTTAACTTAAAGTTTAATAAACGCGAGTGGGAAAATAATAGCGTGAATGTGCTCTTATTCGGAGCTTCGTAGGTTTTAGACGATGGTTTTTATATTTTTACATAAGTAAGTCATAGTTTCAATACCATATGTATAAAACTAAATAGAACAAAAAGCAGGTATGATAAGTATGAATTACAGTACATTATGCCTAAAGAATAGATTTATAACGAAAAAAATTATGCCAAAGATAGGGGAACCTTATTTATGCAATATTCGTTCAAGAAGAGCTGCCAAGTTCTATATTTCTTCGAAAGATATATCAGATACCTATCGAGTGGTCTTTACCGGACAATGTCATATTTGAAGCCAAAACCAGTAACAATATTCAGTAAGTAACCAGACAACTGGTCGCCTCGAATACAGAACAGTTGATGGCTGGTATTACGTATGAAGATTGATACAGATCGAAAGAAATCAAAGCTTTGGTGGTCCTTTTTGCATGATATAGTCGACGCTGCACATGCCATCCAAATGTCACCTTTAAGGCCATGTCACTATGCAATTTTATTATTAAAATAAGTGAATGATGGAACATTCTAATCGCGGCAGTTATGCGGCAACGAACGTCAGTCATTTTATCAATCGCAACAGTAATGCAACTGCAGTTGCCATCGATATGTTAAAGCGTCTCAAAAAGCAGCAGAGACTTAAAAGTGTTAAATTGGAATGATGCACTGCTGTAAAATTCACTTTTAAGAATTGACCTTAACAATCAAAGGAATCTACGAACTCAGTGAATCGAAAATGCTTGTAAACAGATTTATTACATAGATTCTTTGAATAATTTATATTTGATTTCATGTCTGAAAGATAAACTCTTTAGAAACTCAATATAATATTTCTTACTACAACAAATTTTTATCTAATCTATTTAATATTTTAAATGTAATCAACAAATAACAAGTAAAAACAATCCAACTTTAGACATTATAGAGATTATTAAACAGTTTATATTTATTCCTAAAGGCCGCAATCTCAATTGCTATAACAAAACGTAATAGATCAAGTCATTTGATGTTAGTTATGTCGTCTACGCTGTTATGTGAATACAAATTTTTGTGAAAGAGATTTCTCATTTTCAGGCCTCATCAATCAAATCCAGTTTTAATAGACTGATTTGTCCACAAAAAATTTAAGTTAATTCTGGGAAAATAGTACTTATATACGGTGTGCTATTTTTAACGCAATACATAATTAGTAACTACAAAAACTACGTACTAAAAAAGTGTTTTTAAAAGTAAGGTAATATTTTTTATGATAAAACTAGCGACGCGCCCCGGCTACATACGGGTTAAACAACACCTTAACAAATTATACTCCTAAACCTTTCTCGAGAATCACTCTATTGAAAGGTGAAACCAGCATGAAAATCCGTTCACTAGTTTTTGAGTTTATCGCAAACGTACGTACATACATACATACATACAGACGCGGCGGGGAACTTTGTTTTATAATGTGTAGTGAAGTTAATATTACGTACATCATCAATCTCTTTAAACTAGATTTATCTGTTTTTCTCTTACTTTACCAGTTTATTAACGACGACGATAAGTAACAAATTACTCCCTGCAAAATATTTCATTTATTTTAACTTTTTCAGCAAAAACAACAAAACACTCCTAAAATTTACGCAATATTACCTATAGTGCATTCCCCATATGAAACATGCAGGTAGCTTCCCAGCATACTTGCTACGCTCCGAATAAATGAACCGAAATAAACAACGCCATGTTCTAATATATGTTTTTATTAAATTCCGCCAGAGGCAGTTTCAGTGCATTTACTTTCGATGCAAATGGCCTGGACTCACTGTGCGCCAGACAGATATTGCGTTATCTTCGTATTTATTGTTAGAACGAGTTCAGTGTTGATATCGAGGCTTTAACTACTGGCTAAAGTACTGAGTCTCTGAACATAAACTTATTTTTAAATTAAATATATACTATAGAGGTCAACCTCGTGAACACTTCATGTTAGAAAAATATCATCTGTAAATATTTAACTAAACACTTTTTGAAATAAGATATTGTAATTGTCAGGGAACTTGAAGACTTTGCTCAAATTGGTCATTAAAAGAAAGGCTTAACCGCTATAAAATTTCAGTACTTATACTGGGAAAGAAGAGAATTGCTCAATTACTAGGAGCGTTCTTGGAAAAGCTCTAAAATAACTGTACCAAATTTACTGTTATTACGTTCTTCGGTAGCCGTTTGATAGTTAAAAAGCCACGAGTAATCCGGATTTTAAAGTACCCAGATAGCAAAATTTAATCTCACGTTGGTTTTAACGCAAATCTACTTAACATTCGAAAGCATTCAAAGCAAAATTATTTCGTCAAATGTGCAATGTGCATCCTGGACCGTACCGAACCATTGTCAAAACAAACTTATTACCACCTTCCTATAAAAACACAATGACTAGTTGATTTTCTGGCTAGTTGAACAAATATCTATTTCACCTTGGTCAAGTATCAAAAAAAGCGCAGATGTTGGCATCGGCCGAGAGTTTGAACAAATGAAGGCGGCCCATCCTTTTGTTGAACAAACTACGCATTCAAAATGTTCCTCGAATTACAAAATGTTTAGCTATTTGTTAAAGTCCTATTAAAGTTCTGTCACTTCAATACTGAATCAGCAAACTTAGCCGGTAGTTTGGTTATTCAAATTTCAGCTTTAATCCCAGTTTATACAGTTGTTGCAAACTTTTTGTATAAAGTTGCGCCCGTATAATTGTCGTACGACGCAACGAAGTCGTCCGCAGTTTGAATGAGACGTCGATAAATTAAATTCGTTTCCGCCGTGTGAATTCTAAAGACATCTCAATTTGTTTTCTTGTTAACGTAAAAAAAATCTCGATTGTAGCTTAATTTTTAACGTGTTATGTTTTAATGATGCGTGTGTGACTTTGAATTTCTTTTCAAACCTAGATCCATTTTAAAGGCCATATTATTAAGTTGTAGACGCATAAAAATTATTGATTTTTGGAAAATATTGGCTATGAAAGGGGAAATAAATGCTTGTTTTTATGATGTTTTTGCTTTATTAGAAGTGCGTCTATAAGCGATCGATTACCAATCCTTCGAGACTTAGATCATTATTAATTCTCAAGCTCCCAGACAAAGGCAATAACCAATATTATTTTATTATCGAAGGGCCACCGAAATATTAAAAAAAAACTCTCATAGGCATTCAGTAGACGGCAACTCAACACTGTGTCAATAACGATAAAAGTATTTGCTCAGTCGAGACGTACAAAGATCTAAGCAAACACTCAGTCACGCCCACCACGACGCTTACGAACTCCTTGATACGACTACTAGTTTCATTTTGATATCAGCATTGGATTTGTTTTATATCAAAACAGATTTGTCAAATTATTTTAAAGGTATTGCCAGCAAAATGTTTAACTTAATTTTAGGGTTTGTTTTTTTTTTTGTTTGGTTTGTGAATGATTAAAGCACGAGACATAGCAATGGCAAAATTAAATTTTTGAAAGGTGTTCGCCTTTTACGTAAAATATAGGGCTTTGTAGAACAGAACAAACAAGTTTAAGCCTGATACGATACGACGGCATCATCTAAGTTCAAACTAAGCACGATATCGACCCCTAATCTTCGCGACCCGAAAGCGTTGCCAGTTGAATTTCACGTACAATTTGCGCTGAAAAGCCTTTGAGCCGTAGCTAATGTTTTCGCTAAGCGATTCGTTCAAATTGTGAGACAGCGAAGGCGTTTGTTTTTAGTAAATTGCATGCTCTTCCCGCCTTGAGAGGTTGGACTTTGCCATTAAATTCATTGCGGTCTTAAATTTTATAATCTGTGGTTACTGTTGCTATCTATTCTGCGTTCTATTATTAATTATACATAAGCAGCATTTGCTACCTAAGTATGTATTTATTATCAGGCTCAAAAAACTTTTTATAGGTGCCTACGGTAGTCTTTCTTTAATTGTTTTAGCTGTCTCTAAGTTTTTAACCTTTTGTTATCGTTAGAAGATATCATTAATAGTATTATTACATATTAGGATATACATAATACAAAAAATTTTAAGAAAAAAAAACCGACTTCAATGGGGGATGCCGCTGAAAGTTCACTTATTGTTGCTGGTGCACTCTTAGACCAGACAATGACATGAAAAAGACAGCATCTTTTGCCTAATTATGTAGAAAAGGAGGTAAAACCACCCACTTTTCTAGTAGCATTTCGTTTTTGTAAGGGTCGCAGTTCTAACCTAACCTTACCTACTTTTCTGATAGCATTTCGTTTCTGTAAGGGTCACAGCTCTAACCTAACCTAACCTACTTTTCTGATAGCAGTTCTGTTCTGTGAGAATCGCAGATCAAAACCCACCCACCCACCTAACCCACTTTTCTTGTAGCATTTCCGGGTCCGGGTCTGGGTCCGGATCCGAGTCCGGGTCCGTGTCCGGCTGTCCGAGTCTAAGTTTGGGTCAGAGTTCGGTCCGGGTCCGGGTCCGAGTTGGGGTCCATGTCCAGACCCGGGTCTGGGTCCGAGTCCGGGTCCAAGTTTGGGTCTGGACCCATAAGGAAGAGAACAAATCGCCAAACGTGAACTATGTGTCATTGAAGAGTTCCATTCTGATCATCATCACCAGTTCCACTTCATCAAATGTCACTTTTTTTAATGTAAATGCTGGATTTGTTAATGAAAATACAAAAATCACTATATGTATGCCTTTCACATTTGAGGAGTTCCCTCGGTTCTTCGTGGGTCTCATCATCAGAACTCGAGCTTGACAAAAATATGTCTTAAAAACTTAAGTTGCTTAACAAACATAAATAAGAGGACAAATCGCCAAACGTAAACTATGCGTCATTAAAGAGTTCCATTCTGATCATCATCAGCAGTTCCACTTCATCAAATGTCACTCTTTAAAATGGAAATGCTGTATTTACTGATAAAAATACAAAAATCACTATATGTATGCCTTTCACATTTGAGGAGTTCCCTCGATTCCTCATGGATCCCATCATCAGAACTCGAGCTTGACAAAAATGTTTCTGGAAAACCTAACTTGCTTAACAAACATAACGAAGAGGACAAATCGCCAAACGTGAACTATGCGTCATTGAAGAGTTCCGTTCTGATCATCATCAGCAGTTCCACTTCATCAAATGTCACTTTTTTAAATGTAAGTGCTTAATTTGTTGATGAAAATACTAAAATCACTGTATGTATGCCTTTAACATTTGAGGAGTTCCCTCGATTCTTCATGGATCCCATTATCAGAACTGCTTTTTGACAAAAACGGGACCAATCTGTATTTATATACTTACAATCAAAAAAAGAATTTTCAAAATCGGTCCAGAAATGACGGAGTTATGGAGTAACAAACATTAAAAAAAAAACAACCGAATTGAGAACCTCCTCCTTTGAAATCTTGAAGTCGGTTAAAAAGGACTGCTATTTGCATTATCCATTTTCACGTTATACTGAAATAAGAGTTTCAAATTCGTTTCATTAAAATAATTATCTGTGTAACCTTAATTACAGTTTTACTCACATTTCAAGATCCACGTGAAAAAAACAAAGGCCAAACGGAACGCACGGGACTACGACTCGCGGAAATGTTTGCCTTTACTTCCTTGGATATTGTGTTACTATTCAATCAGTACATCTTTGTTCGATTGACGTGGAAGAGAATTTGGGGGCAAACACAAATTACCGGTAGCGTATTTACTTACACGTATAGATTTTGGGTCGTGCACAAAGTATCGCTTTCAGACAAATTGACGAAGACTGTGGTGCGTTTTAGTGAATTGTTCTTGGATATTTTCGGGAGTAGAGTGTCGAGTATCTGGGGCATCCGAGGCTTTTGTTTTTGCTCAACGCGTAATGATTTGTTTTCGCGACACATTTAGTAGTTTTTTTTTTATAATTTCCTAATTTGAGCAATTTGTTACACTTGTACTGTTTGTTAAACTACAGAGGCATTAGCTTACTCAGCGTCGTCGGCAAATTGTATGCAAAGATATTGATTGAAAGAGTAGTGAAAGAAACCGATGAGAAAGTATGGGATGCACAAGCGGGATTCCGAAAGGGTATGGGATGTACGGATCAAGTCTTTTCCTTGCGATGCATAGCCGAAAAGTGTTTGGCCAAAGGTCAGAAGGTCTATTGCGCTTTCGTGGATTTGGAAAAGGCTTATGACAGAGTGGTAAGGAATGAACTTTGGTCGGTACTGTCGGTGTATGGATTGAGCGGCCGTCTCATTCAGGCACTGAAATCGCTCTATGAGGATTCCAGTGCTTGTGTGAGGGTAAACGGGTCGTACACTGAGTGGTTTAGCATCGAAAAGGGTGTTAGGCAGGGGTGTGTAGCGTCACCGTGGCTGTTTAATCTGTTCATGGACAGTAGTTTGCATGATTTGAGAAATGATGAATGTGGGCTGAGAATGAGTGGGTTACCCGTCAAATGTCTTCTTTACGCTGATGACCTGGTATTGCTAGCGTCATCGGGTGAAGAGTTGCAGGAGATGGTAACTAGAATGCATGGATCTTTTGAAAGGAAAGGAATGAAAATAAATGTAAGTAAGACGAAAGTTATGGTATTTGAAAAGGAGGAATATATGACAAACTGTGAGATTTTGATTGGTCAAGAAAGAGTAGAACAAGTGAAAGAGTTTGTGTATCTGGGAACATTATTCACTAGGAACGGTAAGCATGATAAAGATATTGAAAGGAGAGTGAGTTCTGGAAATCGCGTGAATGGGGCACTTAACGCTTTTATGAGCAGCCAGAAGGTGTCGCAAAAGGCACGGTTGGCTGTGCATAGAGGGGTGCTGGTGCCTACACTTATGTATGGTAGCGAAAGTTGGGTATGGCAGAAGAGGCATCAGAGCCAAGTGAATGCAGTGGAAATCAGAGCGTTGAGAAGTGTGTGTGGTGTGAGATTACAAGATAGAATTAGGAACAGTGTGATAAGGGAAAAGTGTGGACTGAGCGAAGATGTAGTGACAAAAATTGAGAAAGGTATGTTGAGATGGTTTGGACACGTGGAAAGAATGAGTGAAAGAAGGCTAACAAAGAGAGTGTATAAGGGAGAGGTAGAAACGGGAGTTGGAAGGGGCAGACCTCGGCGGACTCTCTCTGATCAGATCGGGGAAATCCTGAAGAAAGGCCAGGTCAAGAGCACCCTAAACCGGCGAGCGTGTATGAGGAATGTTATGAAAGTGAAGGAAGCGAAAGAGGTATGTCAGGATCGTAGCAAGTGGAAATCCGTGGTCTCTGCCTACCCCTCCGGAAAATAGGCGTGATTATATGTATGTATGTATGTATGTACTGTGTTATACCTATATGCTACCTTATGCTTATCTAAGGGACAAGTAGGGTGTATTTCTGTTTATTTTAGTCAGCTTTGGGAATTACTAATAGGCTTAAATCATCTATTATGCATAGCCAAAACATGGTTATAAAGTAAATGTAAAATTAATCACACCTTAAATTTAAAATCTCAATATTAACAATTTGTCGCATAAATTTATTTACGCACAAAGAATATTTTACAGGCAATAAATAAATTTATAGTAGTAAGTTCAACGTTTCACGGCGCTTAAAAATTATTCATACGAAGACGTCTACTCTCAAAGGCCTTATAAATATAAAAAAAAACTGTATGGTAGTGGCTCCGTTGGATACTATTTTTCGAGAATATGCAGCCGCGGCAGTTGGTGTCGCTCGCAGTGATTTACTGTTTTTCTCGCGGACCTTTAACTACTTCTTACTAACAAATCATACACTGGATCGAAATTACTTACGGCTTCCAGTGATTCACGGAAAGCCCCTTTATGGCTCGGAAAGAAATTGATTTCAAATTTTACTGCATATTAAAATAACCTTTGATATTTGATTGCCACTTATTTTTAAAAGAATATTACCGAGGTGGCGTTCAGCTCGTACGGCGCAGGCGCCCCACTGATTTTGTGGTAATGAATTAAAGTAAAATATCGATTTGATTAATTGAAAAATAAGTTATTTGAATAATGTTAGTGTTGGTAAAACATTGTGATGATAATCAAATAATACGTGTTTATAAGTAAAAATATTTTTTAGGACAATATATGCAATTTTGCTGAAATTCCGGCAAGACATGTAAAGAACTGAATTTGTATATATTAACATCGTATATGTAACTCGTGTTTTATAAAATAAACGATTATCTTATCTTGTTACCCCTCGTAACAGAAATAATATTTAAATAAATATTTCCATCAATGTCACAGTACCTACCATATACCTAAAAAGATCACCTAAAAGTCTTTCTCGCGACTCGCTACTAGTAAGGTGTCAAAGGTGATACGGTCTATGCCGTCTTTTTTTGGAGTCGTAAGCCGAGAGCTGTGGCTACCACCACGGGGAGCTCTGGCAACCCCAACGGACACCCCGCTGATCCAGTAGCCTTTTACGATAGAGGCCATAATTGTAGGCCTTCATATGGCAGCAAAGAAGTCAATTTTAACATTCAATCTTATTTCGCGAGAAGCAGATGCCAACATAATTCCAATTAGTTAAAAAACTTAAATACACATGGCTGCAAAGCTGCTAAAGTTAAGAGTCCCCGGCAAGCTCGGTTCTCTATACAAACGTAGTTACGCTCTCATTTTAATACGACAAGTTAGATTGCTCTGAAACTTTGTACTCACAATAGGATGAGGTATATCTAGGTCTGTAATAAGTTTTTCATACAAAACTTGTTTTTGCTCTATTTTGTTTATTTTATATACTAGAGTTATATAAACTTATAAGAGACCTAGATATACCTCATGTCATTGTACCTATATGTGCAAAGTTTCATCACAATCAAACACGTAGTTTTAAAATGAGAACGAAACTCCGTTTGTATGGGAAGGTGAAATTCGGCAGAGCTTGCCGGGGACTCTTAATGTAGATATAAGTAAAAGTAATTATGCATTTTGGCATGGTGCCGTTATTCGATTTAGATACTTGATTAATTTCGTATTTGGTTGCAACAATAAGCATCAGATCTGTGAAGCCTGCCAAAACATGCAATTCGTCAAAATATGACAGTCATAGCTAAACGATTAATTAGGGACAAATATAAGCATAACATATTTTTTGTTATAAGATTATAATATCAAATTACTTAATAAATGTGAGGTGGTGCGACGACCTGGTGAAGGTCGCGGGAATTCGGTGGATGCGAGCGGCACAGGATCGGTCGGAGTGGCGTGCCTTGGGGGAGGCCTATATCCAGCAGTGGACGTCTATCGGCTGACATGATGTTGATGATGATGATATGTGAAAAATTTACTTATTTAAATTGACATACTAAAAATACCTAAAATTATATAAATGCTTTACTGTAACGAAACTGACTTATTTAATGTAATTAACTTGGACTCGAAATAAAAGGCTTTTTTATTTTATTATATTTATTTATTTTATAAGCATAACATTGAGTGGTCTTAAATTAATTTCACGCAACTCTCAGCCAACGAGTGACCGGCTCTCAATCAAACTTAAATGTGATTCAATCAACCAGTTATTCAATGCTTACTTAGTTTCAACTGGCAAGCTTATGATATAGTCGGGAAAGAGTTGTCAATTGTGATAGTTTATACCTTGACTCTCACAGAGAATACCTAAGTGACAACACGGCGATGAGATTTCCATGTATAATTATTTGTTTTATACCTATTACATATGAAGGTATATTATATAATAGTAAATTGAAAGAGTAGATTTTAGAATTTATTTCTTAGTTTTTAGGTATTTATTATTAATCGGAAAATTATTGATTTTGATTGTATTTCTGTGTTTTTGACCTGTAACGTGTAATTATTTTGACTTAATAGAAGAAAGTGATAATTGAAATACAAATGATTTGGGGCTTAAATATAATACAGCTGATTAAAAATATAGGGGAAGGTGGGATAACATCGGATAGTTAATTTGATTATGATTCATTATTTTTGGATCGTTTAATTTTTTTTATATAAAATTAGTAAGTACTCTCATTTTCGTGATTGAGTGACGTTCGCCGCCGCATTACTGTCACGATTCGAAAGTTCAATCCATCACTCATTTTATCCAGGCAATTGACAATAACAACGCCGCAGCAGTAATGTCTCCACAGTAATGTAGTTGCAGTTACCACCCGAATGTCACCTTTACTTATGGCACAAATTAATATAGACCAAACCAAACTTAAAACTACTAAACATTTATTTGTATTGACTTACAGGCCAATTCGAGTTTTAGTTATTGGATCTCATTTCGATATGACTGATCTGTCAGTGTAAAACGTGACATTTCTTCAACCAAAAATGTCACTTTTACTTAACTAAAACTGACCATCCAATAATTAAAACTCGATTTGGCCTATGTGTCTATAATATTTTTTTCTTTGGGTACTAAAATAATATTTTTGGCTATTGACGAAAATATTATTGTATCACTAGAACGTAAAGTAGCGCACTAATACCCAAACAATTTCAGTTAATTATTTGTAATAACCCTTATTCTATTTAAATATGTATCATTTCAAAGTAATTCAAAAAATTACTACTTAGTTCCTCAATATCTGCTAAAATTAACTATTTATTCTCTACCAAGCCATTAGTTCTAAATACAAACCGCTAAAAGCCTTGATTGATTGGGCGGCGTGTAAGATTCCCCTATCTGGGGGCAGGAATCTAACGTCAAGAAACGTCAGAAAATATTATTGGAGGGCCGGCTAAGATTGACATTTCTTTGCAAAAAAGGCCTTTGAATAAAATCTCGCCTTGTCACCATAATGCTTAATAGTTAAAAAAAACTTTTTTATAGATATAAGAGAAGTTGAGACTAAAGCTCAATGTCAATATTTGTGTTATCTATTTCCATATCAAGGATCTCAAGATGAATCTAGTTTTACGATTGATGTATTCGGTTGAGTATTTAATAGATATTATGTTGGAGTAAATAATCTAAGTAGATGTTGTTTTAATTAACGAGCGTATAATTACATCTGAAACATAAACATAAATTGTTAATGAGTTACGTTATTTTTTTTTAATAGGGTAGTCATATACTGAAATATATCACTCATACAGTTCGGCACAATGTAATCGTCGCCGTTAAACCTTCGTCTAGACGATCCAGTGATTCGTGAGCAATTCGCAATTCATTGGGCGATGATCACGCGTCGCTTGCCCGTGATCAAGATAGCAAGCGTATCGTAGGGCTGGGCGGTGTCTGGAAACCAAACCGTATTTATGAAATTATTATCATATTTTTAAAATAATTTTGATACCAAAAAAACACAAAAATAAACATGATCGCGTAAAAAATTTATAGAATCGAGAAAGGATAGGCATTTACATACAATGTTATCTAACCGTCTCACTAAGGACCAGATGAAGTAAACAGAGTTGATTATCAATCTCCACCATACCAACAGTTAAGGAAGGATCTATAGAGGCGTATTCAATATAATAAATGAACAATATAATATAGTGACAATATGTAAAAGTAAGTAGTCACTTTGATAGGGTCTTAGAGATGAGATGAACAATCCAACAATAAAATACAGTTTTCAATAATACATTTTTTTTTTCAAAGTATTTATGAATACCAGATATTGGTATCGCTACAAGTATTTTCGCACATGCTTCTATTCTTGGTTTTATTATTTGCTGAATCCAGTTTAAATAGTGGAACGCTTCTACAGACCGTTCAATTTTCGTATATTGCTTTGATTTGAATCTATCTGAAAATCATTCACAGTCGTACACTTAAAATATTTTATGAAAGTTTAAGAAACTCAATTTTCAGACTGAATTTTTTATGACTAATATTTGAGTGAAAATTGCATTTCTCAAGGACAAGCATCAGATAAGAAAAATGATTTTGTCTCTTACCTCTGTGTAAAATACTTTATATAATTAGTTATGCTGATATATTTAGCATGTTAATCGCTGCTCAAAATTTGTATTTATTCATGATACCTACATATTTCTAAATAAAATTGTGCAACTGACGCACCATGAAAAGACGCAGATTCAGATTAAAGGAGACAAATCAAAAAATGCCCGCGTTGAAAACGCACAAAACGGCTTTCGCGGCAACAGAGTTAATTCTCATTCTCATATTAAGTACATTTTTACCATACATTTCGATTCATCCAAGAGAGCGAAGGAAGCCTTTCTTATTGCCAAAATTACTTATGTCTTTTTAGTAGTCAATACCTCAACAAAATTGCAGTAACGATGGCTATTGACGTTTCGCTCGATGTTCGTAACCAAGGGGTTCTGTAAATTGATTATTAAAACGTTGTGACGTTAATAGATTTCTAGAGGGTGGTGACGACGTTATTAAATACATGAATTGCCAACGTGAGTTGCAGTTTTCTAATTACTGTATTAGGGTTTCAAGGGGTGCCGAGCGGAGTCGAGTCGATGTTGAGACTATTGATAATGTTGACACATTAGAAGTTTATTTGCTGACATTGTTTTGTTCAAAGCTCTTACTCACTCAGACACTTATGTATGTAATTATAATGTGAATAAATCTTATGCTTAGTCTTAGTTACGCGTAAGTATGGTAGAGGATTTCACATTTTTTAACAGAACGTTAACTTTTTACGACCGAATTACAATTTGAATAGCGAAATTGTACCAAACCAAATTGTAGCCAAATTGTATTTACCAAATTAATATATGAACAATTCTCATTAAAATGAGTCAATATTTTTCCAGTGCATATGTAACAACATATGTTTTATTTTAAAAGTTCCACTTAATGTTATACGTAACTTATGAATTACGAGATAATTGTACAGTTAAATTGCGATACACACGGTTTTTCGAGTTTGAATCGATACCTGACATTACTAATATTTTCTCTCAATTAGTTATCATGCAGATGTAATAAAATGCTAATGGAACGTTATGTTAAAAACAAAAGATACGGTTTAAGACCAGTGGCTGAAGTCGTGCATTCTAGTTCGCATTAGCTGTGCCTCGTCGCTCTTACCTTATCTGTGCATCTCACCGCCCACAGCTGTCAAACGGACAAAAATAACAATGTTATTACAAATGCGCACACTAAGCCGAATCAGATAGCCGCTAATCTCCATTACAATTAAAAAGTTTCGGGCGGTCAGACCGGTGATATTCGAATTTTGGGTCGTGATTCAGCAAAAGTTACTGTCTTGGTATTTAATGGTGGATGTATGACTCAGTATAGATACTGAAGTATAAGTACGACGTTGACGGCATTATTTATGTTTACCCGACCGACGGTGGAAGAAGGATAATGATTTATGCATTCTTGTTCACTGTACACTTATTTTGACACGTCCAGGATAGTGTATGAAATGGTTTGGCAGATTTTAAGTAATAGGTAAGGTGTAGTTGTGTATGTAAAACAGGCTATAGTTGTGTATGTAAAGCAAAACTTGTACAATGGGTACTAGTCACTTACATACATAGAAAACACCCATGACTCAGGAACAAATATCCGTGCTCATCACACAAATAAATATCCTTACCGAGATACGAACCCGGGACTATCGGCTTCATAGACAGAGACATTACCCACTAGGCCTGACAGGACGTCGTGATCTATCGATTGTAACTAAATTTCGAGTTTATTTAATTATTAAAGTACCACAATCAAATACAGTAGCGCATTTTTAAAGCAGATATTGTCGTTCCAACCTATTCAAGTTTGATCAATTTAATTCAATACAAAACAAATCTGAAAACAGACAAAATGTATTCATATTTTTCGCTTCATAAATGAGACAATAAACCAAACAATAAGGGAGAAAATTTGCATTCACTGCTACCATTTTTCTACCATCTTCCGCCGGAGAAACGCAGCAGGCTTGCTTCATTAAACACCAAATTATCAACACGCTCCATCCGCCCGCAAGCAAAAATAACCATTAAATGCTTAACGAATTCCTTACTGAATCTTAGCCGGTGCTCAAATGACGTAAGACGTATTTTTGCTCGTACAATAATCCGATGCAAGCTTTTTCTTGTGAAAAATTCGTCAGATCATAACTCACGAGAATTGCGGAAAACTGATCGCTCGTTCCAGTAACACGGTCCCGCTGTAGACAAAAAGAAATCTTATGCTAAACTGTTTTGAATGCATTTTTAGTGTGTGAGAAGCGGAAGAAATATTATTTTGCACACTTCAACCAAGCATGCACCCTTCAGATAGCACCTAACCCCTATTTCGTGCGTTTAATTGTTCTGATTTTAAAATGAATGGAAAAGCGGGGTGCATTTTAAAGGCCAGTCGAGATATTATTAAGAATTCTTTGTACCTAACTAAGTAAACACTTGTTTCACAAAGAAGTAAAAAAAAACAGTACTGCATTATTATTGCTTTAATTGTAAGGCCAGCACGCAAAGGGGTAGTTAATAGTGGCAATCGACAGATTGTGAAAAAGCAATGTGACTTTGATTTGATAAATAATTATATTTGGACAAAATTTATTTTAACGATAATAAATATAAGTCTTCAGATATTTTAACCACGAATTAATATAAATACAAGGTCACATGAAAGTGTAAATTGTTAATGAATAGAACCATATATGTTTTGTGTGTGTTTACGAAGTAAACAAATGTGACACTATTGAAAATTATGTATTTACGTTTAAATCAATTAGTTCTAATATCAACACCTTGCAACGCCGTCGGTTTTTGAGATGATATAAAAATAACGTTCAAAAATTTCTTTTAAACTACATATTTTTTTTGAAAGAAATTATTTAGGACTCCGGTGCGTACCATTGCACTTGAAAGGAATAATCGAGATTTTCCTTTACGAAACGTAAAGGAAATTTATAAGGTTCTCGAATTTCAGAGAAATGTATATTATTTACGTTAGGACTTTTTTCCCGCAGACACCTAAAAAAAGTTATTATATTAGAAATCTTCGAATGCACGCTATTTTTAACCAACGACTTAAAAAGTTTATTAACAAACATTTTTTCATACCTAATTGTTAATTTTCTCCATATCACTCTGTATATTAGATCCACTAGAAAGTTGTTTCGTAAACAATGCACTAAAATATGCAGGTGCTAGTCGATTTTCAGGATTGTGTTCACAACTGTGACATCAGAATTTCAATAAAAATGCAAATAATTTTCAGGGAACATTGTGAACTCATTGCAAAGCCGATTGTCGTGTTTTAAGCCGACAGACAGCGTGACGAGCACGAAGCTAAATAACGAGTTTTAACTACAAACAGACTAAATGATCTCGAATTGTTTAAAATCAGTTTAACTATCCAAATAAGAAATTATGTAATTATAAAATATCTACGCAACATTTTAAAGTAAGTACCGGTTCTTAGTAAAAGGCTGGGTTAAATAGATGCCATAATAAAAATTACCAAATTGTAGGTAGCCTTATTTCTATTAGGCATGATATACTTTTTTGTCAAACCACCAAATAAAGGAGCCCACTGAATATCAGTCAGCCGAAATATATCGGCCTGTCAGTTAGAACAAAAATTTGACAGTTCCGAACAACTGACAGGCCGATATCGTCCGGCGGACTAATAGTCAGTGCCCCCTCCCCAGCCTAGTGTAGGAGTCAAAGATAAATCTACTTTGTATTTATATATTTAATTTAAAAAAAAGTATTTTATATTTAAAGAATTTGATGAAAGGAATTGACATGCTCATTGTGGATTTCGTTGTGATTTAACGTTTTTTGTATGTTTATATTATACATTTTAAACAACATAACCAAGATCAACGACAAATCCAAATTAAACTACTGTTTTTGAAATATCGAACATCAACATGGCATTATGTATGTGTATGTAATAAAAACATTTTTTATGTAATAAAAACGAAAAAATAAATATGAATATTTTTGTCCAAATATTTGGCTTGCGTATCTGTCCAAACAAGTGACAGATTCAACTAAGCTACCGCTTAGCTGTTATTTATCTCATGCCGTTATTCCGTCCGAATAAACACACGAATAGACAGAACAAAGAACAGACGCGCACCAACTAAAACTAAAAACGTCACCGTTCAACAAAACTGGCCGTGTATTGCCATTGCTTATTATCACAAGCGTGTCGCGTGCTCAGGTTGACTAGTATATGTATGTGACCTCGAAATCTGTAAAAACTGTATGTGGTCCATGAGCGCAATTATACTAGTTTGCTTGAGCGTTCGATTCATCTGTGTTCGTTAGATTGAAAGAACGTTCCTTGTGCACGCTTGTCGCCAGCGATAGCTCAAGGCTCGGCTCTCTTTTCACGTTCCCCCTTCAATTTCACTTTTTCGTTTCATTTTTGCTCGTAATACAATATTCATTGAAAGCGTCGGTAGATCCCGAACTCAGACCCGCAGCGGCACGCGCAAACAGTGTCATCCTGACATATTTTGACAAATTGAAGTACCATGGAGCCTCGGCCATTGTTTCATTCATTTTTATTCATATAACTCGATTCCACTGTTTGAACTACGTTCGTTAGTGATGTTTGATTTATGATTTATGTTGGTCGTGTGGGAAGCGTGGCGAATCGATATGGTTGCGTGGGTTTAAACCTCGATAGGTACTGTACTGTGCAATCAATTCGCGATGTAAGACTTTCGAGTGCAGAAATGGTCGTCAATTTGATATTAACGTGGTTGTTTATGGCCGATTCTATACTTATCCGATACCGTAAAGTGACGACATTGTAGGTACGCCGCGGTAACGATCTTGTTTACTTCGGGAAAACTTTTAAATTGAAGGAGTCTTATCGGTATTCGATAAAATATAGGCAACTTGTGGATACTATAGATACTATACATTTCAAATAATCATAAAATCAACCGTGAAATAGTCGCAAGATCCTAGAAATAGGTACAGCTTTATCTAATTTATTTACTACAAAAAGCTAGTTAATGATGTATAAGTACATTTATAATTAGAGTTTTGAATGATTCACGGTTAGTTTCACTAGACTTATTTTGACCGGGATATAGGCCGTGATTACCTTTTGTATTATTTGTGAGCTCCCGATATTTCACGGTCTATATCCCGGTCAATATAAGTCTAGTAAGTACATTTATTCCTATAGTACTTAAATAAATTAAAATCTTAACTTTAGTGTTTAATTGAGTCAAATAACGTTGCCATTTAACGTTTAATTTTCAAAATAAATGAAATTAAAATGCATTCGCAGCTTAACTCCCTCGTCGGCGGTTACTTTCTACGCATACCTACTCCAAACAACCATTTATCAAAACTGTCTAAAAGCGTAGTATTAAAATTATTAATAAAACCGGCCAAGAGCGAGTCGGACTCGCGCACGAAGGGTTCCGCACTATTACGCTCAAAAACGGCTTTGTCGTATGGCCCTACTTAAATATTTATTTTATTCTGTTTTTTGTATTTGTTGTTATAGCGGCAACAGATATACATCACCTGTGAAAATTTCAGCTGTCTAGCTATCACGGTTTATGAGATACAGCCTGGCGACAGACGTAAAGACAGACAGACAGACAGCGGAGTCTTAGTAATAGGGTCCCGTTTTTACCCTTTGGGTACGGAACTCTAAAAACGGGCGCGTATCGCAGTCCTTTGCAAATTAAAAGGCAACCGTTTACCACATAATATATGAGCGGGCGAACGGACTAATTACTCAAAAATCACATTTACAAGCGAATGCTAAAGCTGTGGACAGGTAACGCTCATTAAGCCTCAACATAGGGGGTCATGTCATGAGGTAGTGAAAATAGCGAAATTTCTACATTTTTTTAAATTAATTTTAGACTAAACTTACTTTACCGAGAGTGCTGACTTAGTTACAATTTGGTGCAAAATAGTTTTTAACCCTGGCGTATGTATTGGGTGATGGATTTTTGCATGGGAATGCGTTTAACAAGTTTTACGCAAACTACATATTTTTAATTATACGAGTAAATTGACGAGTATTACATATGTAACTTAAATAGTAGATATCAAAAATATAAGCAATTTTTGAAAGAAGAAACACAAATAAATTATACAGTTTAGGGTCTACTCCACGCATTTCATTAGATCGTGACACAAATTATGAGTCAACTTCATCGTCAGCTTTAATTTACACATTACATTTTAAATAAAAGGGGGTGACTCCACTTTATTACACTTATTTTATATTTCACATATGTAAATAAACCTAGTCGTGCTTGCCGCTTGTAATATTTTTAAACGTAAAATTCCGTCGTCTTTTGTATCCCTTTTGCCATCACATAACAGAAACTAAACTATGCAATACAATATACAATGGAACCTCAATTAATTAGAACGTGGTCGGAATGGAATGTTACAAAAATCGGTGTCTAAATAGACAAAGATGAATATTACCTACCTAATATAGTTTAAACATATCTGAATATTATTTTCATAGAAAATAATTTAATTTGTTCTTAGAGTTTAGCATATCTCTTTATTTACAAAGATTTCGTTTCTGATTCTTAGTTATATAGACTTCTCGTGTTAAAATAAACAGAGAAATTATACCATATTAAAATAAAACCTTTTTGACTGCGCCTTTAATTGCATTAATTTAACAATCCGTTTCATAGCGTGTCTAACATATACATGTTACCCTATAAACAACGTCCTATTTTCATAATAAATAGCACATACACGGTAACAAGTTAACGGTGCCATCAATAAATTTAAATGAGGTCTACCTCCGTTAAAAAAGGACACAAGTTCCATGTTTTTTTGTTAAAAATACGTTTTTTAAATAGTTCGCCGCAGGACGATGGTCACCCGCACGCGACTTATGACTTAAATGCGACAACTGTGGTGGTGGTGATATGCTAATCACTTTTAAACTGGGTGTACGTCCTCACTTTGAGCAGTTTACAGCCCCATTTAGACGTTTCAAGAACTTCCATGCATTATTCGATACATTGGTAACTACAATAATTCGATCGATCGACCAAATAAGTACCGCAATGTAATGTAAACCGCATGCAAGTTCTTGGACAGTCTAAATGGAGGTTTAAAGACAGTTTCATACAAAAGTACCTAAGTATATACGAATTGGTTGGGGAGACGTCCGGTCGGAAGGTAGGTACCTAGGTACCGGTGGATCGATGAGGTCCAGAAAGACCTATGTGAAATTCAAGCGGCTAAATGGCGTCGGATCGCACAGGACAGGAACGAATGGCGGAATCTAGTATCGGAGGCCAAGATCCACTTCGGGTCGCTGAGCCAGCGAAGTAAGTGTATGGCAGTGGCCAGATTCGTGTGATTTTTAAATTAAATTTCTCGTCTTGTTTCTGACAAAAAAAACTGCTATATTCAGATCGTTTTTTTGTCATTTATAAATGTTAAATTATTTGATGGCTAGCATATTTTTAAGCTAGTTGTCAAAGTATGTAGTTACACACCTAACCATACTCGAGAATTTATTACACTAACGGCTTTTTACGATTCCATGCCGTGCCATATGACAATAAAGTGGGACACCATACAACGTGTTTATGGAAGAATCACTATCTCGGAATCTGAATGCCTATTTAAAGCCGAACCTCTGTGACTTACGGGCGTTTATCATTTTCAATCGATTTTTATTTTGTACGAACATGTTTTAGTATTGGAAACAAATTTAGTGTTGATATTTATGAGGTGTACATATTTAGTTCATTATATGTGTATTTATTAGCTTAATAACTTGTTTTAATGTCCATAAAAAGAGAAAATGAAGTCTGAAGTTGACTTACAAATTTAATATTCAATTTAAGGCCATTATTTTTTATAAGTAATGGACTAATGGCGTATGGCAGTGAAATGAAATAATGTACGATATAGTGAATCTGATACGATCACGCTCTGACAACACAATGAGGCATCCGTAAGAGTTGATATCAGTGTCGTAAGCAGACGTATCGAATATCATGATAGAAATGCGTTCGTCTAAAGCTATGCTATTGCTCGACTATCTACCGGTATTACATAAATTACATAATGCTTTTTTAAACTTCAGCGTTTATCTAAGTACCTACATATTCGTTTTTGTAAATTTGTATTTGCGTTTTAGTAGGATATCATCCATTCCACATTCAACGTATTAATTCGAAACACAGTTTTTCTAATAATAACATCACTTCGAAACTTTCTAGACTACTTAGGTTAATAATTTACATTTAATATCAAAATATTCTATTTATTTCGAGCCGTGCTAATATTTACATATTTAGTAAATCTACTACCTCTATTAGAATTTAAATGTCTTATTTCATATGCAATGGATTAAATTACTAGTCTACAAAGTGAACGACCGCGCGCTACTACTAACTATAATTTAAACGTTAAACGCTAATTGTGTAAAAATATTTTCCATAATATCAATACCTAAATTATTCATATTTCAAAGCGGCAAATAGGGACATCTAGTACCGTCTTAAGATTGGTCCTTTTATATTAAGTATCTTTTATTCGACCGCTTTTATCCTTGCCGTAGATAAGTCATCGATAAATTATAAAATACGACTGTACGATAAGGCGTAGCATGATATTCAAATTAAATACCTTTGACATTTTAAGATTACAAACATCAACGATACAGTACTGAAAAGTGAGTGCCGTTGTCTGAAGGCCAAAGTAAAGAATAGAGTGGATACAAATAACAAGATGTAGTTTTGTTATATTGTTCCGAGCAGGTGATGGGAGTAGTTAACGAAACACCTTAAGTATGGTAGAACAAGAAGGTATATTCTCTAAATACCTGCATTATGTATATACATGTTAGGTGGCGCTGACACAAGCAATATGCGTTTATATAACAGTAAACCAGTGAGTTACTGCTAAACAATGAAAGCGGCTAATTGTCATATTACATGATCAGTGGGTGTTTTTATGATGCTGAATATGAGTCGTAAAGCTTAAACCGATTCACCGAAGCAGCTATATTTTTGTATTAGAAATAAATGAATCACAACAAAGACATAATTCCAAATTGTTTTTGTGGACGTCGGAATGAGTTTAATGAAGTAGTTAATGCATTTAAAAATAAAATTTTGCTAATTTGTTGATTATTTACCTGATCACCATATTAAGAGAAGTTTAGTGTATATAACTAAAAAATGTTTTATGTCATATACTGTAATTAAACGAGTAAAATCCAGCTGTCATATCCACAAAACTCTCACAGTCACACACGCGACTTATCACAGCAATGCACTTACGATCTCCGTCTCAGGCGTGCTATCTTTATCCAATTTGTTACCCTTATCAAGAATTAAATGCGTTTTAAGGCCTTCGCTCGACAGATTTTATTTTTTATTAATTACGAGCTAGTCGGCCTCATAAGGAAAGTGGACAGGTGATAGCTTTTTATGATCCCTATTTATCTAATATCCATCTGTTACCCAATGAGTATTGGACGTCAAACGAATTGGTATCGTGTTTCAATGAATCAGCTGGATTCGATAAAGTTTGACTGAACGATCGTAACTATCCCATGTTTTAAAGACCGACGTTGTGTCATCAGTGAAAAAATGATACATTTTGGATTTTTTATATCTAGATTTTACAGTTTTTAAAATCTCCATGTTCTAGGGGGTACCTTAAAGGTAGTACGGTTTTAACTATAAAGAAAACCCGATGGGCTACATATTTGGGCTACTAATTTGGCTAACTTAGTCAAAATATACATTGTTTACATTTATCTTCAGTATAGGAAAACAAAAGAGCTGCTGAACCATGCTTGAGATGATACTGCCAAAAGTGTTGCCACCTCTTAACAAATGGATTCTTGTTAAAGTGTAAGATTCAGTGTGTATTATAAATTCCCGACAAAGTAAAAATAATATTACTTTTATACTGTAACAGGTATTAGGTGTAACCACATTAACAAATTACGTTTATTGAAATATACTTACTTTTCGGTCTTTTTCCAGTCATCTAAAACTTTTCTTATTTTCCTTTTATTTATGATTGTAACACTAGTTTCCTACGTAGCTCAGAATATTAATACATGCGTATAAAAACTCTGTAACCCAAAAGTCTACAAAGACAATAATTTATCTCGAATTAAAATGTAATTATACAGTAGCAGTGAGATCTGCCTTATAAAGCATTTTCATATTACCTACTTTGTTTATCTCTGTATGGGATAGAGAGTCGTAAACAGATATTATTTTCCTTGTTTTAATCAAGCCGTCGGAACTTAACTGGGAAAAGTTGAAACAAACATCGTAAAAATAGTCCCGGATAGTGTGGTCCCACGTGCTGGTAAAAATTACTTGTCATGTTTGTATTATATTGCTTATGGCAATGACGTTAGATATTAGTTTTCCGGATATTTTCATTCAATGACAGAACCACAAACAAGTTTATTAAATCTGTTCTTGTTTTGCAGTGTGTGGCAGGTTAATAATAAATAGGTTTATGTTAAGATCGAGCGACACCCAGGATTATCAAAAGCTGTACAAATAAGTAAATAAATAAATCTGTGTGTAATATAAAAAATAAGCAACGTAATAGCGATTACAATTGTGCAATGCAGTGAAAATTTCATACTACTATAGTGACTTGTTTTAGTGCCTATTTTATTGAATAATAATCGAATAGCCGTCTCGTATTTATTAGGTATGGATTTTCTTCCTTGGCACTGTTGATACGGATGTTATTTATAGTAATGAAGTTAACATTAATACACTGCAAAATTTCACTTGAGTTACCAAGCTTAATTTTTATACAAAATTTAGAAGTAACAAAAAATATCAAGGTTTACAGTAGGTACGTCAAAAAAAAAACATAAAATTATATCAAATGTGGGAACTTTTCCAAATACCGTAAAAGTTAAATTTAATAACTTGCTGGAAAAGACGAGGGCCGCCATTTAAGTCTTGTCGTTTGCAAATTTCTCACAATTATTTAAAAAAAAACTACCATCGTATCAAACTACTTATAGGACTTTCCTACGCGATTGCTCTAGTCTCAGTGACAGACTGGTCGTGGGAAAACCGCGAAAAACCAGGAAAACGTTGAGGCTGTACGGCAGCTGATCGTCGAAGATCGCCATGTGATATACCGTGAGAGAGAAGCTTCTATAGGCATTTCTACAACCATTTAAAAAATCATGCAAGCTAGGTGTACAAAAAATAGTCTCTCACCGGATACCACATTTGCTTATTGACGACCAAAAAACAGCTTGCATTAGATGGTGCCGCAAAGCTCTACAACAATTCTATCGAGGAGATTCAAAACTCGTTTGTGACATTGTAAGTGGTGATGAATCTTATATTCATGCTTAAGATCCAGATTCGAAACAGCAATCTACCGTCTGAGTGTTCTAAAACGAGCCGAAACCGACCAAATAAGTCATACGCTTAAGAAGTACTTAAAAAAATGGTCACCTCTTTTGTTGCCAAAAGTGGACACGTGTTGCCACTATCGGGTTAGATCATCACAAAACAGTTAATCCTGACTAGTATATCACACTTTGCTTACTAGAAGCTATAAGTGAATTCCGAAAAATCAACCGAAAACATCGTATGGTACTGCGCCGTGACAACGCAAGCTAACACACCTCCCGGCAAACAATTTCGTTTTTACGTCGAAATTGTCGACCACCCGCCGTACAGCCCTGACTTGAGCCCTAATGATTTCTTTGCTTTCCCTAAAATCAAGCAATGTCTTCCTGGTTACCGGTACCGAACCCAAGAAGAGGCGGTAGACGTATACAAAACGGCCATTTGGAGCCCAACTTCGAAGTGGAATAAGTGGTTTCAAAACTGGAGCGACCGAATTAAAAAGTATATCACGGCGAGTTCCTAGAAAAACAATAAATAATACTTGAGCTTTAAATTGTCTTTAGATTTTACAAACGACACAACTTAAAAGGCACCTCTCGTAATTATAATTATTTTCTGTGAAACGACGATATAGCTTAATGCAACTTTGATATTCCAATAACGTTACCTGGAAACTGGTAAATATAATATTCATGATGATACCTATTTACCACGCCCAATATCGTTAAACCCATTTTTATAACCTATATTTTATGTCAAATGATAAAATATTCACCCTTGCTGTAAAATGTTATACAAATTAACCTGGTAATAAGAAAAAAGTAAAAAGGGGTGTTTGTGAAAACTAGCTACAGGATGCTTAAATAACGTTACTAATTATGTTTTACTTATGACTGTATTGAAACTATTAGGGGTGGGTAGGTATTTTGAGGTGTATTAGTATAAATAAATAAATAAAATCACTTTATTTCAGACAGTAGTCCATATAAAAAGTTATGCTATAATATTATTATCTAACTTAAACTAAGAGTTGCTTCAGTCGCCATATGACTAGTCTTATATTTATTCTATATTAATTTTACGATTACTGTCACGTATATGTTTTACTTTTTGTTCTCGCTATGGTGAACGGATGACCAGTAACGAAAAATGGGGCTGTACAGTACAGTATAAATCCAATACAATAGAGGCACCAAACAAAAACCTATTTGCAAGGTGAGGTTTACCGTTAATGCTACATTTTTATGAATTAAATATCGTATCGTAGGTATAATGGCTTTTCCCAAATTTTACAATTTTACAAACTTTTACCTTCATTTTTTATTAAAGCGACCCGCAACTTCTAATAAGTCAAAATATATTAGGCTAACATTGTCGACAGGCGAGGATGTCTAGCGTCAAGCCGACTCACTTTACACCTTAATGGAGTTCGATTCCTCGCCAAAAGACAAGTTTCGGCGTCACTTAACTTCACTTCCGTCGTTATCGATATTTATTAGGGTTCCATTCTTTACAGACGATTATTTTTTTAAAGTGGTTACCGTTGCTGTTTGTTACTCATCTTCCTTGCGTTGTCCCGGCATTTTTGCCACGGCTCATGGTAGCCTGGGGTACGCTTGGCAACTAATCCCAAGAATTGGCGTAGGCACTAGTTTTTACGAAAGCGACTGCCATCTGACCTTCCAACCCAGAGGGGAAACTAGGCCTTGTTGGGATTAGTCCGGTTTCCTCACGATGTTTTCCTTCACCGAAAAGCGACTGGTAAATATATCAAATTATATTTCGTACATAAGTTCCGAAAAACTCAGTGGTACGAGCCGGGGTTTGAACCCGCGACCTCCGGATTGCAAGTCGCACGCTCTTACCGCTAGGCCATCAGCGCGTTGCTGTTTGTTACTGTAAGACTAAAAAAGAGTCGTAAATATCTTATATGTACCTACGTGAATTTAAAATAATCAACACAATTTTTTTAATAATTTATTTTCCATACCTAGAGAGAAGTATTGAAATTCCATCTGATATTAGCACTTCAAACATGGGTCAAATTTGGCTATTCACCGCGCCATTGTTACACCGTCAACTTTTATAAGCAATAGCAAATGAACCTTCGTAAAATTTTACAGCGCACTCTTGGCAGTTTTTTGCTTCTAAAATCGAGAGTGTCACTCCGTGATATACGAGAAGGGCTGTCAGTCTGTACGAAACCTTATGTAGGTTAGCGGCCATTTACCAATAAAAGCGTTAGGGTGTAATGTTACGCCATTGACTATACATTTATGTACTTATTTAATGTGTAGATACGGATATTAGATGCGGTTTAAGAGGCTTCAGCACTACTTCAGCCATTTTGAGTTTTGGTCAAAAAATGCTGTTGTGTTTATAGAGTTACCGCCGAACCGAAACTGTTCTTCGTGGATTTTCACGGTGTTTCTCTAGTAGACGGTAGTTTAACAAGTCACAAACAGTAGAACCAACCTCATCGCCAGAATAAATTGCGACGGACTGTCTCAGTTATGTATGTGTCAGATCTTATGGTTTCCTGAATTTTAACTACCTTAGTTTAAATATATAATAAAATATTCTTGTTTATAAATAATAAAGAGCAGCCATTTATTTCTTCTAAATGATTCCATTGTAAAGCGCTGTTGGCCTAGCGGTAAGAGCGTGCGGCTTTCAATCTGGAGGTCGCGGGTTCAAAACCCGGCTCGTACCAATGAGTTTTTCGGAACTTATGTACGAAATATCATTTGATATTTATCAATTGCTTTTCAGTGAAGGAAAACATCGTGAGGAAACCGGACTTATCCGAATAAGGTCTAGTTTCCCCTCCGGGTTGGAAGGTCAGATGGCAGTCGCTTCCGTAAAAACTAGTGCTTACGTCAATTCTTGGGATTAGTGCCGAAGATAACGCGAGGAAGAAGAGGTTCCATTGTACAGGGTGAATAATACTTTTGGCTTCGCACTTGAGAAAGTATACGCGACGTGTAAAAAAAATTAAAAAAAAAATTGAACATTGTAGACCTATGCCTGATCTCAGAATGTCTCAACGACGATAGAAACGAAATCATAACTGCACATAGACTGAAAAGTTCAATGGCTGCAGCCATATACTGTTTTCGGGACTTCCGATTTCTTATAAAATCTGGGCAACTATTTTGTAAACATACCGAGAATATCCACTTTCATGTATATTCGACAACCTAGTTAACCGCAAATAGGGGCGTGACTGTCCCACATACCCGTAATTTAAGGTGGAGTCCATACTACCACACCTTTTATGTCTATTCTATTACATAAATAATGCAGAAGCGGAACGCAATGCGATGGGAAATGAGATACAAAATTATTCGAATTTTATGCGTACTATTTTTTTTCAAAAGTATAAAATATTTATATGTAAATGGGGGAAATAGTTTGTCTATAATGGTGAGTGTTTGTGTAACTGTTTGTTACTGTGTAGATGTTTAAAAACAGGTGATCTTTTTTTAATACGTTTTAAACGAACTTTACTCCTGCCTACAAAAAAAGCGAAAATGCTATGGAATAAATGAAGTGAAAATGTTAAAATTTTAAACTTCTCAGAAGGTACATACTCAGAATCATATACAAGTTGTTTACATAGAGATAGAAACTTAAAAAGCGTCAGCGTCCTATGAGAGATGCAACACGCCTTATACACCGCACAACACATTGCACGGCTGCCTTTCGTGGCAGCTTCCGTTTTGCTGCCACAAAGTGCTGGAACGACTTGCCACCACCAGTACGAAATTGTTTATCGGTCACCTCTTTTAAAGTTAAGCTCCGGAATTTTCTACTAAACAAACAAAAATTGTAGCACTTATGCAACCGTGCACACTCACACACAACTCACACTCTCACACACTCAGTCACACTCGCACACACACAAACACATACACACCCGTTCGTGTTCGACGTGTTCTTTAGATTTCTTTTTTCTAACTTTTATTAATTGACTAGCTTTTGCCCGCGACTTCGTCTGCGTGGAAATAAGTTCCAACAGTTAGACTATGTATAGCGGCTGGATAAAATGTAATGACAATAATTTTGAGAATATGCTTAATTGCTAACACCAATTAACAGGCAATTCATTAATTTGTTACATACTTAATTTTATACTTATTTCTGCCACCTAGTTAGTTTTAGTTCTAGTTTTAGTTTTAGTTTTATCAGGCCTCACTGAAAATCAGCGTCACGTAGTGAGTCCTATGATTCACTTCGGGATATTAAGCTGAGTGAGGACCTTTTAGCACAATTCTGTTAGTTTATATTCTAAATGAATGTTATTTTATGTTGTTTTTAGTTGTTTTTTTTTGTGCTAATAAATATTTCTTATTCTTATTCTTATTCTTATTCTTAAAAATAAATTGTAAACAGCAGAAAAACTTACAAAGTGTGTTTGATTAAATTTACACGAACGTTCCATACTAAATAATGTCTCTTATTATACAATACCCATTTTTTTCCTATAGCATAGCATAATATTTTTTAAATCATAAAGTATGAATAAAACCAAGGCTACAAATAAATGAGTATTTTCACGTATTAAACTGCACTGAGATTCCAATCACTTAGTTTTTTATTCCGAAGAATAAAAGCTCAAATTTATTCCAGAACACTAAGGCAAAAACTCCTTTATGATCCTAAGGCAATCAGTAAGGCAGTAGTTACCTACACAATAACGATTATTAGCAGACATTAGCTAACTGCGAGTTTCTCCTTGCCAGCGTGAAGAGGGTTAACTTCTAAGAGCTTTTGTATTTGCAGTGTTTACGAATTTAGAATTTAGTTTTGTTTGAAGGAAGCCATACTACTGTACCTAACACAGCTGCAAAAGTATATATATATATATATATATATATATATATATATATATATATATATATATATATATCCATTTTATGAATAAAATTAATTCATAAAATGGATAGGTATGGACTTTTGCAGCTCGCTGTACATTGGTTGCGACTAGCGATTTTAATATTATGAGTATAGAAGTGATTGTGGTTTGTCGCATTACTGTACTAATTAGTACATAAATGAGATAACTAACTATTATGTTATAAGGTTCCCTTCGTGTACCATTTCTGGGGTTTATCTCAGGTGATGCCGCTTGACACGATTGTTCCTTAGGTCAAAAAAAGCTGATTTGAGCTGACCATTCCCCCCCCTCCCTTTTTTTTTGGGTGGTTTACGGTACGATGTCGTAGCTACCGGGCCAAATCAGCTTTTTTTGACCTAAGGAACAATCGTGCCAAGCGGCATCACCTAAGAAAAAATGCATACTTTTTGCACTAACTTACCCCAGTAAATATGTGAATGTCAGTGTAAGAATGCGTAACTATTTTGTTACAGTTTAGACATTTCAGCTTTCGTCATTTTTGCAATTAAAAAATTAATATTATACTCTCCAGTCACAATGGAATTTTGCTTTTGCGATTAGTATTTTTATACCTACTGCATGCAAGCTTTAAATAGGCATTTTAATAATAAAAATCTAAATATTTTGAGAGAAAACGAGTTATCTCAGTTATGACACGAGACATTATTAAATTCCATTTACCCGTATATCATATTAAGGTCTAAACGTGTTTGAGCTTCCGGAGTTACAAATTAATGTACGTGACAGTTATAAGTGATCGAGTCACACCATACTTTCTACGCTGATATGGGACAGCTTCTGTCTATTTCTGGCCGCATAGTAGCTTGGAATAATTAGCTTATTCCATTTTTATTTATTTATTTTGTATGAATTCGAGACGTTTTAAAACTGCACGCCTCACCAGAGCCCATAAAATGTGACGTTTTCAGCCAAAAGGTACCATATTGTCGCTTGTCGATAAGGTTGATTTCAAATTGAAGCTATATGGAAATAGCGCCTTATTGTATTGACAACCGACAATAAGTACCCTTTTGTTTGAGAATGACACAAATATATCCTTAACTACATTAATGTTATAGCCGTAACGCACACAAATACAGGAAATAAAACGAATTTTGTTGTCTGCGAGCATAGACTTATATATTACTTTGTAAAGACCGGCCTTACGAGCACTACGAATGGGGCCGATACATTGGAGTCAAAATCGCATTTAGTTACACCAGCGCGTTCAGTCGTATGGCGAATTGCGCAGTGGAAAGTCAGTGTTCGGTCGGAATTGTATGTATACGCTTATACTTTGTGTACACCAGTTGAAGGCATGTTTACAGAAACAGCATAATTAACTAACATTTTTAACTATTTTATTTATGTAGTACGTTTGATACGTTACACGTTCGACTGAATACTTGTTCTCGTGAATAAATCCGAAAGAAATATTATTTAATTTATTTCTCGTTGCGAGGGTAAGTACCTAAGTACTTCGCTCTGCAGTAATGCCCCACCATGCATAAAAACCGTAGGTAAGTGATATTAGAAATCCTTCTTCTTCAAACCTCGAATTTGTTGCGCGGGAATGCGACTGTATAGCGGGGCGAAATAGTAAAAATGCATAGTATAGAAGCACCAAATTAAGGGGGACGGGAACCGTAAATGAAATAATGAAATATTATTTTACAAAGGACACTGATACTGTTATCATTATGAATACTTATAAGTTTATCTTCCCGTCAACATTTTTAACCAATTGGATTCACTCTTTTTAAATAGGAAAAAATCTGTGTATATCTACATTCTAATAAGTCCAGACACTCAAGATGATCTATTCCACTCAGACCGCGTCTCATTACGTCCACCTCCCTGAGATCATGCTCACGTGACAGATTAACAAAAAACAATATTTACATCTCGCATTATAAACACAACCACTTGCTCCTCTTAAAATAAGGTTCAAATTTGAAATGTTAATATGTAAATGAATCGTTGTTAAAGTTACTGGAATAATTTATGATTATTATAACCAAACACCAGCATTGATGCAGTAACAGTCATTTGTTTTCTTCGTCCACCTCGCTTGTTAAAAGAAAATCTTGACATGTGTGGCGCGTGGGGGTTCTTTGTAAGAAACCCACGTGGCAGTAATTCTTTTGTAATGCTTTCTAGTTTATTTGTTATTGCTTATGAATGAGCCAGCTGTGTTTGTATGCAAAAATCTTATTAGTTTCAAATTTCAATGGGGATTAATTTGAAGCCGTCATCGTGATGAAGTTATTCATGGTTTCGCCATTTAAATATGCATACTGTGGCACAAAGTCACTAAAATCAATTTATTTAACACTACAGAAATTATTCATCGTTCTAGAAATTCTTTTGAAATTTAAAAATGATATCACACTAATGGAAAAAAGAATAATTGGTTTTCATTTCCAGGATTCAATTTGATACGAGTGCCTGCATAAAAGCTAAGTAGTAGAAACGGAATGAGTCACCAGTGATTTAAAATGAAATAAGACTGTACGACTTCTACGATTACTTTTGCGGTCCTCGAACCTGAAAGCGTGCCTTAATGGCCTGAGTTAAAGATCAAAATAGAATGACAGTTTGTTGTTGAAGAATAAACGCGATGAGATATCATCCTGAGGGTCGAGCGACCTTTTTTCTTGATCGGTATCGGACGCACTCGATGCTTCCTCGCGACAATACTATCGAAATTCTTATACACATCGATATGGTAATGTCGATGCATTCACAACCTTTGTGTACTTATGTTGATGAGGTGGGCGAAACTCCATTGATATACATTCGATCTTATTGTTAACGTTATTGGGAGGATCCGTTTTAAAAGGCAATTTATTCCGAGGGACATCCGATAATGCTTCGTAATTTTTTGTGCTCGATGTTTTTGACATGTTTCGATGTCGTGCCGAGGTATGATATGTGTAATTTATCTGGAGTCATGCCTAATCCTTGTCGAGGCGAGGTCACGTCAGGGCACGATGACGTTAACAAAAGGTGGTTAATATTAATTCATATAATAATAGAGTTTAAATAAACTCACACATGTTGGTGTTTCATATAGGGATACCAAGATTTTGACGAAGTGTTTATCTTTCGAGGTACATACAGTACGGCCATTTTCGCGAAACAAGATTTTTAATTTGCGGCAAGATGCACATGGAGTTGCAAGCATGCAAAGTGCCTCCCTAATACTGCTGGATTGTGTCCTTAACACAGCGCAGGTAGTGTGCTATTATATTATAGGTAAAATGGGCTTATGATATGTCTGCGGTTTCAAAAATTCACGTGCTTATTTTTTTTATATGAACAGCAAATTGAGAAGTTGTTACTCTTAATCTAACAGACAAAGATGTTTTAATTCCATTCATATTATCCTTAATAAAGGGACCAAAGCAATAAATACTCATCAAATAATTAAAAAAAACTGTATTCTCCTTTGTCTACAATATTAAATTAGAAACCTCTTTAGACCCGTTTGCTCCATCGTTGAAACCACAATCGTTCATGCCCATAAAATTGGTATTTACCCAAATTAAGCGTTGGCTGTAATTGATACAAATGGTTGTTTCCAGTTAAATATTAATTGATGAACCAAAGAACCAAGTGCAGCCCACTTGCGCGGCGATCCGATCATTTTATCAATTTGATGCTTTGAGATGCATTTTTAAATGTTTAATGGTTTTAATATAATTTCTAGATAAACTCAGTCCTAAACTGTAATTTGACTTTTGAAGTTTCTCTTCATTTTTTACACAGCACTGCAGCATCATGTACTTAAATAAATGAAGTTTTGTAAAACGTATCAACTCTCCGAATAGCTCTGATCATTAAAAAGTAATTGTCTCAAACTGATTATTCAGATCAATCTTTATTAAATCCGTCAAAGTTGACTTATTAGTCCGAATATCAATGCGATATGACTGCAGATTCTGTAAAAATAGAATTTAGTGAGTTATCAGGGAATGGTTGTCTTATTAGAATCCAGTTATAAATTAATGTTATATTTAATATTTTTAGTTTGTGAATAGAATACCAAACATCTAAATGTGTATTCCTTATTGATAAAAAAATATTTACAAAATAGTAGGTACAGTAACCCACAACAATGTCAATTAAGTGAATATTTACATATAAATGACTATCGTTTCCATCCGTTACGCGTTTCTATTGCCATGGAATTGGTATTTGTTATAGTGAAATAAAAATCCTATAAAATCTCACGGCGTTCGGGTATGACCGTTTAACGTAAATGTCATTGTTTTCTATTGCCTGGAATGCTGTAAAATGTTATGAAATAATCGGTTTTAGGGTACTGCTAGTACGTATAATATAGTGAAGCTTTTGATAACGTTCCGTTCGTTCATTTACCCCTAAAAAGTACCTACTCAGTTTTACTTTACAGGGAAATAAGCAACAAATAAATAAAAACCGGACAAGTGCAAGTCGGTCTCGCCCACCGAGGGTTCCGTACTTTTTAGTATTTGTTGTTATAGCGGCAACGGAAATACATCATCTGTGAAAATTTCAACTGTCTAGATATCACGGTTGATGAGATACAGCCTGGTGACAGACAGACGGACAGACGGACAGAGGAGTCTTAGTAATAGGGTCCTGTTTTTACCTTTGGGTACGGAACCCTAAAAATTAATACTGAAATCTTACTGGAAACAAAATTGGCACTTGAATATTGATAACAATTATCTACCTTCGAATTACCTTTCTTCTTATCATATTATCAATAATGCATTGTTCTTACAGAACCCAATCAAAAAAGATAAAATTTGTTTACCTATTATATTAAATCTGGTTAGTACCCTGCTGCGTAATGACACTTAGGAAAACATTTCGAATAGTAATGTAAGAAAATCAACTGTAAGTTTTGTCGCTTTAAAGAATAATAAAATTAATCTTATGTAACGGCTTACGTTATAAAAATCAATCGAACGTGATTTACTGACATCGTGTAATAAAATAAAAATCTTAAATAATGAAGATAACAAATGGTTAAAACGGACCCTCGTAACTTTTATGTTTATACTCGAATCTATTAGGAAAACTCGTAACGACCAAAATATTATTATGTAGATATAAATTTAGTTCAGTGATAAACCTCTTTTTTTAGTAACAAATCACAAAATATTCCATAGCGTAGATTCCATTCAAAGCCCAATGTTCATATTTAGTCCTCTACTGGACATGTTGCTGATTTACTGTTGCTCCCAGTTAGAAACTTTACTAATAAATAAACCTTATTCGTGCCGATGTCAAACTCCATGCTTCCACGAGTATCTGCCGCTTTGGACACGACCGTTGGTTTTTGTGTCCAAGCAACATAAATTTGTCCCTTTCCCCACATACAACACATCCCGGGACCTTTATGAGTAGGGTCACCCTATTTTGTGCTAAACCCGCCATTTTATCTGTTTTAATCGCTGCGTAATGAACTTTGTTAGACCACGCAAAACACGCTTACAAATAGTTTGTAACATTATCGTTTTGCGGAACAGCTTTGCTAATCTAAACAAGTTATTTCCTTTTTTTTGTTGAATTAGCTTAGAATTTATATTTCGGTTCTCTGTTTCACTATCAAGGAAACTTTATTAATGCTTTATTAACAGAATGAGCAGATCTAGATTGCCTTAGTATATATCTCACTATGTAACTATTATTTATATTACATGTCCGTTTTTGGGTGTGTGTACCTTTCAACTTAATTGTTCCAGTAGTTCGATGCAAATAGGCTAGGACAGACATACACACGCGTGATATCGATATCGTTGTACATATCCCATATTCGTTTTTTTTTCTTTTGAGATACGGAAACCTAAAAAGACTCGAAATGATTCGAGTAAGTAACTGAATATTTAATCGTGTATAAATATGTCGATAGCACATTTTCCAAACGAACTTCGTGGCTCTCTTTGTTTCCTTCGCAACTTTCGATAGTTATTTTTATTTGAAGTATTATTAAGAGCAAACTAAGTAGTTGGCCTAGTTCTTCTTGAGTTTCTTATACAATATTCAGGACTATTATTCTTTTCAAGAGAAGAGCTAAATGTTCAGTTCTTGCCAACTGTGTCGGGCATAACTCTTGTGCCAACCAGAACAAAAATTGGACAAAGAAACAGTGCATCTTGTTTCGAAAATTGCTGCCATTGTGGTGAGATGATAATTCTTAGTAATAAATATAAATAGCACAGTCACGATTCGACTTGCTTTGTATTACGGTAGTTTTAATGACATTCTAAACCTAAATGTCGTAAGTAAATATTATGCATTTTTATAAAATTTTAAAAACAATTGCACAAATAAGAAATACATATAAAGATTTGTAATACCTCTATTATCTAAATAATAGCTTAAATATCGTTTTTTTAGGGTTTCGTACCCAAAGGGTAAAAACAGGACTCTATTACTAAGACTCCACTGTCCGTCTGTCTGTCTGTCTCTCTGTCTGTCCGTCTGTCCGTCTGTCTGTCACCAGGATGTATCTCATAAACCGTGATAGCTAGACAGTTAAAATTTTCACAGATGATGTACCTATATCTGTTGCTGCTATAACAACAAATATTAAAAACATAATAAAATAAATATTTAACTGGGGCTCCCATACAACAAACGTGATTTTTTGCCGTTCTTCGCGTAATGGTACGGAACCCTTCATGCGCGAGTCCGACTCGCACTTTACAGCGTTAGAGGATTATTTTAATCAATAAATAATTATTTATTTTTAATTATTAACGCGATGTTACATATTATAAAATGCTTTGAATAACCTACTGTATCATCTTTGTCTAGTTTAGCTAGCTAGCCTACTTCGGTCATCTGCAGAGACGTTCAATATTGCATTTAAATGGAAATTTTATATTAGTTATTTGCAATTTAAAACATAAGTTTTGCCAATGAAGTGTACTGGCTCTGGTTTACGAGTCGTTTAAATATACCATTATTCTACGTGCCGTAGATTTCAGATATTGACAGGATGTAATATTGTAACAATATGTATAATATCTATTTGTGATAATGCCACAAATCCAAAAAACCAAAGCCAAATGTGATTTGGCGTCTGATGCATACTACACAGTGGGTAAAACTTATTATTATTAAAAAATATATATTTAAAAAAAAAGCAACTGGTTCGCTGGCTCAGCCTTGTCTCTTAAACTATGTAATTAACAAAATAATTATAAGACTTGGCACTAAGTATTCAGCATTTGAACGTACCTGACTTTTAAAATTGTATTTTATCAGTAAAGTATTGAATTGAATTGAATTGCCACTACTCACGCTATATGTCGCCGATAGAATTGGCATTTACATGGATCTAGTATAGTAATTAGCATTAGTGAAATAAAACTGTAGTGTACATTTTTAAATTTACCTATTCGAATCAAAGACATATTAAGATATTCTACAGGAAACTACTACTATTATCTAGGAAACGTAGATATAGATATCAATTACAACGCGCGTAGCGTATCTACAAAAAAAGTAAATTAAACATCACTTGAGTATAACTGGGAAACCAACATACCTTTATTATGATAATGATAACTAGAATATTATTATAGTTTAAGGGAATTCTTTATTTTATTATATTTCCTTTCCTACTCCCCAAGTCAATATTGTCCCGTTAAAAGTTCGCCCGCCCGTAGTCGATAAACACGAGACCGCATTTTTTCTGAAAGGTGTGTAAATTTATGCATTACATTACAGAATCACCCTATATTGCAACTTAAAACGAAGCGACGTGTTTCTAAATCCACTTTCGTAGTGCCTGTAGGTGTCGCATCTAAAGCAGGTTACTCGTGAACAGATTGTAATACTTCTTCAAAACAATTGCCTTATGCTGTAGATTTTCAAAAATAACTATTTAGTTAGTATGAACGTCATCAACTAACAATATCGAAAATACAAATTCATAATGGGTACCTATTAAAGCTGCATTCCTTTAACGCAAAAGTATATAATTTTAAGCCTGATTCATGTTTTGCGCCAATCTGGACAGGCCAAGTTTACGGGATACAGCTATTCGTTTGAGCCGTTTGAGGGATAAAAATGTCAGTGGGCTCGCTGAGGCTCAACATGTAAATCACGGTAGTCGCGGTTAACGATAGTTTTTCATGAATATTTATATAGGTACCTGTGGATTTTTCTCACCGACTTATCGAAAAGTCCGATTAAACGAAATTGGGATAGTGACAAACCGCAACGTGGCTACCAGAATGTATATTCTTATTAATTTTTTGAAAAATACGTATATGATAGCCATGAATGTATCACTACATAGTATAAAGCGAAGTCGCTTTCCCCTGTCTGTCTGTCCCTATGTATGCTTAGATCTTTAAAACTACGCAACGGATTTTGATGCGGTTTTTACGTATCAATAGAGTAATTCTTGAAGGCTTTAGTGTATAATTTATATATAACCATAATCATCTTTCAAATCATATAGCATTAAACGTCAATACTTTAAAATTTGCAATCGCAATCGTATAAGTGTAATCGCACTATGCATGGTTCGCTTCAGCAGTAAAGCCGCGAGCGTTTTCGCAAATCTTGCAAGTCAAAAGTTTGTATCGCGGAGTTTTAGGCGAGGCAGTATTCAGTTAGTTAGGCTCACATGTGTGCGATATGCGAGTTGGGTGTCAAAGTCAGTGCTACATTTGGATTCGCAGTTCAACTTGGTGTTGAAACGAGTTAATGTCATTTTTGCTTGACTAAGTTAGTTGCTGGGATACTAAGTAGGTTTAACTAAGTCTTTTTCAAGACCTGCAAAGGTGATTTCTTATCAAAAAAGTTCAGGATTTCGGATAGGATTTCGGATTAATCCCTGTATTGGAAAGTGTAAGAGATAATTAATACATACCTATATTTCATTAAATTATTTTAATGCCGGTTTCGAAATTATTTGGAAAATTATATACCTTCCTTGTTTTATTGCGATAATTATTATTATCAGATAACTATCGTATGGATATCTGAGGGCACGGTAGTGCCCCCGCCAAGACGAGCAAAGCGAAACGCAAGCTGCGCAAGCAACTACCTACCTTTCCTCGAAGCGCTTCGTCGTCTTTTTGAACCCTCATAACTTGGGTTTGGATTACACCAGATAAACAAAATTCTCGGAATATGATGCCAATAGTGGACTGGATGCATAATTTTTTTTGAATTGCATAGCTCTTATACTTACTTTAGATTTTATTCATATCTAAAAAACCCCGATTTCGTCACTCACTCATCAAAACCTTTAGGGTACTTCCTGAACTCCTAGGAAGCTGAAATTTGGTATTTAAAATAGTCTTAGTACACAAACAACAAAAAAAATTGAAATTTGAAATTTTTGGCCCCTAAGGGGGGTGGAATTTTTTATGGAAAATCAATAACTGCTGTACCGATTTAGTTAAAATTTGGTATGTAGATAGTTTTTGTTATGAGGAATGATATAGAATAATTCTCAACCCCAAAATCACCCTGTAAGGGTGAATTTTACATTAAATATTTTTGGTGGGATCACATGTATAGGTAATACTTGCCGCTGGGAAAATCTGTTTTGGAACAAAAAATTAATTTGAAAAATTCTGAGGATTTTAATCGAAAACTCCCCATGGATCTGTAATTTATTCGAAACTTAAATGCCTCTTAATCGCAAGTCAAGTATATTCAAAGTCCCTGTGTAAATGGCCTCGGCATTAACTCCAAGAGGATTTAATGAAAATCATAAGTTTGTATGGCGGAAAGTTGAGCTTTATACACGAACTTGTATCCACGGTGATACTCCGACTTACACAGTAATTTGCTGACGAGCCACTTGAGAACTTCTCTCACGCCATTTTGACGGCCTTTCCCCCTTTTTCGCCTTTGAAATTATCACATTTTACTTGAGAAGTTTTCGCTTAAAAGTAAATAAGTTACTTAGAGTTCGTCTCTTTTAGATGTCGAAATAAAATTATTTTAATTTCGACCTTGACATAAGTTTAGAACGAAAGAGTAAAAGAACTTCTTCTAAGGATCTATTCTGTTTGAGTTGAATTCAGTGTATTTGTAAGTACTTAGTTTGAAACGTATTATACCTTAACTTTTAAACATGTTACTTATGTTTCATTTAATACAACAAGTGTTCGTATTCATAATATATATAATGTATATTTATTTATTTAATTAAATAAATAAATAATGATAATCAAACGCAAAAACCATTTTTCTAAATGTTGGCTTAATAAAACCTCGGTAGGGTCTACTGCCGAGGCGATAAGTTTCGATAAAGACTCCGAAGGCACGAGCTCTGATTTCCTTTCATTTCCTTTTCGGAAACTTAAATAGAACTGAGTTCTCTGCCGACGGGGCAGCGAATCAATTATTTGTGTAACGAAACTCTTAGTAGATTTGATCTGTTGACGCATTATGAAGTTTTGGTGTTATCTTCAGGAAGTAATTGGTTCTAGTGAGTAGAGCATTTCAAGTAATTGTGTTTATTATCACATAATGGTACCGTTAGTGGAGGGATTCTGAAAGAAGAACCGCATCCTGGTTTTAATTTGCGTCATACATAATTCGATATATTTCCTAACTTGTGCAAAGTATAGGTATGGATTATATGTTGCTGAAAGTTAATCCAGTCTTGGAACGATTTGTCAACAACCCCATTTTAGCAAATCTGTAAAATAATCCCATAACGTTCCAATAACAACATGATTGGTACGTGTCCCTCAAATCCAGAACTGAATGGATAACATTGCAATTGTACTTATAATCCCTCTCCATATTAGGTGGCATTCTTTCAACACTGCACGGGACGCGTCGAGTGTATATGACAGTATAATAAGCTCACACCCTCACTATATCGAAATTGGTATTATTAGGATCCATTTTCGGATTGTTACCATTTTGTGTTGGTCCATTGTGTTCGTTTTATTTTTGTAGTAGCGGCGAACGACACATTGAAACTATACACTTCGATGTTATTAAGTTAGACAGAACTTAGACCAAAGATAGTAAAAATAATACGACTTGCATGCTTTAAATAAATGGGTATTAGGGTATTTTTAATGGCGGCAAGGTTTCATTTAAACTAGTTCTGATACAGTTATAACTGGGTAATGAAGTGCTCACACTCCAGCTCTCAATAAATTCACAAATTATATATAAATATCGGAGATAAATGAACGGTCACGTAGATTAATGATACTCGATGAATGCCATAGCTAAAACGATACAATTCATTAAAATATAAATTATAGGAATGTAGTGAGGTTTGCTTCGACACTTTCCAGTTCAAATCTTCCTGACGGTTCCTCTCAGGATGCCAGCCCCTTTCGAGCAGTCATCAGAATCAGCCAGCAACCGGGTCATTCAAATAAAAGTCACTCTATCGCAACCAAACACATACATAGACTATTTCAATACTTGACATTCCATCAAACGCAACCGTCATAAATCCATAATAGACTGTCTGCGGCATAAAGATATATAGGTCCCTCCGTTATAATCTGAAATAGATGTCCTATACTAAAGAAAAAAATACCAAGCTCGAATGCCACCTTGCCACCTGACGGCTTGGTCACTTATTCTCTAATTATTATTTGTATCTCCTTGGATATCACGGGCCTATGCATCCCGGTCTTTTGATAGGCTTGTGTGGGGATATAGATCCAACACGTAGAGGCCCCCTTGGAGAGCTTTAATGTCATATAAAACGCCTGCTGGAACCCGTTCACAGGCGCAACAATAGACACCCAGGAACCGGTCGCAGCAGGCATTGGGACTATTGTAGATTATTATTATTATTATTATGACATACATTTCAGTTGTAATTTAAATGTGTAAATTAGTATGACTACTTACAATAAAAATAATAATAATAAATATTTGACTAGTTGCAGGTCTATTCGTTCTAAATATTTTCCGACATAAAGTTGAGTCTGTAATAATGAGTTATAAGTCGTATAAAACAAACAACCAGTCAGTGGTACTGTAAACTGCTGCAACAGTAAAGTTTATCCGGGTTTCTGCAAGCGGAGTAAAATGTTAAAAGCTTTTCCAGCCCCAAATCCTAAACAACTTATTTTGTTCTCGTGGTATTTGTTGTAATGGAACGGATTATTTAATTACAAAGGTTGAATTAAAGTCCATTTATCTCGTGTAAGTAGATTCCGGGAACACTTACCTACATACTGCCCTTTAGGTTCTGTATACCAGGTTGCTTTCATTAAGGTCTCAGTTAGATTACTTCTGCGGGGACTAGGAATTATAAAATAAAGAAAAACCCTATTTAAGTTTTGAATAATTGTATTGAATTATCGCTTATATGGGTTTTTATATTTTTAATTTAATTTGAATATAGGTAAAGTACACTAGGTATATTAAAGTCGCCCCAGTTATTGGCCCCGTAAAGTTTATTCAAAAGCAGCAGTAGTAACTTTCCTCCTCAAAAAAGTAGGGGCCAGTGACTGTACTAAATCATTGTTTTTTTACCTTAGGTTAGACTATTAAATGATTGATTTGTCCTATTCGTTTTTTTTTGTTTCATTAGAGAACCTTTTGCTATATGACATTATAGAACAATCAATGTAGGTATTCTGTTGCTCTCTATAGAGGTCAAAATATGTGACCAACAAGGTCTATTTAAACCCATTATTAAATTATATTCATAAAACCTATTTCTCTTTGCCCCGTAAATTTATTTTATTAGTAGGTAGGTCTCTCTTAACAAATAGTTATTTATGAAATAAAACTATGAAAACGGATTATATTGCGTATATTGAATTTAATATACGCGATATAATCCGTTTTCATAGTTTTATTTCATGAGTAACTATCGCGGTAACCGAAGACAATATTAAATAGTTATTTGTTATACAAGGGTGCAAAGTTGTATTTTACCCGCGAGTGTGGAATTTAACACACAAGAAGTAAAATACATTTGCACCCGTGTGTAACACAAAACTTTTCCCCTCACTATAGAGAGGAAAGTGCAACATCCACAGGCGTTAGATCATCTTCATCAACTGGAATCACTCATTTTTTTTACGATATTATAACAAAAAACTGGAAATTCTGTACTTTTACGTGAGAAGTTTTTAAGTAAAATTTTTGTTGACAATGTTGACATTTCTGACGTATGAAATGTCAATGATGCGTTTTGAAATTTTGCGTTCAGAATTATATTTAACATAATTATTAAAAAACAAACGTTTATTATGGAATTTTAAGGTTTGACTTAAAATCATTAAATAAAGCTAAATCTGGTATTTTCTATTAGATTCTCTAACCATTTATTTAATGATAATTAATATCGAACGAACCATTATTATGATCGTTTTACGTTTTGTTAAGCTACTTAAACACGCTCCATCCAAGGTCAAATTACTTTCCCCACTAGTGGATAAAATGCGTTTTTCCCCGCTTGTTTTAAAGGATAAAAGACGGCTTTCCGAGCTAGTGAGGGGAAAAATATCTTATGAGTAGGCACTCAAAATAATACAGGCATATTATTTTATTTTTGTCTTTTGTGTAATTTAAAAGTATTTTTTCTTGAATGATGTAGGTAGATAGGATAGTATATAGGAAAAAACCTTTAAGTCTAAGGAGAGACTTTGCCTCCTTGTGTGTCTTTTACCGCTTGTACAATGGGCTGTGCTCTGAAGAATTGTTTGACATGATGCCAACGGCCGCTTTCTATCACTGCACCGCTCGCCGTCGGCAGGGTGTTCATCCTGATTCCTAACACCCTAGAACCTAAATGGTTGCGTACTGGGCGGTTTAAAAGGAATTACCTCCCGCGGACGCTTCGGCTGTGGAATGAGCTCCCTGCCGAGGTTTTCCCGAGGGGCTACAGTATGGGGTTAGAAAAAAAAACATCGTAGGTACAGTCTACTTCATAAATATGTAGGTACCTATACTTTTTTTACAAAAATGTAGGTATGCATTTTTGAATCAAAAATGTATGCATATTTATTAACACGACTGATTCCGTCTTTTTCTTACTGTATTAATAATAATGTCGCCATATGACTTTGACCCACGTTCTTTCACTGATATGTGTTAAAATTGTTAAATATCAAACGGTGTCAACACCATGCCAAGGACAAAGGTGTGGCGCCATCTATTTGAGATTGACTTTGTTGCTTTCCGAGGCACGTTTTTTCCTCAGACTTTATTTATCTTTTACGGAGTTACATATATATTTGGTCTTAGGTAATCTTAAGAACAGGTAAGTACGCGCAAATAATGATATTATATTTTATTTTATTTATTTATTATATTAATATTCGTAAATTTAGATGCTACCCCAATTTAAATACTACCTGATCCGATGTGCTCAATATGATTACTTAGGTGTAGACAACTACATGACAACAAATATTAAAAATGATACGCTAAACAATAATAGATGCCAATTTATTATTTAGTCGCCAAAGTATATATCATTTCAAGCTCCTTATTCATAATGTTGGTGGCTTAAATTTCCTGCCAGTTTTTTTTAATACTATGATGCTTGTATTTGGAGCTAATATACATTTTTAGGCTCTAAAATATTAATACACGGCCAAATTATATTATTATATGCCCAATGAAAGTTCCTGTATAATATTTTAGTTGCCCGAATAATAATAAGCCATTTTAAACCTACAGATATCTTTTCATTCGTATCTTGAATTTAAAAAAAAAAAATCTTTATTCACGTCGTATTCCTGGTTACTCGATTGAACTACAAGCAAAAAAGTTTTTAATATATCACGGATCTCTTCTCTCGCCTGCAGATCCCTCGGGATACACTTGGTGTTTTGTTACTCAATTGATTTCTTGCGAGATTTTGTTTGATACTTGATTCTGTCAAATGATGCGATATAAGTGTTATGAGCTTTTGTCTAGATTTGGCGTTAATAGAATTAAACCTTAGCGGCACCTTGATTGGTTAATATTGTCTTCGGTTACCGCGATAGTTACTCATGAAATAAAACTATGAAAACGGATTATATCGCGTATATTGAATTTATAATTACATCCCGACGTTTTGAACCCTTTACAGTGTTTACCTTGATTGGTTTTTAATTGTTAATCAAATACATTTATTTGTTTTAATAATCAAATAGGTCACATTGCTTCTGAAAATCGCAATCCATCATCTAAACTTAACTAACTTATATTGGGTCTCTTTTCAAAACAAATATCTTCTGCCTAAGATACTTAACTGAATCATACATGTGAAAGCTTCATTTGATTAATTACCTATCATTTAATCTAATGAGTTGTTTCGTCACAAATTGTATTTAGTTAGCCTCTGCCTGCGACTTGCTTCTTGCTTTCAACCCCCATTTCAGCTCCTTGGGAAATTAATTCTGGAAAGATTATCCTTTATCCGCCTTCTAACATCGCGAGGAAATCTGCATATGTCTGCTAGGCTCAGACTATTCCGACCCCTGTCCAGCAACGGGACGTTTAAGTATAGGCTAGTGATAAGAACACAAAACTCCTATTCAATAGTCCTATTCAAAAATGCAAAAGCAATTCAAAATAAATAAAAATATAAACAAATTAGTACCCGTACCACGGGTATCTGACAGTGTCAACACTGACATATGCGCTAACGTCTACGTAATTTACTTTCTATACATCTCGCTCGCACTAATATGCCAGTACGAGCGAGATGCATTAAAAGTAAGTCACTTTCACGTTAGTGTTTAATGTCAGTGCCAAACTGGTAGGTAACATAACACCTACATATTTAGAGGCCTGGCCTTTTGCCTAAAAGTTTTCTAGAAATCGATTTTCGCTTATGTCGTCTCGGATATGGGTATTCAGTGTGATGTCCTGAACACAAATATGTGTGATGACAAGCGCTAAAGTGGTGGGGGTAGTTGCTGTGACGTCATAAAGTCGAAAGTACAACGTTTTTTACTTTTTTCTTTTAAACATATCATACGGGGTACCAAATAAAAGTGCTTTGTGACTATATTTTTACTACTTGGTCTAACAAATTATTAGATATTATTAGATTCAAAAATTTCACAAGCCAGAGTTGACTTTGAACTGCTCTAAATTGAAAATGACTGAATGGATTATTCTTAATCTTATACCAAATAACTGTGAATATCCTCTACATAATGTCTAAAAATAATTAACCAGATATATCGAAATATAAAAAAGTACATACATCAAGTTGAAAAACGGTATAATTTTCTGTTACATTAAACTGCAACTATTATTAAAACAAACAAAAAGCCCGACTGCTTACATATATTTTTGAAATGGTTACCACAATTCTGACAAATTCAACCACACCTCATACAAAAATACTATACCGAACATTCACCTCACGTGTGAAAGTCAACACCGAAATTGGCAAATTTCATCCTGTGCAAAATTGCAGGGAGTAAAAGCCAGATAAGAAAAAAAAACACCTCACATGTCAAAAACCGTCCAGCCGTTTGGGCTGTAGGGCGTGCTAAAATAAATTGTTTGGAAAAAGTTTGTACTGCCGACTTTATGACGTCAGCAATTACCCCCACCATTTTCGCGATTATCATCTGATATATTTGTGTTCAGGATATTTTACACTGAATGCATTGATACCTTATTCGCCCATATCCGAGATAACATGAACGACAACCTAAAGCCAGTTCGGCTACCTTACTAAGTAACGCGCACACTGACAAGATATTTAAATGACACAGGAAATTCATACCGAACAATACGATTATAAAATCGAAACAAGATATTTGCTCTGCGACAGCGACAGCACGTGACAATAAAGTTAAACTCCACAGGAGACATAATTGCAGGCATCCCTAATTAATTAATCACCAGTCTGCGAAGACAGCACCGTCGACGACATAATTGATATTTGAAAGGACCTCCTGGACCGACTGAGGCGACCCTAATTTGAGAGATGACTGCCAGACGGGAGCCCGAAAAATTATGTTAAAGCGCTCCGGCGCTTGATATTTTGCCGTTTTTCGGGCTATTGTTCTGATTAATGTGTCACGGGATTGGCATAAATAAAGACGTTAAAAGCATTTTCTTAATATTCCAGAATACATTACGTTTACAAAAAAAGATACTCATTTGCAGCTATTCTAAAAACTTAAGAAACCGTTTAGAAGATAAACAATATAATTTTAAGTTTTATCTAATAAATAATTTTAATTTTAGTGTATATTAAAATATAATGAAGGAAAACAAAGATGTAATAATTTACATTACAAATTTTGATTAGATAAACAAGAAAATTTCGCTGAACTCAATTTTCTCTCGTAACTCCGTGTGTGAAGCTTACTTTTCACCTTATCTCCAAAAGTCTATGAATAAATTTTGGTCATTTCTTTGAACAAACAATGCCCCGCGAATATTGTTTATGGACCATAAAGTTACGTTCGGACTATGAATAAGCGTAAACAATCGAAAGAGACAATGTTTTCCGCAGTTTCATGCATTTTTCATGAGCTAGAAGTGCTTTCCGTTGCAAACGAATGTGTTCATTGCGATCGAAAGTCTGGAGAGCCGGGATTGCATCTTTGGATTGCATGTTCAAACCTTAGTTCTCGTTAAATTGTTCTGGCCCGTGCCTCACATAATTAGAAAGTTCCGCTTCGCCACTACTTCAGTGTTCTGAGGAAACAAAGCATTCCTCTCGATCGCTATTTGGCAATTACAGATCAGGGAATTACTTTGTGATAATCGTCTGGATAATAATAATGGATTAGGGTGCACGGGCTCACACAGTAGCTCCGTATGCAAATTTCATGCTAAAATTGAGGAAAAAAATATTAATTATTATAAAAAAACAAAAAACCCGACTGCACACTAAAAAGAGGAAAACAAGCCCCACAAGAAATATTGTTTAATCAAATGCTAAAACCAAGCTATGGAATGTAATCGATAGTTAAATAAATAAAAACTTATTCTAAATACTAACTAAATATAATTTATAAATGTTGATGGTAAGTATCGCAGGCGGGGACCAACACAGGGTTACTTATAGTCATTTTGGTTGTTGGTTGTTAAGTTCACTATTTAGCAGAATGTTACTTAGGTAGGTATTTTCGTTGGTGGCGGTCAAGTTGGTCCCCGCCTGCGATATTTACCATCAACATTTATAAATTATATTTAGTTAGTATTTAGAATAAGTTTTTATTTATTTAACTATCAATTACATTCCATAGCTTGGTTTTAGCATTTGATTAAACAATATTTCTTGTGGGGCTTGTTTTCCTCTTTTTAGTGTGCAGTCGGGTTTTTTGTTTTTTTTTATAATAATTAATTTTTTATTTATAACTTATTAGTTTAAAAAAAGAACAAGTTATTACTTTATAATTTTCGATTCGGACGAGGAAGTATTGAAAAAAATCACCTAGAAAAGTCGACCGTCAACGACGTGTGCCCTCATGTCATGCGCGTGTGCCCGCGTTGGGCACTCGAGAATATCCCCCTCCGTACCGCACCACGCGCCACAAGGCAGACCACGCCCTTCTTTGCCCGCTACCAGACCGCTACGCGAGAGGTGCGCGGGAGTTGCAGAACAAGTTAGTTGCTCATTGCTTGCTGACGCGTGGGTAGCTTGCGTTTACGAAGAATTAACATGTTCATGTAGGAATTTCGGGGTAAAATGTCCTATGATACTCCCGTGATCAAGACGAATCTAATGATACCTCATACGTCAAATTCTTTCAAAGTGTAAGTAAAGAAAATATTATCTCTGTATCCCGTAGGACTTTCGGGATAAAATGTATCCTATGACACTCCCGTGATCAAGACGAATCTAACGATACCTCATACATCATAATCCATCAAGCCGTTTAGGCTACAGGAGGCCACAAAGAAACATACATACATACATACATACATACATACATACATACACTCGAAAAACATTACCCTCCTCCTTTGGCAGTCGGGTAAAAAAGAGAAAGAGAAATATGAGTACCACCGATATGTCTTCTGATCTTCTATGAACCACGTTTGTCTCCATACTTTCATTACAACCTTTAGATTATACGGCTACGAAAGCAGTCTCCCTTAAACGGAATTCGGGATTAGTCTTCCAGTAGGTGATGGAAGTTCTCACCCATCGTTACGGCGATCTCTACCATTAGAGTTTACTCAGGTTTCAGCAGACATTTCTTTGTACAATTTGTCCAACACTGAAACCTACACAAGGCTCTGTTCACAACCTATAGCCATAATGACGGCTGGAAATTATCACCAGCCGACGGCCGCTGTTTGCCCAGACGAGCTCTGATTTATTAATTAGCGCTCGCCAATTTCACCCTTTGTCGACGCTTTCAATAACCCGATGGGTAGACTGGGGATATTGTTTTTAATTGTTATTACCCCTTAAAATTGCGGTGTAATGTTCTACGGTGTGCAGAGTGATTTGTGATTGAAATATTATGCGCTGAGCGCTGGGGATGCTATGAAAATGTTAATACTTGTCGTAGGTTAGTTTAACCCTTTAACTGCTGAACAATACAAAATAACGTATTCTACTTTAGGATGTTGCCTTGGAATGTTTGCAAATAATGTCGTATGCCTACTAAGCAGGAGAACCCAAGTTCGAATCGCGGTAAGTGCATTTGTGTGTTTATCACGAATTTTCGAAGTTCCTGAGTTATGTTTGCTATATATGTATCTATGTATTCTTCGGAGACGTGGGTATTGTATCGCAGACATACCAAGGAGGTGTGTGAGGAATACTGAAGTGCTTCGGCATGCTAATGTTGCTGGAGTTGAAGTTTATCTCATGCGGCGGCAGCTGCGGTGGTGTGGCCATGTTTCGAGGATGTCTGAGGATGTCGGGTAGCGAAACGCATTTTCTACTCGGAACTACAAGACGACGACGACGACTCCGTTATAAGGATGTGCAGAAAAGAAACACGAGGCGCTGTAATATTGACCCCTTTGAGTGGGAAGCGCAAGCGGCGAAGCGTCCAGAGTGGAGACGGTTGGTGCAATCGCAGGTTGATGATTTCGAAGGGCGTAGGAGGGTAGACCTTGACAGTAAGCGAGATGCTCTAAAGGCCCGACCACCTACGGCCTTAACCTATCACTACGCTGACGCAAATGCCCTCGGTGTGGACGAGCACTACAGACGAAAATTGGATACTGCAATCACATGAGGGCGCACGAGCGGGCGGACCAGCTCAGTTCCCGCTCCTAGACATAATTTGCAGTCGCTGTGGCCGAAATCGGTCGGGAGAGAGAGAGAGAGAGATCTACGTATGTATTTAGGATTGTAGCCTTAAAATAATTTCGCATCAAACTAAAAAAAAAACGTATCTACTTCCTCTTCCCTTTTCGTATCACGAACGTGTCGTGTCGAAGCGCATCTCGCTGCGCTAATTGTTTTATGGAATATTCTCGTCTCATTTTATTTAAAAGATTCATTTTCATCTGGAAATCGTGTGTAAAACTCAGCAAGGTGAGTGCTTTCAACAATTGACCAAGCCTGCCCGCGCAGCATGGTTTCCCCTATCACTAAGTCCGTCACTTTCGCACTGACATACTTGTTAGAACGTGACAGGCATGGTGATAAGCGTACCGTGCTACGACTCCTGTTCTAAGTTCCGCGGTATATCATCTCGTGTATCGTCTCGTAATTTGTTCGAATACATTCCACATATTTATATTTAAATTATCGAAGTAAAATAATCCCATTAACAGCATGTATTTATCTATATAAGTATATACTCGTATATCATCGCCTAGTACTCATGGCACAAGAATTGTTTCGTTTGGAGCTAGGTCGATCTGTGTAAGGTTGTCCCAAATATTTATTATGATTATAGGTATAAAATATGATTTAACAAGTTCTGGGAAACGCCATTAACAATGAAATTTACAACAACGAACAGACAACAACGGTTTCTACGAATATTTGATTAATTTAACCATGTTTTTTCGAAAAAAGAAATAGCTGTAAAAATTATTAAATAGTTTAATGCCATTGTATCTAAAGACAATTGATACGAAAACATTAATCGGGACTAATCGGGAGAGTAAACATACTGGAGTTACTTTAGTAACTGTATAAAATATAACGCTTTAAATCGGTCTAAATAAATTGGATATGTGCCTCAATGGAGTCGAATGGACGCATATTAAATGGGTATTCGACCGGTGTATATGAAAGGCTTTGGATTTTCATTGATAAAACCAATGCCGGTGATCTACAGAGTTCGTTTAAAAGTGCTATATCGCATAAGGATTTTAGTATGACTTAAGCCTTTTTTTGATCGCGCGGTTCGATGTTTCTGTTAAAACAAATCGCGCCATTTACAAGCTTTTAGGTTTTATCTAAACATTGCTGCAGATGTAAAACTCATAACATAAATGCTTAAAGTCATACCTATATTACCCATTTACCATAGTTTCGACAAAGCTGTTTATTTATCTGTCCCCGTGCAGATCTAGAAGAAAATATACTAAAAGTCTTACTTACTTAACAATATGGTATTAAAAATGTAATAAAAACTATGATCTTTTTTCCTCACTTTTATACTTAATTTTCGTGATAGTTGTTTTTGAGAAGCTGTAAATCATAAAACAACTAATGTCACTGCCTGTCAACCGTCACCGGGATTTTAGATTTTTTTATCTTATACCTTTAAACGAGCAGTTCTTGTATGTATACAAGGTGATTTCGGGGTCGTGTAGCAAGAAAACAAGACATCATACGTACAGTATTCACAGATGAGCCTAATGATGTTGTTAATCATTGTTTATCACCAATAATGATGATAATTTTTCAGATGACAATTAAGTAGGTTTTTGTATCCAATTATTTGGTCACCCTACTCAATGTGACGTCTTGTCGCTTAGCGTAATGTCAAAAGTCATAGTGTGACCATGATTACTTACTTAGTATAAGATTAATTTTACTTGAAAAATAAGAAAAATTAAACTAATTATCTTTTGATTAAATACTACCATATGATAATGTGGATAATTTACAGTCAGAAAAAGTGGTTTTGGATCACGACCCAGAAATCTAGTTATGTCGTCTCTGGGAAAACGCGCATTTTTTTTTTTATATGTTTCTTCTTTCGCGTTCTGTCATCTGTTAATTTTTTTCCGTACTAGCATACGTGCTGTAAGGTTAAAATCCAGCACTGTAGTGAAACTGACGGCTACACGGACGTACCAAATAGCCGTCAGTTTGACATTTGAAAATTAAACAAATGACAAATAGGTTTTGTAGTACATATACCTCCACGCGTTCCCGAGATAAAGGGTCTTGACTCTTGACAGACAGACGGGCGGATGGACGGACGGACGAGCAACAAAGTGACCTTATAAGAGTTCCGTTGTTTTCCTTTAGAGGTAGGTACGGAACCCTAAAAAGAACTCCTAGCAAAGCTCGATCTCTCAGGTATTTTTTTTATTAATAAAATTTAATATCTTGTAAAAATACCTATACGTCTGACAAAATTTTGTAGAATTGGATTTTTAGATGGTTAAAATCACCCAACATTCTAGCTAAACCAGATAAATATATGTCTATGCTCTCATCAAATCGCCGGCACTGTACTGTGGACCTAATGGATTAGCCATTTGTCTGATTAGCTATATCAATAAATAACGAACGGGGGGTCAAATCAAATCATTGATTCATTAAACTTTAAGGGTGCAACTTAATTGCATACTGTTTGTAATGCAGCCCGAATGTGCTAATTAGATTGAGTAACTATTTGCTATCCTGAATGTTTGTTTTGTTTAATTATGGCCAAAGTGTACGCAGGTTAAATCTACGTTCGACGTTTCTAAACAACACAGGTCAGTAATAATATTTGCATGTAGCGGTTGGATAAAATGATGCAAATTCTAATGGCCAACATTACAACAGGAAAAAAAACAATATAGTGAAAAATTTAACTTGATGTCAGATATTCCTTCAGTTTGCCAACGTTATAACTACATACTAAATACATAGTTTCGAATACGGGCACACTAGTTTAATGTTTATTTTTCTATGCTAAATAAATTTATTAAACATAATCAGCCTATTTAAACACGTGTCTACCCACAAGCCTCCTTTATTTGACATTGTCTTATGGAATTTGTCCTTTGGGTAATCACACTGATCTATTTGATCGGCATTTGTTGACGAATAACGAAACAAATTGAAAGACGCCCTACGCGACTCCTTCAATTTTTCTTATCTCGTGGGAAATTATGTGGAAAGAAACTCCACTTAATGGCCTGCACGATCCCTAAATACTAATATGTACAGAAGAGAATATGATAAACAAAGTGGAAAATGTTATTATGAAATTAGCATTGCAAGTTGCAATACAGCGAGGAAATGCTGCCAGCATCTACGGCACCATGCCGCAGGGGGATATTTTTTAGTATTTTATTTTAAGATTAGTTTTATTTGTTTTTAGATTTAGGTTTTAAGTTTTATAGTTTAGTTATATACCTATGTAATTGAATAAGTTTAGTGTTAAATTTGTATGTAAATAAATGAGAAAAAATACACGATAGGGTTTTAACGGGCACAGGATTTACTAAGGGTATTTTTTACCAAGGTGTATCAACATTTTTGAGTTATTATTCAGTCGCGTTATCCAAGGGACAATATTGCTATAGTTGTACAGTTTGTAAGAACAAGTTTGTATCACGTTTTAGTAACGTGCTTGACCCATTATGGAAATAGCTTATACATACATTATACATATATTTGGTAAACGTAAAGCATAATCTCAATTATACATGGCAAAGATTGACGAGAAAAAGTTGAATCACCCAACACCACGTGATGATATTTAAAAATTCATTATTATCCAATGATATATAAGGTAAATGATTCTTGAAAACAATATTTATTCGCTGTTTCATAATTTAGTTTCATCTTTAAAGTAATAAAACACTTGTTGTTTGATCCTTATCTCAAAATGTTCTCTCAAGTTTAATTTCGCGACTGTGTTCAATTTTAGTAACAGTAGAAGTGAAAATCGTTTTACTTCGAGAGCCCTTATGAGCTAGCGTTTGTACTTGTATTGGAATTTATATAATATGCCCTGAAAGTACTTAATCCAAGCTACGAGAAAAAGTTAGTTATTCCATCAAATCAAGCAGAATTCAATTTAAGCTAAAAATATAATTTTCCCCTCACTAGCTCGAAAAGTTGTCTTTTATCCTTTAAAACAAGCGGGGAAAAACGCATTTTATCCACTAGTGGGGAAAGTAATTTGACCTTGGATGGAGCATATTTAAGTAGCTTGACAGATAACAAAACGTAAAACGCTCATAATAATGATTCGTTTGATATTAATTATCATCAAACAAATGGTTTGAGAATCTAATAAAAAATACCAAATTTAGCTTTATTTAATGATTTTATGTCATAAACCTTAAAGTTCCATAAGAAACGTTTGTTTTTTAATAATGATGTTAAATATAATTCTGAACGCACAAGTTGAGTCGATGCAATTTCAAAACGCATCATTGACATTTCATACGTCAGAAATGTCAACATTGTCAACAAATTTTTTACTTAAAAACTTCTCACGTAAAAATACAGAATTTCCAGAGTTTTTTGTTATAATATCGTAAAAAAATGAGTGATGTCAGTGATGAAGATGATCTAACGCCTGTGGATGTTGCACTTTCCTCGCTATAGTGAGGTGAAAAGTTTTGTGTTACACACGGGTGCAAATGTATTTTACTTCTCGTGTGTTGGAACACTTGCTACGCTCAGGATTCTATTTTAGAACCACTCGCTTCGCTCGTGGTTCAACTATAGAATCCTTTCGCTTGCTCGTGTTTCAATTCCACATACTCGCGGGTAAAATACAACTTTGCACCCTTGTATAACAAATAACTATTAAACGTCTACGTTTCTGTGTTTACGTCACACAATAGCCACGTAATAGCCGCTACGCTTATATGCCATGTAATATTTTTGGTATCTAATTTTACGGTTACCTAACTAGCTCTAGGTAGCCACTTGACCGACTCGAAATAAAAGAGAAGAACCTAGTGTTTTTTCAAATGCGTAGGCAGTTAAAAACATTTGAGACAGTCTACTTATAGGCAAAATACCACCTATAGGCGTCAAATGTTGAAGCGTATAAGCAATTCATATATGGTAAACAATTAATTGTCAAGAAAATATGAATGACTGACTACTTAGGTGAATATGTCACTACATAATATGCCGTTCATATTTAATATACTTACATATGGAATTAGTCCACATAGTAATGTGCTTCTGACACCTCTAGAGTTGAAGCCTCTAGCAGTGACCACTCCACCATACGGATTGTATGCTTGTTTTCCATCGTCATGTCAATGTTTTCCAAAATATTCTCCCTTACTTACCTACCTGTATTTTATATACATACAGTCAGTTTAAAAAGTAACGGATCAGAATATTCGTTATTCTCTGATAACTTTACAAAATGAGAGAATGTTTACATATGTATAATTACTCTAAGACAGATACTTTTGAACGGGAACTGGAGAGATAAATCCCTATTTACGAAAGTATTCCAGTGTTGCTACTTTTGGGGCATTGTTTCATTTGATGCTGACTGCACAAGTGTTTCTATTAAATCTCAATCTATTAACTTGAGCCACACTATTCTCCGTCCGTCTAGCACTTCCCGTCCGCCTGATCGATCACCCAAACTTTCGAACGTGTCATACACGATCGTATAAACTTTACACATTGCAACGCTGCGGTTTCTTTTTATCACATCGTTGGCAAATTGAAGCACGATTTAACACTAAATTCTTACCGTGGGCCATTTAGCGGGCCCGCGTCGCATTCACCCAGTACGTTTTACGGCCAAGCTATGCATTATTGAAGTAGGTACTCCCGTGGTTCGTAAGTAGGAAGTGCGGAATTTTAGTATTCACGAAATATTTATAAAGTGTGTGAATTAGAGTCCGTAAAGTCAGTAGTTAGATTAATTATGAATGAACAGGTAAATAAGTAAATGAAAAGAATAGACTTAATTGGACTTACTAGCTATAATTTACTCATATACTATTACGGACTAGTTGTTCTTGGAAACTATTATATTTGTTGTTATGGTACTCGTTGAACGCCCAGTTTTGTGTGTATTTTAGTAAGTTACAATATGTTAAGTTCCGTGACACACGCGACCTCGTGTGATTTTCCGTTGCGGCAATATTGCCCTTATAATTCGACAAAATGTAGCTTTTCCGCTAAAAAAATCTGATAACGACTTGTGCGCTCGAACGTGAGAATCCTTTCATTTACGGAACTGATAAGAGCCTAAATTTGGATCTTAAGTTTACAAAAGCATTGAATGGTCAAGTTGGTCGAAGCCACAATTTTTCTGTTTAACTTTATTTATCTGTATGATAACTTCGAATAAGTTTTAGGCGGGCCCGAGAGAGTTATGAAAAGAGTTCGTAAGAACTGTTTGGAAAAATGAAACTAAATCACATTAACGTTGGTTGCCGGTTGCTGTTTCTTCAATTTGAATATTAAGTCTGCACTCGTCTCGTTGGGCTAACAGCTTAAATCTAGATTGAAAAATTTCTCATACATTTTAAATTAAATTTTCTGTACCTAGCTGCAAAATATTTTTGCGATAAAGTTACTTTAGTATTTTTTACTTAATAAGGTATTGACGAGTTATATAAATACCTAGCAGAAAACAAGAAATTTCAATACAGACTAAATTGTGAACAGATTTCGACAAAAAGCGGTTTGAGCGGAATTAAAATTGACGTGTACGCTGATTACAGTTTCGATCGCTAAAGGTTTTGGATGCAAGTTAAAAGAATTTTACGGTTTACATATTTGTAAATCAAACTCTTCTATGTCGTTATATCTTTGCAGTGTCATGGTCAACTGCTAGTATCAAACTACTAGTTGTCTTTTTATATTGCACAAATAACATATAAGGCCACAAGACATTCCCTACCAGCAAATTTTATAGTCAAGCAAAGATATAAATAGTGGTGCTTCAAATTGCACAAAAATAAAATACTAACTGTATAATGTATGTAAAAAGATAATATTTTAAATGTACATAATATATGCATAACAACTTTCTTAAGATGAAATTGGACGAACGCGCGAAACTGCCTTTCCATACAAACGTATGCTACGTATAACGTCAAATTGTGTGAACATTTTAATATCCAGGGCGGAAAATGGGGTACGTTTGTATGAATATGGAGAAGCGGTAAATGATGTGTGGTAAGTTCAATATTGCCTGCTACGCCGTAGCGTGGTAAACCTCGACCGAAATAGAAAGCTTTGCTGCGCGGATAAGCTCTACTTGCAGAAGGTTTACAAAAACTTGATGTCATCATCATTATATTATTCCTGGCATTGATAACGGGGTTTGCTCATGGCAGTCAAGAGTCCGCTTGGCAATTCATCCCAAATACGGACGTTTATATAAAAAAAAATAATTTGTTGCAGTACGCAGTACCATACGTTACATAATACAGTCGAAAGCAAAAATATCGATCCAAACAAATGGCTCAAAAATATGTGAACACGACTTTATTGTCTAAGGTGTAAGAGCGTACCTACACATATTTTTGAAACTTTGGGAATGTATATATATTTATGCCCTTGACTGTACCTACAGCAGGTATCAATGTTTGTTAATGCAAATACATTTTGAGTGCTGATGTGATGGTTCAAGTCGGGGACCTGAACAATTCTTTCGGATTCACCTAAAGATGTTAGTTGTCGAACGGCATGCAAACTTTAAAAATCCAAACTTGATTTAATATTACTCGCAGTGCGTCCATCTTCAGATTCATCTCAAATCAATATTAAATCAGAAAGCGATTTTCCCGGTCTCAGTACGCTGCCGCCTGTACTAAAAGCAAGTTGTTGCAGTGGACACTTGGACAGTTCGACAGGTTTAATGCGGAGTTATTTCTTGCACAACTGACTGGGTCACTCCGTTCAGCTTCGGGATAATTGCGATATAATGAGATAGGAACTGTCGCTATTTCCGAAACGTACCTAAGTTATATCTAGAATTTCTGTTTTTGGTGGGCTTTGTAATTGGAAATGGAGCTTGAATATAACTCTATTTAAAGGAAGTATTAAGTAACTAATGCGGCAAATAAACTTAATAATACTATAATAATGTTACACATAATAATAAATAGTGAAACGTTATCGGTTAATCAAATTCTTAGAAGGTATGTAATAAAAATTGGCAGTTGAATTTAAAATCAGTAGTGTAGGAGATAGGGAGAATATCTTATGTTTTGAATTAAACGAACCAAAACAAATGCAACTTTTTATCAATTGAAAATGGTTAATTTACACTAGAAGGTTAATAAAACGTGATGTCTGTTTGAAAAACTATCACTACAGGTAAATAGTAGTTTCTTCCACTTTCCTTATCTTATAATTTTTATTTTCCCTGCTGACCCATTTGGAGTGTTCAACGTCACACTTGGAGCTGTATACTTATGTAATGTCGAAGTGATGGTATCGGATGGTATATATATATATATACAGGATGTCCTTAGCCATTGGACAAAGCCGAAATGTACATATGCATTAGGGTATTTAGAATCAGTATACCAAGTAACATAACAACCGGTGTAGCAGTTACGAAGAAATTAACAAATTACGATTTTTTAGTTTGGAGCAGCCTGTATGTGTTAATAGCTCCTGATGTGATAAATAGTATGAAACCTTCTTCGACCTTATTGATTTTCTTTTTTAATTATAACATTAGTAAGATTCTGACTTTTGACAAATGTCATCATTGCCGCACATTTTCGAACAAGTTGTCAAAAACACTGCCAATGATTAATACAATATGTTTTTTTTTGTTGTCGATCATTGGAATTAATTTTTGTTTGAAATTTTTATTTTTTTTCTGATTAAAATAAATATGTTAGAGCATTCCTGAGAAGTAACCCTACGTGGGATTTCAGGGTTTGTCCAATGGCTAAGGTCACCCTGTATATATATATGTGACGACGAGTGGAGAAGAGGCCAGAAGAACCAATGGCGACACATAAGTACCTATACCAACTATTGGGTGAATCAACTATTTCTTGTTGTTATTGTGTCCCGTCAGCCAGGGGACAATATTACCAAAATTCGTTATACGGAATGTTGTATAACTTATGTATCCACAAACGTGCTTATTAGTGGTAGCTCAGTGGAAATGCCTTATATCTACCACAAAAATGCATGTTTGGTTAATTTAATTACTATAAAATCGGGGTTTCAAGAGTGACCCAGGAGAAAGTAACCATGGCAACGAGTGACAAGAAAAAGTTGATTAACCCACCTAATCCGTTTTTAAAACAAATCCAGAAAGGTCAAAAACCCAAAAGGCTCGGGTGCAATCTGACGCTCGCGATTATTTCCCCAGGGTGTCGACACATGCGCCAGCTCAGCACCTCGATCCTATTTGTCGGCCGATGACAGTGGGTAAGCGCCTTAAATTTTAAAATCGAAACAGTTTTCCTTTTTAAATTATCTACGTAGTTTTTAATCACTTGAACAGAGAGGCTATTTGGGTCAAACACAAAACTATGTTCCCGTCTTTCCTGTAGACATACCCAAAAGTTAAGGGCTATAAAGGTTAATTTTATTATTTAACCCTTATCCACATGGAAGGGTACTCCAGTTATTTGGATAAGTATGATGAAATCTTTCTCTCCTGCACAAAATACAATTATCTTAACAATCATTTATTTTTCGGACTAAAATTATCTTTGTGCGAACTCGAATATTGCATAACTTTACTGCCTCTCCATGTCGCGGTTGGTATTTTTGTCTCAAAAATAATAAACTGTAAAAGCCACTAAGGAACAAACGTCTTTGGAACTGTTCCAAGTAGGTTTTTAATGCATTTTATTTTGCGCTCATTCATTTCACTAAATTTACTTGGTGGTGCGTCTGACCCGATTTTATGTCTCCGGGGCTGAAATTTTATGGTCTTTACGTTAAAGTCTGGTTATTTTCCGGAACAAATAGTGCATCGCCGTTTTGCCTCGTTGAACTGTGGTTGAAACACAAATATCCGTTCTCTGTCGTAAGATTTATCACATAAATCAGATATTTTATGACATAAAAGATCACAGTCAATTTTATCAACTTTTCATAAATAAAAACGTAAGTTACATATCTAATGTAACAAAATTAGTCTCGTCGCTGGTACTTAGGTAGTTAATATTTCCAGTAAGGACTCTAGGGCATTCCTTTGAAATTTACATCGACTGGTAGGAAACTGAGGCTCTTAAAAATTTAAGCCTTAATTCAATTATTACCCACTTAAGCCTTTACGAACCTAATTTATAATTCTGTTAGTAAGCATACAGATTAAAAGACTCCTCCTTATTCAAAACTTTACAAGCCTCAATTAGTTAATTTATGTTATATCCCCTTCTTAGAAATATGTAAGTCATAATGACAGATTTAGACAAACTACATATTAATAACTAATTGAGGCTGTAACACTAATGTTAATAACGCCATAAAATTTTAAACATTAGAGTGCTCTTAACTACAAACATTTTTTATTATTATAAAAAAAGCATAAAATATAAATATAATTGTATCTTCAATTGCAACAATTGTATGTTGTGGTTTAACGGAAACATTTTACAAAAAGACTCCTACTGTATTACTATTTCAGAGGAGTTTCCTTTTGCATATGCTCTGACTGTGGAAAGACTTCCTGCTAAGGTTTTGTCGAGACTAATACGACGTTTTAAATAAGCAAGAGCCCGATTTTGATTTTAATTTCTTTTTCTGAATCTGTTAAGGATTTGATCTGTCCGTTGTCAACAATGACATTTCTGCCATGCCAACGTTCTTGACGCTAGATGAGTCATGCTGGTATACCACTAACATTTAAACAAAACGTAAAATTTAGTAAAAAATAATAATCACTGAGATAATGTTAGTTTAAATACTAAAGGTAGGTGTATGACGAAGATAACTCGTGTCCATACTTAACATGTACAATACAATTTTATATCGAGCAAACTTTATGTACTTAATCGTGTAGGTGTAGCTACATTTCAAGTTCCTTACGCTATAATCAAACCATTACCTATGTGAAGGTTGCAACGACAAATCATATTTCGCTTTAAATTATTTCCATGCTAAATTTCAGTTTTGTATGACATACTTATTCCTATACCTACTGTCGCTGATGCTGCATAGCTCATATCGAGACCACAGCCGCGTTGAATCTGCAAAATGATTATTATTTAATCCGGCTGTACCTGGTGCCTGCTCTTCTTAAACTTGGTGCAAGACACTTTAATTTCCCTAGAGCCGCGGAGCTACGGAACTCATAATTCATGCCAAGTTAACATTTTGTCAGTTCGCATTTGTTGCTCAGCGAACGCATGCTTCCTTTTGAACGTTAATTTGCTCTTTAAATTGTGTTTTCTTAATTAATTGTAAGCGATTTACGGGAGGATCGGGACGTGTCTTCAAATTTGAAGTCTTCGGGCGCTTTAGTTACCTGTTCGAACTGGTAATGTAAATGGAGAGTTTGCTGAATTCTAATTGTTGCTTGCGAGTTATTTCAACTAAACTTTAGCGTACTGCTACGAATATATACCTACTTGGCGCAATGTGTTGTCCTTAGAAATATTTTATTAGTAAAATTGTAATTGCTTTGTTATATTTTTAACTATTAGTAAACTTGCTCTGTACTAAAACATTTGATCTTAATTGAAAAATTTGAAATTAAGGAAATTGTTTTAAATGTGATTCCACAAGAAACAATTGAGAGTTCCATACTATTTTCTATAGGCAGTACTTCATAGTAAACATAAAAAAAACTTTACAGTACATATGGTGCTACTTTCTCGCACTAGTCCGTAAAAGAGCACTTTTCGTGCATATGTCGAAAGTTGAAAGGGCCATATGTACTGTAAAACGTTGTATTCGCAACTCTTGTCGATTTAAAACACTCCCTGCGGTCGTGTTTTAATTTATCGCCACTCATGAAATAAAATTTCATGAGTAACTATCGCGGTAACCGAAGACAATATTATCGCCACTCGTTTCGAATTTCCTCTTTTCCGCACTTGTATCGTAAATAACTAAAATATAACATTAAGTAACATTACGTACTTACTCAAGCTACACAATAAACAATTTCACGTGAACTTTTTAATTAATACTTCAGAGTTTCGTTACGTTTAAAAATAGTGAATTTATTGTGATAATCCAATATTAGTTCCCCAAATCGTCCGAACTGTAGACTGAAATTCTCTAATAACACAAATGGCCAATCCATTAAAGTTGATGTGTAGCATTAACTGAGATAGCCGAGATGCATCACCGAGCGGGCCATCGGTGCATTCAATGAACACTTTTGCAGTGTGTGCATTTTGCTGTATTACCGTGCTTACTTTCTTTATGGGGAATTCATAAATAAATTGTATATTAGCTTAGTACTTGGATTCACTTAGCCGTTGTCGTTGCCCACTGATGCCTCTCCTTTACTCGTTCTGTATCACCGTAAATATCACCATAATAGTACTTGTTTACGACTTATGTGTTTACAAAAATTAAATAGATTACCTAGAAACGGTCAAATTTACTTACGGGCCAATTCGAACAATGACCTAGATATCAACGAGATATCCACTAGATATGAAACAGAAACGATAACGAGATATTTAAGAAATTCATGTCAAATTTGACATTTCCGCGATTCCCAATGTCCTCTTGAACGATCTCCAAGATTTGCTTAAGATCTTACTTAGACATCCAATGGATATCTTCAATATCCTAAAACGTCACAATAACTAATTGTAGCGTGAAATGACAATTGGTTTCTCGAATTGAACTGCAAAAGATAACTAGTTGAGAACTAAACTATAACGTATTAGATCTCGTATTATTTTCGTATCTAGTAATTATAACGTTGTTCGAATTGACCGGTTAGATTTATAATTAGACAACAGATAGACAAGCGTATATAAATAGTAATTCAGTAGTTTGTAACCGGTAAATATTGTATGTGTATGTAACGTCCGCACAGTAAGAAATTATGCCACAAGATTGCTTATTAAGGCAGCCTCAACGGAATCGTAAAAAACTTACTTTCCGTGAATAAGTTTAATTTAAAGTTTGTTGCCAGCCCGTTTTCCTAGGTAGTCGTGCGCGAACTGCACTTCCCTTATAAGCTTATTTTCTTCACGGGGACTCGAAAATTTTCTTTAGATTAGTTTCTCTTGTTGAGGAAAATAGGTAGGAATAATAAGTTTGGGTCGCCTCTCAAATTGGCTATGCTTTGCAAAAGTAATTTTCTGAATTGTTCTTTGGTTATGAAAACGTAGTTTGTGTTAAGTATTTGTTTGTGTGGCGATGATTGTATTTTTTGTAAACACCTTTTATTTTTAATGACAAGTCAAATGAAATAGAAAAATGTGTATGTGCACTAAAATACAATAAGCTAAAATAATGACAAATTAATAAATGTTGTTAAGGTTATGCTTAAAAGTTCTCACTCGGCTTGATGTCACGAAATAAGCCAAGCCTTGAATGGGAAAAATTTATAAGCATAAGAGGATACTAATGATACTCATAAGAGTCATAAGGCTATTACGTATAGTGTGTTAATATTTTTGTCCCTCTCCCACTCCCTATATTTTAATAACTCGTTTCGGCAAGGCCGAAATTCTTAATAAATTATATCCCTTTTAGACAATAACTATATTGACCGTCAAAAAGCTTAACTTGCCTTCAAAAACAAATATGGACTAAGACCCCGAAAAGTATTTCATATAAAAATCTAATTATAATTCTCGTTTCAGGCCCAAGTATTTGTTTTTATTTGAAAATGTTTTACAGTTTGCTTACGATATGGCGGTAACTCAATCCGGCTTTGTATTCGCCCGCATTTCGCGGTTCATTGGATATAAAAAGAAAATAGCGCTTTAAAGGGATCACGGAGCCTTTTCAACGTTTTTGTACAGTTCCGAGATGCGCGTGCATGTTTCAGTAAACACTAATCTAATGATTCGTGAAAACAGATCGGATTTTAATTTGATCTCTGCGCCGTTAGACGTTTGCCTGTTTATATTTAGGTACAGTGATTTAATTAAGGATTCATAAAGCGTTACCTTTTTATGTTAAGTATGTACAACGTACAACTAATAATAAAACTGTTAACCTCTTATGGTTACTATTTTATGTCGGGGTGGTTAAATCCTACCTACCTAATATTGCGATCAATTTTACAATTTATGGAAACGACATCAAAATAAATGTCCAATTTATTATATTATAATACGCTATACCTATTCGATCAATGCCGTGACTTCGCAATTTTATTTGCTAACTCATTTCTGTAACGCTGTGATTTGATAGTTCGGGCGGGGTTACTTCGCCAGTCATCTGTCAATGCACTAATCAATTTGCTACTCTAATGCCAAATAATAAAGAATAAAATCACATGCTAAAGACTAGTAAAGGTATCCCTGGTGAGTGATGAAGCAAAAACAGTACAATCTTGTCTCCCTAAGCGATTGATCCAAAACGTTAGTGCTTTATTGGGCGTGGTAGCTAATTTAATCTACTATTCAAAGGATTTTGACTTGATTTGATGTATAACATTTTATCTTATGGCTGGGTAAAGGCAGCGTCAATCAGATTATTTTTCCAAATAGAGATATATATTCTTCATAGTTCACGTGCAAAATTTAATTGTTATACCTATATATGTATAGAGACATTTTTTTGTCAAGCTATCAGAGAATGAGATACTTTTGATGCATAGAAAAGAAGAAAAGACAAGAGAATTTATTAGTAACATCGTTACAAGTCGATTTGTAGAAAAGGCTTTCGACAGAGTACCGCGTCGTTTGGTCTGGCAAGCCCTAAGAAGTCAGAACATACCGGAGCCATACATAAAGCTTGTACAGGACATGTATACCGACGTTAATACTTCAGTCCGCAGCCCTGCAGGAACCAGCCAACCCGTCCCCGTAAAAGTAGGTGTCCAGCAAGGCTCAGCTCTCAGCCCACTTATTTTTATCACCGTAATGGATTACCTGACAAATAATATACAAGACGCGCTTCCCTGGTGTCTCCTGTACGCCGATGACATCGTTTTAGTAGCTGAATCACCGGAAAACTTACAACAAACCTTAAATAAATGGTGCCACGCATTGGAGAGCAACGGCCTCAAGATCAGTAGGGCGAAGTCGGAGTTCATGAAATTTACATTCGGCGCACCCTGTGTTTCCTCACTCCATATCGGGGATAGCCCCGTGACTGAAGTGACAAAATTTAAATATCTTGGTTCCATTTTGAATGAGACTGCCACATGCGATGCCGATGTGCTGCACAGAGTAAATGCCGGCTGGATGAAATGGCGATCGTTGTCAGGTGTCCTCTGCGATCGTAGAATGCCCATTAAAACCAAGGGAAAAGTATACAAAACTTGTGTCAGACCCGTACTACTCTACGGCGCAGAGTGTTGGACAACAACTTGTGCGCACGAGGCCAATATTCATGCCGCTGAGATGAAAATGCTCAGATGGGCAGGCGGCGTCACGAGGCTAGATAAAATTAGAAATGAATATGTTAGAGGCAGTTTCAAAGTCACCCCAATTCCAGACAAACTCCATGAAAGCCAACTCCGATGGTACGGGCATGTAATGCGTCGAGAAAAAGATCACCCGGTAAAAATTGCACTAGAAATTGACACAGGCAAACAACTACCAGGACGCCCAAAAGCCACCTGGTGGAGAAACCTAGAGAAGAAATCGCAAAAAATACCAGCAACCTACTTCGACAGAGCCAAATGGCGACAACATATTCAGAGGGCCGACCCCAAGTAAATGGGAAGAGGCACGGAGAAAGAAGAAGTTACAAGTCGATTTGTATAAATTTAAATTTACATTTAAAGCATTATACTTATAATTAATACATAATTATTTGTTTATATTTATAATTAACATGAACATTTTGTACATTTACACACATTTATTTATTATAAACTGAAATAGATGTCATATATTAAGAAAAAGTGACGAAGGCCTCAAGTGGTGAAGTGGCCTGATTCGAACCGGCGTCTTTAGCAATCCGGGCTAACGCCTTCTAAACAGGTACCAATTTCTCGACTATTATATGCCATATTACTAAGACGCCTAGCGTCTTTGATTTGATTGATTTATTCATTATTTATTAATTCATTTAAATTGTTTAAATTTCTATTTCATAGTTTGCTATTGGTGCCTTTTAATATTATTTATATATTTAAGGCGTCTTTCTAAAACGCGCTACAAGCCTCAATTACTAATTCATAAGTCATCTTGACTTATGAATTTGTAAGAAAGGGATAAAATATAAATTAACTAATTGATGCTTATAAGGTTTTATGAAGAAGGTTAATCTTTATTGCACAATTCATGACGGTACAAATTGGCATTCTCTACCAGTTAACTAGTAGGCTAAACCAGAAAGATTCACTAATATGTATTAACTAACTAAAAAATAATATCAAGTGTTTTTTCCTCTTCCAAGAATATTGTTTTAAAAAACTAGAAAAAAAACTACTTTTGTATTACTTAAAGAGCTTTTTTTATTATTCTTAAATATTTTCTACTATGCGAATCCGGCTCGGTTGGGCAGCGTTCGGGAAGCTCCACAGTATCTTTTCGTCCAAATTGCCGCAGTGTCTTAAGTCAAAAGTCTTTGACCAGTGTGTGTTGCCAGTGATGACATACGGATCTGAGACGTGGGCGCTAACGATGGGCCTCATAAAAAGGCTCAAGGTCACGCAAAGGGCAATGGAGAGAGCTATGCTCGGGGTTTCTCTGCGTGATAGAATCAGAAATGATGATATCCGCAGTAGAACTAGGGTCACCGACATATCTCGCAGAATTGCAAACCTTAAGTGGCAGTGGGCGGGGCACATTGCTCGCAGAACTGATGGCCGGTGGGGCCGGAAGGTTCTGGAGTGGCGTCCGCGTACCGGAAGACGAACTGCCGGTAGGCCTCCAACGAGGTGGAGCGACGACCTGGTGAAGGTCGCGGAAATTCGGTGGATGCGAGCGGCACAGGATCGGTCGGAGTGGCGAGCCTTGGGGGAGGCCTATGTCCAGCAGTGGACGTCTATCGGCTGACATGATGATGTATGTTACTAAAACATCATATACCTACCTAATCTGTGAAGCACAGCTATTTGTTAAAAATGTTAGCATTCTCTGTTAGACACACTCAGAACAGGCTGTTCAATAAAATATACCTACTGTATGGTTTAACAAAAAAAATGCAATATTCAGATAGATTGAAAATTCTACTTTATTTCACTAACAAAAAAGTTTAGGTATTTCCAACGAATGGAATTTAATTTAAGCATTGTTTCGATTTTATTTTTATCCAATGGAACAGTTTCGATTGAGCGCCGTCCGAAACCCGGTGCTTGGCATTTTTGTGAATTAGGATTGAAAAATAATTATTGTACTTCTAAACAGGCAGAATCAATTTGCGATAAGTATATTAGGTAATTATGTACTGACTGTACCCATTGCTTACTTCACGTTTTTGTTAATACATTGCAATTATTTTACATTGATCATAGCAATTTAGGAAAAAATATAAGTGACAGGGAGATTCCGATTTAGCCCGTTAGGATATAACATAGTAAAGGTATCCCTGGTGAAGTTATCGCTGAAAAGGCAATTCTTTTTTAAATTATCTAATGCAACTTTTGAGACTCTTAATCTGAATCGCTTTTAAAATTCATTTAATTCGATTTAACTGTAAGAACGAAAAAACTTTAAAGGATCCCTTCAGAGAAAATTGTCACGTAGACAATAGGTGCGATTTTCACAAATGAGCTGCTCAATATTCAAGCGGCAAACGCCTCACCGTAACAACAGAACAAATTCGAAAGACGAAGTATCGAAGGAAGGCCCTTAATGTAATTATCATAATGGTGGCCAATAAAAGAGAGGTTCGGAATTCGTGTCACAGCTTTAAAAGTACTATCAAAGGTGCCCGAGGCGGAAAATGTCGCATCTTATTTAGCGCCCTGCCGAACGAGGGCACTCGAACCCCGGCTCGGCTAATCACATTACTCTCATGAAAGAGCTCAAGATAAAAAAGGACCGAAATAGATTTACATGAAACGTCAAAGTTGATTACGGGTACTTGTCGGGATGGACTCCTTAAATATGTAGATTCGAATAAATCATTATCGACATTCAAAATGGTTGACGCCTTAGCATTTTGCTTGAAACGAGATTTAATTACTGGATTGCGTACACTTTATTCATTACTTATTATGTCAAAATATTGTTAAAACAAAAATTAATAATTTTCTGATGAACTTTTTATCTGTTAAGGGGCCCACTGACTATAAGTTCGCTGGGCGATATTGGCCTGTCAGTTGTTCAGAACTGACAAATTTTCTAAATAACAGTCATTGGGTCCCTTTATACATAATTATAATTCAGTTCAAGCTCCAGCCCCGTTTAATTTTATAGTAAAAACAAAATGACGGCGCAACGTAATGTTTTCCTAAAATTTGATATTAAAACGAAAACGAGCTTAGAATTTTCTTTTTTATTTATTTAATTAGATTAATTAACTTAAAATACAGTTGTAGTGCAGGTTACCGCATTATTGCTTTCCAGCGACGAATTATCCTCTAATTTGATTGTATATAGGTACTCCATGATTGATTTGAACTACAGTAGTAGAAGTCCCCTACACCAACGCAAAATCTGGCAAGAGCAAACCATTCGCGAATCAGATGAAAAATAAGAAAACCGGGATTTAAAACGAATTTAATTTAAACTCAAAAAACTTCAACTCCTAGTTTTATTTTAGAATAGACGAATTGTGTGACTCAAAATGTGTCGTTACATCCCATAATACTCACTCAAAAATGATTAAAATTATAACACTTATAAAAAAACTAATAATATCCATAGTACTCCCTCCTAAATGCTATTATAGAATACGGGCAATTCTATTCACATTGTATTGCCCAGTCGATCAGGCGTGAAGCCTTTTATTTGGAGTCACGTGTCGACCACCGTCCAGGAAACCGACATGCAGCGTTCAAGCGAATCTAATGCACTCAAATCCATGTGACATCAGAGAGAAGGGTGCCAAGCACGAAACAATGCGGCAGGACCTCTATCCTTGGTATATACGTTTTCACAGATATTTATAGTGCAATATCGTCCGCGTCTCCTTCTCACACATTTAGATTTCCGTAAGTGAGAAGCTGAGAGCTTAGCTTATCTTCGCTTGATAAGTTTTGGCGTCGTAAATGGGTAGGGTCAATTTTAACTAAGTAATGCCGTGTGAACAAAAGGCATGGTTGAATTATTTTGCAAAAATATTAAGATGTATTGGTAAAGTAAATTTAGTAATGCCCTTAGTGGAATGAAATAAAACTCATAAAGGTCATAAAGTATACATTACAACTATTTTAAGCAACGTAGTAGTAGTATAGTAGATACTAAAATGTCCACACCGTACAACAATTGTATTCACAACTAGCAATGTCCCAAAGAGGATTTTCAAATGGGACTCGATCTGTGTTTCTGGCCTTATTTTGCATTTTGCCTGTTACACACGCGTTGCGTACATTGCAATTTTGTACCAACTATTTCAATACTCACTTAATTAAAGAGTTGGCTACATGTTGTGTTTCAGTCAGTCATTGTCTCGATATTGTCGTCAATAAATGCACACTGTTCAGATCCACTATACGCCTGCCCCAGATTTAATAAACCTGCACAAAACCAGTATCATATCTTTCAGTTCTTGGCAGTATTAACAACAACAATGGATTTTAATTCAGCTTGGTTGCGTTTCATCCTGTATTGTTTTCGGAAAAATCAATGGTGAATCGCTTCCGATAAGAACTGTGGAAATGGCGACAGGAAGAAATGCTATTATTGTCCGATGAATGGAGAATACAGGGAATATGGAGAATATAAGGAATATGGGGAATACGGGCACGTGCCAACAGTGTAACATTTCCTTCCTCTGTGAATGATGGTTTTATAAAAGCCGTTATTTAGTTGTCAATGTCACCCCTCTGTTAATTTGTCGGTTAGATGGAATTCCTTTCAATGGTAATAGCAGTCATTATTTTGATAAGTTAATCATATAATATTGTCTTCGGTTACCGCGATAGTTACTCATGAAATAAAACTATGAAAACGGATTATATCGCGTATATTGAATTTATAATTCATCCCGACGTTTCGAACTCTTTACAGCGTTCGTGGTCAACGGGTGACTGAGGAAAAATTACAAAATGCAAAAATACCCACATACTAAAAAAATAATGAACAATCATAATAGACTACAAACTTTAAGGCTGGTTGTACATGCAAAATCGGTTCATAAGGCTAGTTATACACTATAATTATTTTTCAAGTAAAGATATATATTATATACGCGATAAAAACTACGCCGGCTCCAACCCTACACCACGGACCCGAGAAGATTTAATTCCCTCCTAAATTGTAGGAGGGTATCCCAATATGGGACCGGCAACAAACTCGGCGGGACACATCTTTTCAAAACATCAGAATGTCCAGCATCATCCAACACTACGGTCTCACAGTCTATGTCTCGCTTGCTCCTTTATCAGGTGGACTACAGGATCCCAAGCTGGTGGTAGAGAAAAGCCATCTTCCCTATTAAAGTTTGGATATTTCTTAATCTCAATGGCCTCGCGCAGCATTCTGGGTATGTAACGCTTCTCCTTGGCAAGAACCAGAGGCTTATCAAACTTGATTGAGTGATTGGCTTTATCCATGACATGCTCACAGACAGCAGACCTAGGTCGACGGTGCTTGACATCAGCTATGTGTTCCTTCACCCGAGTGGAAATGCTCCGTTTCGTCTGCCCGACATATGATAGGCCACACTCACAGTCCAGCCTGTACACTCCTGCAGTCTGTAGAGGGGTATTGCATTTTACAGGCCTCAGGAATTGTGACATCTTCTTCATTGGCTTGAAATATGTTTTTATAGAAGCACGCTTCAAGATGTGGCTGATCCTGTCCGTGACCCCCCTGACAAAAGGCAGAATGGCAGGCCTGCGCTCAACTGTGGGGATCTTAATGTGGGACCTCTGGTTGACCCGCGGTATCCTGAGCTCGTTTGCCTGGAGCGCGCGCCTGGCATGCTGGAGCTCCGCGGCCAGATGCTGGTCATCACATATCCTCTGGGCTCTCTGAAACAAAGATTTGCCTACTGTAACAAGTTGACTGGGATGGTGATGCGATTTGCCATTTAAGTACCTATCAGTATGAGTAGGTTTCCTATACACAGTGCGACCTAGGGTGTTATCAGGATTTCTTTTTATCAATACATCTAAGAAGGGGAGAGAACAGTCTTTTTCCAACTCCATAGTAAATTTTATTTTGCTATGGATGGAATTTAGGTGATCCAAGAAAGTTGAAACACTACTTTTTGGAAGTATAGTAAAAGTGTCATCTACGTATCTTTTAAATATCTTCGGTCGCACAGGAGCCAATGAGAGTGGAGTGAATGAGTACAATTTAGGAGGGAATTAAATCTTCTCGGGTCCGTGGTGTAGGGTTGGAGCCGGCATAGTTTTTATCGCGTATATAATATATATCTTTACTTGAAAAATAATTATAGTGTATAACTAGCCTTATGAACCGATTTTGCATGTACAACCAGCCTTAAAGTTTGTAGTCTATGATTGTTCATTATTTTTTTAGTATGTGGGTATTTTTGCATTTTGTAATTTTTCCTCAGTCACCCGTTGACCACGAACGCTGTAAAGAGTTCGAAACGTCGGGATGAATTATAAATTCAATATACGCGATATAATCCGTTTTCATAGTTTTATTTCAAGTTAATCATATATTTATATTGAAATGGGGGTAAACGTTTTTAGAAATAGAATTTTCTACGATTTTTTTGTACGTTCGTAATTCAATAATTTCCTTTTTAATGATAGTAACACATACATACACCCTTCTTTCAATAATACAGTGGACTGCGTTGTCTTAGTGGAATATTAATAATCGTCAGTTCCGTAATGATTTGTAGCAAATGAAAAAATTGCGTTTTGTTTTCAGTCCATAGCAATTGTTAGTACTTAAACAAAAATTAAAAACTAAAATTAGTACTAAATTTTACACTAAGATACTAAAACTTTAAACAACACATTGCATAACACAACATACATATAGGAACATTAAAGATGACGTTCGGATGCGGATGTCAACTGCAGCTGCGTTACTGTTGCGGCGTCGTTGTTGCCGCCACTGTACCTGTCAATTTCCTTGATAAAAAGTTATGGAATGGACGTCATAATCGTGACAGAAATGCGGCGGCGAACGTCACTCATTTCATCCAGGAAATTGACAGATAGGTATGTATAGCGAAATTGACAGATATATGTATAGCAACGGCAAAAATTACACCGCAACAGTAATAAATTAGACATCCGAACGTCACCTTAATACTTCATTGAAATTAAAATAAACAAGCCATTTCAATATATAATATGCGCCGCTCTTTATGATAAAATTAATACATAATTTTCGACGACCAAACAAAGAAAAGCTTACCCCATCGCGTGTTTGTGTTAAAGTCAGTGTCTGACTAACCCCGCAAAGGGGAAGGATCAACAAATGTATTACTGTTACACACAGCACAGGAGAGACAAATGTTCAAGCAAACCAGTGTAACTGTGACCTCAAAATCTGTAACAACTTACTAGGGTAACTCTGAAGGTTCTGAAGTATCACAACAGTCGTACTCAGACAAAACAGTGTTATTATCCTATAATAGAGCCGTCCGAACTACTGCCATGTTTTTAGTCTGTCTCTATCATAAAACAAAGATGATGATGATTGATGTTAGCTAAGGACATCTTTTGAAACACTTCCAACCTGTTCATAATTTGTAACAGGAACACGGCCACGACTAAACTAATGACAGTCACAAACGGTAACTACTAACTACCAAATAATAATGATTACTGAAGGTCACTGCGAAAGTTGTATAAAAGTATAGGCGGTATAGGTAAGCCTACATTTTTTATTATATATCAAAATCAATTTTCATATTACATGTAATTTAAAAAAAACCGGCCAAGTGCGAGTCGGACTCGCGCACGAAGGGTTCCGTACCATTACGCTCAAAAACGGCAAAAAAATCACGTTTGTTGTATGGGAGCCCCACTTAAATATTTATTTTATTCTGTTTTTAGTATTTGTTGTTATAGCGGCAACAGAAATACATCATCTGTGAAAATTTTAGCTTTCTAGCTATCACGGTTCATGAGATACAGCCTGGTGACAGACGGACGGACAGACAGACAGACAGCGTAGTCTTAGTAATAGGGTCCCGTTTTTACCCTTTGGGTACGGAACCCTAAAAAGATAGACAAACAGATTTATCTAAATCATATTACTGTATTTCTTTTTATTGCATTTAATCTTTATGTAGCTTATTCCAAAACTTTTTAGTGTGGCCTATGTACACTGGTTTCCTACACGTCCAAGTCGCCTACATTAGGTTAGCGACACTAATAACACCCCTGAACGCCCCTTCATATTTAGCGTTGGCAACTAAATTGGCAACCCTCACAGGGGAGAAATAAGTTTTATTTGACATATATCGCGTTTTGCACGCTCCGATCGTATTCTTTGCGACAGGTTGATAGGTGAAATTTTATAATACATTTTTCGATACGCTTCAAATAAAATTGGTGAGATTCTTTATGAGCTTTTATAGCATTTGTGAAATATCCGTTGTTTGTATAACGTTTTCCTGGAAAATATTAAAAACAATAAAATATTGATTGCTAGGAGTGGGTGAGACTGACTCGCGCGATATGTCTTCATTTTCAAAATAGGTAATTTATAAACGTCAATAACTGTATTACAAGAAAGATGGTTATGGGTCTAAATATGAATCAAAAATGCGACTAACTAGTCAAACTACCTAACAGTTTGAATCATAACCAAGAGCTTAAAGAGAATTTGAAATTAGTTGCAGTTTCTAATTCCCTTTTAGTCCTTAGTTCTTATCTTAGTCTATTAAGCATCCCATTATCGCCATCAGCCGTCAATTGCGTCTAGAATAATTAACGTGTTATTATCTGCGCCAGACTGGGCCTACCAGAATACGCGTAATTGCCGATCCTGCAAAATGTATGGACCTGAGATAAGGATACATATTATAGCAGACCAACAGACAGACTTATTACGTATGCTTTAGGCTTTGTTGCTATTATAGAAATAGCCTGTTTTTTATTCCGTAGACTAAAATGACAACCACAAATGTCAAACGTAGAAATAATGTGACCAGCTTAAAACAAACAGTGCTGATCTTTGATTTCGGTTTGTGGATAACCGATAAATATTAAATTAATTTTAGATCCAAAATAAACAGTAAATGAAATCTACTCGCTGCATGATAGGAAATAAACAATAAATAATATCTACTCACTACTAATCTACTCAAACATTAAAAAAATTACATTGACGTATCACCAACCTGACGCAACGCCATTTTGGTATTTGTGGTTTACGTATTCGACATTCGTTACTTTACTCGTATAGTGATCGGATGTACTTAGTGCGTTTTCTCTCGTCTTCATCAACAAATATTAGTACCTCCCAATAGTTTATTTTCGGTTAGTACCGGTTGTAGCAGATCACAATTTATAAGACGTAAAAAACTAGCCACACATGAAATGTCATTTTAGTCTACGGAATAAAAAACAGTCTTTATATAGAAATTCATATTTTTTTTAAATAAAAATTCTTATGCAAACTGTAGAGGCGTCTATTTCAAGTACCTATCATATAAATAGAAACTAACTGTAAGAAAGTTTGGCAATAAAAATACCGAGAATATTTGCAACCGCTACTAAATTCGAAGGCTATCCGTAAAAGCTGATAAAAATACTGCATATCGCCACAAGCACACGTAATGCATCAATCCGTCCCCTCTGAATGTTTGATAACGGCTGCAGATACGTTTGAGTGCACCCGCATGTCGTAAAACCGGTTAATTTTGTTGTATTATCACGGCAAATGATAAATATTCTGATTAAGTTTTATTATGATGAATATTGACATACATTACTTTATTTGCTGCCTGATACAATGTCATAAATGTTAATGAGCCAAATCAATACGGACAAATCAGGTACTAGTAGGTTGGTGCTTATAAATAAGAATGTTTGTCTTTTTTGCTTTCATTCATAAATGGGGTAAATTTCAATTAAAATAAAATTATCCAAAATTGATAGGTCCCTAAATTCGATGTTTGACTGACAAGAACATGAATGACAAACTTTAGAGCTTTTAACATTGTTGAAATTTCAATGGAAAATGCCTATCATAGTTATTACATTCTTAATTATTTTTGGTAATTAATTTTTTGAAGAATATAAAAGTTATGAAAGTAAATTGACGACTGTTCTGGCCTAGTGTGCCACCCTGCCTGCGAAGCCGATAGTCCTGGGTTCGAATCCCGGTAAGGGCATTTATTTGTGATGAGCACGGATATTTGTTCCCGAGTCTTGGGTTTTTTCTATGCATTTGTATATTATATATATCGTTGTCTGAGTACCCCCAACACAAGCCTTCTTGAGCTTACTGTGGGACTTAGTCAATCTGTGTAAGAATGTTCTATAATATAAAAAATATATAAAAAAAATTGTTGTTTTGAATAAAGAAGTTAAAGTAGGGACAGACTCATTAGATGACTGCGTTGCAGATTCGGGGCATCCAAAGAACTCGGCTCTTGCTTTCCCATTTTGAGACACTTTGTTGATAATTTGTATTCTATGCTCTTCAAACACGTTACCCAGTTAACCTGTTTGGTTTCGAATGTTATTACGCTTCGCCACTGCTACATTCAGAAAGCAACTGAATGCCTTTTGATTTGAGATAAAACTTACATAGGTAATTTAATTCAATTTGCTTCAACGATAAAAATATCCATCATCTTCATTAGTAATTTATTTATTTAATCGTATGGCATAGATACAAATAGGCAATTAGTTATATTAACATTATTCTTTAGTACATTAAACATTAAATATCAACGTTCAGGGTGCTGAATTAGTGATCATTACTTGTGAATCACGTTTTATTATAAACTGAAATAGATGAAAAAAACTGACGAAGCCCTTCAGTGGTGACGGCCGGATTCGCACCGGCGGGTTTAGCAATCCGGACTAACGCCTTGAACCCCTAGGCTACCCCGCCATGACGCTTCGGCTTCGTCACTTTTTCTTTAACATATGACATCTATTTTGTGTTTATAATTTATATATAGTAGTGTGACTACTTAAAAAACACAAATTTAATTTAATTAAAATTAATAAAATAATTTGATTTGTTCCCAAAGTTGTGCACGTTTTATTAATTAATATATAGATTTTATTACCGGCACACTAAATTATCAAAAACGATATTGAAGACACGTAAACCGAATATAAAATCCTGCTGTTTCCTTTAGCACGTTTAGCTTAAAATCACATCCTACCACGCGTTCGAACCAAAATAACCCAATATTGATTGTCACCCCAGACCAACGATAAAAATATGTACATACAATTTATTACAATTACCAATTTACATACACTCTGCAAAGACGGCATGTTTCTGGAGTTAAACGTCGTTAGGGCGCTAAGAGGGGTCGGGATGGAGGTATGTTACCAGTAGATGTGGCATTTTAATTCAGTGTTGATTTAGTAAAAGTTTAACATTTAAAGGTGGATTCATGTAGTTTAAATACATTGGACTGAAAAAACTCTTATGCAACAGCTATGTATTACATAAGATAGGTAACGTTTTTAATGTTTATGTTTTCTTTTAGTGTTTAATCCCGTGATTTAATCGGTTTGCATTTCTATGTTTTGAAAGCAAAAGAACCGACAATTACTCGTAGTAAGTAACAGCTCAGTCGTGCCTTGAATGCACGAGTTGTCATTACCAAAGCTAACTTTTTTGTAACTACGGCACATACTGGCACATAGTTATGTAGAACAGTATCTAGACTAAAATTGATCATAATAATTATATGCTTATCTAAAACTAGATATGATTTAAAAGGCAATTAAAAACTAGTTTTCACCGAGACGATTTGCGAACACTACGTTAAATAAAAAGCGATTCCACTGAGGCGATACGGAAAACTAGTTTTAACCATGGAAAACACGTTTTCCCTAAAAACGGGTTTTTTCGGTAACATTATAATATAACTATACCAATTCATGTTTGTCCGACCCAACTACATTACTAAAATACGTCTACTACTTTAGAAGCACATACGTAAATATTATGCCAGTGGCAGTTACGATGATGTTTACATGGATAGATACTGCTGAAGCGCAAACGTACCTAGCTAGTAAATTCACGGTTGCCCGACTTGCATGCCTTAGTGCGTACTTGTACCTAGCACTTAGCCTAAGAGTATACAATAGTTATAGGGATGGATTATGGACAGGATGCTAGTTACCAATAAAAAAGGATTCGATTTGCAAGAAGCCAAATGGCATTTAGGCAGATCAGTTTCCATTATTATTAGGTCCTTTTATCCTTTTTTTTTTCTTTAACAAGGATTCTTATATCCATGGCACATTAACTTAGCTTTCTTTTTCCTTTTACTACTCCAAAATATTAAATTAGCACCAAAGCTGGGGTTTACTAATTACTTTATATAATTAGCATTACAATCCCACATTTTTGACTTGTTTCTAAAGTATCCTCTGGAAATATTCATCCTTGGAACAATAGAAAATTGCTAACAGTCCTAACGATCTCCTAACACGTTTGTAGCCGTGAGCAGAAAATTGTGTTTTTAAATTGAATTCCATTTAGTTGGGCCATTTTGCAAATGGCGAACTACCTAAATTTCGCACAATCGCATCTCACTCTGTAGTTAGTTAAAAATGCAACTTTATTCCTTGAAAGTAAAGTTAAAACTTGTGTAAAAGATAATTTGGGATATGAGGGTGTGATTGTTATTCTACCAATGCATTAGGATATGTCGCCGACAGAATTGCCCGCGGCTGGGCACGCGCCGCTCCGGCGCGGCGACAGTTTTTTTCAAGGGTGCAAATCGATTAAATAGTGAATGGTGACAATCGATTAGTGACTTAATGGAGACGACAGTTTCTCACTAATGGACTGAGCCCAAGCAGTGTGAAAATGGATTGATGGAAGCGCTTTTTCTCATTTTAAATTATATTTTAGCGATTTAAGTTCATTCACCCAACATTTTTTTTTCTCCAACACCAATCCTTCTTTTCTCTGGTTTTTACCAAAAATCCTTTTACATATTTCAAGGGTCGTAGCACGGTACGCTTATCACCATGCCTGTCACGTTCTAACAAGTATGTGAGTGCGAAAGTGACGGACTTAGTGATAGGGGAACCATGCGGACTGGTTTTTTGGTGGTTTTGTCCTGGTTCTGGTTGGTTGGTCTGGTTGGCTGGTGGTGATTTGGATTATCTGGTTTTGGTCTGGTTTGGTTGTCCTCCTAGCCTAGTTGATAGTAACCCTGCCTCCGAAACAGGAGGTCCCAGGTTCTAATCCTGGTAACGGCATTTGTTTGTGTGTTTATCACAGATATTTGTTTCCGAGTTATAGATCTTTTCTATTGGCGTTGAATATGACTCGTTTGTCTTTATCTGTCATTTTGACTTATGTATTTGTAAGAAAGGGATAAAACATAATTTAAATAAATCAGGCTCGTAAAGTTTTATGAATAAGGGGGTACATGCCTAAGTATTTATCTATGTCTGTTTGTTATATTTATCGTCGTCTAGTTTCCACAACACAAGCCTTATTGACTGTGGGACTAGGACTATCTCTATACCAAATTTCAACTAAATCGGTTCAGTTCAGCGGTTTAAGCGTAAAGAGGTAACAGACAGACAGACACACTTTCGCATTTATAATATTAGTATGGATGGATGGATAGTATGGATAGTATGGATTATGATTTATTTATATTAAATAGAAGCATGTACATATTTACTGCAAATAGTTCATACTCGAACGGGATATATCGGTATCCTCATCGGAGATTAGTGTAGTGCCAAAGACACCGAACAACAACAAAGTCAACAAAAATAATATTCTGTTTTGTTTTGTGAATAAAATCTTAAGAATTATTTTATTCTACAAATGCAAAATTGTATTCCTATCAATCATGTAGAAACTGTATCCGAACTAGTACCTGTAACCTCTAATATGAGGTGATGAAAAGTGATCTGAAAACACATGTAATAAATATTTATATCTGTCATTAAAATATTTCTCATGGCAGTCATGACCTATTTCTAATGATTTTCTCTAAGGTGAGGGTTAACTCGATGAGAAGCAATCGTGCATTGTTTTATCGCTGCATCGCTTCCTGCCGACCGAGAGATGGCTAACTATAATATTGATCTCGATATTATTGCTTACTTAGAAATACATTATGTTCTGCATGCTTACGGCTATCTTGTGAATTTGATTTTTTGACTCAAATTTATTGTCGTTCTTATTGACGAAATTAATCAGGAATGTTTAAGATTACTGAGAGAAGTTCAAGTTTTTAATGCTACTCCATTGGCTCATTGACTCGAAGACGCTTTTGGTCTCCGATACGCCTCTGCCCCAGAACTAGTCATTTAGGGCTTGCAATTTCAACAAGCGGTATACTTTGGCTAACTAACCATACATTAATAACAAGAGGATGGTTATGTTTTTTAAAGAATTTTACATCCTAGCAGATTACAGATCATAAGAAATTAACTATGACTAATATACTGTTCATCATCATTAATTTTAAAGCCCAGCTCTTGTCAGTGGAGCAATTTCCATGTATCTCTTTCTTGAGCCGTTCGTTTGACCGCCTGGTACGACACGACGTTTATCCTTTCATTAAGCTGGTCCATGTATGTTCTTCTTGGTCTCCCTCTCTTCCGCCTTCCTTCTACTTTCCCTTCCACAATATTTTTTATGAATTCGTCGTGTCGTAACGGCTATACTGATATCGCTACAAAAAAGTATTGAAGGTGTATTTATAAACAGTCCACGATAATTTATATGACTAAACGAATCTTGGAGTGAAATGAAGGTAAAAGTACCCCATCTCTCGACCTCAAGCCATAATTCCTGAAAATTCCAAATGCCGAAAGAAATAATTTCCCACCAATCCTCCCCCGTACGTGCTGAATTTATTAAGGGTCACACTCACGCCCCGCAGTAAGTAAGTAACTGTTACGAAAATGGTACGTTTAAATCCTGCGAAAAGTGTCGCTATATATCATTCGAACATAATTTCTGGTCCCCTATAAAAAGTGAAGTTTCCCTTGCGGAGTGCACCGAACGTCTGTTTCTTATTTCCCGAGTCGGGCTAGAATTGGAACTGATTGTTTTTATCGGCACCCGGTGGGGAGTGTTAAAGTTTTGAATCTATCTCGAACACGTGTAGGAAATATCGGGGTTTGTAGTGAAAGTGTCCCGGTATTGGAAAATCTTGGAGGGAAATGGTAACTGAGTTGGGAACTGTTTAAAATGATGCTCGTTTTCCTTATTGTATTAGGATTAAGGGTAAGGGTGGAATGGGAGCGTTAGATTTTTTTTTTTAATATACTGTAAAAGCACTGCAGTGCCATAATATTATAAATGTTATAATTTCAGATGAGAAAAAATCCCAATTAGACAAGTTTTAAGCCCATATAATATAAGAATGTTTTTCTACTTAGGAAACTTCTCCAGGCAGCAATTTCACTTATACAGATTTCCTTGTCGATGTGTTCACTTCATTGAATATATAATATACTTAGGTTAGTAAAAACTTGTTGCCAACAAGGTGCCCCTTTAATGCGGCAAAAAATATTAGAAATATTTTGCGTTTTCTCAGAATTTGCGGTAATTACTGTGCACCACCAACCCACTGTCAACCAGCTTACCCTACATATGTTTGGCGCTTTGTCCGTGTCTAGGTAGTAGGTAAGAGTATAATTCAGTATATTGAATACCTTGATAGTAACATACAAACATTGCATGTTACAAAGGCTTACCGAAAAATCATATATAAACGTTAGATACTTCTTTTTGCTCGCACAATTTTTTTTGTTAAATAATCGTTGCCCAGGAAAATATCCACATTTATCCAACTTACAACATCTTCATCAATAATTCTGTAATATCTACAAATTGCACTGCTGTAAGCGACGCCGTGGGTTTTAGGGTGTTGACCCTACAGATATTGATGAAACATGATACTGCTCAAATTCCAAGCAGTGGGTGCAATATAAATCCCTGTCCGGAATAATCTCGACCACAATTCGTCGCGCGCAACCCCTCTCATCTGTCCCTAAATCAAAGCATTCGTCGCGTCACAACCGAACAATAAAAAAAGGGAATATTTATTCGTTATTTGTTGTCGGTTTGCATTAAACTAAAGACCGCGTGGAAAAGGCAGTAACTACCTACGCGCTTCATGCAGAGTTACTCTCGTTTTCTTACAGTGAAGCGGTTATCTAGACCCCGGCACCCTCACCGTTTTATCTAAGATCGGGATTGCATAAAATACTCATCAGTTTCTTCAAATGTGACAAGCGTCGGGGAGCACGCATATCATTAGGAATCGCATGCGTAATTTAAAAATGCATTCAATTAGCATTTATTTATTTTTAATACCTATATTATATTTGATAATATGATAATACATCAGCCATAATATTTTTTCCTACGAATTAAATTATCAATTGAAAAGTTTTTATATTATTTTTATTATTGAAAAGTTTGTATGGTTAGGTGTTTGTTGACTGACCACTTAAAACGACTCACGCAGACGACGAGTAGCAATAAAGGACAAGGACTAAAGGGTATTTTTAAGGATAATTATGATATATTCAACCAGAAACATCACTTTTGAAACTGGCAGATCATATCCATTACAAATCCAGATCAAAATCATAACCTGTTATTACAATCAGAATACGCCTTCACGTACAGATATGTTTAGTATCGAATCCATAGAAACACCCTGGAAACAGATTTAACAATATCTGACTAAAAAGGTATTGATACAAATTAAGGTACGAATAAAACAAATGACTGTACGGATCGTGATTTTATTATATTTTATTTATGTTATACATGTAACTCCATGCGGTCTAACTTTTCAAAACGTTATGTGAAATAGGTTTGTCGAGTCAGATTTATAGTCCGAAATATATGAATAACGAACGCAAAACCCTCAAAATTATAATACAAGGTTTTATATTTAACTTTTTATCGCAATTAGATTCAATTTTATGACCTTAAATTCACCATTAGCACATTTTATGTTATATAATAATGTTTAATTAATCAATTAATTAAAATGTACCATGATTATCGCAAATATTTTTTGATGTCCGTTATTTATAAACGTAACAAGCCGTTGAAAATCGGTTTTGCCTATCCGTCATTTTGACATTTATTTTGTGTTTGTTACAGAGACAAATTTTAAAAGACATTTGCTAAATAAGAGATTAAAATCTTTTTAATCATATCCTTCATTTAAGCAACTTCAAAAACGTGTCAAAATGAATAAAGCAAAAGGTAACTCGTCAAAATAGGGTAGTACGTCACAGCACTCGATACGGCACGTGCGGGCTTAGCCCCGAGGCCATGAGAACAGGCCACAGTAAACAGAATTTATCTGTTTGTTTGTCAGTTTAAATCTCTTTGTTAGACAAACTCGCCCGTTTTGTTTTCCTGTTGGGCTTAAAAGTAGTTTTATTGATTTAATTGGTTTCTGAATTCCATCAATACTGGGCAGGTCAGTCTCATCTGAACTTTTTTGAGTTAGTTGTATTCACACAAATAGTGGAATAGGGGTTTTAAAATATTAGGCACTTTTTAGGTACAAGTCGTGTTGCAACTTACTAAACTAAGGTTTCAAAGTATTTCAGAAAAATAAACGTTTGTATGCAAATACAAATGGTTTATTCGCAGTAATATGGTTACATAATGGTCTTTAAGTAGGTACAAAATTGTTCTACGTATATGGTCATGGAGAATTCCCTTAAGACGAAATTGGAGGACCCGCGTGAAATCGCCTTTTCATACAAACGTAGTCCTCATTTTCCTCTCAAGATATTAACATTATTGAAAATATTTTGAGACAATTTGTTGTATATCAACCACAGCCATGCAGCTTTTTTAAAATAAAAAAGGAAACCTTTAAGTAAAATGAGCTAACTTAATGTTTTAAGGCAGTTCCCTCCAGCGCCCATAATTTTCTTCCACACTGTATATAATTATAACTTAATCTATGTCATTAGAAGGAAGTTTCTAATTGACAATTAAACGGATCGCAATGTTTGTGACAGCTGTGACGTTTTCTAATGCCTGGACAATGTTAGTCCATTAACTGACAAGCTAATCTAAGCGGCGCTCAAAATTCAGGAACAGAATTAGGCTCAGTATTCCCAAATACAAAGGCGATATAGGGTTACCTGTATAAATTTGCCTTAGGTATTGCATAGTTATTACGGATCTCAAATTCAGCATTATACTGGTTCAGAGGCATTACACTCGACAAACAACGAGGAGAGGAAAACCGAGGAAAAGGTGGATGGACTGTGTGAAAGATGATATGAAACTAACGCAAGTGAATGATGAGATGACGGGTGACAGAGAGGTATGGAAGAAAAAGACATTCTGCGCCGACCCCAAGTGAATGGGACAAGGGCAAGCGAATGATGATGATGATTTTATAATTTAATAATTTTATAATTTTATATTTTTGTACTGTGACCTATAACGTTCATGTTTGGCAATCTGCTGTAAATGTAAGTTGGTTAAATAAATATAGACTCACAAGTACTTATTTAATGACCACCTAAGTAGACCTAACATTAAAAATTAAATTATTAATAGACCGGTTGTTGATATTTCCGAAAGAGATTAACGAATCAAACCCAAAGATGACTAGTCAAGACATATATGTATGTATGTGTGTGTGTAAAAGTGACAAGTATTTCGCCCACACCATAATAGACGGTGCTGGCCGGGGTGCAGGCAGGCCGAAAAGGAGATGGCAGGACGACTTGGACGCATTTTATCCGGATTAACGGGAAAGTACAAACGACAGGGTCGAGTGGAGGAAACGAGGGGAGGCCCAGCACTCCCAACACTGGGACACTAAATTAGGCTATTAAAAATAAAGTAGTATTTCGCATTCGAGGGGGTGGAAGGATAAACCCAACTGTTTAGTTAGCAAATGTGTTCTTTTAAAATCACTATACAATAAACTTTAATCTAATACAAGGTCTACAAGATATTTTATCACCCTAAAGCTTTCAATCAATTGAACATTCGAAATTGCGTCAGCATTTTGCATGGTGCAGGTGTCGGTAATGGTATACTTAGTCCCCAGTCCAACCCTTGCTGCAGATGTAAGGATAGAATCATAAAATCCTCCCTAATTTAGTCAAATATAATATATTGATTTTCAATTGTCTGAAAATGATCACTTGCACTGCCTAGTCAGTATTTTGCTAGTAAAACTTATCCCCAACTGAACGGTAAAGGCTATGTGACCTATACATTTTTTATGTCAATGACATTACTACATCGGGACTATAGCAGTCGTCTTTTGCCGGCAATACAATCTACCATATTTGCCTAAATACTTTTGTGTGTTTGCAAAAAAAGCATTGAATATTGCCACTGCTGCTATGCCGCTCCAGTTTCGACATACAATTTTAGAGCGTAACGTATTTGCAAGCTATTAAACTTAGAAAATTATCAGCCTACAAATAAATAACAATTTCACTGGAACTCCAAAATCTTTATTATAAATTGTAACGTTATCATATTATGTTTTCAACGATTGTAAAATTTGTGAAATTTTATTTCAGCAGCTTAAGTTGAATGCAAAGTAGAGATGATGCTTGAGTAGCTACTATTTGTCAAATGTCTAAACCAATGCAGGAGGATTTAACGTCGAGGACATGTGAAATACAGCGGTTCTTTTTATCTCAAACAAATTTCAACTGAAGATGCAAATGTTATTTTGAATATTTAATAAATGTTTAACCTAATATGACGATAAACTTTGTTTTAAGTATCTTGGTTTCGTCCCATTTAAGTACGAGATTTGCGATTTTAGATACAACTCATTTACTTTACATATTTTAATACATTATCATAATTGTTGAAATAGCTTAGGAGTACCTAATAGTAGTAAATGAAGAGAATTGAGGTGCGTTTTTCTAGAGTAGAACAAAAACGAATGACTTGTCATTCAGCAAATAATAATTTAAGCAAAACTTTAAATTTTCTATGCTACGGGACTACGGCTACGGGGGGGCTACGGGAGATCGAGACCGATGAAGACAAATCACAGGAGCTGCAAAACCAAGTGGTCACGAATGTCACGATCCCCAGTAATGAGGGACCGACAAAGAAGAAGATAATTTTCTATATTTTTAATCTCTCCTACACGAAAATCGCTACGTATAGAGTAAGAGTTTTTAGAAATACTATAAAATCGGCATCACAAGCGTGACTGTATAGATATTTTTTTATAAATTCATTCTAGCATTAAGTTTTTCCGCACGATGCGAAAGAGCAAGAAACTTCACGATAGGTATATAATAGTACTGATTATAGCAGTGATTGGAAATATGAAAATGGGACAGACACAATTTTTTCCGAAATTCCAAACGCAAATTTTCTCATCAGTTACATTTCAACCGATCATTACAGTCTAGCTGCAGGCCGGCGGAATGAAATCGCCATATTAATTGCCCTATTGCTGTAAGTAATTGCCTACTGCAGAACTAGGGACTATTACGTATTTAGTAGTTAAGAATAGGTACGATATATGCGACAACGACCTTTATATGTATTGTTGCTCTAGGGCGTAATAAAACTATATCTTACAAACGTACATAATATTTATATAATGCCATGTACGCGTTATTTAAGTCACAATATACCTATACTCTCGAGCAAGTGTCTCATTCACGCCCCACATCACATACTGAATATTTTTACTAGCAACATTTTATACCTAATATTAAGCTAGTTACTTCAGTTGTTTTTATTATCTACGTGATTTTTACACAGGAAATCAAAATAAACGCTTCGACAACGAAACGCTTTTATTTTGAACAAAAAACAATCGCATCGCTTTTAAATGTTTTCCTAGCGTAGTGTGGTTATTTTCTATTCCAGTATAGGGAGCAATATCATTGAAATGTCGAACTGCTTTTATGTAAACGAACCCAAGCAGAAATATACACTCAACATTTTTTTTTTTTTTTCATATATTTTCATATATGACTCATATATCTGATGATTTATCATCTGATAAGTATAATGCCTAGGAAAAGGTATTGAGCACCACCACCGCATATGTTCCCTTATAATTATATTTTCTTTCTCTTTAGTAATGCATAATGACGTCAGACGTACAGTCAGCAAATGGAGTAGCTTAGGACCCCTGAATAATTATATATTTATATGTAAAAACGAATAGGTATATTGCGTTATGAAATTTTTGTCAATCCTTAGTTTTAATGAATTGCAACATTGATAACGGGGTTGGCTCATAACTAGTTTTTACAATCAGAATAAGCCCCCATATATAGATAGCACGGTAGGTATAGGTACATAGGACAATGCCAAGTGGGGACGGTTAAATTGAAGGGCGAGATTCATTAACTTTTCCAATGAATACAAGCATTTGCCTCCAATTTGCAATGCCTATTGCAAACCATTGGTTCAAAATATATCGGATTACTTGTTTTACCTTTTTGCAGGCAGATTATCACCATGGCTTCGTAATATTACCTTATAATGGAACCAGATTACAACTTGATGAAAAATGTATTAATATAATTCCTGCTTGCATAAAATATGATGCATAGCTTGTCTCTCATTATTACAATATTTTAATATTTTTTTATTGAAAATATGCTTTCTCTTCTTGCTCAACATGTATTACTCTTTAATAATGATATGCTACAAAATTCATATATTATTATTTTCTGAAATGTTTACGACCCCTGGATAAAAGACAATTCTTAATGGTAACAAGTCCGAACCGTTTACGCTTCGGCCTCATAATTACATTAACTACGCATTGCATGTGCTTCGGAACGACCGCTATACAGGCTGATGCTGTTTGCATTAGAACATCTATGAATAGGCGCTTACGTGGTTAGAGTTAGACCAAGCTAAGTTAGTGTTATTTGAACGTCATAATTTCATAGAAGTTTCATAGAAGACGAGTTCCTAGTTACTTTAATAAACATCTGTACGAAATATATTGTTTTCAAAATTCGTTAGCTAGTCTAAAAAATATTGTTAAATGTAAGTTGTTTTAGTACCTAAGTGCATATAGCAGTAGCAGTTCTTAATTCTGATATTCTGATATAGATATTCATTAGTTAAAATTGTGTTTATCTCGGTTAACATATTGTATAATTTATGAACCTCCAGGTCTTGCGGGTCAGGTGATGCGGATGCGGATAGCTCGATGCTCCGGTGTGCGATCGAGACTGCGCTATGAACGCGTTTACATAATAGGTACGTATGTTGTAACAAATCATCATCTCCCTCGCGTTATCCCGGCCTTTTGCCACGGCTCGTAGGAGCCTGGAGTCCGCTTGGCAAGTAATCCCGAGAATTGGCGTAGGCACTAGTTTTAACGAAAGCGACTGCCATCTGACCTTCCAAACCAGAGAGGAAACTAGGCCTTGTTGGGATTAGTCCGGTTTTCTCACGATATTTTCCTTCACCGAAAAGCGACTGGTAAATATCCAATGATATTTCGTAAATAAGTTCCAAAAAACTCATTGGTACGAGCCGGGGTTTGAACCCGTGACCTCCGGATTGAAATGTCGCACGTTCTTACCGCTAGGCCACCAGATTCATCATTCATCAGGTTTATGTTACAAAAAATATATAAATTTTAAAAAAGCACTGTACCTTGGTACAATGCTATATTATAGCGATGTTCCAAGGTGCAGTGTTTGTTTAGAACACCCAAATTAATTACCTTGTATGAGTTGTATGTGTTTTTATTATTATGTATTGCTTCAAGAAACCTGTTATGTAGGTATTTAAAATTGTAACGTATTAACATCGGTAACAACGAGTACCTAAATTAACAATGCTGAAAATTGATAATTAGGAACGTGTTCCGACATATTTATATTTCTGTGGCTACATCTAAAACCTAACTATATTGTAGGTGAAAATGTGTGTGGAAATCATCAGTGAAACATTAAACATTTTACATATACATTTCACAACTTTACTTTCATTACATGCTGTAAAAATGTAGATATTTATCAGTACAACACCGTAATAACCACTTTACTTTCACAACCTCCTGAGTTCCAGAAGCAATCGTTTTCGAATTTATACCTTTCTATAATCATACAAAATTAAAAAAAAAATGTTTAATGTAAAAAATGCACATATTCTCACGACGATAACACGCTGTATATAGCTACAGGGAGAAGTTACCCCAACGACCGGTCCAGACAAATTGTCGCACCCCGTAGCAGCATTATTCCAGATATTTAATTGTTTGCGTAATTTATTTAGTTAGAGCGAGACACGTTGCTTAGTTTATGTGCCTACCTACTGAGATACAGTGAAAAACTTTGCTTAGGTTACAAGTTTCCTATACCTAGATTTTACTTAGTTTTGTTTCTTTATTGGTAATATATATATTTTTAAATAAGCAAGGTAATAAGGAACAATTCTAGATCAATTACATAGGTCACTTGTCAAAACGACACAATTCCGTCTTTGATAATCTAGCAATAAATGTTTTTAAAATAAAATATCAAATACTCTTTCATTAAATCATCAACAGAATAACATGCTTGTTCTGGTTATAGTACACATTTTCAGTTTTTAACGAATATTAATTATGTTACTGTCTAAAGATTTATTATCATAAATATGTTAGAATTTTGGACTTATATTTTGTTATATGTAGTCTGGCAATCCAAGGCGCGAACTCAAAATGTTTAACTTTTGCGCCTACATTGATGGTCATGGGTTCGAATACCGGTAAGGCCATTAATTTACTTATTTGGGCAAAGATCACAAATTAGAAACGGATTTTATGTATTTTATTTCAATAATTACGAACCAATCTCCAATTTCCTAAACAAACTCCTTGCCTTACGTTCAAATAAGTATATATTTTATGTATGAGATTTTTCTTTACTGTTTTTGATAATTAAGGAAATCGAACTACACGCCAACGACAAATATTTTAAATTTCCAGTTTTTGCGACGCATTTCAAAAGTTTCTTTATAAAAATATTGCAAATAAAACACATAACAGTTCCCAAACGAGCGGAACACGCTCGTTTTAAAACTAAGAGCAGCTTTTATGTCAAATTTCCCCGCGCGCTAATTTAACCAGACACTGATAAAAGCCATACGTTCCTGGTCCACCGATCAATGCAGTTGCACTACTGAGCGGAACTAGGGACGTGCTAAGAGAATATTCTCGTTCCCTATTTGGCATCATTTACGGGGAAATTTGCCTATTCCCGGGACCTCTAATTAAACCGAACACTGATACAAACATTCCGGGTCTGCTGATCAATGCAGTCAGTGCCAGAGTCAGAAACACTTAATAAGTGGAGGTCCCCAGCAACATGTGCCGCTGGCGCCGGCGCCCCTTGGACGGCAAAGTCGCCGTCCGTAACAAAGTCCAAGAAATATAATTATATCTGTATCAAAATCTGACAAATGGTAAATATCTCTAATCCGAAATCTGTACTTTCAGACTTCCAGATAAGTCTGTCGACACTGAATGCAATTGGACTACGTGACGTGCTGCGAAAAATGTTCCGATACCCGCTGGAGATATTTTCGAGAATATTCACCATTCTATTATTTCTGTTCGACATATTATTATTATTCCGGCATTCTATTATTTTTGTTCATATCATATATGTATATCATTCGAGTTATTATAAACTATATTAAAATTATTTTCATCGATATTAGGTTGAAAAAAAATATTCCTGGGAACGTCTTTAGGAATAGCCTGAGGCACATCACTAAGCGTGACTAAACGTCACTTGCAATTTGTCCACGCTCTCCCTGACAGATGCATATTTCAATGTTAGCTACGCCAGTTTGCGTCGCTGTTATGAACATTTTAATTTCTCACAGTGTTAAAACAGGTTTGGCAGGTTATTCCAATTGAAACACAAAATGTATGTTTCGAAAGTTATGGACACTATTTGTTTATGACATAATTTCAATCCCTCTAAAAATGACGACTATGAAAGTATATTTTTATTTGCTTTGCAATTCGTTTTTTAGATGTTAGTTTTTTTTGCTGATCATTTAAAAAAAACATTTCACGTAAGAAATGAAACATCCTGAAACCAGAAAAAAACGCTAATAGGCTGAAAGCGTGCGGCTCTACTAAATAAGTACCTGTCTATATTTGTAGGTATGTTTGTGTAATTTCACTTAGGCTACCCACATTTCAGCTATCATAGCATCCGCTGTGGGAGGCGCCTCTATTAAATAAATTCCATTAAACAGATTGGACACCGACATGAATTGGTAATCACAAACACATCACTTAATATCCTTTCACAGGATTACCTCACAATCTAGGGTTGTCTATCACATGTATCGCCTGTGGCGTTCCGATTGCTTACCAAGCACGCAAGTCAAACGCTCAGGCGGACCAGTTTATAACAGAGTCATTAGATTAAGGACATTGCGCGGTGGCGTCAAGAAGTGGCAGCGACAAGCGTCGAGTCGCCAGGAATGGGAGCGCTTTCTCGAGTCGTCCACCATTCGCCAAGCTGTCTCTACAGGGGGAAATTACATCAGTATCAGCATGGAGTCGCCATAGTATGAAGATGCGTACGCATCGGAAAGCTGAATGCCTGCGTTCGCATCTTCATACTAACGAGCGATTTTTCATATAATATAAGTTGCGGCTTGATGCTGATAGATGTAATTCCACCCACTAGTGTCATGCTCGTGAATTCTCATTTAGTGCTACTCCTCATATGTACATTACATTCATTTACTAATCTACCTATAGGAAAATTCGAACTTTAAACATTTTGTTTTTATCTGATAAAGTTGATGCCCATCAATCATTATCAGATTTACCTATTATCATTATTTACTTAAATATTAGTGCGAGCAAGATGCACTGACATCAATACCATCTGGTAGACAAATAGATGAGATTTGTACACAATTCACAGCTCAAGATGCATCGCAAATTGTATTTAATTCGTATCATAACAATAACAAAATGATATTGAGATTTTTAATCCGAATACCGCCCCTGCTTTTTTCGGATATCAAAGCTACAATCGTAGTGGTTATATACTCTTTGGCTACAATTAAGGATGACTCACGTTAGACCGGGCCGTGTCCGGGCCGGAGCTTCCGGCGCTTACTTTTCTATGACATGACAGGTGATCACGTGATGCCTTCCATAGAAAACGAAGCGCCGGAAGCTCCGGCCCGGACACGGCCCGGTCTAACGTGAGTCATCCTTTACGATGGATCACTAGAATTTCTACTCGCGTGCACTACACAACCAAGAGAAATACCGGGGCTATGAGGTAATTTATCCATTTACCCAATAAGACAAATAGCCCTTATTCGTGACGGCTTATCTTAATAAGTTTCCGTAGATTATTTCTATCTACCAACGTACATACAATATACATACATTTAAGTAGATGTTGTGTTGTGCGTTCTTTGGGGTTAACGTTGCACGAAAATAAGGATGAATGAACCCACGTGGAAAATAACTATAGAAAAGTATGTTTGTGAAATTACTATTAGGTTGTTTATCTTTCCTAGACATTTTTATCACGTAGGTACCTATGCTACAATATTTTTCGCAATTAAAATTTTTGATACTTACACGCTTTTTGCAGACTGACCAACAAACTTTCTTTTCAATCCTATTTTGGCTGAAGGCCAGGTTTCTAATATTAACTGCAATAAAATTAAGAAACACAAGCCATAACTACGGTTTAATAATAAATGTTTGTAAATTAAGGTAAGAAACACATAGTAGTTTATTTTGCTCGCGGCAAGAGAAACAGTATAAGGATTCCCCACAACTCCTACAAGTGTTTTTTTTTTACCCCATCTAAGCTTACTTTGTTAACCACTTTTCTGTCGATGTAACTATATACAGCGCGGCAGTTAACACTTTCAAACACATCTAGGTATAACTGCCGTGCCCCCGCCAAGACGAGCAAAGCCCCTAAGGGGGTGGAAAGGGGGATGGAATTTTGTATGGGGAAATTAATAACCGCTGAACAGATTAAGTTGAAATATGGTATGTAGATAGGTAGTTTTTGTTATGGGAGAGAATATAAAATAGTTTATAAAATAGATAAGAGCGTTAGGGGGAAAAAGGGGGTTGAAGTTTGTATGGGGAATCAGTAAAAAGCAGATTGTGTAAAAGATGCCTCCAGATGCGTATTTTAGGATTTTTAATAGTAAATTACCCCCTTTAAATTAGGGGATGGAAGATTGTCATAAGCAACTTACAAAAATTAGTGAAATCCCACCAAAAACATTTTCATGTAAAATGTTGCCAAGACGAAACAATAAGGCTCGCACTGTCAAAAAGTTATCAGATCTTTTGTAGAGCCAAGCTTCTAGCTCTACTACTACTCTACACCTTAGTCAAATTATGTGGCTTGGCCATTTCGTTACTACAAGAACTATTGTATAGTAAAAAATAACGAATAGTGAATACATTTTTCACCTTACGTCCATGTGTAGAATTTGTGAAGGTTAGGGCTTGTAGAGTTAGAAGCTTGGCAAAAGATCTGATAGATAACTTTTTGACAGTGCGAGCCTTATGGTTTCGACTTGGCAACATTTTACATGAATGTTTTTGGTGGGATTATAAGTATAACACATTAGGTGTATTATACAAACACATCTAGGTGTATTATACAAACACATCTAGGTGTATTATACTTAAACATTTGGTTATCGTTCTAAAACCTCATAAAATCGCTCGTAAATAAGTATATAGAATTTGCCAACATCTAATATCCTCTATAACAGTTATAGTAGTTACTACTGTATCTGGTATATCACAACACGCCATTCTATGTCATCATTTAAAAATATACTTAATATTTCCTGTGCCAAATCTTCAAACGGCGGTCATTAGGAGCATTAGGACATTAAACGTAATTATTTTAATTTGATCTGACATCGTAAATGTTAATATTGGAAGCATAATTAAAAACAGGCTGCTTCCTCAAGACGTTTCAAAGTTGTCGTAATTTGGATCCGACGCTTTAGACTAATTTTGCAACATAGTAGATTTGATTGCTACAGACATTTTCCAGGTTTCCTCTTTTGCTTCAACGGTTCTCAGTATTTTAGTGTATTTTTACGGCCTTCTTAATTTGAAAGCAGTGGTATCGTGTCTAGCGTGTTTCGAAGCAATTCGTTAATTAAAAGTCAGAGGAAGTTAACTGGCAAAATAATTATTTATTAATAAATTTAGTAGGTAGTTTTGTGAACTTGTTATTTCAATAGTACCTATCTGCTAGGAAAAAAATCAATAGCATTAAAATATTTTATGGGTGCAATAACTTGTTAAGACAAAAGGGGATGACCGCCTCGAAACCGGTTTTCCATATAAGCATATTCCCCATTTTCTTCTCTGGATATTAACATTATTAAAAATATTTTTACACAATTTGATGTATTTTAATCATAGTTAGAGTTGTGCCGTTCCCGGTAACATTCCCTATTTTGTATGGGGAAACTTCTCGCTCCATACAAAATGGGGAATGTTACCGGGAACGGCACAACTCTAATCATAGCTATGCCCGACTCATTATTATTTTCGATCTGTTAATTATTATAAGAATTAGAAGCGATAATATTTGCAGCGATTCAGTAGCGCGTTTCGTGACGTGAACATTTATACGCGTGAATTAGAGCGCCTAACAGAAGCGCTACAAAAACGCGACTGTCGCGGTGTAGTCGCGCTGTTTTAATTTAGTATCGCTTCTGCATCTGTATAAATGCGCCAGTGTAAGTATAAATTCAGCATTGCTTCTAACTGATGTTTCGCGCTAAATTGAGTATAGGAAGAGTGGAGGGAAGTGCCGCAGCTTACAACGCGACTGTATCGAAACTGTATCGCGGTTCTATCGATGCTCTATCGCGACTGTATCGATGCTGTATCGTGATTGTAGCGATGCTGTATCATTATAGTAGCGATGTAGAATCGTGTTTACGCGTCTACGCGTGCCAGCAGATGACTAGCGACAGCATCGCGACTGTATCGCGGCCTTTTTGCTATTGAACCGCTATTGAATCGCTGCAAAAAGTCGCCGTGTAGGCACACGTTTTTCCCTAAGTATTTTTTTTGTTAAATAACAGTATTACTAAATAAGGTATTTAGCGAAATAGGTATTTTGTATTTTTGTTATCACAGTGGCTACACCCAAAATAGTTAGTCCACAACATGCTTCGTCAAAAATTTCTTTGAAAATTGCTTATAATGATGACAGAACAAAATGTTCATATGCGTTATATTCACACTCATGGAACATTTACCTTTATAATTTGTAAAGTTAAATTCAGGAGGTACTATTACAAAAGACGAGAATTTTGCTATAAATCTGTAACTTCAATTGCAAAACTAGCTTTATACCTAATCCAGTGTCACATTGAGCTATAAATAAATTAAATCGGTGAAAACCTATCGTATTCACCAGACCATAGATAATTTTGCAAGCACGCGTCAAGCGATTTTCCACAAACGGTTTCTGTGTGACACAAAACTATAAAGGATTTCCAAATTTAAACACTCTTATCGAGAATCCTTTTATAGTCCCTATCGCCTTGTATTAGGAAGTATTTTTGTCTCGTTTAAATGTGCAGTGAGGTTTTCAAATGCGGTGGCTTGGACGCCGTAGCCATTTTAATTTGCGTTCTGGCTGTAAGCGAATTGTTCTTTCACGCAAAACGGAATGTTGTCGCTCGGAGGACATCAGCGTACATTTTTCATGGTGGACCCTAAATGAAGGTGAAGCCAACCGTATAAGTAGACGTTTATTTAGTGTCTTATTTCTTTTTATTCGGCTACCGCGGCTCGGACGAAATGAGATGTTTTATGAAATTGTTTTTCCGGGACATTAGCCTGTTCTAATTATGTCTCTGCTCGCTTGAACTGGGGTCAATTTCCCTGGACTTTTTCACGTTGACGGTGACAAAGCGGTGAGGGTGGAAAAAGTGTTTCACGTAAATGTTGATGTCTTATTAGAAAACTGGAAAGTGCGCTGAAGAAATATAATTATAATTAAAATAAACGTTATCTATTTGTTGTTCCAAGGAAACTTTTGAGCAACTGGAGCTGCCGACCGACTACTTATTCAAACCAAATTCGATCCAATTCTATCTCGCCCTTACAACATTTTTTTATTATGAAAGCGAAGAAGCAAAAAAATCAATACCTATACCTTATTATTATTATATATTTTTATACCACGTCGGTGGCAATCAAGCATACGGCCCGCCTGATGGTAAGCAGTTACCGTAGCCTATGGACGCCTGCAACACCAGAGATATTACACGCGCGTTGCCGACCCTTTAAAAACCTGTACACTTCTTTTTTGAAGGTCCCCATACTGTAGCCCCTCGGGAAAATCTCGGCAGAGAGCTCATTCCACAGCCGAAGCGTCCGCGGGAGGAAATTCCTCTTTAACTGCACAGTACGCGACCATTTAGGTGCTAGGGTGTGAGGAAGAATACCCTGCCGATGGCGAGCGGTGCGGTGATAGAAAGCGGTCGTTGGCATCATGTCACAATTCTTCAGAGCACAGCCCATTGTACAAGCGGTAGAACACACACAAGGAGGCGAAGTCTCTCCTTAGAGTTAAAGGTTCTTATTAATCTTATTAGGTATCCAATACATTGGTGTTAGAGAAAATATATACAGTTTACAACAATATACGTCTATATCTGATGGAGGAATTGACCATATTCTCTTTAAGACATAATATTTGTAATCTGCATTAGAGGAGTGATCAGGTGTCTGGGTTCCGTAGCAAACTTCGCTTTTCACTTCGTAAAACTTCGCAACAGATGGCAGTGCATAATCGATGAAAAACTGTTCAAGGCGCTTTTATATCAGACAGCTTTAAGGCTATGAAACGCAAAAAGTTTAGCTAAGCTATTTTAAGGATGACTAACGCTAGACCGGGCCGTGCCCGGGCCGTGGCGTCCGACACGTTATTTTTTGTGACGGCTGATCGGTGATCACGTGGTGTTTTCCATAGAAAACGAAGCGCCGGAAGCTCCGGCCCGGCCCCGGCCCGGTCTAGCGTGAGTCATCCTTAATCCGACGGTCCTAATTGATATCATATGTATTTATGTCTTTTCCCCCAAGCTAAGCTAGTCGCTAGTTGAGCAGCCTAACATGGCGTTTGGTTGAAAACTTCGTTATCCTAAGATATGTCATAAAATACCTAGGTTTTACTTTTTACATATTCTATACGACCAGCTAAATACTCGTCCTTTAATCACACATGACAAAATCTTTCTATTGATAAAAGGTTTACTTTCACATGGCCTGTAGTAAACCGCAGGATAAACAATTCGTTTATCGGCACCCACACTGTGACCCAAGTTCCTTCATGCGTAGAATAGAACGTGCTAATATGTAGTGTAATTGGTGGAGAGTCCCGACAGTTCCATTATTTTATCTACATTATTTCATTTCATTAATTTCGAATATCTAGGATTCGTATCAGATGGTTAGGTACAATAGACACAATGATCTAGTCTTATTCTCTAAATTAGTACCTACCTATTCTTATGCTTAAGGTTTGTTTACACTTTGCACTTTATTCTTTTGAAATGTGACGAATAACTGACGTAAACGGTACCTAACTTAACCATTTGAACCTTGGGCGTTATCACTAGTATTTTTCTGTTCAAAGCGTGTTAAATATTTAAGATTTTACTGAAAATGCCTCGCTCAAAAATCCCAATTGGCAACCCTCTGTCAGCGTAATTCCCCAAGGGCTTTCACGTCACTTTAGTAGCTGACAATCTGATAACATAATTTTAAACTAACTTTGCTAGTTTGTTATATTTATTTATTGTTGAAGTAATACAGAGGGCAACACAGAAATATCTCACTAAAAATTGATTGTCCTACAGTTTTCCATGAAAGATCAAGACCTCTGCGTGATCTTATTTATATATCTTATTACATTACATTTCAGACCATTTTCAAAGTAGATATCTGTTACCCTTCAAACACCCCTAAGTAAGTAATACGATTTTCTTTGACCTAATAACAGCTCTCGCTCCTACTTAAAACGACTATACTAATCATCACCCATCGTTACAATAAATTGCTGCATTACATCACTAGATACCCGTACAGATGATGGTTGCAGTCACGTAGTCCTTAGGGCGGGGAAATGAAATAATTTGTCTTGGAGAGGGTGCATTTCATATTCGGGGTGAACGAACTTTGGGCTTATTTGACGTGTGTGGGTTGTTTGTTTGCATAATTAGTGTTAATCCCGGGAAGGTTAAATGTGTTAATGATTTATATTGTAGTCGAGAATTAATTGGAATTAAAATTACGTAGGTATACATAGCAGCTCAGACATGTAATTAACATTAATTTATTGCTTAGGATCTTTTTCAAGTTTTTCATACAGCTTGAGTCTTGGAAACGTCTTTTCGTGACGATTATAATGGAAAGGGAGTAGTGACGAGAACGAGCTTGTTTTCGCGGCAGCAACTTCTGTGATTTGACGGAGTTAAAATTTACCAAACACCATTTTTTGTACAGTCAATTGTCCATCCCATCCATCCTAGAAATAAGATCATACCAAATTACCTACTTAATAAATTGTATTATCTATAAATCAAATTCAAATATACCAAAATTTGTTTTTCTTTAAAAATACGTCGCCATTTTCCGCCTAGATGATGCAAATGAAATGTATTCCGTGAATTATGACTCAATCTTATGGCGACATAAAATGAGACACACGTGAAAATTGGCAATTCCTCATAATGAAGGCGGGAGTAATGTGCCGCCGTTATGAGCGCAAATTATTTGACGGCTCTCGGAGACAAGTTTCAATGTTTGTCTCTTGTACAGTCTGCATCAATAGCAGCGTATAGTCTGCATTATCTAATATAATTATTTACAAAAAAAACCGGCCAAGTGCGAGTCGGACTCGCGCACGAAGGGTTCCGTACCATTACGGAAAAAAACAGCAAAAAAAATCACGTTTGTTGTATGGGAGCCCCATTTAAATATTTATATTATTATGTTTTTAGTATTTGTTGTTATAGCGGCAACAGAAATACATCATCTGTGAAAATTTCAACTGTCTAGCTATCACGGTTCATGAGATACAGCCTGGTGGCAGACAGACAGACAGACGGACAGCGGAGTCTTAGTAATAGGGTCCCGTTTTTACCCTTTGGGTACGGAACCCTAAAAAGGAAGTCTATAAGTACGCAATTAAATACGTTGAACGCAAACTCGGGGTCCAGTAAAGAGGACAATCGTTTCGACAAACCTCAAACAAAAAGTAAAAATATACTCGGATGACAGATACAAAAAAAAACACGTGTCCATTATCATATATGTACTTACATATTATTTTATTATTTAAGTTTCGATCGGCGGTAAAGATATCTATAAAGGGGCCCACTGACTATCAGTCCGCCGGACGATATCGGCCTGCCAGTTATAACAAAAATTTGACAGGCCGATATCGTCCGGAAGACTGATAGTCAGTAGGCCCCTTTATTGATATCTCTGTTGTATGTAAAAGATTAAAGGGCAAGAATGTAATTCTTACTTAGCTGAAATTAATGAGGTGAAAAATATTGTGGTTTACTTAGAATTAGCAAAACAGTGTGCCGTTAATCTTTTTTACTAATCTGATTGACAGCAACTTCCTAGAAATCAAACTATCGTAACTAGAATGTGACTGTCAATCTTCTGTACAGAAATAACCATATTTTATGATATGTATTGAATACAAATCATTTCCTTTCCAAACCGAAATAAGGTAATTATATACATATACCTTGTTAATAATATAATAGTTATTACTAAGTAAACACGAGTAGGTATTTATTTATCTATAAGTAATTACATTTAGTAATCCAGTAACACATTTACGACATAAAACCTAGGGTAAAATTAATACAATTTAACAATATTATTGGTGTTTCCCGTACATTAGTTTCAGCAAATAACCCATAAGTACAATTTATTTGGCTGTATGCACCCGATCGCATAAATCGTCATATCAGAGGTCTGTCAGTGACCCGTGCATACTGCATCACTTTATTGAATTAAATTTATTTATTGGGGGATATTGATTTTTACTATTGAAAAAACGTTCACCACACTCGTAAAGGCTGTCTTCAAAAACAAATACATTTTATCCACAAGTGTGGCAAAGTAATCTGATGAAAATTTTGAGTAGTTTTCTCATGTTGGCTGGTAGAATTTATTTTAATGTGATAATTATTAATAATAAATAGTAAGAGCAAATTTTGTGCCTGTTTAACCCACGCAGCGTTTAAGATTCGCCGTTTATATGGTACTTTTTAAGAATCATCATCATCATTTCAGCAGACTAAGTCGCGGGCAGAAGCTAGTACAGATTGCAGTAAAATGTCCCAAGTTCAGTGCCCGCTGATGAATGCCAGCCCAGCCCCCACTAATTCATTGGGACACAACAAAGCCTACTCCTCCAAATCCCCCGAAGATTGAATCCGGTCAAAGTTTCTTCGCAACTGTGTCAAAAAACTTGTAATTCCGCTCCCATTGAATTCCTCTCGTTATTTATTGTGCACGATCAAATAATATTAATCTCGGGGGGATTACAGTTGGATTTTATTCGTCTGCAAGTTGGAACTTGGAAAATAACCCTCAAACATTGTTGGCGTATGGAATAATGTGGATAGGCAATCCGCTAATGAAAGTATAATGACTGTTTTATGGCGGACATTGCTATTAATGGGACGTAATGAGTAAAAGTTTGCGTAAAAACGGAAGCTTAGCCGTTAACTTACTGTGCCACATATTGTTAATTGAAGATTTTATTCCGTTGTACGCGCTAAAACTTTTGTCGTTTTCAACTTTTTTTTTTTCATTTAAAACTAACCTACGTAGCCCAACTACGGTATCCTGGGTATCCTTTATTTAATCTAATGGAAGAATTAAGGGTAAATCAGGAAATTCCACTTAAGAATATACCTGTACATATTTTTTTATTACAGATTGATCATCTCTGGCCTGCCTGGTTAATACTCGTCGTTTCTTTCGGCCTATCCTTACTAATACCGTCTCGTCTTATCATATCCAAGTAGTAATCAGCTGTAGAAGTTTCTGTTCGTAAGAGGGATTATATTTTCGATAACTTAGCTTAGGGTAGGCAATAAATAGAGCAATAGAAAGAGACGGAAGACCCCTGCACGTGTGATCCGAAAATTTGTTATGGTTTTAAGAGAAAAATGTAAGTGTTCGAGGAATCCCGTGGGAGTCATTCCTATGTTTTCATTTCATATTTGTCATAGGGCGAATAAAGTATGCTAGTCGCGTGCGGCGTTTTAATGGAAAAGCTTTTATGTTTTTTCTTATTTATTTAATAGCAAATGCACTAAAAGCGAAGCAAAGTACTCTTAAAACGTTAAGAGAGGTTTAAATCGTTTTAATTTTCGCTCGTTTATTATCAAGATTAAAAACATAACATTATCAAATTTCAACAATCAGCGCGTCCTGTGAAAAATTTGTTAAAATTTCCATCAAAAACAGCCCACATACTTTCGTGACTACAAAAAGCTTTGTTGTGGTTAGTAAAAACGCAATATCGCATGGGTTTGAAAGGCTGTGGATTTACAGTGTTAGCGGTAAATTGCCGCGCAGGGTTGTCAAGATGCGGGAAGTTCTTAAGTCTCGCGTGACTGTCACGGCGCGAGTTACGTCCAACTTGGAGGTTAAGTTGCTTTTAAAACTAGTGGGGATTTGCTGAGCAAATGAAGAATTAAATTTGAGCATGTGTGCTAAGTAACGTCAAGAAAACTAAAGTCAGAGTAGCGTCAGAACGTCAGCATAACGTCACACACAAGGAGTAACATTACAACAGTACTTATTAAAATTCTAAGTAAGTATCTGTTAATCGAATTCGAACGTTTAATCGAATTTATATTGCTTGAGAGCTAACATTTTGGCCTATTTTATACATACAGCTGGATGGGAAATAAAAAGTGCGAAGTTTATGAAAAACTGAAAATTACGGAAAATTATTGTATATTTTATTTGTACTTGTGTGACGACCGGTCTGGCCTAGTGGGTAGTGACCCTGCCTGTGAAGCCGATGGTCATGGATTCAAATCCCGGTAATGGCATTTATTTGTGTGATAAACACAAATATTTGTTCCTAAATCATGGGTGTTTTATATGCATCTTCTTCTTCTTTATCTTCTCCTTATCCCATTATTTGGGGTCGGGTCTCCTCACTTTTCTGCGCCAAGTCATACGATCTTGGGTTTTCTGCTCAGGCAATTGGGCTTTCTTGAGGTCTCTTTCTATGTTTTTCCACCATGTGGAAGGGGGGCAGCCTTTGCCTCTCCTCTGTTCTGGTAGGTTCAGCGCAATTTGTACAACGTGGTCTTCTTCTTTTCTTTTGACGTGGCCATACCAACGAAGACGGTTTTTAAGGATTTTATCCGCGATTGGTGCAACTTTGAAACTACCTCGTATGTATTCATTGCGGATTCTGTCCATTCGGGTTACACCTCCCGCCCACCTGAGCATCTTCATCTCATTGGTATGTGCCTTTTGTTCGTGCGACTTCTTTGTTGTCCAACATTCAGACCCGTATAGTAACGCCGGACGAACTGCCGTTTTATTTAGGTTATTTTATTTATATGTATATAAGTATGTATTTATCTATATGAGCATGTATATCGTCGCCTAGCACCCATAGTACAAGCTTTGCTAGTTTGGGGCTAGGTTAATCTGTGTAAGATGTCCCCTAATAGTCGTAAATAAAAATCCTAACCTGTCCTAACCGTCCCGTCCATTGTTGTGACTTTTTGTTGTTGATTTTCTTTCAACTAGGTACTTGGTTTGTTTCGTGGAAGAGCGCTGGTGGCCTAGCGGTAAGAGCGTGCGACTTTCAATCCGGAGGTCGCGGGTTCAAACCCCGGCTCGTACCAATGAGTTTTTCAGAACTTATGTACGAAATATTATTTGTTATTTACCAGTCGCTTTTCGGTGAAGGAAAACATCGTCGTGAGGAAACCGGTCTAATCCCAACAAGGCCTAGTTTCCTTTCTGGGTTGGAAGGTCAGATGGCAGTCGCTTTACTAAAAACTAGTGCCTATGTCAATTCTTAGGATTAGTTGTCAAGCGGACCCCAGGCTCCCATGAGCCGTGGCAAAATGCCGGGATAACGCGAGGAAGAAGAAGACTTGCTTTGTTTGGTTGGTTGAGGCTTGGATGATTTTGCAAATTATGGCAAACCAAGATTACTCTAGTTACCTAGTCTGGTAGGTATAGATGGACTGCTCAGCTATTATTTTGCACACGACTATACGTTTATAAATCGAGTGTTTATTTGAAAAGAAAATCGTTTCAGAGCCAAATGAAAAATGTTAGGTTTTATTCAGTTTAAAAAAAATACAAAACATTCATTCACACAACAATACGGAAGCAAACATCACAAATCCCTGTCACGCACCAAAATATAGTATGACTGTCATAGTCGTAAAAATATTCGACGCAGCCCTACGGGTCTTCATTGGCCACTAGAGACCCTTTGTCCTGACGGCACCGGCGAGTTTATAGTGACTTTTATTGGTTATTGCGTTCGGCTATTGCACACGATGACGGACCCTTGGTTACGCATTTGATGCAGGACGTTTAATAGTTAGGGGGTAATCATGGGGAGAATGTTTAGGTTTATCCACAGATAAAACTGGTTAACTTGGTTATCTTGCGGTCGCAACATTCGCCAACAGCGTTTCTGAGAATAATATACGTATTAATCTAGCCTGTCAAATGTATTTATTTAAAAAAAGGACTTGCATTCTACTGTGGGTAGGTATATGTAGCGTTCCATGCCTAAATGCACATGGAGCATAAGGACTCTCTAGGCATGGAATGTCTCATATTTATTTCAAAATAAATTGTATTTATCCCTAAACTTCGCTTGCCTTTTATGGTATAACATCTCTACTCTACTAATTATTGTACTTTCTATCGTTTTTCAATTCGTTTTAACCAGTTTATAAATAATCCTCCGGCTCCTTTTCCTAGATTTGAGTAAAAGTGACTATGCTATTGGTATATTTTAAAGATTATCACAATTTTGTTTGCTTCATAATGACGTCTGATTCTGTTAACCAGCCAGACTACAGTAAACAGTCGCAGATACTCGGTCTGTGGTTATAATTAACACCATAGCTAACCTATTCCGGGTAATATAATATGCAAATCGTTGGGGAGCGACATAATTTATCTATGTAAGTAATATTGCATTGTATAATTACAAACTATAGCTATGCGTTGTGGTATAGAATATTCCCAAAGGACCTGAGATATTTGCCCAGAGATTACGGAACGGACCCCGCTTCACTGTAATTGGTACTCACTTAGTACTAGTAGTTCGCCCCGAACTGAGAACTCGCGGTTCGCCAAAAAGTTAGATCAATTGAATGTACCTACCTAGTCGGCAAAGGATCGAAAACCGCGTGCGATTTATTTCAAGGTCTGTGGAGCCCTTAACTGATAGATTAAATCCCCATAGAAATTAAAATTAACTATATCTGTGGAAACCGTAATTTCTCTTGTCAAATGTCAAATACCTACCTATATTTTGTTTATTTTATTTCGTTTTTATAAATCTTGCCAATTATTTTAATATCGTAATTTAAAAAACAATATTATAAATGTGTAAACCCAGCACTTTCATTTGATACCAAACTCGACCATACTTTCTTGCAAATAAGATGACCAGAATAGCAAGACCCCTCACAAATAGCTTCTTTCTCTACGCTCTTCTAGCGCCATAACCCCTTGATCGAGCCTGCTCATAATTTAATGACTAAAATATAATGCCTTCATCTACACGTTTACCCAATCTCATTTAAATTAGAACAAATTTACTTAAGTTATTGTCCATCAAACTATCCTCTGATAGTTCAGCTTAAAAACATCGAAATTCCGGGACGTGCCCCCAGCCGGCCGTGTGTTCCAAGTTGAATGTAAGAACTTCACTTCGCTTCGCTCGCTCGTTCGCTTATACCTACCCCGTTTATTTGTACTTGGATTAACTGTTGTATCGTTAATTTTGTTTGCACACTCCAGTTCCTAAAGCGAAACACGCAGAAACAGCCAACAGCTCACAACACTTCATGTGGCGATAACTTTATTACTTTTAAATATTTACGGCACTCCAGCCAGAGTTGCCCTTTTGAGAAACTTGCCCGAGATATGTTCCTAATTTGCCTTTCAAATACTTGGAAACACTTACGGAAGTATTCAAGAGAGCCGCTTGGATTGCGAAAATACGCAAAGAGCCTAGTGTTACGTGCAAACTATCTCGGCAAGAAGGAGAGTTGGCGATGCTAAATTCCGTCCGCGTAATCGCCGAAACACCGTCCCTCGGGACCCGGCAGTGTGCCCTCCCTATCTCCGACATTCTTACAGTTTAATGTATGCAAACGCATTTTGTTTCAAAGCCTGGCTCCCTCAAGGACGGTGTTACTCGAGAGGCCTCGGGCGGTCTTCACCTTAGCCGCCTACAGAAGTTTTCCTCCCGTGTGTCACAACATACTCTTTGATCTTCTCAAATGCGAATATAATGTCGGAACCAGTTAAGACCGTTCCTTTTTTCCTTTATCTGAATGTACACTATTCCGACGAGTTTTTTTGCGATGGCGTGTCACATTTACAAGGTTTTTTAGAGTAACATCTTTTGCGGAAGTAAGAAAACAAAATAAGTATTTTTTTTCCTTTTGTTTCTATTGGTTATACTTATTTGTGGAATAGAATACAGTGCGTTTCATTTTAAATTCCTTTTTTTTCACGGATGATTTCATTTTTACAATGAACTTTGTCACGCTTCTGTAATTAAGGAGCAAAATAATACTTCATACAAGAGGGAAATCATTTCAATACGTCAACTTATAGTAACGACATTCCATACATCACAGGCATATTAACGTCAAGTAGGGCTCTTAAACTAGTCCTCAATTCGTCTTAAGCCAAAAATAGGTATTTGTATTGATGAGGGATATTTGACGACAAAGTATTAACCAGCAGCGGACCATGTGGCGTCCTCAAATAGAATTTGAGGCGAACTCCTCACCGTCACACGTGGCGCGCCGAAAACAGATCGTTTCCTTTAAAAAAGTTAATTTGGCATTTTTTGTGACTGAAGTGTTACAAAAAGTGTCACTTTTTAAACCGAAAAGGGCATGTGCTCGATAATGAGACGTTAGTGTGGTGTCTAGAAATGTGACTCTCTTAACGATTAATAGGGTGCTTTTTGTTGTGAAATACTATCACTCGTCAGCTAAGTGGCGTTACAATATCGGAAACTAGGTGTTTTTTTATAATTTCCGACGTAGCCGATATTTAAACTTAAGTTATATGGGAAATCTAAAAACTTACAGGTATTTCTAAGCTGAATTGTGTTTGCCAGATAGTTTGATTTTCTACTTTAAGGCGATAAAAATAAAGTCAATGTTTAAAACAACCAATCGTATTATGATCATTAAAATAAGGTAGAATGTCTAATATATAAAAACCATCTGCCAATCTTAAACTAAAGATCAACACATTGTGTTGCGTGTTCGTTAAGTACCTACTTTGATAAAAATGCAGGGCTTTCAAAGATTCCATCGCTATTTTGTACACTTGGCCGTTAATATTAAAATACGACAATTTAACAAAAAGAAATACCGCCACATACATAGGGTGAATAGGGACAAAACTTAAAATGTGATTTACCTAACAATTTGTTAATAACTACCCACACAAATTGTTTTTTACAATAAATACTATTATTTTTAATCGAATGATACGTGAATGATACGTTTTGTGTGGGTAGCTATTAAATAATTGTTAGGTAAATCACATTTAAAGTTTTTTCCCAATTCACCCCAGTCATCCCTATTCACCCCGGTTGACGGTATTTCCGCTAGCAATGCGTGCTAAAAAAACAAAAGATATGGTTACTGTACCGAAATTCCGAAACATTTACCTAATTAAATTTATTATGGTGCGCGAGATTAACGGTTATAGCTATAACAAAAATAAATACCGCCACATACATAGGGTGAATAGGGACAAAACTTAAAATGTGATTTACCTAACAATTTGTTAATAACTACCCACACAAATTGTTTTTTACAATAAATACTATTATTTTTAATCGAATGATACGTGAATGATACGTTTTGTGTGGGTAGCTATTAAATAATTGTTAGGTAAATCACATTTAAAGTTTTTTCCCAATTCACCCCAGTCATCCCTATTCACCCCGGTTGACGGTATTTCCGCTAGCAATGCGTGCTAAAAAAACAAAAGATATGGTTACTGTACCGAAATTCCGAAACATTTACCTAATTAAATTTATTATGGTGCGCGAGATTAACGGTTATAGCTATATGGATAGCGTGCTTACTTCCATAATGACCATTTGGTACATTTCACAGTTTTTGTTTTATCAATCTCTTATCTTACAATAAAGTAATTAAAAAAGCAACATTGTTTTAAGGCGAATAAACTCTATATTGAAAAAGCACGATAATGAGCATTGACGATCAGACGATACCGAACTTCGCTAATTCGAAAGTTTTTTTAATCAAATTGTGCTAAAACTTCTAATTAGGTCAATGGAGTGAAATGGATTTGATGAAAGTTCAATATACCGCTTACGAGGTACTTATCTACCCACCTTACGGTGTGCATACCGTAACAAATTAAATAAACAGTTTTTTTATTTAAAAAACTCATTAGAGTTTTTTTTAATAAAAAGCATAAGTACATAAGTCTTATTATGAGCGATTACCTGCAGAAATAAGGACGGAAACATCCGATATAACATTCAAGCGTCGATTGAGAAACTTTTTACTGGACAACCCATTATATTCAAAAAGTATATTTTTGAATTCCTACGTTAGTCATAAAATTAATCTCTCTTTTTTGGCGGGGCCTATTAATTTGGCGCACAATGGGGTAACTTTGCACCCTTAAGCGCCACTTGCACCATCCCACTAACCCGGGTTTAACCGGTTAAACCTGAAGTTACCATGGTTACCAGTACAATTACACATAATGCAAGTAAAGAAATAAGAGAACGCTGTGAAATGTTTACGAAAGGGATTCAGACTAAGCTCTCGTTTTATTAAAATTCTGACAGTATACAGTATCTACATAAGAACTATGCCTAGAGTTAGACCAAGATAAGTCTGCAACGATTTTGACAGCACAAAAAGTCAATCTTCTATGAAATTATGGCGTACCGTAAAATTGTCCTACTTTGCTCCAATATTTGCTCCACTAAGGATTTTTTTTTAACTGTTCATTATTAAGTATTCGGACGAATTGAATATTAAGAAAAACATCTTATGTAACATATTTTATCGGTACCTAAATCAACTTTATGAAATGTTGTTTTATATAAAACGAAGCTATGAATAAGGAGCATAAGATACCCATTGTTAGAGGTATTTTTGCCCCTACCTATAGTTTACTTAAGGGTACAAAGTTACCCCATTGTGCGCTAAATTAATATGCCCCGCCAAAAAAAAGATTTAATATTATGACTAACGTTGCAATTCAAAATATATATACAATTTCGTTAATTTGAGTATATAAATAATCATATAGAAATATTATATTTCATTATATTAGACGTTGTCCTTTTTTTTATGCAGCATAGTTACCCACCAAGGAGCAAAATAGAACTCTTTTACGGTACCTATTAAATAATTTACTAACGTCAAAGCAAACAATTATTCCCTACAATTAGGACCTCATATGCATAATTAAGGACTAATCCAGATTTAATATTCTGAATAAGGGCTACGATCTAATTATTTCGGCCTATAACTCTTAGTTAAACGCAGCTACGCCCTAATACCCTCTTGATGGATGAGCCTTCACCACGACAGTAATAAATGTAAACAAAATGTTCGCTTTTGCTCTAAAAACAATATTAATGAATAGCCCTGCTGATAAATTTAATTGTGTTGGATGCCTCGACTTGTCCTTATGATCTCCACAAAAGATAGTGTTCCGGGAGGCAGTTTTTTCGCTCCTAAATGTCACATTCTTGACACAAAAGATCCTATTACGTCACTCAATTCATTATACACCTTTCCTACCACAGTTTTTCATATTTTAACCACTTGACATTTAACATGTATGTTTTTAAGGTCTAAAATCGAACACAAGGTGTAGTCATAGGATTTTTTTATCTGCATAACTGTGCCAGGACAAAAAGTGCGACCTAAAATTCTTCGTAATAGAGAAAATATTTTAATGAGCATTTTTTAGGCACGTATGTGTAAAACAGTAGGATTTCTTTACGGAGACTGTCCTCTTGCGGTGGGGACGACGGAAATTTGTTAAAATTCCATTGAAAACATGCGACGCGTTAGTCATTGGAATCGAATTAAATTCCCGTTAACCGATGAATGCAATAAAATCGTTGTGTCCGTGTGAGACAAAGTTAGATTTATTAATGTAAGATAGATCGAAATGGCACTAAGCGGTCTAATTTGCTTAAGTAGCTTCCAAACTTCCAAAGCATTAAAAAAAATTACCTATAAAAAAAAATAGAGGAAATTAACAAAGTTTGATTGTATTTGTAACTAACACATTTTTATGTATTATCCTCATCTAAAAATCCCATACAAAATGACGCTTAACGCAAAAGCGTACGTCACGTCACGCTATCGATTGAAATTTACGCTAGGGGTGACGTACACTATTGCATTTGGGATTTTGAGTTTCCAAAACGTCCCGCTTGGCGCGCTGTTTAAAATCCCATACAAAAAAAGACACCTAACGCTGGTATTTTTGGGAACTTTCGTTTTAACTTGAAAGCGTGACTTGTTATGTATTCAAATGTATATAGAATAGAATAGAATAAGATTTTATTCGTAAGCACAAACAATCAAGACATTACATAATATGTCACGTCTAACTGTCACTTTCCTGACAAAATATATGGATTTTGACATTGGCCGTCAGTTTTGTGACGATTGCTCACTGTCACCGGCCGTTAATAGCACACAGATACGTACCTAAGTGAAAACGCCTTTTTATATGTGTACTTTAAATTATTACATAGATATGACTACTTAATTCCTATAATTCCCAACTACTTACTCACAACAGTTTCTACGAATAAAACAACCGCTAAAAACCATGTCACTAAAGATTTCCTCTGTAGGTATAAAGATTATTAAAGCTGTATAATTGCTGATTCAGCCGCAGCATTAAAAGAAAGAACCGGATCGATCCGCTAATTGGCTCAAATGCCCCAAAAAGGAGTTCATCAAAATGACAATCGTATTGCGAATTGTGGTAAAGAAAGAACGAACGAGTCACAAAATATGCGGCTTTATTGAATTAAACTTCTAGGACTAAGTGTTTGGGAATGTTGGGAAGAATTATGTGACTAACATATGAGTTTGAGTCATAGGTACATCAAGTTTTCATAGTTAAAAATAGTTAGTTATAATTCGGTTATATATTTAACATTATTTATATTTTATAATATTTACGTAAGTACCTAAGTGTGACCTAGTATTTATTTAAATGCTTAAAAAAGAAATAAGTATTTAAAAAAAAAACATTATGATAGTAATTACACTGATACAATGAATTCTTGTTTTGAAATGTAGGTAGGTATTTTTACTTCGTATGTGCCGAAAAACATCCAATTGCTAAAGATCGGGCCCTCCAAATAACCACTGCTGTAATAAAATTGGTCCCTTGCTGCATTCGCCGCCCTTATCTCGCTAACTCACATAATCTCCATTCGTGTTAGTCTATTTTTGCTTGCGCTGGTGACATGGCGTACCTACTATTTTGTACTTATATAGCTATTCCTTTCTATCTAGACCATTCATTTCAAATTAAGTACGATTGTGGTAGGTATTCACTATTTAATAGTAGTATTTACACAACACTTTGAAAATACTTAAAAGTATATATTCCACTAGCTACTTCCCGCGTTTTTGTCTGCGTGGGATGATGATGCTGATTGATAAAAAACCGGCCAAGTGCGAGTCAGACTCGCGCACGAAGGGTTCCGTACCATTACGCAAAAAAAATCACGTTTGTTGTATGGAAGCCCCCTTAAATATTAATTTTATTCTGTTTTTAGTATTTGTTGTTATAGCGGCAACAGAAATACATCATCTGTGAAAATTTCAACTGTCTAGCTATCACGGTTCATGAGATACAGCCTGGTGACAGACGGACAGACAGACGGACAGACGGACAGACGGACAGCGGAGTCTTAGTAATAGGGTCCCGTTTTTACCCTTTGGGTACGGAACCCTAAAAACTATCATATGTCCTTTCCTAGGGCCTCAAACTATCTCCATACCAAATTTCATCTAAATCCGTACCGTAGGTACCTACAGCGATTTAAGTATGAAGATGTAACAGACAGAGTGACTTTTGCATTTATAATATTATAATTATACCTAGTAGGAATCATTCATAGATTTTATTTCTCAGATAAATCTTCTCAGAAACGCCTGATGGATTTTAATGAGCTAAATTGTATATAATTCGTAGGCGTTAAAATTTGAATATGAAAAGAAAAATCGTTAATAGACACTTCTAAGAAATTGTTTTCTAAAGCACAAGAGAAAACGTGTTCCATTAAATACGCTTAATATTTTGTTTTCGGAGCAATAAACGTCTCAATCGTTGATAAGAAAGGCACAAACAAAGTTTACGGTTCATCTATTCTGTTTTATGAGATCCTTTGTTATTTGTTACGCATATTTGGATACGAAAATACGTGATCAAAGATGCTAACATTTATAGCAAGTATTTTCTTTATATTACAACGATTATGATTATGATGTACTTGTAGGTACAGTCGCCATCAGATATATCGGAGCGGCCATGGTGTTCACAATATCTGAACACGCACTCTATCGCCTTGACAATAAAGGCGTGTTCAGATATTTATGAGCGCCTTGGTCGCTCCGATATATCCGATGGCGACTGTACCTAACTTAAGGGAATGAACCATAACTGAATTAAACATTGAAAATAACACGACCAGTGTGTTACAATTACTAGAAATATCATACTTAATTGTTGTAAGATGATTATAAATGTGTCAATTAACCTCTAAGCTGGATTAAGCTGGATGCGGGTGACGCAAGACCGGTCATTGTGATACTCTTTGGGGGAGGCCTATGTCCACTGCTGGACGTCCTCTGGCTGATATGATGATGATGATGAAATTAACCTCAGGATAGATTTGGTAAGGTTAAGGAAGGACGTTTATTTTAAAATTAAGTAAATAGTCGCACTCAACATTTTCTGGTAAAGTTAAGATTAAGACGCTGTTAGTTAGCTCAGTAAAATTTACAGACTTCTATGTAGCGTCAGTAGCGACATGGATCTCTAAAGAAATATTGAATTAAACCATTAACAAATTTAAAGACAGCTTTACATGAGAGCACATTTAAAGTTAACAGACATGTACCTATGTAGGATAGTAGGTAAAAATGATAGGAAATTGATAAAAAAGAATTATTTAATTTAAATCATCATTATCATATATTTAAGAGTAATAAATACTCTTGTCAGTGGAACAATTTCCATGTTTGGCGCTCCTCTGCCTTCTCTTTGGCAGCCTGATACGACACGACGTTGAGTTTATCCTTTATGTAATGCATGTACGCTCTCCTTGGTCTTCCCTTCTTCCTCTTTGCTTCAACTTTCCCTTTTATGATTTTTTTGATAAATTTGTCGTAAAATTCGTCAAGCCAAAGCAGCCAAAGAATACATAAGTACCTACGTTTGAAAAATATCTATCTCCCTTAGGCCTACTTGCACCATCCCACTAACCCGGGGTTAAACGGTTAAACCGTTAACCAAGTGTCAAATTGTACTGGTAACCATGGCAACTCCAGGTTTAACCAGTTGACCTTCAATTAATAGTACATTAATAAAATAAAAGTAATGTCAATAACAATCTGAGCTAGACGAAAAACTTAATTGGCTAAGATCAATCAGTTATTTCTAAGAATCGTCTCTTTATTTTATAACTGTAACAACGTCTCATTACATTATAATTATACACGAAAAATCCCAAACACAATCACACGTAAGGATCACTAACCGAATCCATTCTCGATTTTGCCAGGATTCGGCCATGTGTGTCCTAAATAGCCCCCTAGTCCTTATAAAGTTCGGTCGCCTTTCGAACCTTTTCAACTTTCCTCCTCCTTAAGGATCTGAAGTTTAACTTTTTCTATACTCAAATTATTCTACATCATCAATCTGTATCAACTTCGGATATCTTAACCTAGAGCCCGATTCAGATGTAACAACTTGTTACGGTTTTTATCTTATTTTGATACGACCTTGAAGATCGCTCACGCTGCTTGGTGCATGCGAGATGAAGTCGATGTCGTGCGTGAGATGCGCGCGATTCACCAAAAAGATCGTCAAAGTCGTATCGAAATCAGTTAATCCATAACAAGTTGTTAAACCTGATTCGAGTTCCTATATAAAGTCTTATTAAAACCTTATCAACAGTCTATATACTTAAATATTTTATTTATATAATTTTTTTGTTGAATCAAGTGATTAATATTTCGGGGAACATAACCTTCGTAAAAATGTCAGGTTATGTGTCAAACGCTAACAAAATCTGTCATATTTGTTTACATTATTTGCAAGTTCTATTAACGACGACTATAGCCTAAGCTAAAATAACTTTATAAAAATTATAAATACTTTTGTAACAAAGGCAAGAACTGTACTATTGGATTATTCTGCTTTCATAAATTCAAACAATAGTCTATGCTTCGCGCAAACTACTCCCATAGGAGAAAAGTTTCATTAGTGTTTTTTTCTTTAAATATTTAAGTCAACTGTTATTAATTATTAAAACCGACAGCGAAACGCTTTTATAATACCGTGTTGTTTTTAACTCTTGCTTATTAACCAGCGACTTTATCAAAGTTTGGCCCATTAAGACTTGGGTACCCAAATACCTAATATATATATTAAATTTAAGATAAATTATAGCTGCGATCTAAAATCCTAAATCTGTCAATCCGTTTTTGAGAAGGTAGGATCAATGTTGTTAAGACCGTCTGTTAAGGCAATCTATAGGTAAAATAAATACATCACTTAAACACGGTTAGTAAAGCATAACGCAGTGTTTTGTTCGACCTTGTCTCAGGAATAATTGGTTTTAATCTCTAAACTCATACGACTAGGTATACCATGTTCATTCTGTAAAGAGTTACAAACATATGCAACTTATACGTACCTACCTACGTTATTCATTGGAATATTAAAGGAAAATTTTTCGTGTGGTGCAGGTCAAAAGATCAAAAGGGGCAAACACAGAAAAAAGCTGCTATATATAGCTACCTGACCTGATTATCATTTGATCTGGATAAAGGAAACCCTCTAATTTTCTGCGAATACCAGGGGGTCAAATTCTGCTACAACCACATTCCTATAAAAGGGTTTTTCATATATATTCAGACGCTGGACACTTTTTCCTATCTTACTCTGTCCCTTTCAGCATAGTCCAGCTGTCCAGCGACCGGCCAGTATGTATGTATGTAATGAGCCCGCAATGGTATTCATTTTTGGCTCTGCCGTAGATAAGGATAATTGTCATACCCCACCAGGGTGCCATGTGATATTTTTCCATTGTAACATCTATTGTATTGTACCATGGTTTGCAATAAACGATTACTTACTTACTAAGTAGTCCGGTAAAAATTAACGTGGTGACCTGACATGTAGAATAAGTATCCAGTTTTGCCAACCCTACCTGTAGGTGAGGTCTTTCCCTCCGTGAGTTCGCGTTTCGCTTTTAATTAGTTGCGAGTTGTTATTATTGTTACAGCGAATATACCCATAAAAATTACCAGGCACCTTATCACTGGCTTTACGCTCCTCTGTGCTGCGTGGAGAATTGGAATAATACCAGTTTACTTGAGCATCTCATTAGGAAAACAATGTGAGACATAATTTTTATCTTTTGTTGTTTGCATAATTCCAGGCTTTTTGCATTTTTTTGACAAACGTGGGAACATTAAATGAGGCCTAGTCTTATTCCTTTCTAGCGTTTTCTGACAAAGTAAGCGGTAACTTGGAACTATGTACTTTTTATATAACCGTAAAAAAGACACGTTTTTCAGTAGGGTAAGCTGGTTGACAGTGGGTTGGTGGTGCACAGTAATAAATTATCGCAAATTCGGAGAAAACGCAAAATATTTCTAATACTTTTTTCCGCATAAAAGGTGCCCCTTGGCAAAAACTGGCAACAAGTATTTACTAACCTAAGTAAATATTCAATAAAGTCAACACAAAAACAAGGAGTTCTGTTTAAGTGAATTTGCTTTAAGTGAAAGTTTAATGTGTTTATCCGAAATATGTAACTGTATGAATTCATTTATATTTATTTCTTTTTAACTAATTTAATAAGGTACTTCTACATGACATTGATTTATATTTTGACTCATTGTTTCCTCATCTGAAATTAGAAAATTTATAATATCAATAAAAAAAACTTATTTACTTAGTCTATTCATTGATCAAATATTTATTTTCAAGAAGATCGCAAGTCGTTTGAGCATCCAACGAGTCCAATAATTTAGCAGACGATTTCCATCTTTGATTTACTGCAGACCACCGAGTGATTTAAAGTACCCACCCCCTGTTGCACAGTCAGTATCAATTCCCATTTTTTATTAAAAGCGTTACTGGCACTAAATGGTTAGAAAAAGTTGAATAAATTATGTCTACAATAGTTTACAAATCAAATATGTATCACAGGTACACGCGTACCCGAGATACGGGCATTCGAAAATGGAGTGATCCAGTGTCAACCATCTTACCGTACCAAAATGAGTGTCAGTATTTTCTACACTTTTTTTATTAAAATTACCTATAATTAGAGGCTGGAAATACTGCCTACGCTCCCTCTCTCTCTCTCTCTCTCTGAGATACAGCCCCCTACGGGACGGGATTTTTTGTATATATTTTATATACTTAATGATTTAAAGTATATTTTGAATTAACCTAAGTAAGTAGGTACCCTTTGCTCTCAATTGTCGACATCTACCATTTCATCAGACACTTTCAGTCATCTTTCTGCCGAGAAGAGCAGAGAAACAACAATAACACATATATATACCTACCTTTCTCTCTTCCTTTTATCAGGAAGTCGACGTAAATATTTAATAAGCCATAAATAACCATTAATAGGTTGTCATCCTATTCCCAGGGCATAAAGGCATCCTAAATCCAAAGACAACTTGACCTAATCCTCATTGTGGAACTATTAATTAATCAAGAGTCCATTCTCGAGCGGCCACGTCCCGATGGACCAAGTTGCGCTTTTGTGGCCGTCCTAATGTTGTTTACATTGTCGTTAATTAAATGGGGACCAGAGGTGTAATTAGCTCCATTTTAGAGGATACCGAGATGACAAAGGAAGGCGTATGCCGGATATTATTTATGTAGGCCCACTTGAGGAACTTTACTTGTGATGGTTACGTCGGGAAATGGTTGGATGTGCCACGGTTCGTGTTTCGGACATCTTAGAATACACTCAGGTGCAAAGAAATCGGACCACTCCAGCTTTTTTATCTTTTTTTTTTTCAATTTTTGTAAGAACTGTAAACGTGACCGCTAAGGAACAAACAGCTTAATTGTTTTTGAGTTTCACGCCATCTGTACAAGATGCTTTAAACTGTTTTCAAACCTTGAGAACAGTGAGAACTACAATCGGGCAAATCAACGCCCTCTAATGGCATTAGACTGTACAAAAGTAATATCTTTAATTACGATAAACTTTAAAATGTTAATATAAACAAAGATAGATATAACTCCGTAATAGATGGATACAGTCTAAGGAAAAAACGTGCCTCGAAAATCAAGAAAATTTGATTCTCGATCAGAGGGCGCTACTTTGGCCTACTGTCGTATAGATGGCGTTGACGGTTTTGTTTGTTATTTAACAATTTAAACGCATATCAGAGAAAGAACATGGGTCAAAATCATAAAAATAATTAATGCAAATAAAAAAATCATTTATCCATATTTATAGGTAAATACATTTTATCGTATTTTTATAAATCTTCATTTTTAGTTTTAAGGTGTGTCGATAGATGGCAGTGAATTTACTGTGGTTACAAAATCTACTATGACAGTACCGCTCTATCTTATTATTATTTTCCTTACCTCTACCTTCGATGGAAGGTAGAGGTAAGGAAATGAATCTTCATGTATCAAAAAGTGACCGTAAAAAACAGTAAATAGGCGGCGCCACCATACACTGAAGTACCTAGACCATACACCTAGTATTTTATATAGATGTGCATCCGTGCGACCGTGAGGGACAGAACATACGCAATGCGACAAAATTTAAAACGCGTTTTAACATTTCTGACCACATACCAGAAACAACCTGCGCAATTTGGTCGGGTTATTTGCTGCCCCTCCCTCCCCCGTCTCATCTCTACATTATTATACCTCTATGGTTCATGTCATATAGTCTCCTATATATTACTACCTCTACATTCCATATATATTACAATACAATACGGTTGATCTGTGTAAGATGTCCCCTAATATTTATATATTTATTTATTTACTTTTAATGTTTAAATAAAATAAACATAATTTTCGTTGAAAAGTATTAAAGTTTATACATTATCATTAAGTTTTTGAACGGACTCTGTCGTTGATTTTCTTTTATTTGCTTGACATTGACATATATTTGACAGATAGTACAAAGGCAATTTTGAGATTTGTTTGTGTGTAATAAATATTGTAAATTATGGAGAATATACAAGTAATTACCCAAGATTTTGTGAACGTGCATATCACGAAATCTGACGCTGATACCGGAGCGCCAGTCGAGAGGCGTTTCAAAAAAGGAATAACCGTCTCCGAGTTTAAGGTTATAATGAGTCACATACCGTGTAGATTATTTTTAAATTACGTTAAATTTAAAAAAAAAAACAAGAAAAGGCTTATTTTTTTCCCTGGAAAACATATATGAGGTATAAAATACCTGATTTTAAAAAAACATCCCTAAAGCAGAATCGAATTATAACAGGCTGGCATAATCGGCAGAATTAAGTTTTTTATTTGGCTCCTATGCCGTCCTACTGCTTGACAAAAGCCTTCCTGATTGATTGAATAATCCCTCCATTTCATCAATAAGTATTATTATTAATTATTTTCCTTCCCAGTCAATTTAACAGTATTCTCTATAAACAAAGTTAAATACAAGAAAATTGTAATAGTAATTAATTTCAGCTTAACATTAACAGAGCCACTCTTTTTTTAGACAAAGCTAGAACTTGTTACTGGAGGCAATGCTACCACAATGAAACTGAAGTTGTTTGACAGTAAAAACAATTATGTTTGTGACATTGACAACGACAATGCCCTGATCGGGTCCTACCCAATTGACGATGGAATGAGAATTCATGTGGAGGACAAATTTGCATTGCTCAGTGATGTTAGTTCATCAGATAGTGCAGAAAGGTATATTATTATTTATTTTTTAGCTTGTTGTGTCCCACTCCTGGGCAAAGGCCTCCCCCTTGTACAGTCACCATCAGATATATCAGAGCGGCCGATTTGCTCAAAAATATCTGAACACGTGCTCTAGCGCCTTGACAATAGAGGCGTGTTCAGACATTTGTGAGCGCCTTGGCCGCTCCGATATATCTGAAGGCAACTGTACACAACTAAGACAAAGTTAGGCCAACCTTTTTGAAAGACTTCAAGGTTGTGCCGCCACCTCCTATGAGGTCTGCAGGGACACAGTGTTTGGTGTCCACTCTGTAGTGTGCTTGGCCAACAAGTTGATAGGCATGAGGCAGATGTATCCGGCTCATTTAAGCTCAAGTCGCTGTAAGGCAGGCTAGGCTGACAGCCGCTAGGCTGTCAGGGCAAAAAAGAATAAAATATTATAGGACATTCTAACACAGATATACTAAGTCCCACGGTAAGCCCAAGGAGGCTTGTGTTATGGGTACTTGGACAACAATATATATAATATATAAATACTTAAATACATAGAAAACACCTATGACTCAGAAACAAATATCTGTGCTCATCACACAAAAAAATGCCCTTACCGGGATTCGAACCCAGGACCATCGGCTTCACAGGCAGGGTCACTACCCACTAGACCAGACCGGTCATCAAAAAACATTGGTCGGTTGGTTTAAGAACAGCAGGGGAAAGGTACATTAGTATGTTTTATTTCATTTTTCAGACTTCTTATTTTAGGGCATGTTTTAATTTTCGGTCATTGTCCAAGTGACAAATTCAAGTGGCACAGTTTGTTACAAGATGTATCACATTCTACAAATAATAATAATACTTAGTAGATGGCCCATTATGGGAATGGCTTGTAACAACTATATACCACAAAAATGCATGTTTGGTCAATTTAAATAGAATAAAATCATGATGTTAAGAGTTATTTTTCCCCTGGACAACTAACCATAGTTTGTGTTGACACATTTTAATAATAAAGCCTATTTTTTTGTTATCATTTCAGATTTCGTTTGTCAGAAGAGGAGTATGAGAAGAAAGGAGACACAGTGCGCTCATTCCTGCAGCGTAACAGGCTTGGCAAGTACAATGAGGAGGAGATGGCTAAAATGAAAGAGCAGCAGGAGAAGGAACTGGAGGAGGAAGCAAGGTATGCTATCATTTGTTTACTGTTTCTGTATTATAATTTTTTTCATTCTGTCAATTCAATTCAAAATGTTTATTCTGTAAATAGGCTTAAGCTAGCTCTTTTACATGTCAACTTATAACTATATATACATAATTATTCTATTTTAACATAAATGCATCCTTATCTTCTACGAATTCCTTAACCGTATAATAAGCTTTTTGTAAAAGCTGTCGTTTTACAATTGACTTGAATTTATTCATTGACAATTTCGTTAAATTAGATGGTAACTTATTATAAAAGCGCACACTGTTCCCCATAAATGACATATTATTTACTCTATTTAAACGGAATTTCGGAATTGCCAATTTATTTTTATTTATCTGTCCTGTCAGCCAGGGGACAAAATTTGTAGTTGTATGAGGAACTGTTGTACCATGTGCCCGCCAAGATTCCCTTTGTGCATCCAGTCAAGATTTACGATTACGCGACGCGTGACGCGATTAAGGTGTGTCGCTTAAACATTTAATTTTAGTGCCATAACATTTTGGCAAACATGCATCACAGACGCAGCTTGGGAAGAATCAAAGAAGCTAATGATATTGGTAGTCTATCACGTGAGCAACTGAGCACAAGACACAATGTAGTGGAAATGACGAAAATGATGTTGTCTGTGACGGCTCTGTCTGGTGATATGTGTTTGAGGGTAAATAATAGAGCCAGCTGAAAAAAAATGTTGTTAGTGTCAAAAAGCCCTGCAATAGTAAATGCAAATTTATCTATCCTGACTAAAAGTGTCTAGAGAATATAAAATGGCACTATTTTGAATGTGGTATGGTATTTAATTTTTTTCTAGTCTGGCAGCTGCGGTGCTTGTAGGCGCGCGTTGCGAAGTGCGCGTGCCGTCGCAGGGCGTACGGCGGGCGACAGTGCGGTACAACGGGCCGCTAGAGGGCGCTAAAGGATTGTGGATCGGCGTGCAGTATGACGAGCCGAGAGGCAAGAACGACGGAGAGTAAGTACTTACAAAAAAATGGTTTATTGATAAGAAATAATTTTACAACCAAACACAATACCTGGTGGAACCCAAAGGGACTACTTGACGACTTGTGACTAAAGATAAAACTGGCAGTGTAAACCAGAAGATAAATATACTAGAGTTAGACATGTGTACCTCAATTTGGTATCTGGGGGGATTTTCAGAAAAAATGGTACCATATACTGTTTTTCGAGTATCTAACATCTTTTGGGTTATTTCGACTCGGAACAGAATCACGAGGACTTTTGATTGAAACAAAGTGTCCCTAGTTTTAGCCCATACAAAATGTATGTGAAAATCCTTCCTTCCCCCCCCCCCTCCCCCCCCCTTTAAATCGATAGTCCACGTGATTCTGAATAGAAATAACCCAAAAGTTGATGTTTTTTCGAAAAAAAGTTTTCGAATATTTATTACTAACACCAAATACTAGTACATGTAATGCTTACTTATGAAAGCGAAACTATTAAAGATCCATTTAGTTTAATAATGTATTATGATTCATGTATTTATTGTATCATTGCAGGGTGAACGGCAAGCGGTACTTCACTTGCCCTCCGAAATACGGCGGCTTCGTCAAGCCAACATACGTCACAGTCGGCGACTTTCCCGAAGAGGAATTTGATCTCGACGATGAGATATGATCGCGATCACTGAAAACGCTCATTCTTTTTATAAATTAACGTAAACCTCTGCATTCGTCAAATTTATCTTCGCGATGTACGGAAATTGCAAAATTGCATAGACACAGAAAGGAATTTGTTCTTAGTTTGTCCATGCAATATTACAGCTCGCTGTACAGTCAACAGCAAACGTTGCTAAGCATATGGAATTTTCAATAATTGCTCTCTTAACTTTGTGTGCGAAAACTGCTTAGCTATTTATGCTGCGAACTGTGCACTTATGTGATAGATTTGATGTTTTATTTAATGCTTGCATTTATTTTTCATACTTATAGCTTGCGGGCAAGTTAACTCACGACTCATAAGTTTGCAAGACGCAAATTGACTAATGGAGTGAGGTTTTTGTATTATTTAATAGTGTACTAAAATTATGATATTTTAAAATAATGAAACAATATTTTGCGCTCACCTTAAAAATATACAGTAAATTACTTGATTTCAAATAATTCTTATAATACGCATTACACTAAACGATTTTTCGCTCATAGGGTTTTCCGTCCGGATCTAACTTCTGTAGTATGGATGAATTTCCGTACAATTTGGATCCAAATTGAAAATATGTATATGAGAACTTGTGGGGGCACCTTCGTGCATTTTAAGAATATTTTTACTCTATCCAACCACATTAATTTGATAGAATCTTTTCTATCGTATTTATGAAGGAACGGACCATAGCACTTTGTTGAATTAGGTACTTATATCCATGTTACTATAAGAACAAATTAAATTATTTTCTATGAAAATATTTTAATTTGTGTTTTTTCAACACTGGAGGCTTTGGTAATTTTTTCCTTCGTATATGACATTTATTTCAGTATATCCATGTTATTTTTTAATTAAACAAAAAAAATGGCGTTTTGTAAAAAAAGTTGATTTTGTACGTATTTCTTTAGTCTCTAAAGAATTTTTGATTCATTGTTAACAATCATCTTAAAAATCCATTCCACGAGGTCGAGACATATCTTTTAAATTATACTCGCTTAACATTATGTAATTTGTAAATTCGCTTTGTAATGTTTAATTTATAAAGCACTATTTTTTAAAATAAATAAAATACTAAAACGATGTTTTTCTATTGATTCATTTACTTTCCATAAATGGTATTATAATGAGATTGATATTATACTTAACTTAGGCCATAATGAAAGATTCTTGAACTGCAGTACATAATTTTTATTATTGTCGCTTTTCTAAACTATTTTTCTGACATCACGTACAAATTACGTACTTTAGTCTTAGTCATAGGGACCCGTTTTTACTCTTTGGGTACGGAATCCTAATTATCACACTAAATACGTGCAAGATGGTAAAAATAAAAGAAAGTACTTAAAAAATCCGTAATTTATTAAAACTTCCTCCTCTTGAGAATCTCCGGACGCCAGTTAATAGGATGAGTCTCCTCCGAGGCCGTGTCATCCTCGCGGTATATCTTGATGCTCTTGTCGGCCTCGGCCGTGATGAGGCGCGCGCCGGAGCGGTCGTAGGTCATCGCGAAGATGCCCGCCTCGGAGTCCATGGAGCCGGGCTGGACTGCCGACTGAGGGGAAAGGAAAAATTTAATTTAAAGATCAAAATATACTACCTACCAAACTCATAGTGTAGCGTGGGCTGAGTCAATTGTGTGACACTGGCTCTCTGATTATTGATGGTAAGCTCAAAATGAAACGTAAAAAACAGTAGGTGTATGCCTTTATCCACGTGATAATATAACCGTCACATTTTAACATTGCGGGATTGAAAGTGACGGACACAATTTTATCACGATGTCACGTAGAAAATATATTTGAGCCGACCCTTCCCCCCCCCCTTCATCCGCCGTCCCCCCAAAAAGGGGGATTTGCACGGAAAAATCAGCTTTTTTTTTGACGTTGAATCGTGCCAAGCAGCATCGCCTGAGAAAAAAATGCATACTTTTTGCACTTACTTACCCCAGTATAACCATACCAAAAAGAGATAAACACACCTGCAACCGCTGGAAGTTGTAGCCGGTGCGCCAGTCCCAGCAGTACATGGTGCCGGTTTTCTCCGCCTCGTTCTACGTTCCGTCCTAGTTCTACATGTTCCCTAGTGCTGTAAACAGACCTGCAACCGCTGGAAGTTGTACCCCATGCGCTAGTCCCAGCAGTACATGGTGCCATTTTCTCCGCCTCGTTCTACGTTCCGTCCTAGTTCTACATGTTTCCTAGTGCTGTAAACAGACCTGCAACCGCTGGAAGTTGTACCCGGTGCGCCAGTCCCAGCAGTACATGGTGCCGTTGTCGCCGCCGCTGACGAGGACGCCTTCAGGGTTCACAGCCATGCAGTTCACGATGGCGTTGTGGCCGGATAAGTTCTGGATGAATTTTCCTGGAAATTATTGAATAAATAGTCTATCAGATATAAACGCTATAAAAAGTCGACTATTAGGGCCCTTATGCACTAGCGGTTAACCGCGGGGACGGCTAGCCGCGCGGCCAGCCGCTTTTCCAGTTTAATATGCAACCGCTTAAGATCGTACGCACTTGACCGCCACAAAATTTCAACCGCGGCGGTTGAAAGAAGAGCTGCGGCCTGCTTCGCGGCTGGCCGCCAACTTCTTTATACGCACTGGCGATTCAGTGTGCGGCGAGCCGCCGGTATTTTTTATAGTAAAGCAAAAAAAATAACATTTTTTTTTTTAAGTCGGACCCGACTGTCACCATAAAGTTGCACTATGTTTATTGCACAAGCTGCGACAGCTATGGTTGACTGTTGTTTTACGTTTACCAAAGTTTGTAATGTAAATCTTTTTTTTTTCTTTCATTGTTTTAGGTAATACAAATATATAACACAACTAACACAAGCTACCTCGACGGCGTCTATTTTGTTAATGGACCAAAGACGCCGAGCGGTCCAGCCGCTTTACGTTATTTCATCGCGGTTGGCCGCCATAGCGGCCAGCCGCTGTAACAACCGCGTCAGGCGGCTGGCCGCTCAAACGAACAGCCTTAGCGCCGCGGCCAACCGCTAGTGCGTAAGGGGCCTAAACTTTGCCCTTATTAACACAGGTAACAGTTACTAAAATAAACGTCTCAGTACATTTTCTTTCAGAGAAAAGCTCTAATAGTTTTTGATCTTCCCACACTGCTGCAATTGAATATAAGATGATGTAAGTATAATTGTTTAAAAGGTTTTAGACTAAGCTTAAGTTGACTTGTTTACCTTCTGGACACTTCCACTGTTTAATATTGTCTGGCGAAGCCGAAGCGAAGGTGTATAGCGTAGGGTGGATCACGATGGACCGCACAGATTTCTTGTGGTTGGTAAGTGTGCACAGAGATTTGCCTGCAGCCAAGTCCCAGAGCCGGATCGTGGAGTCGTGCGAGCCTGTGATGATCTGAAACACAAATTATATCATCACTGTGTAGCCACCGAAAATGGTAACTAGTTTTTCGAATTTATAACAAATAACACAATATTAAAAATTATTATTAATACCATTTCAAAATAAAAAGGCAGAATGAATTTTGATCCCTTTATTTTGTAATGGTTTTCAGCCAGTTGATATCATTGAGTAACTTAAAATATACTGTTATATTCCTAATATCAATGATAGATATAACTCCGTAATAGATGGATACAGTCTAAGGAAAAAACGTGCCTCGAAAATCAAGAAAATTTGACTCTCTATCAGATGGCGCTAGTACCTTTGGCCTACTCTCGTATAGAGGGCGTTGACGGTTTCGTTTGTTATTTAACAATTTTAACGCATATCAGTGAAAGAACATGGGTCAAAATCATAAAAATAATTAATGCAAATAAAAAAAAACATTTGCCATCTTTAAATACATTTTATCGTACTTTTATAAATTTTTATTTTTAGTTTTAAAGTGTGTCGATAGATGGCAGTGAATTTACTGTGGTTACAAAATTTACTATGACAGTACCCAAGAATCTTATATACAAACTGGATGTTGCGTGCCGAACTATGAGTTGAAGCCAGGTTCATTCACCTTTGCTCCTATGATATATTTCTTTTCGACACTATGATGTATTGCTAGGTTATTTATTAAAAAAAACCTTATTTTGTATAGAAATACGAATTATCCGGCATCAACTAATTAATTTACTTTATTTACTACTCTATTTACTTTAAGCTAATTTCCACAGAAATTTATATTTTTCTTATAAAACTTTCTTGTATACAAAATCGACTTTCAGAATTAGACCGCTAAGTCGCAGTCGGGTAACAATTTTTTTGTGCAGTTTACTTTTTTAATTTAACAGACATATCGAGCTTGAAAATGATGTGCAGAATATTCGTGTACATTGCCTATTTACCAAATGGCAAGCGTAAAAAATCCATAAATCGTTTTCCAGTACAAAATCGTTTTATTTTGTATGAACTACTACATAAGGGTTTCTTAAATCGTTGCATAGAGTAAACTCTAAATTTAAAATGATGTCGTTGGCAACAATTTGAGGCTCAATGGCTTAATATAGGTATATTTACCTAAATTAAATATCAATCCAACATGTAAGAGAGTCATTTGCCTGCGATCGAACAGTGATGATGAAAAATATTTTTTGTATACAATTGTATGGTGAAAATTGCGGGTGTCTAAATACTTTTCTTTCCTGTATATTCGAATATAAAGTATGATACAAAATAGTTCAATGTCACTAACCTGTGGTTCACCTGCCTGGCACTGGAGTGACGCAATGGTGTCTGTGTGTCCTGTGAGGGTGTGCACATTGGCCTGTCAACACAGAAATAGGATTCAATTAAAATTTATAATTGATAAAATTTCAAATTTTAGAATACTACTTTTTTCTAGCAACGAATGATGTTGGCATATGCGTAACATTTTTGAATACGTCAAATAACGGGCAATTAGTTGAAAACAATTCGAACGCTAAAAACAATTACCGAATTACGTAGGTCCATAAGTTGTTATGGTATGTTGTCCTCAGCCATTTCAATCCCTCAACTCCCACCAAGGCGACATCGGGTCAGCAGAAAAAAACACCTTCCTCTCTTCCACCGACCTCACATTACCAGGTGTAGCTTACTCCGCGATTTCGTCGCGTCGCTACAAGTACAAGCGGCCCACACCAATTTTGGTGTCTAGTTATAGTAGTTGCCGCGCACCGCTACGGAACGGACGCCTGTTCGCGCTTGCGCCACCTAGCGGTCATATCTGTCGTAATAGACGCGTTTTGTTAGAGAGTGAATCTTCTGTACCTAGTGTGACATTACCTGCAAATGTGGTTTTCCATCACCGATGCGACAATGGGTCAAGGTAGATGCAGGGCGGGTCTTTAAATTTTAGAGCGAAAGTAAAAAGTAAAATGACCTTAGTGCGCATGTCCCACACTCTGGCGGTGGCGTCGCGTCCCGCAGTCACCAGCACGTCGATGCTGGGGTGCAGGGCGAGTGTGTACACCGCCGACAGGTGCCCGTGGTAATGCCGGATCACCTGCAATCATCATAATTATTACTATAGTATGAATCTTCACAAATTATTTTTACGCCTAAGAGCCTAATCTGTTAAACAAAAGCATTGTTTCTTTTATGTGAGCGGTCGGCCATTGTGTCTGAACGCATGCCACACGCTCAGACAAAATGGCACGCGCTCAGACACTATGGCCGACCGCTCGCAAAAAGGAAAAATGGCTTTTGTTTACCTGGTTAGGGTCTTAGGCGTCTAGGATTCATACTATAGTAATGCAGTTAAGACTAGTCTCTGGTACAGTCGCCATCAGATATATCGGAGCGGCTAAGGCGCACTCAAATATCTGAACACGCCTCTATTGTCAAGGTGTTAGAGTGCGTGTTCAGATATTTACGAACAACTTGACCACTCCGATATATCTGATCGCGACTGTACTGTACATAAAGGAGCTTCCGAATTTGGAGAATGGAGCGCTTTGCGGGAATTCGCAGCGCAATCGCCAAATTTTGAATTAATCGACTCTTGATGGACTTTGGAGGACTAGATTGTAAATAAATTGAATAAAGCTGAACAAAAAACAGTTATTGAACTGATCGCAGCGAATTACTAGTATCATACTGCTTTATGAAGCCAAGTTATTCAGTGAAGATTCAGGACGGATCCAAAGATCTCGACGAAATTTTCGTTAACGGTGTAATTAGGTCTAATTACCAGCAAAACATGGAGAACACATGTGTATATAAATATTTAATTACCTTATTATATTCTAAGTCCCAACATTTAACTTGTCTGTCTTCACCACAGCTGAACAAGTATGGATGTCTTGATGACACTTCTAAACCTGAAATTATTTTTATTGACATATATAACTGTCCTGTAACTATTACATACTTATTATTAAATTTTGTTTAAATAATTTCATATACAACGCCGATTGATATACTATTTAAATTTCGTTTATTTCAGTTTCGTAAAATATTCTGTTGAAATTGCGGTCGATTGAATTTAATAAAAGTTCGACAGCGCCATTTATTTATATGTGAATGCAGTTGATGACGTTGAAATAAATTTTGATAACTTAACTATGAGGTTTCTTACCTCTAACTGTACTGACGTGTCCCGTGAGCGACACCTTAAGTTTACCACTGGCCAGATCCCAAATCTTGATAACACGATCTGCGGCTCCTGAAACACGAAATAGAATTTGCGAATTATAAAATTCTTATTTAATAAACCAACCCTGTGACTGTGACGGACGGACGAACGGACAGAGAGGCACGAGTGAACCTATAAGTGGGTTCCCGTCTTTCACCTATTTCATTCTATTCATCATCTTGTAATCATTTTAATGATCACTTTGGTCTAGTTGGAAGCTCCTGCTTACATATCTTGGGGTCCTTGGCTCAAATCCCAGCAATGGCATGTGTGCAGAGCACGAGTGTAGGAATTCCTGAATTATGGATGATTCTACTTTCATAATAATTTATTCTGAATACAAGATGAATGGAATAATTTAAGATGTAAAGCAGACATCATAGGACCAACAGAATAACCAAAAGTAAATTTACCTGTAGCAAACCACTCGTTCCCTGGCTCAACAGTAACACACCGCACCCAGCCAAGATGGCCCGATATAACTCTGAACAGTTTCCACGGAGCGTGCCACTTGGGTTTGGGCATGGTAGGTGGTTTCCGGGGCGCGAGAGCAGTGGATGTGGGCGCGGGGGATGGTGCGGGTCCTGTGAACGGGAGCATGGCGCCATCGGACCCTAGAGCTGCTGATTCTGCCATTTCTGTTAGAACCAATAACATACATGGTTAGGTGATAAGACTGGATACTTTTTAATGATCAAGAATTGCCAAGTCAATATTCTACAGTTTGTAACTATATAAAATAAAAAATAAATAGAAAATAGCTTTTATTTCTACTATTACATTTAATCATAATAATAATCATTTAATTTAATAATCATTTAATCATGAAATAAAACTATGAAAACGGATTATATCGCGTATATTGAATTTATAATACATTCCGACGTTTCGAACTCTTTACAGCGTTCGTGGTCAACGGGTGACGCGATATAATCCGGTTTCATAGTTTTATTTCATGAGTAACTACCGCGGTAACCGAAGACAATATTAATAATTTAATCAGTTTAACAGTTTATTTAGGTAATAGTAGTCGCCTCCGTGGCGTAGGCCTCCCCCAAGCTCTTCCACAGTGCTCTGTCACGAGCCTTACGCATCCAATCGACACCCGTTATTTCAGTGAAGACATCCCTCCATCTCTTCCTCGGGTGTCCTTGACCTCTGTATCCTTCGGACGGGTACCATTCCACCAAACGCTTCGTCCACCTGTTCTCCATACGGCATATGTGGCCTGCCCATTGCCATTTTAATTTCCTCATCTTGATTTTTACATCTACAACTTTTGTTGTTTTTCTTATTTTGTGGTTGTTTACCCTGTCTGCTATCTTTATCCCGAGCATACTCCTTTCCATCTTGCGGTGGCAAAGAGTTGGCGTTTCTTCCTTAAAGACCATGTCTGACAACCATATGTTAAGCATAGAAGTACCTAGGTATAGTCATGTCGTGTAGTTTTTCCTTTATATTAATATGGACAGAGCCGTTTTTCATGATCTCCTTTAATCCCCAGTACTTTTTCCACGATGTAGATATTCTTCTTTGGATTTCCTTTTCTGTGTTTTCTTCAAACGACACTGTTTGGCCAAGATATATATACTCTTGCACGTATTCTATTTTTTCGTCCTCTACAGCAATATCCACGAGTTCGCCGTTGGCCAGGATCTTTGTTTTTGATTTGTTCATTGACAGCCCTACTCTCTTGCTCGCCATTGCTGCACTGTCCGCAAAAACGACTATGTCGTCCGCGAAATGTAGGTGGCTCAGTATTTCTCCGTCAATTTTTATGCCTTTCGCTTTCCACTCTACACATCTGAAAACAGATTCCAACACCGCTGAAAATATTTTTGGGCTAAGCGGGTCCCCCTGTTTACTCCTTTTTGTATTGGGAATGCTGGACCTTCACGTTCTAGACGCACTTTCGCATAACATTTTATATATAAATAATAAATAAATAAAAATCGTTTATTTCAGATCTGCATTGATCCATAACGGTGTTAGTATAAAAAAAAACCTAAAAACTATGTTAAGTACTAAATTAATTAATAATAGTACAACTAAAAAATATTTACCTCTAAGTAAAAACTAAAAGCTAGGTATTTGGTTAGACGTGGCCACTCGGAGACCAGGAGCGCAGGTTGCCATGCTTTATTTCGCTCTCCCAATGGCCACCTCCACCCAAAACTTCGTAACAGGGCAGTCGAGGCGCTCGGCCAACACCCTGAGAAGACTGTTGCCGCTGCCGCGCACCCGTCTCAGCATGGAGGCGATTCTTTTCCGCCTAATATACTACTATATATATATTGGATATAATGTTTATATATTTTTTATTTACACCTTGTTGCGCCAATGATGACCATATTGCTTCAAAGTGCAGCGAGTCGAAGGCCTTCGTGTAGTTTATAAAGCACATATATAAGTACATTATTCTAAATTCTTTTGCCTTTTCTATGAGTTGGGTAATAGCTTGTATATGGTCTGCAGTTGAAAACTTTTTGCGGAATCCTGCTTGTTCGCGTGGTTGGCATTCGTCTAACGTATTTGTTATCGAGATTTTATTATACAATTTTATTATAATTTTATTATTCACCCCACTCGAACACGAAACTTAAATCTAGTTATGCAAAAAATTTAACGAAAGTAAATAGTTGAAATCTACACAAATCAATGGTGTCTTATTGTTACTAGCCGTTATTTCAGTGGCTTCGGTGTTTCAATCCTCTTCCTCTTTAATCTTTTTATTTATTTATGATAATTTTGAACAACGAAAATTTTATTATAAGAGCGTAAATTCACCCCACTCGAACACGAAACTTAAATCTAGTTAGGCAAAAATTTTTACGAAAGTAAATAGTTGAAATCTACACAAATCAATGGTGTCTTATTGTTACTAGCCGTTATTTCAGTGGCTTCGGTGTTTCAATCCTCTTCAATCTTTTTATTTATTTATGATAATTTTGAACAACGAAAATTTTATTATAAGAGCGTAAATTCACCCCACTCGAACACGAAACTTAAATCTAGTTAGGCAAAAAATTTAACGAAAGTAAATAGTTGAAATCTACACAAATCAATGGTGTCTTATTGTTACTAGCCGTTATTTCAGTGGCTTCGGTGTTTCAATCCTCTTCCTCTTCAATCTTTTTATTTATTTATGATAATTTTGAACAACGAAAATTTTATTATAAGAGCGTAAATTCACCCCACTCGAACACGAAACTTAAATCTAGTTATGCAAAAAATTTAACGAAAGTAAATAGTTGAAATCTACACAAATCAATGGAGTCTTATTGTTACTAGCCGTTATTTCAGTGGCTTCGGTGTTTCAATCTTGTTTCAATTTCTTCTTAGGCGTCGGCACGTCAGATATGTCCCGGCTGGGCAGTTCTTTACTCGACCCTTCCAAACTGTGAGTATAGTCACCCTCTCTCCTCGATCTATTCCTCTTCACTCCCTTCTCAGGCCTCGGCACGTTGACAGGGAGATGAGAGCCACTCGGGGGTAGCTTCTCAGATATGTCCCGGCTAGGCAGTTCCACTTTCTTGACCTTTCCAAACTGTGAGTCTGCTGCTTGCGTCTCTTCTCTTCCCTCTCAGACAATCTAAAATGTGGCAGGTGGCCTTCCTAGAGGGCTCCATTTCGGCGCAATCCGCGCAACAGTACTCCGCTACTGGCACTATGAGGCCGAAGCATGCCACGTGCTGCTGGTAGTGGCAGTAACGGCACGTGATTAGTGCCTGTTCTCGGGGATCTTCCTCGCCGCAGGGGCATCGAATCATTGGCTCGAATGACGTCTCCGAATAAAGATGTACAAAAGAGTGGTACATCTTTACCATCTCGTGTCACTTGTGGTGTATTTGATGGCTCAATGACGTCAGCCTCAGCAGCCATCAACCCGCGCACGAAAGCCCTAGCCACGAGTTTGTGGTAGGGCGTCTCCACGCCGCTCAGGGACGAACGCAGCATGTCCGACACCGGGTCTGGTCCAGTGCTTGCCTTGAAACCGGGTGGGTGGTAGTCCTCGGGAGCATCTTTGGTGTAATAGATGCGTAGGGTAATTTCGTAGTTAATTGGAGCTAGCTATGGTTCGTGTTCATGAAGAACCGGTGCAGGGACCTTAGGAACATCTCGGTTCCATCCTTCAGTAACTCCAAAGAGCACCGCATTGACTTATCGTTGCTCCCGTTCTTAGCGTTGATTATCAGCGACACGCCTTCAGAGTTGTATTCGTATTCGAAGATGTAGTATTCCAGGAGATTCTCGGGGCTGGAGTTGGTGTTGTAGAAGCAGAGAGCTAATTGGTGGACATATTTCTTATCGAACACTTCGAACGCGTTTTTCAACGAAGAGCTCACAAACTGAGCGATAGAATCATTACATCTCTTCCTTAACAACCTCAAGTTAAATCCCGCGAATGGCACGCTATTGCAACACCCTTCGGGAAACGCGTTTCTCAAATATGTTATAGTACTAATGGCCATGACGGTCAATCGTTTGATAAAAGTCAACGAACTTTTGTAGTTATTGTTGTCCGGTTTTGGGAATTTCAACCAATCCATTGCTGATACAAACTGACACCATAAACTTGGGTTCTATTTGCGAACATGATTAAGTTTTTTTTTTTATACTACGTCGGTGGCATACAAGCATACGGCCCGCCTGATGTTAAGCAGTCTCCATAGCCTATGTACGCCTGCAAATCCAGAAGAGTTACATGCGCGTTGCCGACCCTAACACTCCTCTCCCTCAAGCTCTGGCAACCTTACTCACCGGCAGGAACACAACACTATTAGTTTTTTTTATTGCAATCCGAAAACAATAAACTAACTAAATAAATGCTTCGTTAAGTATCTGTCTTTACCTATGTCGAAAAATGGCAGCAGTTTGTAACTATACATGTTTAATGGTCAATTTAATCATCATGATCTTGCCACAATGTATAGGCAATGTGATATTATTGCAGTAGAATATGATAAAATTAAATAGTATTTACAATCTATACTCGGAACCAGTAGTGAAATTCTAAAAGCATTATGTTATTTCGTTTATTAAAAACCGTATGGAACGAACTACAAAATTACATTCTGTAACCGGTAAGAAGAGGGAACAAAATTTTATGTTTCATGGGGAACAATATAATACCAGTTACTCTCGGCTTTCGGAGACTCTTGGTTAAACTCGTCATACATGAAAGAGATAGCAATAATTTACTCATTCTATCTTGATTCAATATTTTTAAATTCGTTCCACAAAAACAAGAGACGAAGGAAACAAACGAATTGGTATAAAGTGGTATCTCATTAGAATAGTTTTTTTAACAGATAACCGCAAACGGAAATGAAATCCTTTTCGTTCCTGGCTTGAAAAATACAACAGTTTCCGAGCCCTGTTCCATTATTAAGAGTGTCATTGTCATTATACTACCCATGCTGTTCCCAAATGCTGCTCTGTAATGTTGTCGTACCTGTATCATGTGGTGTCTCCGGCCGGCTCATTACCTCCTGCTTCTTGACAGCTTGAGCCTTCTGCACTGCCGCCATTACTTGTCCATAGCTGTCTCTGGCCTTCACAGACTTTAGGACTTCCTCACTGCAACATTTAAGACAGTTAACATTGTCAATAAAACAATATTATACCAAATTAGACTAATGGAAATGTGAATGTTGTCATATTTTGATTGTATTGTTTTTAACAATTCAACTAATGATGATAAGGTTCTCTATTCATCAAGAATATCAATTCAAGCAACTTTACTAATGCAAGGAAAGAACCCGTAGCATAGTCAACAGTATAAATTATAAGTTCACACCTGATTAATTAATAACATTAAATGTATACTATAGTTAGAAAAATTACAACTTGTAACTACTACTTAAAACTTGAGAATATACAGTTAAAGGAACACGTTCGCATGTTTTTTTTACTACAACTTTCTCGTAGTATTATCGAAGTTTGCGCTCAAACTTGAGGGTAAACATATTCCAAAATATAATAACCTAGAATGGTTTCATCGTCAAAAATCTTTGATGGGCGAACTAATATAGGACTTTCTAAGTACAAATATGGGTTTTATACTCACGCTTTCTCATCGATCGGCGGCAGCATCCCCTGGTTAGCCAGGAACATGTCGTGAGACCTCTTTAACGATCTGAACACCAAAGTGTGAACCGAGTGCTTTATCACGTCGTCAGCCATTTTGTTACGTTATAAATTTTATACTAATTAAACTGTTGTTTCAATATTTACTTATTGAGCTACAGATTCCTAATATTAATTTATTATAAAAATAATAATAAAATTCGTGCCCTAATAGGCATACGGCGTCGCGGTCGCGTCAATTTTGATCTGTCAGGGTGACATTGAGTATTGACAGCTAAACATGACAGCAACTTTTCGTTCAGGAATGTATTTGTTTGTGGTTGGGGTTCCGTGGAGCTGGCCTTGGAACCAACTTGGAACCCTACACTCTGGCAAGCCAACTTCGTCAGTAGAAAGGCGCGAAATTCAAAATTTGTAAGAGAGAACGATCCTTCATGCCTACAGTTTTCAAAGAAAGAGTATTTTATAACATATATCGGTATAATTTTTTTTTTTTTTTCTCTTTATTTAAGAGCTTGTCACCGAGGTGAACATGTCGCTCCATAGAAAACAGCAATACAATGTTCTTACAATTAACTTAATCTATTAACAAGAGCTTTTCGTACAAGCTGCAGTAGCGCCATGGCGGAGTCTGACAGAGGAGCAGCCAGAACGCTATTGCAGCCCCCGACATCAAACATAGTATTATGGCTTGAAAATGCCCAGTTGTATCCGAGCAGCTTCATTCCGGACACATTCCATTATAACATGGTACACGTCTTCTACTACATCACATTCATCACAATTAGGAGAAGGAACTTTCTTCATTAAATAACCGAATTGGTTCAATGGGATATGTCCAGAACGTAGTCTCATCATCAATACAATGTCACGTCTATTAAGAAAACAATCAATCCACGGTGTCATTAGAGGATGAGGTTGGATCGTCTTGTACCAAATACCCTTTTCTGTTGATCTCTTATCAAAGTATTCTTTCCATAAAGTATAGGTTCTCTGTTTGGCTAAAATGATACAATCCGTATAAAAAGGTAAGATATTACATTCTACTCCACCATGACAAGCCAGCCTGGCTATGGAATCGACTACTTCATTACCGGCTATACCTACATGAGATGGAATCCATTGCAGAATTATGGTCTTATCTATCGGTATAATTTTGGTCAAGGACCTATTTTTCAAGCTGGCTCTTTCGTCTGCGGCATTTTGTTGAGGCACGATAATATGTCACACTCTTAAGGGGCCCACTGACTATCAGTCCGCCGGACGAGATCGATCTGTCAGTTGTTCGGAACTGTCAAATTTTTGTTCTAACTGACAAGCCGATATCTTCCGGCGGACTGATAGTCAGTGGGCTCCTTTAGGCCCCATTCGCTCGCACCCTTAAGTAAGAGCGAGAAGGAGATATCGCTTTCTCGCTCTTACTTATGGGTGCGTCGCACATGCAACGCTTTTTAAGCTCTCGTGCTAATGGGGCCTTATTGCATGTCTTACCCCACGTTCAAAGGGTCCTTACCCTTTGAACGTCACGCCTACCAAATACAACGCCTTATTGGAAACTATTAAGGTTTATAATGGGTTGATATTACCTACACTGTAGCCGTTCGCGTCGTCTTTGGCGCATTATTAACCAATGCAGGATATTGGAAATAAATAACACAAAAATACGAGTAAAACAATAATTTATTGATACGTATAAAAGGCAGTCATTACAAAATGTAAAACAGACATTAATTACGCAGTTTCGCCTATATGAATGCGTTGCGTTTTTCTAGTGCAGTAATTGCATTATTAATAAATGTAGAGTAGAAATAGACATCGAGTACAGAGTACTATCGTGAAAAATACATAGTGACATTTATACGCATTGACTAGAAATGTCGATGTTACTTAACCCCTTAACCGACATAGGGATAAAAAGTAATCGCACTCAATCTGAAGCTAGGCGTTTTTAACATTGAACTTAAAGTGCACTTATCAGTAAAAGCTTAATTCGCCTAAGTATTAAAAAAAAACAATAATCACAGTCTGATAGACGGCTAAAGGGTTGCACATCAATTTCACTATAGGGTAGCAGTGAAGTGAGACGTACCTACTAAGACTAGAATCGAATTGCATTGCATTATACATTGCACAGCTGATAAACAAAAAATATATAAAATATTTGTGTACCTATAAAACTTTTATTTACAGTATGATATAAGTTAAATAATTTTAACACAACGAATGGAACTACAGGCATAAACAGCACCAATTTTTCGAACACTGGTGTGTCATACCATCCGTCTTTTCCTGCTAGATTAGAAAAGATTGATCTGTGGCGTAGTATGGAAACAGGCCATAAATGCTTGGTTTTAACGCAATAAATATAATCTAACGTGTCACGATTGTGATAGCAATAGATTTCTAAAGAACATTGTTACACACATCTCAGACACTGAAAACGTTGTTCACTATAAACTTGCACTTCAAGCTGCATTCACTGAAAACTAAAACTAATAGAATTAAGTGGTCCATCGGCCGCATAAGCGGCTCATAACGTTTTCATTCACACAAATGATGAGTGATATAGATGAAAATACAGGCAACGGCAACCTTAGAAGGGTGAAAGAAAACAGGCAGATGTTATAGCTTTCCATTTCAAAAGAAAAATTATATTCACCATAGGTAAACACACAATTCTTGCACTAGAGTCAGGGTATTCGTCGTCGTCAGGAATCCTCTTTAGTATGTCGCTGCCTATACGTCCTGGTAGTTTACACGAGTCGATCGACGTTGGCGCTGTCAGGTTGCCAATCGTAGTCGATATCGGTAGAGTCGGCGACGGAGAAGACCGCGCCACCCTCGGTTCAGATGGCCGCTTTCTCCGGATTGTTGGCGTCGCTCACTCGTCGAGAATGTGGTGCCCTGCGGAGGGTCCTCGGTTGAAGATTAAGAGGTGGCAAGTTGGGTCGTTCGATTCTGGTAGGAGAGGAAACCAGTGGTCTTCCCCTGCGGAGGGTGTCCATGCCGTTTCTGAAGTATTCCTCAGTGCGATCAGCGTAGCTTTCAATCAGTGGAGCTGGATCTTCGTATTCGACATTGAAATGTCGGGTAATAGCAAGATCTTCTGGTGGCCCCAACTTGTATAGTGAAGGTTCGACGCACTCGTAGTGGTGGTCTTCAGTTTCGTCATGGGGGTAGGTGTCAGCAACAAAGTGCCGGGTGCCTCTAGGGGTGAGGGCGGCCCAGAGGACGCGTGAGTCGAGGGCTGCGCCCCCGTAAAGCGCGTTGGAGCCTCCAGCTTTGCCTGAGCTACTCTTGCAACCGCCTCGGGACCTGTACAAGGATAACCTTGTAGGTAATGGAAAATAATGAGTATATGATATAAAATTCGGAAAGTCTAAAGAAGACTGTCATGAATGTCATAAGCTGGTGAGAATTATTATTTAATCATATTCTTGCAAAGATATTGAGTAGTCAATAAAGCATTTGCAATCAGCGCAATAGGAAACAATTATGTGTTTTATCATACCAGAGACCATGCAGGATGACAAAGACTTTAACAGAATATATGTAGGTATATAAAGGTATAGTTATGTATATCTAATAGGTACTTGTTTGCTTTTAAATGGTTCTCACTGCACCCATTTTGGCATTTTTCTGTTTAGCCCTATATAGGTAGTTGACTGGTAAAGAATGGCATAAGACATTTGTACCTATTTTGATGTGCAATAATAAATAGATGGCTGACACTTACTCTCGGCACCTAAACAAGAATAGCGCTAGCAGAGCCGCGATGCAAAGAACGGCCACGCAGCACGTGATTAGGACGAGCAGCCACGTGTCATCGCCACCGCCTGGTTCTGCAACACCCGCCACTACCAACACCGGTTCCATCACCATCAAGAGACATATAAACATTAGAGATTGCACAATAACAATAATATTTTGAGACAAGAAAATTTATACTTCAATAAGCGATTGCAGTAATTCCAGGTTAATCTTCCTTGGTTCAACATTATTGTTCTCCTTGCAACATCCAGTGTTATTATAACGTTCTTCTTGATCACAAAGTTACCTAACCCGATTGCCTTTATACTCGACAAAGTACCTATTCTTCGCTTATGCCCCTATTTACACGGCGTGAGAACTTGCATGCAATACTCGATACATTGTTAAATACAGAGCACAATGAATTCCGCCCATCGACCAAATACCGCAATGTAACGAAAATCGCATGAAAGTTCTTGATCCGTTTAAATTTAGGAATTTATGAGGCTTTAATGAATAGCGTACTTACCTACATACACATAGGTTTAGGTTTTAGATATTTATTTCTCAAAAGATTACAAGAATAATCACTTCCTCAGAAATACATGTTTACACTTAACTTAATACAAAGGAGAGTGTAATTAATAATAATTACATGTAGATTTAAAAGCGACCATGCTATTTGTACACGTTTCCTTATGGAAATATGAAGTGATATATAGCCATAGCCCATAGCTGAATTTCTTAGTAAGTGTAGGAATTACTGTCTATTTTTTTCACACATTAGGTAGTAGGTATACCTATCGGTTTCCATACAAAGTTGAATCATGTACACCTTTTTCTCTACAAGTCTATAACTCACCGTGTCTAGGCAGCTCATGATATTCAACGCCCGGAAACAAGGAGTTCTCCTCGTTGTTCTGCGGCGGGCATTTCGAGGCGCGGCACGGTGGTGTCAGGTTGGCAGCATTAGCGAGGAACGCCGGTAGCGGTGGTGGTGGCATGTACAGAATGGAGTCCGGCGGCGGACCTAGGGACATGCATTCCGATCCGCACGTCATGGCTGGAAGATTAAGAAGATATTAAATATCTGCTGTAAGTCTTTGCTGCTAATTAAATTTTGTGAAGCGGGTCTTACAGGACGTAAATAATATGGCCAAGGCCGTGGAAAGCGGCGCCTATTTTTTGAGCCAGGATCTTAAATATGGTGACCAATATTATGTTTAAGTAACTACGCTCGTACGGTACGGTCACAACCCATATGAATTTCAATCAAGTATATGGTTGCACGATTATGTTGACCCAATATTAATATGCAGATGAAAGTATTTTTATTTTTTAACCTAACCTAATAATGTTGATATCATAGGTAGGCATCTCACGAGCACCAGTAACTGCAAACGGAACGACTAATGATAAGACTCTCGATTCTCATGGTCGTATCAAAGCAAGATCCAAATCTGTGTTATTGTGTGCAGGGAGAGGAACATTTAAATAGATTAATAAGCTTATTATAATGCAGCATCCTTATCCGTGCTCCACCAAACTAAATGATTGTGACGTGTTTTTGTTGCCTAATAAAAGCGCGTTGAAAGATCTAATGAAAATGATTTCAAGACGACCAGGCACCCGAGCACAATGACGTCGCTGGGAAAACGGGAATTTATAGTACTCAGGTAATTAAGAATTTCTAATGTTTTGTTTTGTGCAAGCATACTGAGCGTTTTTTACACACACGTAACATTCAGCGAAAGGGACCCTCTGGCTCGACTAAATTCCATAAATAATTGGATGAAATAGTAGCAGATCGAATTATGTTATAAGGTATATCGCTTCAAGCACGCACGCACGGAACGATAACCGCGGCTAACACGTAGAGGCTCAACTCAACAAACAGTACGAGTTTCATGCCGCCATTTTTGTTTTATTGTGTCTATAATAGTCTTAATGAATATATTGGATTCAAATGAGGCAAAAAGTTCCACAAATATTTTTGGCTAGTCGAGTTGTCGTCCATGTAGCTCTCAAGTATGTTTCCTCTTCCAAAATTAAATTTTAGTAATTTGGAATATTTAATTTGACACCCTAATTTGTATTCTAAATAAATTATTTTATTTACACGATAGGTAAAATCAACGAACCAAGTATACATTTAAATAATACTAATAAAATTAGTAGGTAAATTTGGTTCATTATGGATAAATTACGATCGTGAGTTCCTGTCTTGTTTTAATCAATGAATTAAATTAATTGACTTTGTACATTGGAAACATATTGGAAATTACCTATTTAAATTAAACAAAGAGATTTTCAATCACTAGAAAAATATTACAACACAAACTCAACTTAACTACCTACACCAAGTTTATACGAGTACCTACACGAGGGACTACAAATTCAATTCACAAAATTACTTACTTTTTATATTAAAACTGGATAATCCTCGCAAAATGGACGCACTTTACGACACCGCTTACACTTGTCTCAAAATTTTGGTCCACGGATGCAGAGCGCAAGCGCGAAACTCTTTCGTGACATCCCCAAACACGCGATACAAGAACATCATAATTTTTAACTTCAAATCCATTGAGCTATTTGCAGTTCCCGCTTCATAACTTGCCTTAGTAAACGCGCAATGTATATGAGCACGAACGATATCTACAGCATAATGTAGGGAGTTAGTGGAGGGACTGGAGGGTGAGGTATTGATTCGCGACTGCGCGTTGAGATTTCGCGCCATGGATTAGGGCGCATCACTTTGAGGGATGTTTTGTATGGTTGTCCCTTTTACGCTTGGAGATTTTTGTGTCGGGTAGAAAAAGAGAAACTATAAAATTAAGTGCGGTTGCTTATTTTAAAATATCGTCACATTTTTATTTGATTATCGCTGTAATTGGGTTTGTAATTGGTTTAATATTTTATTATGAACCGTTTCAAATTATAATTTAAATTGTATTATTTGTTAATATATTCAATTAATTACAGTACACGATTACCATACAATTGTAAATTTATTTATTTATTTATTGGCCCAATGGCCAAAATACTTTTTAATGCCTAATCTGAGCATACAAATTTCGTATTTTTTTTTTAATGGAAAATTATTGTTTTTGTATTTTTTATGTAGATTCGTTATAGTTCGATTCACAATATACATAATACCTTCTGCAGCGAAAGTGTTAATGAGAACTATATTTGTGGCAAATTATATTATATCAAAGTGTCGAAAATTTAACAACTGCGTTACTTTTCTACTATTTTTTATTAAATTCATACAATTTAACTTAAGTACTAACATGTAAACTGTTATGCTTATAATTATCTAATATCTATTATATAGTTAAATCACAGAAGTAATCACTTTCACAGAATATTCTTAACAGTTTAGATTACTGCGTTACCAGTCTCATTTGGGCATTTCTCAGGAGGGGCATTTTTACTGTCTGCGGCAAAAAATGGTTGAATTTACTCTTCGAAATATTGGAATAAAATCAGGCCTTTAATCTTTAATCTATCTCGGACACTAGGTATACTAATTATACTATACTACACTATACTATGTTCGGGGTAGACAAATAAATTTATCTACCCGTTTCTGTTTATTTTTATTGTCCACGGCACGACACGCAACACTAACAATATCCGCGCACTGGTCCGAAAATAGATCCCTTGGCTTGGTTTCGACATCTGAATCACTGGTCCCCAAGTTGACGATAATTTGTACCCGTCTTCCCTGAGCTTCTCTTACGATCCGAGGATAAGTGACGCTCGGTGGAGAGGACTTTGGATTTGTGTAGCTCAATCCAGTGATTAGTTTCAGTTGTCAGCAAGTGCTCAGCTATTGCGTATTTGTGTACTTGGCGATTTTTAACAACCGCTATGTGTTCCATCACCCTCTCTTGAACGCTACGCTTAGTCTGGCCAATATACGTACTTCTACAACTGCATTCTATCTTGTAACACACCGGGATTCTGGTACGGAATGACATCCTTTGGGCTGCGTAAAAGACTTGTTACTTTCGATAACGGCGTGTATACAGTCTTAACGGAGAAGTTCTTGAGTACTGATCCAACTTTACCCGTTACCTCTTTCACATACGGCAAAAAGGCCGGTTGCCTGCTAACCTCCGGATGTCTTTCTTTCGTCCTAGCTAACTGCGGGATTTTCTGCATGTACCCATTTAATGACATTAATTATGACCCGGTAATGACATTAATTATGTGTACAAAAGTTACAAAACGCGAGAGTTTAAAGTGTGACATTACTTGGTTGTTTTGAAATCTTGAGTATATAAAGGCCTACCTTCATTTATTCTTATTTGATGATAAGCGATGTAGCCCCTCGCAAATATATGAGAAGTTTCAGAATTTTTTCCATGTGGAAATTTCGCATTTTTAGAAACTTTCCGACGGCACATCAGTCTATTTTATTTAGAGAAAGTCTGTCTCTGACTGTACTCCAGTAACCTAAATACTGTTCTTATTGCCAAGATTTAGATAGACATATTTAGATCGACAGTACTGAAAACCGGCTGTGATCCGAAGATGAAACACTTTCCATGAAGGATCAACCCTAAGCCGCATATAAAGTGCGGCCCACTTGTTATTCCACGCACGGCTATGAATAGCATCGTTATTAAACGCTATGAAGCGGCACCTTATTACATTTTTAATATTCTTCAAGCAAAGTTCTAGTTCAAACAGTTCAATAAACGGTGAACTTTAACATTTCAGCCCGATCAAACAAACTATCGTCAGCAACGTCACGTCAGAACCCCTTGTGTAAATATCATTCGATAGCGTGACAAGCGTTCGCGTTAGCGTTATGCCTATTTTTGTATGGGATTTTAAGCAGCGCGCCAAGCGGGACGTTTTGAAAACTTAAAATCCCATACAAAATGACATTTAACGCAAACGCGTACGTCACGTCACGCTATCGAAAAAAAAATTGCACTAGGGGTACTAATGCTGTCATATTGTCGACCGCAAAACTTTCTTAAAAATTTTTTAGGTTGATTTCTCAAATTATTTACGACGATTTGACGAAGCTAATTCGTCAATTCACAATTCTTGATCAGCAACGCATTGTAAACGAATTGTGAATTTCAGACTTGTTTCTACTTATATATTGTTTATTCATACCTTATATTTTATTATTAAGAAGTCTTATTTAAGTAAAAAATATATTAAAAACTAAACAACCCTACTTTTCTTGCTTCATACTGTATATGGTGTCTACGCTAATCACGAAACATTGTCGCTTTGCCTCTAGGTACGAAGTATCTTCGTTACATAGCGCTACGACCGTAGCTTAGCAGTGAATGGGACTAGTCCCACAACACCCCTAGGGGTGTGGTATGTGGTAGGTGGTTGGCAATGTGTCTAAACTCACACGAATCTCGCTGCCCGTTACCATTATAATTAGCATCCTTTCCAAATCATCGTCAAATTCAGATTACGTCTAATTATAGGAGATGCGAACTTTGAAATGACAAAAAAACATCAAGTACTCTTATTTACGGTTTATTTTATAAAAAATATAATTTGCAAAAGTAGTGTTATTTTAGTTTCCCAGTTCCGACCACCTATGAGCTACTTTTCGTCCACTTATGAGCTAAATAGTTCCCGAAAACTGCATTATTGAGTTAAAAATCGATTATATATTTCGTTTTTAGTTCTTATGTTATATATAAATCATTTTTAGTTGGTTTTATAGCTTCTGCCCGCGACTTCGACCGCGTATAATGATTATTTTCATAATAAACCTGTGTCCTTCCTTGGGATTCAAGCTATTTTCATACCAAAATCAACAATCCTTAATTTAAATCGGTCCAGACTCCAGAATCAATTGTACAAAGTACCATTTTATTCACGCACCGTTGACAAAGGAGTAAACGTAAACTATATGCCGGATTTAATAGGCGATACAGATCACATTAAGAGGAAAAACAAATGTATTAAGTAGATATATTTAAATAAAATCACCATACTAAATATTCGCCTAGCTATTTCGGTTTCCGTCCGTCCGTGGACGAAAACTAAAAACGTCATAAAATTGGTATGTTAGTTCTCGTCCACTTTTCTCTAAGATTTCATTAAATTCTTTTATGAAAATCATTTTTGGGTTCATTATACTTCTAAGTATACATACGTGCTAAAAATATTACTTAAAATAGCTAGAACAGTTAATAAACTTACCATGAACATTTCCCGCCTAAACTTTTTTTTCTTCTGGTTTTATGACCTCTGAAAGAAACGGATGCGTATAATAGCTGCAACTAATATGTTTTATTTTTAATTCATATTACTAGCGAAATATAATTTTTAAGTAGATAAATCTATTTTTAGACATTAAGGTCTAAAATTGTGCGGTAAGGTAGGTTTATATTCAAATTATACGCAAATCTTTGTAGCAACTCCGTCAAGTCGACGGAAACTAGCACTGGACGGCAAACAGGCACAATTACCCTATATTCGTAGCATCTACGCGTGCTAGCTACGAGGGTGGCTACGGTGCCGGCATATTTAATTTTATATATACGTTGTAGAATTAGTAGAATACGACCAAAATAAAGTAAAATAATTATGATAATGTACATAGCTACGTGACATAACACCCGTCCTTAATATCCCTAAAATGGTTATTTCCAAGTATTTACCTAACTTAAAGCCTATATTTGAATTTCCTATTTCCATCCCCAATCCCCAGGGCTTTTACGTGTAGGGTGTACGTTGTGTTGCCATTTTAATTACCTTCCACTACTTAATTAATCATATTAAATTTGGAGATCAACATTGCGGGGGTTATGCTCCCATAACCCAAAAGAAAACAAACATTACACAATCGTCTATGGTTATTATGCAATTTTATTCCATGCAGTCGGGAAAACTAAGAACTAACGTTACTAAGTACTAAATGTGACTTCAAAGTTTGACAGTGGCGCCGCGGTTGAATTGCAAAACTAAGTTTGCACAGTGTATGACGTCAACAAGATGGCGGCTCCATTGATAAAGTGTCATGGCGGCGGCGTTGGCGCGAAGGCGCAGGCCCGGGGGTTATACAGCCATTGATAGTGTAAGAATCGTCATTTAGTACGACACGACAACGACACAATTTTTTGCGTGTGGGTACAGTAATCTGCTTAGGTTCTTAGGATTATTATTTTCAACGATTTTGGAAGTCAGAGCAGTTGAGAATACGAGTACCTATTATATTTAGATTTTTTCCATCGGCTGTAAAAATTATTTTCTTTTGTTCCATACTCAAACACACCCACTATGGAGACTATATAAAGGAGCAAAATCTATACGTATGAAGTGTCCATCAAAAACATTAAATAGGCGGCGCCACTATACACCGAAATCAAATGTCATAGACGTAGAATTTTTTATAGGATGTGCGGCCATGCGACCGTGAGGGACAGAACATACGCAATGCGACAAAATTAAAAACATGTTTTAACATACCTGACAACATACCAAAAGCAACCTACGTAATTTCGGGTCGGGTTATTTGTTGCCCCTCCCCCATTTCATCTCTATATTATTATACCTCTATAGCTCATGTCATATCCATGAGCCTACCTAGCGCCACTGGAGAGATTAGGAACTAAATTTTTATGATTTAAAACTGAAACTGAAAGCCGATCTTCCTTTATCTTCTTGTTAATTTTGTATGACTTATATTAATAAAACAAACCACGCAAGATAAAAAAAAAATTAAACATCTGCTTCCCGGGCGGCTCCATCCCCTAAATCATGGTCATGATGTGTATTTTAAAGAAATAAAGAATTTTGTGTTTGTAATAGGGGATATTACTGCAATGTTCTGCCACCAGAGTGCAGGACTAGCCTTTTTAGTAAACCATAGAGTAACTTTTACCTTTTACCTTACCACCTACCTTACCTTACCTTATATGTAAGGTAATAATAAAATATGACATAGATGCATCAAGGCGGTTTGCTTACAGAGGATCTACCGGGAAACGCGAATCCGAAAATTCGCAATCTGCCTCTTTATCGCTCGAATATGCAAGAGTGACAGAGATGTTAGATATAGAAATTTTCTTGTTTCACGATAGACCCTCAGATTGTGGTAGTGGCGCCCTGACGCCCCCTAAGCAGAGTTTCGCGTAATATTCCCTATTGTATTGCTTTTTCAAAGTAAATGCTCGCGATATTGCCAAGTAATCCGTGGGACTCGGTAGTCGTTACTTATAAAGGCACTTTTGCAAGAGCAGCCTATTTCAAACAGTGCAATAAAAGCTATAGGCTCGCTTCAGATGCCGCCCCTGTCGCCACTGGGTCGCACGCCTGCCTGTAATAAAACGCCGCGAAATAATTTGTAATTTGAATTTCGAACATACATTTTGAATCCGATTTAAATTTCGAATTAACCGGTTGAAGATTTTGAACGAGTTGTTGTGAATTGGTAAGTTTATTGTTATGGATTTTTGATAATTTTATTTTTGTTATAAGATTTTAATTAAAATGCATTTATTACAACTGCTTGTATTGTAGAGTATAGTTATTGTGTTATATTTTTTTTTATATGTCATAATAATATGATAAATGGATGTGTGTACTGTGTGTAAAAATAATACAAATATTGAAGTAGCTTTATTTGTTAAAAAACTTTTTAATACTAACAATAGCTATTCTATTGTGCTAATGTTTCAATCTTGAATAAGTGTCAGGCTGTCAGTTAAGTTGAAAGTTTGAGACAATTTGAAGAGAGAGTAAATAATAGGGTATTATGATTCCATCATCCTTATATGTATGTCTCGCACTACAATTCCCTTGACGACTGAGTGAGGATCGTTCAAACTTCCAAGTGTTCAAAGCGTTGGTTGGATAGCACTTAATTTAATCTCTCTGTAGGCCGAGCACATGATTGACACGACAGTATCTCGCCGCGAGATAGACTACCCGTCTTTTACTAACTGTATGAATTAAAGGGGGGCGGGTAGTCTATGTCGCGGCGAGATACTGTCGCGCCAATCATGTGCTAGCCCGGCAGATGTGTTGCTTAGGCTATATTAATAACAACTAATAACAAGGTTAAAGTTATTCTGAGAATTTCGGTCGCAGTGTCATAAACAAGTGTCATATTCAATTTCTCGTAAATCTTTAATAAAATACCTATTTGGTTCGATAATTGTGTATCATTACAATTGTTGTTATGCTGCGCAAAAATTAATTCCGTGTCATCAATCGGATCTAATGTAAATATAAAATTTTAAATTTAGAATGTTGTATTGCCGTTTTGATATAAGTATGTGGTATTATTTTCTCCAATTCGTTGCGCTTGTGATGCGTCAAATTTTCAGGAAAAAAGCCTTATGTAGTGGTTTCAGGGTTCCATTTCGGTTTTTAACAATCGAACACAACATGTCGGAATTTACAAGCGCAGCAACGATATTACGCAGCGTACTACGTAGGCGAAAAACACTAGAACGCGAAGCGGCGCGGCGCGTAGCGGGGTGAATCAATCCTTTGATACCTATAGAAAGTGTCCTACGTGGGCGATCTCGTTGCGAACGCGAACGCCTTGGGCCCGCCGCGCCGCGCCGCTTCGCTTCGCGTTCGCGTGTGTTCGCCTACGTAAGACGCAGCGTTATGGCATGAGCGTAGCGTGCTACGTAGCTTCGACTGCTACGGGTAGGCGTTGTAGCATTCACGTGTTTTATAAGTGAGCGGTTACACGGTTACAATCTGAGACTTTTCAGATATACAAATATATGATTAATATTTTTGTTGTAATTTCACGACAAATGATCAAATAAAAGAGTTGTTGTTGTTGTTGTAAAAGTTGGTCAAAGACGCCTAGTCTTAGTAAGATGGCATATAGTCGAGAAATTGGCACCGGTTCCGCCGTGGCGGGGTGGTCTAGGAATTCAGGGCGTTAGACCGGATTGCTAAAGACGCCGGTTCGAATCCGGCCACTTCACGGCCAACGTCTATTTCAGTTTATGATCAAATAAAACTCATGCAGTTCATTGAAAATAAGAGATGACATTAATCCGTACGCCCCGATTCAAACTTTAAGATACGTCAAATATAATATATAAGTATATAACGTTCTTCAAACAAAAACATCACTTTTGACACTGGCATATCTAATCCATATCGTATCTAGACGTAATATTTTGCGTATCTAACAGTTCGAATCGGGTCGGTACCCTAAATTCGCAACGTTAATTAATAATTACACAAAAATTGTATCATGGGATTTATGGGCGTATTTAACATTTAGGGTTTGATATGTTTTAGTATAATTTTAATAAGAATATAATTTTTAGGCGAAGCTGGAGACGGGTGGCAAAGGTAGGTTAGTTTATAATTTTTATTTCTTTACTTTTAAACTATTTTTTAAGCAAATCGTTTTATAAAGTTAGTTAAACAATTTACTCGGGCACTGAATATCCTAAAGTAATTATATAGTCACAGATTCACAGATGCCTTAAAATACTTAATAAAATGTTTATAGAAAATAAGTTGTGGTTACCTATAATTATATAAGTATCAGTCATGATTTTTATATAGATTCAAGAGCATGTAAGATGTATTATATGTTGGTAATCCTAAATAAAGAAAAAAATTAGTTGGCAATGGTGAAGTTAGAATTCAATACGGATACTTTTACCAACCCTGGTGTGGTCAGCACAAACCAAGCGCTTTTGTAGAATAAGCCGTCTTTATCTGGTTTCTAGCCAATTACCTCTAGGAATTAGGCAGAGGACATTAAGTCGGGCTAAGTAAGCTTCAATCCCACTATTATATTAAAGTAAATGGAACGTTTTCGTCCTTTTTGTACCCTTACTAATAAGTGGGGTTATTTATTGCAGACGTTCTTTGTTTTCAATATGTATTTGGACTTTTATTAAGAGACACGTGAGCTCAGACATTCGCGTTTTCAAGTCGAAAATTCCTTGGAATCGTAAAATTGAATGAATGAATAAATGAAATTATTTAATCCAGAAAATATTTCCATATGAGGTTAAAACTTTTAAAACGAATTATATAATAATATATGATTAAATTAAATTAAATTGAAGGAGCTTCCATTGGAGTCAGCAAGGTACAAGTTTCAGAACTTCTCAATATTTTCGTGAATTTCTGGAAACTTTCATTAGGGACTATTACCTACTCAATGGTTTATTAGAAGTTAGTAACTAGTAACCAGAGATAAAGTGAGTAACTAAATTATTTTAAATTTTATAAGAACTGAATTTTTATAAACGGTCCCTTTTTTGGAGGGTAGGTAAGATAGTTTTTTTTTTAATTATTTAATAAATAAACGACTAAAACGACAGAGTCTTATAGTGGAATAACTTGGTTAAACCAAACAGTAAAGTATAATTATCATTTTGAAGAAGGTTAAAAAGATTAGTTTTAATACATTTTTGTAAATTAGACTTATAAGGTTTTATACTTTATCACATTGAAGGTCTTTAATAATGCAAACGAGAGCAATTTACTTAAAAAGGGCTCTTACTTGATATGTAACAGATAAAGAAAAGATAGCTGAAGTACCTCATTTAAATATAAAACTCCTGTGGGATCTTATTCTTGAAGGTGTATTTGACATATCAGATGATAAGTATTATATTAAAAACGTATTGGTTGATTGATTACGTGGCTTCAAAAGGCCCGCAACACCTCAATAATAATTGGTTGATTGATTGTTATTAAAAATATTACAACATACAGCAGATGTGAAAGCTCTACGCCAAACTGTTGGTAAAATTCTGGCATATCCCACTTTCCTTTTTTTAAACCTTTCTAGAAAATATAAAAGGATAGTCCTCACATTTTTTCGGGGCGGTTTTAATACATAATGGATATTTTTCCATCTGGAGCGTGGGTGTTCATTGAAAATGTAGTAACCGGTATAATATGGGTATCTAATATTATATGTTAGCGTGAGTTGAATGTTGATATGTCGCGCAATTGATATTAGATTAGAACAGGAACTGTAAGGTGGAATGGGGTAGGTACGTAACTTCGAAAACGGGTTCATTTTTAAAATCACTAAATCGGAAGCTTTTTATACTTTGGCAGTTTAGCAACACTTCCGCTACTGCAACGCTTATTAATACATTGCGCTCGATTATATAATAGTTCTTACGAACAGATACTTATTTCTCAAAGAAAACGCAAATACTTACAGTTTTGATACCTACACAAAAATACAATGGAGTGACCTACAACGCGCCGCTCCCCGGACCGCGCGCGCCGACACAACGCTTGGGTTGGCGACGCTTCTTTCAAATACTTAGGTGTCTCGGACAGATAGATATCTAACTATAAATGTGTCATAAAAACATTACCTACACCTTTAAAACAATTTAATCGTACCTACGTATAGCTTGTAACTATCGTAAAAATAATAACAGTAGGTGTAACCTATATTGAGAATGTCTACTTCCTTATCCGTCGAAAGAGGAAAAAATGATATGTTTTAGTTGTTTTGTTGTTTCTGCATCCATCCACCCACACTACAAGCTATGTTATTTGTTCTTGACGAAGACATTTCTTTGGCATAGCGCGCGGTGATACTTGATTTGGATTATCTAATCCACAGGCAATCCTAATCTAAGAGGCACAGAATCCAGGCCCAAGTTTGTTCCGGATAATATTTGGCGTCGCGTGGGCCGAATGTTGATGTTCACTTCAGTTGTTAGCTTCAAGCTAATCAAGCTATATATATACATATTGCGAAGTGGGACCGTCCCAGAAATAGAAATAGAAGTTCAATATCAGTAAGGGCTAAGAGCAAATAAATAAGTCAATTTAACTGACTGAAATTATATATTAAAAAACACGAGCAAATAATTTTGTATGAATGTAAAACGAATTTAGTATGAGCTAGATTAGCATAGATGTCGGGAAATTATTCTGAAACTAGCGAAATCAAGCAAGTGGCTCTTTAAAAATTTCCAGGTTCCAGTGTATAAATGTGTAATGTATATGTTGCCTTGTTTACACTAAAACAAACACGTGTAACCGGCTACTGCAAAGAAACTTCAATTAGTTATGTACTCCCAAGAGTAGTGTCGCGACTTGGCATTTGATGAAAATAGTTCGAGTTTCTCTGGTAGCTAGCACATTTATTAGGAAACGAGTACGGGATGGGATTAATTGGATCCGGTACATGTATGGTTAATTGATGAGCAGAAAAGGAAAAGTACTAATAATAAGTAATAAGTAGTAAGTAGTAATATTATTATAAATAAATGAGTATGAGTATGAGTACTTTTTGTGCAGTCTGAAACGCACTTGGCTAGCTTTGTGGTCGTTCAAATTTAGGAGTGTAATATAGTTTCACAGGAGGTACAGCGAGCTGCAAAAGTACATGCACATTGTGAAATTTGTGAATGAAATGTATTCGTAAAGTGGCCATGCACTTCCGCGGCTCGGTGTACGTCAAAAAACGTCAATGTACACTTGAAAGCTTAATGGATTATCAATATTATCATTTTAAATAACTACATATATGGCCCTTTTATAAACCTGGTGCTATCTACATTTTTTACCACAAATTCAAACGGCTGCTCATACTATGTCTTACAGCATACCTACTTCAAAGATAACAGGTAATTATTCAGCCCTTTTTGGAACTTTTTAATGCGATTAAATATATAAATACTATACTACTGCTGATACTAGGTACTTTTTTAACTAGCATGTTCTCGTACAGTAGTAGGCCATAAGTATAATATAGTTCAAAAGATATCCGGAGCTAGTTTTGCTTTTTAAATATACGAGCCGTGGTAATCGCATGCTGCCCTATAAGCTATATGTATAATCATAAGGGTGTATTATACTTACTCGTAGCATATATTTTATTTAGCACAAATAATCATGTTCCCTAATTTATATATTTTTTTGTCATTCATTAAAATATACGAGAAATCCCCGTACAGTAAATATTTTACTTTTTATATTCACACAAAACCTAAAATAAATGTAAAAAAGCTGTATAAAGTACTAAGTAGTATCTACTAAATATTGCCCACTGGATTTAGAGGCTGACTGTCCATTTAGAATGTAGAAAATCAGACTAACGAAGTTAAGTTATTACAAGTTGGCGAGTGGGACGAGTGTTGACGCTAACAGCTATTCTCATCGCAACCCAAGGCTAGCTGGAAACCAACATAATTATTAAGGAATTTAAAGACAGAGTTGGTGAAACTTTTAACCTATTCACCGCCACCCACTGCTATATATGACAACGCGGTTTAAAATTCACTCTATGCATTCCGATAAAATTGACTATTGCTATAGGTTATGGCAATTTTTTTTTTGTCGCTATAGGGTAAGCTTTGATTAGCTCGGTAGAGCGGTATACCGGTCTTGAAGAGCCGCGAGGTCGAACCTCGCCTCATGGAGTAAAAAGCACGATTTTTATTTTACATTATTTAAAAACTAAAAGGGATTTCGGTACAATTAATCACGAGATCTACTAAAAGTAGGTAATCGCCATAATCGGTCCAGCACTATAGTACTGGCATTGTTCAAACCCAAATGATGAACTCGTAAGCGATTTGAATCACACTCTTGTCCAAATTCCAAATCCACTAGTGCAGATGTGAGTGGGAGCCGTTATGCCAAAATCGGCCTACGAGTATATCACTATGTGCTCAATATCATTCTACGATCTTTTGGTTGAACACGGCTTGTACAAGTTTTTTTTGTATTATTCAATTAACAAAAAAATGCTTTTGAGAAGGGAGAAGAGAGGGAAGGAGGAAGGGATGGGCCGTGCGCTTGCTCGTGGCTTCCTGGTATTAAGAAGTGATAAAGGTAAGTATAGGAAACATTTTTTCCTCAAAGAAAATTTTGAGGCTTTTATCAAACCGAGAAATGCAATAAGCTTGTTTGACATTTCACCTTGACAAATATCCCCGCTTCCCTTTCTCGGATTCGCCTTGAAGAGCTTTTAGCGAGTTCGAGTGAGGCCGTACAAAGGATCAAAGGTGTATGTCGAACCTTGCGGTGTAAGGGACGAGAGAATTGTATAAACGAGGGGATCCTAAACAGCTGTGCGTCGCGATGCCTCGGAACATCACGGAATTAGTAGGATGTAGTAGCGGCCCAAAGTGTCAATGAGTTTAAGAATAAATTAGATAAGCACAAAGCAAATTCTACTCAACACTGAGAACTTGGTTTATGACTCTGGATACAGGCATTATCAGTTGTTTAAACTGCCTGCCTGCATTACAAATAATAATAATAATAATAATTGGTTCAAGAGCGTTGGCATATGGTTTTGCTGTCTTTGCCGCCTAGATTCTAAGAGCTAGCTGCACGCTATTTTGATTAAAAAAATAGCACATGTAAAATGAGCCGTACTTCAATGGAACAGGATAGAATAGAAACAATTTATTCGTAAGCACAAACACAGAAGAGAAAATTATACAAATAAAAGGAGAAAATGCCACGAAATGCTCTCACCTCAGCATGATGTTTTCGACTTCTACTAATCGGAAGATTTATGGAGACCAAAAAGATTTTGAACTTCAGGTGTAAAACCAACCTGGTATAAATACGGTAGAGCAATTATATGTCTGATTGATTTACGTGTATATTAGGTATATAGGTACATCATGCGGCGAAAGAGGTACAGTTTGCTTGTTCCCTCGTTATTATAGCCGCCGATAGGTACTTAGCAGAAAAATCAATGAATATGAATATTTAATAAACAATATTTGTAATACCTATATTACGTGTAGATATTTATGTTTACCTTAATTTGATAACATGATAACACAGTAGTATTTTTACCAATAAATCATACCAAGTTATAACTAATACATAAATACTATTTTAAGGGACCGCTCGCTCTTCAATAATAAATGAGTTGAATGCTTTACGTAGCTGTAGGGTAGATACCAGTCATGGCCAAGGTCAAGCTGGAGTGCAAACACGGCGAGCAAACAACCCTTCTCGAGACTGATGAGCGAAACCCCCTGCCACTGACGTAGGCCTTGGTTCAAATTTAGTAAATAATCGTCGGCTTTTTACAGACAAATTTGAACCTTAGCCCTTTGAATTTAAGTTTGTAATGTAGACAGCTACATATGAGGCAGAGAACAAAAAGATTTTTGCCTTAACCGACGAAGGTAAAACCAATTTGTCACACGTCCTTGATAAGAAATACACAAAAAGTCTTGAAACGGAATGATTTTTGGTTTATTTTTTTGTGATATTCATTGTAAATATTGAAGTATTGAATACTTTCTATATGTATATAGAAATGGAATGCTTTGGCATCGGTACCGGCGGCTGGGAGGAACGTGCTGCATTGAGACCCGAGTGGCGTAGAGACCTATGCGTGGGAGTGAAGAAGCACGACGAAGTGTGGCTGGAAAACTTGAAATATAAAAGGCACAGGCGTCACCAGGCTGGTAGCCTGGTCTCAAATCCAAAGGCTCAACAAATCCATACATGCGACTTATGCGGCAAGAAGTGCCGCAGCGTTGCAACAATCATCCGTCAGGGATGCAGTGGCCATTGATGATGATGTACATAGAAAATATTTTTTTGTTTATACTGAAATATTTATGGACGGTAATGATACTGCATGTATGGTAATGTAATGACGATTTGTGAACTGACTTACATATATATTATAAACATATTTAATAATGCAAACGATACAAAAAACTTTTTTTTATTGTAAGGATTTAGAAACTTTAAACGTGCGATTCGTATCCAGTGTGCTAAGCGCCTAATAATCCTCAAAAGACAGAGGCCCCGATAAACGAGTCGGCATATTTTATGAAGGGAGGTGGGACATGAATAAATCACATTAATGTATTCAGATTAATACTCGCCGAGCCGGATTGGACTAAAAATATCCTCACAAAGAATATAATCATTCTGACAAAGGAATTGGTGGAATAAGAATATTTGTAATGACGGATGTCGGTCATCAAATAGGCAACTGCTTTTGGTTGAATATGAGTACAGAATAGTTTCAGTTTCAGTTTATTTGCCATAAAGTAACATAAGCATTACATGGTATGTCAGTAACAAAATAATTTTAAACTAATTAGTATTTAATATACAATAAATAATAGCGTATTACACATTGCTATATCTCAAATGTCTTATTACAACGGGTATTCAAGAAAGGCCAGTTGTAGTTTGTATCTGTCTTATTAAATAAATACTAACTAAAGTTTTAAATATCAAGTTTACTGTTCAGAAATTCCGATACTGACTACCGTTAAGTAATAGTATTATCATATATGGGTATATTATAGAGAACAATTTTGTTTGCTTTTTTTCTGATACTTGGTACCATCGCCCACACTGCTAACTGTCCGTCGGAAAACCTTATTACAAATGGCATAAGATCCATCGACGGACACTTAAGAGTGTTGCTATTTGTCATCATCATCATGGGCTCAACATCAATTAAATGATGGTTTAAACAGCGTCCCTAACACTGCGGCACACGTAAATAACTAGTAAGTCCAATGCGAGAGCGGCAGCCGCGACCGCATAGCGGGCAAGATAATGTTATGCCCGGTGATGAAGGTGGGAAATCAGCGCGCTGGTGTCTTAGTTCTCGCCTAGTGTGAAGGAGCTATTTGTATTTAAGAGAATAATAAATTATAACATTGACGCATATCTAAAGGACCTTACGGGCAATTATGGGCAATAAAATAAGAGTAGGGCCAGTACAGCGGTGTGCCACCGCTACAACGCGATTGGTTGATTAGTTCGCATCATACATATATAAAATAATAATAATAATAATTATGTATATATAAAATAATATTCACAGTGAGGCACCGCTGAAGCTGAACTAGCACCGTTCTTAGTGCCTCCCCTCCCTTAGATATACGTCAATATATTATAATAAACATTATGGGACAATCTTATTACACAAGTCGACCTAGCCCCACGGTAAGCTCAATGAGGCTTGTGTTGTAGGTACTAGACGGATAGATAAATACATCAATACTTAAATACATAGAAAACACCCATAACTCAGGTATTATTATCTGTTATGAACACAAGTGCCCTTACCATATAGACCTAGCATTACATAGATCAGCTATACGCGTGCGCCCGTGAGGGACAAAACATACGCAATGCGACAATATGATTGGTCGAAAAGATTTGTAGCCCACCATAAACCATATTAAATTTACGGTGGGGAATAAAAAAAATGAGACTGTGACAAGGACACGACAAGGACAAACAATAACAGCGCTTTCTCTGCTACTCCTACTGAAAGATACATAAGACATTCGGTCATTTCCCCCCGCCCCTCATGACCGATCCAGTTATACTAGATTCATGCCTTACCAGGATTTGAACCCGGGATAATAATAAGATATGATGAAGAAAACTTAAATCCAACAGCTCATTGTCGCCCACTGCACATCCTCCCTACGTTAGGTACATATATAATAAACTCTGGGTATAATTGTGACTATGTAAATAACAAATCCGGATAATATTACTATTTGCTTACAAGATATATACAGTGGTACTACGTAAACGAAATTAATAACTAGCTTAAATCTAAAATAGGCCCTTGAGGCATTGTACCAAGGATGCTGGCGGCATTTCCCCGCTGTATCGCAATGCTGATACGTTGTGCGAGAAAGCCGCCAGCTCTTCGGTCACCAGTTACGTCAACCAGACGCTTCGCGATTTCTGCAAACAACTTATGCGCGCTGGGACCCCATGGACCTAGAGTTTCAACTCCAAATGGAACGAAATGATACTCTCTACCGAGGCTCTTATATTTATTACGTTTTAAAATTTCGGCGCTTTCCGCCGCTCCGCCCGCTTTTACATTAGTCCGTTGGAGGTGGGACGGTGCCAGTGTGTCTACGCAGGTAGCATCCCACACCAACATCCGTCCCAAGCTCCAAGGAACCAAGGACATCCCATCGGGCCTCTTGCCATCATCTCTGATAATGCCAGTCGGCTCAAGAAGAGCGGGTACATTGATGGTGGCAAGAGACCGACGGATTATGTCATTAAGCGACGCATGTCTTGAAAAACGGCCGGCACTTTTTTGACAAGATAATCCATGGTGTCCCAGTCGGTCCACGTCCGTGCCACAAGAGCATATGTGTGGCGTACACACCGAAACCCCGAGTCGCAAATCAGTCGCCAGTCTAAGGGAGGCCGGATCCAAGAAAGTACCAGTATTAGGCGAAGGATGGGCATGTAGCCAGTAACCCGCTTCCCGGGCTCCGACCGCCAAAAGCCTCGCGCGGTCTGGACCTGTACAGTTGTTTAGGAGAATATTGTAAGTTAAATCACAGTAAACATTATCCCAACTCCTTTGTGAATTTGGGTTGTCTGGAAATTGTTTTAAAAGCATTTTTGGCGTCCTCAAAGCCCGCAATCTCACAGTTTGTGGGCAAAGCCCTTAAAATATTTCCTATGAGACCAGACGTGCTATGAGTGGACGCCAAAAAGGCTGGGGAAGCCACACTGAAAATTTTGCGAATTCCTAAACCTCCAAACCGAATAGGGAGGGACGCTTGAGACCAGGAAGGCTCACTTAGCTGAATGTTTAGAATAGTCTCTAAACTAATTTTGATCAAATCATCTAAAGGCGACAATAAATTTTGATGTTTCCAAAAAGGACAGCAGCGGAGCACATATGTAAATTTAGGGACAAAAAGACAAAATTTAAGAATCACAAGAGCATAATGAGGGCTAATTTCGAGTAAGCGATTCGTGTGACTTTTGAATTTAGTTATAGAGTTAGAAATATAACCGGGAAAAGATTCTTCGAATATAGGAGATCCCAGGAGGCAAAGAGAATACTTGTCTACTGATTTGATATCAGGAGCCAGATCGTCAAATTTGGGTTGTAAGTCTGCCAAAGAACAAGAAGGTTTTTGAATAAAGAGTTCACATTTGCTGAAATTCAGTTCTAAACCAATATTTTCGAAACTACTCTTAATAAAAGACAAATCAGAGAGCACAGTATTCACGTCGCCTCCTAGAGTTCCGTCATCTAAATACCAGACATTGAATTTTGATTTTAAATTTTTAATAATTGGATTTATAGCCAAACTAAAAATTGCTGGCCCGAGAGGGTCACCCTGCTGACAGCCAACCTCAGAAGATAATTCATGTGACTTGTACATTAATTTAGATGAGTTTGAATAGCAAAAGAAAAGGTAATTGTATAGCTCTGGAATTTTGTCCTTTACTTCTGTCAGCAAAGTGTCCCTACTAACCGAATTAAAAGCATTTTTAACGTCAATTTTGACTACAATTTCGCAATCATTGAGTGAAAGGTAGGTCCTTAGGGCATGGACGGCTGCCTCGCACCCACCTTTCGTGCCGAAACCTAGCTGTATTGGTTCAAAAAGGGACTGCAATTTTGATCTAACGTGTCTAACCGCAATTTTTGATGCCAGACGTCGTAAAGTAGACCCCACAGCAATGGGTCTCACCCCTCCGTCCTTTTTGGTTAGGGCGATCAGGTTTGCACCGTATAGAATAGGGAGGATTTCAGTGTTAATTTTGCCTGAAAACATAAAATTTACTAATTTAGTAAGGGAACTGATAAGCTGCACACCTGCGTCGCCCACGGAATGAGAAATTAGATCCTTCAAATGTTGGGGCGAGATCCCATCCAGGCCGGCCGCCGAACCGTTTTTGAAAGAAAATATGGCGTCAATAACGTCTTTGTCTTCGATTTGGAGGCAGGCCCGGTCAGATGTAGGTGGGGCAAACAAGTGTGGTACTGAAGGAGCTGGGGGATGTTTAGAACGTAAAGCCGAGAGGGTATCAGGAGTATCTGGCGATAGCACGTCATTTGTGAAAAGAAGACGAGCGGCACCTTTAAGATCGCCGTCGCTAATTTTACTTTCAATTAATTTAGTTCTATTGAAAGTGGATGAGGCGCATCCAGAAGGTCGAGAAATGTGTGGAATTGTATTCGAAACGCAATTGTTTTTGATTTTTTGTGTTAAAGAAATTGTCTTATCCTTTTTGGCATGAAGGGTTTTGAATGAAAAAAGGAAAAGATTATGCCAATCATCAATTTGATTATTTTCCACACATTTTATAATTAGGCCTGAAAGGTGATTAGCGACTGTGATCCTGGCGCCGCGCGGAACTCTTTTAACAACTGGCACATTATTTTTAAGTTCGCTAAGGTATGAATGGAAAGGGATGGAATTTGGTTGGTCAGAAAGGGGGGTGGTCAAAAAGGGTTGGTCTAAATTTAAAACGGCATCATTTTGGCTGATACAAAGACGGTGTTTTTTGGAAATATGAATATTGAGGCCTCTCTGCGTTTTAAAAGAGTTGTCGCATTGTACACAATTAAAATTTAGATATGGTGTGCCATCGCCTGATTGAGTTGCGGCATGCATCCACTTACCGTAACAGTATCTACAATAACTAAAGCACAAAAAACTTAAACACAAAATAACAGTATTCACTAAAAATAAAATTTATAGTTCGTAATAGACGTTGACGTCGGCCGTCAGGACGACACGACGTAGCCGTACAAGGCCGCAACGTCTGAAACAAAAAGATATGTTATTATTTGTTCAGTATTGGGCCTGCCCACACTATTGCACAGTAATCTGATGTTTTTAGATAAGATAAAAGCAGTTTCAGGCATCTAGAGCCATGTATAATTTGAAAAATAAGCCAAAAATATCACTGTGCAAAGTGACAGACAGAAGGTTGACAGCTTCATTTTGCTTACGTATTAATGTAAACATTGAAACGTTTACTTTAAAACGTTATGTTATGTTGCAAAAACAAATAATCCTAGAGATCTGCTATTGCTTTAGGTTTGAGTAGCATTCACCCCAACCCCACCTAAAAACTGTGAAAGTCAAAAGAAGAAACACAACTCTTTATTATTCAATTTGCACAAATTACAATGCATCTGTGAAAATCAGAAAGTCAACGCCATTCTGGCGTACTATTTAAGGCACATTTTTTTTAATACCTCATTGTTTTCTGAAAATGTTTACAAAATTTACTAAAAGTCTACAAAACCGTACAACGGCAACCCTTCTCACGCCCAATATTGGCACTTGAAATGTAAAAAGTTGACAGATTTGCAATTAAAACTTGAAGCTTGGTTGGTAGTAATAAAGCCCCGAGGACGACTACCTGAAATACCTCTCCGTTTGAGTTAAACATCGTTCAATAACTAATTAGAAACTGGTCTAATTCGAGAAATTTACATTGCTAAATGTATTAAGAGGATAGTTGACGGCCAATGATAGTCCCCATTTTTCTCTCTGGATCGAACATATTTAAACACAATTAGATGTATATGTATATTATGGTATTAAAATGACGGTAGAAATACTATATAGTTTTATAACTTAAACTTATAAAATGTGTCGAAATCATATGAATCAAAATTTATTACATCTGCAGCTACACCTGCATCTTTTGCGTATCAAAGAAAATATAAAACAAAAAAAATTAAACGATCCAGCTCGGGCTTCAGTAAAATTCGGATACGAAGAGTGAAGCTGCATGTATCAATCCAGATTGAACTCTCATATATAGAAGCACGTAAAGATGTGGACCATTTATGCAAGTGGGGAGAGTAAACAACCTCATATCTGAACCCGACATATGAAACTGTGTCCGGGCCGGAGCTTCCGGCGCTTACTTTTCTATGACATGACAGGTGATCACGTGATGCCTTCCATAGAAAACGAAGCGCCGGAAGCTCCGGCCCGGACACGGCCCGGTCTAACGTGAGTCATCCTTTACTCGAATTGAACACGACGATATCTTCAGATCTCAAATGGCTGGTTTCAAATATATCAATGATCTTACCGATAAAATATTTAGTCGCAAGTATATAGCGTATAAAAATAAAATATATAGCGGAAACCCTTATCCAATTCTCGGAAGTAAAGACAAGTGAAAATCAATTTCGATTTCTATGATAGGGAGTTCACAATCCAATAATTGTAAGAGTTGGTATAGAAAACATACTAATAGTATTCGGTAGAATACACACGTGAGCGTCTGAAACGAGCGTCCCCCGGGCGGGTAGTGCGTGACCTTAGACACGCCAGTTTTTGTTTGTTGTTGCTTGTTGCGTATCAAATTTTGTGTAACCTTGCGGTCGATTCAACATGCTCGCAAAGGCGTCTTTATTTTATATCCAATAAAGTGAGGGTACAATGGAGCTACATAATAATATGTAGATTATCATAAAAAGGTTTTTTTTTCAAATTACCCAATAGTAAATATATAGGTAGGTACCTAGGTACCTACTCTTTGTCACTTTTAATACCTGAACTGAATGGATATAGGAAAGAAAAGGTCGCTGGACTGGAAACGAATCAGCGTCCTCTGCATTCGCGGCAGATGCCTAAGAGACCACGCGGGCCACGGCGGCATGGGTTGAACTTTCTCAAGTATAATTATGCAATATCTTAAGGGTTTATGGCGCTTCTGAGGTAGTATGGTTCGTATCTCCTATTATCAGTTCATAATTTATATAATATGTTGTAGTGTTTTACTTGAAATAACACATATAAAATATTTCAATCAAAATAATTGAATTTATTATTATTCACAACGACGGGACTTACTTAATCGCGTAAAATTTTGTCTTAAATTAAATTTTAGTGAATAATAATGAGAAAAAATCGTGAAATTTTAAATCATAATGAAACATTTTCAGTTTATAATCTTCAACATAATGTATATATATTATTATGTATATTAAATTTGTTTCCTGACAATTATTAAAAAGTTGTTAATAGGCTAACAGAAGTAAAATTGAGCTAAATACAGACATTAATTTAATTTAACATTCCATTCAACTAAAAATAAACTATGATGATATAATCAAGTTATGAAACTAACAGAGCTATTCGAGTAACTAAATTAATTGAAAATACGTGGGCAAAACAAAACTGAAAGTTCGTATAATGAGCCACTTAACCACTGAGCTAGATAACTCAGTCAAAGAAAAGGTTTATTATTTAAAAACCTAACACTATACATACATATATTTTTTTGAAATACAATTTATGTAGGTGTGATGTTTAATTTAGGAATACTGGCAGTTTACAATTCGAACAAATTTTCGTCCTAGAATTTTATACGACTTTCAATGTTCAGTGAGGGCACAAATCGTTAACAAGTTAATACGATAGGTATCGAATATTATCTTATAATGTAGCCTAGTGCGGCTGTTTGTGGTAGGTTGTATCCATTTAGTTGCTTTCATATTAATCTTACAGGTGAAATCAGGAAGGGAGTTTTTCATCAGCCACTCTCCAAACTAAAATCGCAGCAGCTCAATAATAATTAATATTAAGTTACAAAAAAGTCTACAACCTTATGTATTAGGTATCCAATGAGTAAAGTAAACAAAATGTTACATTCACACGTTTACGTTAGAAAACATGAATCTTAATAGATACCCAACACCCACAACCGCCATACAAGGCACAAAATTTTATAGAAAAGGTGCCCGAGGAAAAAATATACTTGTAACAATTATGGAAATGGGGGTAATTAATTATTAATCTTAGCTAAAATATGCACGTAGCAGGTAAGTGATCCCTTATTAATGAGCAAATCAGAGCAAATCTGTAAAGCAGATTACTCAGAAAACCGATATCAGGAGTCATCGCATATTCATCAGGTTCCCCGTAGCTCCAATCTCTTGTGTGATGAACTATTAGGCTTATACTCGTATTTTTCAAGAACTACGGCAGATGTTATACAACATAATATCATACGTGATGCCTAATGATGTTATGATATCCTCATAATATGTTCCAGCCGCACATCACAGTGTAAAGCACTTCGGCATGTCCCAACTTTAGCCATTTTTGTTCTATTTTAAGCCCTAAGTCTAATAATATCGGTCAATGCTTCAGTGTTCCTATTGTCCTATGGACATGTTCAGTTTGTTAGAAGAAATGTGACGTTCCACTTATAGATAGCCCATTATACCATTGTAGAAATGTCTTATAACTACCACCATAATGCATGTTTGGTAAATTTAAAAATATCATAAAACAGGATTTTATAAGTTCTTCAGGCGACCATGAGAGCAAACCTACTAAAAATTTGATTTACCCATCGAGACATTTAGAAGACTGAAATATGTAGGTACATTATTTTAACTTTTCCTCAATTTAGCGTTTAGGTTACTCTGATCTTTTCTGATTATACCTCAATAAACCTAGCAGGGATACTAGGCATCGTAGGTATGAGTTCGGCTTGCTTGACTGTAATTACAATTTATTAAATTATAATGACTATTTTAAAAAAAAACATTTTTTATCAAAAATGCCTTACATCATTATGGAAAAGAGCTGATACTTTTCAAACTACTGGATCGATTTTTATCAAATATTGCTAAGAAAGAACCACCAAGGAAACTCGTTTTAACGCAAAAAAAACCGCATCGGAACATTCGGAATCGGTCCATCCGTTGGAAACCTACGATGCCACAGACAAACAGACAGAAAGACAGACATTGGCGTCAAACATATAACACCCCTCTTTTTGCGCCGGGGGTTGGGGTTAAAACCAAGGATTTGAATACGCAAAACAGCAACTGGGTCAGCAGCAACTGAGGTGTGGGTATGTCATTATTAAATACCCGGCTCTAACAAAAAATATACATTCATTACATTAAAGAAAGTATTTTCTACTTACTCATTCAGTTCTTGTCTGAACTTCAACCGCTCATTATTCGCAACTTCACCGGCAAAACTTTTGAACTTTATTCTAGTTTTTTTTAATTCTTTTTATTGCCACATATTTAATGGAATCAGTTATCTTTATCTGGTATCGTGATTAGATACACAGCTTGCTGCAGTACGAGTATATCATAATATATCTACATAAACTTATAGATATATTATGATATACTCGTAATAAGGTGTTATTTATTGGGCATTTACCTTATATATATCTACCTAGCAGGTATAGTAATTTTAAACAAACGAAGCACAAAAAGCCCTGATTGAAGATCTAGCTTTTATAACCATTAACCACTACTTAATAAAAAAATGGAATACCTAAAATATTTTTGCATAAATATTCAAGTTACCTAAAGGGGCCCACTGACTATCAGTCCGCAGGACGATATCGGCCTGTCAGAACAAAAAATTGACAGTTCCGAACAACTGACAGGCCGATATCGTCCGGCGACTGATAGTCAGTGGGCCCTTTAAGAGCCAACAGGAGTGGTCATTTCTCCATACAAACGTACTCGACTGTTTCCTCCCTGGTTTTTGAAGCTAGAGGAATGATTTTTTCAACACAGATTAATATTGTCAATATCTGTGTCGGTGTGTTTTGCTTTTTTTGATATTTTTGTTTTTTAAGGCGCTAGAGCCCTTCAAACATGGCCAAAAATGGCCTCACTGACTATGCCGCAATGAGAGGCGTGGTATTCAAAACTGGTATCAATTAGCCAAAAAATCAAAACAGTCCGACACAGACAATTTCATAATCATTTAGATTTCCAAATTTGGTTACGATTGCTTAAGTTTTGGAGGAGGAAACAGTCGAGTACGAAACCTCGATTTTTGAGATTTTTACGCAGGATTTTTCGCCTAAGCTGCAGTTGTCCTTATCGCACTAATTTTAGGGGCGGGGTCAAGTTTCTAAATACGTACACGGACAGAAAAGTGATGGGCAATAGTCGACATTGAAAGTCGATAATCTAGTGATGTGATAAGTTATCGATAAACCATAACAAAGTCGCGATTTGCCTCTTAGTAGGCGAAGTAAGTAAAGTGAGTATGCACTTTGGCCTCAGGGGATATCGTTTAACACTATTTATTATTCCTTGGTTCATACAAAGCTGAGCTGACGCACTAGCTACGAGATTAAGTCCTGGCTACCCCCAAAAAGGGAGGGGAAAAGTCGGCTTCTGCGGTCCAGTTTGCCTCTATTTCTACCTATCTCTAGATATGAGATCAAATTTGGTATAAATTTTGTGTAAATTAGGGACGAATAATTTATTTTAGAAATAATAGTTTCACATTTTCATACACAAATCTGAATATACGAACGAAAAATTAAAACTATATATAATTTTTGGTCACAGATTTGCTCTTTAGAAGCAAATTGTGGTGATTTGCACTAAAAATTAATTACACAATTTAGTTTATTCATTCTTTATTTAGAAAAGTATCAGTTCTAAGTACGTATTATTATATTGCTTTATATTTTACAATTTTCACTATTATTCAAAAATTTATTTTAAACAAAGTATTAATTTTATTAAAACTTTTGTGACGTGATCTCATGAAAGGGGCTCCACGAGGCGAAATACTTTTTACGCCAATTATTTTCTTTTTTTTTTAATTTACAACAAAGACGAAAGTTCGAAAAAAATGTGGTTACTTAATAATTGCCTAACTTGTTGAAAAAATTACTTTACATAATATCAATTTATAACCGTAGTATATTCTATGATATGTTTTAAATACACCATATTATTTCCTAATTTTTAAAAGAATATTTAATACCTTTAAAATAATATCTGTCTGTCTGTCTGTCAATCTGCCTGTCCGTCTGTCACCAGGCTGTATCTCGTGAACCGTGATAGCTAAAAAGTTGCAATATTTACGGATGATGTATTTCTGTTGCCGCTATAACAACAAATACTAAAAACAGAATAAAATATTTTTTTAAGTGGGGCTCCCAAACAACAAACGGGATTTTTTGCCGTTTTTTGCGTAATGGTACGGAACCGACTCGCACTTGGCCGTTTTTTGTTAATAGCTTTGAACTTTTTTTATGTGGGAATAAACGCTTCGAATACATTTTTCTAGACATCATTCTGAATCCAATGAGGTATCATACGTATTTTTAGGAGTTAGTATCTCTATTAGTGGCAGCCGTACAAGCCCAATTTCAAAGAAAAACCGCAAATCGATGTACAGGTTAGCCGTTTGGCACACGCATACTAAGAGGTCAAAACAAAATTTTTGACCCGCAGTTTCTAAAAAAAATCCCTTAGGAGGGGTATGCTGAAAAATTTTTTTTGTATGAAAAAAAAAAACATATTTTTTTTCCAAAAACCTATCGTGTGTGGTATCATACGAAAGGGCTTTTTGAGGCGATTCTAAAATTATACCACATCGTTACATTTTAGCCATTTTTTTGTAAATTAAAACAAATAGAATTTTCAAAACACACCAAGTTTGGGGTCAAGTTAAAGGGTTAAGTAGAACTGTGTCACTTTGTATTGAAAAAAAAACTAAATAAATTTTTTATTGCTTTTTTGGGGTTACATATGAGGATATCACGTATCATTTGTACAAAAAAAAATCAGCCATATCGTATCTGGAGGAGCCCAAACTTGGTATGTTTTGAAAATTCTTTTTCTTTCAATTTAAGAAAAAACCGGCCAAGTGCGAATCGGAATCGGGCGCCGAGGGTTCCGTACATTACACAATTTAAACAATGTATTTTTATGTGAAACGTGAGTGAAAGGTAAATTGCGGTTTACGATTTATAACGTATTAAAAAAAACTACTAACTAGATCTCGTTCAAACCAGTTCTCGGTAAAAGTTGGCAAGGTAATGTACATCATATATTTTTTCAGTTTTATCATTCTCTTATTTTAGAAGTTAGAGGGGGGGTTACACATTTTACCACTTTGGAAGTGTCTCTCGGTCTCGCGCAAACTATTCAGTTTAGAAAAAAAATATATGAGAAACCTCAATATCATTTTTGAAGACCTATCCATAGATACCACACACGTATGGGTTTGTGGAAAAAAAAATTTTTTGGGTTTCAGTTCTAAGTATGGGGAACCCCTAAAATTTTTTTTTTCCTATTTTTGAGTGAAAATCTTAATGCGGTTCACAGAATACATCTACTTACCAAGTTTCAACAGTTCTTATAGTTTCGGAAAGAAGTGGATGTGACATACGGACGGACGACAGACAGACAGACATGACGAATCCATAAGGGTTCCGTTTTTTGCCATTTGGCTACGGAACCCTAAAAATGGCTAAAATGCAATGATGTGGTATATTTTCAGAATCGCTTCAAAAAGCCCTTTCGTATGATAGATGAGAAGTATACAATAGGTTTAAAAAAAAAGTTTTTTTTTATACAAAAAAAGGTTTCAGCACTCCCCTCCTAAGGAAATTTTTTTTAGGAACTGCGGGTCAAAATTTTTGTTTTGACTAGTATATACGTGTACCAAACGGCTAACCTGTACATCGATTTGCGGTTTTTTTATGCGAACAGCTTATACTATTTTTTTCACCACCTTGAACCTTTTGTAGACTAGACTATTGTCCCAAAATATTGGGCGACGACCGGTCGTCTGGCCTAGGAGGTAGTGACCCTGCCTGTGAAGCCGATGGTCCTGGGTTCGATGATATGATATGATGAGCACAGATATTTGTTCCTGAGTCATGGGTGTTTTCTATTTGTATTTAAGTATTTATATATTATGTATATCGTTGTCTGAGTACCCATAACACAAGCCTCCTTGGGCTTACCGTGGGACTTAGTCAATCTGTGTAAGAATGTCCTATAATATTGATTTAATATTTATTATTATTTATTTATTTATTGGGTTTCATATTTATTCCGATCAGAATTAGGAGCTCTTCAATTTATACCTATTTTTATCAAAATCTGACACATAAATAAAAAACGGACCATCAATAAAACTGTATAATTACATCAAAGTAAGAAATATCACATGTCACATGTTTCTTTATTATGATAAAAAAGCGGCAAATTTGTTTTTCAAGACGCTTGCTCGAAAAGATCTTATTTCATGCAGGTGTACTGAAGGGAAAAGGCCTATATTGTTCCCGCGGGAGTTATAGCTTTCTTTTTTAATTAGGTATGTCACTAATTCATACGAACCAAGTAAGTTATAAGTAAAATACTTTGTTTAAAATCAAGGTATAAGGGAGTTTTACTTTTAAAATACTCACGACTATAATTTAATATTTTTGTTTATCATATTTAAAAATATTTAATTGGATTAATTTAACAGCCATTATCTTGTATGTTTTTATACAACAATGTTTTCTTGTATGTCCATGTTATGTTATGTTTTTTTACTATTCTGTAACTCGAAATGTTAATTAGATTGCAGGTTGTAGAAGGATATTGAATTTAGTTACTAAAAACGCGAGCGGCGTGAGGCCGGAAAGGAGCGCAAATAACGTGCGCGTCGGTGTGCGTGCACCACACACACTGGGATAGTCCCTCGGTACGCGGTACCGCCCCCGTCAGCGCGACGACGATATTCTCTTTCAAATCTCAAAATTGAGTTTGGTCTCGGCTCCTGTTGGCTCTTAAGTCTATCACTAATCGCAAGTCTAAAAGAAAGGATCCAAAAGAATGAATCCTTTTAAATGAAAAATATGTTCTCCTCACTCATTCAGTTTTGCCGAACTTAAATTGCCCGTAATTCACAACTTTGCTCCATTGGCACAATGGCGACACTTTTACAGCTTTACTTGTACAATTTGTAAGTGGATCACAAAGAAATATCGCATTATTTTGAAGTACTCATTTCTTAGTAATGTTTTCATACGTCTGAGCACAACTCTCAAATAAAACTAGTTTGAAATATGTGTACCTACTTATATCTCCACTAGACCTAAAAGCAAAAGTAGTTCACATTTGATAGGTACCTGTTAAAATAATGTGAAAAAGGTAAGAATCTCTTACTTAAGAACTTTATATTACCTACCCGATTTATTTAACACCTGAAAACGTAATTTCTTTAGGTGCTCTTAGCCCATACACCAATATATCTTACTTCATATAGGCACTTACAAACTGAAAATGTACAACCTACCTAGAAATACATTTTCAGGCCTTTTTCGAGAATTAAGACGATGTTATAAGCGTGTTTGTTTTTATGAGATTTCAAAGGCGACTTAATATTTCAAATACAAGTTTGATATTTGCATAATGAAAAAGTTGAGAGGGCCTTAAATTGGTCTACAAGTATTTTTTATTAAAACGCGAAATAGAAGTTCTATAAAACTAAACAATTCTTGTTACACCTTGTTGCTTCTAAGCGCGACAAAACGGTGACCTCCGATCGATTCTTGGCCTATGATTGTGCTGCCATATCTATTATTCATAACGTAGGAGCCGAAAGGTTCAGGTGTGCGACTCGACTTTTTAACTGAAGATTGGGGATCCCTGAATCGTGTTAAGGGGCTACCTGAGGTTTTCATCGATTTTTGACAAGTTTTGAATCGTATCTCCTACTTTTGCATTACATATAGAATTATAAGACAAGCGGCTATCGGTTCTTCAATATTTTATCTCCATTTTTGTCTACCGGATTGTGAAAAAAATGAATACTTATTTATTTATGATTGTTTTAAACATTGTCTAAAAAAACACTTTTTTTCGTATCTCGATTGCTGTGAAAGATCTTACTTATACGAAATCTACATATTTGGCTTCGTCTTAGACGTCTCTAAAAATTTGTCTAAGGTTTTAATTTTAAACTAATTACTAGTTTTAATAACTAAAATCCGTTGCTGTTAATATGATAAGCTACAAAAAACATTAGAAAACTAAGGGATTCAAATCGAAGGTCATTGGGGCATGGGATCCCCTTAAGTTTTTTTAGAATTTGTTTACTTACGAAATGTCATTTTCAGTTGCCATGTTCGTGGTCGTCTTTATACGAGTGTAGGCTGCTTAAAAAAAATGTTCTATTAAGAGGAGACTTGAGCATAGTAGGTATATCCGAAATCATAACTACTCATAGCTTGCTGCGTGATCCTCAAAACAAAAATAAGCAATTAGTTTAAGAGTAATATTCGATGTAAAATTTTGGCTATTAAGTACCTATGCCAAACTGGAAACGTTTGACGAAAGTAAAAACAAACTTCAAGTGGTTGAGTTATCTCCAAATGGAACATGAATATGAAAATACCTTTAGGGCTTTCATCGCCAAGGATCTTCCAATAAAAGGATGCCGGATCACGGGAGATTTTCCATAAAATATCGTCTCAAGATAAGCGATCCGCGATTCTCGCAAGCCCTTTCAGTTATCATGACATGTTAAATCCTCAAATGTGCTTTGGCATATTTCCGTTTGGAAAATAAAAAAAAACAACTTGCCTGATTCATTCAGGTACCTATACCATGTACTTTTACTTTACTCATTAATTCTTAACGACAAGGAGAAATAAATTACTTTCTAACATTTTTCGAAATCAATGTCTGTATTTGTAGAATTGTTGGAATGTAATGTTATTAGAAACTTAATCGAATGGTATGCTATCATTAAGGTAAATAGATACCTTAATTATACGTAGCCGCACTATATTCCGGGTTATTATAGTTTATTTAAGGAAAGCTATTTCGATTCAGTTACTACTGTATCTATTTATATACTCTTTATGCTGTTACCGAACCGCCTTTAATTTTTGAATTTAGTTCTAGGAAAATAAATAACATTTTGCTCAAAAGGTACAGTAGGTACGTCACACTTACTTGGACGATTTATTTTCTTTTTCTTTATTCTTCATTGTAAGTTCATAATAAAATAAGAATTTTTTTGAATTATATAGGGTGATTAAATGAGTAATTAATTACTAGAGATAATTTGCAATTATTAAAGCCTAGTCACCTATATACCATGCCACTAACCCGCCGTTAACCGGTTAAACCGTTAACCCAGTGTCAAATAACTGGTAACCATAGTGACTCCAGGTTTAACTCGGTAACCCCGGGTTAGTGAGATGGTGCAAGTGGCGCTAAGTGAATAGGGGTCATCCATTAATTACGTCACACGAATTTCTAGGTTGTTTGACCCCCCCCCTGAACTAAGTATATTTTATCAAAATATTTTTCACAAAAGAAATGTTAGTAATTTTATAACCCAAAACTGGTTAGGAAAGAAAATTAAACGAATAAAAACGACTATCGTTCCAAAAACTTGTTATTTAACTGTACAGCGGATAAAATAATTTAAATAAGTTAAAGTGACGTCACAAAGTTTGTGACTCTCCCCTCCCCCTTGTCACAACATGTCACATTTTCTTGGCCCCCTCCCTCCCCCTAAACGTGTGATGTATTTAATGGATGACCTAATATATTTTATTGTGAAATTACTTCAAATTACAAATGCCACGGTATAGCTCCACCTCGCCGCGATCGATATGTCTGACATCACAGTACCTATATTAGGGGCTGGGATGCAAATAGCGCTCTCTCAATTTCATCAACGTGCATCTAATGGGGTCAGGCACCGCTATATACTGCATTCTAAAACTAGACACAACGTATCTTTTGATTTTGACAATTGGGTCATTAAGGGCCACTTGCACCATCCCACTAACCCGGGGTTAACCCGTTAAACCGTTAATCCAGTGTCAAATTATACTAGTAACCATAGTAATTCCAGGTTTAACCAGTTAACCCCGGGTTAGTGAAATGGTGCAAGTAGCGCTTAATGTATAATGTACTTCAAAACAAACTGAATATGTTTCTATAACAATCCCATTTGTCACTTGTGTGACTCATGACATGACGTACCAATATAGTACCAATGTCACTGATAAATAACCTAATTGTACATCCCAAATTTTTTGAAGGTAAGTACATGAGTCATGCGTTAAACCCAGGGTCAGTGGCACAATTCATGAGCAAAACACGCTTTTAACCCTTTATAGGACACAATTAAATTACTGTAAAGTAACGAAAAATATTACTCTTCTTCTGACGCAGTCGGGTAAAAATAACCACCCTATAACAGTATTTGTAGTTTTGTATTGTGGAATTTTAAAAATCAAGTCCTTTAAATGGTTAAACCTAAAAGCCAAAATAAACCACATACCTATAGGTACGAGAAGAGTCAGTCTAAGTTAAGTTTGTAGTTAAATAACTAAGCAAGGAACGTCAAACTTTTATCAAAATGTGACGTAATGTCTACGGTGGTGTTGCCAAATATCACTGCAAGCTTAATTTATACGGACTGCAGTCAGGTTGCTAACAGTTTAGTAGGGCAGTTTCAGGTGATAATGTGGAGCTAAAAGCTATGCCCCTAACAAGTGCCTGAAAAACAATTGGTGCTTTTGTCCAGCGTGTCCACATTTACGACAATTTGTTCGAGCACTCTGCCCCACTATTTAGCATGTGCTCGGTATAATGCACCCGCCTCCCGTGACGTCAGTTGCATTGACCGACTCGCAGAGTTCGTTGCAGGTCACTATATCTTTGGATAGAAAATTCATTCCCATTTTTTGACTGCGCCTCCAGCAGCTCACCAGCTTACATGTGCATGAAATCAGAAGCCGTCAATCAGTAAATAGTGTAGTTACAGGTTATTAATTTGATCTGGATTTGTTATATATAGGTATGATCTTTCAGCGTCAAAAGTGACGTTTTTGTTTGAAGAAATGTCACTTTTGATCAGTGTCATTCATATCATATCCATAACAAATCCAGATCAAATCATAACCTGTTATCCCAATCAAAATACGCTTCTAGCATACAAAATACAAACAATCGCATGCGTTGCAGTCCCTTACGGATTGCGGTAAGTACACGACCGTTTGTATACGACCAGTAATCATTACGCGACCGGACATGATTTTAATTTTTTGGTTGGAGTTTATCCTTGTAAATATAGTCAGTTTTAGTGTAAGTCTTTCATGGCATTTGCTTTTGATTAAACTGTGTAAAAACCAATATAGGGTAAAACACTTTTAGAGACTGAGCTGAAAGGATACTGTCATCTAAGTAATCTACAATCGAGTTATTATTATCGTAAAGCTGGATAAAAAAGTAAAACAAAATCATTAAAATTAAATATTTTCATATCAGTGACAACCCTATAAAGTTGTTTACATTTTAAATTGGCATGTCATGTTATTCATCGGATCTACTTGCTAGGGTTGAAACATACAGATTTTTGTACTAATGTTTAACTAACTGTATCTCAAAAACGGTTACAATTTCTAACTTACAAATATCAACCTGATTAATAAGTGAAAAATAAAGTACGTAGCCTAAACAATTCTCCGTTAGCATAAAAGTCCCTCATTCTGTTCCAACCGATATACAAACTACAATTTTCCGTCAGCCTCCTCTTAATAACACGACAGGAAAGTACAGCCAAGGCTTCAATTGACGGATATGAAACCAATAAAGACCAAAAAGTCCTTAATACTAATTAGAAAAGACAAAGGCAGCCTCCAATAAAAGTAAAAGTTGAGACAATGGAGTCGGATGGTCCACGCTCGGCCGGGCACTTTGAGGCTGCAGTCTTTGAGAGTACCTTTTAAATACGGCTTTAATTCTTATTACCTAGGTACTTCAGATATTTTAACATTGAGGGATTATTTCACTAAACTAAATACGAAATACTAACTAAACATGAAAGTACTGAGAACATGACATGCCATGATATTATCAAAAATTTGGGAGCCTATCTTTGCAATTCATCAAAGGCAGGTTGTGACAGGTATAAATCATCAATTTACACGGAAGTAGGTATACACGTGCCACGATGCCATTAATAATAATTATTAGCTTCGACATTCTGACCTTCCCAGTCATGACAGTTCGTTAGCAATGAAAACAATGGCGTTGAAAATTAACTGATTTTAGTCCGGCCTGATATTTA